>NC_137154.1:39197754-41597754 GCF_951394435.1 Stenella coeruleoalba | reverse complement strand
TTCTCTCTTACTTTATAGGAAAACTTCCTCTTTTTACACTCACCTAAGCTTAATCATGACCCTTATAAGATATTAGAATTTTTCAATCTACTATTCACAACTATAAATAAGGGAGTAAAAGTTTCTTGCATAAAGTTTTTTTCCTTATTTGGTATTAGTTTGCTAGAAGAGATTCCCGGAAGTGTAATTACAAATGCAAAGGATATGGAAATTTTTATATTTTTGATATGTGTTTCAAGGGTGATTTCCATCCCCCAGCCCTCCCCCAAATTTTCACTCAGCACTCTTTTCAACAACCTGAATATGGGCATTCCATCGAAGTAGCCACACCCACTGATATGAAGGGAAACATATATTCCCATATCAGGGCTGGGCATGACAGGATCTGGGCAGGTCAAACTGATAGACCAAATCTAGCAAGATGAAAGCTAATGGAAGAAAACAGAAAGTTACCTACTTAGATCCAAATAACCTATTGCACCTGTACAAGAAGAGCGATTTGGATTTATGGTAGCACGTTAAACAAACAAACAACAACAAAAGAATCTGAGGATTTTTAGTTGCCTGTAAGTAAGTTCAGAATGAGTCATTCATGAGATAGGACCACAAAACACAAATGAGGTCCCAGTATGCATCATAGGTGCATGAACACATAGATTGTCTTATGGGATTCTTAATCCGTCCTGAGATAGCCCATAATATTCTCTTTCTTTTCCTGTAGAGTACACCTTTCTAGTGAATGGATATTACCATATAAAACACACAGTGCTTTCTTTCATTCATTTACTTGTTTATTCAAATATTTCCATATCATTTATAGCACCCTACTTTTCCTTAAGGGTGGTTATTACAACTTATATACTTGCTTGTAGGATTATTCGTTTAATATTGCTCTGCCACGGCAAATTGTAGGACATAACCGTATCTATTTTGTTCACTAGTGTATTTCTATCAACTAGCACTGTGCCTGGCACATGGTGGACACTCAATAAATATTAGTTGGGATGATCTAATAAAAGCACTAATTACCAGCTATGTGAAAGGCAACATACTAGGCTCTGAGCATACCGAGATGAATAATTAAGGCCTGGTCCATGGTGTTAATTAGGAGGTTAAGATCTACAATAGAACTTCACAACCCTGGCATGCTAGGTGTACTGGCCGAGTACAAAATGGATTATAGGAGAGCCTAGATATTTATTTCCTTGGGTATTGGGGTGGTCTTGTCTGTTTACTCGAAATGCGATCATTTCCTACCTGTGACATAAAGAGACTTGTATAGAAAGAACTCTATTGCAGCACACTAAGTGTTATAATTGCGGCATGTGTGCAAATAGGAAAGCAATCATTTGTAGGAAGCGAGGAGTGAGAGCTGATTTGGGAGAAGAGAAAGGATATTTATAGAGATGATAACTTTTTTTAAATTGAAGCATAGTTGATTTACAGTGTTGTATTAGTTTCAGGTGTACAACAAAGTGATTCAGATATATATATATTCTCTTTCAGATTCTTTTCCATTATAGGTTATTACAAGATATCAAATATAGTTCCTTGTGCTATACAGTAGGTCCTTGTTTTTTATCTATTTTATATATAGTAGTGTGTATCTATTAATTCCAAACTCCTAATTTATCCCTCCCCCCCTTCCCCTTTGGTAACCATAAGTTTGTTTTCTACGTCTGTGAGTCTGTTTCTGTTTTGTAAATAAGTTCACTTGTATCATTTTTTTAGATTCCACATATAAGTGATAGCATATGATATTTGTCTTTTTCTGTCTGGCTTACTTCACTTAGTATGATCATCTCTAGGTCCATCCATGTTGCTGCAAATGGCACTATCTTATTATTTTTTATGGCTGAGTAATATTTCATTGTGTATGTGTGTATACACACACACACACACACACACACACACACACACACAAACACACACACCCCACACCTTCTTTATGCATTCATCTGTTGATGGACACTTAGTTTGCTTCCATGTCTTGGCTATTGTAAAAAGTGCTGCTGTGAACATTGGGGTGCATGTATCTTTTGGAATTAGAATTTTCTCTGGATATATGCCCAGGAGTGGTATCACTGGATCATATGGCAACTCTATTTTAGTTTTTTTAAGGAACCTGCATACTGTTCTCCATAGTGACTGCAGCAATTTACCTTCCCACCAACAGTGTAGGAGGGTTCCCTTTTCTCCAGACCCTCTCCAGCATTTATTATTTGTAGACTTTTTGATGATGGCCATTCTGCCTGGTGTGAGGTGATACCTCATTGTAGTTTTGATTTGCATTTGTCTAATAATTAGAGATGTTGAGCATCTTCTCATGTGCCTGTTGGCCATCTCTGTGTCTTCTGTCTCTTTGAGACAATAACTTTTGAGTTGTCTTTTGGATAGTTTTAAAGTTTGCAGGTGGACAAGGGGTGAAGATAAAGGGTTTGTGTGAAAACCACTATACTCTTTCCTCTATTTTTTTTTTGAAGTTTAAACCATGTTTCATGTTTATTACTTTCCAACACTAAATTTTGTTTTAGAAAATTAATATGAGAAAAAAATAAGTAATAGACATTAGTTACATTTAAAATACTTAATTTTTGGTTGTAGTGAACAATATTTCATTTCTGCCCTCAACTAGTTTAAAGTGGAAAAGCACCTAACCAAATGCAGAACTTAATACACACTTAGAGCTTATAATTTAGTATAAGGGAATTAGAGACAATATACAACATAAATAAAATATACATGTGGTAGGTAATAGGGGTAATGGGAAAAATAAAGCAACTGGAATGGATAGATGGAATTTAAAATGGTGGTTATGGTGAGTTGCTAAGAAAAATGGCATTTAGGTAAAGACCTAAATGCTATGACAGAGCAATCTTTCCTCTATTTCAAAACTTGCTCTATTTTAGTGTTTCATTGTATCTACTTTGACAAGCACATCGAGACCAGTGAAGGCACAGTAAACGTTTTCTCGAATGAATGAATGAACGAACGAATGAACAAATGAATGAACCAGGGGATGGATGACATGCTATGCTGGCCCCTTCCCTTCAGGAACTCACTCGGTGTAAAATGCCTCTGTGAGCTGTGATCCTAAAGGAACCATCAAAAGGACATATTTAAAAATCAGTGTCAAGACCTCTTCTTCAACGCTTAGTTTTCTTTTTTTAATTGATGTTTAAAATCATTTAACATTGCTGCTTATCATTTAAAATGAGAAGCAGTGTGGCATGTGAGTGCCTGGGCTGGATGTCTGTCCTCAGGCTGCCATAGCCCTGGTCCCTGTTGCCTGATACCAGAAAGGACAACAAGTAGTTTCCTTCCAAGGAGGCAAGCCCTGAGTCTGGGGACCAGATGCCTAATCAGGACTTGAGCATCATTCCTCTCGACAGAGCACACCCTTGTTTTGTGATGGAAAATACAGAAAATGGTAAATACAGAGGATAAAGAAGAGATAAAATTAGTCATCTTATAATCTAGAGATAATCATTATTAGCATTTGGGTATCTTTCCTTCTAGATTTTAAGTGTGTACACACAGCACACACAGGTATATGTGTATATGTGTAAATTAGCTCCTCTCTTTCTAGAGGTGGCCATTTAGAATTTGACAGTATCAGTGGTGGTCACACAGTTTATTATGACAGTAAAAAGCATCGCTATTTTTAGGCTGATCTTCCTCCTCCAAAAGGATCATGTATCTCATTATTTTCCAATTCGAGCTTCACTTTTCTATTTAGAATGTACAGTGGGTGTCTGAAAAAAAACATGGGTTTTGGAGTTTGCAGATGCGAGCTCAAATTCTGCCTCTACCAACTGGGTGAAGAAGTCACTTAATTTCTCTGAACCTTAGTTCTTGCATCTATAAAATAGGCATGATAAAGATTGTTTGGAGTATCAGATGAGATAATTTATGTAAAATGCCCAGCACAGTGCCTGGACATAATCAATGTCTCCTCCTTCTGAGTCAGCAGCCCAGAGCCCTTTCTACCTTTCTGTGTCCAGTGAATCACAAACTCCATCCCTCTGTAGATGTGGCAGACAGCTCATCTTAGGTATAACTCACCAGCTGTCTGTGTGCCTCTACCAAGTGAGGGGAGAGACAGACTTCTTCAGTTCTTTCTATCTTCACTGTAATATGATTGGGAGGCTATAATATAAAGTGAAAAATTTCAGTGGATACATGATACCCAGTAAAAAAAAAACAAAATTCTATGGGTGCTAGCTGTTTGGCTGGGCTCAATGACTGGCTTTGTGACCTACTCCACACAACAGCTTCACCAAAAATGGGATTCAAATTGTACCTTGACAAGGTCTCTACACCTCAGGGAATGAGCAGATGGAGGAAACCACGACTGTCACCTCCAGGTACTAACCGGTCTAGTTGCTTCATTAATTTTCATTCTCTCACTCCAGGCTGTAAGTTTCACAAGAACAGGGACTGTCTGTCTCTTTCACCACTGCACAACACTGTCAGGTGCAGTATCAGGTGCTCAGTAAATATTTGTCACAAAAAGAAATAAATGTATTAATTTCCCGTCAGTCTCAGACCCATCCCATGAGGTAGGCACTATTGTCATCTCCATGTTACAGGCAAGGTAACACTGAGTGAATTAGAAATGTGACAAAAGGCACAGAGCCAGTAAATGGCAGTGAGCAAGGATTAAAACATCTGCAGTCTGTACCATTTTCTCTATTAGCAACTCTTGTAGCTCCAGGGGCAGCTGTATGGGAGAGACAGACATAAATTGACTGCTTGGTCCCCTAAAATCCTTTCTGGGTCATTCCAGGGATCACACCAGGTTTATCATCTCACAGCACTTCATATGCCATGTCCTCTGTGTTTCCTGATACTCATGTCTTACTTTCATCCTGTTTAGAATCTGTGCCCCCTACCCATCTCCGAGCTCTCAAACACTTGGTACATACCTTTATTCTAGTTCTTCAGACACCGTGTAGCCCTGATGTGTTAAATCCCTATTTGCCTACAAGATTCTGCAAAGAGGCAGGAATCTGGGCTACAGCCATCTCTGTATTCCCACGGCCTCACGAAGACTTGGCACTGGCCAGTTGATAAATGTTTTCCAAATTGGTGGATGACTGCTGCTGGAATTTCTGGCCCTACCCCCTTGTTTGCTGGCATTACTTGGTCTCATGCTTTCTTGCATGGGAACTAGCGTTGTTTCCACATCTATTTTTCTAAAGCTCTGGAAATCATTTGCAAATACATGACAGAATTGTTTAGCAGACAATATATAATGTTTACTGCTCCCAAAGCACTTTTATCATGTATGTATTAAGTAGCTTAAAAATGTCAATAAGTCACTGTAGGGCCTTGCAATCCCGTCATCTTTAGAATGAGAATGATGAGCCTTCATTCCAGACCTAACTACCTTATAGGATAGATCTTAACTGGTTTTACAAACTTGTAAGCCATCTGTATGCTTCTTAAAATAGTTAAATCCAAAGAGCAAATGGATCATAGTTTACTTAAACAATAGCCTATTGTAGCATATTTAGGTAAATCTGTTAAATACTATAAATAATTTTTATGAAGAAAATCTTTTCATTCATTTACTTATTTTCAACAAATATTTACAAAGTCTATTATGTACAAGGCCTATTCTAGGCTGTGAGTATATAGCTGTGGCAAAACAGACAAAAACCCTTGCCCTTATGGACATTGTGTTTCTAGATTTTAGATCATTTCCATGGGATAGAGTCCCAAGTTTCTATATCAAATAGTTTTTTGGCTCTTGACATATATTGTTATATCACTGTTTATCACAGCTGATCAAGTAGGAATTTGAGTAGAAGCCTAGCTCAGAGCTTACTTTTAGAGAGAATGTGTAACCTTTGTCAAGTTACTTGGTCTTGGTTTTTCCCCTTGGACACAAAACTGTCCCTCCCATTGACCCCCAGCTGATATCCGATGTTGTCCCCTAGTCCTTCATTTTGGGGAGGCCAAGGTGTTGGCTGGAAAAAGTTCCCATCCATCTACCATGTGGTTACTAACCCCCAGCTTGCAAATCCCATTCTTGTGCAATTACCTTCTTGTAATCAAGACCTCGTCAACATTTCAAGATTCTTCAAATTTGGCATCTTTTATCCAACATAGGTAATTACTGTCCTCACAGCCTATGTCCCTGCAGACTGAATGAGCCTGTATCCTCAGCTAAGCCATCAATGCATGCTTCAAGGACTGTGTATTTCCTCTTCCGTCTGCCCAGGATGCTCTTCCCCCAGATAGCCATTAAAATCCACACGACCTCACTTCTTTCAGGTTCCTGCTCAGAGGTCTCTTTTGTCAAAGAGTCCGTTTCTGACCATATTTTATCAAACAATACCACCATAACTCTTAATTCCATTTACCCTGTTTAGTTTTCTTCTTTTGACTGATCACCACCTGACATGGTTGGTATGTGCTTGCTGGTGTGTTAGCTGTTTTCCCTCACTGCAATGTCAACTCCACAAGAGTAGGGACATTGCTTTGTTCGGCACTGTGTCTGTTCAGCACTATCATGGTGTCTGGCACATAGTAGGCAATTAATAAATAGCATTGCCTTTTTGAATTCAGCCCGAAAAGCCGTTGTTCTTTTTGACAATGAAATGATACTGACTCTATGTAAAGACAAGGATTCTGGCCCACGCCCTGCACTCCTTTCCTTCCCAAAGTCAGCTGACATCCCAGGGCTTCCTCGCATGTGCCCATATGAGGATGCATGCTCACCCACACCTCCTGGCCTGTTTCCAAAGCAGCCTGGACTTGTGCAGCTGTCTTTCTGGATCCTAGTATAGGACGTTGCCTGAATCCCAGTATAATTGTTATCATTTTAGTGGCAACATAGTCACTCCACTTCTCACTGACTGCATAAGCTTGGGCCACTTAATTTAACCTTGCCTATCAATTTGGAATAATACTAATTCAAAGATTTGTAACGATTAGATAAGGATTGCCAGTTTCTGCTATGACATGTTAAGAACTTAGAAATCACCGCTCCTGTCCTCACAAGAAAAAAACTGAAAAATTGAAAACCAACAACTCTAATTAGATCCATCAGTGAGTTGAGGTCACAAGACAAACTGCCCTTCCTCACCCCCAAACTGGAGAGACAGGGAACACTGAGAATCACAGCTTATCAGGAGCAGAAACTACTGCAGACAGTAACTGATCAGAATACTTACACAGTAATTGATGAACAGCTACAGGCTGAGCGTGGACTAGCTTCATAGTCAAACTCCTTAGGAACCCAGTGTCAGGGGATCACTACATGTCTGTGAATTTTACCTCCAGGATCCCTACCAGGTTCTCACAGTGAAGATCAGAGAAAAATCCTCTCCTGTTTTAGGCAGAGGGAGGGGGAAAGTAACCATTTTGAAATATATCCAGAGCATTCTCCTTAACAAAGATCTTCCCTCAAGGGAAACTACTAGAGCCTTACCTGACCCGGGGGAGGGGCAATTAGCCAGCTCCAGCCCGCTCTAGCATTCTTGTCTCATAAAGGGAGTAAAAAAAAAAAAGGCCAAGAAACTCTTCTAAAGGTCCCAGCCCAGAGATGATGGCCTGATTTTAAAAAAAGAAAAAAAAAACCCCTGAGATTTAATCATAGGATTCTAGACTGCTTCCCCTTCCCAATACTTGACCATCACATTAACAGAGCTTTAGTATAATAACAGTGGATTATAACCAAGAGAGCTTCAAGGCATGAACTCTATAGCCAGATGAACATAAAACCTCACACTAAAGGCTTATTTGCCTCAGTTCCTATTATCCTGTGGATTATGTCTGGCTTTCAACAAAACAAGGCATGCTAAAAGGCAAGAAAAAACACAGCCTAAAGAGACAAAGCGAACATCAGAACCAGACTTGGATATGATAGATTTCAGAATTACCAGACTGGATTTAAATAACTATGATTAATATGCTAAGGACTCTAATTTTTAAAAGTGGACAACATGCAAGAACAGATTGTAATGTAAGCGAAGAGTTTGAAATTCTAAGAAAGAATCAAAAGGAAATGCTAGAAATAAAAAACGTAACAGACATGAAGAACGCCTTTGATGAGCTCACCAGTACATTGGACATGGTCAAGGAAAGAATCAGTGAGCTTGAAGATTTCTCAGCAGAGACTTTGCAAACTGAAATGCAAAGAGGAAAAAAAGAATGAAAGAAACCAGAACAGAATATCCAAGAACTGGGATAATAATCAAAGGTGTAGCATACGTATAATGAATGGTAATATGAAAGAAAGAAGTAGAAGTATTTGAAGATCGGATGAAATAATAAATAAAGAAGACTTATCAAAGTCAGTAGCTGGCTAATACCGAACGATCAATAAACGCTAGCCATTATAACTACCACTGTCGTCGTCATCATCATCATCAGTTGATAGATCAAAGTACTGGAGGAAGAGGGAAGAGTTTGGATCAAAAGGAACCTTTTAAAGAGGATGTAGTCTTGATCAGGGATGGGAGGGAGATTTCTTTATTTGAGACAGGACAAAGGCAAGGGAAACTGGTGAAAATACATAACAATTTGTGAGTATGAACAAGAAATGAAGGTAAGAGTTCACATAGGATTCTCTCCATATAATTCTGACTTTGATAATAATATCTCCTTCACAGAATTATTGAGAAAATTAAATGATGTATAACAGTGGTTTTCAAATTGTAGTGAACATCAGAATCTCCTAGGTTCTTGTTTATAATGCATCTCTCTGGTCCCCAGCCCAGAGAATTTGGTTCTATGCATCTAAGTGGTTGAGGAGTTGGAGCAGAGGACCCGAGTAAATTTGATACAGCTACTCCACAGACCACCTTCTAATAAATATATAAGCATATTGATTGTAGCCTGGCCTGAAAGATGCTCAACAAACGTTTTTTTTTTAAGTAGTTAGAGGCAAACTCACCTGCAGAGGGGCAAGGACAGAGGTGAGGACTCAGGAGATGGAAGAGACTGGGAACAAGTTACAGGAGGGATGTGGTAGGAAGTTCATGAGAGATGGACACAAGGATTACCTGACGACAGAGAGACCCAGTTTAGAAAACACACATTCCTAGGAAGAACCTTCAGACTAGATTTGTAATTCTCTCCATCAACCCTCGAGAGCCTGGTTACAGGAGTCGGTGAGCAGGTGGTGTGATTTTCCCAGGGCTGGCAGACCCTGGGGTACAATGGAAGATGGGAAGGCACAGGTATCCAGCCGTGGAGAGAGGAAACCAGGGTATCATTGAGAAGGTTGGTCAGAATCCAGGCTGGGGAGGCGGCAGTGCCTCCAATATCTCCCATCATAAAACAACCCCAAAAGTCCTAGGACCCCATACCCCACATCTCTTCTAACACTTCCTCATTTCTCTGCCTCCCCTTCAGAACCAAGCATCTCAAGAGAGCTGTGCCTACACATGTTTTTCCCATGTCTTCACTGTCCATTCACTTCTCAGCCCACACCAGGCTGCATTTAGCCCTTTTATCCACCAGAATGGTTCTTGGCAGTTCCTCAGTGATCTCCATGTTGTCACATCCTCCTTACACATCCTTCTCCATTGGAGAGGGCTCACCACTACTTGCTTCTTAAGACACTCTCCCCTCATGCCTCTCTGGTTTTATTTATTTATCTATTTATTTCTTTATGTATTTATTTTTTATTTATTTTTATTTTTTTTGCGGTACACGGGCCTCTCACTGTTGTGGCCTCTCCCGTTGTGGAGCACAGGCTCCGGACGCACAGGCTCAGCGGCCATGGCTCACGGGCCCAGCCGCTCCGCGGCATGTGGGATCTTCCCAGACCGGGGCACGAACCCGTGTCCCCTGCATCGGCAGGCGGACTCAAGCACTGCGCCACCAGGGAAGCCCTGAATTTATTTTTTTAATCGAAGTATAGTTGATTTACCATGTTGTGCCAGTCTCTGCCAAGGGGGAGAGGTGTGGGGGAGGGAAGGATTGGGGGTGTGGTTTTATTTATTTATCTTTCTGGCTGTGGCTGTGCCTTTGTTTGCTTCTCCCCTCTATATGACCTCTAAATCTCTGTTTCTCAAACTTGGCACTTGACATTTGGGGCCAGATAATTCTTTGTTGTGAGCAGCTGTGCTGTGCATTGAAGGGTGTTTAGCAGCATCCCTGGCCTCTACCCACCAGAGGCCTGTGGCACGCCCTCCCCACCCCCCACCCAACCAGTAACAACAACCAAAAATATTTCCAGACATTGTCAAATGTCCCCTAGGGGATGAAATCACCCTTAGTGAGAACCACTGCCCAGATGTTGCACTCTTCCAACTCAGTCCTATGACCCTTTTTGTCCTTTCTCTACACTCGGGCTCATCTATTGCTATGGCTCTCAGTGCCATCTCATGATAATGATGCCCATTTATGTTTCACTTAAACGTTTTGTTGCCCACATCCATGTTCTAGACCTTGGGCTGAGATACAGGATAAATTAAGACTGTGCCTTTTCAAGTTAGTGTGGATTTCAAACCCTGTTCTACTCTTGCTACCTGTAAGACTTTAGCCCTCCTAGCTTCCATTTCTTTGTCTGAAATAATAAAGAGTTCAAACCCGTAAAGACAATCATGAGAGTCCTTGGCACATAGTAAGTTCTTAAGCATTAGCTATCATAGCTGTCATAACTTTCATAGTCATTACCACAGCACCTTAAGGGTATGCACAATGGGCTTATGAAGCACAAAGGAAGGTCTTGTTTGCCTTGTTGGGTTATAGAGTATTGAGAGTTCAATTCTAGAGCCTAAGAGACCCAAGTTCAAATTCTGATTCCACATCTCCACTCTGTGGCCTCTCTAAACCTGTTTTTCCCTCCTCGTGAAATGGAAGAATAATAGTACCTACTTCATTGGGTGACTCAAATAAGGTAATTCTAGGAAAAGGGTGTAACGTGATGACTAACACGTGGGGACTTAATGAACATTAGCAATTATTGTTAGGGGAGCATAGGAGAAGCTAATCTTTAACTGAATCTCAAAACCTGAAGAAAGGGCAGCCCAGGCAGAGGGGAGAGCATGAGCAAAGGATTGGAGGCATGGAAAAGAGTGCTGTGATCTGGGAATGGCAAGAAATTCCAGGATGCTAGAGCATGAGATGAAACTGATGAAAGGCAGAATCTAAATGCCCTTCCATGCCAGTTTAGGACTACAGACTTATCCTTTTACTAACTGTGACCAGAAATATGTCTGTTGGCAAAGGAGAAGGATACTGAAGAGTTTTAGACTAGGGGAAAAAAATCTTAGTTAAATTTGCATTTGCAAGCTCTTGTCAATCTAGAAGAGTTTGGAGAAGGTAAAATCAGATACAAGAAAGCTGGTTAGGAGATTGTGGCAAGAGCATCAGTGAGAGATTACAAGGCCCACCCATCACGAGATGAATGCCACAGACATTATAGAGAAGCATAGCCAGGGTTCTTGATCACTTGAGTACGGGGACAAATGAAGGGCTGAGTAGGACTCTGAGGCTTTATGCTCAACCTTGGGTGGTAGATGGGCGAGTGCATTGAACCCTTTACTGTCTCTCCATTTAACTGCCCTTTCCTCTCTTCTCTCTCCTCTTGTTACCAAACTGAACTTGTGTCAGCCCACCTGGTGCACAGCAAAGCCAATCTAATCTCACTGGGTTGTGGTGAAGAAAAGTACAGCATTTACTGCAGGGCACCAAGCAAGGAGAATGGGCAGCTTGTGCTCAAAAGACCCTGTTGGCTTTCAGGGACAGGTTTTTGAAGGCAGCATTAGGAGTAAGGTTTGCAGGGTACCTGATCAGCTCATGTACTTTCTTCTAATTGGTCGGTGTTGAGGTAACAGGGTGATATTTCAGGAATCTTAATCATCAGTCTCTGGTTCCAACCATTCTAGGGTCTATGGCCTTGTGGTCAGCATCTTCCACCTGGGTCTTAGTTTCTACAAAACAACTCAGAGATATGTATCAGATTGTTATGTATATTCCTGGAGGAGGAACTAGGAGTCCTGTGATTCTGTTTTATTGCCGAACTATGTTGAGCATCTTTTCATGTGCCTGTTGGCCATCTGTATGTCTTCTTTGGATAAATGTCTGTTTAGGTCTTCTGCCCATTTTTGGATTGGGTTGTTTGGTTTTTTGACTTTGAACTGTATGAGCTGTTTGTATATATTTGAAAATTAAGCCCTTGGTTGCATTGTTTGCAAACATTTTCTCCCATTTCGTAGGTTGTCTTTTCATTTTGTTTGTTTCCTTTGCTGTGCCAAACTTTTAAGGTTCATTAGGTCCCATTTGTTTATTTTTGCTTTTGTTTCCATTACTCTACGAGACGGGTCCAAAAAAATATTGCTGCGATTTACGTCAAAGAGTGTTCTGCCTATGTTTGCCTCTAGGAGTTTTATAGTATCCGGTCTTACACTTAGATCTTTAATCCATTTTGAGTTTATTTTTGTATATGGTGTTAGAAAATGTTCTAATGGTAGCTGTGTAGTTTTTCCAGCACCACTTATTGAAGAGACTGTCTTTTCTCCATTGTATATTCTTGCCTCCTTTGTAATAGACTAATTGACCATAAATGTGTGGGCTTATTTCTGGGCTTTCTACCCTATTCCATTGATCTATGTATCTGTTTCTGTGCCAGTACCATACTCTTTTGATGACTATAGCTTTGTAGTATAGTCTGAAATCAGGAAACATGATTCTTCCAGCTCCATTCTTTCTTCTCAAGGGTGTTTTGGCTATTTGGGGTCTTTTCTGTTTCCATACAAATTTTAAAATTGTTTGTTCTAGTTCTTTGAAAAATGCCATTGACAATTTAAGAGGGATTGCATTGAATCTATAGATTGCCTTGAGTAGTGTGGTCATTTTAACAATATTGATTTGTCTAATCCAAGAACATGGTATATCTTTCCATCTGTTTGTGTTGTCTTCAGTTTCTTTCGTCAGCATCTTATAGTTTTCAGAGTACAGGTATTTTGCCTCCTTAGGTAGGTTTATTCCTAGGTGTTTTCTTCTTTGTGATGCAATGGAAAATGGGATTGTTTCCTTAATTTATCTTTCTGATATTTTGTTGTTAGCATATAGAAATGCAACAGATTTCTGTATATTAATTTTGTATCCTGCAACTTTAATGAATTTGTTGATGAGCTCTAGTAGTTTTCTGGTGCTGTCTTTAGAATTTTATGTATAGTATCATGTCGTCTGCAAACAGTGACAGTTTCACATTTTCCTTTCCAATTTCGATTCCTTTTATTTGTTTTTCTTCTCTGATTGCTGAAGCTAAAATTTCCAAAGCTAAATTGAATAAAAGTGGCGAAAGTGGGCATCCTTGTCTTGTTCCTGATCTTAGAGGAAATGCTTTCAGCTTTTTACTGTTGATTATGATGTTAGCTATGGGTTTGTCATATATGGCCTTTATTTTGTTGAGGTATGTTCCCTCTGTGCCCACTTTTTGGAGAGTTTTTATCCTAAATGGATGTTGAATTTTATCAAAAGTTTTTTCTGCATCTATTGAGTTGTTCATATGGTTTTATTCTTCAATTTGTTAATGTGGCGTATTATATAGATTGACTTGCAGATATTGAAAATCTTCGCATCCCTGGGATAAATTCCACCTGATCATGGTGTATGCTTCTTTTAATGTAGTGTTGGATTCAATTTGCTAGTATTTTGTTGAGGAGTTTTGCATTTCTGTTCATCAGTGACACTAGCCTGTTATTTTCTTTTTTGTGTGTGATACCTGGTTTTGGAATCAGGGTGAAGCTGGCCTCATAGAATGAGTTTGGGAGTGTTCCTTCCTCTGAAATTTTTAAGAATAGTTTCAGAAGGACAGGTGTTAACTCTTCTCTAAATGTTTGGTAGAATTCACCTATGAAGCCTTCTGGTCCTGGACTTCTGTTTGTTGGGAGCTTTTAAGTTACTGATTCAGTTTCATTACTGGTAATTGGTCTGTTCATATTTTCTATTTCTTGCTGGTTCAGCCTTGGGAGATTATACCTTTCTAAGAATTTGTCCATTTCTTCTAGGTTGTCCATTTTATTGGCATATTGTTGCTCAGAGTAGTCTCTTATGAACTAGTTTCTTGACTGCTTTTCATTTGTCTCAGCATTCCCTCACTTCTCTAGTTAGTAACTGCTGGAGTCTGCTCTTCGGAACTCAGGGAAGGCCTAGGAGACTAAAACCTTTTTCTACAAACAAGAAACGGGGGACATGGAGTAGCTTTTGTATCTGGGAAGGTCCCACAAGGTCCTGCTCAGTTTCACTCCTCATCTAAACTTATCGTCTCAGTAACACTCCTGCCATAGCCCAGAATTTCCTTATCATTTATCTCTACACCCAACTGGCAAACCTGCAACCCTGATGAACACATCTCTTCCCTTTCTTTGTGCTTGCACCTGAGCCCTGTACATGGAAAAGTCACACTCCCGTGCAGTTTGGTAAACAGACATGGTATTAGTTTCCTAGGACTGCTGTAACAAATTGCTACAAACTTGGTGGCTTAAAATAACAGAAGTTTACTCTTTCACAGTTCTGGAGTCCAAAATTCCAGAATCAGTTTTACTGGGCCCAAATCAAGGTGTCAACAGCACCACACCTCTGGGGGAGAACCTGTGCCTTGTCTCTTCCGGGTTCTGGTGGCTGCCCAAAGTCTTTTCTTTGGGCAGCCACCAGAGCCATGCCACTGCAGCCCTTGCCTCTGACTTCATGTTGCCTTCTCCTCTGTGTCTCTCTCTCAGAACTCCCTCTGCCTCTATCTGTTAAGGACACGTGATTACATTTAGGGTTCACGCAGATAATCCAGGATAAGCTCCTCTGCTCAAGATCCTTGAATTAATCACATATTTTACCATATAAGTTTATATTCGCAGGTTCCGGAGATAAGGAATTGAACATATTTTTAAGGAGGGGTGCATTTTTCTGCCTACCATATGCATCCACTCAGGAACACTGACCTTGGAACACTGACCTGCCTGGCAGTCTGACTAAATTACTCTCAAAGATTCTCTTTCCCACATCCCTAACACTGATTTCCTCTAATTTCTCACCATTCTCTACCTCTTTCCACATTGCTTTTATCAAATGACCTTGTTTCTTGTTCTGTAGGGGAAAAAAAAGAAATCCATGAAGCAGAACTCCTTAACTTTTTTGGTACCAAATTAATAAACCTATCTGCATCTTTCCTCACCATCCCTTCTACTAAAATAATGGAAGGGCTCTCTCCCTCCTCCTAAGGCCAAATTCTCTACTTAGGCTCTGGGTACCACCCTTGCCGACCTTCTCAGGAGCCTTAAATGGCCAATAACTTCTTTTCTGTTTTGCAGAGTCAGTTGTTTCTTCCTGATTAGATCCTTCCCTTCAGCTCAAGTTTTATGACTCTTCCTTCCTGAATCTCCTTTCTTAAAATAATAGCAAGAGCAACGAAAAATCTCACAATAAACAAAAACTCTGTGCCCAGCCAATCCAGCACTAGGTCTTATTGTTTGTACCTCCTAAGTATCTTTCTAATTCACCAGCTTCTTTCCTTCTCAGCCTAATCTTAGTCCAGCTGTCATGTCCCCCTGGACAACCACAGTGACCTCCTTGCACTCATTTTGCCACCTCACAGTGGTTCTGCCGAGCACCCTTCAGGGGCCTGTATGAACAGTATGACAGCTCCAGAGGGTCAGGACTTTGTTTCATTATCTGCTGTATTCCTTGTGTCCCCAGCCTATAGAAAAGTGCCTGGTACATAGTAGGTGCTCAATAAATGTTGAAGGTAGTCAATTTATTACTAATTTTAGGAAGAAGACAAAATTCCTAACAGCCTATAAGGCCCAGCAAGGTCTGGCCCCCACTTACCTCTTCTCATATCATCTCCCCCTTGCTCACTGGGCTCCAGATGCACTGGTCTTCTATAAATACTCCAAGTTTCCTCCTGCCCAGGGCCTTTGTAAATAAACAGTTTTCATTGTTTGGGACACTCAGCCCATCTTTTCCTACTTAATGCCTACTCAGTCTTTTGCTCTCAGTATATATGTTGCAAGTTGCTTCTTGGAAAAGCTTTCCTTAGCACTCTTATGTTCTCATCACACTTACATCTCTCCTTTGTAGAAAATTCCTCATTTATAATTGTGTTCATGTTTGATGACTGATTAATGTCCATCCTTCCCATGAGATGAGGATGAGGGCTATTATATTCCTACTGCTTTGTATGTTGTCTTCACACAGATGCTCAATAAACAAGTATTGCAGGAATAAATGAATAGATAAAGGAATCATGTCGGGGCTGAGATCAGATACAGGAAGAGGACAGGGTTCACTGGAAAGGTCACCATTCAATTTTGCACATGTTGGAGGGCCCAGCCTATAAAGTAGTTGGAGAGGTTCACTGTCAGTTGGAAGTTTGGATTGGAAGCTCAGGACAGAGCTTAGGCTGGCTATTAAGACTTAGGCAGTTGATGAAACCATGGTAGACCGGGAAGATTAGAGATACAAGAGGATTAGCACGTGGAGATGAGAGGGGGATGAGATTAAGAGCATTAGCGGGGCTCATTTTAGAAAGGAAGAGGCACAGATGTGATGGATGGATGTGGACAGAGACAAGTGTGGAGATGGAAGAGGGGGAAGAGGATAAAAAGGACCTGAAGCAGAAGGTAAGGACAGGTGCAGGCGAAGGAGAGCTAGAGGGAGAATGGGGGCTTGGGAGAATGGGGAAGGTTTAGATTTTCTGAAAAGAGGAAGTTCCTGCTGACACAGGCCAAGCAGGTAACCTATGTGAGTGTGTGTGTGTGTGTGTGTGTGTGTGTGTGCGTGCCTGTGCATGTGAGCACATGTGTGGGAAAACATGATCACGCTATTCTCAACTCGATCCTGTTTCTCAACAGATTACCTTGCATCGGTTCATAGCTACCCAAACTCACTGATGCAGGTAAGCCAGTGAGTTGCAGTATTAAGTTGGAGTCATGTCCTACACCACTAAGTGTGCTCTTTCCACTAAACCACAGCCATCTCTCTAGCCTCCCTGTCTGGGCTTCTCATCTTCCAGCATTTCAGTCTATCACAGATGAAACCTGCCCCAGCCAGGGGAAAATAGAATGGCCTTGGTAAATGGCATTATAAGAGGATCTTGGCTTTAAGAAATCCTGATGTCCCTTGTAACAGACCATTTTTTTCTTTAATGGGGAGCCCTTAAGACCAATTACATTCTCCTAATTCATGTGGGTGATCGGGACAGACCAGGGCCAAAATATTATGCACAGAAATGTGACTCCAGTCCAGGGCAGCTGGATGTGTGGAGCACAGGTAGCCCCAGAGCAGGTCTCAGCCCGTTCTGCTTCTGTGTGGGTTTGAAGTCAGCTCGAGAAGCGCAAGAACGAGCGCTTGGCTCTCTGAGGGTGTGAAGTATGAGGCAGCAGTGCATCCTGTCTGGAAAGTGCTTAGGAGAGTCTGGCCGTAAACGGTAGATGAATATAGGACGGTGGGGCACCAACTCCCTCAGGCAGTCGAGGGTCAGATCGTAAAGGCCTTATGGGGCACAGGAGGGAGTTTGCTGTTGCTTCTCCCCTTCCTCACTGGTCAGCCTGTCAGCCTTCTGGAGCTCCGATGCTCAGTGCTCCCGACCCCTGCACCTGGTAACTCCTTGCTACAAAGCCTCCTGGTGCCAATGTGATTGCAGCCCCGGAAGATCCAGCCCGGCTGGCAGGTGCCTTCACCCACCCTTGCGTTTCACCCAGGGCCACTTGACCCAGATGGGGAGGTTGATGCCATGCCACAGCTGTGTTTCCTGTGACCCCAAGTGGGGGTCAGCTTTTGACCCTGAGGTATACCTAAGAACCAGACTAACACCTGCTCCTTTATAGAACAACTTAGCTGGGCCAAGCCTGTTCTCACTGCAGAGACATGCAGACCACATTTACCCTGTGTGCTTGAGAAAGAGGCTTTTCTCCAGAAGTGCATCCTCCACAAGCTGCAACCTTCTAAGTAGGAACAAGGATTACCTGGTCTGTCTGTTGGCCTGGCAAACACTCCTCTTTTGAGACTCAGCTCAAGGTCACTTCTTCTGTAAAGCCGCTCCTATACCTCGTCCTTAACCCCAGCCCCAGTGGAAGCCAAGCCCCCCGAGGCCTCCACTGTCCTTGCTTCAACTGAATCTCCCTTTTGTTTACACCTCTCAGCCTGAGTCTTCTAGACTGCAAGCCCCTTGAGGGCAAAGCATATTTTAATCATCTTGGAATCCCTAGGGTCCAGCACAAAAATTAGTTCTTTGTAGTTAATTAATAAATGTTTGTTGGATAAAATGGTGGCTAAATTGTATGTCGTCTTCTCTAGTTATTAAATTTTAAATGCATCTATTTATACATCCTACCTTACTGGAGAGGTGTTGCTTATCCCGACATAAAATGGTCCCCCGTGACTTTATCTGATATTTCTTACATCTTTTCCCTGTGGGTCTGTTTCTAACAGCAGCCCCATCCTCCAGATGTAATTTCACACATATTGCCGAATCAGTTTGCTCCAGCCTGAACCTAGGTTCTTGTTTCTCCTTCAGCATCATTTGTAGCCTGGGAAGATGGATCCAGGCAGTCCCAGAGGCCCATGCTAACACCTTCTGCTAATTCTTAAGCTGATTATGCAGGTTCTTGAATAGATAGTCCTTTTGCTTCTTGTTCTCTAAACTCTCTCTCTGTAGCCTTGTCTATTTTATCAGTTAAGGTCCCGGGGGGCTGGGGAGGTGGGGCTCAGAGACTGGGAAAACCAAGCCCACTCCACTCTACTTTCCATTTGGCCAGCTTTTCTCCTAGGATGAGATTTTGGAATAAAAAAGTCTGATTCTATTAGTAAAGGAGTAATAATTAGTCATTTTAGAGCTACTCTCTTAATAAGACTTGCAAATTAATCCAATTTGACCATTCTTTTTTGGGGGAAAAAAGAGGAATTAAGGGGCTTTGTAACAATTGTTTCCCCAGATTCTCTGACCCACTGATGAGTCTGTGACCGCAGTTGCCGGAAGTTCCATTCACTGTGTTGCCTGGATAGTGAGTAGGATCTTCCTGGGGTATATGTGGCTTGAATGTAGTTCTGGAAGCCGCTTGAATTTTGTTCAGGCCATATTGCTACTATTGAATACATCTGCCTCTTGAGCAACCAGGTCACCCAACTGGGGGATGTTATTAGATTTTTAAGTGCACCCCAGTGCACTTATTCTCAGGAAAGGTAGACTGTAAGAAACAATTCTGAAACATCTGGACATGTCAACAATTTAAAAAGTTATTTGTTTATATATATATTTAGGCTCCATTCAGGTCAAGTACACCCCCTAGAGGATGTGTTACTTTCTGTTTCCTACTGTGTTCATCACCATTCTACTCTTTCTTTTTTTATAAATTTATTTATTTATTTTTTGGCTGTGTTGGGTCTTCGTTGCTGCACGCAGGCTTTCTCTAGTTGCGGCGAGCGGGGGCTACTCTTCGTTGCAGTGCACGAGCTTCTCATTGCAGTGGCTTCTCTTGTTGCAGAGTACAGGCTCTAGGCGTGCAGGCTTCAGTAGTTGTGGCGCACGGGCTCAGTAGCTGTGGCTCGCAGGCTCTAGAGCGCAGGCTCAGTAGTTGTGGTGCACGGGCTTAGTTTCTCCGCGGACCATGTGGGACCTTCCCGGACCAGGGCTCGAACCCGTGTCCCCTGCATTGGCAGGCGGATTCTTAACCACTACGCCACCAGGGAAGTCCCCACCGATCTACTCTTAATGGCCAGCATTTATTGAGCACCCACTGTATGCCAGGCTGTACACTGGGTACCCTATCTACGTTAATCTTCACAAGCCGTCTCTGAGAAAAGTGTTACGAATATTTTAGAGATGAGGAAACAGATTGAGAGAGGTTATTTACTTGCTCAAGTCCACAGAGCATGACTCAAACTGGAGGGGTGTTTTCTTTCTTGAGTGTTTTGTAGAGAGGAGAAAGAAAGTTAAATCCTGTTTGTAGATGCTGTGAGTTTAAGAGAAAGGGGAGCAATAAACATAGCGATCTAGGAAGGCTGGTTCTTTTGAAGCTTTTGACTGTAAACCAATTAGAAGTGAATTCTGGGGAGAAGCTCTGTGTGTAAGATCAGGTCCTGCTGCCCCTCTCCCTGCCCAAGCTGCCTCTGGCCCACCCCCCCCCCCACCCCCGCCCCACAAATTTGCCAGCAGCTTCTGGATCCTGGCTCCTCTTGTCCTTTCAGCTGAGTGGACTAGTGGGCCCAGGGACTTCCCTGGTGGTCCAGTGGTTAAGACTGGGTTTCCAATGCAGTTAAGACTCATGGGTTCCATCCCTGGTCAGGGAACTAAGATCCTGTATGCTGTGTGGCGGGCCAAAAAGAAAAAATAGAAAGAATAAAAGACTAGTGGGCCCAACCTCAGTGACTTACATCTGTGCTGTGGCTTCTTGACAGTCAGTGAGATGGCAGCAAGCACAGAAGGCCATGAGTGGGACGGGTCACCATGGACCAGAGAGGGCAGCAGCAGATTCCACAGGTCCTAAGACTTCCATTTTAAACTTGATAGTCAGAAATCAGAACGCAGCTTACAACTGATCTGCACATGGAATGGAGGATTCCTTCTCTCCAGTTATCATCAATGCCTCTTAAACTCAATGGCATCCTAGATTCAAGGAACTATGGCAGGTTTAGTCTTGTGTCAGCTCTGATCAATTGGTGCAGACTCTGGAGGCTGGGAGAAGGGTCTGGTGCTGTGTCCTATTGCAGCAGGGAAGAATGATCATCTGTGTGCATGGTGGGGGTGGCTTCAGTGTGCATGGGGGGGAGCATAGAACCCTGGCAAGTGCCGGCGTTTGCACCCCATGCCTTCAGTCTTTGGGAGTAAATGGAGGAACACCCGCCACGTAAAGACTGAGTTTACAGTTTAATTGTAAACGGAGGGGCACAATGCACAGGGGACATTTCCCAGGGACCGAAATGGGAAATTTCAGTGTGTGGCTGAACCACCCTGACTCTTCCTACCCCCTCCTGTCTCTGTGTGACCGAGCTTTAGCCTGCTCACAAGGAATGCGCCCAAGCCAGATAAATTCCGTGTCAACTTTTACCCTTGCCTTCATCTGACTGAAAACTGGAAGAATACCTTTTGCTGACACAGATGGTTAATGGTCCTGAGACCCCTGGGGAGCTCCACAGCCCCCGCCCCACCAGTTCCCGTTGGCGTGGACATGCTTCTCCCCTAGTGGTCAGATTCTGTTTTTAGCTTTGGCCCCTTTAAGTCCCCCTGTATCCCTTTCGGAGGCGCAGAGTGCAGCTGTAAATACCTGTCGGTCCCGCCTGTGTGTAAGTTACCCACAGGAAACTTCATAATTCCACCTTATGGAGTTGCCGCTTTGTTTTTCAGTCTCTAAGTTCCTTCTCAGTTCAGAGGATATTATTCAATATCTCCACCTCCCAAGACCAGGTCAGAGGACTGCCTCCTTACACAGAGATTTGTTACTTTGATCTTTTAAAATAACTTTTTCAAGTATTAGTTTAATTATAAAAATTAGTACATGCTTGTTGTAAAACAAAGATACATATAGAATTATTTGAAATTTAAAATTTTCATTGTATGAATGTTACTTTTAATGGTGATATAAATTGTTTTTACTTTTCTCTTGCAGACCAGCATGCATGTTTATATGTGTGTGTTTGTACATACACACACACTCACTACCATATCTATAGAATAAATTTTAGAAGTAGAATTCTGGGCAGGCATCATTTTTAATATGCACAAAATCATCCACTTCACCTTTCCCCATTGAGGTGTAGCATGAAGATTATGTCTTCTTTTTCACTAGTATAAATTCTCAAAAAAAAATCTTTGGCCAGAAAAGCTTTTCTTATGTTTTAGATTAGTTCATTAAATGGCTTCCCAGAACTAGAATTAGGATATTAAAGGTTATGAACATGCTTAAAGGTTTTGATAATTTGTAAATTGATGTTCCAAAGACTTGGTTGATTGACACTTGGAACTATGGATAAATTTAAGCTCAGGAATAAAGCCTTTGTGTTTCCACTGCCAAAGAACAAGAGAATATTGGAAATGTCTCAATGTGCATCCATGTTGGCTGGTTAGCGACAGCTCTTGCTAGGAGGGGAACAAGTAAGGCTGCCCCAGTGCAGTGCGACGTGGGTTCAGGGTTTTAGGGTTGCCTCTTGGGATGTATGCGGGCTCTGGCTTTCCTTGTCTCGGCTGAATTGCTCATAGCAAGCTGGGGAAATGTCCACCCTGCCAGAACTCCAGGAGAGATCTCCGAAGTGTCAGGTCACTGCCTCTCTTTCTCATGGGTCAAGTGCAGATGGGCTGGGCAGTTGATGACTCACCCCCTGGGGTCATCCAATCTTGGGACTGATTCTTCTTTTATTCTTTTGCCAGGGAAGGGAAGGCAGAGAAGGGGAGGGGTTCTGACAGCAGCTTCAGACACTACTATTCCTGGGCACCCTACTACAATTCCTGGGCACCCTACTACCATCGATGCCGCAGGAATTTTCTTTTCTCATTGGGTATAATAGGAAATCCTGTTCTTCATGGGAACACTTACAATTTTGTAAGCACTTTTCGCACATTATCTCATTTAATACAGTTCATTTAACTGAACCACCAAGAGACTAAGTGGTTTAGGAAACTAGTAAGGAGAGTCTACAATCTGTGTACTTTCCACTTGTACTAACCTATGAGAGGGTTTAACTAGTGAAACAGTCTGCCAGACAGAGTCAATTACTATCTGCATATTCAGCAAGAAGGCACAACTATATGCATCCAGGTAGACATTTATATCAAAATAACAGCCAACTTATTTATTCATTTATTTGGAAAAGGCCCATGTAACTAAAGCATTGGTTAGTGTTTTCTCTAAATTCGATTAGCTGTCAACTGAACATACTATTCATTTACTGCTAATGGAAGCTTTAAAGCAGGTTCTCAGTGTAGGTTTTTTTTTTTCTGTTATATTTTTATACTTATATTAAAAAAGAAATAGATATCCGACCTCATTCAAAAAGAATCTAAGATAGCTCATATCTGGTTTAATCTAAAATTAATGCTTTTAAAATAGAATTTTTAATATGTTCATTTTAGTAGTGCTTTGGGGACTTAAACTGGGGAAGAAAGGAAACTTGGTGTTGACTTACACAATTGCTTTAATCTCCGCAGAAGGTAGTGTGCCATTTTTTTTCATTTCAATTCAGGCAGCACTTCTGGATCACTTAGTAGGTGCCAGGGGCTGCCTTTGGCCAGCATGCCTTGTGTGCATTGTGCAGCAGCTGACAGTAGACCAGCTGACTTTTGCTTCTGAAACGGACACAGGGGGCATTGCAGCTTAGCAAGGCAGCCTTTCCACCCCCTTTGCAGGTGCCCATGGATTACTGGTGTTGAGGGAGACTTTTGTACATTCCGGTGCTGGTGTCAGGCCCATTTTCATTGGCACATGTTACATTTTCCTATGTTCAGGCGAGAAATCTAATTTTACTCTCCAGGAGGATTAATTATAAAGGAAAATATTACAAACCACTTGTCAAGTTGAGACTGAACAAACGGCCAAGTGTAACTGGATTCAGGGCCCCAAATTAATGATATTTCTTTAAAACATTTTCATTGAGTTGTAAGCCAATGAGGTCACAAATAAAAACAGTTAGACTCATTTAAAAAAATTCTCAACCCTTTAGTTAATAGAGGGAACCAATAATGAAATAAATGACACATACTGATTTTAAAAATCAGCATCAATGTGTGGTTTTCTTTAAACTAGTATCCTTGTTTCTAGACTATTAGCTGGAGGATTTTTAAATTAGCTTACTTATCATTATTTTTGTTGCATGACCTGTGAATAAAGCTTTTCTTCTCTTTTGCCTGGCTTGAATATGTTCTGTTCCTTCTGCAAAATGCATCTCAGAGAACTTAGTAGTGCTTAAATCATGTTCATATTCATCCTGTCATTTGAACTCCATAATAGCCCTGTGATGGAGACAGAACTGGCTCCTAACCTGATTTTACAGATGAAGAATCAGGGGGTGAGCCACTTGCCTAAAGTGTCCAAGCCAGGAAGTGGCAGGGTCAGGCATGTTTCACGCAGCCATCAAATATTTACAAAATTAGACACTCAAATGGAAGACCTTCACCAAAACTCTGCCTGCTACTTAGCATATTGCAAATGTTAATTGTTGGACTAGGCAGGACTAGCTAAGTATCTGGGAAAATATATCCATTCTGATAATGAATGCATTACATCAACTAAGTGTTTTAGGCCCCTTGTATTTTTATACTTGTTACATCTTTGTAATGGATTGACCAAACTCACGAATCTCTCACTATTTGGAATGAGCAGCTCACTATTGTTGAATGCTGTGTTTGGTCTTATATTTTATTGATTGCTTGACTGATTGATTAACTTATACTGTACTCGGTTTTTAAGAAGGCTTTGCCAGAGCTACTGAACAAATCTTTAACTCACTTTTCTTTTGGAAAAAACCCTGGGGCAAGGTACCGTTTAGAGTAGTTGAGTCTTGTTGCTAATTTGTGGATAGAAAGAGGTAAGATATGTTACAATGCATGGTTTTATTCAGTCTACAAATAGGCAGAGGGCCTTTGTTCAAACTTGAACCACCTTTCAGACAACTGACTCTACGTCTCAGCTCTGCAGGAAACGCTTACTAGGTCCCAAATGGAAAAGAGATCTGCTTTGCCAAAGTCATTAAGGCTAAGATCTTAAACCACGCAGGTAGTCACTGGGAATAGAGAGGAGAAGACAGATTTAAACGACATTTTAGAGGTGGAAGTTTGCTGTGGGGTTTAAAGATGATATGGAAATTTCTAGTTTAATGATACCAGTAATTGAGATAGAGAACAAAGGAAGGGCAGGGACTGGGGGGAAGGGGAGGAACTGAGTTTGAGATATTGACTCCTACTCCTGAGGAGCTTATAACTTGGCACGGGAGTGTGGGGTTGACAGGGGAAGGAGTCAGATAAGTAAACCAGTGATTAAACTGCAGTGTGATAGAAGCAGCAATGAAGAGCTGCAGGGCATGCTGGGAGATCATTTCCTGGAGGTGGGGGAATTAGAAGGCCTCCTCATGGACATGACACTTGGGCTAAGTTGTAAAAGAATTACATAATTAGGGAGTGTAGTGCAGGGCATACAAAGCAGGGGGACAGTATATTCAAAGGCCCAAAATAAAAGCATGGCCAGTGGATCAGGCAAGGTCAGTGGGCTGGAGGGTTTTGGACGGTGAAAGACAGGACAGCAGGAGCAGCCTTAACGAGAAGAGGCTGGGAATAGCAGCCGGCATTTATTAAGCCTTTACTGTTAAGCCAGGCACCGAGGAATAGTTCAGAATATGTTCAGAAGGTGGGCCTGCCAGCATGTGGTAACTGATTGGACTTAGGGTGGAGGAGAGAGTCCAAGGAGACTCGCAGGTTTCTGCCTTGACCTAAAGGGGGCGTTTGAAGGGGGAGCCCATTTGTGGGGTAGGCGGAGGATGAGCTCCAGTTGAGATATGTTAAATTTGAGGTCCTTTTAGTCATCCAGGTCACTGAGAGGAAGTATGATATTGTATTTGAGCATATGGACCCTGAATCCATACTGCCCTGGTTTGAATCCTAGCTTGGCACTTAAGAGATTTATGACTGTGGGCAAGTTACAGAATCCTTCTATGCCTCAGTTTTCTCATTAATAATCTGGGAATAATAATAGCCCGTTAGCATTTACTTTATAGAGTTGTAATGATGTTAAAATATATATAATTTAGAATAGTTCTTAGCTCAGAGCAGGTACTTAATGAATAGTCATTGTTACTACTAATCATAATATGTAGTTCAGAGGCTCAAGAGAGGGGCCTGGGGTTAGCACCACCAGCGTGGAGTATTAGGCTAAGGTAACCATTATATATCTCTCTGCTAGAGGTATAAGAAACAGAAAATCCAGTCAAGGCTTTTCTCCTAGGTTCTTTCATTATTTACCAAGGAGTTTGGAGATAAATGGCTTCAGCATTCTTTCAGAAGTTCTGTGATGTCAGGTCCCTATGAGTCACTTGGCCTTTCTCTCCTGGTCTGTAAGATGGCTGCTCTACTCAAAGCATTTAATCCTCGCCTCCCATGTTCTAAATAGGAGGGAATGAGGTTTGTGGGGGAAAAACTGCTCTCCCTATAGGCCTCTATCATCCTTCAGTGGTAGAGGAAAATCCCAGAAACCCCCAGGCAGATTCCCCTTATGTCTCATTGGTCAGAACCAGGTCACATGGCCACCTGTAGCTCAAGGACCAGGAACAGGGGAGCTATGATTGACTTAGACTGTTCATGATTCATCCTTTGGGGCTGGACACTTTAAGCCTTGAACAAAATGGGGGTCCTTTTAGCGAGGAATAAGAAGGGAATGACTGGTGGGCCTGCAGCTAAAAAAGTCTGCCCCACTAGGGAAGGAGATCTTTTAGAACAGGAAGAGAAAAAGGCAGAGCCCAGGACTCCAGGGATTCGTGGCACTCATACAGGAAAGAGATTTCAAGTGCCAAAGACATAGGAGGAGAGGAGAGCCAGAGAGGAGTCCGGAGAGAAGCCCAGGAAGAATTTCTGGGAGGGCCTGTCTACAGGGGTTCATGTAGCAGAGCCTGGAGCAGGATGAGGCTGTAAAGAGCTGTCTGATTTGGCAGTGGGGAGGCCGTGGAGGCCAGTGCCAGAGCAGATTCAGTGGCGCCAAGGATTGAGAAGAGAATGACAATCTCTCCCATATGCAGTTGGTGGGAGTGCAAATTAATTCAACATTTCCATCAGTTTGGCAACATGTAACAAAATGTAAAATGCTCATACCCTTTAACTCTGAAATTCTACTTTTCGGAATTAATCCAACAGGCAGAATTAGACTAGAGCAGGCTGATGTAGGTATAAGAGTGTTGACTACAGCCTTGTTTATTATAGGAAAAAAAAGGGGGGGGTAATTGATCTAAATGTCCATCATACAGGAGTAATTAAAACAAATGATGGTACATCTTGGCAATGGAATACCAGGCACAGTGGCTAAGAGCTGAAGTTCTGGAATCTGACAGTCGGGGTCTGAATTCTGCCATTCACCAGCTGTGTGACCTCAGGTCTCTGGGAAACTTTCTGGGACTCTCAGTTTCCCTGGCTGTAAAATGGGATAATTCTATTACTAACTCATAAAGCTATGGTAAGAATTATGGAACTTGATACAAATGAAACATGTAGAATATGTCTGGCACATATTATTATGCAGGCACTTAAAATATGCAATAGATCTATCTGTATGGAAATAGAAAGCTGTTTATGAGATACTAAGAGAAAAAATGAAGTTACAGAATAGCAAGATAATATGACACAACAGTTAAACAGTGCTTTTTTCCTGGGAGGTGGAATCATGGGCACAGTTCACTTTCTCCTTTACACTTTTCTGTGTTTCTTTAAAGCAAAGGTATTATAGGGGAACAAAATTCACCACCTCAAAATGTCTTTTTGGTATGCGGATTATTTCGAGATGAAAATAATCAAGTCCCAAAAGACTCAGGAAGAAAGCTTGACCTTCCCACTAATCACCTAAAAGAATTTACACAGGGGGCCTGTCCTGGAATAGAGCTATCACCAGAGATACCTGCAAAGAATACGTGCTAGGGGTGATGGGGGGAACTCTAGGAAGGGCTTAAAGATCAGAGTCCACTCTGTGTCCCATTGTTTCTTCATGGCCCATTTATTTGTCAAACATTTGCTTTTCCATCTCTTTCGCCTTCCTCCCCTTTGAAGTCCCAAACCACTACCCCCACCATCCTCTTTTATCTTTAGCTGAAGGTGGTATTTAAGTTGAAGGCTTTGGCCATTTTGGTGAGTCACTCAGTTCTACATGTTATTATACTTTGTTTGATTTTCTCCTGTTAATCTGTCTCATGTTAGTTTAAATTCTTAGACCAGCCAGAAGGACCTAGAAGAGTGGAAGAAAATTTCTTCTTCCCCAGCAGTATTTAATGTCTGGCTGACTGTAAGCCACATGAGGGCAGGTACCATTTTTGGTTTTTTTCACCACTAGGTATCATTGAATCTGGCACATTGCAAGTAGGTGATAAATATTTTTTAAATGAATGGATGAAAGACAGGAAGTTGTGTTTAGGAAGATGCACAGACCAAGATTTTAAAGATGTCGCAGTTCTGTACCGACAAGGCCCAGGGTAGACCTCAGGGAGGAGTGGCAAAAAAGGAGCAGAGCTCAGGCCTGAGGGCTGTCTATCAGTCGTCAGCGTGGATGCTGCAGTTTCCCAGGACATGGACAGCAAGAGAGGAAAACAGGCCCAAGAACACTGGAGTCCAATCCCTGGCTCTTTCTGTTCAGCACTTCCCAAACAGGCTGAATCTGAGAGCAGGGGATTTAGAACTGCAGGGGATTTCGGTGTCATCGAGTCATTTTTTCATGAGAAAACAAAGACCCAGAAAAGTTAAGTGAGTTCCCCAAGCTCTCCTGGGATGTGTGTCTCCCAATTCCTGCTCTGGTGCCGTCTCCTTCCTCCAGGGACCCGACTGTGTGGATATTTCAGGTATAAATGAAATTGTTGAGAGAGGACATTCATTGGATTCCTAAGAAACCCATTTCTCTTATGTAGTGTGACTTTCTTTTCTAAAGCTCACTGATCACCCATGCCCTTAATTTGTAAAGAACAAAAATGACTAGGAGCATAATTAACTCACCCACATCTTCCATTGTCCTTACATCTTTTGTGTAAGCATTGATCGGTGTTTCTATTGTTGAAAGCGGGATTGTTCTCTTGGCAACACACATCCAGAAAGAGAGCCCAGTGGGGGGCTCAGAAGGTGACACTGTTGAAGTTTGACGTTATGGTTCCGAAGAATAAGAGAAAAAGGCAAAAAAGCACTAATTGACCAGACAGTGATTTTGAATTGGTCACCAATCTAAACTATAGAATGCTTTGGGACAAAAGACGTTTGGTTTTTTTCAAGTACGTTTAGGAATTCAGAATATCAGGCAACTGAGTTCTCAAGTACAGGGCCCTAGGGGATCCAATTTAATGAATATTTATGAACAACTTGTTGTTGAGATATTACAATTAGCACAGGTACATGGAGGTTTCAAATGTGTTCTTGGAAAATAGCCTTTTCTCACTTTTATATCTTAATCATTACTTACCCATACATTGTTGTTTACTCTGGGATTGTTTTTGCTGGAAAGAAAGGATGTGCTTAGTAAAGGAAGATGATGTGGCAGAGGAGATCTGGGATCAGATACAGCTAGGAGAATATTGGTTCTGTCCATAGGAATGCTGTGTGTTCCTCAGGAAATCACTTAACTCTGCTGAATCTCAGTTTCCTTCCCTGTAACACAGGGTCATAATACCTATTTCACAGGGTTGTTCTGCAGATGCAACAAAACCAGGTTCAAAGGGCCTGTCACATAGCTCAATACATTCTAGCTTTCTTCCCCCAAAGGTAAACTTCTGTTTCCTGACCATCTAAAAAATCAAATTATAAATTACTGAAATCCTTCAATAGGTGAAGAGAAAGAGGTGTATTTGGTTCTTGACCACATTTTGCATATGCACTTGACTTTATCCATAGAATGGCTTGAGTTGATTCTTTTCCCTGTACTGCAGCACCCTGAGAAAGCAAAGTGTTGATTCATCTGGACAGCCAGCTGCCACGGAAGTCTTAAACAAATCTAAATCTCTTCCTTGCTCTTTTCCTTCTTAATTCTTTAAAATCTGTGGTGGGATCATGTAGAATGGAGACAACCAAAGGGAACCATCAAAGGCTCTCCAGTGGAGTGTGTTTAAGAGACTGGAGCATGGTGGAAGAGACTAAGAGTGCCAGGGTATGATGTCCAAGAAGTTGGCAGGGGCCCCATCATATGTGAGTCTATGCATGTTTCTCTCAAATATGACGTTCTAGTCAAAGCCTTGGAAATATAACCAATGTTTCCAATTGTGTCCTGTGACGAGGAGAACAAATTCTTATTGAACTTACGCAAATGACTATATTTCCATGAAAATAAGAATAGGCATTAAGAGTTTCCAAATTCCAGAAGGATCAGGTAGGGAGAAAAAGATAAGTGTTTCATCTTTGTTTACGAAGGTATACTTTATCAAACTGCCTCAAGTCGTACATAGGTTGAGAGAAAAAGTTTCCTTAAATCTGGGAAAGTAAAACATAAAAAAACTTGCAATGATTAAAACAAGAAATTATGAAAATTATAACCAGCCTCATCAGTCCCGTGAAATTAATTTTTGACCTTGTCAGCAGTTTTAAGAAGCCATCAGTTTCTTCATTAGAATTCAGTAATTCTTACCCAGTTCAGTGGTATGATCTGAAAGTTTATCAGAAGCCTATAGAGTTAGTGTCAGAGTCCCTTCCATGAATCTCTCTGAAGATGAAACATACTTGTAAAAGCATCAGAATAAAACAATAACTGTCTATAAATGACAAAAGACTTTAAAATGCCCATTACTGAAGATCTGAGAGTTCATTAAATGGAACTAACAAGGAAATTTGGTTATTTCTGTGACACAAAACAATTTAAGATAATAACAGGAATTATGACTGATAATATTACACCAGGGCATAGCAGATTTTGAGAAATTTCACATAGTTTCTGAAACACTTCTAAAATATACCTGTATAGACACAGCATAAAGAAGGCTTAGTTTTATTTCTTCTTAGGCAATGCTTCCTATGTAATTTGACATATCAAATAATCCTAATTAATTTAACAACTTCCTTTTTATAAGGAGAGAGAACAAATCTTTGAGAAATTTCAGAGGCCCTCTAAAACATCTCATACCTCGAAGTTAGTTCTAAGTCAAAGACTTCATATGGAATTAGATTTTGGGAAGTTTATCAAAAATATCAAATGTTTAAAAAAACATTTGGCCAAATAGGATCATAGGTCACTGTGAAACAATTCTAAGTTATCCATTTAACCAGAATAACAATTAAAGACTTTATGAGCAAATGTAAAAGTTTATATAGTTGTAAAAAGCCTTAGCTACAGAATATAGAATCTTTTTTATTCCATACAGATTATATTGAAGGTAAACAAAACTTTTGTGTACAATTTCTCATTAAGACCAGACTAATAATCTTACAAGATTTTGTCCTATTAACAGAGAGAAAAAACAGTTTAATTGTGCACCAGCTTACTTTTAATATTAAAACTCAATTACTTAATTAAATTAATTCCAATTTTAGCCAGTCCTAACCACACATAAAAGTCCTTTCTAAAGATTGGGTTTTTGCCCCCCCCCACAAACATTCTACAACTTTCTATATGCATTTTAGTTTGTCCCTTGTTTTATTTCCCATTTAGAAATATCCAGCTTTAGGACAAAATTACTTTCTTTTCCCTTAAGAAAAACGCATTCTCTTCTTTATACCTTTTTAAAAAATTCCTTGCATATGAAGATGTTTTCCTTATTAATTTTAGTAGTTTTAATTACATATATTAATTAGAATGTCTAGAATCATGTACTTTCTCATAGAAAATTTCTCCACATGGCACCAAACATATTTACTACTGGTCTTAAATATCTTTAGTTTCTCTGTAAAAGGAAGCCTATGTTCAATAATTAATGTTTCAGCAACTTATTTTATTTGAGAATGATCTAGATATTCAATAAATTTCCATAATTTAACTTAATTTAGCAAAATTCTAAAGTTTCAGGTTACCAAAAAGATTTGGGGAAACTATTTTTAAGTAGACATATCATAAAACATAGTTATTCTTAAAGAGTTCACCTAAAAACTCTTATCTCATTTACATTTAATCTACTTATAAAAATATCATCATACCAAGTTATATTTCTTGCTGACAAATTTTTTTTTTTTTTTGGTACATGGACCTCTCACTGTTGTGGCCTCTCCTGTTGCGGGGCACAGGCTCCGGATGCACAGGCTCAGCAGCCATGGCTCACGGGCCAAGCCGCTCTGTGGCATGTGGGATCCTCCTGGACCGGGGCACAAACCCGTGTCCCCTGTATTGGCAGGTGGACCCTCAGCCACTGCACCACCAGGGAAGCCCCTCTTGCTGACAAATTTTATAACTTGTTTGACTTTTAGGTTAACTTGTTTGACTTTTAGGTTTACTATTAAAAAGTACCATAAATGTATTATACTTAATGTAGATAATTTTAAAAGACATGTCTGTGTTAATCAAACCAACAAACTTAGACTAGTTTTAATACCAAATATTAATTTAATAGTGAATATTTCTCAGATCACATGAACCTGAAGTTCATTTGTATTTGTTTTTATTATATTTCTGTTAATTTATATAGGACTTAATTTCCTTTAAGCCAATTAAACAGAGCTCTTTTGCAAATTAATTTTGGCACTACCATCCAGAGCTAGAAACATACCATAAGGTATGTACATAGATGTACATACATCCAGATAGACACAGACAGAGTTTTCATTTTAAAACTTTAATCATGAAATCAGGTACAATACAAAACTTACTAGTTTATTTTTTCTAATTTATTTTATTGAAGTATAGTTGATTTATGATGTGTTAATTTCTGCTGTACAGCAAATGATTCAGTTATACATATATATTCTTTTCCATTATTGTTTATCACAGGATATTGAATATAGTTTCCTGTGCTATAGAGTAGGACCTTGTTATTTATTCATATATACAATAGTTTGCATCTACTAATCCCAAACTCCCAGTCCATCCCTCCCCCACCCCCCCTTCCCATGAGCAACCACAAATTTGTTCTCGAAGTCTGTGAGTCTGTTTCTGTTTCATAGATAAGTTCATTTGTGTCATATTTTAGATTCCACATATAAGTGATATCATATATTTGTCTTTCTCTGTCTGGCTTACTTCACTTAGTATGATAATCTCTATGTCCATCCAGGTTGCTGCAAATGGCGTTATTTTGTTCTTTTTTATGGCTGAGTAATATTCCATTTTATATATGTACCACATCTTCTTTATCCATTCCTCTGTTGATGGACATTTAGGTTGTTTCCATGTCTTGGCTATTGTGAAGAGTGCTGCTATGAACATAGGGGTATATGTATCTTTTTGAATTACAGTTTTGTCTAGATATATGCCCAGGAATGGGACTGCTGGATCATATGGTAACTGTATTTTTAGTTTTCTGAGGAACCTCCATACTGTCCTCTATAGTGGCTGCACCAATTTACATTCCTACCGACAGTGTAAGAGGGTTCCCTTTTCTCCACACCATCTCCAGCATTTGTTATTTGTAGATTTTTTGATGTTGGCCATTCTGACCAGTGGGAGGTGATACCTCGTTGTAGTTTTGATTTGCATTTCTCTAATAATTAGCGGTGTTGAGCATCTTTTCATGTGCCTATTGGCCATCTGTATCTCTTCGCTGGAGAAATGTCTATTTAGGTCTTCTGCCCATTTTCCTATTGGGTTGCAAAACACTCTAGTTTATAAATAACAGTTGGGATAATAAATTGTTTACTCAGGTCTCTAAAGTATTTTATAATTTTGGAGAGGACTTTTAAGATTTGTATTTGCCCTCGATAAGCAATTTTTAGGAGGCTGATTGGGCAAGAGAGTCTTTTTAGCAGTTGGAGTTTTAAAAAGCCTCTTTTTTTTTTTTCTAATCAGTCTTAGGAATTGGAGATGGTCTAAGTAAGAGTTCCTTAAGACCACGTGGAATACTTATATCTCAAAGGCACAGGGAGAGAAATGCAGGCTCCTCCTGGAAGGACTTTTGTTCCCTTAAGTTCAGAATTTTGAAAAAAAAAAAAAAATTTGTGTTTTTTTCAAAATGGCCATAATAATCATAGACATTTTCAACAGACCTTTAGAGTTATTGTTGCCTTCTGCAGGTGATCAATCTTGGTGTTATAAAAAAGAAGTTCATAGATAACAAGGAGAAGAGCGTTGTTGTGGACGTTCAGAGGAACTGGGGGGCAGGAGGGAGAGGCTGTCAGGAGCCTCAGAGGTTTTTCCAGTTCAGAATCCTCTGAGATAATCGGGAGTGAGTTTCTCTGAGGAAAGCAATGGTGGATTCTTTATTACATTTTTGAGGCCTCAAAATAGCAGTTGAAATATGCTTTCATTCTTGTCTTATAGTCTTTTTCTAAATGACTGTGCAGATAAACTAATCTAAGAATTTCAGAGGAGCCCCAGGTCAACCAGTTTAACTGTAAATCATCCTGGATAATCATAATACAGCAAGACAAATACTTGTGGGACTAGGGCCCATGGTTCTTATACATCAAACCAGCAGAAGTTCCAGCAGGAGGCTGCTCTGTAGCCTTGCCCTTAGAGAGTGAACTTCCCATATTCCAAGAGTAATTATTCAGCAGAAAAAAAGAAAAAAAAAAAGGAAAATGAAATCCCAAGACCAGAAGCCAGCAACCCAAAGAAAATGGGAAGCAAAATCCTAATGCCACTCAAACAACATAAACAAAACAGAAAGCAAAATGCCAAAGGCCACATAAACAAAAATGGGAAGTGAAATTCCAAGGGTCACTTAAACAAAATGCACAAAACAGGAAGTAAAATCCCAAAGGACAGTAGCCAGCAACAAAGGACACCCAGATAAACCAGAACCTCTACCAAGGCAGGAGGTTCCAGGGCAGGAAGACTTCCTTCTGTGTACCAAACCACTGAGGAGATGACAAAGCTCAGTAGACTCTTGTAGGTACCTTACTCAGATCCAAGTTGATGCCATTCTGGGGGGCAGGCCCTTCTGTATGCTTACTTCTGGCACCATGAAATGTCAACCAAAAAAAAAAAAAAAAAATACAGGAGGCTGAAAATAAGAGTTTGAGGGTTTTTTTTTTTAACATCTTTATTGGGGTATAATTGCTTTACAATGGTGTGTTAGTTTCTGCCCCACAACAAAGTGAATCAGTTATACATATACATATGTTCCCATATCTCTTCCCTCTTGCGTCTCCCTCCCTCCCTCCCACCCTCCCTGTCCCACCCCTCCAGGCTTTCACAGAGCACCGAGCCGATATCCCTGTGCCATGCGGCTGCTTCCCACTAGCTATCTACCTTACATTTGTTAGTGTGTATATGTCCATGACTCTCTCTCGCCCTGTCACAGCTCACCCTTCCCCCTCCCCGTATCCTCAAGTCCGTTCTCCAGTAGGTCTGTGTCTTTATTCCTGTCTTACCCCTAAGTTCTTCATTACATTTTTTTTCTTCTTAAATTCCATATATATGTGTTAGCATACGGTATTTGTCTTTTTCTTTCTGACTTACTTCACTCTGTATGACAGACTCTAGGTCTATCCACCTCATTACAAATAGCTCAATTTCGTTTCTTTTTATGGCTGAGTAATATTCCATTGTATATATGTGCCACATCTTCTTTATCCATTCATCCGATGATGGGCACTTAGGTTGTTTCCATCTCCTGGCTATTGTAAATAGAGCTGCAATGAACATTTTGGTACATGACTCTTTTTGAATTATGGTTTTCTCAGGGTATATGCCCAGTAGTGGGATTGCTGGGTCATATGGTAGTTCTATTTGTAGTTTTTTAAGGAACCTCCATACTGTTCTCCATAGTGGCTGAACCAATTCACATTCCCACCAGCAGTGCAAGAGTGTTCCCTTTTCTCCACACCCTCTCCAGCATTTATTGTTTCTAGATTTTTTGATGATGGCCATTCTGACTGGTGTGAGATGATATCTCATTGTAGTTTTGATTTGCATTTCTCTAATGATTAATGATGTTGAGCATTCTTTCATGTGTTTGTTGGTAGTCTGTATATCTTCTTTGGAGAAATGTCTATCTAGGTCTTCTGCCCATTTTTGGATTGGGTTGTTTGTTTTTTTGTTATTGAGCTGCATGAGCTGCTTGTAAATTTTGGAGATTAATCCTTTGTCAGTTGCTTCCTTTGCAAATATTTTCTCCCATTCTGAGGGTTGTCTTTTGGTCTTGTTTATGGTTTCCTTTGCTGTGCAAAAGCTTTGAAGTTTCATTAGGTCCCATTTGTTTATATTTGTTTTTATTTCCATTACTCTAGGAGGTGGGTCAGAAAGGATCTTGCTGTGATTTATGTCATAGAGTGTTCTGCCTATGTTTTCCTCTAAGAGTTTGATAGTTTCTGGCCTTACATTTAGGTATTTAATCCATTTTGAGCTTATTTTTGTGTATGGTGTTAGGGAGTGATTTAATCTCATACTTTTACATGTATCTGTCCAGTTTTCCCAGCACCACTTATTGAAGAGGCTGTCCTTTCTCCACTGTACATCCCTGCCACCTTTATCAAAGATAAGGTGTCCATATGTGCGTGGGTTTATCTCTGGGCTTTCTATCCTGTTCCATTGATCTATCTTTCTGTTTTTGTGCCAGTACCATACTGTCTTGATTACTGTAGCTTTGTAGTATAGTCTGAAGTCAGGGAGCCTGATTCCTCCAGCTCCTTTTTTTGTTCTCAAGATTGCTTTGGCTATTCGGGGTCTTTTGTGTTTCCATACAAATTGCGAAATTTTTTGTTGTAGTTCTGTGAAAAATGCCAGTGGTAGTTTGATAGGGATTGCATTGAATCTATAGATTGCTTTGGGTAGTAGAGTCATTTTCACAGTGTTGATTCTTCCAATCCAAGAACATGGTATATCTCTCCATCTATTTGTATCATCTTTAATTCCTTTCATCAGTGTCTTATAATTTTCTGCATACAGGTCTTTTGTCTCCTTAGGTAGGTTTATTCCTAGATATTTTATTCTTTTTGTTGCAGTGGTAAATGGGAGTAGAGTTTGAGGTTTTAAGAATTGCAGTTGGGGAGACAGATTTGGGTAACCCTTAAAGAGTGTTCCAAAAAAGAGAAAGAGTCAGGGACTTATAAAGACAAAAAGCCACAGAGTTGTTAAAAGTTGCCTGATGAGAATTGTGATCAACTCTGGCATGGGACAGAAAATATTTGTCTTTAAGGAATCAAGAGTTTTAGGATAGCGGTCTGATAAGTAGATAGGCTGTCACAGTTGTTTTAGGGTAAGGGTCTGATAAGTATCTTGAGTTTCTGACGGGTGTTCTGGATGACTTCCTCAGGACATCCAGATGACCTGAAGGTCATATTCCATCCAGGCTGAGATGTGTGTAAGTCATACTTGTTTCATGGTCTCCCAGCTCCATTTAAGGGGTTTCTCTTAGAAATACCGACTCCTTGTTGGTTTTCCTTTTGCAGTACAGAGAGCAGCACATCTGGTTCAGGCTCTGAGATTTCAGGAGGGTTTCCCAGAAGAAGTGACGAATAGAGAGAGACCAAACGTAGAAGCTAGTCTAGCAACAAGAAGAGGAAACAGTGTCTGGGAAGGCTAGGAGCCCTCAGAGAATCACTGTGAGGGTTGAGGAGGTAACATACACGAACACAGTCTGTGGCCAGGACTCAGTTCAGGGTTCCTTTGCTTGTTTCTGTCTCTTCCTTTGTTCTTCCCAGCCCCGCTCCCTTCCCAGTAATGCTTTTTATCCTGCAATACACGGTGTTGACAGGACAACGGCTGATTCTTCGGCTTCTAATAATTATCTGGAAGAGCTCCTTCCGTCATCCATCAGCTGGTGAATGGCTCACATTTCCTGCTTCTTAGCAAGGCACGAGCCAGCCTCTCTCTCCCTCCTTCCCGGTGTTGCCTCATTACAGCAGAGGGGGATGCCTCGTACGCTTTTCTTCATGATTTGATCAGTGTATTCCCCCCAACCCTCCACCTTCAAGAGCCCAAAGACAAAATGCATTCCCCTCAGATATTTGGTTTGTTTTGCGAAAGCTCAGTACTCCCCTGGCTGGGAACCACATTGAATGTCCTTGATAAATAGCCACTGAGTTACCTTAAATCCACTTCTTTAAGACAGATTCTTAGTGTTAAAATAGAGTTAGATCGAAGTTTGGCATTTCTTCAGGGTGTGGAGAAGGTCACAGACATGAACCATGTTTAATAAGATTTAAGTCCATGTGTCATGTCCGCCATTTTCTTGCTAAAAGGAGAGGTAAATTTGACACGCTTCTATATCCTGGAGAATGAAGACATTCAAGAATCTCTTTAAGCCTATTCTGAAATAACCCTCAGCAGAAACTTACCTCATGCTCAAGGTGAGGGGTAGGTGAGAGGGGAGCACAGCTTGGACCCTGTGCTAATGTCTGCTGACTTAAGCAGGGTACAACTAATCATCAGGGTAGGAAGGAGACTGGGACACGGGGGAGAAAACTCAGTCCTCTGCCAGAAATGTCATTGTCCTATGCTAGGGTGGGGGACAGTCAGAGAGTCCCCTTCTTCTATTTAAAACCTTCTAAATGCAATGTAAAAAAAAAAAAAAGGATTATATTCTTATTTTCCTGCTTGTAAGATAGCCCCATCCTTTTCTTCCTTTCTCCTTCCCCACTTTACCTCATTTGGGGCCACTTTGACATATGGGTGAGACCAGAAACAAAGGTTGCCGTCTCATCCAGCCAGCCATCTGTCCACATTTCCAGTGAATTGTACCTGCCAAGAACTCCCACTCTGCGGGCTTTCTGGAAAGGCAGGCTGATAAGCTTGTGCCTCTGGTAAAGCCCCCAGCTTCGGATGATCTGGGCAGGGTGGGGAGGCTGAATCCATGGGAAGCTTCGTCCCTTGTGGAGACTGGTCTGGATCCCTCTCTGCCTGGAGGTGCTGACATTGTAAGAATGAAGGAATGAGGTGGGTGGGGTGAGGGTGGAGGATCAACTCAGATGTTGAAGGAGCCAGAGCTGCAAATAAAATCTGGCTGGGATCAGTTTTTTTCTGCATATGATGTTTCTAGAATCGTCTTTCCAAAAATCTAAGCCTTCTCTGGGCACTCAGGGTCTTCCTGGAGGCTTGTGGTATAGTGGAAAGGCCACTGGTTTGGAACCATACTGCCTGGTGTGAGCTCACTGTGAATCTGGCGAATCTGATTAAGGGACACCATTTCTCTGAGCCTTGGTTTCCTCTGTGAGATGGAAAACAGGCCCCTCTCAGGACTGTTTCGGACTTGCAGTGAGCCGACACGGTTAATACATGTAAACCCCAGCACAGTGACTGGGACATGGAGGGGCCTCAGCAAACAGGTTTTACTCCTAACTTTGTCCTTTGCTAAATGAAGTCGAACCATTGAAAGCCCCATTAGTGTACAAGAGACATTCTGTGCATCCTGGAAGATGTCAGCATGATATAAAAAGGCTTCCTCAACAACCTCAGGCCAAGCAGCCTAGAGAGCTGTACATTCTGCTGAGCTGACCATAAATCTGAATGAAATAATTATGTAAAGTATCCAAGAGCAATTCAGTGAGAAGATACCTCATTTGCCTTGATGGGCTTTTCAATTACTCATTTTTAGTGCTGCATTATACCATTCTCTGGCAATAATTATTAAACGTTTCAGCTGTATTGCGATATAAAACTTCAAAGGCTGATTTATTTTCTAGGCATTAGACAACCTAGCATAATGTTCCCCAAAGGTATGGTGCTATTGATTTAAACCTGTTTATCAGAGTGATTTTCTAGCATCGAGTTGAAACTGACGCCATCTCCCCAAGTGGAAGATGAGGAAAATGAGTTAGGTCCAGCGGTTACAAGCACTAGCTTTGGGGGCATGGGGGACGTGAGCCCAAGCTCCTGCTTCCTAGTCCCAGGTTCTGAATTTGTAAAATGGGATAATTCATACTTTACAAGATTATGGGGATGATTGTGTGATATAATGGATAAGAAGTGTTAGCAAGAACATACAGTATGGACTCAGTAAATAATAGGTATTATTGCCATGACTGTGCATTCTGGGATGGGTTTTACACTTGGCAGGTGACAATATCCTCAGTTATTTGCACACATGCATCACTCACCTACTAGGCTCTGGACACGGAGGGTGCTGTCAGGGTTCATTTTCTGATTGTCACTTTAAGAACTCAAAAGAAGTCACAGTTATGGAGCACCTAACTGTTCCAGGCACCCTGCGAGGCAGAGCATCTCCCTTCATCAGCGTGATTCAGGCATTTCAGACGAGGACACTGAGGCACAGAAAGGCTAGTTACTTTCTTCAGGGTCATTCAGTGACTAAGACAGAAATCGGATCCCGGTCTGCCCAGCTCCAGAGCCCACACATCATACTCCCCCACTACGCCATGCTTTCTCTCAGGATCCCAGGAGGCATATTTCACCTGGTTTGAAGGAGAATTCTTCCTTCTCTTCCTGGATTTTCTAAAGGATATATATCTTTTCTTACTGAGGATTACCTACCCCCAGTAAATGACCAGTTTCCTGCACGTCCGTCTCTACCTGTCTTAGCATCTCCCAATTCTCACATGGAAGGTGAGGTTCTCTTTTTCAACCAAGGGCCACACTGTGTTGAGTGATTGGGCAGTGACCCCTACACACACACACACACACACAGACACACACACACACACACACAGACACACACACATGCGCACACCAGTTCCACTTGGGCCTGTCAATTGAACTCAAGGCTCCCAAGGCAAGCTGGCAGGCCAGCTGGGCTGGTACCAGGATACCACTTTGTAGGGAGCACTGAAATGTCACTGTAATGTAATGAGATGGAGAAAATGTTCTTTACGAGAATTATTGAAAGCAAGCATGACATGAGAATGATGATAATAATGATTTTATTATCTTAAATAAGACTCCATGATTATAATAAACACTGAGATAGCTTCGTGCCAGGAACTTCTCTAACTGTGTTACATGGAATAACTCACGTAAACCCTTCCGGCCCACTGAGGAAGGTACTATTATTACTGCCCATTTTACAGATAGGAAGACTCCTTCCAGAAAGGTTAAGGAATTTGCCAGAGTCATACCACTAGTAGATAGGCTGTCAGGCTCTCCCAGGCCCTTCACCATTGCCTCTTGGTAGGAGGCAAAACCCCCAGGAGCTCTAGAGTGGCAAGAGATGGTGTCTCGGCTGCCTTCCAGGCCTCTTAGTTGCTGGGTGAGGTGTGCAAGTTCAGGGCTGGGAGCCAAGCAGTGAGTGGGCAGGTGCTGAGCCAGCAGTCTTCCCTGCCCCCTCCTTATACACAGCACCCAGCCTTTCCTCTGGATGAATGTTGGGCAGATACTTAGAGAATATCGTTTGAAAGGAGGCCAGGTTATTAGCCTGCTCAGGACGCCCACGTGTCCTGGTCTAGCCCTGCTCCCAAGCTTGGCCTGCTGTGTTCGCTCTCAGTATGTGAAACAACCCAGATAGCATGCAGGATTAATCTGCTTTTTGGGGGGAACCAAATCCATTAGCTCTCGGGACTTGACCTCCGTGGGTTAGAGGCTGTGTACCCAGGTCAGTGTCAGAGGGGCCCCCTGCGATGCTCATGGCCACCTCCCCACTGCTCTTCCCCCAGGTTCTCACAAGCTTCTCTGTTCTGGGAGGTGGAGGGCATGCCCCTGGGAAAGAAAAAATAAAAGAGAAAGGGTAAAAAAAAGATGAATACAATGAAGATAATCTGTTACCTGTTATGATGAACACAATGAAGAGAATCTGTTAAGAGATCCTAGAGTGGAAAGGAATTCTAACAACTGACGAGGGGCTGGGAGGTGAAAGTCTTTGTAAGGAAGTAGGACAAGATTTGGGCCTAAATCTTTATAGCGTAGAAGGGGAACGACTGTCCAAAGCTACACTGGGGAATGCAGCCAATGCAGACGTTCAAATGCATTTAGAAAAACCTGGAAAAATGTGAAGACTCTTAGGACAAATGGAGAAAACAAGACAACATTATACACACAATGTGAACACAACTGGCTACAAATTTCAAAGTATAAACAGAGAAAACTCTAAAAGGAAACAAACCAAAATTATTGACACAGTGGAGGATTTTTTTCCCCCTTTTCTGTCCATGTACACGTTTTTATAATGAACTCTTTAGAACAATAAAGGCAAAATCTTTATTTAATTTTTAAAAATCTGTATTGAAAGCACTTTCATAAAAGACAAAGCAACTGTCTTTCTTTCCATGACTTTCAGATGGAGAAAATACACATGGAAAACTAGAAAGAGGTGATTTAATGACTGGGGCTATTTTCTTTGGATTCTCTCTCAGACCTTACTGAAGTGTTTCAAAATCCTTTCCTGGACAGATGCAGCAATAATAGCCTGAATTAATTTCAGAAAAGTAAAGATGTGGAATTTAGCTGTAAGAGATAATCGTAATATCCCCCAATTGTGAACAACACAATGTTCCGCCCTCTGAAGGTTGTTAGGTAAACTGTGGGCTATCCATACCATGGGCTGTTCTGTAGCCATAGACGATTTTGTTGAGTTATATATTGAGTAGAAAGGAAAGATATTCATGATGTATTGTGGAGTGAAAAAGACAGTATAGTGTAATTCTGTTTTTTAGAATTGCAGTATGCACGTATGTATGTATAATCTGAAAAGATAAACGTCAAAATGTTCATAATAACTATCTTGGGGATAGTTGAATTGTGAGTATTGTTTGTTTTATAATTTTTGCTTCTCTTTGTTTCCTGATTCTCCTACAATGAACATGTACAGGCATACATCGTTTTATTGCACTTTGCTTTATTGTACTTAGCGGGCATTGTGTTTTTTACAAATGGAAGGTTTGTGGCAACCCTGTGTCGAGCAAGCCTATCGGCACCATTTTTCTAGCAGTATTTGCTCACTTTATGTCTCTGTGTCACATTTTGGTAATTCTCGCAATATTTCAAATTTTTCATTATTATTATATTTGTTGTGGCAATCTGTTCAGTGATCTTTGATGTTAACTGCTGCAAAAAGATTGACTTGCGGAAGCCTCAGAAGCTGTTTAGATTTTTTAGCAATAAAGTATTTTTAATTAATATATGTAGATTGGTTTTTTTGATATGATGCTATAGCATACTTAATAGATTACAGTATACTGTAAACATAATTTTTTTCTTTTAACTTTAACCTTTAAAAATTTTTTTTATTTAAAAAATTTTTTTAAAATTTAAGTATATTTGATTTACAATATTGTGTTAGTTTCAGGTGTACAGCAAAGTGACAGTTATATATACATCTGGTCTTCGTCAGATTCTTTTCCTTTATAGATTATACATGATATTGAGTATAGTTCCCTGTGCTGTACAGTAGGTCATTGTTGGCTATCTATTTTATATTTAGTAGTGTGTATATGTTAATCCCAAAGTCCTAACTTATCCATCCCTCTCCTCCACTTTCCCCATTGGTAACCATAAGTTTGTTTTCTATGTCTGTGAGTCTATTTCTGTTTTGTAAATAAGTTCATTTGTATCCTTTTTTTTCCATTCCACATATAAGTGATATCATATGGTATTTGTCTTTCTCTGACTTACTTCACTTAGTATGATCATCTCTAGGTCCATCCATGTTGCTGCAAATGGCATTATTTCATTCTTTTTATTGGCTGAGTAATATTCCATTCCACAATGGAACATATATATATATATATATATATATATATATATATATATATATATAAAAAACATTACATCTTCTTTATCCATTCATCTGTTGATGGACATTTAGCTTGCTTCCATGTCTTGGCTGTTGTAAATAGTACTGATATGAACACTGGGGTGCATGTCTCTTTATGAATTAGAGTTTTCATCTTTCTGGATATATGCCCAGGAGTAGGATTTCTGGATTATATGGTTACTCTATTTTTAGTTTTTTAAGGAACCTCCATACTGTTCTCCATAGTGGCTGCACCAATTTACATTCCCACCAACGGTTTAGGAGGATTCCCTTTTCTCTACACCCTGTCCAGCATTTATTATTTGTAGACTTTTTGATGATGGCCATTCTGAACAGTGCGAGGTGATACCTCATTGTAGTTTTGATTTGCATTTCTCTAATAATTAGCGATGTTGAGCATTTTTTCATTGCAACATAATTTTTATACATACTGGGAAACCAAAATATTCATGTGATTCACTTTACTGCAAAAATTAAAGAGGTCTGGGACCGAACCCACAGTATCTCCAAAGTATGCCTATATTCCTGCTTCTCCTCTTTAGGGTGTCTTTCTCCTGCATTAATACAATCAGGCTAAGGTGTTGGGGGAACACTTCCCTGTAGCTACAATATACTGAAGACCCATTGCTTCTCACAAACCTCTAGAGAAGAAATACGTACGAGATGATGCAGTAGGACATATATTCCCTCATTCTCTAACTTGATCCCTAACTATCAGTGTCCCCTACACTCTCTGACTCAACAATCCACATTTAGATGTACTGTTGCCCTTTCCTTCAGACTCAGACCACCCACTACCCAGACCAATAAGGACTTGAGGACAGCCTTCTTAAGCAACCACTGTCCCCATCACTATCCCTGATAGGCATCCGTGGTCGTGGTGCCCTGCATTGACCACTGGGCTCCTGAGGTATTTTCTTTCTCACATCTCACATCCCCACCCCACCCCCAGCAGAAGTCCCTTCTAATCCCAAGGCCCAAATCTAACCTCTCCTGCCAACTCTATTCCAAGCCCATGCTCATGGGACCAGTTTTCTTCTGTGGATGTCATTCCAAGCTCCGGTTCTAATTATCTGACTTATCCATGGTTCTCATGTGGGAACTGGAGCGCTGACCCTGACCACAAGCTCTGTTCTCTATCTGTGACTAGCTTTCTGCTACCAGAAGACAAAGGTCCAAGATGGCACCTATGGGGACTTCCAGATAGTATTCTTGTGGATGTCCCACTGCCGTGGTCCACCCACTTGTTAGACAGCTTGTGACTCTATCCAGGACCTTGATGTTATTTAGGGTCATCTCCTGAGGCTTATGTCTGTTGGATCCCAAAGGGTGAGAAAACATAGCAGAAGAGAGAATCCATATCAGGGTTGAGGAGGGGAGCCAAAATTAGACTTAGGGAAGAAGTATTGTGTATTCAAGTCTGAAGAGAAAGTGAGGCCGTAAACAGGATGAGGGTAAATGTAGGCCATGATGCAGGTTTCAAAGTGGATATGGTAGGCGATTCAGGACTGTGATCAATGGAAAGTTTTGGAAACTTTGAAAGTCGTGCTGATGAGGTGGCTTAGAAATTCCCTAATACTTGAAAAGGTCTATTCATGACCAGATGCCCAGCCAGTTGCCTTAGTGATAGGTTGCCAGGCATTCTGGGAATCCAACCTTGTCCACCTGTCTTAACTTGGTCTGCCTTACCTGGCTATCTCACCTGACTGGGTGGGGACCAGTCTCAGGTCCCTTAATTTCTCTCTCTTCTTACAGGGAGTCAAGCAGCCTCCTTGCCAGCAAATCTCCCCCAAGTGACTTTAAACTTAAACTTAACCTGAGAAGGTTTATTGTAGGCTACATTAAAAAAAAAAAAAAAAGAAATGTTACCCATAGAATATTGTAATGAAGTCCCTTAAAAATAATTAGAAACCTCTTCATTTAAAGTAATACATCGTCATTTTAGAAAATTTAGAAACCACAAAAAGCATAGACAGGAAGTAAAAATCACCCATAATACTACTACCAGACACCACCACCCATCATAATACGTTTTAATTTTTAGTCTCAGGTACTCAGAAAAGAAGCCAGAGATTGAAATGAGTGTTGAAGCCTTTTTAAGTGACTTTCATTTAGTTGGTGGCTAACATGGTGGGTCTGCTGTAGACCAGGACAAGTGTGGAGATGTTTGGGGGGTGGGGAAAGGGACAAGAACAAGTTCTGATAGGCCCAAAGCTTGTTGGAGGAAGCTGACATTTTCTGGAAAACAAACAACTTTGGGAGCATTCTCTGAATCGGAGGAAATAACCCCTTCTTCTGTTCAATGCTCAATTACCATCTGGCAACTGAGGTTGTGGATAAACAACCATATTTACCTAAGGTGGCCTCTGTGAATTGGCAAACATTCTTCTTTGTTTCACTGCTGGGCCAAGGGTCTGAATCTTATCCCCCACTGGGATCTTTTTCAGAGATACAAGCTTTCGTTTCAGACAGCCCTGAGTCAGAATCCAGACCAGATCACTTTGACTTTTATTTCCTCATCTATGAGAATAATTATTCCCATCAAGCATTCAAAGATGTGACCATGTTAAGTACCTGGCACATAGTAGGTGCTAATTAAATATTAATTCTCTTTGGCTTTCCTAATATAGTCACCCAGAACCCTCCCAAGGATTTTAAAGATTTAGGGTTAAAATTACCTGCAAAAGTTCTCTGTAACCACCAGTAAAGGGGTTCCTCATGGAGGCCAAGTGTGCCACTCCAAGAAAATCACATGGTTTGGAAATCTACCCTCACACCAATAAAGCTGCAGCAGGGAATCTAAGTACCCTTTAAGAAAATATGAAGCAGAAGTACTATTTACATTTATCAAGTACTTGTGTGTGTGTGTTGGAGTGGGATGTTTAGTTGTGGGCTGGTCCAGTGGAGGTGGTTCCATAGGACTCAGCTTGGCTAGAGAGAAATTCTTACCTAACATAAGGGAATGACACTGTCAGGAGGGAGCATGGTAAAGGGGAAGGAGCACGGGCATTAGAGCAGATAGGGCTGAGGTCAAACCCTGATTCCACCACTGCGGAATTTGAACAGGTTATTTAACCCATCTGCATCACAGTAGTTTCCTCAAGGACAGGCCTAATACTGCTTAATTATTGGAAGGAAATGGAAATCATATATGTCAAGTCCTTAGGCAATAGAAAGTGGTCAAAAATGCAAGCTATTACTATTATCAAGGCTATTAATAATCATCTAGAAAAACAAAATCCAAAGTCAGAAGGACTTTGTCTAACTCCAGGGCGTTGTCTAAATAGGGAATAAAGACAGATATTGCATCCAGGAGGTAGAGCCAGCAATCTCACAACCCAAGGGAGGGGGCATGTACATCTAGTTCTTCAGTGCACACCTCTTAGCTCTCAGGCTCTGTGCTAAGTGCTGAGGAAACAAAGAGAAGAAAAGCGAGAGACATAGTGTCTGCCCTCGTGTAGCCTACAGATTATTAGAGAGGTAGACATTAATCAAGGACTCAAACAAATGCTTGTAAAATTAAAAGAGGGCTAAAGTGTCTGAAGGAAGGGGGATGGATATATGAGAACACATAACGGGGGAAATGGCCATAATGAAAGAGGACAGGGAAGCCTTTTCAATGAGAAGGATGGGTGAGCTGAGATGCAGAAAAGGAAGAAGGAAAGGAGGAAGGGAGAGGAGGAAGGGAGGGAAGAAGGAAAAGGGAATTGACTAGGCTTTTGCAGGAGAAAAGTACAGAAAGCAAGGTGGGGAGGAGATGGCACAGTATGAGGCTAGCGAGGTGGGAAGGCAGGGACTTGACTCTTAAGGATTTCAGTCTTGATTCTGGAAATAATGAAAAGCTGTTGAATTGTTCTAAGGAAGGAGATTATATTCGTGCTTTTAAAAGATCACTCTGGTTTGCAGTATAGAGAAGAAAATGAAGAAAGGCAAGAGAAGATGTACAAAGACCAGTTAGGATAATTTTATATTAGTTCAGATTAAAAATGATGTAGCTTAGTCTACAATAGTAGTAGGGATATTAGTCTATGGTAGTAGGAATTCAAGAGACGTTTGGAAGGTAACGTGGACAGCATTCGGATACAAAGGGTGAGAGGGGGAGAAGAGCCAAGGATGACACCTGGCGTTTCTGACTTGCATAATTAGAGCAGGACCAGGTTAGAGGGAAGATAAATTAGTTGTTGACCAGGTGTCTTTGAGGTATGTTTCATCCAAGAGGAAGTGCAAGTAGAAGATAGAAGTTTGGAGATGCATGCCTAGAGCTCTGAGAAGTGGCCAAGACTGGAAATGTAAACTTGTGAATCATCCACACATAGGTAGCAGTTAATGCTGTGAGTTGAATGAGATCACTTACATAGAGGGAATAAAGTCAGAACAGGAGAGGGCTTAGGAGTGAGCTTTGAGCAATTTCAAATTTAAAAGCCAGTAGAGGAGGATCTGCAGCCAAAGAAAATAGGGAGAGAGGACAGGAAAGTGGAGGTGGGGAGAGGACAGGAAGGAGCTATGGCACAGAAGCTGTGGGAGGAGAGTGCTTCAAGAAGGACTGTAGATCTATTAGGTTAAGCACTGCAGAAGCCACTGATGGCCTTAGCTAGAGCTGTTTTAATAGTGTGATGTACGCCCCAAACACCTGGGATTGGGATGAAGATGAGTGGGATCTGAAGACTGGAAGTATAGCCAACTCATTCAAGGTATTTGATAGTGATGGAGAGAAGAGAGATAACACCACATCTGGAGGGGGATGAAGGGTTAACTGAAGGTGTCTTTATTTTTCAATGGGAAAGACTCAACCGTGCTTACAAGATTAATGGGAATGATTCAACTGGGGCAAAAGTTGAACCTGGAGGAGATAAAAGGGGTAATTGTTAGAGTCAGGAAGAGGGATGGGAACAGAGCAGAGACGAAAGAGAAGTAAGGTTCCTCTGTTATAATAAGAATGAAGGAGGACAGGGTGAATGCAGGTGGGAAAGTGAAGGACTTTAAATCTGCTGACTTCTGTTTATTCTGTGAAGTAAGTGGCAAGGTAATACAATAAGAGTGAAAGAAGAGATTAATGTTGGAAGTTTGGAGAGATTGGAGATTTGAAATCATCATCGTTGACAGTGGAAAGGTAATGGTTTGCCAGATACATACAGCAATGTAGCCGGGCAGACCTGAGGCTAGGAGTCAATTAATATAGGAGACAATTGGCCTCATCACATGACTTTGTCCAGTAGCACCGAGCTCCACAGGTGTGAGTGGCTGGGATTTTATCACATCAAGAAGATAAAATGAATTGGGAGATTGGGATTGACATATATACACTAATATGTATAAAATGGATAACTAATAAGAACATGCTGTATAAAAAAATAAATTAAATTAAATTTAAAAAAAAGAAGATAAAATGACAGAGAAGCAAGGGAGTTTTTAGAGTATTTATACCATAGATGAAAAAATAAAGATCCACAGAGATAACACAATGTTGATGAAGAAGAGCAGGGAATGAGGACTTGCCGTTCCAGATACTGAAATATATTTACAGTGCTATGGTGGGGGTGGGTGGGAACCTGAGTAGAAAGCTCAGTAACAGTGTGTTTGGGAACCTGGTATACATAAGCCCCATTGGCCTGGAAAAGTCTGTTTTGCCAGTTGTCTCAGAATATTGTGATCATTAATAACAAACTTTTTCATCCTTGTCTGGACAATAAATTTTATGGTCACTCTTCATATGAGAAAGGTGGCATCACAAAGTGGAGGAAAGATGGATTGAGTGGTGTTAAAAGTAGCTCCCGGTATGGACGTCTGGCTTCTAGGCCCCCGGGTAAGGAGCTTAGAGGTCACCACTCCATCCTAACAAGTGAAATGCTGAGCAAACCAAAAAAGCAACAGTTCTTTCTAGAGCCATCAGAGAAATGAGATCACCGGGCACATTGCTGCCCCCAAATTGGAGAGGCAGACAGGAGGATACAGAGAATGACAACTTAACAGAGCAGAAATTTCCATGTGCCGGAGTAGGAAAACCTGAACTACAATAGATGGATTGCTTGAGGCTCATTGTGGACAAGTCTGAGAGTTAGAAACTCCAGAGGCGCCCAGTCATTGGCGGGGAGGGGGAATAACTTTTGTGGGCTTCACCTCCAGGAGATCTACCACGTCCTCACAGTGAATATCAGAGAAAAAATTCTCTTCGGGCTTCTGGCAAGGGGAGGAGGAAAGGAGCTAGTTTTAAACACACCAGGCATTCTGTTCTTCTCAACAAGGTCTGCTCTCAGGAGGAGCTATCTTACTAGAGCCTAACCTCCTAGAGTTTTATCAGAACGTACCCTATCTAGGGGAAGGGAAATACCCAACTCCAGCCCCCTCCAGCCATCCAGTCCCACCTAAGTGGTGGGGGGAAACTGAGACGCACACGTGAAATTCACAGTGCAGGGGTACACGTCACCAAAAGACGGAGACCTAATCATAAGACTATAGAACACTTCCTCTCCCTGACCCCTTACCACAGGCATACTTCAAAGATATTGTTGGTTCAGTTTCAGACCACTGCAATAAAGCAAAAATTGCAATAAATCTAGTCACATGAAATTTTTGGTTTCTCAGCACATATAAAAGTTATGTTTACATTGTACTGTACTCTATTAAGTGCACAGTAGCATTATGTCTAAAAAATGGACATACCTTAATTAAAAAATACTTTACTGTTAAAAAATGCAGTGTGTGAAATGCAATAAAATGAAGACACAATAAATTGAGGTATGTCTACATGTTACTAAAGGTCTATTTACCTCAGTTCCTTTTACAGCATATCATGTCCACCTTGCAACAAAAAATTAAAAGGCAAACCAAAAGGCAAAAAACACATCTGAAGAGATAGAGAAAGCATCAGAACCAGACATGGCAGGGATGTTGGAATTATCAGACAGGGAATTTGAAACAACAATGATTAATATGCTAAGGGCTCTTATGGATAAAGTGGACAGCATGTAAGAACAGATGGGCAATGTAAGCAGAGATGGAAATCCTAAGGAAAAACCAAAAAGAAATGCTACAGATCAAAAACCTTGCAACAGAAATGAAGAATGCCTTTGATGGGCTTGTCAGTAGACTGGACACAGCTGAGGAATCTCTGAGCTTGAGGATATATCAACAAAAACTACTAAAACTGAAAAGCAAAAACACAAAGACTGAAAAAAACAGAACAGAATATACAAGGCCTATGAGACAACTACAAAAGGCATAACATATGCATAATAGGAATACCAGGAGAAGAAAGGGAGAAAGGAACAGAAGAAATACTTGAGACAATAATGACTGAGAAGTTCCTCAAATTAATATCTGACACTAAACCAAAGATCCAGGAAGCTCGGAGAACGCCAAGAAAGATAAATGCCAAAAAAACTGTACCAAATCATATCATTTTTAAACTACAGAAAATTAAAGATAAATTAAAAATCCTGAAAGAAGCCAGAGGAAAGAAACACCTTACCTACAGAAGAACAAAGATAAGAATTATATACAACTTCTCAGAAACCATGCAAACAAGGAGAGAGTGGGGTGAAATATTTAATGTGTTGAGAGAAAAAAGCCACCAACTTAGAACTCAGTACCCTGTGAAATTATTCTTCAAAAGTGAAAAAGATATAGAGACTTCTTCAGACAAACAAAAATTGAGGGAATTTGTCGCCAGTAGACCCGTCTTGCAAAAAATGTTTACAAAGTTCTTTAGAGAGAAGAAAAATAATATAGGTCAGAAAGTCAGATCTCCATTTAAAAAAAGAAGAGTATTAAAGAAGGAATAAAGGAAGGTAAAATAAATTTTTAGATTTTTCTTATTCTTAATCTAACAGATAATACTTTGTTCAAAATAATAATAGTAACAGTGTATTCAATTATATATGCTTATGTCTATATATGCTTATATATGTGTAAGTGAAATGAATGACAGCAATGATATAAGGGAAAGGAGGAAGGAATTAGGGATATTTTGTTATTATAAGGTACTTGCACTATCTTTGAAGCAGTTTAGTGTTATTTGATGGCAGACTTGGGTTAGTTGTAAATGTGTACTGAAAACTCCAGGACAACCATTTTAAAAAGCCAAAAAAAAAAAAAAAGTATAATTGATATGCTAAGAAAGGAAAACAAATAGAATCATATAAAATTCTCAATTAGAACCAAAAAAGACAGAAAAAGTGTGAAAGACAGAAATAGGAACAAAGAACAAGGCAACAAATATGGTAAATATTAATCTGCCTATATCAATAATCAGTTTAAACATCGGTGGTCTAAACAGATCAATTAAAAGGTTGTCAGTGAATCAAAAACAAGACCCTTATATGTTGTCTATAAGAAACCCACCTCAAATATAAAGACATATATCAATAGATTAAAAGCAGGATGACGAGAAAGATATACAATGTTAACATTAATCAAAAGAAAGCAGGAATAGCTATATTAATTTCAGGCAGAGTGGACTTCAGAGCAATGAAAGTTATCAGGAATAAAGAGAGGCATTACATAATGGTAAAGGGATCAATACTCCAAGAAGATGTAATAATCCTTAATATGTTTGCACCTAATGACAGACCATCAAAACGTGTGAGCTGAGGGCTTCCCTGGTGGCGCAGTGGTTGAGAGTCCGCCTGCCGATGCAGGGGACGCGGGTTCGTGCCCCGGTCCGGGAAGATCCCACATGCCGCGGAGCGGCTGGGCCCGTGAGCCATGGCCGCTGAGCCTGCGCGTCCGGAGCCTGTGCTCCGCGACGGGAGAGGCCACAACAGTGAGAGGCCCGCGTGGCGCCAAAAAAAAAAAAAAAAAAAAAAAAGTGTGAGCTGAAAACTTGTAGAACTGCAAGGAGAAATAGATGAATCCATTGTCATAGTTGTAGACTTCAGTTCCCTTCTATCAGAAATGGACAGATGTAGCAGGCAGAAATTCGGTAAAGACATAGTTCAACTCAGCAGTGCCATCAATCAGCTGGATCTAACTGACATCTATAGACTCCATTCAACAACAGATTACACGTTCTTCTCAAGCTCACATGGAACATTCAACAAGATGGATCACATTCTGGGTCATAAAATACACCTTAACAAATTTAAAAAGATAGAAATTATACAATATCTGCTCTCACACCACAATAGAATTGAACTAGAAATCAGTAATAGAAAGATAGCTGGAAAATCCCCAAATAGTTGGAGATTAAACAATACATTTCTAACCAACACATGGGTCAAAGAAGGAATTTCGAAAGAAATTTTAAAATATTGTGAACTAAATGAAAGTGAAAATACAACTTATCAAAATTTGTGCGATGCAATGAAAGCAGAACTTAAGGGAAATTTATAGCATTGAATGTACATTTTAGAAAAGAAGAAAAACTTTAAATCAATAATCTAATCTTCTACTTTAGGAAACTAGAAAAAGAAAAGCAAATAATATCTAAAATAAACCGGAAAAATAATAAAAATTAGAGCAGAAATCAATGAAACTGAAAAAAGAAAGAAATCAATAGAGAAAATCAATAAAACCAAGAGCTGGTTGTTTGAAAAGATAAGTAAGATTGATAAGCCCTTAGCCAGGCTAACTGAAAAAAAAAGAGGAGACACAAGTTACTAATATCAGAAATGAAATAAGGGACATCACTACAGATCCCATCACTACAGATCCCTTATTACAGGAATAATAAGGAGTATTACAAACAACTCTATGCTCACAAATTTGATAACCTAGATGAAATGGACCAATTCCTTGAAAGACACAATCTACCAAAACTCACACAATAAGGAATAGAAAATATCAATAGACCTATATCTTTTAAAGAAATTGAATCAATAATTAATATCCTTCCAAAACAGAAAGAACCAGACTGAGATGGGTTCACTGGTGAATTTCTTCTTTAAGGAAGAAATTATACCGATTCTCTACTTCCTAACTCATTCTATGAGGCCAGCACCACCCTATTACCAAAAGTAGACAAAGACATTGCAAAGAAAGGAAAACTGCAAACCCATATCTCTCATGAACATAGATGTAAAATTCCTCAACAAAATATTAGCAAATCAAATGCAACAGTGTATAAAAAGAATAGACACCATAACCAAGTGGGATTTATCCCAGTCATGCAAGTCTGGTTCAGCATTTGAAAATCAATTAATGTAATCTATCACATCAACAGGTGAAAGAAGAAAAATCACATGATCATATAAATAGATGCAGAAAAAGCATTTGACAGAATCCAACACCCTAACTCTCAGCAAACTATGAATAGAGATAAAGGTCCTTAACTTGGTAAAGAGCGTACAAAAAACCTACACTTAACATCATACTTACTGGTAGGAAACTTGAGACTTTGCTGCAAAGATCAAGAACAAGGCAAGGATGTCCCCTCTTACCACTACTTTTCAACATCATACTGGATGTCCTAGCTAATACAACAAGACAAGATAAGGAAATAAAAGATATACAGATTGGGAAGGAAGAAATAAAGCCATCTTTGTTTACAGATGACATGGTTGTCTACATAGGAAAATCTGAATCGACAAAAAACCTCAGGGAACTAATAAGCAATTACAGCAAAAGCTTGACGATTGCCTGGGGTTGTGGGAAGGGAGGGATGAATCGGCAGAGCAGAGGATTTTTTAAGGCAGTGAAACTACTCAATACAATATTATTATACCTTTGTCAAAACCCCATAGAACACCAAGAGTGAACTCTAATGTAAACTGTGGACTTTGGGTGATGATGTGTCAGTGTAGGTTTCTGTAGGTTTATCAGTTGTAACAAATGTACCACTCTGATGCCTGATGTTGATAATGGGGAAGGTTGTGCATGTGTGGGAACGGGGGTATATGGGAACTCGCTGTACTTTCTGCTTAATTTTGCTGTGAGTGTAAAACTGCTCTAAAAAAATCTGTTTACTAATTTGTTTTGAAGTAGCTCACAGTATGGAGAAAATAGAGTTGGATCCCTACTCCATCACATTAAAAAGTAAATTCTAAATGGATTGAAGGCCTAAATGTGAAAATAAAATTATAAAGCTACTGGAAGAAAATACTAGAGAATATCTTTGTGATCTCAGTGTTTTTAGCAAGACCAAAAAAGTGCAAGCCATAGGGGAGAAATTGATCAATTTGATTAGATGGAAATTATTGAAGAATTCTGAAGATAATATGAACGTCTGGGTGACAGAAAGATATTTGTAAATGATGAGCTTTTCATATCTGGAAAGTCCTACAAATCGACAAGAAAAAGAAAAATCCACCGGTAAATATTTTGAGTAGGCAATTCACAGGAGAAACATGTGAAGATGTTCATGTGAAGGAGATGCTCAAATTTGCTAGTATTAAATGAAAACAAGATACTACTTTACATCCATCAGGTTGGAAACAATTAGAAAGTCCAATAATCACAAGTACTAGTGAGGATATGGGGAAATGGGAACAGTTATGCATAGCTTATAGAATGAAAGTAGGTAAAGCTATTTTGCAGAACAATCTGGAACTACTTAGTGAAATTAATATGATTATACCTACAACCTCACAACCAAGCAGTCCCACTATATGGTTTATATTGCTGAGAATCTCTCAGGTAGGTTCGTAAGCCGAGCAGCATGAGGATTTGTATTACTGCAATGTTTGTCGAGGCAAAGAGCTGGAAGTCAGTTAAGTGCTCCTCACTGGGAGAATAAGTAAAATGTGGTCCATGCATGCAGTGGAGTACTAAGCAGCATCAGTAGCAGTGTTACATTCACATGTAGTAACATTGACATATCTCAAAATTATAAGATTAAGTGAAAGAGATATTAAAATACAAAACAACTCTATGTAACTTCAAGTAAATTATACACACACACACATATGTAATATATGTATATAGAGATAGTCAGAAGGACATATATTAAATACTTAGGAGTGAGCAGTAAACAAAGGAAGGAAATGAGAGATGTATAAAGAATATAGAGGTAAACAAAACGTTGCCTTTGCTTTGCACAGTGATGAAAGGATATGATGTGACTTATTTTTTTACCTGCTTTCCTAAAAAAAAGAGGAATTAAAAAACATTTTAAATAAAGTAAATACAATATGGATATAATGATCTCATTAAGTTGTATTTGAAAATTGAATGAGTAATTCATATAAAGCACTGAGCTTAGTACCTAGCCTACACTAAACACCCAATAAATGTTCTCTGTTAATGTTAGTAACACCACTCATGACACAGCTACTACCAATCAGTTGGAGTTGGCACTTAAGACCCATTGGATTTAGATGGTTTCCCCCAAAAGATCCGTTCAGGTCTAACAGTCTGTGGTTCTACGAGAGGGATAGGCAAGTCCTGGCTGCAGACCCAGAAGCAAGCCGGAGAAATGGTGAAAACAGCCTTGTGGAATGGGAATGGCTACCAGCTTTTTTGCAGTGTCATAGGAAATCTTGATGGTTAACTTGGGAGAACACCGGTATAAGGCACAAATTAAGAAAGGAGAGGCTGCAAGAGTAAACAGTGCTATAGAGCTGGGCGACTTTATGTACTTTGGTATACTTACTCCAAAGGGGGGTTTTCTTTTAACATTTTAATTTCAAGCTATAAAATTGAATCACAACGTCTAGGTATATAGTGTTTGCTTTGGATCATCTTTCCCCCACCCTCCTCCTTCCCTGAAGTGGGACACAGGTTGTTGTAGTGAAATGAGCAACATCATCACCTAGTGGCCTGTCCCTCAAAGTGCTGACATAAGATCCTGGTCCCAGAGAGTGGAGAACAGGTGCTACATCCTTGCCCTTACGTTAATTCAACAAGCATTAAGTGGGACTCTGTGCCAGGCACTGTTCTGGTGTCTTGGGGATGTAGAACTACTAACAGAAAATGACAGATTTAAAAATAAAATTAAGGAAGTGTCAACACGGAAACTTCCCAAAGTGACATTGCATTTTAATGTGTTTATTTTCCACTGGTTTTCCACAGATCATAGATGAAGAAGAAACACAATTTATGAGTAATTGCCCCGTTGCGGTCACCGAAAGCACCCCACGGAGGAGGACGCGGATCCAGGTGTTCTGGATAGCGCCCCCTGCAGGAACCGGCTGTGTGATTCTAAAGTAAGTGAACAAGGGAATCCTTGCAACACTTCACTCCCCTTTCCTGTGCTCTCTCGAAGTCTCCGTGGTGCGGTTGCAGAAGGAAAAGTGCCTTTATTGGGGCATCAGACAAGTTGTATCATCTCTCTGCCCTCCCTTATCTTGACTCTAAAACAGGACTATGGGCGGTCTTTTGTAAAGTGCTATGAAAAGAATCAATCACCGGAATCTCTGTTTTCTTCCCATGCAATGATCTGCTGGTTACTCTCTATCTTCCTAGAGATAATGACCCCTATGGCTGGTTAAGAAAAATTATGACCCGGGCGAGGATAATTTTTGGCTTCCTCCATCTTGAATACATCCCCTGTCCTTAAGCTGTGCTAGGCTGACCTGAGACCTGACTATAACCTCCGTTGGCCCCAGGCTCTGCTTTATGATCCTGTCTTCTTCCTTCTCCCATCAAAATTGCCCTCTTGCACCACCTCCTATGGGGCATCTTGATCCTCATCTTGGTGAGTTACAATAGATGGTGAGAGGTATGAGCCAGCCAATGGTTTTCCCATGAAAGGTAGCATTATCTCAAACCTGTGCTTCCAAAGTTGTATGTTATAGAATGATGTTCAGGGAGATGTAAATAGGTGGGCAGGAAATCAATTTCTATGGTTAAATAACTTTGGAAGATGCTGTATGCTATATATCTCCTTCTTGCAGATTCACAACATACATTAGCATATTGAAGGTTTTGCAAAGTCCTGCCAAAAAAGAAGTCTGTTTAACTTGGTTTCACCCAGCATTTCCCAGACTTGACTGCAAAGCTCCTTTTTTTGCTGAGACATCTATTAACATTAAGTAGTTTGAGAAATGTGGCTATAACCTGTTTTGAATACATTTTAAGGCTCTATAGAGTGATGCTGAGAATTTTAGGATTTCAGACAGGCAGATAGTCATGGGTAGATAGATAGGCAAGGCTCCAATGCCAGCATCCAAGAAACCCTTTTTCCTGGAGTTAGGGGCTGGGAACTTCCCAACCATCTTCTACTTCTTTAAATCCCCTAAGGCCTTATGTATATATTTGGTTCATTTGTCTGAACCTGTGGCAGGTGAACATTTCTAAAGACTTACAACTACAGCCCAGCCCTGAGGAGAGACTGATAAGGAGGCATTCCACCTAGGCTCTCCAGTCCCTGCAGTTTCTGGACCCAGCTGTGCCTGCCTTATGGGAGAAAAAGAAAGCTTGCAGAGATTTCTGGAAGCCTCTGTCCATTGTCCAGACACAGTCTTGTCTTTGGCCTCTTTTTGCTGCCATTTGTATGGACATCATTTATTTTTTTCTTAGTTTAATGCAAGCTGAGCATCCTTCCTCAGATTCCTTGAGAAGTTTGGCTTTTGGCACTAATCTACATTGGTGATTTGTTTTAAATTTAGAAGTAGAATTTATGTATAAGTATAAATCCCAATATATAACATGTATCTAGTATCTAGTTGCAATGTGGGAGAAGGCCTTGTGGGAATAAACGAAGACCACTGAACTGAGAAAAGAGGCTATTTATTCAGAGCTTGCTATGTAGCAAGGAAGTCAGCTGCCATCACTAGCATTTGACAGAGACTCAAAGGCAGGCAGAGGAGTGGGAAAGCTTTGCCGTGAAAAATAAGAGAAGATTGTGGGTACTTTCTCACTGGAGATTGTTGGCATGGGGAAGCTGAGGGCGGGCTAACTAGAAATGGAGCATCTGATGTGATTGGTTTGGAGAGCATATTAGGCTTTCTCTGACTGGTCCTGAGATGGAAATAGAGGAGGCAGTGGGGCAAAATTAGAGAGTTGACATCGTTGCCCAAGTCCTAACCGTTCTGGACTAATGGCTGCAGACGTTGTGGTTTGGCTTCCCATTTACTGCAGAGGTTGGGGGTCAGAGTTCTATCGTCACTGTCAGATACAGCCTAGCCTTTGTCCATTAGTATATTCAGTCTCTCAGCCTGGAGACCGGGTTCTCAGCTTGGCTTTCCAGTACCCACACCCCTGCCCATGGCAGCCCTATCACTCCACAGAGGGGCTCTCCAATATCAGATCTGTGTGATGAACCTTCCTGCTCTAAAACCCTCATCCCTTTGGTGTAGATCTCTGGTTTTCTTTGACTTATTCTCACAAACCAGAAGCCTTTGATCTTCCTGTCGGAAGCCAAAAAGGCTTCTCTTGTTTACTGTTAACAATGAACATATGTGAACATATGTTTATCCATTAACAGTAAACAAATGTGGCTTGTTCAGTCACTCATTCTTTCAGTAAATGTAACTGAGCTTCTATTTGCACAGATGTCCACAGTGTACAGGCAACTGAGTTAAGATCTTGGCCCTAAAGGTTCTCACAGGCCAAATGGAGAAGAAAGAAAGGGACAACCAGTACTGTCTACCATGCAGTCAGCTGCACATCTAGCGGGCTTTGTCTAATTTAATCTTCACGACAAACTTCCCCCTTTTATGCAGGAGGAGACAAGTCTCAGTGAATTAGGCAAGTTTCTTGAAGTCATACTTCCATTTAATGCCAAAGCCCCATGTTCTTCCTTTCTTTTATCTTTTTCTGAAGGAATTAAATGTAATCTATAATTATTCACTAAAGAAATCATTTTATAGGTAAGATGTAAATACATTCACATTGTAAAATTTCAAACAATACAGAAAATAGTGAAATACAGAAAAATACAGAATACAAAAAAAAGTGAAAATTCCCTGACATTTCTCCCAATAAATCCCACAGTCTTCTACCCCAAAGTAACAATAGATATCAATTTGGCGTGTATTTGTTAGACTTTTATCTGTGAGTTTATACACATATAAAAAACATACAAGTACCCTTTACACAAATGGTATCATGGTCTACGTGATGTCCTGAAATTAAATAGGTTTTCACTAAATAAAAGGTATTAGAGATATTTCCAGGTCAGAACATATGGATCTATCTCTGTTTTTGAACTGTTGCATATAATCTACTGTGCAAATGTGTTAGTTATTCCACAGTTGATAGACATTTAGATTGTTTCCAGTTTTTTACTATTACCAATAGTGCTATAATAAACATCCTTATACATACCTCTTTGAGCAAATATGCAGGTTTTTATCCATGGTAGCTGCCAAGAAGTAGGATCATAAGGGCTGGACATTTATAATTTTAATAGACACTGCCAGATTTTCCTCCAAAAAGCTTGCCAACTTAAACACTCTCCCTGACTGTGAACAAGAGAGCCTGTTTCCTTATTTGCTCAACAACTCTTTTTTTTTTTTTTAATTTGGCTGCACCAGGTCTTAGTTGCGGCATGTGGGATCTTTAGTTGTGGCATGCGGGATCTTTAGTTGTGGCATGTGAACTCTTAGTTGTGGCATGTGAGATCTAGTTCCCTGACCAGGGATTGAACCCGGGCCCCCTGCATTGGGAGTATGGAGTCTTAGCCACTGGACCACCAGGGAAGTTCCTCAACAGCTCTTGATGTTTATCATTCTTTAAAGTTCTGCCCATCTGATGGTTAAAAATGGTGTCTTGTGGTAATTTATATTTTCCTGTTTACTAGTAATATTAAGAATCTTTTCAAATATTTATTCCATTTTTATTTCCTCTTTGTAAATGGCCCATTCATATTCTTGTCCATTATTCTAATAATGTTTCTTTTAAAAATTGATGTTTATATATTTCCATATATTTATATATAAAATATATGTGTATATTATATGTATAAAATATATTTTATATTATGTATTTTATATCTAAACATATGTAAATATATAATTTAATATATTTAAACTATATTTATGTTTAAAATTGATCCTTATATGGTACAGATAATAACACTTTGTTATAAATTTCAAATATTCCTCTCCATCTTTCTCTTAACTTTGCTTATGAGTATCTAATCATCCAAAAATTTGGCATTTTGTTTTAGTCAAATGTATCCATCCTTCCTCTTATGAATTTTGATTTGTATCTTGTCTAAAAATAATCTTCCTACACCCAAGGTTATAAATATATTCCCATATTGTTAATATTTTTATAGGTTTAAAAATAAATTTAGGTCTTTAATCTTCCTGGAATTTAATTTTGTGAATAATATGGTATCAATAAGCCTCAAGAAAAAATAGATGGCGTGCTCCGCACGAGGTGCCAAAGGGTCGTTGAATCAGGGGTCTGATTATGATGGTGTGGCCAAAATAAAAGTGAGAGGAGCCTTTAGCACCCATGTCTGAAGGGGCGAAAGGAGCGTGCAGAGGACGGGGCAGAGAAGACCACCACCTCCCAGGGGCTGAGAACTTCAGTTAAGGGAAGCTACTAGCCTGAGGTGACCCACAGGGATCCCAGTCTTGATTCCCTGTCGATTCTCCCTTTTGATCTTGACTCCCACCACGAGGACAACGAAGCCTCGTTGATAGAGTTCACACAGATTCTCCTCTCCCGCAAAGAACAGGGTACAGAAGGTTGAAGGAAGTAGCTGGAGGGACAGACCAGAGCTGTCCACACAGCTGGGAAATGAAAATCTACCTGTTTTTCTCAAAATGGCTAGGTAGTTGTTTCACATCCATTTATCACATAGTCTGTCCTTTCCCTTATTGTTTGAAATGCTACTTTAACAAATATAAAATTTTTATACATGTCTGTTCTGTTCTGTTGATCTTTTTTTTTTTCTGTTGATCTTTTTATCCCTGCACAAAACCCACACCATTTTATAGCAAAATTTTATTTTATGTTTTGATAGCAAGTCATCGCTCATTAATCTTCTGGTTCAAAATGTTCATGGCCATTCAAGCAGATTCATAATTCCAGACGAATCATAGAATGAGTTTGTGTTGTGTTTAATAAAAACGTATATTGGGATTTTGAATGGTGTTGCAAACCCTACAATATGTTTTTATATCGTAGCAACCTACAATGTGTTTTCCCAGTTAGAAATATGGAATATCCCCTCTTCAGGTCTTTTATGTCCTTCAGGAAAGTCATGTACTTTTTCCTCATTTGAATTAAACATTCTTGTAAGGCTTTTCTTCCCCCACAGGTATTTTATACTTTTATTGCTTTTGTGAATGGGTTCTTTTTTCCTGTTAAAGTTTCTAATCATTGATTGCTTGTGTTTAGGAAAGCTATTGATTCTTGTACCTTGAGTTTGAGTTTAGACAGTGCTGAACTCTCTTAATAGTTCTAATGCTTATTTTTCATTTGGGGGGGAAATAATGAATAAATATACCTTTGTATCTTTTTCATGTTTTAGTTTATTATCTATCACCTCTAGTACAATATTAAATAGTGGTATTCATGCTTATTCCTGATTTTAATGAGAATACTCTTATAATTCACTTTTAAGTATAACAGGAAGTACAGGTATCAAACTGATGCCTTGAATCAAGTTGAGAAATACCCTTTATCTAGATGAGAAAGTTTCCTTGTTTTTCTTGTGGAAGGTGGTATTGGAGAAACCGATCACAACCAGTATTCCATGTGTCCAGAGCTGACCATCACTGAGAAAGATTCAGAGTATAAACAAGGATCCTGACTTTCAAGACACTTTCCTGAAGTCTAGTTGTGGTGTAAATAAAAATACGTATGCAAAACTTAGCCAACCCAAGACAGACATGAACTGGGGACAGATTAAACATGGTTAGTCAGAAAGTAGATGAATGAAGAATGTAATAATGGGAGCACCAGAGCTCCTTAGAAAGGTTAGTTTATATCTTGAAGGCAGTAGTAGGCTGTGGATAAATGGACAGAAGGGAAGAGGTCATTCCAGGTGAAGGGTGTGAACAGAGTGAAACGAACGTGAGAACTTAGAGGTGAGAGTAAATATGGCGGCACTGGGAGACAGTAAACAGACAGACTTGGTGAGATTAGAAGGTCATTGGGGGCCGAAATCCATTGCTAAATCATGCAGGTTCTCCAATGTCAAGATGAAGAGGTTGAACTTGATTCAAGAGGAACAAGGGAGCCATTAGTGGATTAAACAGTGGACTGACATGCTAGAAGGAAGATTCACTAAAAAGTTAGTCTGGGTGCTTACGTCTGGCAGCAAATTCCAGGAAAGGTGAAAGGGGAGACACTAACTTTGTTGCAGAGCCCTCACTTTCAAAAATGGGCATTTGTGTTGCTGTGTTAGGGTAATATTCCTGGGAGAAGGCAGACTGGTAGTGTAAGCTGCAGAGTCTGCTACATATCTGTAGATGACAGCTCTGAAGCCCACGTAGCTGGTTATGTTCCTTTGCCCAGGAGGGCTGGGAAGGGAAGCACATCGCAATTACAACTTTCGTTTTGGCACAAACCTGACACCATTTCCATTTTCCATTTGGATGCAAAGATTTGAACATTTCTAAATTACAGGCTTTTGAGACATCCCTCCTTATAGCCTTCTCCCTACAAATGAATGACCCAGCACTTAAAGTTTCCGTGGCATGCTTCAACGCTGCAAACTGTTACAGCAAAGTGGTGACTGATTGAAAGAAAAAGCCTCTGTGAATAGAATAGATGTTTACAGACCCCATCAGAGGAAAGTCCTAGCCCCTTAAGTCTGATAAAAGTTTTGTCCCTGGAAGTGATCTTGTCTTTCCATACCTTCATTGCATACATTTATTACTAGACTTCTGACACCCACTTGTCACTTCTTGGGAGGGTTTTGAGATGTGGGTTGCCTTACCCTGGAGGAGATAGTCACTTGGCGAACCATTTGGGGAATTCAACCGTATGAAACAATGATTGGTTGCAGGCAGTAATAACAGCCCAGAGCCAAGCCCTGGTCTAGGTGCATTATAGATACTCGTTTAATCCCCAGAGCAACCCTATGAAGTGGATACTATTGGGATGCTAAGGCACAGAGAGGTTAAGTAACTTCCCTAACGTCACAGGGTAAGTGACAGAGCTGGGATTTAAACAGAGAAGCATTCTGGGTTCCAGAGTCTGTGATCTTAGTACTGTACTCCACCATCTCAGGCAGGTCAGGTTCACCTGCAACTTCTCCTTCTCCCCCAACATGATTAGTTGCCATAACTGCCTCTTCTTTCTCTCAGTTGCTTTACATTCACTGCCTTTCTCACAGGCACTTCTTGCCTCACTATTGCAGGAACCTTGTACTGCTCACACTAGTTCCTTGCCCTGTGATTCTGCCTCTTACTGGTATAAGAATTGCTGTCCTCATAGGCAGCTGAGTCATACCGCTTACATAACAAACTTGAAGGGGGCTCTGCATCACCTTCCAGATCAAGTCCAGAATCCTGATCGGAGCATTTAAGTCTCCCTATGTCCTTTACCAGAGTCCCCGACCAGCCTCTTCTTCCTCTGAATCCCTCCGTGAACAATGTTCTCTTGCCATTCTCGTCTGCTCACTCTCTTGATAACATTTATGGAGCACCTACTGTATGCAGTCAATGAGGATTCAGAGACTGTCTCTGAGAATGTCACAGTCTAGGGCTGAAACACAAAACAAGTCAAGTCCACAGTCCTTCATCTGCATTTCTGAAACCCAAGAAGCTCTAAAATCCAAAAGGTATTTTCGTAGCTCATTGAGGACCCAACCCTGCCTTGAACTGACTTGAAGTTATTTATAGTCTTTTACTGTAAATATTAATGTGTTCGATGCTGCCCCAGACCCTGATGGGGATGTTGCAAAATATATGCAAAGTACCCCGTATTATCTTTCTGAAATCCAAAAATATTCTGAATTCTGAGATACCTCTGGCCTCAAGGGTAACAGATAAGGGAACTTGGCCATCTGATGGGAAGTTTGGTCATGGATTGCAGGGGAGGCAGCCCTCTGGCAGGACTGGGATTCACAGAAATATTAAAAACGAGCAATTCATTTCTTGCACGTGAAATAACCTGTTCCCAGCTGCAGCTGCTACTAGATCTGAGAACGTATTCAGTGTTCCCCATCACCAAAGAATGAAGCCAAAATTCCTTAGCGTGGGGTCCAAGGTCCTTAGTGATGTTTGCAGACACCTTTGCAGCCTCATTTGTTGCTCCTCCTCCCACCCAAGGCTGCAAGCTTCATGGAGGAGGGGATCAATTTTACTCATCGGTGTGGCCCTAATGTAGGGGTTGGCAAACCACAGTCTGTGGGCCACGTCTGGCCCACTGCCTGTTTTTATAAAGAAGGTTTTATTGGAACACAACCAGGTTCATTCATTTCTGGATTGTTTAGGGCCCCTTTCACGCTACAGCAGCAGAATTGAGAAGTTGCAGTAGAGACCTTATAGCCTACAAAGTCTAACATATATTTTATCTGGCACCTTATAGAAAAAAATGTACTGACCCCTGCTCTAATGTATACCCCGGTGCCAGGAACTCAATAACTGCTGATTCTTGGCCTAGGTTCTCCTAAAAGCCCAGCTTAGACAAAGGCTTGTGTGCAGAGAGTTTATTTGGGGAGTGAGCCCAGGGAGAAGGTGGGGGCAGTGGGGATGGGGGTTATTTGGTCAAGTGTTATTGACCTGGTCATCACCGTAGGCAGTCAGTCGATGCTTGCCCCTGCTGGGACCTTTGGAGAAGACATATGACATGTGTCTCAGAGCAGCGTGCCCAGGAATGAAGGGGGAAGCCATTATCCATTGGTTTTCATCCTCCATTGATCAAGGGTAGCCCCACAGGCAGTAATGCCCCTGCAGTCTGGGCTGCACGTGTGTGAATGTTCATCAGGTTCTGAACATGTACTGCAGCACCAAGAGAAGCTCTGGGACAAGAAGCAAGAGGTACACCACACAGACAAGGTGTGTATCATCTAATTACAGTGGACAGAGCTGCTCATAGAAACAGTGGATGGAATCAGAGTTGGGATGAGAGGATTTGAAGAGGCGTATAGAGATGCTCAATGCATCAGTTAGTATGAGTAGTAGTATAAGTAGCTTGCATCAGTTAGTATGAAGAGTAGTATAAGTAGCTTACATTTATTGCCAAGAACTATGCTAGGTGCATTGCATGCCTTATTTTACTTAATCTTCATAAAAGCCCTGTAGGGTCTTCACTATACTCTTCCCATTTTCTTGATGAGAAAACTGAGGTTTAGAGAGTTTGTATTCAGGGTAATAAAGCAGTTTAGTGGTAGAGCTGGGTCTTAAACCCACTTCCACTTGACTCCAAAGCCCTTGTTGTTAACTAATCACCACTAAGCTACACTGACCTGCACACCCCCACCTTCTGCCTCACTTGGTCTGTGAAGCCTGGAGAGGCACGGGACTGCCTGGGTCGGGGAGGTGTTGCTCCCAAGTGAGGAAACTAAATGTCCTTTAGAAAATGGAAAACAAAGCCAAGGACCTGGCAAGAGAAAGAGTTGTTAGTGAGGATAGAGATGAGTATTAGGAGGGATTAGCCAGAACTCATAAGATTTTGTAACTTCATGGAGCTCACCAACTCTTTTTATCTTGGAAGGAAATAACACAGAAAACCCACATCTGATGAGTCTGTGTATGATTTAGAGGAATCTGGCAGGATTAGAAGGATCTGATGTGGCTGAAGTGCAGCTTACCCTGCAATTTTTCTGGCATTAGCTATTGAGAAGAACCACAGGCTCCTTTGTCGTAAGTCAGGGTGGCTCTCCCTTGAGGCTGGCTAGAACCTCAGCAATGCTAACTAGGGGTGGAAGCAAGGAATCTACAGAAAAGGGGGTGGGAAACCCCAGACCAGTAGAAGAGGCTGGTTCTTGTGAGAGCAGTTGGAGAAACCAAGACCATGGTTAAAAGGGCAGCATGAGAGCTCCCCTGGTGGCGCAGTGGTTGAGAGTCCGCCTGCCGATGAAGGGGACACGGTTTCGTGCCCTGGTTCGGGAAGATCCCACATGCCGCGGAGCAGCTGGGCACGTGAGCCTGCGCGTCCAGAGCCTGCGTTCCGCAACGGGAGAGGCCACAACAGTGAGAGGGCCGCGTACCACAAAAAAAAAAAAAAAAAAAGGGCAGCATGTGCTTGGTTCAGGAAGACTTAGATACTCTAAGACATGTCATCCAACAGGTGGAATCCAGATGCCGGGGCTTCCTGGGAGGCTGGCAGTGGCATAGTTCCAAGGGAGCAGTCCAATGGCGGCAGAGTTTCGTACCACAGCTGGAGTCCCAGGTGTAGGATCCAGCCCCTGGGGAGAAAACTGGGAAGAATTAACAGGAAGTACGTGCTGTGGAGGCGCTCCAGGCACAGCAGGAAACTGAGGCTCAGCTGGAACACTGAAACCCACACTGCAAGGGGCAGCGGTGTGACCACAACTCGGTGGGCATGTGCGAGTGAATGGCCCACCCCAGTCGTGCACAGGGACCCAGAGCCCTGGCAGCAAGACCAGTCCCAGTCCTATCCCAGTGATGGAGCAGGGATTGCCAAGACATTCCAGGCCCTGATCGTGGTGGGATCAAAACATGATGTTAGATCCTGTGGACATTTAAAACATTGAAATTAAATTCATATAACATGAAATTAACCAGTTTAAAGCCATCAGTTTGGTAGCACTTAGTACATTCACAATGTTGTGCAACCACCACCTCTGTCTAATTCCAAAATATTTCCATTGCTCCAAAGTAAAGCCCTTTACTCATAAGCAGGAACCCCATTTTCCTCTCCCTGCAGCCCCTAGCAACCACAGTCTGCGTTCTGTCTCTATGGATTTACCTATTATTGATATTTCATATTAATGGAATCATACAATATGTGATCTTTTTGCATCTGACTTTTTTCACTTACCATAATGTTTTTGAGGTTCATCTATGTTATAGCATGTATTGATACTTCATTCCTTTTTATATCTGAATAATATTCCATTACATGTATATACCACAATTTGTTTGCCCCGGGACTATTTTTTTTTTTTTTTTTTTTTTTGCGGTACGCAGGCCTCTCACTGTTGTGGCCTCTCCCGTTGCGGAGCACAGGCTCCGGACGCACAGGCTCAGCGGCCATGGCTCACGGGCCCAGCCGCTCTGCGGCACGTGGGACCCTCCCGGACCGGGGCGCGAACCTGTGTACCCTGCATCGGCAGGCGGACTCTCAACCACTGCGCCACCAGGGAAGCCCTGCCCCACCAGGGAAGCCCTGCCCCGGGACATTTTTGACATGAAATGGTCACAGGATAAAAATGCAACAATGAAAAATCATCAGATGATATCATATCTACATTAACCTTTCAATCCATATACATATTTTTTTAACCAGGGAATATATAGTAGACGTGTTCCTCCACTCCTGAGCCTCACCCCTTCCCCAGGTAGGACAGTGACAGCCCTGGGACAAGGGTAGAAAAGGACAAAGAGATGTTTCCACACCTACCTCGTCTCTCAGGGTCATGAAGTAAGTGCATTGGCCTGCTAGTAGGCAGGGCTGGGACCCAGGGCTGGGTCTGGCCTGCTACAGGCTGGGTCCTCAGGCTGCAGGATTGTGGTTTTCTTGCATCTGGTGTCTGCTCCCTGTTGGATGAGGCTGGTCTAGAGGCTAGTGGAGTCTTCCTAAGGGCAGGGCCAGGGCCCAGGGGATTCTGGGACTGGTGTCTGCCCACCAATGGATGGAGCTGGGTCCTGGGCCCTCTGGTGGGCAGGGCCATGTCCAGAGGCAGCTGTGGGCTCAGGAAGTCTTTAGGCCGCTTGTCTGCTGATGGGTGGGGCTGTGTGTGAGTGTCCCAGTTAGTTGCTTGGCCTGAGGCATCCCAGCACCAGAGCCTGCAGGCTATTGCGTGAGGCCAGGTCTTGGCACTAATGAGCTGGAGGGAGATTTTCAAAATGGCGCCCGCCAGCACCAGCGTCGACCAGCACCGGCATCCACATGGTAGAAGTAGCTCCCAAGAATGGCTACTGCCAGGGTCTATGTCCCCAGGGTGAGCCACACCCTTCCTCCACCCCCTCCAGGAGATACTCCAAAGCCAGCAGGTAGGAGGACCCTATCAAATTGCTGCTTTTGCCCTGGGACCTGGAGCTCATGGTATTTTGTGTGCTCACTTTAAGACTGGAGTCTGTTCCCCCCAGTCCTTCGGGGCTCCTGAAATCAAACCTCACTGACCTTCAAAGCCAAAGGCTCTGGGGGCTCAACTCAGTGCAGGACCCGCAGGTTTGATAGCCTGACATGGGGCTCAGAACTCTCACTCCTGTGGGAGAACCTCTGCAATGTAATTATTCTCCAGTATAATTATCCGCCCACCCAGGGGTATGGGACCTGACTCTATCGTGAGTCCACCCCTCCTACCCCCATCCCATGTGGTTCCTTCTTGATGTCTTTAGTTGTAGAAGATCTTTTCTGGTAGGTTCTGGTCTTTTTCATTGATGGTTGTTCTGCAAATAGTTGTGATTTTGGTGTGCCCATGGGAGGAGGTGAACTCAGGTTCTTTCTACTCTGCCATCTTGGCCGATCTCATAAAGTAAGTGTAAAACAGGTTGGCATGTTTTATCCTGTCACCAAAATGGCTTGATTAGATCTTTTTATACCCAGTATGTAACCACAGGGTAACAGAGGCATATACCTGGTCATTCATTACTTCATCTGGTAGAACAGTGGGCGGAAGTCCACTGAAGACACAAAGGATGCTGGAAAGATGAGCAGAGGGTCCTCAGCGCTGTAGAAGATGACATTCCTTCAGAGGTGCTCACAGCTCCATCACCGTTCATTTGCAACCACTAATCAAAGAATTGTCCCTGAACTATTTGCCTTCTTGCAAGCCTGCTTGCCACAGAGACTACCCAAACTAAAGCCAGTGAAGAAATGAGATTAAGTAAGAAGAAAGAATGTCCCCCACTCCTTCCATTATTAATCATTGCGGGCTGATTTCAGCTACATTTTCCCTTGGGCATTTCCCCAACATTTTGCATTTAACAGCCCCTGGAAGCCAGGAAAGTAGAGAAGAAAAAACTCCATAATATCTTAGTTCTATACTATTCATAAATGAAAATCATTGTTAATTTAGAGTTTGACAGCTGTGGTGCGTTTGTAAGTCCAGCGCAGCTGTCATCAGCACTCCAGCTTATTTTTCAAACAGATGTTTAATTTGACTTTAGTGTTATTGCCAGTTTTTGAGGAGAAAGAGGGGGGAAGCAGAAACAGGAATAATCATTATATTCATCATTTGGTTTCCTTTCAAAACATAAATCGGCATGATTAACAGTGACATCAGAATTGCTCTGATTGCAGTTTTGGGTGCAGGACTGGTTAGCTATCATCTCCTTATATCGTCCAAAGTCCATTTATTATTTTTTTCCCCTAAAGTCAGAGGCTGTTCTGTGATAATTACACCCAGACTCTGAGCAACAGTCTCTGCTACCCAGAAGAGCCCTCCATAGTGCAGAAGAAAAATCAGGGAGTGGTGAATGATGGGTGACTGGGCTGCAACCCCAGATGAAAGCTGCAGGACTGAGTCTTGTCTTGCGGCTGTGGAATCAGGAAACCAGTGAGAGCAGAGCCCCGGGAACGGCAGCCAGGTTCTCCCACACTCACTCTTACATCTCTACCATGCTTATGGGGCTTAGGCAGCTGGGTTCATGCATTCTCACAGTGTGCAGATCGGTCTCAGTGTATACAATTAAACACATCTGTGGCTCCACGTAGAAATCTGATGAGTCAGAATGTACTTGAACAGGCCCTGCTGTTCCAGTCCATGTTGCTTGGAGGAATCTTCCTTCATACCAGCTGTGTTGCTCGGTAAACCCACTTCCCGGATCTGATTTCTCTACCCTTGCCTTTTTTGTGTTTGGCTTTTAGTGGTCTCACTTGGGTCCTACTCTGTACCGTCTGTTATGTGTCCAGTCACTGGCCCTCATTACCTCTTTGACAAGGCCTCTGTTGTGGGGACTCTAGGTGCAATGACACACTTATTGCATTTCTTTGTACACTGAGAGAAAAGATTCACCTTGCCTTCTTCCTCTGCCAGCAGTTGTGATATGTGCCATGCAAAAGAAGAATCCACTCCAAGGAAAAAGTTGGCAGATGTCCCAGATCCCAGCTCTTAAGTCATGGTTGGGTAGAGGAAGGAGCCACAGCCTCGTCCATCTAGTGCTAGAAATCACAGGACGCTCTAAAGTCTGACTTCTCAAAGGGTGCCCCCCGTCTTTTTAATTGGAAAACATTGTTTGCAGATTATTAATGAGGAGTTAATTTTTCCTTAACTACAGAAAGACAAGGCTTCTGCCAGGTTGACCACCTAAGAATCTGAGGGAATCCTCGGGCAATTATTATGGTATCAGAAGCTCCTGGCTGTTGCTTGCCACCTTGGCTACCTGGATCTAGACGATGGATCTGTTCCCTCAGGCAGCTGCTTCCCTACCTTTGCTTCATGCTTGGAGCCTATCCCTTAATACCCCACATCACAGCTTAGGCTAAGCGACAGTGGTCGTAAGGTGTTGTTGAAAGCTTGGGGAGTTAGAGAAGGGAATCGTAGCACAGAGGTCCTACCTAACTGGCTTTCAAGTTTGGCTACACTCAGGGCCCAGAAGCCCAAACTCATCCTTGTTAGTTCCCTGCTTTCACACTTGGTGGGCATCAGTCTCCCTTCCCAACCTCAAGGGCCATTTTAGTTCCCCCTCAAGAGAATGCCCTGTACGAGTCCCAGTTGACCCAAATCCAGACTCAGTTCTCCTCTGGATTAGTTTGGTGTTGTAGTTATGAAGGTGGATTCAGGTCAGACAGCCCGACATTGAGTTTTGGCTCCACCACTTACTCCTGATGTCAGGCAAGTCATTAAACTCCGGGTACCTCAGATGTCTCCCCTGTAAAATGGGGATAAATAATAGCACCTACCTTATAGGGTTGCTGTGAGGATTAGATGAGTTCATACATGTAAAGTGTTTAGAACCATCTGGCCCAGAAGCAGCTCTGTACAAGGCTGTATTATTATTGTTGTTATTATTATTGCTTTACATTTGCAGTACAATGAAAATCATCACATAGATGTTTCTAAAACAAAAGAAGTGGTTCACCCCCAGAAGTGAATTCCAGTTTCTGGAACTTAGGGCAAAAACTATACATGGTTTTTCAAGCTTCAAAAACTCTTTAAGTTTCAGTCTCACCGCATCGCCTTTCCTTTTGCTTGCTTGGTCCTTGCCAATTCCCATAAAGAATATGAAGTGGTGTTAAGAAAAACATAAAACAAAATAGTCATGTTAAATTTTAAAAATCAAAATCAGGGAAAATTAAAACTCAAATATAACATCAAGACAAGAAGAAGACCAAGCACAAATACACAGGGATCTAAATTCCCATAGAGCTGTAACAGTAGTGGATTATAACCCATTAAATAAAATGGGAAATTAGAGGTCGTCTGATATAAATAAATACCTATGCTAACTAAATAAATGAATGGATAATTGGAAAGTTTGATAAAGAACAGGATGTTTATATAATCTCAAAGTACCTGCCCTCGAATAGTTAATAACTTAACAAAGAGGAAACCAGGAATGTTAGACTGGAGAAGCCTGGCAGACACCAGTAATGGGACAAATCTGAATTGAAATTCTGTGTCCCCTGACAGGACGCAATGAGAAGAATACAGCATCACTTCTGTGATATTCCTGCTCAAGGTGCATAACCTGCATCTAATCCTGAGGAAACATCAGACAAACTCAGACATTTTACAGAATCACCGGCATGTCATCTTCAGAGCTTTCAAAGTCATAAAAGTCAAGGAAAGCCTGAGGGACTGATTCAGATTGAAGGAAGCCAATGAGACATAAAATCTAAGGGAAACGCTGTGATTCTAAACTAGACCTTTTGGCCATAAAGGAACAATTGTCAAAGCTTGAATAGGGTTTGAGGGTTAGATGTATTAATGTTAATTTCCTAAGTCTTATTGTTACATTGTGGTTACATAATAGAATATCCTTGTTTGTAGAAAAAACACTAAAGTGTTCAAGGTGATGGGATATCATGTCAACCACTTACTCTTAAATGCTCCAGGGGAAAAAAGTTCTTTGTGCTGTTCTTGGATGTTTTCTTTAAGGTTGAAATGGTTTCAAATTAAACAGACTCAGTTCAAAGGCAGGAGGGGGTGGAGAGGAAAGAGAAGAGCCGCCTTTGCATCTTTCCTTCTTTCTTCTTTTTCCGTTTTCTTCCTGGTTTCTTCCTACCAGAAGGTTGGGCTACGGTGGGGATGAGAAGACATTGGTTGGGTTCAATCAAGAAGACAGGCCAGGGCTTCCCTGGTGACGCAGTGGTTGAGAGTCTGCCTGTCGATGCAGGGGACACGGGTTCGTGCCCCGGTCTGGGAAGATCCCACATGCCGCGGAGCGGTTGGGCCCGTGAGCCATGGCCGCTGAACCTGCGTGTCCGGAGCCTGTGCTCCGCAACTGGTGGGCCACAGCAGTGAGAGGCCTGCATACGGCAAAAAAAAAAAAAAAAAAAAAAGACAGGCCAGGACTCACTAGGTCTGAGAGGCTGGCTGTCCCTTCGTTCTTGGTGTGGGGTGAGGGGGGGACCAGTCACAGGGCCGCACTCGTGGGAAGAGGGATGGGAGGGCGGGCACCCAGCCTAGTCTGGGGTGGTGCAGAGTGTCTAAAGAGATCAACCTGTGAGCTGACAGAAGGCTAGAGGGGAGGAGGAGCAGAGGAAACAGCGTGTGGGAGTGGCCCTAGACCAGATAAAGCACGGAGCATGTGAGGACCTGCAAGTCCGTCCTGATGGTGGAGCCGGACGGAATGTTCTTGGGGCAAAGGTGGCACACAAGAAATGTGATGTTTTTCTTTGCTTTTCTTCTCTTCTTTATACTGTTTTTTTTGGTCTTTCTCTCTCTCTCTTTTTTTTATAACTTTATTTTATTTATTTTTGGCTACATCGGGTCTTTGTTGCCGCGCTCAGGCTTTCTCTAGTTGTGGCGAGTGGGGGCTGCTCTTCGTTGCGGTGCACGGGCTTCTCATTGTGGTGGCTTCTCTTGTTGTGGAGCACGGGATCTAGGCGCGCAGGCTTCGGTAGTTGTGGCTCACGGGCTCAGTAGTTGTGGCTTGTGGGCTCTAGAGCGCAGGCTCAGTAGTTGTGGCGCACGGGCTTAGTTGCTCCGCGGCATGTGGGATCTTCCCGGACCAGGGCTCGAACCAGTGTCCCCTGCATTGGCAGGCGGATTCTTAACCACTGCGCCACCAGAGAAGCCCTTCTCTCTTTCTTTCTCCCCTTCCTTCCTTCCTTCCTTCCTTCCTTCCTTCCTTCCTTCCTTCCTTCCTTCCTTCCTTCCTCCCTCCCTCCCTCCCTCCCTCCCTCCCTTCCTTCCCCCCCTTCAAGCATTCAGCCGGGTGTTGCTCTAATTTTTTTAATAACAGTAATAATAATAGCTGAAACATGTGGCAGCGCCCTATATATAATGCAGATACTACTCGCCCATCTTACAGAGAGGAAGCTAAGGCACAACTTGCCCAACATCTTAAGTAGTGAAACGGGCATTTGAACCCCAGACAATCTAACTCCACAGCCCAAGCTTTTGACCTGCCACAGTGTCTGAGCAGATCTTTAATGAGGCTGAATTCTTGTGAGGACTGTCTTTTATAAAGGGGGCTTGCAAGCCTCAATAGTGTTCTAACTGGGGAGGGTGAACGGGGGAGATGCTTATGAACTGTGGTCTGTGGATGCATCTTACCCACTCAAGTCCCCTCCCCTCTCACCCCACTCGCTGCCTTCCCATGCCTGTACTGTCAGCAGCCATGTGAGACCTACCACGGGGCCAGGTAAACCTGGAGCCTAAGCTGAACCAGCTGATGGTTGTACTCTGCGTGGCTACAGAGCCAGAGCAGCTCATGGAGAAGGGCAAGAAAGGGTCAAATCAAAAAAATGCTGAGGATCAGGCCCAAAGGGTCCTCAGTAGGTAAGGCAGTCATAAGGGAAGAAAAAAGACAAAGTTGAGTCAAGGTGAGCTGTTTAAGGTGGAAACTGTGACCGAGTGAGGCAAAGGTATAAAACGCCCGTTTGTATGTGATGCTGTAGGTGGCACTTGGCCTCAGAGGGAAGGAGTGTCGATGTATCTTTCACCACCCTCCACCTCCTACTAACTCCCAGGGATTAATTATTCATTCAACAAACATTTTGTGAGCACCTACTATGTGCCAGGTTTGTGTGAGTTGTGGGAGGGAAGAAGAAAGAAGGCTGAGGGACTGGCACATGGATTTCACCTGAGAACTTGAGATGCCAAGCTCTTTTTGGAAGAGGCTGCATTTCTGTGTTCACTTTAGCCCATGGAACAAAGCCAAGAGTGACAGTTACTGGCTGGGAGCGGTGAGGTAGGGGGTTAGTGTGGGAGAGGAGAAGGGCTCCCCCCAGCCCCCATGGCTACTGCCATGGCCCTCTCAAAAGCACCTCTTTACAGAAAAACCTAATTTCCACATCCCTCCGCAATCACTACAGATTCTGTTGCTAATAACACTTTTCAAGCTGGTTCTCAACTGACTACAGCATTGCGTTAGGCAGTTTGCATCTTGAGATGGACTCTGGTGTCAGACAGGTCAAGGTTGGAGTCCTGGCTCTACCCAATCTGATTCTGGTGTCTTTCCTATAAAATGAGGGTAAGGAGCTGAGGTATGGGAAGTATCTCTCTTCATTTTTAAAGTAGTTTAGGGTTTACAGAGCACCTTCCCAATACTCTTGCAAGGGTGACATCATTATCATTGTGAGAGGTTAAGGCTCCCAGAGGTAAAGTGATTTGAACTGGGTCACAGAGACCCTGAGTGTATAAGTCAAGATGGAAACCTGTTCCCACTTTTTAAATAGAAAAGATTTGCTGTGTTTGTGCCCACTTTTTAAATGATCAAATTGCTGTATAACACTTAGGACACTTACATATTCTATCTTTGCCCCATAGTTTTAGCTTGAGATTTCCTTGTAAATGGGAGTTGGGAGAGAACTATGGGTTGTGGAGTCAACCATGTTGGGTTCCCGATCCTGACTCCACTGCTTAAGACTTGTATAAACATGGGCAAGAGACTTGGTCCCTCTGTGCCTTGGCTTTTTCCATCTGCAAAGGGGATAATAACCGTCCCTACCTCATAGGTGGGAGAATTAAATGAGATAATCTATGTCAGCGATTCTTGACCCTGGCTGCCCAATGGAGTCACCTGAGCAGCTTTGTAAAATCACCTGTGTTCTGGCCCCACCTCTGGAAATCTGATCTCTTTGGACTAGGATGGAATTGGGATGTCAGTACTTTTTAAAAGATCCCGCAAATGATTTTAATGAGTAGCCAGGGCTGAGAACACTTGAAGTATGTAAAATGCTTACCACAGAGTGCCTGGCCCATAGTAAGCACTCAGTAGATGTTAGTTGTTATTGTTACACAAGCTGATAACGTCAAGGCTTGTGGGCCAACACTGGTGAATTGGTACCAACATCCAGTGGGCCCTAGTCACTATGCAGTGCACTGTGGGTAGGCTCAGGGATGAGCAAGAGAAGGCCTCTGCTTCATAAGGGTTTCATTAACTCTCTAGCTGGCTGGAAAAGGCATAAATACATGAGAAGTTAAATAGCAACATGAGGTTTAAAGTAGAAAGAAGAAAGGAAGATCATATTTTTCAAGCATTTACATCATGCCAGGGAACTTTCCACACTGGCTTAGCTCATTAATGCTCACAAGAGTAGATATTAACCCTAATTTGTAGGGCAGAAAACTGAGTCTCAGGGCTGTAATTCACCTAGGTCACACTAAAGAGGTAGATCCAGGATCAAACCTGATCTGCTTGACTGTAAAGGTGTCTCTATTATACCATGTCTTCATCATACTGATTTCATGGTGATTATAAAGAAAAGAAATGAATAAGTGGGATTAGAATTTTGAAGGTTTAAATCTAAGTCCTTAGTATGTATGTATCTGTCTGTTATTCTGTATCTCTGTCATTCTATTCTATCCATTCTCCTTCCACCATCCATCCATCCATCCATGTATCCATCTATCCAATTCTGTTACCCAGCATAGCTATAAAATAAGACTTTCAGTTCAAGCAAATATCTTGGTTAATAGACCAACCTTTTGGGTAAATTTTAATTAATTCTTAATTTTCCCTCATAAAGTTAAAAAATTAGCATTAAGCTAAACAATATCTCACTTCCAGTAAATCATACAGGATTAGGAAAGCTGAGGTTATGCTTTAAAGCGTGCTAATGGTATCAGAGTATTTAATGTAAATTAACTACCAGTCCTAAACAGTAATACAAATAGAGGGGAAACAAAATTAACGCGATTAAATACATTCAGAGTCTATTTATTCTGTTAATTGTTAAAATTTAGGCAACAGATTGCAAAGAGACTTGCAGCTGCAGCTCCGAAATGGTTGGTCCTCCCCTCAGCTGTTGCTAATTAATGCGATTTTCCTGATAACAGTTTTCTGAGAGCAGAGAGACAGCAGCAAATCAAAACAACTTCATGTTCATGCTGATGAGCCCTGACAACAACCAGAAGAGCCCAACAGGATCCAAATGGAAATGTTGCTATAACTGCCGGTTTCCATGTAGCGTTCCTCAGGCACAGCCGACCCTCAATGCCGGCAGTTTATCACACAAATACAGGGATGTCGGGGATATAGCATGGCAAGTCACGTCATCACATCAGCTACAGCCATGTTGGGTCACAATGGGATTATGCCACAGGCTCCAGAGAGGAGCAGAAAAGTGCTCTGAACAGTTGTCCATTGCTCTGTACCTAGACCTGTGTAAGTGACCCATCTTCTCTTAACTTACCTGACTTTTTTTGCAAAAGACAATTCAAGGAGGCCAGTTTGCACTATTCAATATGTGGAACTACTTGGCAGAATTAGCAGGAAGGCAACTCAAAAGTAGCCAGCATCCCTCGTGTTTAGCGCATCTGTGGTTGCCTTTGGCTCGTGTGCTGATCCCCAGCCCAATCAGTTGCAGTTTATTGCTTTCAACAAAATACATTGCACAAATCATAGCAGTTTATGGATCAAAGGACTGGTTTGGCCTTCCTAAGGAGGTTACCAGGCACGTGGGAGGCCAGGATTTATTAGCTTTTTCTACAGGCAATCTGGTACAATATCATCCCGAACTGGGCCAGTCAGTGACATTAGACCTCGGGCCACGAGGGACTCCTGGTCATCTCTAGGGCAGCTTGAACAGAGAAGAATCCAAGGAAGCAGGAAGTTGAATTACAGATTTTCAAGACTAGCTATGTCAACCCAAAGAAACACTATGCATCTTGATACATTTGGATGCAGGGGGAAATAAATACAGTGCAAAGTGTCATTTCCAAAAGATCATCACCGAATATCCTCCTAGGATAAGGATTCTGCTCGTTCACTTTCTTGAAATGTATCTTACTTTGTGTCAGAAACATCCTTGACATGGAGCCATCCAGAAAAATAGGGAAATGTACATCCCCAATCTGATGGTACAAACTCACTCTGTTGCAAAAACAAAATGAAGCATTGACCAGGGCACAGAAAAAGTTTGATCTTTGGTTCCACCACACTGTGAGGGTCCAGTTTCTAGGACATCTGTTGTGCTGCCCTCCGGAGACGGTGACCATTTGGTTTTAATCTTGTTCCCTTATAAAGGTGAGGAAATTGAAGCCTCCCCCTCCCTCCCTCCCTCCCTCCCTCTTTTTCCTCTCCATCTCCACTGTGACTTTTATCTATACTTTGTGAAGATCTAAGCATTTCCCAAGAACACATCCTGTCAAGTCCAACTTCCTTATCTCTCCAAGACATGCAACATATAGATGTGGTTGCGCTATCACCTTTAGGATAGATATTTTTATTAATTTGTTGGGTTTTAATTTATTCCTTGCCTGCTTGAAGAAAAAAAGATTTTCAGTACCTTGTTTAACATGAATAAGAGGCTCCAGGATCACTCCTAAGTCCCCCATATCAAGCGTTGGTAGAATTTTTTTAATTTGCCATATTTTTTTAAAGAAAGAATTGGTCACTTGTATTCTACTCTGCATTAAAACGAGATGCCACTAATTTCTCTTCCACATTTTTTACTCGGAAAGTCAAAACTCTTGCCCGCCCTCCCTTCCTCCCTTCCTCCCTTCCTTCCTTCCTTCCTTCCTTCCTTCCTTCCTTCCTTCCTTCCTTTCTTTTCTTTTTTTTTTCTTTCTTTCTTTCTTTCCATCCCTTTCTCCCTCCGTTCCTTTCTTCCTTTTACTTATCTCTGAAAATATTTTCCATGACAAAGGCTAGGAAACAGGACAAATCATGCCCAGATTTTGTGGCCTCATGTGGTCCCATGTTGTTGCTCCAGAGTTCTGTGGGGATCCAAATGATTGTGGCTTACCTCTGATGAGCTCATGTGACATAAGAACGAGGTCAGATGCTACAAGAGGGGTGCAGATGTTGAAAAGAAGAAACATGGGACAAGTCTGGAGTGAGTCAAAATATAAGACCTAGGGGTGTCTTTTTTTCAAAGAGTCAACTCATGGGATGAGCGAAGAGGGGTGCATAGTGTAATCAGCAACTGTCTTTTCCATAAAGAAAGCTCTGTCCTGGGTTTAACCTCCTCCTGGCAGACGTACCATCATCCTACTGATTCCCAGCTTTGTGAAGGCATTTTGAATTCAACCCAGATGGTTCCTTTTGAGACCAACAGTTGCCATCAGCATAGCTTGAACAAAGCAAAGCAGACTTACTTGGTCTTCACGCATTGGGAAATGTTTCATGACTCAGACCAGTCATTGTTTGCTGTTCACTCAGCATGCTGGGTGGCTCTGGTAATATAGGAGAGTTTGTGCTTCTTGCCCGATTGTGGACATAGGGTAGACACTCGACTGTAAAAGAGTTGAATGACAGGTCAAGGCAGTCCATGAAAACAGATCAGATCAACCCACCTTCAGTGTGTCCTGCATGAAAGGCATTGTGCCACATGCTAGAGGGGCCATGAGGGTACAGCAAGACCCCTTCCCTGAAGAAGCTCAGAACTTAGTCAGAAGCCCCAAGCGTAAACTCACAATGAGTTAAATGGTAATACAAGATGTTAAAGTGCAAGCACACGTCAAGAGTACCCAACGCCCGAATGCCAAATGAATGGTCAGGATCAACGGTGTTCTAGGAACCCAGAGGAGGTCAGTTCTGAAGGTCCTGGTCAATGAGACTCTGAAGAGGCTGTGAGATGGTGACAGATGAGCGGGCTGTGACTGGGCAGAGTGGAGCCAGAAGTGAATTCCTGGTTTGAGTGGCATGGGCAGAAGCCAGGAGGGGTCGTGTGACACACGGTGAAAAGGCAGTGCTGAGCTCAGGTGGCCGGGGAAGGTGCTGGGGGGAGGGGTGGTCATGTCAGGCAGCTTGGGTCCTGGTGCTCGGGACTGTGGACGTTTAGCCAAGAGCTTGGACTGTGCTCTGTAAGTGAGAGAGGAACCTTGGTTTAGAGAGGACCTACTGTGTGCCAGACCCTGTGCTGGGGTGGGGTGGGACAGGGAGGAGATGGAGACGGGATCATTAGAACTGTGGTACCACCGGTGCCTGATAATGTGCTAGAGGTGACGATTAATCCCCTAAATTCGATGGGTTGGTAAGGAGAGGAAACCCGTTAGGAGGTTTCTGCGGGAATTGTACAGGGAATGCATTTACTTTTCCATGCGTGTCCTTGCTGGGGTGGGGGGGAGATGGGACAGGACAGGGCGGGGGGTCCTCGATGAGTACTAACGGGCATGAAAATCATTACTCCTAACTCAGAGCAGTGGTTCTTGTAAAATCTCTCCCCAAAGCAATGCACATGCTTACAATTTTGCATTTTCTAGGGGTTCGAGAATCCTTTGCAACCCCTTCGTGGACTGTGAATCCCTAGCTGAGAACCGTAACCACGCCCCACACGCTCCCTGACCCCATCTAGAGGAGGGAGCGTCTCCCAACACATAAGTCTGCCACTGTACAGGAAAACCCAGGGTGATAGGGAGGCTCCCTGAGGAACAGGAAGGAGGACAGGTAGCCTGTACTTAAGGACTCTGCTGTGTCGCCCGGATTGTTTCCTTACACCTGAGAAACGACGCTGCCTGCCCTGGCTTATAGGAACCCCCAGAAAGGGGAGGCAGCTGTGGCCATGGCAGAGTGGAGCCAACTACAGAGAATAGTGACCTGTGTGAACCAGCCAGGAGGGAGCTTTCAGTGTGGCAGCATTTCCTCTAGCTCAGGCTGCGGTGATTTTATGGTTACACGAACGCCCTGCACGGAGCAGGCAGAACTCTGCAAGGAACACCTGAGAAACCCAGGAGCAATGCTTCACTTTCTATTTCTTGTTTTCCAACCAAGACAGATTCTATTTCAGATCAGAGCATAGTTTGGAGAGAAAGCAGTTGAAGCCTTGGTGCTTGGAGTAAAAATTTAACCTTCATCTTTAGGGAAAAAAAGCATATATCTTAGTTGGAGATTTTATGAAATGGAATGACAGTTATGCCTTTTCACATATCTACTATCATTCATTTCAGACCTAATAGAGTTTCTTAAAGGTTTCAAGGTCAGGAACCCCTTTGAGAAGCAGATGAAAGCTATGAACTCTTAACCAGAAATGTGCACACCACACAAAATTTCATCGTCCTGAATCCTGTCTGCAGACCCAAGATTAAGAACCCTAGGTTCAAGCCTTGGCCAGATCCTCTTAGATTCCAGGCGTGCAGTGATGTATAAGACACAGTCCCGGGGCCAGAGGGGCTCATAGTCTGGTGAGAGTTTATAGACGTGAAGAAGTTAGAGGGGAAAGCGAGGCAGGCACTGATTAGCAGTTTAAACGTATGAGGCATTATACAGTAGAATCATGGACCCAACAATATTACAGAAACAGTGAACTGTCGGTTGTCCCTTGAGTACTAATACCAGGTGCCAGTAATCGTATTACAAAATGCTGAAAAACATGCTAAGACTTACTGGGAAAAACAAAGAGTAATTTTTCAGGAATATCAAACCCTGTGTTTTTGTGTCCTTAAGAGAAAATGATTTTTTTGGCCTAAAGATGTATTGTGAGGTATTGCCTTCACCCCAGGCTCAAGGATTAGACATACATCTTTTTGCAAGGTTAAGAAATGCCACGGACAATTTAAGCCAGAGGGAGGAACCCGTCAAGGTTCAAAAGATCCTGAAAAAAATTGATAGTTTTGTATAAAACAATTAAAGGAAATGAGAAATGGTCCTGATCATTACCCAGAATGGCTTGTCAGAGCTTCCACAACTGGGACTATATCCTGCAGTCTATTTATTTTGTCCATGTGAGTTTATTTAAGATTTTTCCAACAGATGACAAATTTCCAGCCCGTGACCCAGCAGGTACCCCTAAGGGTTTCTACTGTTGCCTCAGTTGCAGCTTATAGGCACGGCAAAGCCCCCTCCAGAGAAAAAAGAATATTTCCCTTGCCTGTGTTTTCCCGTCAAACTCCCACTGCGCTGCCCCCCATGCCCACCCCTTTGCAGCCATATCTCTCTTCAGACTGGAGTGTACTGGCAGGCCTGTTGCTTTCTTCCTAGTCACTGCGAACACTGTCCCCTGCACCCCATTGAAAGTTCTACAAAAGGGCAGCATAACCTCCCACCAACCAAATCCAAGCCCTCTTTTAAGGCCTCATCTGGAGTGTTCTTCTCCCAGACTCTTCTGACCAAGGCATCCTTGCCCTCAATCCTACCTAAGCCCTTCCGTGGCTCCCCAAGGCAATATCCTGGTCAGCAGAACCTGCTCCGCCTTACCTTTTGAACTGTCCTCTTCTGTACTCCCACAATACTTTCTTCATTCCTCTTTCCATCAGGTAGTCATGCTTTTGAGAGGAGCATTCATTAGAAAACTTGACCAACGATGGTTTCAACAAATAAAGGTTTATTTATCTCATATAACAGGAAGGCTGGAGGTAGGTGACTGCTACCTAAATGATGTCATTGACAAGTGACAGCAGTTAAATGATGCCAGAACCAGTGTCTCTGAGTTTTCTTTTTCTTTTCCTCATGGTCACAAAATGGCTGCCTTGTTTCACACATTGTGGTTGTAATCAAGGCTGGAAAAAGAAGGACAGGACAGGGTGGGTCATTAATTTCTTTTATCTGGAAAGCAAAGCTTTCTCAGAAGTTCTCTCCTCCATGCTGTCAACCTTCCCTTATGTTAATGGGACCACATATGAATCACATGCTCCCTTCCCCAGCTGCAAGGAAGGATGGGAAAGTGGGAACAGGACTATCCTGATCGGCTTAGCTGGTACTACCCCTCGAAAAATGAGTGTTCTACAAGCATGGCAGATGGAAGGAGTAGATATTGGGTAGACTCTACTACTTGCTATGCAGTATTCTGATTCATATCTCTCAGGCTGTCCATTATTCAGTGTCACACATATTATATCTTGTTCATCTTTTTTTTTTAATTTATTTTTGGCTGAGTTGGGTCTTTGTTGCTGTGCATGGGCTTTCTCTAGTTGTGGTGAGTGGGGGCTGCTCTTCATTGCAGTGTGCAGGCTTCTCATTGCGGTGGCTTCTCTTGTTGCGGAACACGGGCTCTCGGCACGTGGGCTTCAGCAGTTGCAGCTCACAGGCTCAGTAGCTGTGGCTCACAGGCTCTAGAGCGCAGGCTCCGTAGTTGTGGCACACGGGCTTAGTTGCTCCGCAGCATGTGGGATCTTCCCGGACCAGGGATTAAACCCGTGTCCCCTGCATTGGCAGGCGGATTCTCAACCACTGTGCCACCAGGGAAGCCCTGTCTTGTTCATCTTTTACCTCCAACTCCTAACACAGCTTCATGGCATCTACTCTGTTAAATAAAAACATGAGTAGATGAATGTCTGTCTGATTTTAATGACTCTCACATCTAAATTAGTTCTTTAAAAACATAACCCAGTTTTATCCTTTTCTTTTTACATTTCTCTTATGGTATGAAAGTCAATTCCTCATTATTAATTTTCCATTGGATTTTTAGGGGGTAAAATTTAAAGTTAATAGAGTAATAGTATTGAAAAGACATATGATAAAGATGAAGTCTAAGATTGGACAATAATAAGAGAAAATGGAATCATAATAAGCTTGTTATCCTCAGGGTCATTCTAAGAAGAAATAAACTAAGTGCTAAAACTAGTTTTCCTCTAATTTTTGTTAAAATCAAAACCAGGGTTTTGTAGATCAACTTTGTTCAATAATGTGAATCAAAAACTCCAGAAATCCAATGACCATACAAGGTTGGGGATGGATTGTAGTCTTATTAAGAACCTAACTGACCTCTTAGCCAGATTCTGGTCATGACCTAGGCTATAAGTGTATGTACAGTGCTGCATAGAGCTGATTCCCCTGATTCAGGTTGAGAAGTCTGCCCAAAGATGGTGGCATTGCTTCCAAGGCCCGTGGATGGTGGACCTTCCGAGGAACTCTTAGGTGTGCAGCTCTAACTCCTGCAAAGAACTCATCCCTGGTTACAGACTCAGCCTCTGGGACTCCAAGTCCAGTTTCAGTGCCATCTTTCCAAGAAGTTATCATTCCTACCAATATTTCTCCCAACTCCACCTCTGGCCACCACCTCATCCCAGTCAGAAATGGCCACCTGCCTGAGTCAGGATCACACTTGTAGATGGTTCTCCAGTTGGGGTTCTAACATGAATTTATGGATTTCCAGAGTCATTTGGGATTGTTCTGTCTTAGAGTGTGGCAGCGTATCATAAGCACAGTTTCTTTAGAATGGCATGACCTGGCCCTCATCTAACCCTTTGGCACCAATTTTGTGTCCAGTCCCAAGCCTGGTGGATTGCATTAATGCCAATATCCTAGTTGTCACATTACACTGAAGTTTTGCAAATTGTTAGCATTGGGGAAACTAGGCAAAAAATGTACAGCCTCCCTGTATTATTTCTTACAATTGCATGTGCAGCTACAATTATCTCAATAGAAATTCCAAAACTTAAAAGATAAAATTCTTCCTTGCCCCTTCTGTCTTTTGTTTCAGTCACGGGGCGTCAGACGGGGAGTTTCAGATGCGGAATCAGTTAACTTACCTCCCTCTTTGTCAGTTTTCTCATCTGTAAAACAGGGATAATATTAGCGTCTACCTCATGGGGTTGTTGGGAGGATTCAATGAATTAATATCTATGAAGCACTTAGAAGTGTGTTTAACTGTTAAATAAACAGAAAATAAATAAAAGATCTTGTACTCAACCTTGTCTTTCTGGTCTGGATCCAGTAAGTTACTAAGTGCTTATAAATTTTTCTACGACGTTTCTCTTGGATCCTCTATTTCCACTGCCCCCTGCCAATTCAGACCTTCGGGGTCATTGCCTCCTCTTGGAGCTTTGCCAAGGTGAAGTTAGTTCCTGCCCTTCTGCATCCTGTGGCTTCTCCTTTATTGCACTCAACATTGATTTCCTGTTTCCTTTTTCCGTCTCTCTTTTTCCCTGTTGGACTAGAAGGTCCTTCCTGGAAGGCACCATCTCTTACTTGTCTTTGAATCTTCAGCTCCTAGCAAAGTGCCTGACACAAAGTAAGTGCTCAGTGAGTGTTTCATGAATGAGTGATAATTGAGCAGAAATAATCTCCTGGCAGCTAGATTTTTTAGAATTTACTAGATTTGCTTCTTTGCAGTAATGGTAGACAACTGTACCAGTCTCTGAACCTATAGTTTTGTGACCTTACTGTTGGACAGCCGTGGAATTCTTGTGAGTCCCGGAGATAAAGCCCTGCAGATAAGCTTTCACTTTTCTTCTCCCATGGGCACATTACCATGAGCTGCCAGGAAGCCTGTTAACTCCTGGACACAGCTCCATTTCCTGAGATCCACATAAAACCATATAAAAGATTGGTTAAGAGTCTGGATCATGGAATGCACCCAGCTTCTGTAAATATTTGCTGAGTAACATGAGACCGTGATCAGATTAGCACTTGGCATCCTTGCAAAGTAAAATAAGGCAGATAGCCTCAGTTCCTGATGATGTTACCATTGCTATGACTTTAATATTTTATTCCTGCATCCTCCCACAGAATTGTTCTTTCATTGGGAAAAGGAAATAGATGTTATTTGTTATAAACTGGATCACTCCTTTGGAAAACATCCCTGAGATCAGAGACAAATTTTGTAAAGTATTCCAAGAAATGTTCAGTAATAGGGATTTTACTGGAATTGGGAAGAAGGTTGGCAGAAGTAGTCTGGAGACCGCAAACCTGAACTTCATTTTAGTCATTCATTATCTCTGCCTGAAGCAGTTGATCAAGATAACGCCCTCACTCCTCCCTCCGTAAGCAAAGGAGACAGACCTGACATCAATCATAATAATAGCTTTTATTTATTAAGTACTTTTATGTGTCAGGCACTTTGTTAGGGGCTGGTGATTTAACACCAGCAACAATAATGACTACCACTACTGAGTATTTACTCTGTGCAAGATGCATGTCGTAAGGACCTTACATGAATTATCCCTACGTGGCAGTGACCCAGCCCCTGAGGACCCATGTGTATTCTTAATTCATTTCGTGGCCTGATCTCTCCCAAGTCCTTCAGTTTCTGAGGTCTCCTTGTCCCTTTTCAGTGAGAACAGGGATCCCAGGCCTTTTCAGCGCTAGACAGCAAACCTACAACTTAGCCAGCTCTAACTTTCTTCCAACAGGCAAACTCCCCAAGGAAAAAGAACAGCAAATGAAGAAACTCATCAGACAGAAAAGAGCAGAGCATCTAAGAGATTCAGGATGGTGTTTCTGGAAATGTTCCACTTTAGGTTTAAAAGGAAACTTTTGAAATGATTAGTAAGTTATTTAGAACCTCAAAATTCTGAAGTTTGAGAAGCTAACATACTGAGAAATTTAATTTAGATTTCCTTAACACGTTCTTTCATGATAAGAGAGCATTCAGTATATCAGTATATAAATGCTATGCAACAGGACTGCCAAATTGCAACACAGAATGGGAGAAATTTGTCATTTTGAAATGCTGAGGGAATTCTTACTAACAGCATTCTCATCTTGTAAAGCTATTATTTTTCTGAACTGTAATATGATTTATAAATCTCTGCTGAGTTTTATACTTCTGAGGGGAACAGACTCGAAATGAAATGTATTTTTTCAGAATATAAAATTCTCTCAGGAGTTGACCAAATGAGGAGTAAAAAGAAACATCTTCTGCAACCAAGTGTTCCAAAGTCTTGGTCTCTGCTGGCATATCTGTGGGTGAATGTTGGCATTCAGAGTTCTGGGCTCAGCTAGACTCTCTTCTCATGCCACACACTTTCCCTGGGTGACATCGGCCACTCTAAAAGCTTTGATCCTGACTTCTGCCCCAGTGACTGCCATATCCATCCTCCCCACCCCTCAAGTCTCTCCTGAGTTACAGGTCCCTGTGTCTAACTACCCCCTACGACCACCATCATGCCCTACAGATAGCTCAATCTCAAACTCTTTCCTTTCCAAACTCTGTTCCTTCTACTTGAATCCCAGGATTGCAATGATACTAACATCTATAGAAATAAGTAAGGTACAGTTCCTGCTCTCAGGAAGCTTATAATCTAGCACAGGAGATAGAAAAGTAAACAGGCAATTATAATACAGGTTAATAAGTGCTGGGTAGGAGAAGCCCAAGTGGCTATGGCTCTCATAAGGAAGAACATCTAGGCAAGACATCAATCTGAAGGAAGTAACGTCTTAGTTGAGTATGAGTTAGGACTGAGAGAGAGAGAGAGAGAGAGAGAGAGAGAGAGAGAGAGAGTGTGTGTGTGTGGTGTATATTGAGGAATCACAAGGAAGGACAGAAGGAATCCCATGGACAGGAGCGCAAGGGTGTGAGATCATGAAGATATAGGATATGGTTTGGGTAGGGTGCTCAGGAGGGACTGGATAGAGATAAAGCCTGATCACCAGGGCCAGATCAGAACAAGCCTTGTATGCCACATTGGATCTGCACAGAGTTTGAAATCCAAAGGGCACGGTCTAGAGGGTTGGCCAAGCTTGGACATGGGGATATATGCTCGTCTTTTCATGGAGAGCTTCAGGTGATCATGACCCAGGCTCCGGGGAGACCCACGGAAGTCTCAGCTCTCCACTGTGTGCTCCGTGAGATGCTAAAATAGATCCCCCCCAAATCAATTCGAGGTTACATTTTATAACAATACGTTCCTCACAGTGCAGTTATACTCTTTATAGGTAATCGTGTTTAGTCCTTACAAGCACTCTGAGCCTCAGACAGACCGTGGACTTTGGCAGTAGGTGGGAGGCGTCAAACCTTGAGCATGTTACTTAACCTCCCTGCATCTCAGTCATCGTCACCTGTAAGATTAGGGTGAAAATAGCCACAAACCCTCATCTTAATCCCTCTGAAAACAAGAGCATTTTGATAAGTTTGCTGAACTTGACCTAAACTGACGTGAAGCTATTTATAAGTTCTGTTTACTCTCGTAGTATGAATATTGTTACATTTTGTGGCAGAATATAGATATGTTTGATCGTGGGGATGTTAATGGCCTATTGTTAATGGTTAATGGATGTTAATGGCCCATCTTAACTTCCTAATATTTGAAAAACTCTGAATTCAAAAACACATCTAGCCCAAGTGTTTTGATAAAGAGCTTGAGGATGTGTAGTACATGTAAAGCAGAAGGTATGTAAGATAATGTACATGAAGGGCCTCCCTAGCACAGTGACTAGCATGTAATAAGGGCTCAGAAATTAAAACTGTTATCAAAAAGAGGGCCAACTTGACTTTATAAAACAAGGCATGAAAGAAATAGAAATATCTTAAAGGAAATATGGCCCCTCAAATATTTATAATGATAGTTTTGGAAAATCTGGGGGTGATTTAATTTTTCTAAGCATCGTCATGTCTTTATATCATAGGGTTTGCCATTATTCTCCCACTCACAGCAGGAGGAAGAAAATTCAGAGTATTTGTTACCAGTGCTAGCAAAGACAGGTGATGGGAGATTCTGGGAGAGGAAACAGCACAGGTAAGGGAGTGGTGGAGTGAAAGAGGTGTTCAGACAAGGGGGATAAACTTTGCATAGCCTAGAACCCAGGGAGCATGGCACAAAATGCCAACAAAGCCAGGGTAGTGTTTGGGGGAGGTTTTTATGAAGAGCCTTGAATACCATGGTAAGTTTGTACTTTATCCTGTAGTTCAGGTGTTTTGTTTGTTTGTTTTTTGGCCACCTGGCATGCAGGATCCTAGTTCCCCGACCAGGGATTGAACCCATGCCCCCTGCAGTGGAAGCACAGAGTCCCAACCGCTGGACCGCCAGGGAAGTCCCAGATCAGGTGTTTTCAAACCATTTTATCAAGAGACTTTTATTGAAACAAAATTTGATTTGCGTGGGAGCTCCGTGTGCTGCAGCCACATAGCAATCCGTTTTTATTCTGTGGTCCAAAGGCTCTTTCTTTTTTTTTTTTTGCGGTATGCGGGCCTCTCACTGTTGTGGCCTCTCCTGTTGCGGAGCACAGGCTCCGGACGTGCAGGCTCAGCGGCCACGGCTCACGGGCCCAGCCGCTCCACGGCATGTGGGATCTTCCCGGACCGGGGCACGAACCTGCGTCCCCTGCATCGGCAGGCAGACTCTCAACCACTGCGCCACCAGGGAAGCCCCCAAAGGCTCTTTTAAAAGGGCAGAACTGATCATCTCACTCCTCATGGCACATTCCCCAAGGACTTCTCATCAAGCTGGGAGTAAAATGCCATCTCCCTGCAGGCTCTGGGCGATGTGGCCCTGTCCACCTCCCCAGCTCATCTCACACCTCCCTGGCTTAGCACTCGTGGGTTCTCCAGTGAGCTGCAGCCCTCCCCACCTCAAGGATCTTACAAAGCATGCCCTCTCCTTTGCTTCTCCATCCCACTTGCCTAATTAGCTTCTAGTCATTCAAATCTAAGCTCAGCCACTTTTTCTGGGAGGAACCTTTCCTGGCTTGGTCAGGAACCCTTGTGATACACTCTCCCACACCCTGTGGATGTCTCCATTCATTAACTGAGGGTTTAGTTGTTCGATGCTTTCTCCCCACTATTCTGTCAACTTTGAGAATGGGAAGTGGCCCCGTTTGTCTTGTTCATGACAGTGTCCCTGGCCAATGCCTGGTCGCTAAGCACACCTCCAGCAATTATTTGTTGAAAATACACCAGCAAATACAACAGGAAGACAAATGGGAGAGGGGGCTGCTTTGGGTTGAAATGAGGTTGGAACCTTTGTTTGAAGCAAGAACGTGGGGCCTGGGATACTTCCCACTAGGCCTACTCCTTGCCCTCCACAGGGGTCCCTGAGGCAATTTCACTGGGGAACATTCTGGAAGCACTGTGGTGGGTGATGGGATACTCCAACTAACAGAAGGCTTTGTTATTTGGCTTTGAGGCGAGTGTTCTCCAGAGTGTTCTCTTGGCCCAAAGAAACATTCTGCTTGATGGTCAACAGAACGGATAAATAATCATAGTAGCTTGTGTCAATAGGAAGTACATTTCATTCAGTTATTTCAACATCTCCTCTCTTGGGTGGGGAAAGACTGTAAAAGACATTAATAGGCTGGCCTCAATTTTACTTTTTTGTGAAAGACTGAGTGTACAGTAGACATTTCTTTGGAAAGTCGTTTTGGCCTAGGCCCAGACCATCGAGAGAGCCACCTCTGTGCTCTGCATGCAGATCTATGCACACTTGGGCCCATTCCTGGGTCTGCGATCATGTGACACAGGGCAGCTTGTGTGACTATCCCTGGTTCAGTGTGGTCAGCTGTGATAACGTCGAGGGCTCCCTTTATCTGTTAAACAGGGAAAATCAAAGTGAAAATTACCTTTTGATTGGGTAACATTGCTGAAGAAAATCCATAGAAATGGCTCAGGATCCACCGGCACCATCTCAGTGTTGTGGTGTGGACTTTCAAATTGCTGGAACGCTGGGTTTCAGGCCTCTTCAAGGCCAGCTGAAAATAAACTGCAGAGTCGTATGTCTGTGCAATCCTAGACTAAAGAGAAAATATATGCTGGCCAAAAGCAAGTCATTTTTCAACCTCAAAATATTCTTTCCAAATTCTAAGATCCTATGTTTGACATGTTTAAGAGGGAGACATAACAGCTGAAGTTGTCTTTGTTCAGAGCGTAGGAGATAGTTTCGTCTAGTCTTTCAGGAAAGATAGAGAATGACATTTTCAGAACAAATCAAAATATATTTTTAGGGTTTTATTTTCCCCTTCAGGAAGAGAAATTGACATGCTTTCCTGATTTGAATTTATTTGATCTATAAATGGCCTCAATAATTTGATATGAAACTAGAGTAAATGAACCACTGAGAAAAGTTATTGAAAATGCTGTTAGTTCACCTCCCTACCTTAATAATAATATGAGCGCCACCAACACCACCGCCATGACTAATATTTATTGAGTGGTTTCTAGCTGTATGCTGAACTCTTGACGTACATTTTCTTATTTAGTTCTCATAGCAATCCTGGGAGGTAGATATTATTCTTAATGCCAGTTTTCCAATGAGGAAACTGAGTCACAGAGTGTTGGGGGCACTCCCCCAAAGCCACACAGCTGTAGGTGGACAAGCTGGGATCTGACATTCTCCAGACTTGCCCTCCTCACCATGTGCTTGTGTCCTCTCTCCCCACAGGGCTAGCATCGTACAGAAACGCATCATTTATTTTCAAGATGAGGGCTCTCTGACCAAGAAACTTTGTGAACAAGGTAAGGATTTGTGGACGTGTGGGTGAGAGAGGGCTAGAGACATGGAAGGGGGCTCATTGAGTCCAAGCATTCAGCTGCAGGAATTAAGGCAGTTGGGCTTTCTGAGCTCCTCTGGGTTTTGTGTCCTCACGTAGCTCCAGTTTTTAATCTGGCTGTGTGCTGTGGGTAATTGGATCTGCCTTAAACTCTAATTACTCAGCTTGATTCCCTGGGTAGGAGATATGTACCTTATATTGGTGTCGTCGTCTCCTTATTTTTGTGAAACAGTGATTATTCTGAAGAGGTTCCTTGGAATAATTCACAGGACTTAATTAAGGAACGCACCATTGTGTACGTTTAAAAAGTCTGTTAACAGTTGTCTGGAGTAATCACCAGCAGGAACTTTTGGGGCACCCAGGCAGGAAGGGGGGGATTTTCTCTAGGGAAATGGGGATGTCCAGGGGTCATTGACGTTGTGATCTCACCTCATTCAAGGATCTCGTCCTTGGATGTGCAGGCTCATCAACTCCCTCTCCTTGAACGTGTTCTAACAAAGCTTATAGGGACCAAGTAGATGGAGGAGGTTGGAGCAGAGTCCTGGATTCAGATTCAGCTGACTTTCAAATCCTGCCTCTGCCCTTCCTTGTCATGCAACTTTTTTTTTTTTTTTTTTTTGCGGTACGCGGGCCTCTCACTGTTGTGGCCTCTCCGGTTGCGGAGCACAGGCTCCGGACGCGCAGGCTCAGCGGCCACGGCTCACGGGCCCAGCCGCTCCGCGGCATGTGGGATCTTCCCGGACCGGGGCACGAACCCATGTCCCCTGCGTCGGCAGGCGGACTCTCAACCACTGCGCCACCAGGGAAGCCCTCATCATGCAACTTAATGTATGTAAAATAGTACCGTGCCTCCTTGGTACATAGTAAATATATATATTGATATGTATATTGATATGTACACATACATATATACACACATACATATACACACTTATATACACACATACATACATATATACACATACATATATATATTATATATGTGTATGTGTTAGCTATTGTTATCTACAGCCCAAAGCTTATTTATTAATCTACCATGAAAAATTAAAGTTTGAAACATCCAAATGTGTTTAGAAGTCATTAGAGAACTAAATAAATATGGAAAATGTTCTGAAATTATACATCTTCACTCTTTCATTTCTATTAATTTGTGCAGACTTTTTTTTTTACATTTAGATCAATTTGCGTTTTCAGAAGAAATCATTCTGTTTCCAGCAAATTGTAAGCTACTAAGAAAAAGAAAAGTTGATAAAGGTCTTCTGGGAAAATAATAATAAGAGCTATTTTCTTTTAGTGCCCGCTACATGCCAGGCACCATTCTAAGCACTTCACATGCCTTAATCATGTAATCTGCATAACAATCCTATATGGTAAAGACTATTATATCATACCTATTTTATAAATGAGAAGCCTGAGACATGAAAAGTTTAAAGAGCTCACTCAGCATGATACACCTAGTGGGGGAGATCAGAGTTTGGACCTAGGAGCCATTGCCCTAACCACTGCCTTTCTATCAGAGTGTCTACCTCCCAATTCAGTAGCTTGGATTGTTACTTTGAGTAGATCAAAGCATAGGTCTCCCTATAGATGAGCTGGAGCAGAAACTAGGTCCTATGTGGAGGACTTCTTGGAGAGCATGGAAGGAGCTAAAGGGGAGAGAGTTGGCTGCCCTGCATTAGTGTCATGCCTGCCAAAGGCGCCAGAGAGCTGCAACCTGTGGGCCAGCGCCCTGGGCAGTTTCCAGGTGGGCATCACCATGCATGGCTGTTGAGGCTTTCCTGTATTTCATAGTCCACAGATTCACTTAGCCTTTCCCCAGATCCAGAACTTCTCAACTCTTGAGGCTCTTGGTTCCTAATGGACAAATCCCATCCCTGCCCAGCCTCCATGAGATGACATCCAGTTCCTGTGGGTTAGAGTTGTGGCTATTCTAGCTCACCTCTTGGTTGGCTAATCATGGCCACTGTGGTGAGGTTTTGTTAGTTTGACTGTCAGAGGACAGCCTTATTTCCCAGATTCGAGGGTACCTAGAAGACGCTTCACTGTCAGCCCCATGTACTGACAGCAACCATCAGCTAAATTGCACTTTCCAAAGCCTCAGTCCTGATGTTGTGAAAGCCTTGTCTAAGCTATGAATATGCTAACATTCTGCGGATACAGTGTCAATAAAATGACCTTGCAAATCTCTATTGGTTACCACTTCTGAAGCAGAGATCCTATCAAAATGACTAAGCACGAATCTGTATAAGAAGACCTCTTTCCAACAGCAACTTTGTGGACAAAAAAAGACCCGGCAGGACCTGGGCGATAGGATCATTAGGTGCTGTTGTATATGATCCCTGGAGACAGCAGACCCATGAGGAAATCCATCAGTTAGCAAAGCAGATCCTGTACAGAAAGTCTTTAAGATATAAGCATAGAGCAAAGGGATTTTTCTTAAATGTGTATGCCCACTTGATTATCTCCAGCTCTTTCATTAAGGTATTCATACTCTTTGTTAAGTCAAATCAAATCTATCAAGGAAAGGAAGAGAGAAACTAGTGTCTATTTTTTTTTCCCCCGTTGAAGCTATTTATCCATAGGGGAAAATTAAGAATTGCACAGATTAAAAGCAATGGCAATCGTTATTTTTTAAAAGCAACATAAAACATTAAGCTACTTACATTTAAAAACAGAGGAACATAAAATATTCCAAAAGGTGACCTATAATAAACAAATGCACACATATACTCACTTTAATACCATGTCATAGACAATTAAGGGAGAGAGACAAAGAGAGGAAAAGATGAAGGGAAAATCAGAGATGAGAGGAAAATGTGGGCAGAGAAGGGATCATGAGAAAAAGAAGACAAGGGAAGAAGAGCAAAGAATAAAGGATGACAGTAGAAAAGAAAACTGATGGATTAAGAGTAGAAATGAGGGGGAGGGGACAGCTTGGGAGATGCTGCAGGGCCTGCAATTACCTGTATTGGGCAAGCCCTGCACTGTTAGGAGAAGAGGGGTAAGTTAACACTTGTTATCACTTCCCTTCGAAAACCTGATTCATTTTCAGTGGGCTTTTTCTCAGTAGGAAACAGTTATGTCTGTTTTTATTTTCAAACTTAGAAATTTATTTTTTAAATGGAAGCTTATTTTCCTTTGGAATTCCAAAAGGTTTATTATAAGTGCATTCCCTTGAACCCCTGGGCGCATCTTTAAGTTCACTACTTATATCTGAGAGCCCTTTTGATAAGGTAAAGCTACCAGTTTGCCTTATTTTGGTTTTTTGAGAGATTATTGCTGCCTCCTTTACAGCACTGAGTAGTTACAATTGAAACCCCAGCATGTATCTCTTAGCTCTGAATTCCTTTCTCAAAACTAATTTAGTTTTTTTTTAACAATGTAGGTGATCATAATGGAAATGTGAAAAGGAAGAACCTTCAGGAGTTACTCATATACGCTACCTTTCCTGAAATATAGTCAACAGGGCTTGTCCCTTAAGTATCAAAGTGGCTCACACAGGCATCAGATCTGGACTTCGTGTACATGAGGCAGTGGGAAGATTTCTCCTAACACAAACAACGCTCTAGCCTCTTCCTAGTGTACAAAAAGTAGGCAAACAATGATCTCTGTTTGGGGTGCCGTCAGATCTCTTCTTTAGAGATTCTGGAGCCATGTAGGGAGGTAATTTTTCAAATGTACCATTCTTCATTTGAAAAAGCAAAAAGAGAAACACACACCAATTTCTCTCATTGGTGTTTATGCAGACCTATCCAGCAGGAGGTCTCTCCCGCAGTGATATAGTGTAGAGGTTAAGAGCATGGGCTGTGGACTCAAAAAGACCTGAGCTCCAGTTCTGCCTACACCACTTACTAACCCTGTGGCCTTGGACTGGTCACCTAATGTGCCTCAGTTTCATGATCTATAAAATGGGGTTAACCAAAGTCCTGACCTCCTAGGTTTGTCAGGATCAAATGGGACAATATATGGAAAGGGATCAGCACGTATGAAGACTCTATACAATATAGTTCTTATTACAATATCCCATACTTTTGTCTCCATCCTCAAACCCAGAATTCGCTTCTTCCACCCATCACTGGTTTTGCATATTCAAACCAAATGAACCCAGTGAATTCCATAAGGAAGACTTGTAAAATGCTCTTCCTAACACTCAAAAAGATTTTTATACTCTTTGTTGCTGCTCTTTATATAATAGTTAAGAATAAATGTCCAACTTGCAAAAAGAGAGAGAACATTTATGTTAATACTTCCAGAGGAAGCAAAGAAAAAGCAATTGCAGCAAGTTGCATCTGTAGACATTGTTTCATCTTGCAGGAAGCAGAACAGACCAAAAGCAACAATGCACAGTTAGGGGTGTGGGCTTGACAGTCGGAAATACTGAATTTATTCATGTAATCTTTCTCCACTTATCAGCTATTCGCAGTTAAAAGTGGGGGCGGATTGGGAATCTTGAGTTTTTCCCGGCTGCTTCTATGCTCAGAAGTAAACCTGAATTTATGGACTTATTCCCAAACCCCCAACGCTCCCAGTAAACTCTCTGAAAGCTTGATAAGAAGTGACGTGACTATACATGCATATCTTTTTAGAAATAATTTTCAGCAGTTCTTCACATCCCTCTGCTTGTTCTCATTTCTCTCCTTCAAAGCTTTTTCTGGTCCTGGCAATTTGGCCCCAGAGAATATTCCTTAGAGAAAACACACACAGGCATATTCCTCTTAAAATTTGGTGGAGAAATCCTGTTGTGGGAGGGGTGGGGAAGGAGATTTGGACCCAGAAAATATATCAAGATGGACCCCCATCCCAAATATTCTACCTTATTGGTCCCATAGGTCTCCTCACATTATTAGAACAAAAGTTCTGATGTTTTTTTAATTTGCAAAATATATAGTTATCACCCTTAGAGGTATATAAAATCCTTTATAGCTGGACCTGATTCTGAGTTATTAATCGGTGAAAACTGTACCTCATCTTCTTTTCCCAAGCCTTCAAGACAGAACGAGACCGAGATGGTGCTGTCCTATAAATGACTCACCGCTGCTTCCTAACTTGGTGACTTTCCTGACTCTTTCAGACTCCACGTTTGACGGGGTGACTGACAAGCCAATCCTAGACTGCTGCGCCTGTGGAACTGCCAAGTACAGGCTTACATTTTATGGGAACTGGTCTGAGAAGACACACCCAAAGGATTACCCTCGTGAGTAGAACAGCTTCCTTATGGGTTGGGGGAGAGGGTATTGCAAAGTTCTGGTTGTGGGATATACTAGCTTCTCCTTCTTACCAATCAATGCCTTCATGAAACACATTCCAAGAAAGCGAATTCATCGAGACAGGCAGATATAATAGTCGGATGCTTTCAGCTTCTTTGCAGAGCATTGGTCTAAGTGTTTTCTTATCTGTGATTTTAAAAAATATTCCTGAGGTCATGCTGCTTCTCTTCAGGTCAGGTATTTGGTAACCTCAGTGCTCCTGAAGTGGCTCTGTCCATACAACCAGCCTATTTGTTCTGGAAAGAACTGGCAAAAGGGACCACCTGCTCTTGACTGCGCAGGCCAAGGTCAACAAATACTCAACGTCCTCAACCATAGCGTGTATTGGTAATATATCAGGTACCGCCTTAGAATCCTTATTACACCATGCTCCAGGTAGCCAGTACGAATCCAGGAGAGCTGTCAGGCAGCCCCAAACTTGCTGTTTTAGAGTAAATCCTTAATCAGGACCCTACCAACCCCCTTTTATCAAACAGTTGTCTCATCAGATGCCTAACATGTGGCAGACACTGTGCTAAACACTAGGGATATGAGAGTGAATAAAAAAGACACAACCCATGTTCTCATGCAACTCAGAGATTAATGGGGAGACAGACACTAATTAAATAATCACACAAATGATATGAAAATTATAACTGTGAATAGTGAGCTTACTGAGTGGTAAGCAGTTTTACATAGGTTGTCATTTCATCCTCAAAATAACCTTTTGTGGGCTTTTGTGAATGAGCTCACTGGAGATCACAGAGACATCACGATTTGCCCCTAGTCCAACGTAAGTACAATCGTCCCTTGGCGTTCGAGGGGGATTGGTTCCAGGACTCCTGCAGATACCAAAATCCGTGGATGCTCAATCCCGTATATGTGAAATGACGTAGTGTTTGCATAAAACATAGGTAGATCCTCCCGTATACTTTGTCATCTCTAGATTATTTATAATACCTAGTACCATGTAAATAGTTGTAAATACAGTGTAAATGTTAGGTCAGTAGTTATTGTGTGGAAAATTCAAGTTTTGTTTTTTGAGACTTTATGGAATTTTTTTTTCAAATATTTATGACCCGTTGTTGGTTGAATCTGCAGATGCAGAACCCTCAGAATGAATGGCTAATGGTAGTGGATCCAAGGGGCAGAAGGGGTTTGTCAGGCTCCTTGTCCTGCCTTTCATTTGGATTGCCTTTGAGACCCAGTGTAGCCCATTCTTTCTAACTGTGGGTGGCAGGATGTCCATGTGTGGCACTGAGCGTGTTTTGGTTCATTGTGTGTTTTAGTCTTGTTCACTTCACTTTGGAGTTGCCGCAGCTGGGAGAGAACAGGGAGGCTGGAGAAAGAAACTAAAAAGAGGGTTTTGGGTCAGCCCCAAAGGGAGGGGGGCAAAGGGTACGTGGTTGGGACTTAAGAAGACCCAGTCTAGACCATAACCTCCATGGTCCCCAAACAGCCCACCCAGAGGGGACTCCATTTCTTGGCAGATCAAGAACCTTATTGTTTAATTTTAGCCACATGTAATCAAGGCTGGAGATCTTAGAAGCCTCATATTAGTTCATTCTTCTGACTCTGGTATTCAGCTTGATCTACTTCAGCTGATGTGGGAGACCTGTGTGAACAAACTTGGACTCTCTGCCTGGAGAGGAAAAAACCACTTGGAACAAGCATGATGGAAAAAATTTCCTCTAGTGCCTCCCATCCACTAACCCAGAGGAAAGAAAATGTTAGGGGCCTATTACTCATCTTTTGTAATCCTAAGGCGTTTCTTGCTCTTTTCTGTTCTGACACTGTTATTTCCCAGAATTTTTTTAAGGGTACAGACCATTGTTTCTGGGTCTTTAGGCCAAATCAAGTACAAAGCTATACAGAATTTCTGCGGAGTTGTTGGGAGTTTCTTAATATGTGTAGCAGACCTGTGTTTCAAGTACCTCAAAATTGTTTCATTGTCAGATGTCAGAGTGTGTCCTAATTTTTGGTTGGAAAAAAGTTGGTCACTATGTTCAGAAGAGCATTTATCACATCATACTGTAATTATTTCTTCAGGAGCCTTTCTTCTCCACCAGACTGAGAAGTCCTCCAGGACAAAAGCCACGACATGCTCATCTTTCATTCTTAGCGCCTGCAAGTGCCTGGGGCCTTCCCAAGTACTGGGTACTGATTGTTGGACTCAGAGTGGCATTCACCATGACCCGGGAGGCAGATTTTTAGCCCACATTAGTCACGATGGTCAGTATCAAGCAGGGACAGGACCAGACTTTCCCTGGAGGGAAAGGGATGGACTTGGGCACTAGGGGCACTGGAGACAATTGGAAGGGCACAAAAAGGTGCCCTTCAAGGTCTAATCAGGACCGTGAGAATTCAATATTCACAAAAGTGATTTCTGCCAATCTTAGGTAATAGACGACTTTCATTTTACCCCTCCAGGGATGATTCTGTCTTGATAACCAACCCTGGCCATTTAGCCCAATTAAGTCATGACACTTCTCAACGGTAGTGCAAGCTGATAACATGACAGGTCCTCCTCTTATTAATTACTCGTCCCAAATTCCACTTTCTCTGCAAGCATCTCAGAGCAGGGCCCTTTTTATGGGCTTAAGAATTATTGAGAACTCCAATATGCTTTTGTTAATATGGATTGTATCTCTCAATATTTCACCATCTCAGAAATTAAAACAGAACATTTTAAATATCACTTATTATTTAACTTTAAAAGTAACATATAATGAATTAGCAGTGATTAAATTATTACATGTTAACATATTTTATGAAAATAACTATATTGTCCAAACGAAAGAAATTTAGTAAAAAGGGCATCATTGTTTTACATTTTTGCAAATCTCTTTAATGCCTGGTTTAATGGAAGACACCTGGATCCTCATATTTGCCTCTGCATTTAACATGTTGCGGCATTTTTTTTTTTTGGCTTAAGTATATGAGAAAATTCTGTCTCACACAGATATGTAATTGGAAATGGGAAGAATATTTAAATAACCTTTTCAGATAATTACAGATAATCTTCTTTGATGCTACACCAAAACTCTGCAAATGGTAGTTTCTTAAAGGAGAATTACAATATAGAATGTGAAACGGTATCAACGAACTTATACTCTGTTACATTAAAATGCGTTGCTTTCCGCTTGCCCTTTGAATGCATCTTTCACAAATGAATGATTTTATAACATCATCTATTGGTCGTTTGGAAAATATTGGTTTACCGAGTTATGCAGATCATCCAGATATTGAGACATTTCATTATGCAACATCAAAAATCATACTCGTTTAAAAAAATCGTATTCATTAAGATCACTTCCAATTTCATCAGTAAAGTGTTTAAGTATTGAAAAGCTATCAAATTCATGGCGGTGGATACAAGTTTCCCAAGATCCCAAGTTTTGCTTGAAAGCTCAAATTTTATCATTGACAGCAAATACCGTCAGGTGTTTTTCTTGAAGTGACAGGCTTATTTCAATTTTTAAGAAAATGTATGCCAAATTCTTAAGGCTGAATAACCATAATCTGTCATTTGTTCTTTCCAGTAAAAATGATGTTTTATGACAATGAAATTGTCCAGCTTGCACCTCAAGGAATTGCACAAGTGCTTTTCTTCGAGACAGTCCCAGTACTCAGTATATAGCAGAAGGGCTTTATGTGTATTTCCCAATTAGTCACGCAGAATAATAAAAACATGTGGACTCAAAGGTAGAGAGTTAATAACATTAATAATGTTTATTGTTTCATCAAGGCCATTCGTAAGTGAAACTGACTTTTGGGGTTTTTGTTTGCAGCAAGTCCCTGGCAGTGAGGAATACATTAATGACTAATACAGTGCAAGGCCATTGCCTTGACCCACACTGAGTGCCAGCAGTTTGACTCATGATTGCTTTTGCCCCGTCAGTGTTGATGTCGACACATTACAAAAGGCAAATTTTGTCTTAGTATTATTATGAAAATAGTTTTCACCTCGTAGGTCCCTCTGGAAGGGCCGGGGGCGGGGCGGGGCGGTGTGGGGGGGGTGGTCCCAAGGGTCTGTAACCACGCTTGAGAACCTCTGCAATAGGATAAGGTAGCAGCCTAAGGGGTCTGTCCTTCAGTCATCTTTGGGAACTTGCCCTTGAGAATTCACATTGGACTCTGCACCCTGTGCTTTCAGCCCTGTCTTGTGGTGGGTCACATCTGCAGGTGGCTCTTCTCAATCATTATACAAACTGGTCTATTCCAGATGCTGTTTCTGGGGTTCCCTCTCTTGGAAAACAAAGTATTCTCTGTATCCATGATACCCCTCTCTCTTGGAGGAGCTAGGCCTGAGGTAAGGAAGGCAGGAAGATGGTATAAATGACCTCTGGCATTCCCTCCGATTGTAATGCCATAAATCACTGCTGGCCATCTGGAAATACTGAAATCTTTTTTTTTTATTCATTCAATCATTAATTCATTTATTTGCTAAGTGAAATCTTCTTTTTTTTTTTTTTTTGCGGTATGTGGGCCTCTCACTGTTGCGGCCCCTCCCGTTGCGGAGCACAGGTTCCGGACGCGCAGGCTCAGCGGCCATGGCTCACGGGCCCAGCTGCTCTGCGGCATGTGGGATCTTCCCGGACTGGGACACGAACCCATGTCCCCTGCCTCGGCAGGCGGACTCTTAACCACTGCGCCACCAGGGAAGCCCAGGGAAATCTTTTTAAAACACTACTAAGTGAGTAGTATCTAGAAATCCATTTGAAGGCTGGATCATGCAAGTTTTACCTCCTAATTTTATAAGTAAAAAAAAAAAAAAACCCAAGCACCAAAAAAAAAACACAAAAAAATTAAGGGCTCAGGTCACGTAGCCAGAGAGAATTCAGAACCAAAATCAAAGCTCAGATCTTCTGTTTCCCTTTTGCCTTCCTCTGGGGGCTGTCACAAGGCAGTCTTCTCTCCTCTGCAGTAAAATTAAATCTCTCATTCACAAAGCATCTTTTAATAAGGCCCTGCTATACCACCATGGTCTCAACTGCTACCAAATTCTGAATAGCTTGGCCGCACTCTACGAAGACCTGGGCTGTGGAGAGCATAACTTAAGAAATCAGAGGTCTGGATTCGCTGAGCCTGAGCTGAGCTCCGGAACCCTGCAGTGTTAGGAGAAGGGCATGCCCCCCAGGGTCTGTCCTTGCTACTGAGAGTCTGTTGTGCTCCAGGAGCTTTTGTTCTTTACAAGAACATGGTGACCAGGCAGTGTTACCGCATAGGGATGTCCCAGGGGCTGGAGATATGCCCAGTCTTCACCAGGAGATTGGGAGTTGCCTAACAGATGCTGAGTCTCTTTGCTCTCTTACTCTGAACACAGCGTCTGAGTTTTTGACAAATGCTTCTACCCCACAGAGACTCTGTAATCTCCCATGACAATGTCAACTGCATAACTTCCCCCATTTTTGATATAGCGTCGATTTTAACACCATTTGACAAATACACATGACGAAAGGGACATTTTTTTCCAGGAGCCAATTATTTTTTTCATTTGGCAATACATTGCCTAGAATATAAACATGGCCACTGGAATACTCTATAGAATCAGTTAGTTTTACCATGAATTCAGCCATCTTTTCCATTGGGTCACTTAATTTCTAAAAATTATTAATTCTTAAATTCAGTCACATGAAAGACTACCATTCTAATACTTGGCCACTGCTTTCATTTCTTCATATATTCAACTGTGTACAGAGTTTCTACATCACATTTGAACACATCATGTCCTACTTTTTGCATTTGATTTTGTTTCCATAGTCATTTATTACATCAGCTTTCTCTGAACCACTTATCTAACTGTTCTTCTATTGAACGTTTAGGTGATGTTAGGTCTTTTGCTAACACAGAAAGCACTGCAATAAAAACCTTCCTTCTAAAAAAAAAAAAAGGCTTCCCTGGTGGCGCAGTGGTTGAGAGTCCGCCTGCCGATGCAGGGGACACGGGTTCATGTCCCGGTCTGGGAGGATCCCACATGCCGCGGAGCGGTTGGGCCCGTGAGCCATGGCCGCTGAGCCTGCGCGTCTGGAGCCTGTGCTCCGCAACGGGAGAGGCCATGGCAGTGAGAGGTCCGCATACTGAAAAAAAAAAAAAAAAAAAAAAACTTCCTTCTTCAAGTCTTCCTCCATTCTTCCACCTTCCTTTGAATTCTTTCCTTGAAATAATTTCCCAAGAATAAGACTGCTGGATCAAAGGATATGGACTTTTTTTTTTGGCTCTTGAGACATTTTGCCAGATGCTTCTCCAAAACATTTGTATCGATTTCACAATGTTAAAAATAATGAATAAGTACATCTGTTTCTCCCAGCCTCTTTAGCATCCAATATAACTTTTTTCATTTGGGTTTGGCCAATTTATGGTTATAAAAAATTAATCTTATTATTTTAAATTGGCATTGGTTTAATTACTAACACACTTGAACCTTTTTTCATGTTTTGTCTTTAAAGCCACTAGAGTGTTGGCAAGAATCAAGCTTGATTTTGCTCATTTACCTCTCCAGGCCCTAGCTCATTGTCTGGCACATTGAAAGCCTCTCAATAAATAGTGTTGATGAATGAATGAATGATGAGAAGCAGTTATGAAATGAGCAAGGAAGAAACTGGAGGGAGATGAACAATGAAAAAACACTGAAGAGGTTGGGGCAGGAGAGAGAGAGGACCTTATGTGGCTGCTGAGTGGGACCACATTGGAAGGGGCAGGTAGTGTAAGGGAAGATGGGTTAGGAAGATATTGCAATGATGACGGTAGCTCCAGCTAAGGCAGTGGATGTGGTGATGGAGAGAATGGATAGTTTTGAGATGCCTTGTAGAGGGAGATTCTGTCATGGATTAGATGTGGAGGAGTGAGAGAGAGAGAGAGAAGCATCAAAGCTGACAAGCCAGGTTTCTGGCTTGGAGATGGAGGTACTCTTTCTTCTTAAAATATTCCTCGATATTGTCTGTCTATTTTATAAATGATTGTGAAATCGTTTTTATCAAGTTCTGTAAAGGATCCTGCCAGAATTTTAAGTGGGATTGCATTAAATCCTCAAATTACTTTGGGAAGAATTGTTAGCTTTATAATATTTAGCTTGCAGAGTTTCTTCCCATTTAAGAATAAGACCATTTGTGGGTTTCGTTAGTCCAGTTCCTAGAACAGTGATGAGCCCACATGTGGACCACAGCCCCCTTCTCTTGATGTAACTTCAGAAACAATTAAACATGCAACAAACAATAATTCTACTTCTTCCCATCAGCACTGGGAAATCTCTTTCCAAGCTGAGTAATGGTGCCCATCAGAGTTTCCCAGCTGTGCCACCACCAGGCTGAGTCACAAACAGAGTATGTTGCCAGGAAATAGAATTTGTTACCAAGCACATGTGTCATGACACCCCGTTTCAATGAAAGAAGGAGCAAAGAGAACAGATTAAATAGTTTCTTCTCCCTTTTCTCCTCCCTTCTCTCCATCTCTCTGGGAAGTCTCATGGCAACAACTCACTATTGTATGGATTGAGATCGGAGAAGGACAAATCAACAATCTGGTCTTCCCGTTAAACATGCAGATTGAATACACACATTAATCACTGATCTTTCCTCAAATTCCATAAAAATAACACTAGAGGAATATATATGTATCCACAAAGACAAGAAAAGAGGAAAGAAGGCCACATCATACAAGAGATATCGTCAGATCTGGGAAGATGAAAGACAGATGGACAAGCGGCAGCTGCCTAGCAGAGCAAGAGAAGATGAATCCTAAGTACCTGCACAGAGGGTAGTGTAGAAGGACTGAGCCTGTTCATTGTACAGAACACAGGAACAGAACCACATGCTCGGCACAATGAATGAAAAAGTGCTCAACACAACATCATGAAAGTTTAGAATAATGGGGAGAGGGACAACCCTAAAAGCATTCAGAAAAACGGGTAACAAAGGATCAGACCTCTTTAGAGCAACACAAAGGTACACAACAATGGAATAATATCAAACTCCAAGCTCGTGGTTATAAATTCTCAGGGGAGATCTTTTGTTCAGCTCAGAGTCTAGGTGGAGACAGAGAAGCCCTCTTGTCATCTCCATGTGCTAGTTCAGTTTCTTTCTGGATCACTTTTTCACTGAAAGTTTATTTTGTTTTGATAAGAGTGTGTGTAATTTCTGCTTTTCTGTATTTACAGAGTTTTGTTTTGTTTTGTTTTTAATAACCTCACATATGTTTACTTTAGAAAGCCTTTTATCTTCTTCCACGCCAGGTGCCAAAGGATATGTTCCTTAATTTATGGCACACGAGCATCATTGGTCCATGTAAGGTCCCTCTGGCTTTGTTTTGTTTCATTCCATCTATCCCACATTTATTGTGATTACAGTCATGTTAAAAACGTTTTTCTGCCATCTTATTTTATATTTTTTGAAACTACTTCCTTTCTTTCCACTGAGTTAAGTTTTATCCTGCTGGCTTAAAAGTTACTTGACTCATTTTTTTTGTTCTTATGGTGGTTGCCCTTAATTTAAGACACATGCTTGTGTTTATTTACCTCTATTGATTTCATAAGCATTTTAATATTTATATCTTCCCTGAACAAAAAACAAGAACATTAGCATGCTTTCATTCCTGTGGTCTCTATGATCCCTGTACCCAAATATACACTTCGTATTGATTATTTGCTAGAACTTTACTTCTGACTTGTTATGGATATTTTCTTTTCTTACTGCAGTAAGTTGATTTACTATGTTGTGTTAATTACAGCTGTACGGCAAAGTGATTCAGTTATATGTATATACATTCTTCTTTTATATTCTCTTCCATTATGGTTTATCATAGGGTATTGAATAAAGTTCTCTGTTCTATACAGTAGGACCTGTTGTTTATCCATTCTATGTATAAAAGCTTACATCTGCTAACCCCAGCCTCCCACTCCACCCCTCCCCCAACCCCCTCCCCCTTGGCAACCACCAGTCTGTTCTCTATGTCCACGATTCTGTTTCTGTTTCATAGATAGCTTCATTTGGGTCATATTTTAGATTCTACATATAAGTGATATCATATGGATATTTTCTTTGTCCTTTCTTTAGTCTTTGCTTTTTTACACAACCATAAGCTTCACTGAAGTTTTGATCGCCCATGGCTTTTTAGTATTTTTCATATTGAGTACTTCTTACAAGAGTATTTCCATAGCAGGTCTTTGGAAAGGCAAACCCCCTAAGGCCTGACGTGCCTGAGAATATTTGTATCGTGCTGTCACATTTAAATAGCGTGAGTCAGAATATGAGACCTAGGTTCAAAAAGCTTTTCTTTCATACATTGGATTCTTATATTCAGCTGTTAAGAAGTCCAGTGTCAATCTGATTTTTGGTTTTTATCCAGGTGATCTACTCTTTCTGCATTTCAGGTTTTTTTTTTTTTTTTTTTTGTGGTACACAGGGCTCTCACTGCTGTGGCCTCTCCCATTGTGCAGCACAGGCTCTGGATGCGCAGGCTCAGCGGCCATGGCTCACGGGCCCAGCCGCTCTGCGGCATGTGGGATCTTCCCGGACCGGGGCACGAACCCATGTCCCCTGCATCGGCAGGTGGACTCTCAACCACTGCACCACCAGGGAAGCCCTGCATTTCAGTTTTTAAAATTATATCTTTGATGGTCTTAATTAATTCTTAATTTTCACCATTAATGTGACCAAGTGTGGATTTTTTCTTTTTGAAAAATACTTTTCTACTCTATGAATCCTTTAAATATGATGTCTTGCCTCTTCCTTTAATTCTGGGGGATTTCTTTTCCTCCAAATATTTTCTTTCCTTTTTTCTCTCTTTCTGAGCCTCCAGTGACCAAGATGTCGCTTCTACTCATCTCCATATCATCTAGGTTTTACTTTAAATGTTCTCTCTCTTCATACTTTCTGCCACCTTCTGGGAGCGAGTTCCTCACTTTTCTTCGCCACATCACTCCCTTCTTCAGTGCTAACCACCCTGCTTTTTATCCCCACTACTGTGCTGCTTGTCTTAACCATTGTGTGGGGGTGGTTTTTGTAAACTTTTGTTTTGAAATCATTTCAGATTGATGTAAAAGTTGGAAAGACGGTACACAGAACCCCTTATTATCTTTCACCCAGACTCTGTAATTGCCAACGGTTTACATTTGCTTTATCATTCTCTCTCCATAAATATATATACATTTTATGTTTTTCTAAACTTCTGAGAGTGAGTAGAATCATGCCTGCTCCATTACCTCTATATACTTCAGTATATATTTCCTAAGAATAAGGACATTCTCTTACAAAATTACAATACATTCATCATTAGCATTGATAAAATACTACTATCTAATCTACATACTTTGTTCAAAGTACACTAATTGTAGTGTTCTTTGTGGCAGTACTATACAATACCAGTATAATGCAAGCCATAAAATTGAACCAGAAGGGCTTCCCTGGTGGCACAGTGGTTGAGAGTCCACCTGCCGATGCAGGGGACACGGGTTCGTGCCCCGGTCCGGGAAGATCCCCCATGCCGCGGAGCGGCTGGGCCCATGAGCCATGGCCGCTGAGCCTGCGCGTCCGGAGCCTGTGCTCCGCAGCAGGAGAGGCCACAACAGTGAGAGGCCTGCGTACCGCAAAAAAAAAAAGAACCAGAAATGTAATTTAAACGTTCTAGTGCCTACATTAAAAAAGTAGAAAGAAGCAAGTGAAATTAATCTTAATAATAAATTGTATCTAAGCCAATATCGCCAAAATATTATCATTCCTACATGTAATTAATATAAAAATTTATAATCGAGATATTTTACATTCTTCTTTTCATTCTAAAACCCAGTGTGTATTTTATAATTAGAGCACATCTCAATTCAGACTAGCCTCATTTCAATTATTCATTAGCTGCATGCGGCCAGTGGTTCCCACAGTGGACAGCACTGCTCTGTAGCAAATGAAAAATACAAAATCTGGTCCTGGCTCCAATCCAGGATCACACACTGCATTTACCTGTCATGTCTCTTTAGCCTCCTTTAATCTGGAGCAGTTCCTTAGTCCTTCTTTTAATTTCATGACAGTGACATTTTTTGAGAGGTCTAAGCCGTTGTAGACGCTCTCAGTTTGGAGTTATCTGATGTTTCCTCGTGATTAGATTCAGGTCGTGCATCTTTGGCAGGGATACCAGTAAATATTTGTTATAAATATTTGTTAAACACACAATTTACATTTGGTTCTTTTTCTTTACTTCTTGTTCTTGCTTTCTATTACCACATACCCCCTATGTCTTTGAGGGTATGTATTATGCTTACGTTAAATTTTCGGTCCATCTGTTGCAATTAATCTGCTTCGTGTTTAGTTTGCTTTCACTTTTACTAGTTGTACCCTTTGATATCTAGTTATTGTGGCAGATGGTCTTAACGTTTCTCTGATGATTTAACCATTAGGCCTGTTAGTATGTGATGAAAGGACCAAATCCTAAGTGGTATCCCTTCAGATGTGTTTAAGGGAAAGAAAAAGGATGAGACCAGGGAAGAAAGCTCAGGCATCACATCACTGCTATCAACTCCTCCACTTGCTTCCATTCCACTGGGTATCTTCTCCAATCAGGGATTCATCCGGACGCTCGACACGAAGCAGGAATAGGAAGAGAGGATCTCTTTAGGTTCTAATTCCCAGCTCTGTGAATCTGGAGAGGGAAGGGCTAGAGAAATGTACACCCAAGGGTGCCCAAGTTCCCTTCATCTCCTCTACCCTTTAGAAGAGGTTTCTGCTGCCCTGAGAGTACTATGCCTGGGGACAGGAATAGGGCTGCACGGTGCTGCAGACATCTGGATTGCAGGACAAGTAACGGCCCTCTGTTGGCAATGTCAGAAGGGGTGAAATAGGAGAACTCCAACAGTCCTCCCAAATCCATCCCCCAACCAGTGGGTCAGAGGCAAGAAGAGGACTCCTCACTCCTCCTCCATCCATTCTCTTACTCTCGGGTCAGGTCACCTTCCACCTCTGGCTGCTTCTACCCCATCCCTGCCCCCCGTCAGGACAGCCTTTGAGCTCCCCTTTATTTCAATGTCTCTGTTAGTTCCATGGATCTCTGCTTCCCTCTGATTCTGAAGTTTCCCAGGGTTGAATTTAAAGGAATGAGGAGTGTGTGCTAATTTACCATCTCTTCAGGAACCAGCAATAAACTTTCAGAGTTTTTTGTTGTTGTTTTGTTGTTCATTCCATTTAATTCTTGGCGATATCTATCCTTACTGCTGTATTATGGTACATTTACATATGTTTTTCAGGCTCTTTATTCTATTACTTTATCATTTTCTTCTTGACTTTTTATATTCTGGTAATGGGGTATTAACACCTTGATTTTAAACTGTGTACCTATAATTTCTCTTTGATTTTTAACAGTCATTGCTTTCTGTTTGTTGCTATGTTCTTTGTGTCCTATAGACATAATATCATAATATCATAGCTCTCATTATTAACTGACTTCTATCATCACATAATTAACATAATTAGCTTCCTTTAATAACATTTGCTTTAAATTAAACTGTATCTGACACCCCACCTGCTTTTCCTTCACTTTGATTAATTTATCTTTTCAGTGTTTTTTAAATTTATTTTTTTCTTATTTTTAGACTTTCTAAGCCTTTCTAAAGGATTCCCAGTAAATTATTGCATTAATCCAATTGAAAGTGTTCTGTTTGTGGTGGGGGCAGGGCGGGTGGTTGGGGGGGGTATTTGTTTGTTTCTCTGTTTTGTTTTGCTTCCCACATGATTGTTTAAACTTTTAATTATTTTAGTCCTATTCAGTTTATGTTCTGCCATTCTAACTTTTTACCTCTCAGTTTTTACAATTAATTTTCTTTCTAGATTTTCTTGGTGTTATATAGACAGTACATTTGCTTGGTTTTGCTTTTGTTTATTCCTTTTGGCAACAACTTTCTTCTTATTGATAATTCAATTAGCTATCAACTTAATATAAACAACAAAGATATTCTATTTTATCTATATATCCATATTTTAATAGAAAAATATCTTTTGATTCACTTTTACTGGAAACCTTTGCCATTTTTGTTTTTCTCAACTTTTTCCTCACTTGCATTCTCCATTGATTTAACTTACTACTCAACTTATTTATTTTAATTTACATTTATTGTAACAATTCTCCTAATTCCCAACTCCTATCACAAATAATTCTTCCCAATTATTGTTCTTATTTACTTATCTCTTCAATAAATTCTTACTAATTCAGGATTTCTTACTATATTTAACAGCATCATGTTTTTCATGTCTGTCTTCTAAGATCAGATTTCTTTTTGAAGTAAAATTTGAAGCCAACAATTGTTCATTAGTTGGTGATTAAACTCCTTAAGACTCAAAAATGTGTGAAAGTCTTTGCATTTGGATAACAACTTGGATAAAAACCCAAATTATACCATCATCAAAAAATCTACAAACAATAAATGCTGGAGAGGGTGTGGAGAAAAGGGAACCCTCTTGCACTGCTGGTGGGAATGTAAATTGATACAGCCACTATGGAGAACACTATGGAGGTTCCTTAAAAAACTAAAAATAGAACTATCATACGACCCAGCAATCCCACTACTGGGCATATACCCTGAGAAAACCATAATTCAAAAAGAGTCATGTACCAAAATGTTCATTGCAGCTCTATTTACAATAGCCAGGACATGGAAGCAACCTAAGTGTCCATCAACAGATGAATGGATAAAGAAGATGTGGCACATATATACAATGGAATATTACCCAGCCATAAAAAGAAACGAAATTGAGTTATTTGTAGTGAGGTCGATGGACCTAGAGTCTGTCATACAGAGTGAAGTAAGTCAGAAAGAGAAAGACAAATACCATATGCCAACACATATATATGGAATCTAAAAAACAAACAAAAAAATGGTCATGAAGAACCTAGGGGCAAGATGGGAATAAAGACACAGACCTACTAGAGAATGGACTTGAGGATATGGGGAGGGGGAAGGGTAAGATGGGACAAAGTGAGAGAGTGGCATGACATATATACACTACCAAATGTAAAACAGATAGCTAGTGGGAAGCAGCCACATAGCACAGGGTAATCAGCTCGGTGCTTTGTGACCACCTAGAGGGGTGGGAGGGAGGGAGACGTAAGAGGGAAGAGATATGGGGATATATGTATATGTATAACTGATTCACTTTGTTATAAAGCAGAAACTAACACACCATTGTAAAGCAGTTATACTCCAATAAAGTTGTTTTAAAAAAAAACCACCCAAATTATACAACTTTTAACTCTGTGGTTTGTACATGGTTTTCTATTACAATGAAAGAAAACGTAGTCCTTATTCACTTATGAGTTCTACTCCTTTGCATGAAATCTGTAACCTAGCTCCTTACAGAATACTTTCTTTTTCTTTTATAGATAAAATATTTGATGATGCATGTTGATCTCATTTTTTAAATGGGATCTTAAATAGGGCTTTATTTATACCTTCATATTTTATTTGTGGTGATATTTTTCTTCTAGTGGATCTTTTTTCTTCATCTTTATTTTTTGTTCTCTGTTGTTTGCTCATTCATTCCACATATCTATTTAGAGCATCTGTTGTGTATAGGCATGTGCTCAGTTTACCCTGCTTATTCCTTCCCTTTCTTTAGGGACTCTTATCTCTCCCAGAGTGCTCCATTCTCTAGGTCCATCTTCATCATCGTTTCATATCTCTTTCATGCTTTGCATATTTCCCCCAGTTCATTTTCTGTTTAGTTTCCAATAGCACTCAATTCCCCATTTTACCTGTATTTTCATTGTTGACTTCTTCTTATACCTTCCTCCCATAATGAGCTCTTCTGAAATAAGTATAATATCTTCCCACGTTTAAAAATTAGATTGCAACTATTCTCTAAATCCTATTTTGATTTTCATTTCATTTTGTGGTTTACTGATTCCACAGTCCCTAACCCCACCTCACCCTGCACCCAGCTTCTTAATTCGTACATCTCTCATGCTGTCAAACATTCTTAATAGTTCAAAATCGCTTTTTTCCCCCTTTTATTCATTTTTCCTTGCATCTCTTGGGATTATTATGACTGCTATTTCTGAAACCTTTGCTTCAGACTCTTTCACTGGCATTTAAATGGTCTTGAAATCAGAAGGTTCACAGCCTCTCATTCTGCCCTCCTCCTGGAAGTCCAGAAACTATATTTCTTGGGCATATCCTTTCTTAAATAAGCATGCCTACTGGATTGACCATTCAAAATTATGTATTATATAAAGTATAACTTTCTTTTTATCTATCAAGGTAAAGTCCCATTACCACTGAAAGGGTAAGTTAATTTATTGGTAACTTGCTTGCCATTTTGCCGGCTGAATGGCAGTTTAAAGAACACATGGTTCTTGCATGTCATCCGTGTAGCTTAAATAGTCACCTGTTTTGAACTGATTTGAGGAGGAAGAAAGATTGGATTCATTGGCGAGTCACGGATCAATTATTACGTAAGCTCTAAGGCTACCAGTTTCCCTGGCAAAATGGATGTGATTAACATTTAAGCGTGACACCAACCCATGCAGTTTTCATTTACTATTTCCTTCAAACCCGTTTGCCAGTTCCTGTGTTGTGCTTCCAAGAAAGGCCTACTTTAATAATAAAGACTTAATTTTCCCCTCGCATAAAAATATGCTAAACTCCAAAAAGCTTTATGAAATTGTAGGAGAGGGAGTATACAAAGTCCATTAAACAACAGCATTATGCGTGGTTATCCAGGAATGTGCACACAAAACTCTGCTTAACCTAATGGCATTTATGTACTTAAGTTTTCCAAACAATGAGTTGAAAAATATACCCTCAAGAATCGTTTATGCCAAGAAAGGCCAACTGTTTATAATCACAAGTGTAGTTTCTGCAAAGGTCTGTGCTAGGCACTACAGTCCTGGCAAACATCCCTCCCAATTTGCAAGAACTCTACTGTTTTGGGCTAGAAGTGAAGCATGAGTACAAAGAAATGCTTGCAGGGTTTTCCTAGCCTCAGTTCAATTCAGAGTGAAAGAACAAACATGTAAGAGGACAAAGGGTATAGGAAATCACAACACAGGCAGCCCTGCCTTATTTTAGTGAAAAGGATTAGTACGGGTGGCCCTGCAGTAAAGCCAATCGCCTGTGATCAGGGAGTAGGATAGTTATAATCCCTTTACTATTACCACTGAGTTGATGGATTAAATTGAAAGTTATAAGTCAAATGCTCCCAGAACATCTCGGAAAATTCCAGAGTCTGTGCATAATCATATGGTCCTAATGACCTTCTGTTGGAAGGGAAAAGTGTGCACTACCTGCAGAGAACCCGTGAAGAAAGGCCTGGGAGGAAGCTAACCTTTTTCACAACCGCCAGCAAGAGTTTAATTAAACTCTCTCTAACATAATAAGCTTGGTTCAATTTAAAAGCAAAATGTGCCATGTTTTCCCCACACATGGAGCTTCCCAGGGTCTTGCAGCTCAAGTGGAAAAAACAATGGAAAGCAGAAGGCTTTCTCTTCACATCTGGCTCCTTGAAATGGGGCTAAGAGGCTTTTGGAGGGTGTTGCTGCCTGGGACAGTTAGCATTTACAGATGTGAGTGGCTTTCAGTCATTGAATGCAAATTGCGTTTGCTTTGTTGCGCATACCCTGGGAAAACCAAGAGGAAGAAGAGGAATAATGTTCCTTTATCCGCCCACCCACATTGAGATTCAGGGCACAGCCTTTTCAGGGTCCCTAAGCAACCTTTGAAGAGAGCTGTACATCTGTCCGGCTGTCCCTACTGCAGCGGACATGGATTCATTTGACTTTGCTTTTCAAGTCTGTGCTTCCATCTTTGCTCCACTGACTGAAGTTTTAGGTAAACATTTCTTGCCTGCAGACCTGAGTGGCTACCTAGCTCCTGGGCTAATTCTGCCTCCCTCTTAAACTTTTATCTGTGTTTTGAAGGTGAGCTCAGCAGATAAAAAATGAAAGGTGGTCAGCTTTTAAAGTGGAGGCTAAAAGCCAGAAAAATATGCTAAAGCAAGGAAGGTGGGAGAAACCAGGTTCTTACTGGAATACCGAATCTCAACACCAAATATCTGAGCAATTTGAGAGCTGAAAGAGAGCATTTCTGAGGTGAGAGAAACTATAGTCCAGGTTTCTCTTGCTCCGAGAAAGCGGAGTGGCCGGTGGTGAGCACTCTACAGAAAGGCAAAACGTACATGTACAGCCTGAATGATCATGGCCTTGGAAGTTAGATCCAACTTGAAGTCTGGACTCTGAGACTTGTTATAGGGCCTTGTGAAAGTTGCTTAACCTCTGTGCCTCAGTCTCCTTCTCTGCAAACCTGGGATAATCAAAGCACCTACCTCATGAAGCTGCTTTGAAGGCAGCCTGGGTTCAAACCTAACTTCTTCATTTACTAGTTGTAAGACCTCGGAAAAGACATCAACTTACCTGTGAGCTCTGATTTTTCATAGCAAAACCAAAATCTACACATCTGGGTTATTGTAGGGTTAGATGAGTTAATATTCTTACAGTTCTTGAAACAGGCTTGACGTATAGGGAGAGCTCACAAAGTGTTAGTCATTTTTTCTTTAAAATGAGAAGATGCATAAATGGGTCCTAGCTCAGTAGTAGGCACACAGCAAGTGCTGTGTTAGCTGTGGCTGTAATGTGCTTATTTCTAGCCTTGTCGTTACACCCACCCAAATTCTCAACCTTTAAGTAAGGATTTGTCTCTGATCTTGGGTGGATATCTTGGACAAGTCCTCTCATCTGATTGGCTTCCACCATGCAGTGAGAATTTGCTGAAGTTCCGTTATAGCACCTGAATTTCCTTCATGTCCCAAATGGACAGAGGGCTGAGTTTCAGGTATATTTTATTATTTTTAACTTTACAAACACTACAGAAGATGGATGGCCCTAATTTTATTTTTTAAAAAAATTTTATATATATATATATATTTTTTTTTTTTAATTTTATTTATTTATTTTTGGCTGTGTTGGGTCTTTGTTGCTGCACGTGGGCTTTCTCTAGTTGCGGTGAGCGGGGGCTACTCTTTGTTGCAGTGTGAGGGCTTCTCATTGCAGTGGCTTCTCTTTGTTGCAGAGCACAGGCTCTAGGCGCGCTGGCTTCAGTAGTCGTGGCATGCAGGCTCAGTAGTTGTGGTTTGCGGGCTCTAAAGCGCAGGCTAAGTAGTTGTGGCGCATGGGCTTAGTTGCTCTGCGACATGTGGGATCCTCCCGGACCAGGGCTCGAACCTGTGTCCCCTGCATTGGCAGGCAGATTTTCAACCACTGAGTCACCAGGGAAGTCCCTTAATTTTAAAATTAAAAACCATTTTACAAAAGATCTCATTCTACAGACAGCCTAACCAGCAATGAGGAAATAGAGTTTGCATTTGTGACTTTTTCCCCCTCAGAAAGGAATTTAATAACAAATGCAACACACATTTCACAATCAGCCAGGCAAACACATGGAACTAGTCAGCTAATTCTAATGACAGTTTAGTGTTTACTGACTTGTATTTTTGTAAATAAGCTAAGGGAAGTAAACAGAGTTTGGGATTTATGTGCTCTGTGATTTCTGTTGACCAAGATCAGTTTTACGTGGTTTCTCTCCACTGTTTCCCTCTCCTCCTCCCACCTCCCCAAACACACATAAGCACTTCTTAGGTGGAATCTGCCTCAGATTATACTAGGGCCTGAGCAACAACCAACTAAAGAAGAGGCAAAGCTGGGATGAGACAAGGAAACCAACCTAATTGTTGAGCTGAGTCCTGTTCCTTTTTCTCTTCGCCAAGCCAGCTCTTACTCAGCCTTCTTATTGCAGCCTAAACCATCACTTCTTCAAGGAAGTCTTTCCTGTTACCCAACACTAGACTGCATCTGGTTCTCAAAGCCCCTTTACAACCCTTTGTACTCTTCTAACTGTTCATTGTTTAGTAGTACTGCTACAGGTTTCCCTAGAGCTATGTTCTTCTAGATATCCGTATAATTTAAAGTTTTACAGAATTCAAGATTCATCCTGACAGAGGATTAAGACTGCTTTTTTAAACCAGCTACGAAGTGGTACAGCTGTGCACCAATCACAGAAACACAGTTTAAAACTCACTCAGTCACCAGCTTTGAAATTACGGTTCTTGACAATTCTTTTTAACTTGGGGGAGGTGGAATTTGCATTGTTTTACATTTTGTGTACAGAGGGGTTTTATTCCTATTTTTATATGTTTTTATTAATATATGTATGCATTTCTATGCCCTGTGATTCACATCTGCATAAAATGAGGCTGCTCTGTAATTATTTGTTTAATTAAATTAGCTGTCTTTCCCTCTAAAGGATAGCTTCCAGGAGCTGTCACTACCCACTGCTCATTGCAATACATCCAGTGACCAACAAAATGCCTGGCACGTGGTAGACACTCAAAAAACCTGGGAGGGGCTGAGGAGGGTAGAAATTGACCTCTTCTGAGAATCTAAACATAGGAACAATTTTCTTTTCTCTGTGGGCAGGAAGGACAGTCAGGTCTTCTGTCTTAAAGACCGAGGAAAGACTTATCTCTTTCTCTGGGCTCCAACAACATTCTCTCCACTCCTACATCATGGAGCAGATCCTAACTGGCAAAAATTATTTATCAGTCTGTCTCTTGCACTAGACACTTAGTTCCCTGGGGTCAGGGACAATGTCTGGTTCAGAACTGTACCACGATCTCCCAGCCTACGCAAAACAGAGTAGACATTTACGAGTATCAGATGGATGAACCTGGCTCCTGGGGTCCACTCCATCCCTTGTAATGAATGTCACATAGGACAGAATCTAAACCCTCTCTAAAATCTAAGTTAAATGCATTCTGCTTCCTTTAATCTGTAAGATGTGGAAAAAAATCTCTCACATTTTTCAACCATAGGGCATGCAATTATAATTAGTGTCTTCAAGGTACTATGAATATTAGAAAATCACTGGACAAACTTCCTATATGATCCTTTTCCTTATCCTCTATTTCCTGCATCCTCTTTGCTTTTTTCTCGTCTTCTATAATGGTTTTATGATAGACCTTGGAGAAAGACAATGGAATTAATTGGGACGATCACTGTATCCCTAGCTCCAGCATAGTATTTGATATGGAACTAGTGCTCAATACATGTTTCACAGTGGGCTTGCTGAAAAAAAGTCTCCATTTTTAAGGAAGTATTCTAACTACTTAAAATAATCATGCGAAGGGAGAATGTCTACGTTCTAAAAATCTTAATAAATTTACCAGAATTGTACACACAGAACTCCACTGAAGCTAATAGCATTTACATGCTTAAGTTTTCCAATGAGTTGAAAATATATCCTGAAGACTTGTTTATGCCACATAAGGCTGACTATTCATGATCGTGACTGGTATTGCTGCATGTTTTGTGCCAGCTGCTGCATTCCTGCCAAACATCCTCCCAATTTGCAAGAATTCTTGGGTTTCATGTTGGAAATAAAGCAGCTAAAATGCCTCTTCCACCCAACTGCTGCTGGTCTTCTTCTTCATTAGTACTTACTTAGGCTCCATGGATTACAGCAGCATTTTAACTCTGTCTTGAAATTCTTGTTTTGGCTGACAAAGTGACATGGATTTTCAACCAAAAGACATGGAAACAAGTTAATAGAATTGTGATGTCAGTTTGAGTTCTGAACTCACAACACTGGGAAAATGGCTTATGCTCCCTCTATGCCAGAGGCACCAACTGAGAGGTCACCAGTCAGATATTTCTATCAGCCAAAGCAAGACATCAGCTGCCCATCCTGATGGCTGTTGGGCCGGAACTAGCAGAAAAAGGCAAAAAGCAAAATGCTGGCAGACCAAGGTCTTAGATTTGCTTATCACCGCTATTAGAAATGATAAGCTTGGAGAATAATTCACAACAAGAAGAACTTACTGACAAAAGTGCTCCTGAAAAGTGAGCCTGCTGAGGGCCTTCAGGCCCTGTTTAAGACTCAGTCCAACCCCTGGGTTCTGGAACCAGTGATTTTACTTGTTGGAAGAATTTTGGAAGAGCTTAGCAACCCATTGTCCCAGTTCTAACAAGGCCATCACATCTAATGGTTAAGCACGTGGACTCTGGAGCCAGACTGAATCCTGCCTTTACCACTTACTATCTATGAGATGTCAGGCAAGTCACCTGGCCTCTCTGTGCCTCATTTTTCTCATCTATAATGTGGGAATGATAACAGTGCCAACTTCACAGGACTGTTGTGAGGACGAAACGAATTAATATATGTAAAGAACTTAGAAGAGTGCCTGGCATATATTGTGTTATATAATTGTTAGCTATTATTATAATTCATTTTCTGCGATCCAGTTCTTGCCTTGGCCGCCAGGTCTCATAACTGGCCCTCAATTATCAGGCATTTATTGATTCCATAGATATCTAAGGACTGACTACTCTCCAGCTGACCTTGCCCTTAATGTTGCCCTGTTCCCCGGTGAGACCCATGGGGAAGCCCTATCTGCCCCTCCAATCCTTGTTCCTACCAATCCTTCCAAACCCTGGAATTCTGCCTCTTAGACCTGCCAGACCTGCCCAATACCCAGTGTCCCTGGCTTCTCCTAACACCAGGAGGTCCTTGGCCGGCTGGCTCACCCCCACTAGCAGTCTGTCTCATCTTTTTTTTTTTTTTTTAAATTAATTAATTAATTAATTAATTTTTGTCTGTGTTGGGTCTTCGCTGCTGTGTGCAGGCTCCTCATTGTGGTGGCTTCTCTTGTTGTGGAGCATCGGCTTCAGTAGTTGTGGCACATGGGCTCAGTAGTTGTGGCTCACAGGCTCAAAAGCGCAGGCTCAGTAGCTGTGGCGCACGGGCTTATTTGCTCCATGGCATGTGCGATCTTACCGGACCAGGGCTCAAACCCATGTCCCCTGCATTGGCAGGCGGATTCTTAACCACTGCGCCACCAGGGAAGCCCCTCTCTGTCTCATCTTTAAGCTCATCTGTCTGCTCTGGTCTTGATTCTGACAGCACCCTTGAAATTCGTTCAAGCAATGAATAAATTATTCAACCCTTTATTCCCTCCAAGGAAGAACCAGCAAACCAGATCTTATCAAGGTGGAATTCCTGCTGCCCCCTTACTGCAATAATTTAATCTCTAAGAGTTAAAAAACAAAAAAAGAAAAGAAAAACTACCACCACCACTAAGGAAATATCCCTCTAATCATAAACTATCCCTCTTCATCAAGAGAAAACAGACTTCTGCTTAGAACTGCACAAACACAATTCTTCCATTTCGCTAGAGCTCCAGGGAATAATAGGCCACCAGCTGCCACCTTGGGCTGCAGGTTTCAGGAACTTGGAAGGGAGAATTTTCCAGCCTGATTATTTCCTTTGCAGTGTTCTCAGCTGCCAGGACATGGTGGTGGGTGTGGGTCGGAGCCAGCTTTTGTGTTCTCAATAATAAAGCTAAGACGCTGTCCTCCTTCATTACAGAGCCCTGGACGCTCATCAATCAGTGAACTTTCCTGCATGCACCTACTATGTGCAGGCCTTTAGAACCAAAAAAAGTCACCTCTTTATGTATTTTTTAAAACCGCTGGTGAGAAAGCTAGTATTCAAGGCGGAACTAACAAAGTTCTATACTACCAAAAGGAAGAGACTTGCCCAAGGTCACAGATCCCAGCCCAGCTAGATCCAGGATTTAATTACATCACCCTGGGTTAAAACACAGATCCTTCAACGGGACTCAATTCACTGGGACCTGGCTCATACCAGTCTCGTCTCTTGCCCCTCTGCAATTTTTCTCTTGGCTCCACATCCATCTTCTGTTTCCAGACAGCACCCTGCTCAGTGTGATCGCCGGGACTTCGCACAGGCTGTTTCATGGGCTTGCGACTCTGTTTGCCCCCACCCCCTTCACCTGGCTGAATGCTGGCCACCCTTTTGTTCTCAGCATAAACTCCACCACCTCGAAAAGCCTTTTTCAATTCCCCAAACTAGATTAGCAGCCCTCCTCCTTTCTGCTCCAGCCTTGTGGTTATCCTATCATGACAGTCCTATGCTGCATTGTAATTGCCTGTTTACATGATTGATCCCCCTAATATGCTGAGACAGGGCAGGGCCCTTGTCTGGTTTGGCTCAGGATCCCCAGGACCTTGCATAGGATTTAGAGCATAACACGGAACCAGTGAGTATTTGTTGAATTAAGATGAACCAAGCTCTCTTTCTACCAAGCTGCCTCCCTGACTGGTCAAATCCTAAAAGAAAGATACTAGCTTTGCAATTCCTGGCTCATGGCTCCTTGCAGCCTGAGCTCCTGGCCCAGAGCATGTGACCTCTGATCTTGAAAATGTGCTGGGGTAACCTTTGACCTCCCACCTGCACCGCTGACAGATTCACAGCTCATCTCTGTCATTTCTCTTTCACCATCCCTATTACATGAGAATTAAACTTCTGGTTTCCGTACAACGCAGCTCAAGCCTCAGAGAGACAAGAAAGGAAAGTAACATTGCTTCTACCTTCACATTTTCTTTTTTAAAAGTGAACGTTCTATTGAAACATAACATCCATACAGAAAAGTGGGTAAATCCTAAGTGTACAGGTCACAGTTTCCCATTTATTTGAACACATTCATGGTATCAGCATGAAACTCAGAAAATCACTAGGATTCCTGAAGCATCCTTTTTGTCCCCTTCCAGTCACTACTCCACCAAGAAAGGGCAACCACCATCTTGACTTATATCATAGATTAATTTTGCCTGTATTTAAACTTTTTATAATTAGACTTTTACAGTGTGATCTTTTGTGCCTGGTTTCTTTTGTTCAGCTTTATAGTTTGTGAGATTCATCCACGTGGTGGTGTGTAATTTTGGTTTGTTCCTTCTCGTGGCTGTATAATATTCCATTGTATGAATATATACTACATTTCATTTAGCCATCTTGCTATGGATGAGCAAACCATGGGTAGGTTCAAGTGTGGGGCTGTTATGAATAGTGCTGTATAAGCATTCTAGTGCGTGTCTTCTAGCAAATATATATATGTATTTCTGTTGGTTATATTCTAGGAATGAAATTGGTAGGTCATAAGATATGTAGCCTAGCTTTAGCAGATACTATTAAACAATTTTTCACAACTAGAGAGGTCTGGTGACCCTGTATCTTTGCCAACACTCAATATTGTTGGTCTTTTTTCATTTTAGCTATCTGGTGTATGTAGCATTATCACTCTGTAATTTTAGTTTGAATTCTTTGATTTTGACTACTGTGTTATTGGTCATTTGGATAATCTAAAGTGCCTGTTCAGGTCTTTTGATCACTCTTTTCTCTTGAGTTATCTGCCTTTTTCTTATTGCTATGCAGGGATTTTATATATATATATACATATATATATATATATATGTATATATATATATATAATAGATATGGGTCCTTTGTCAAGTATATGTAATACATTCTGTGGCTTGCCTTCTTACTTTGCTAATCCTTTGATCAACCGAAGGTTTTAATTTTAATGTAATCCAAATGATTTTTTTTCTTCATGGTTAACACTTTTTGTGTCTCATTTAAGAAATCTTTGCCTTCCTCAAAGTCATGAAGACTTTGTTCTGTGTTCTCTTCTAAAAGCTTTATGGTTTTTACCTTTTGTGTCTAGATGTTGAATTGATCTGTAATTGAATTTGTGTATGGTGTGAGGTAGGGGGTCAAGATTCTTTTTTTTTTTTCCCCAGAGTCATTTATTGGAATGCCTATCCTTTTCTTTCTGCATTAGTGTCACCTTTGTCATATATTAAGGGACTGTATATCTGTGGATCTATTTCTGGGCTCTGTTCATTGGTCTATTTGTCTGTCTTTCATATCTGGAAGTGTTAGTTCTCCAGCTTTGATCTTCTTCAAGTTTATTTTGGCTGCTTTTGGTCCTTTGCGTAAATTTTAGTATCATGATCTCAATTTTCATTTTGTAAAAACCTGCTAGTATTTTTATTGAGTTCATATTGAATTTCTGGACAAATTAAGGGAGATATGACAACTTTGCATTATCGACTCTTCTAATCATCAAATATGTTAAATTACTCTATTTAGATTTACTCTAAATTCACTCAGTAATGTTTTATATCTCCCTGTGGAGAAGAGGTCTTGTTCACTTTTCACTATATTTATTTTTAGATATTTTATGATATTGCAAGTAATAGATTTAAAATTTTTTTATTTTTTGTTTGTCACTGGTGTATAGAAATTAAATTGATTCTGTGTATTTAACTAATATCCAGAGACCTTGCTAAATGCACTTATTAATTCTATTTGTTTATAGATAGACTATTTTGAAATGTTTACATACACAATTTTATCTTCTACCAACAATTCCTTTCCAATCCTTATGCCTTCTATTTCTTTCTTGCCTTATTGCACTGGCTAGAACTGCCAGTACAATGTTGAATAGAAGTGGTGATAGTGGGCATTCTTGCTTTGTTCCCAATCTAGTGGAGAAAGCTTTACTGTCTCATTATTAAGTATTATTTTTGTCATATCTTTTTTGTTGTTGTTGTTTATTTTTTATCAGGTAAAGAAAGTTCCCTTCTATTCTTAGTTTGCTGAGATTTTTATTTATCATGAATGGCTGTTGAATGTAATTAAATGTTTCTGTATCTATGAAAATATTCGTAAAATTTTTCTTTTTTTTTCTGTTAATGTGATGAATTACATTGAATGTTAAATTACCCTGGTATTCCTGGAATAAACCTTACATGGTTGTGATATGGTATCCTTTTTCTAAATACCTGGAAATAGGATTTGCTAATATTTTGTTTGAGGTATCCGCATCTATGGTCATGAAAGAAACTGGGCTCCTATCTTCACTTTAACCTTCATTTTTGAGGTGGAATTTTTTTTTTACCGCATCCAGATTCGTCTTTCATCCTATGTATAAACTTGGTTCAATAGATTTTGCTTCTGTTATTAGCTTAACAAGCTTTCTCCAGAGCCTCCAACCTCCCTCTCTCTGGCAGAAGAAAAAACCCTTCCCAAAGACAAAGCAATCACAGTCCAAATCCTGTTTAACCAGTTACAGGTGATATGTCCATTGGCAAGTTAGAGATCCTCTCTGAGCCTGTTTCCTCATCAATGAAATGGAATTGAAAAGTAAATTAGATGATACATATGAAAGTACCTGGTACAAGTGTATGCTCAGTAATTCCAATTTCTCACTTCCTGTTCTCTCTGCTGCCTAAAAACTTTTCAAACACAGAAGAGCATCAGCTTACTTATTTATAGGGCTTAGCTGACAGTTGAGATTTAAATCTGAAAAATGAACTAATGGGTATGGGAGAACTCCATTTTTTTGTTTACACTCTAAAAAACAAAGCAAAGTTATTTACCGCTCCAGCTAAGTTTTTAAACACAAGTGCCTAAAATTTTAAAATTAGATAAACATGGCTAAAATTTATCATCCAAAGTGCTATAATTCCTTCCCTGGGCTTCAAACTCAGGTGTAAGTGGTGTATTAAACATTTGGAAGTTGTCCAGGAATATAGCCTCTCTCCCATATATGACAATGTTTATGTAGAAAAGACAGCTTGGAAGGACACTTTTAAATAAAGTTCTTCTTTCTAGAAATTTAACCCCACTGCTATTTGTCAATGCACAATAAACCTTTAACCAGCCTCTAGAGTAGCAATGGGGATAGGAGTTTGGGGGTGCCCTGAGATTATTTACCTCTGAGATGAAAATCAGGTGATTGGCTAGGCTTTAGAGATGTCCAAATAAATCAGGAATCAGAAAAATTGGGTTGGGAAGGCTAAAACTTATGAGTTTCAAGAGCCAAGACCCCAGTGTTGTCAGGGGCACTGTCCTATTTGTTCCCCTGGTGGCAGCCATGGGTGACATCAGAATGACCTCCTGAATAACTCTGGACTTGGCTCAGACTGTGGACCCGCAGTGGAGTAGAAAGGGCATGGCCTTGGTAGACCAGGTGATAATCTCAGCTGTGCCACTTACCAGCAGCTCAGTTCCCTCAATCATAACATGGGGATGGTAATTGACCTACCTAGTATGACCATTGTGAGAACAGAAGGATGTTAGCTAATACCTGTGACGTGCATGATGCAGGGAATGTGCTCAATAAATGGTAGTGGTTTTGATGATAATGATATTGATAATGGTAACAATGGCAACAATGATGATAACATTGACGATGGTTACAACATCTGTAGCTTTAGGTGGGGGGGTGCTGGAGGATCCTCTGTATCTATAAAACTACTCTGCTTACAGAAATAAGAGGAGCAGCCCTAGCTAGCTCTTGTCTCATCTCCAGACTTGTATGGATCTCTGGGCCCAGACACATGATCTTAGTTGAAAGAACCATGGTCTCAACTTCCCCAAAAGCAGAGCCTGAGGCAAGGACTTTGGTGCAGATAGTTTATGTAGAAGGTGATCCAGGAAACAGGAATGAAAGAATTGGGGGAGAATGATAAGGGAGGGGAAGGAATCTACTTAAGAGTGCATTTTGTTGCTGGAGAGGGTGTGGAGAAAGGGGAACCCTCTTGCACTGTTGGTGGGAATGTAAATTGATAACAGCCACTATGGAGAACAATATGGAGGTTCCTTAAAAAACTAAAAATAGAACTACCATATGACCCAGCAATCCCACTACTGGGCATATACCCTGAGAAAACCATAATTCAAAACTAGTCATGTACCACAATGTTCATTGCGGCTCTATTTACAATAGCCAGGACATGGAAGCAACCTAAGTGTCCATCAACAGATGAGTGGATAAAGAAGATGTGGCACATATATACAATGGAATATTACTCAGCCATAAAAAAATGAAATTGAGTTATTTGTAGTGAGGTGGATGGACCTAGATTCTATCATACAGAGTGAAGTAAGTCAGAAAGAGAAAAACAAATACTGTATGCTAACACATATATATGGAATCTAAAAAAAAAATTGGTTCTGAAGAACCTAGGGGGAGGACAGGAATAAAGACACAGACGTAGAGAATGGACTTGAGGACACGGGGAGGGGGAAGGGTAAGCTGCGACGAAGTGAGAGAGTGGCATGGACATATATGCACTACCAAACGTAAAATAGATAGCTAGTGGGAAGCAGCCGCATAGCACAGGGAGATCAGCTCGGTGCTTTGTGGCCACCTAGAGGGGTGAGATAGGGAGGGTGGGAAGGAGACACAAGAGGGAGGAGATATGGGGATATATGTATATGTATAGCTGATTTACTTTGTTATACAGCAGAAACGAACACACCATTGTAAAGCAATTATACTCCAATAAAGATGTTTAAAAAGTGCATTTTGAGGTCATTGGTATCTTTATATATATATGCAAAGCTTTCCTTAACAGTAAAGGGTACATATGCATAGTGGGAGGAGATCAGACCTTTACAGGTGAAGGAAAGCAACTTCAGAAATGAATTATTTTCTTTGCTTTATTATTTTTACCAAGACAGAGAAGTACTGTATTGAGAGATATCTATTTTCATAATCAGTATATGCCTAAATTATATTTAAATCATTTCACTCTGTACTACATTTTCAATAATTATAGAATGTGTTGTTCATCCACTTAAGGGTACATCTGTAGACATAGCCTAAGACTGCAGAAGAATCTGAAAGATCCAAACACGGTATGCTTAGAAAATGCAGATTTTGGATCTAATGTGTACTGAATTAATAAACAATGTGAAATATTGAAAAGAAAAAAAGAGATACACTTCTCAGTGTACCTCTGAGAAGTGTACAGAATGCCTTCCAGAATTATCCACCTTCCAGAATTGTCCACTAGCACCCATCACTCTGTAGGCTAAGTATTGTCTCCAGGAGCACTAACTTCCCTGAACTCCCAGACACTTGCTTGCTGTCCAGACAGGCACTCAAAAGCGTCAGAGAAGACCATGAGGCAGAAAATGGAAAGAAACACAGTATACTTAAGGTAGACACTCACTGACAGCATGGATGTGTGCTCACATCTATCTGCCTACCATTGTGGCTGAAGTCAGAGGTAGATGGAGGGTACGTGATACAGAGCATCAAATGCAACTGCCTCAGGCCAAATCTTAGTTCTTCCTGCATGCTGTCTACCCGCCACATGTGATTTACTGCTGTGAGAGACCCCAGTCCCCAGTAAGACCTATTCTCTTCCATCTCCACTTGCCAGAGGGTCTACCTGCGCAGTTGGTTCTTATATTTAGCAGTGCTCAGACCTATCCAAGATTCTCCAGCTGTGCTTCTGATATGATAGCCACTAGACATATGTAGCTATTTAAATTTAAGTGGATTAAAATTTCAAGTGTTCGATCGCCACATATGGCAAGGGAGCGGCTACCATATTGGACAGCAAACTATAGAACAATTCCACCTTCACAGAAAAAAATCATTTAGAGCTTCTCTAAAGTGAGCCTGCCTGGGTCCAAATCCTGGTTCTACTACTTACTAGCTGGATAACTCTGAGCAAGTCATTTAATGTTTCTGTGGTTTAACTTCCTAATCTGTAAAACGGGTTTGTCTCAAAGATTAAATAAATAACCATATATAAAGCACATAGTAAAGTCTTACTAGATATTAATGATTATTATTATTTCCCACTTCCTAAGGCAATTCCTATGTGAGGCAGGCAGTTGCTAAAGAGCCTTCTGTCCCAATCCAGGCCCCAGGTCTCTTGGGACTCATCTCTGGGCTCCTAAGTTGTCCCCATACTCAAAATGTCCCTGCCATGTGCCCCCAAGTCTCAGAACAGAGATGTCTTTTCGGTCACTGCTTCCCTCTCAGCCTCTTTTAAGTCTCCCACCCTGACTCTAGAAGATGGAACCTGAACCCTGGCTACAAACTAATGTCAGGGGCTTTACTGCCTGCTTCTGAGAACTTCTGTCTGGATGCCTGACTCATTCTGCTGCCATTTTCTCACCACTTGCTCCACCCACCTGTTGAGAATCTATACCCTCCCAGTGTTGACTGCCACTTGAACCACAACTAAGCTGCCCACACCACTTGGAAAATCCAGCTGTCCTCCAGGACCTTGCCTTACCCTAATGGACAGGTCCTGTGCATGTTCTAGTTTGCTTCCAACCCCCACCTTCCCTGGAGAAAATATGAAAAGTAATATTTATTGAGTGTTTATTATATAACAGGAACTAGTCTGTCTCTATGTAGATTCCCTTCTATAATACCCATAAGATTTCCTTCTATATTATCATAGTAATACCTAGAAGGTAGTACCATTGTTATTTCCATTTCACAGATAAGAACACTGAGTCTTGGAAAACTTAGGTAGTTTCTTCAAAGTCACATAGCTAGTAAATGGTAGAAACAGGAATGTGGTGATGACCTTAAACCAGTAGGAGGTCTCCTTTTTCTTTCAAGACATTTGAAAGAAGGATGAGCTGATACATACAACAACATGAATGAATTTCAAATGTATTATGCTAAGTTAAAGAAGTCAGACCCAAAAGGCTGCATATTATATGACTTCATTTATACTATATTCCAGAAAAGGAAAAACTGTAGGGATCAGAGGGGTGGAGGAATGGGGTTGACTACAAAGGGGCATGTAGTAATTTTTTTAGGTAATGGAACTATCTATATTTTGACTATGGTAGTGGTTACATGATTGCATGCATTTGTCAAAGCTTGCTAAGCTATACATTAAAAAGGATGAAATCTGTTGAATATAAAGTGTAGTTTTATTTTTAAATGGAAAATAAAGCAGACAGTAATTTTTCTCTGATTGCCTCTAGCAGTTGTCCAGCTGTGGGAATAGAGGGGAGCAAAAATCAAAGTTTCAAAGACTTGGTGGAGTAATGAGCTCAGGTGGGAGCTCAGGATCAGATTTCAAGGATTTGAGAAAAAATTCAAGGAGAGGAAGTGAAACAGTAAGCTTAACTTTCCCAAAAAGCCTGGAGGTATAGGAAAGACAACAAGTAGGCTTTGTGGGAAGAGAGCATTGATGGAAGATTTTTTTCACCCAGAATGAGAAAACTTGAACCTCTTTACTTCAAGGGAGAAGATCTTCAGTGAAAAAGAGATAAAGTGTTGACCTTATCTGCATATTTAGTTTCTCTGGTACATCCTTTCATGTAGTTCTGAGTTACCATCTGTTTTCATTTCCCTTCAGCCTGAAGAACTTTTTTTAATATTTCATATACTGCAGATATTCTAGTGATAAGTTCACTCAGCCCTTATTTATCAAAAGAGTGTTTTATTTCACCTGCATTTTTAAAGGATATTTTTGCAGGATATAGAATTCTAGGTTGACAGTTTTTTATTTCTTTTAGAACTTTAGAGGTATTATTTTCTTATCTTGTGGTTTGTCTTGTTTTTTAAAGCAAGCAGTCATTCTTACCTTTGTTTTCCTGATTGTAGTCCATCTTTTATTGCCTCTGACTCTTTTAAGATTTTCTGTTTATCTCTAGGTATCATCAATTGATTGTGATGTACCTAGGTGTAATTTTCTTTGTTTTAATTGTGTTTGGAGTTTATTGAGCTTCTTGGATCTGTAGGTTGATATTTTTCATCAAATTTGTGAAATTTTCAGGCATTTTTTTATGGTTGTTATTTTTATTTTATTTATTTTCTTTAAAAAATTTTTTGGATGCGTTACATCTTCGTTGCAGTGCACAGGCTTCTCTCTAGTTGTTGTGTGTGGGTTTTCTCTCTCTAGTCGTGCCGCACAGGCTCCAGAGCACGTGGGCTCTGTAGTTTGCAGCATGTGGGCTCTCTTGTTGAGGCGTGTGAGCTCAGTAGTTGTGGTGTGTGGGCTTAGTTGCCCCACAGCATGTGGGATCTTAGTTCCCCGACCAGGGATTGAACCCGTGTCCCCTGCATTGAAAGGTGGATTCTTTATCACTGGACCACCAGGAAGTCCTTCAGGCATTATTTTTTAAAATACTTTTTAAAGTATTTTAAAATACTCTATCATCCAATTTTTCTATCATCTCCTTCTGAGACTCCAAATGCCTCTGTGTTAAACAACTTGTTATTGTTCTAAAGGTCACTGAGACTCCAGCTTACTGTTTTTCAAACTTCTTTTCTCTGTGCTTCATTTTGAATATTTCCTATTATCCTATCTTTTAGTTTACAGACCTTTTTCTTTGCCATGTCCTAATACAGAAGTATTCTTCAATTCTAGAATTTCCATTGGGTTTTTAAAAACAGTTTCTGTTTCTCTGCTGAGCATCCCCATCTGTTTACTCATTAAGTCTATCTTTTCCTTTAAATTCTCGGACATGTTGATAATAGGTGTTTTAAAGTCCTCATATGATAATCCCAATGTATCCATCATCTCAGGAACTTTGTTGACTTTTTTTTTTTCATGGTTATAGATCATATTTTCCTGCTTCTGAACAATTTTTGATTGTATGACAGACATCATAGATGCTACATTGTTGAGTGTCTGGATTTGTTGTCTTCCTTTAAAGATATGGAGTTTTGATCTGGCAGATTTAGTGGTAGATTTGCTTGATTCACTTTCAGGGCTTGTTTTCTAAGTTTTGTTAGGGTGAGTCTAGAGTATCCCTTGCTCTGGGGCTCTGTCATTTTACTCCTAATATGTGGCTTTTCTAGGGTCTCAGTTGAACTCCAGAATGGTCAGCAAAGTCTCTTTAATATGGATGGTTGGAAGTCCTACATCTCTAGCATTGTGGGATCTCTGGAATTTCCATTCAGCTCTTAGCTCTCCAGTAACTATTCTCTCCTAGGCCTGCCTGTGGAGTCCCACCCTGCACATATGCAGCTTAGTGTTTGGTCACAGATTTAAGGGGAGTTTTATGCATATTTCTGAACGTCTCTGGGCAGCTCTCTCCTCTCTGGCATTTTTACTAGTAAATCCTATCTATCTCAGCAGCCTCAAATTCCTATCTCTACATCATCAGTTTAGCCAGATTGCCATTCTCCGTTGTGCTCCACTTTCCTGCACCACAAACCAGAAAATGTCCAGGACAAACCTGGGGCTCGTCTCTTGTGTTTCCCTTCTCTCAGGGATCATCGTCCTTTGCCATCTGTTTTCCAACTTCTGAAAACTGGTACTTCATGTATTTTGCCCAGTTTTATAGTTACTTATGTTCAGAGGGCTAGTCCAGTGCCATTTACTACATCAGAGTCAGAAGCAGAAGTTGCATGAGCATATATAGATATGGGAGTTGTCTGTAGACAGGAATATCTTATTCTCTTCTTCACATTGCCTTCAAGATAAAATAAAAACTTACTGTGAAGACATTCATCTCTCTCCATGGTCTGCCTCGCTGACTGGCTTCATTACCAATAATCCCTTTCTTACACACACACGCACGCACGCACTCACGCACGCACGCGCGCGCGCGCACACACACACACACACACACACACACACACACTCCTTGACCTACTTTTGGTTTTCCATGTACCTCTGGCTTTTCTTATGCTCTGCTTTTGCACATACAGATCTCTCTGCAAAACATACCCTTCCTAATTGCCTAAATACCCCCTAATTGCCTTTCTAATTCCTAGTTATCCTTCAGAATGCAGCTCAACTGCCATCTCCTCCAGGAAGCCTTCTCTGGTATAGTCTGGGTTAAATGTCCCCTTATTTATGCTTTTTTATCACTCTGGTTTTGCCTTTATCAAAGCTGTATTGGTCACATTTTATTGTAATTGCCTGTTATGACCTATCCTTCACGCCCTCCACCCTACCCTCCACACTGAACATTTCAAGGACAGGGACAAAATCTGAACATTTCAAGGATAGGGACAAAATCTGATTCTTTTCAGAGTCACACATTTTAAGAAACTTTTTTTAATAAAGGGCCAGATAATAACTGTTTTAGGGTTTGCAGGCCAAACGGTCTCTGCTGTAACTACTTGACTCTACCGCTGTAGCATGAAAGCAGCCATAAACAATACATAAATCATATGTAAACTATAAAACTTTATTGGAACACAAACAGGGAGTGGGCATAGCTTACTGATCCCTGGCTTAGTACATAGTAGTTGCCTAGTAAATGTTCATTTGATTAATTAGTTAATAGAATAGAATATTATTATGGGAGGCCTCAGGGAGATGCAAAAGACTGTGATCAATTGCCTGAGTGTTTTCCTGGAATGGAAAAGTGACACTTATCTTGAGACCTTAAGGAAGGAAAAAAAAGCTAGCTGAGTAAAGAAGGCAGAATGATAGAAAGTTGAGGAATTTCTGGCCTAAATGACAGATCTCCCCATGCAAGGCTTTTTCCAGTAGACTCTACTGGGACGGGATCCTAAAAACCAGAAGAGCTCGGTCAGAGTGAGTTCCTGAAGCAGCCAGGAGCAGGAAAAGCCAGAGGGCGAGTACAAGCTGTGTCCTGGGCAGCACCCAGGGGCAAACCCAGAGGAGCCAAGTTCTGTGCCCAAATCCGAAGAGTCCGAAATCAGGCAGATTCTGGAATTGAGCTTAGGGTAAGAATAACCAGGGCAAGAAGGAAAAGTGAGAGCCAAGACAGGGCTGGCAGGTCCACAGCGTTTTTCTGTTGATCACTGGCCATGTGGTGCCCAGGTACGTCTGTGGGTGTGTTGACCTTTGTTTTCTTAGAAAAGTTAAGTAACAGAGTCATCTACTAAGAGAGAAGGGGAGAGGAGGCTAGGACTCAGAGACTGGAGGAGCTCTGGTGTAGCTACTATAACCAATTCCATAAGGGCCCAACCACATCCCCAGACAAAGATTTGCTGCGATATGATGGTTGAGGCTAAGGTTGGGTAGCAGGAGGTTGTAGCAAACTAGTCCCCAAGGCTGTAGAATGTTCTCCAGTGAAGCGCTACGCGTGGGTGTCAAGGAAATGAATGGGTGGCTTCTGCAGGATTGGGATGGGCAGGGAAATACAGCCACTGGCAAAGCAGTCCAGGAAATCTGGCTGTTACTGAATACCTGCCACACGCAGAACACCTCAGAGAATCCATCTGCTGTGCACCATGCTTCCTCCTGCACCAGACAAAGGCAAGACATGGTTCCTCTTTCATCAGCACTAGCCTTCTAGGCACCATCGTGAACCCCGGTAATTTATCACCAGTGATGACAAAGAAGAGATTTCAAAAATGAGGCGAGTACACATATATTCAGGATGTCCCCCTGGAGTGGCTTTTCAGATGGATGCACACCTGGTTGGCTAGCAGTGTCTCAAAGTCACATATCTAATCATTTCTTCCTCCCAGCTTCCCACTTGTCTCATCTCATCTATGCCTCATCCAAGCTACTGGGAGTAACCATCTAGACCCAGCTATGTGTGAGCCACTTAAACACTGCTGGAGTCAGAGAGGCATGGTAACCCGAAGAGCTGTGGCCTTACCTGAGAGCCAGAGAGCTGGCAGTAGTGTTTGTTTCTCTGTCTTTACCCTGAGGCTGAAACCCAAGTGTTTTACCGAGGACCCCGGTGGTAGTCCCAGAGTATTCACTTAAGAAAGTCACGAGCATTTACTTTGTCCCCTTCTCCCCAGGCCTCCTGTTACCTGGGGCTTCTCTTCCTCTCATCCCTTATTTCCTGGAGGATGGTGGGGCCCGGGGCTAAACTCTGTGCCCCAACTAATTGGGGTCTGCTTGGCACCTCATTCTGCCAGCTCTAAACCACTGAGTCCTGTTTAGATGACTCCCTACCATTTTCTTCAGACTCAGGTTCTTGCATCTGACATTCCTGTCATCTCTGCCCCCCAATTCTAAGTCAGACTGCACCCAGTCACCGAATCAGATTCCCTTTGGTCCCATGCCTTCCAGAAGCTTGTCTGGCTTTGCCCTGCCCCATTCAGATTTAATTTGACTGGCTGGTATTTACTGAGCCCATTTCGTGTGTTAACTAGTCATTACTTCATGGACATCAGCCTCAGAAAAACACCACGAGGCTGGTCATGTCAATATCCCTACTTTACAGATGAGGAAACTGAGTTGAGAGTGACTAACATATTCAATCTAGGAAGTTTCAAATTGGAGACCAGAATGCATGTTGGTCTCCTCCAAAACCCCGAGTTTTAACGACTTCACTAAACTGACTCCCACAGACTGTCGGATCCTCCCTGATCTTACTGGCTCATACCTCTGGTTCCATGTTCCCATTTCCTCTCCACTGCCCTAAGTCAGGCTCTACACAACTCATCCAGGGGATGTTGGTGGATCTCCCGTTTGGTCTCCTCACACTTGAGCCCTCTCCCCTCCTACAGCTGGCGTGTCCTGCCAGAGATGTGGTGCAGTGGGCTGGAGGAAAGCTGGGCTGTAACACCAGACAGACCTGACTTTGAATCCCAGCATCTTCAATCATTTGCTTTGGTAATCTCAGGTTAGTTTCCTCATGTGAAAGGTGGAAATTATGATAGCATCTATATCAAAAGAATTTTCTGATTAATTTTAAAGGCATATGCTACATATAAGTATTTCTTAATGTCTGAATATTTCATAAAAGTTCTTTTAAATAAGCATTTGCCATGAAGGGAGTTCTTTGTTAAATTTCTGATCTGGACATTCTTTTATAAGTTAATTGTTTGAATCTCAGAAGGCATTTTTCCCCATTGATACAGTGTTACAGTAAAACAGAAGATTATAAGGCAAGCTCACACACTAAACAATCGGGTTTGAAAAAAAGGAATTTTCTTTTTTGAGTATTTGATGTAATAATATAGATCAAGTCCTTGACACAGTGCCTGGCACGTAGTAACAACGCCATGCATGTTAACTATCGTCATGTCATTCTTCCCAGAAGGAAACTTCCATCATGTTTCTCTCTCTTCCGATGCCATTTACCACAGTGGACACTCAGAACCCTCTGCAACCTGGCCCTGACTTTCTTTTTCATCTTATCTCTTTGTCTTCTAACTCTCCAGTCCACCAAACGGTCTCCATTTCCTGACCTCTCAGTGGGATGTGGGAAAAGAACGTGTGTTCTGGGGTCAGGCGGATCTGGGTTTGAACCCCAGCTTTGCCCCCTTGCTAGCTCTGTGAGCTTGGGTGGGTTCCTTAACATCTCTGGACCTTGATTTCCTCATCTATAAGATGACAATGAGGTTGTAGTGAGAGTTACACCTAGGAAAGTATTATGGCTAACACCTAACAGGTGTTTAATCCTCTTAGCTATTTTTAATAGAATTCCCACTCCTACTGTCCTGCCAGTTTTCCCATGGGAGTCTCCTTCCCAGGGGAACATGTCCTTCTTCCTCTGCCTTCTTGTGGATTCCCATAGTGCTTTCTGTCTGTAAAACTGCAGAGACTTTCTTTTGCACAGTTCTTTAAAGTTTTTGTAGTTCTCTCCCAAACCAGCCCAATTAATTTGTACAACTCTGGGAGATGGTCCAGACTAGTAATTATTATCTCTATTTTTAAAAGGTGAACTGGGGCTCTCCGAGCTGGAATGACTGATTCATGGTCACGAATGGAGGCCTGGAGCCCAGGTCTTCTGGCTCTCCGTCACCATGCCCCCTCCCCCCATACCATTCTGCGCATGAGTGACTGCCACTCACCTGAATTCATTGTTATTTCTAACACTGCAGACTGTTGTTCCATGAGTGCCTACCTTGTCCCCCAGGGAGGATGTGGTCTGCTCCCACACCTTAGCCTAGGGCCTTGCAGGTATCTATTATGTGGTTGATGTCATTCAATGTATTGAAGTTTGAATAAATGTGGTATGTTTGAGTCCTTGAATTTGGAATTAGCTGCTCCATCCCCTTTGCTCTGTGTTCTTGTTTCTAGAACTCTGAACATGCTCGATTATAGGTAATCTGCTTATCCATCTGTTTCTCCACCCCCAGACCATGAGTCTCTCCAGGACAAGTACCATATCCAATTCCTGTCGGTGCCCAGGGCCTGCCACTGTGCTTGGCACATAGTAAATGGAAGTTGAATGAATAAACCAGAAGGGGCCATCTGGGTCCATCCCCTAATCCCCCTGTGATTGTGCTTGTTCCCGTTCTCTTATCTTAGTTCATATTATGTATCTCTTATCTCCTCTATTGAATTAAAGGCAGGTTCATGTTTTACTCATTTTTGTAGCCTCCCAAACAACCGGCAAAGGAGGAAACTATAATTATTGAGGGTCTATTGTGTGTCAGTGATTGCACATATATTATGTCATTATTTTAAAAATTGAATTTAATTCTTATAACAGGTCAAAAAGGTAGGCATTATCACCCCTGAATTACAAAAGAGGGAGATGGGACTCAGGGAAATAAAATAATTGGAATTTGACCACGTTTACACAGCTAGTAATGCCGGGATTTGAATCCCTGTCTGCTGGCTCTGAGACCCATGCCTTTCCTTTTTGTTGCTGTTTGGTGTTTATTTTTAACAGCATGCAGAATAGCTGAGTGCTTTAGCCCAGTAGGAGTTAGGAACTCTGCTGAACTGAGATTTGAATTTAATCACATTGAATGGAATCTGTGCCAGCCTGTTCCCAAACACTTCGAGCACATATACTGCCACCTTTGCATTTGACTGGATGAATGCTTCAGGAAACATGTACTAAGCATTCCCAATGCAGCAAGCTCAGTGCTGGCCACTGGGAATACAGTCTGAAGACAGGCTTCCTCAGGGAGCTTACAGTCTAGTGAGAAAACAGACGTGCGGCAGGGATCGTAAATGTGATCTATGCTGATAGGACAAACTAGTAGTTACCAGTGGGGAAAGGGGCAGGGGAGGGGCAAGCTAGGGGTATGGGATTAAGATATACAGACTACTAAGTATAAAATAGATAAGCAACAAGGATATATTGTACAGCACAGAGAAATATAGCCATTATTTTGTAATAACTTTAACTTTATAAAAATATTGAATCACTGTGTTGTATACCTGAAATTAATATAATATTGTAAATCACCTATATTTCAATTTTTTAAAAAATGTGATCAGAAGACAAGGGCCTAAGTCATTCTGTGGTGGTCTTGGGAGGCTTCTGGGTAGATTATAAAGGAGGAGTGAGTCAGCCATGACAAGAGGAGGAAAGCACAGAGGGAGCAGCATGGGCTGAGCCACTGAAGTATGAAGTTGCAGGTAGGTTGGGTCTGGAACGAGGGGACATTTTGGTGGAACAGAGCCGGAGGAATAAGAGATGCTGAAACTGGTCTCCCTGTGTTCACATCATGAACCAAAGGTCATGACTGGTTCTTACCCTTGCCCCTACCAGGCAGTGCTCTTGGCCTAGATGATAGCCAGGACATTCTCCCTACTCAGGAAGTGAGTTAGAGAAATAGCTGGCAACATCTCCATCTGTCTTCTCTAGGGACATGACGTGGAGCTTGCATTTCCCTGATACGTGGGAAATAATGATCCAGCAGTTGGGCGGACCCACATGGTGATGTCATCTGCCTGGATCATGTCATCCCTCAGCAGGCTGGGCAGGTGGCTTTGTGCCCATGTTCTTGATGTGCCTCTGGGTCAGAGCACCCTGGGTAGCAGGTGGCAGATGTAAACAAGATCAGGGCCTGTTCAGAATCACTTTCTTAAGTGTTGGGGTAGCGTGGAGAGTTCTGCCCACTCTGGGCCACAGGGTGATAAACTGCAAATGTCGGCTGGGTCCACCCAGTTCAAGTTTTCCTCTTCGCTATGCCTGAAAATGTTCCTTAACTTAAGACTTTATAAAACCAACCATAGGATTGCGGACAGCTGAGCCAACCCTATGATGGGTTGTATGAACTTAGTAATCAGTATATATGCATCTATATTCATCACATGCAAAAACAAATCCAGGGAGGTGCTGGGGTTGACTCTCTCCTCTCCTTCCTCCCTCTTGAGATGGAAGAATCTTCAGGCTGAGTTCTGTCTTGGTCCTGTCCAGATCTTATTCTGTTCTCCCTTTGTGTCATCCATTAATTCCCTGCTACATCCCACTGCAGTCATCATCCCGCATGATCCTCGCCAAACCGCAGTAGACTGGTCATGTCCTTGTATCCAAACCACCTTTCCCATGCTTTCACATGGCTAGCCTGCCTGCCCCTCACCCTGGAAGGTACGTAAAAGCCAGCTAAAAAGCAATTATACTCCAATAAAGATTTTTTTTTTTTTTTTAAAAAGCCAGCTAAAAACAGCAGTGCTTTTTCCCAGGAGCTGTCAAGCCTAATTCCCCACTCACTCCCTTTACCTTTTGCTCCATGCTGACCTCCCCAGCTCCACACTCCAATTTTGCTCCCTCTAATGCATTCTTCATGCTGCTGCCTGGATGATTTATCTAAAATTCAAATGTGATTGTTTCGTTCCCCTGCCCAAAACCCTTCAGTGGTTTCAGACCCTTTCAAATGACATCCAAACTCATTTGAGCAGGTCCCTTCTACCTCCCTGGCATCATTTCCTGCCTCTCCCGTTGACAGTTTGTGACACAGCAATGCTAAATTACTTATGGCTCCCCAAACACACAATGTTATTTAATGTTTCTGAGTCTGCCAGAAATAGCCTTTCCTCTCTGTTCTGTCTTACAAATCTGCTCAGCATTTAAAAATTCTCTCAACTTTCTTCTTCTCTAAGATCCTTCCAGACAGGAGTCATTATTCTGGGCCACCTCTGTGTCTTGTTTAGACATCTACCCATTGCCCTATCATATATCCCCAAGACATACTTGCTTACAGGGACTGTCTTATTCATCCCAGAACAGTGCAGGACCTAACACAGGGCAGGTGCTTAGCCAACGCTGCTTGAATCATTGTTCAATTACACCTCCTCCCCATCCTTTAAGGGACTTGTGTTCTAGCCACATACACACTGACCTGTATCCTGATTGGCTTTCCCAGGTCGGGCAAATCACTGGTCTGCAATCATCGGCGGATCCCACTCCAAGAATTACGTACTATGGGAGTATGGAGGATATGCGAGCGAAGGCGTCAAACAAGTTGCAGAATTGGGCTCACCAGTGAAAATGGAGGAGGAAATTCGACAACAGGTAAGAAAAACAATCACAGAAGGACCAAAACCCAGAAATGCAGTCAAGCATCCTTTAGCTTTCTTTCCCAGGGGCTCGAAATTTACAGTACAATGTGCTGGAAAATTGGTACCATAGGAAGTGAAATCTATTTGCTGAGTTTGAGGGGGTTTATGTTCAGTAGAGGACAGAGGCACAAATGTCCATCTTGTCGTCTCAGATTTTCCCTAACTGCATTTGTGCTTTCTTCAGCTTGTGCTAAAAGCTGCTACTGTGGCTGCATTGTTGGGGTACCATGTCTCTGTTCTCCCAAGGGTCCGTGCGGTGGATTACGGTTTTCTTACTCTGATCCATGAGAGGGCTGGGGGGAGTGACGTTCACTCTAAGCTAAAATCACCATTTCCAAAGAGAAACATTTATTTATCGACACATGCTTTTTGCATCTATGTCTTGAGGTGTTTGATAAATTAGTCAGTGATTAATCATAATCATTATAGACTGAAGCATCTTTTATGTACCATGTACTGTGTCATGTGGGCCCAGGAGCCGGACTATTATCTAGGACCCCATTCATACCAATGAGAGATAAGGGAGCAATCGTCCGTCATTCTTTTCTGTCTGTTGGGAAGTACCATCATCCCTCATCAAAAGCACTAGAAGGAGGCTGATGAGGGATCTTGAAAGAAGAGCTATGGTTTTTCGAAGGTCATTCACAGGCTGCACTGTGGGGAGGAGGTGGCCCAGCTTTGGCCATCACTACCCACGAAAGCCCTTTGGGCCTGAGAGAGCTGGGTAGGCACCCACATCTCACTGCTCACAAGTGCGCAGGAGGAAGTAAGGAAAGAGCAAACTGTGCTTGGAGTGTGGTCATTTCCAGCACAGGTCACTGAGGGGCTGCTGCCTGCTCAGGCTCCTGCCCACATCTCCTGAGACAGTGCAGGGCCCCTGAAGACACTGGGCCCGGTGTCTCACGATGTGTATTGCAGCAGGGCGAGCAGAGCTGAGGCCCCTAGCCCTTCCTCCTGACGTCTACCATCTGGACTCCAAGCTCCCACAAACCCTAAAGTGAATGCAGCAAAGGTCACCTGATTCCTACTATAATCCCCTGAGGAATTCTTTTGGACCAGAGTCCAAAAACGCCCAGGAATTAGCTTATGTTTCTCATTAGTTTGATTTAAAACCTTTCTCCATTCTCAGAAAAAATGTTTAACCCAGTGTTTTGAGACAGCATGTCATTCATCACAAGTTTATCTTACGAACAACTTCGTGTTTCTCTAACTCTGGCTGCCATGCCTCGTAACTGGCATCACTCATTCGGGCTACAGCACAACCATGTTCATCTGCAAAGTCATGAAGGGCTTCATATTGGTCCTGGTCTCTCCAGCCTATCATGGAGGCGGTATCCCTTGTTTGGGTTCCTGGTTCTCAAACATGGAATTGTGATACACTGGCTGTATCTGTTCTGTTGTGTCGTATGTTGAAAACCATCTATTACAAATAATAGTTGAAATACCAAAGTTTGCAAATTAATTAGATCAAGGTCAAGGGCATCTTCATAATAATGCCTGTGTCACTCATTGGCTATCTTGAGAGGTTTCTGGTGAGAAGGGAAGCATGTATGAATTGTGAGAAACTGAGACCACATTGTACCGGCAAGCGTTATCTGTCATGTGTCATAGCAATAAAAAGGCTGAAAACTGATGGATGGAACCCCCCCACCTTATGCCCCCTTAGGAAAATGTTCTTTGCTCGGTGTGTTCCTGATCAGCGCACCTTGGATTAGCTTCTGTACACATGGATGATGTCTGGTTCTCCCAGCTGGCTAGTGTTCTTGACATTAAGTCATAACAATGTTTAATTACGGGTTTTGCACATGGGAGTTAAAAATCCCACTGACGGCTTCCCTGGTGGCGCAGTGGTTGAGAGTCCGCCTGCCGATGCAGGGGACACGGGTTCGTGGCCTGGTCCGGGAAGATCCCACACGCCGCGGAGCAGCTGGGCCCGTGAGCCGTGGCCACTGGGCCTGTGCGTCTGGAGCCTGTGCTCCGCAACGGGAGAGGCCACAACAGTGAGAGGCCCGCGTACCGCAAAAAAAAAATCCCACTGAGCATGTCCTAGGGTTTGTCACCACCTGTCAGGCCCTCTAGATGCTGAACATGTACTTTTAGCTCTCACCTCTACTTGGAGAAGACAATATTAAATTTCCTGTTTTTCCCTGATAAGGAAACTGAGGCACAGTCAATAGTTAGAGAATTCCAGAACTTGAACCCAAGCCTGTCTGACTCCAAAACCTGTATGTAGTACCAGATACATAATTTGCAGAGCCTGGTGAAAATGTGGGGTCCCTTGTTCAAAACTTAAGAATTTCAAGATGGTGACACTGAATTTCACAGCACGGGGCCCTGAGAGTCTGAACAGGTCACACACTCGTGAGGCCGGTCCTGCTCATCCTCCTTCCCTGCCCCACAGAGAAACTCCCCTCTCCAGCCTCTGAAATAAGCCTGTTTCCAGAGCTCTGCTAAGCCACGCATCCAGCTCCCCAGGTCCTCAGAAAGTCAGGAGGATAGAGTGATTTCAGGGTCCCTTCTCTTCCAAATAATTCATGGTTCTAAATATTGTTCCCTGCAAGCACACAATTCATTATATTTTTCTGGAAGTCAGGTAAGAAGCAGCATAAAAAAGGAACAAGAATATGAATCCTCCTGGAATATGAAAGTGTCCTCTGAATAACCAGGGACCTGCTTGAACACATCTACAAACTAACACGGTGTTCTCAGCCTTTAATACATTACATCCTACCAGCTGCTCTATCAAAGAACCCGAGTCCAACCAGGATGAAAATAAAAGCCCTATTTTCCCAAGAAAGACATTTATATGCTTCCCAGCCTTCTGTTATTATAGACTTATCGCTTGCTGCAAGTTTCAAGGGCATTAAAAATCACAGCAGATATTGTTGGAGGTAAATCTTATGCTAATGGCTTTCAAACACAAATGAACAAAAATAATAATCGCATTAGTGGTGGAAAACTGTAATAATATTATTGAGTATAAATTTTAATATTGCTATAACTTCAAAACACCAAGAAAATTAATGAAAAATTACAGCAGCATTATTGGCAATAATGACACTGGTGGCCAGAGAGGGTGGGGGAAGGGCACAAGGCACACTTCTTAGTAGGGGACAGAGGCAAATGGGTCCTGGTGGGGACTGTGGATTAGAAATACTGAACTGAGGCTGGCCTGGCAGGTCACAAATGAGTAACCCAAGGCAGGTAGACGCAGTAGGGAATGGCAGATCCTACGCAGACCCAGGACCCGAAAGTGAGCTGGTGTATGCTCATCTTATGAAAATGTTTCACTAAGACCATTTCTACTTTGTTAAGTAGACATCTATGGCATGTATACTAGGTGTCTGGTTCTCTGCTGAATGTGGCCCAAAGATGGTGCCCCCTTCACCATGTTATTCATGCTAGAAAGCTAGGCATCATCCTTGATTGTGCCTCCTGTCCCATCTTCTGCCTTCTCTTCTAAATTCCTCCAGGTCACTTCCTCATTACCGCACCTCTATTTAAACCATCCTCATCGCTTGCCTAAATTATTGCACTAGCCATCTGACCTCCCTGCCTCCAGTCCTCTTCCTGTTTTCCACACTGCCCCACGGCCATTTTATAAAATACCAATAGGATTATGCCACTCTCCCAATGAATGGCTCCCGACTGACAGCAAGATAAAGTCCAAACTCCTTATCCTAGCTTGAAAACCCTCTATGATCTGGCCTTGTTTACCTCCCCCATCTTATTTCTTGCTGCAGCTCTAAGCTATACCCATGCAGAACCTCTTTCAAACTCTCCAGAGCCATGTCCCTCTTGCATCTGGGCCTTCTGTCAGCCTGGAACATCTTCCAGCACCCCATCAACTGGTGAACTGGTGAACTCCATCTCTCCTTCAGGACTCAGCTTAGATGTTGCTTCTTCCTGGAAGCCTTCCTGAATTCTGTACAAAATCCATGCCCTTGCCATGTGCTCCCACAACACCCTGTACCTCCCCCATCATTACCATCATCACGTAATGATGCAAGTCCTTGTTTGATGTCTCTCCCTCACCAAACTGCAAAGTTCAAATCCATGTTTTCCATCTCTGTATCCTCTTAGCTGGGTATAGTTTTAATTGCTTCATAATTGTTACTTGCATGAGTAATTTACTTGATAACTTTACTAAACATCTACTAAATAAATGCCAGGCGTTAGAGATCCAACAGTGAACAGATCATTCCCTGCCTTCATGGAGTCTGCATTCTAATGGGGGAGACAAGAAGAAAAAAGGGTTAAATAATTATAAATTATGGTAAGAGAAAGAAACTAACAAGAGGTGGCTAGAAAATAGCAGTAGGGTGGGACCTTGTTAGTAAGGTAGTCAGGGAAGGTCTTGATGAGACCATTAAGCTGAGACCCAAAAGAAAAGCACAAGGAAAAGATCACTCTAGATGGTGACAACAGCGTGTGCAGAGACCCAGAAGTAGAAAAGAGCTTATCATGCTTGAAGAACTGACAGAAGACTGGTGTGGCAAGAGGGGAATCAGTGAGGGGGAGTGTGGCTCTGTGTGAATGAAGGACACACTGTCTCCGCGCTGGAGGAATTCACAGATTGGGCTGGAGAGGTGGATACATAAATAACTATTTCCGTATAATGTACTTAGTTTCTTTAAGGGAATCTCTGCAGCAGCTGAGGAAATGCAAACATTAGACTGTGGCAGCCCTTGAAAGTGCCATTCTCTGGGTCCCCCCCAGCCTTTAACATCCCCCCTATTTCCTGAGGACACATGTTAGACACATATTAGTTTCCCTGTCCCTTCCTCTGGGCAGGCTGGGTGTGGTACCCTTTCCTGGGGTGACCACAGCTCCCTGTGCGGTCCCTCTCCTAGACTGAGTGGTCCCTGCTTCCTTCTTTCTTTCTTTCTTTTCTTTCTTTCTTCCTTTTTCTTTTTCTTTTTTTTTTTAAATTATTGGAGCATAGTTACTTTACGGTGTTGTGTTAGTTTCTCCCGTACAGCAAAGTGAATCAGCTGTATGTATATAGGCATCCCCTCTTTTTTTATTACTTCCCATTTAGGTCACAGCAGAGCAGTGAGTAGAGTTCCCTGTGCTTTACAGTAGATTCTCATTAGTTATCTATTTTATACATAGTATCAATAGCGTATATATGTCAATCCCAATCTCCCGATTCATCCCACCGCTGCCCCTTTTCCCCCTTGGTATCCACACGTTTGTTTTGTTCTCTACGTCTGTGTCTCTGTTTCTGCTTTGCAAATAAGATCATCTATACCATTTTTTTTTTAGGTTCCACAAATATGTATTAATATCTGATATTTGTTTTTCTCTTTCTGACTTACTTCACTCTGTATGACAGTCTCTAGGTCCATCCACGTCTCTACAAATGACCCAATTTCGTTCCTTTTATGGCTGAGTAATATTCCATTATATATGTGTACCACATCTTCTTTATCCATTCATCTGTCAGTGGACATTTAGGTTGCTTCCGTTTCCTGGCTCTTGTAAATAGTGCTGCAATGAACATTGGGGTGCATGTGTCTTTTTGAATTATGGTTTTCTCTGGGTATGTGCCCACTAGTAGGATTGCTGGGTCATATGGTAGTTCTATTTTTAGTTTTTTAAGGAACCTCCATACTGTTCTCCATAGTGGTTGTATCAATTTACATTCCCACCAACAGTGCAAGAAGGTTCCCTTTTCTCCACACCCTCTCCAGCATTTATTGTTTGTAGATTTTTTAATGATGGCCATTCTGACTGGTGTGAGGTGATACATCATTGTAGTTTTGATTTGCATTTCTCTAATGATTAGTGATGTTGAGCATCTTTTCATGTGCCTCTTGACCATCTGTATATCTTCTTTGGAGAAATGTCTATTTAGGTCTTCTGCCCATTTTTCGATTCAGTTGTTTGTTTTTTTGATATTGAGCTGCTTGTAAATTTTGGAGATTAATTCTTTGTCCATTGTTCCATTTGCAAATATTTTCTCCCATTCTGAGGGTTGTCTTTTTGTCTTGTTCATGGTTTCCTTTGCTGTGCAAAAGCTTTTAAGTTTAATTGGGTCCCATTTGTTTATTTTTGTTTTTAGTTTCATTACTCTAGGAGGTAGGTCAAAAAAGATCTTGCTGCATTTCATGTCAAAGAGTGTTCTGCCTATGTTTTCCTCTAAGAGTTTTATAGTGTCTGACCTTACATTTAGGTCTTTAATCCATTTTTAGTTTATTTTTGTGTATGGTGTTAGGGAGTGTTCTAATTTCATTCTTTTACATGTAGCTGTCCAGTTTTCCCAGCACCACTTATTGAAGAGGCTGTCTTTTCTCCATTGTATATCCTTGCCTCCTTTGTCATAGATTAGGTGACCATAGGTGTGTGGGTTTATCTCTGGGCTTTCTATCCTGTTCCATTGATCTATATTTCTGTTTTTGTGCCAGTGCCATATTGTCTTGGTTACTGTAGCTTTGTAGTATAATCTGAAGTCAGAAGCTCCATTTTTCTTTCTCAAGGTTGCTTTGGCTATTTGCAATCTTTTGTGTTTCCATACAAATTGTAAAATTTTTTGTTCTAGATCTGTGAAAAATGCCATTGGTGATTTGATAGGGATTGCATTGAATCTGTAGATTGCTTTGGGGTAGTATAGTCATTTTCACAATGTTGATTCTTCCAATCCAAGAACATGGTATATCTCTCCATCTGTTTGTGTCATCTTTGATTTCTTTCATCAGTGTCTTATAGTTTTCTGCATACAGGTCTTTTGCCTCCTTAGGTAGGTTTATTCCTAGGTATTTTATTCTTTTTGTTGCAATGGTGAATGGAATTGTTTCCTTAATTTCTCTTTCTGATCTTTGGTTGTTAGTATATAGGAATACAAGAGATTTCTGTGTTAATTTTGTATCCTGTGACTTTACTAAATTCATTGATTACCTCTAGTAGTTTTCTGGTGGCATCTTTAGGATTTTCTATGTATAGTATCATGTCATCTGCAAACAGTGACAGTTTTACTTCTTCTTTTCCAATTTGGATTCCTTTTATTTGTTTTTCTTCTCCAACTGCCATGGCTAGGACTTCCAAAACTATGTTGAATATAGTGGCAAGAGTGGGCACCCTTGTCTTGTTCCTGATCTTAGAGGAATTGCTTTCAGTTTTTCACCATTGAGAATAATGTTTGCTGTGGGTTTGTCATATATGGCCTTTTTTATGTTGAGGTAGGTTCCCTCTATGCCCACTTTCTCCTGCTTCTTTCCTTTTCCATCTCCCAGGCATGTTCTATGTCCCTGGAAGGTGAGCACTTGTTGATTTCCCTCACGGCTCTGTTCTTATTCTATTGCTTCATTATGGTTACTTTTAATGTTTTCAATTTTAAACACATCTACTTGTGTCATTCAGATTATTCTATTATCTCAGGGTCTTAGGGACTAATGTTCATTTGATGAACTTGCCCTCTCTCCCCATCACTAGTTTCCTCATTTGATTTTGGATTGTTTGCTCATCTTCAGTGGGTCTTTTTCTTTGTTCCCTGTGGGAGTCCTCTGTGCCCAAGTTGTGTTGTCCCCTCAGGGGGAGATTGTATTTTTGTCTTTCCACCCAAGTTTTGATGGCATTTCTCAGCTTAGAGCTCCCCACTGCCAGGCCAATGTAAATATGGACTCTGCACTTACACAGGGGAGAGTCTGGGGCTTCTATTTCTTGAAGGTGAATTTTCATTCAAGGGCCTGGACAAAGGACAAGTTTCCTTGCCACCTCCCCAAGTGACTGATGGAGGGTTTTCTTATCCCCATTCAGCCCTTCAAAATGTCCAGCTTGATGCAGGGGTGTCTTCCCACATCTCACCTAACAGCAACTTGAGACCTCCCCTTCTCTTCTGCATGGCTTTAAAACCTCCGTCTCTAGCTCCAGGGGCCATATGCCAGGCCTGGCCCCATGCATCAGCTCCTACTCACAGTTTTGGGTTAGACTTTCCTCCTCCTTTCTGGCATCCAGGGAATTTTTCTAAACTCCCTTAAGCATTTTTGAAACTTTGTCCTGCTCTCTTTTGTCTAGCATTTCTACATGTTTGTAGCAGGAGGGAGACCCTTTTGCATCAGCTCAGTCCTTCATGTTTCCTGATGTCCACCTAGCGTCTCCAGCACTTCATACGCTGTCTCACACACAGGAGCTGCTCAACCCATGTCTGAATTGGTGAATTGACACACAAGCTATAAATGTCTTGTGGCCAAATTAAGTCGTATGGACCCTGCTTGGGCCCTAGCGTGGCTGAGGCGCTCTGCCTTGGCGGGGAGGACTCTTTTTCCATTCTGGTTGCTCTGGTTCAGATCAGTGAATAACAAAACCTATGCTGAGTTCGACACAGCACAAGCTTAATTCAGGGGCCAAAGAACGGAGAAGTGGGAACTAAGGTTCACAGATGAACTTCTCGCCCACCTGGCCAGAGGGATCTAATTTTAAAGGGTAAAGACAAAGGGAGGAGGAGTGAGGCTACTGATGGGGAGGTATATGCATTAGTCTGCTGAGGAAGGGGCAAGGCTGTTTCGAGGGAGGGGGGTGCCATCCCCTTTTTATCCTTTTTTGGTCCTTAGTGTTCAGTTACAGCCCCTGGTAGGTGTGTTATTTCATATGCCAATATAGTAAAATTAACTTGTAATGAGACTCAGGGTCTGTTGGAGGTCAGATTCATTGCTCTCTTGGTCCCGGCTGTTTCCATCTGGGTTGTTTTGTTTGTTTGTAGCTTCCTTTCTGGGCCCTTTAACTTAAAGATTTATGTTCACTCCTGCTAAAGGTGGGGGATTGGCAGGATTTGAGCAAGGACATTCCTGCTGAAGGTGAAGGTTAGAGGGTTGTGAGCAAAGACCTGGAGCAGCTCCGGCAACAGTCTCTTGCATAAATCATGAACTGTGAATGGGTACTCACTTATGAAAAAATGCTAGAAAAAACACTCCAACTTTTATATTTTTAGAAATACAGGGAAAAGAACACTCCAACTTTTATACTTTTCTAGATTCAAGTCTTCCCTGACCATAAGAGGTCAGACAGTGGTGGACCCTAACACAGACATTGATTATTTCACCTTCAGGAGGCCTCACTTTGGCGGATTCCTTAAACCTGCTGCCAGGATTATCCCACCACCTATGGCACAAGAATCAATAAACAAGCAGATGTTCTTTAAAGCTGAAACAGTTTATAAGCCTCTGGAAACTGGTAGAAAGAGTTGGAGAATTTTCTTTTCTCATCTCCGTTAAATCATTAGAGATAACAGATGTCTACTAAACTTTTATTTTTCCTGATTTTTGATTTTCTAAACTTGTGATCCCTTTCCTCTAAATGAAATTAAAATCATTGGCGGATTTCTGATGTTCTCCATGAATTGTGACATGCTGCCTCATCTGATTGAGAAAGTCTCTCTCTCTGTCTCTCTCTGTCTCTCTCTCTCTGTCTCTCTCTCTCTCTCTCTCACACACACACACACACACACACACACACACACACACACACACACACAATCAGCTTTTATTCATAATAATAAAGTTCCAATGATCTTCAGTGCTTGTGAGAAGTAGTACCATATAACAGCTAAAAGCATTGGCTCTGAATCAAGACTCCTGGGTGCAAATGCTAATTCCAGCTCTTACTTATTTTGTGACTTTGGACAAATTGCTCAACCCCTCTGTGCCTTGGTTTCCTCTTCTATGAGATGAGGGTGGTAATATGCCAACCTCACAGAGTTACCGTGAGGACTAATGGAGCTGTTGCATGAAAAGTGCTTGGAGCAAAGCCTGCCCTGTAGAAAGTGCTCGCTAATTGTTACCTATCATTACCATGTTTTCATTCTTGGTCTCCATTTCCTCATCAGTAAAGTGAGGGGTCTGTCCTAAGACCGAAGAGCCCCTGAAGGAGCTAGAAAAGTTAATGATTCTAAAGGTTCAAGTTCATCATGTCAGTCCCCAGCCTGAGAACGCCACAGGATGAGGACACCCCTCCTTTGCCATCGCCCAGGCTCTGCCTCAGCCTGCCCCTCCCACCCCTGCTTAGCAGTGTCATTTCCTGATGGCCCTAGCCCTCTGTCCCAAAGTTGACCCTAAACAATTTGGAGGCAGTAACCACATCCTCATGTAAAAATGGAGCCACAACGAAACTCCATGCCCATTCCAAATCTATTCCTGTGCATGTGTTCTTCCCCTTCCTTGGAATAGCTTTATCCGGATGCCCACAGGAGCTAGTTCAACGCCACCTCCAGAGCAAGGCCTAGAGGCAGCCCAAAACAGGAGATCTTCCCACATACAGCAGGACACTTGCTGGGGGTAGAAATGCAGACAAGGCTTCCAACCCAAGAAAGGAGGTAGTCTAGTGAAGCCTCTTTTTAAAAAAATTTTTAATGCAATTTTAAAGGTTGCCTTCCATTTACAGCTATTACAAAATATTGGCTCTGTTCCCCATGTTGCACAGTACATCCTTGAGCCTATCTTTCACGCAATAGTTTGTACCTCCCACTCCGCCACCCCTATATTGCCTCTCCCCCTCTCCCTCTCCCCACTGGTAACCACTAGTTTGTTCTCTGTATCTGTGAGTCTGGGGAAGTCTCTTAATTGTAAGTAACAGAAACCTGCTCAAACTAACTTAAGAACAAAGGAGGCTTTATTGTAGGGAGAAAACAGAACTCAGGAGAACACAAGTTAATACCGAGCGCAAAAGAGCCTCATGAGAACCGTAACCAGAAGGCATCGGGCTGAGACAACCACTTACACTCTCCCCTCCCCACCCAACCCCACCACCCCAGAGTCACATGGTCTTTTCTATGCTCTTCTGTGTGACTCTCTTCCAGCATCCTTTCTCAATAGATCTGTTGTCTCTTCTTACTTACGTTGCGCATGGCCCCAAATGGTGGCTCTGTGACTTTCTTCCTTGGCTTCCCATAGCCAACTGAGCAGTGTTGGTGGCTCTTAGTTGAAATACTGGGAAGACAGACTGATCATTAGACAGTCTGTGCATGGGTGCCCCCTGCATCAGGTATCTACTTCTAATCCAATCAGCAGTTATCCCCATGTAAAGAACCATAGAGCCTATGAGTCCATACAGGGGCTGTGGGTAGGGCAATTTATACTAAAAAAAGGAAATGAAGGTAGAAGGTAAATTGATTGACATTTCAGGGCAGCAGTGGATTGGCAAGAAGTAGACCAAGTGATAGAAACCCAGGCAGAGAGCCAGAATTCAGGGCAGGATATTGGGGATGGGGCACTAAAGAGAACAAAGGCTCAGCACAAAAAAGAGAGGAGAGCAATGGAACCCCAGGATTCAGAGCTAAGCCAGTTGGGTGAGAAATGCTGGGTCTAGAGATTGGTTCAGCTACTGAGGTGGGGCCAGGGATATCACTAGACCTAGCAGAAGGACTTGGAAAGGCAGAGATCAGAGAAAGTATATAGGAGCCAAGGGCACAATCAAGACCACTTATTTGCTCTTGCATTGCATTGCACTTATCTACTGCCTTGCATTGTTACTTAAGAACCATGAAAACAGTACAGGGCAAGTAGGTAAGCTTCCTAAGTCTTTGACCTTGAGTAGGTCACCTAACCTCACTGAGCCTTAGATTTTTCATTTGCAAAATGGTGATAACGAGAATATGAACTTCGTATGTTGGTGATGAAATAATACACATGCAGTGCCTGGCTTGAAGGATGACCCATTATTACTCTTAGTATTAGGACAAAAAATTAAATTTGAAGGATTTGTAATCCCCTTGTCCTCCCATATTCTAAGAAGACGCTTTGGTTTCATTGGGTGGGAGTGCAATTGAAAGAAGAAAAAAACTGCTAGAGAAAGTAGACCAGGAAAAAGAAGTGAGGGGAGGAGTAAGGCCAGGAAGCTGGGACAGTATTAGAATTTTAAGGCATGAGAAGAGACATATATGAGCAGCTGCCCTTTGGACTGGAGAAAAAGAAAGGTCCAAAGAAGATTTTTAGTAAATTTGATTTCTAAAAGAAGAGACATCCGAAGAGGATTTTTTAGCCCCGCACTTTGCAGAGCACGGTGTGATGTCGTTAACCCTCTGCTGCCTCCTCAAGAAACATTCAGTAAACACCTACAGTGCTTTTCAGGGCTTCTTGGAGTCAGACTGGGTAGAAATTTTAGATTTTGTCACGCTGCTACACACAGTCCCCAGGGGTGCCCAGTTTTATTGGTGTTACATTAATATTGTTATCCATACCTCTTTTGTCCTTCACCACCTCATTCAAGGCTTAACTCCATGGAGTGTGTAAGTGGGTACTTGTGGTTGATAGAAATAAAGTGATACCAGCAGTGGGGGTGGAAAAGAAGTTAAAGAAAGATTCTCAGTCACAAACATTTGATACAGAAATTAGAGCATCAGTTGAGAGGTGTGATTTCAGTCATATGAAACCTTTTGTTTGCTTTCAGCTGCATCTTCAAACAAATCTAAATCACAGCAGGACAAACAGCCAAAGCGAATCAGTGATGCCTGTTCTTTAATAAAACTGGCACAGGCTGCTGTTGCTGGAAGGAAGCAGAGCCCTGCTCTTAGCTGCAATTCCTGACCTCCACAGTTTTACATCAGAGCATCATCAGTCCCGGGAAAGTTTTCTGAATCTCTCCATGGACGAAATGGGGGACAGTTTTATTCAGAACTTATAGGTTATTTAACGCCCTAAAAATCTATTTTTACAGCAACTGAGCCAAAATATTGCAAACAGAAGGCAAATTTAAATGGGGAAATAATAAATTGTCAAGATTTAGAGGCAATTTGGCAATATCTATCAAAATTGTACATTTTCTTTTTTTATTGTGGCAAAAAAACCACCCACATAACATAATACTTACCATCTTAACCATTTTTTTAAGGGATTTTGCTTTTTTTTTTAAATTTTTTAAATTTATTTATTTATGGCTGTGTTGGCTCTTCGTTTCTGTGCGAGGGCTCTCTCTAGCTGCAGCGAGTGGGGGCCACTCTTCATCGCAGTGCGCGGGCCTCTCACTATTGCGGCCTCTCTTGTTGCGGAGCACAGGCTCCAGACACTCAGGCTCAGTAATTGTGGCTCACGGGGCAGGCTGCTCCGCGGCATGTGGGATCTTCCCAGACCAGGGCTCGAATCCGTGTCCCCTGCATTGGCAGGCAGATTCTCAACCACTGCACCACCAGGGAAGCCGCCATCTTAACCATTTTTAAGTGTACAGTTGTGTAGTGCTGAGTATATTTACACTATTGTGTGTACATTTTCTTTATACCTTGACATAGTAATCCTGTATCTAGGAATTTGTTTTTCAGAAATATTCTCACACAAAGGTATATGAGGAAGAATACCCATTACATTGTTTTATAAACATTGTTTTATAAAATTGTTTTTATAAACATTGTTTATAAAAATAAGAGATGGAAAGAAGTGATTTTTTATCAATAGGGGACATATTTAAAAACTCTGGCTGCTTTTATGTAATTAAATACCACGCAACAATTAAAAAGAATAAGGCATGGGCTTCCCTGGTGGCGCAGTGGTTGAGAGTCCACCTGCCGATGCAGGGGACGCAGGTTCGTGCCCCGGTCCGGGAGGATCCCGCATGCCACGGAGTGGCTGGGCCCGTGGGCCATGGCCACTGAGCCTGCGCGTCCAGAGCCTGTGCTCCGCAGCAGGAGAGGCCACAGCAGTGAGAGGCCCACGTACCGCAAAAAAAAAAAAAAAAAAAAGAATAAGGCAGATCTGTATGTACTGATATAGAATGCTTCCTGGTATATATTACTAGGTAGGGAAAAACAGAAGAGTATCTCTAGCTAGCTGCCATCTGGGGAAAAAGACAGTTGGGTCAGAGTCAAATGCTTGTATGCATGTATAGAATATTATATGCATAGAACATCTCTATGTACACATACCAGAAACTCAATGTCTCTAGAGCAAACCGGGAGAGTAGGGGTCAGAACTGAAAGATGTATTCACATTTCACTGTATGCCCTTTTGTACTGTTTGTATGTATACATGTTACCTTTTTAAAAGAATGGTATTTAAATAAAGAAAAGTTTGATTAGAAAGTGAATATTGCAAAAAGATCAGGACTCCAAACTTAATCTGTAAGTTTAAGATTTCCCCCGGCACATAATCTAAACAATTCTACAGGCTGATTCTATGGAAATGAAAAACTAAATAGTCGAGAATAGCCAGAAAGTATCTGAAAGACAGTAATGATGGCGGGGGAGGGAGGTGTTGGGGGGAAGGGGGGCAGTAAAGAGAAAAGACTAGCCAAACCAGATATTAAAAACTACATTAAATAAGACTGTGTGACACTAGCGTATGAATAAGCAGATCAATAGTGTATAATCGGAAGTCCAGTAAAAGACCCAAATTTATTTCAAATTAAGTGTAAGGAAAAAATATAATTTCCTGTCACTTGAGGAAAGATGGTAATGGCACAACTGGAAGTCGTGGAAAAACACAATTTGCTCCATAGTTCAATCCTTAAACCAAAATAAACTCCAAGTATGTCAAAGATTTAAATATTTAAAAATGAAGGCATAAACGCATTAGAAGAAAACATGATAGAATCATTTTATACTCTAGAGCAAAATCCCTTCCAAGCATGTCACAAACCCCAGAGGTCATAAAAGAAATAACTGATAAACTAAAAGCATCTTTTTAATTGTGGAAAATATTTAAACATTTTAAAGGTGAAAGAGAAAGTGGGGGGAAATGTTTGTAGCCCATACAATAAGCAAAGGGCTAATTTCTTTAATATATAAAGAGCTCTTATGGGTCAGTTTTTTAAAGAACAATAAACCAATTTTAAAAATGATCAAAACACATAGACAGGTTTTCAGATATTTTAAAAGATGCTTAACCTCATCTACAATTATGGAAATTCATTCCACAGAGCTATAATTTTTGATCTATTGGACTTTTGATAACTATATGTTGACAGAGGTGTAGAAAAACACACACTGTAATACGCTAATTGTGGCAGTGCTGACTGGCACAGCTTTGTGGAGGGCACATTTCTCTGACTTATAGCTCCTATCCAGAAACTCATATACACAGATATACTCACACATAAGCACATGCTATTGATTGAACACTGTGTGACAGAAAGAGTACAAAAACTTAAATATCTATTAGTAGGGGACCAGTTTTAAAAAAATAAGAATTTGAGATTAAACATTGCCAAGACAAATCATTTGGTTAACAAAGAAAGTGCAGCAGAGTATTTGTAGTGTACGCCACTTGTGTTATCATTAAAGATGCACACTTACATTTCTTGAAGGGCATATAAGAATATGAATAGTGGTTGCCTCTGGGGTAGGGACCTGAGAGACTGTGGGATGGGAAGGGCCGGGGAGTCTTTCATTGTGTTGCCTCTGGTGCCTTTTGAATGTTGTACAATGTCTTTGCAAAGCTGTTCAAGAAAGTGATTATTTTACAGTTGAAATAAAAAAGAAATAAGCCAAACACTCAAGCTTAGGAGTCTTTAAGAAAGCACATTGTGTGTTCTTGATGAGTTGTTCTCAACCTGGTGAACAACAGACCTCATCTAGACTCTGTTCATGGAGTCAGGCCCATGTGGTACCAGTTTGCCCTGAAACGCCCCTGAGGACATGGTCCCCAGGAATGGGCTGGGCCAAAGTAGAGATTTATAATCCAGGTGACCAAAAGCAGTTGGCTCAGAGAAAGAGTATAATTTAATTTTTCCAAGGAGGAAAGCAAAGGTCAGAGTCGGTGCTTGGCCTTAGGTCTGAGGGGTGAGGCCACAAACAGGAAGACCCCGGAAGCCCACATAGTATGGGAAGGGCCAAAAAGTGCCCGAAGCCCCTCCCGGTGTGTTGGCAGCCACATGGCCTAGGAGGACCTGATGTCATAAAGAATTAGAGAGGACTGGCCAGAACTTTCTCCAGAAAGGCTCCAGAAGTGATCACAACTACCCCCTCTTCACCTCCAAAACTACCAGGCAGTGGTCCTTCACGCTTCAGGTGTTTAATGCCCTGCAGAAGACGGGACCTTGTCTGTGGCTTGTCCCACATTCATGGGCCTGAGTTCTGCAGGGGCCAGTGTGAGCTTCCCTCCTGAGAGTGTGCCCTGTGGACAGGGGCCTGTTCACAGGCCATTTGCAACCAGTCCACGATGCGCTAAATCCAGAAGTTAAGAATAAGTGTTTAGAAATAGCAGTTTAACAATGTCCAGTGACTCGACTAACAAAAAAAATCAGAACTTGGATACAGCCTGCAACAGATTTGATATTTTAAAGTGAAAACAAACTGGTCTTCTACTAGAGTTGAGAATCATTGTTCTAGAGGCAAGGAGTATTTCTTGAGTCATCTTTACCTCCAATACCTGAGTCAGGGTCTGGGATATCACAGATGCTTATCTGAAGTTACCCCAGTCCACAAGGTTTTTTTTTAAATAATAAGACTGAGGCTTGGAAAACATATGTGACTTGCCCAAATGCTAACGGCAGCACAGATCCTCAGCCCAGGACTCCTGACTTCCTTTCTAGAGCTTTCTCCTCTCTCTGCTAAGAGAGAAGAGACATAGGCAGCCCTGAAAATTTCATCCTGTTGTATACACTAAAAAACTTACCCAGTCTTCACCAGACTCTGTGTCTGAGACAGTTTATTTTTTTATATAAATTTATTTATTTTTGGCTGCATTGGGTCTTCACTGCTATGCGCAGGCTTTCTCTAGTTCCTGTGAGCGGTGGCTACTCTTTGTTGCGGTGCGCGGGCTTCTCATCACAGTGGCCTCTCTTGTTGCGGAGCACGGGCTCTAGGCGTGTGGGCTTCAGTAGTTGTGGCTCGCGGGCTCTAGAGCGCAGGCTCAGTAGTTGTGGCACACGGGCTTCAGTAGTTGTGGCTCACGGGCTCTAGAGCGCGGGCTCAGTAGTTGTGGCACACGGGCTTATTTGCTCCGCGGTATGTGGGATCTTCCTGGGCCAGGGCTCGAACCTGTGTCCCCTGCACTGGCAGGCGGATTCTTAACCACTGTGCCACCAAGGAAGCCCTGAGACAGTTTAGAGTAGATTTTCCAATGAATATTTGCCACCTAGTGGTAAAACAAAGGTGTATGCACCTCGTATAGACTTCATTCATTCATTCATTCATTCAGTGTCAAACACCATATTCGAGAAATCACTTGTCCTTAAGAGGCTCATGGTCTCTTGGGAAAGAATCACGTAGAAATAGGTGATTACAACACAGTGCAACTTGGGCCGGGAAAGTCCAGTCCAGGGCACACAGGAGCACAGAGCAGAGCCTTCCCCTGGCTCAGGAAGCTGAGATTTCATGAGCAGTATTAAACTCAATATTTTAATGCTCAAAAAGTATTAGCTCCTTTCTTGTCTTGCTCTTGCTGGACCATCAGGACCAGGATAGCAGTTTTTGTTGCCGCCTCTTCTCTGGGTGAGGATGGACTCATGAGCTGAGCGTGTTAGGAATGCAGCCAGTGCATACCCTTTGGCTGAATGGGGTATCTGTCCCAAGCGCTGTATCCCCAGCCACCTCTACATCTGGTCTTCGGGTCTGTTTTGAGAAAGTGTTGTTCATTTCCAGCGCCTGGTCAGGGCATCCGTGGGCTGTCACTCCTGTCTGTTTAGTTCTTCAGCTCTCTCATCCTGAATGTATTCCCATGCAAACAAGTTCTCCCAGTCTGTCAGAGCTGCCCTCCCTTGAGCCAAGGTGTCCAGCTTGCCTGCAATGAGCGATGCTTAACATAAGGGGGTAGGGGACAGGCCTATAAAGGGAGATTGGGGTCATCTCATGAACAGCCTGAATACCAGGCTGCTGAGGTTACACATAGACCAGTAGGAACAGGGCGGCCATTGAGTGTTTCTGAGAGGGAAGTGACCAGAGACAAGGGTATTCGTTCATTCAGCCAATAATTATTGACATCTGTTGTGTGCAAGGCACTGAGTGAGACTCTGTGCTGGGCCCTAGAAGCACAGAGATGAATAAGACCCAGTGTGGGAGACACATCACATCCCCCTGGGTTATAACACACTCTCTACCCCATGCAACAACTTCAAGTCCTTATCTCAGAGAAGGAAAGAAATCAAATTGTCTGTGAAACTTCATAGTATAGGAACTTAGCTACCGAAATTGTAAAGCCATAAGTCATGCTTCCAATTGTTCTGTAACTGTGTAAACATCTTAATTTTTGTTTGCTTATCTATTTCAGGATAGAAATAGATAAGCAAACAAAAGAAGAAACAGGAGCCCCATCTCACGGAGAGATATTCTGCTACTCCTCAGATTCTGCCCCTGCATTATAACATTTCGTCTCCTTGACACTGTGTAGCCAATGAGGTTTACAAGGCCTGGCTTCGCAGGCTAAGGGAGAATGAGGAAAGAGCAAGCAATTACAGACTGCCATGCTGCGTGTTATGATAGAGTTATGTACTAAAGAGCACTAAGGAGAAAGTATCGGTTCTGTCCAATTCCATCCTGAATGAAGGACCTCACAAAATCATGAGCTGAATTTTGTAGGACAGAGAGAGTTTGCTGGGTATACAAAAGGGAAGGGCACACCAGGCTGCACGGAGGTGTGAAATATCTTCATGAAACTGTAAGTGATGGGAGAGCGCTAGGAGAGGGAGTAGGACAGACACATTCATTCACTCATTTTTTCCTCGAAGGTTTCCTGTGCACCTGTTATGGACTGTGCCCTGAGGGAAGCAGGAAGGCACACAGAAGTGCATAAGACACAGATCTCACCCTGAAAGGGCTCGAGGACTCAGAGTTCAGTTTGGCAGAAAACCCACAAAGCAGTGCTTTTTCTCAGAAGAGGAAGGCTTAAGGAAGGAAGGCAGATGATTCTTTCAGTCTTGCTATTGTTTTTCATCCTCACGTGGCTTATAGCCTCCATTTACTGAGTGTCTACACTGTGCCAGGCGCTATGATAGATTCCTTACACACTAACCTATTTCAGTGAATCTTCACAACAACTCTGTAAATGTGGTTATTACTGATTTCGTTTTCCAGATGAGAAAACCAAAGCCCAGAAAAGTTAGGTAAATAGCCCAAGGTCACACAGCTAAAAATCAGAGTACTGGAATTTTGAGTTCTTTCCTTTTCACTGGTTCTTTGCTTTTCCTTCTGTTGACTCTCCATTCCTATGACTTTCATTCCTCGTCTGCATCTATCAGAATTCCACCCAGCCTCCCATATTCCACTCTGCTATGATGCCTTTCCTGGTTCCAAGTACATGTTGTTTCTGCTCCTCCAATCTTCCACAGCATCTTGTATCCCACTTTGGCCCCTTCCCTGCCTCATATGATGGGTGTCTGCGTGTGCCTATGGAAGAACCAGCACAATGCAGGCGTCCATCTGAGCCAGGCTGTGCTCTGGACCCACCCCTTCCTCTCCCTAGTAGGGCTTTACATAGGGCTCACAATACATTAATAAGTGTCTGTTGAATTAAGCTGAATACTTTAGCTCTTGGTTCCCTGACAGAAAGATTGCTATAAGCAAAGCCGGTCATCTGACCTTTTTGTCTCCACAGCTGCCACCAGTTCTCCAAACTACAACCCATTCTCAGCAGGCTCCAGTTATAGCAATTCTTAATTATCTTCCTGTTCAAAAGCAAAATTAATGTTTCATTAATCAATGGGTAAAGAAAATCAAAAGTCTGTTAACTGGCAAGTCAATGCTGTCCCAAAGGGAATTGATCCATGTATGCTGTGGGCAGCCTGTTCATTGGTAACCACAGCTCCTGAGAGCAGCCCTCTGGGGAGATGCCGGAGGAACTGGAATCTTTTCTGAAATAGCTTTTAAATACATAGAAACGCATTGGATTCTTATTGGGAGTTTTGTGTGTGTGGGGGAGGGGAATAGGGAAGGGGAGATTATTTGCTTTGTGTAGAGACTAAGTATTTCATAGATGCATACGTTTAACCAACAAGCACTGACAGATATGTATGTGATATCTGGAGCAAAATTATTCTTTAAAATGTAATGAGCTCTCCACAGACTATATTCAAGAATCAGTGCAAATATAAAGGGTGTGCTCATCTGGCTGACGATCTCGGATCATGACTGCAAACATGACTGGGGCTTTCGAAATGAGGTTTTCCTCTATACTGGTGTCCAAAGGGTTTTCTTTCTCAGATCGGTTTGCTGTTCATCTAAAACTCACCCCTTTGAATTATCTGCATGCAGATTAGTGACCCCAAATTTAAGCACATATATGTATAAACATATAAAGGTTTATATTTATATATCAAGTACATAGAATGTACAATCCTAACCACAAAGAAGTGGGCCTAAGGTTAACTCCAAAGCTTTCAAACTAGGGCCTAAGACAGCAGCAGTGTTTGTTGCAGGGTGGGTGTCTGGCCTGGGTTAGGGATTTATTTTATTATCCCAGACCCCATGGAGGTTTTGCATTCTTTACAACATGCATCCTGACTTACTGGAATCTAATATATTAGCATCTAATATACTTTTACTACTTCCGGGACAATGCAAGGACCTTAGAACACTTTAATTCCTCTCACTCCAATGATACCTTAAGTATTATTGTTGCCAAGTAATGAAATTTTACATATATTTAGCCCTGCAAGGCTAAATTCATATTGTTTTGTACAGTCAATATTCACTTAGCGTCACCCCTATATTAACCCTTTCTGTTGCTCTTCCTTCCTTTTTGCGTTTCCATTTCCGTTCAGGGACCGTTTCTTTACACCTGAAGAATTCCTTTAGCATTGCTTTTACTGAGAATTTGCAGGCAAAAATTCTCTCAGTTTGTGTTTTTCTGGAAATGTCTTTATTTTGCCTTTGTTTTTAAAGGTTATTTTTTAATAAGTAAGTTGGCAATTATTTTCTTTCAGTATTTAAAAGACATGGTTCCTCTGCCTCTGACTTCCATTATTTCGTTGAGAAGTCCTGTGTCAGTCTGACTTTACTCTTATGAAGATAACGTGTCTTTTTCTATGGCTGCATTTAAGATTTTGTCTTTGTCTCTGGCTTTCAGCAGTTTTTACTGTATACTGATATGTGGTTTTGTTTGTATACATTTAATTTGTTCCTTTGGGGGTTTTGTAGCATTTCTTGAATCCATGGCTTTATATCTTTTGTCAGTTTTAGAAAATTCTGGCCAGTATTTCTTCAAAGATTGGTTCTACCCGAATTTTCTCTCTCCTCTTTATGTGGGACTCCAATTACATACATGTTAAGTTTTGCCATCATTTCTCATATGTTTCTTATGCTTTTTTCCCCTATATTCTCCATCACTTTTCCTTCCATACTTTAGTCTGGATATTCCCTAATCCTCTCTTCTGCTGGCCTAAACTAGTACTGTTAAACCTGTTAGTTCTTAATTCCAGTTATCCTATTTGTCAGTTCTAGAATTTTCACTTGATTCCTTTTTACAAATTTCAGTTTGTTGCAAAGTTCTCCTTTATGATTTCTGCTTCCTGGAACATATTTAACACATTACTGACCGAGATGTATTAATACGTCTTTTGTTACCTGAACATTATTGACCAGAGATGTATCAATACGTTTTTAGAGAATGATACAATTAACATCACCGTGTGAAGTTGTTAGAGCTTAAAATTGATCAAGGGTTCATTATACAACTTATGATTGTCGTTATCATTCACATTTTGCTCTGTTAGGTTTTTGTTTCAACCTTGTGTATATTATAAAAGTAAAATTTTCAAAAATGATGCATTGCAAAATTTTGAGTGAAGAAGAATTTTTTTGGTGAATTTTATGCAGATACTTTCTCTGATTGTCCAAGCGACATATATACTAGTGTCTCAGAAGATGGTAGTTCTTCAGAATATAGTTCTGATTCAGATGATGTGAATAGTAGACCAACAAAAAGACAAAAACCCTTAGTGATTGATTCTGATACGGAAAGTAAAAATGAAACTCACGGTGCTGGAGAATGCTCCTTTGCTTCTACAGAACAGTGGATTGAAGACAACATTTCACGAAAATTAGAAGCCTTTACAGGTGTGTCAGGTGTAACTATTGAATTTAATAACCCGCAAAGTGTTAGTGAAATAACAGAATTAATTTTGGGCCAGCCAAAATAAAAATCGCTGGTCACAGGCGTTAGTTTCTGCAAAAATCACACAGTGAATAAAGAGTTAATCACTGCTTTTATTTAAATACAGGTTTGAGGACTACAATATCTGGATTCCCTGTGAGACTGAGTCTATTGTCTTTTTTCCTTGGTCCAGTTTCCTTGTGTGTCTGATAATTTTTTATTGAATGCCAGACATTGTGTATGGAAAATTGTAGAGGCTCTAGATGACATTACCTTCCTTCACAGATTTACTTCTAGCAGGCAGTTAGAGCAGGGCAGATCACTTTAATCAAATCTTGAGCTGGACAGGTGTGAGGTTGAATTTCAGTCTTCGTGAGAGCTACTTTATTTATGGTTCACCCCAACTCCAAGAGTGTGGCTCTTCTGAGGTCCTAAGTGAAAGCCTGGGGACCTTAGTGTCTTCTTCTGGTTTCTGACTTACAGCTTTAATCTTCTCAAAATGTGAGGCTGCTGAAAGCTCTGTTCAGCCTCTTAGCTACTCACCGCTACTCAGATTTGCAAGCTCTCTATCCTGTGACGCTTACAAATCAGCAACTGCCACAGAAGGAAGGCAGTGCCAAGTGTGGGGCTCCCTCCTCTGTCCTTCCTTTCTCTTCAGGATCTTGGCTCAAGTCATTTTTTTCTCCCCAGTCCTGTGAGACTGCCAAAAGCTATGCTCAGCCTCTCAGCCTCTTAGCCTTGTGTGGCTGATGAAACAGCCAGTGTCTGGAGGGGAAAAGTAGCTTGGAATATCTGACTCACTTATGTGCATTCCCCTTCTCTCCAGGACCTCAGCCTTCAAGTCCTGGCTGCAGTGAGAGCTCTCCAGTACATTAAATCAAATTGTTTTGTTGTGTCTTATCCATCTTTTCTAGTTGTTCTTGGCAGGTTGTTGGTCTGATACAAGTTAGTTCATCATCATTGGAGGTGAACCTAGAATTTCTTTAAGACTTTGGGTTCATCTCCAGCGTAAGCTGTGTCTCTAACATCATTCTGATCCTTTGTCTTCGACCCAGTCTCGCTTTCTGGTGTCAGTACTAGTGTGCTAAGGTGGGGAACTCTATGTCTTTTCATCTGCAGTTGTTCAGAACTCTCCTTTAAGTTATATTTGTTACATAAGTTATATTTGCTATTTGTTTCCATTCCTCACTTATATTGCAAAATACTGTATTATACCAGGTGTGACTTCCTTCAATGTGAGTGTCTTGGCAAAATTCTGTGGTGTGGAAGGGGCTTATAATGCTCTGGTACTTTGATTGGCAGACTTCCCTCTGAGTTGATGTCTTTCTCCTGCTAATCGAAGCGCCATTTTTCTGTGTCCAGCGTCTCACTCCCATAAACACACTACAAAGGAACCACCTGCCCCTGAGTTTGAACTGAACCTAGCTGCCTTGGAGCTTTGCTTCCCAATTTATTGATACCCAGTGCCTGTGAGGGACAGACTTGCTAAGTATGTTGTGATAATTGCAAAGACAATTGGGTTTTGATTTTTCCAAATATTTAAACTCTTAAGAAATTTTTAAAACCGCTATGGATTTAAAATAAATAATATTTTACAGTAGTCAACTAGTAGGACTCTGATTTATTCTTACTTCTAAGAAGTTGTGAAATTGTGTCACTTCTCAATGTTTGTGATATTAGATATGAGTCAGGAATTATTAAAGATTTCCTTGATGTTTTTGAAAAGGAATTATATTAAAGTAATGAACATTTTGCTGACTATAAAGAATAGACTGTTGGCTAGATGTTGATCACCAACCAATGCATAGATAGGAATGTCCAGTGTGGTAGACACCCTCCGATTCAACTCAGTTGAGAGCAGTAGTTGATTACTATAATCTAAAACAGACTGTGTTAAGGCAGAGAATTTTAAAAATTAAAAATGAATATGTGACATAGTTTAACTTAAATCACGTCACACAAATGTATCTTCAGTCTCAAAGATACATCACTCCAGAAACTCATCAGCCTGGATTTCCAGTTGAGACTTTATGAAAGTGACTCTAGAACTTAAAGATACCTGCAAAGCAATCTGAGTGCAGAATCCCCAGCTTCTGCAACCTTTCCCAATCTTTAACCGTTATCTTGCTGTCACCTAGCTATACAGTATTTTTAGCAACTTGCCTTCCAAAGCAGTCATAAAGTAACATCTTCCTTTTCTCACTCATTTCTTATCAATTTCAAAAAAAAAATACAGTATAAGGGTAAGTGACATAAGGAGGTTTGGGAACAGACCCAACTTACTCTTAGTAAACATACAGCTCTAGTGCAAGAGCATAAGTGTGCTGCTGTAGCAAAGAGCGGCACGCGGCGGAAGCGCTCAGAACGCCATGGGCTCCGTCAGTACTACTCCAGAGGGGATGACAGGCATTGGTTAGTCCTGCAAGGAGCTTATGTGGCAGACAGTCGAGAAAGAGTCTACAGTACTGCAAGGAGTACAACTCAGTTTGTTCAGGCTTGGGTTGAATCTATGTCTCTTGGAAGTCACCTTCCTTGCTACCACCCCTCACATTCACTGGCATCATTTCAGAATGATTGAAAATAGCGTTTTCACCAATCTGTAATGTAAATCTGTAAATGTATTAATGACAGTGAACTTTGTGTGTGTTACCAAGGGCCACATGCTATAAACACTTGACGTGGATCATCTCATTGAATCTGCACAGCTCTATTCAGTTATACTGTTAGCCTCGTTTTATACTTGAGGAAAATGTCAGGTAGACTCAGAGGAGTGAAACGACTTGCCCAAAGTGTTATCCATAGTAATGGTAGATGCAGAATTCAAGTCCAGGTCATCAGAATCCAGAACCCACATTTTTACACACACTGCATCCCTTGTCACAGAACTTGGAAGTTGGTGATGAGGCCTTTCTGTTGTAGCCTACTGCCTGCCTCTAAGGCTGAGGCCGGCTCCCCATGCTGTCATTTTCCTTCTTATGCTCCGGTCAGCTTCTTTAAATTCAGCCCACTTTCCTTTCCTTCAGGACTTGATGCTTTCCCTTTCTCTAGTCCTCTAAATTCTCCCCATCCCCCAAACCTGGCAGAGTGCAGGGTTCTGTCATCCTAAGCTCCCTCTTTATTCATTGATCCTGAGGACATCCTTGTGAGCTCTTTGTGATTTAAGGATTTTACTGTGATCACTATGGTGACATAGGGTAATAGAAAAACCCATGCGGGAAGAAAAACGACAGAGGTTCCAGAAACAACGTATTTGAATTCTGGTTCCTGAGCTACCGTTCTTCATGTCCATGCTGTGATGGGAACCAAATATTCCCTTGAGCTGTTGCCCTGCAGATTTAATCCTGAGAATGGGGCTCCCCAATTCCCTCTGCTCCTTTAGCAACAGCCCTGGTTATCCCCACACCCATAAAGACTCCTTTTCCCAGCACAGATGCCCCCTTGTTTGGGGGAAGGGGAGCTTGTACTGTAAAGCCCTTCAGACTGGGAGGCAGCTGTTTCCCGGGAACTCTGCGCCTTACACATGACAGCAGTAACGAGTCCTCTGGGCATTACCTAATGATCGCTGTTTAGGGCTAAATAGCATGGCTTTTGGAAAAGCTTTGTTAAAATGTCGGTATTTTACCTGGCACCCATGGGGTTGAGTGGACAGTGGGCAGGAGAGCCACAACTTCAGCCACTGTTAACCATTAACTCTGGAAACAGATTTGTTCATTGGAATAACTGTCACCCAAGAAGGACTTACTGCTTGTCCTGAAATGGCAAAAACTCAGAAAAAGCCCAAGGATAAGCTTAAACTGCCACTATCAGGTAACCTAATTGTCTGTCATCCTTCACCTTTTAGTATCACAATACCAATTGTTAGCTGGACACATCGCCACCCAGAATAAAGACTACATTTCCCAGCTTCCCTTTCATTAGCCATAGCCATGAAACTAAACTCTGACCAAGGAGATGTAAGGAAAAAAATGTGTGCAATTTCCTGGAAGAGAAGTTAAAAGGAGAAAGCAGGTCCCTTTCTGTCCCTCAGACTCCCCACCTACAAACTTTTTTTTACATAAGAGAAAAATAGACTTTTATTCTTGTTTTAAGCTAGACATTTGAGGGCTCTAAATTATATGCAGTCAAATCTATTCCTGACATAGGTAAGAATTCCAAAAGTGTTTCTGAGATTGAGATACTTGTTTCTTATTCCCTTTCAAGGTAACTGTCATGTGAAGGATATTTACATGGAAGAGTCTCTGACTTTCTTTTTCTTGACTACACTGTCTTAAAGCACACACATATTTTGGTTTCAAGTGACTGGGGAAGAGTCATTTGTTCTCATTGGTTACTGTCTTCTAGACACAATTTTTCAATTAAATGAGGGTTGAGAAGTCAGAAACAATACAGAATCCTACACAAACTTGGTCTCATCCTACAAGCAATCCCCACGCCCACCCCACAAGTGGGAAAACAAATGAAATAAGCCCACTTATTTTATTACTTGGATTCAATTGTTGCATACCCTGCAAGGAAATAAGAATAGATATTTCCGAGATTGAACCATCATCCACAAGAAGTCGGTAATATATAAAATAAATGCCTACATAAATTACAGCTAGAGTTGATAAAGTAATTTTTCACCATCAGACGGTTCCCAGTAAAAAAGCGCTAAAGTGTCAATCTGCGTGAAGCCTCCGGCCCCATTTCAAGTTATCTGTTAATTACACATCCCTCTTTTATTCCATTGCCTCTGCTATTGTGGCAAGTGTCTGGTTCATTTTATCCCAGAGTAAAAAATTAAATAGATTTCAATTGCAGCTGCTGCAGTGGACACGTTGAGATGCATTTCCTATAGAGACCATGGCAGCCTGCTAGACTGGCCCAATGATGATTAATTTCAATGACTTGAATCACTGAAGAAGGGGGAAGCCGCTTCCATTTTAATTACAAGAGTGCAACACTTTCACCCCAGTTCATTGTCCTGAAACAAAAGACCTCCTGAAAGGCAGATTAAAAAAATCCAGGGTGTGGTGGTCTCTACTTACAAAGATCTCCTTTTTTCAGTCCGTGGCACCACAATTTAGCTCTGTACTGGGAAATACTGGCAAGCCGTTGGGGTTTGCAAACAGATTGGAAGATAGGAAGAAAGGTCATTCAGTTTATTTTTGTTTATTTTACTTGGGCAATTAAAATGTATTGAGCTGGTCAAGATATGAGATAGCATCTCTCCATCATTGTATGTGTTCTGCATAAAAGGGTCAAGAAAATTAACTCTGAAAATTAACTCAAATAAACATGTCTGAGTTTATTTATTTATTGTCCCACGGAGACAGAGCCAAAGACAGCCCAAGCTGTTTTCTTCTCTCTCCTTTTCCATTTGGATAAATAGCATCTTCCAGCAAGGCTCAGCACAGTTGCCACTTCCTCTGCCCTGCCCTGCAGTGGGAGTATTGGGGGTTGGGGGTAGGGATTGAAAAGAAGACCTTAGGTGAGACATGTCTGCCTGGGAATGCCCGTGTTGTGTGACCTTGAAGAGGTTCCTTAGGCTTTCTGAGCCCCAGTTTTCTCATCTGGACCCTGGAGGAGAATTAACATTCTCCTAGGTCATACTTGTTATGCATATTAAATGAGATACGTTATATAAAGCACTCAGGATGTTGCCTAGCCATAGAAGGAGCATCATAGGTGTAATTTACTTTTCTTTGCACATTCAGTAGCATTTTTTTTTTAAAAAATCTCCTGATGCTAATTGATCAACAAGTCAGAAAACAGGGATTCAAATTAGACTCTGTTCTTTCTAACTCCCCCTGCCCGAGTAAAAATGTGATTAAATTTAGTTGTCTCTACTTCCCGTTTCAGATCCATTCCCTCCTTTTGGTCCTTACTGCTAACTGCCTTGATTCACGCATGGTTTCTTCATGGATGCAATTAATGCAACCTTACCCCCTCCCATCTTTCCCCCTCCATTGCATCTCCATGAGGCTTCTAGAGTGATCTTTCCTGTCCTTCTCCTATAGGGTGACCAAGCATCCCAGTTTGCCCAGGACTGAAGAGGTTCCCAGGATGTGGGACTTTGAGTTTTAAAGTCAGGACAGTCCTGGGCAAACCAGGATGAGCTGGTCATGCTAAATCTCCTACTTAAAAATCTCTCACCGGTTCCTCAAAGGTTTCAAGATGAACTGAAATTAATCAGTGTAATACACAAAGCCGTTTGTAATCAGCCCTGCCTTCCTCTCCACCTTCATCTTTACCACCCACCCCTTATTAGCCATGCCCTTTGCATCGGAAATACTAGGCTTCTGGAACTTCTTTCAAAGATGTTTCATGCTCTACCCCAGCCTCTTTTTTGTCTTTGCCTTTGCAGTTCCTTCTATGTGGAATGCCCATTCCCCTACTCCTTCCATCTGGCTAACTCCTTCAAATCCTAATGCCTCGCCTCCCCTAAGAAGCCTCCTCTTAGCACCTGCCTAACATAGATGCTCCTCCACCGTGCTCCCATAGCATCCTGATTTTGCCTCTGAACTGATGCCTCCTACATTTCACTATGTCTACCCTAATAGACTGAGAGACCCCGAGGGCAGGGACTGTGTCTTCTCTATCTTTGTAACTCTAGGAGCTGACACACAGTAAGTACTCACTGTTGAATGAATGAACAAATGAGATGCACACATTTGCCTCCCTACCCCCATGACTGTGTGAACTCCTCAGAAGCAGAAAGGACATGTGTCTTGATTTTCTTTGATTTCTTTATTTTTTCCCCTAGCACTTGGTGCACGGCAGGGCTTAATGCATATTTTGAATCAATGAATAAATAAATGAACGAACAAGTACATCTTTCTTTAGGTATGGGCCAGGCAATGAGCATTCATGGTGAAATAAACTTCCCTTCAGTTCAAGCCCTCCCCCAGCCATGTGCCCTGGACAAGGCACCGCTTGTCAGAACTAAACGTGGCCCCACGCTGTCCCCAGGTAGCTATCAGCTGGAAATCACTGGGGTCATGACCTCTCATATAGACACAAAGTCCAGAAGAAAAATGGTTTCTGTCTAAAGGCTGATATCAGATCTAAGAAAATTCTCCACTGGATTCCCTACACCATTGAGTATAAAGGCCACTAGCAGATAGGGAAGAGATGGCTTTCCCAGTACAGAGAGCTGAAGTATGTGTCATTTCCACTTCTGGAGTGGTTTGGTCTTTTTGGAGCTCAGCATTAAACAGCTGGGAGCCCTTTTGACAGTGCAGGTTCCACTGCCTGATGGCAAGAAGTCAGGTAGCAGGCAGGGTCCGTCCGTTTCCGCCAGCCACCTTTCCAGCCAGAAAGCTATAACTTTCTCCCCTGTAAAAGTTTTATGGCAAGTTGAGTAGAAATCCTAACAGGGATTAAGACCTCAGGGAGTTGGCAGGGTGGAGAAAGTGAGAACAAATTAGAACATGAGTAATTGTTCCTGGAAATAAGTGTGCAATGGAAAAGGGCCTGTAGTCTCACAGACCTGGGATCAGAACCTAGTTCTTCCACGTAAGAGCTGAATGATCCCAGTTAACTGGCTTCAATTTTCTGATCCCGACAATGAGAATAACAGAACCTGCTTGGCACAGGGTGTGTTCAATACACATTAACGCTCTTCCCCTCTCTTGATTCCAATGTATTTGCTAAAATGATACTTCTTGTCTGACAAAGGGTTTTTCTCCTCATTTGTGTTTCTTTACAATGATAACGCTCATAGAGATTGTTTTAAATGAAATCAAGTTTAGATTTATTCATTTTCAAAAGTACTTAATTTTTTGTCTTTTTCCCTTGTTTGTTTGCTTTATTGAAGTATAGTTGCTGTGCAATATTATATGTTACAGGTGTACAGTATAGTGATTCACAATTTTTAAAGGTTATACTCCCTTTATAGTTATAAAATGTTGGCTGTGTTCCTCATGTTGTGCAATATATCCTTGTAGCTTATCTTATACCTAATAGTTTGTACCTCTTCATCCCCTACTCTTATCTTGCCCGTGGAGATTCCGTGGGGAATCTCCCCACGGGTAACCACTAGCTTGTTCTCTATATCTGTAAGTCTGCTTCTTTGTTGTTTTATTCACTAGTTTGGTGTATTTTTTAGACTCCATATATAACTGATACCATACAGTATATCTCTTTCTCTGTCTGACTTATTTCACTTAGCATAATGTTGCTGCAAATGGCAAAATTTCATTCTTTTTTATGGCTGAGAAGTATTCCATCGTGTGTGGCCATATAGATATATAGATAGGTATAGCTCTATCTATATATCTATATATCTATCACATCTTCTTTATACATTCATATGTTGATGGACACTTAGGTTGTTTCCATATCTTGGCTATTGTAAATAATGCTGCTGTGAACATTAGGGTGCGTGCATCTTTTCAAATTAGTGTTTCTGTTTTTTTCGGATATATATCCAGGAGTAGAATTGCTGGGTCATATGGTAGTTCTATTTTTAGTTTTTTGAGAAACCTCCATGCAGATTTCCACAGTGGCCGTACCAGTTTAGATTCCCACAAACAATGTAGGAGGATTCCCTTTTCTCCACACCCTCGCCAGCATTTGTTGGGTTCTTTTTGATGATAGCCATTCTGACAGAGGTGACATCTCATCGTGGTTTTGATTTGTATTTCCCTGATGATTAGCAGCATTGAGCATCTTGTAGTGCGTCTGCTGATCATCTGCATTTCCTCTCTGGTAAAATCTCTACTCAGTTCTTCTGCCCATTTTTTTAAACATGTTTGTTTTTTTGATGTTGAGCTGTATGGGCTGTTTACATATATTGGATATTAACCCCTTATCGGTCAAATCATTTGCAAATATTTTCTCCTGTTCCGTAGGTTGTCTTTTCATTTACTGGATGGTTTCTTTTGCTGTGCAAAAGCCTTTACGTTTAATATGTCCCATTTGTTTATATTTGCTTTTATTTCCCTTGCTTTAGGAGATGGATCCAAAAAAGTACTGCTGTGATTTATGTCAAAGAGTGTCCTGCCTGTGTTTCCCTCTAGGAGTTTTATAGCGTCCGGTCTTTCATTTAGGTGTTTAATATACAAAGTTACTTTTGAAAAGAAGGGCAGTGGTGTGTTGAACAGGAGAAAATTGGGACTGTCAAGGGGTGTCTGGGAAATGTGGTGGTTCTATCCATGAGCCAACCATGAATGCTAAAAAATGGTGGTTTGTAACTTGCTGTGAGTCTCTGGAAAGGTCTAGAAACATCTGTGTTCTGCTTTGACTCTCACACTTGCTCTCTTGTCTCCCTTTTCTGTACCCCTTGCTGTCTGTCCGTTAGACTCCTTATTTCCATACACTGTTGTTTGTGATAGCTATTCATTCACCTTCCAAGTTCACTAATCCTTTAAAATTGCATTTGAATCAGCATGTGCGAGGGAAACTTACTCCCTTTCAAGCCAAAATCTTCCCACAGGGAGATGTAGAAGACAGCTCAGCAAGACTAAACCATAAAGGGTTTCAGAATCTGAGGCCCAGGTTCTAATCCTGGCCTCTTCATCCTTACACATGATCCATGCTTATCAGCCATCAGGTAAAATCTCTAAACACCTGTTACTCAGTCCAAGTTTTCATCCAATGCTAGAAACCACTGCATCCCATGCTTGGCAGGTAGTCGCCCTACCTCTGCTTGAATGCCTCCCGTGTCAGGGACCTCATTTTTCTGAACTTACATGGTTGTGCAGCATGTGCCCTGCACAAAGGCGCTCAGCTGAGGAAGGAAATGGGAGCTAAAAATCTAGTCTCCTTTCTTCTTGTCAAGCTGAGTGCCCCCAAAGGGACTCCTTTTTTTAATTTGACCATCCATAGGGGACTCATTTTTTTACTTTTCACAAAGGCATCATATAGACCAGCAGTGACCCTGTCAGGCTGACACGCTCCAGCACTCTTAGAAGGGGGTACCACTCGCTAAAAAGTGGAAGAGACTTCAGTCTCCGTCTTGAAGGTGTCATTTCAGATGCCAAGTGGGGAGTAAAACTTTGTGTCCTTTGGCTCCTCTTGGCAAGGGCCAAGTCCCCAGATGAGTCCAGATGTGGAGAGACCAGCAGTTAGTCGGCATCCGAGCTAATGTTTCGGCAAGGGAAGACTATACGAAAATAAACAAGGACCTATGACAGCTATGCTTGATCATTTATCAGATTGCAAAATCTTACCCATGACTGTGAAATGGCTTTATGGTTAGGAAAATGTACTAATAATTGTATTAGGCAGCAATTAAACTTAAATTCCTTTTAACTATATTTGATGTCATCCTTTATCTGGGCCCATTAGAGTAACATTAAGGTGTTTGTGCAGATAGCTCAGTCATTTCAAATTACTTTCCTGTCTAATGTGGGAGCCTGAGGTTGAATTCAATTTTGGAGACACCAGGCATGCAAATTAGATCGTCTCAGTGTTCCCTGCAGAAGAAGCCAAAGAAGAGCTATTTTTTTCCCCCTCTCCTGCTTAGCAATGTTCATGGAACACAGCTTTCTGTGCAGTTAGAGGTATAGACCCTTTACTGCACAAATTGTCACTTGAACCATTAAGTATTGCTAGCAGACACAACGTCTGGTTAATATGACACCATTGTTGGAATGTTTTTAAGATCTAATTAGAGCCAGTAAGTTTTCTCTCCTGTTCTTCTGTGTATCATAGTTAGTGTTTGTTCTGTCCCAGCCCTCTAACTTTAAAGTTGAAAGAAGGGTAGAGAGAAGGAATGAACATTTATTAGACACCATCTGCTAAGTTCTGGGTAAGATACTTAATGCCTGTAACAACCCCGTGAACAGTGGCTTATTATATCACTTACAGATGGGGAAACTTTGGCTCAGAGAGGGTTAGTAAAGTGCCCAAGGTCACACAGCTGCCAAGTTCTAGAGTTGGGGTTTCAACTGTCAGCCTCTCTTTGCCACTTACTGGTTCTGGGAACTTGAATACTCTGATCATCAGACTCCTCATCTATAAACAGGGATTGTAATAGTACTTACCTGCTCACAGTTCATTGTGTGGATCAAATACAGTAATAAATGTAATTGGCCCTTGCAGAAGAAGATGTGCTCTACAGGTGGGATAATAGTTGGTGTCCCCTGACATTGCCATAAGGTCTTGGGTGGAATCTGCCTTTCTTCTGTGGGCCTGAAACCACATATCCACTGCTACAAGAAGGTTAGAGAGAGCACGAGTTAAACCTTAACTCAAGATAAATTAGATCCAAAAGGAACAAAAGACAACACCGTGAGTTATTCACGGTTCCAAAGGTGATTTAGGGACTTCCCTGGTGGTCCAGTGGTAAAGAATCCTCCTTTCAAAGCAGGGGACGCGGGTTCAATCCCTGGTTGGGGAACTAAGATCCCACATCCTGCGGGGCAACTAAGCCTGCACACCAGAACTACTGAGCTCACACGCCTCAACTAGAGAGCCTGGGTGCCGCAAACTATAGAGCCCATGTGCTCTGGAACCTGTGCGCCACAACTAGAGAGAGAAAACCTGCGTGCCGCAACTAGAGAGAAGCCCACACGCTGCCACGAAGAGCCCGTGCACCACAACTAAGACCTGACGCAGCCAAAAATAAATTAAAAGATAATAATTTAAAAAAAGAAAAGAAAGAATTAATACAAAGGTGATTTAATGGCTCTGCAACTCTTGAGGTGACTGTTTCCCCATCTGTCAACAGGGAGTGTGCAGGCTGATCTGTGGATTAGATGAGATGGTGTTATGTGAAGCATTAAGCACGTTGCCCAGAACTGAAACACTCAACAGACTAATAATTTCATTTATCAGTCATGTCAACCCATCTTAGTCCCTGGCAATCTTCCACATATGTAATCCCTGCCCACTTACAGATTCCCTCTTCCAAGTCTCTTTCCTCATTGATCTATTAACATAAACTCTTTCTCCAAATTGTCATTGTACTTGGCATCGATCTCCTAACTTACAGCTCTTACCATCATGATTGCAATTACCGTTTGTCCAGGTTCTTGCAATGCTGTCATCGTTTTCTCTTGGTCACCATGATAAATGTTACTAATACTTCCTGCCTCAGACCCTTTGTGGAATGAGACAAGACATTAATTTATTAATTGAGAGAGTAATGACTCATGACTTTTCCAATCATTATTAATTGCCGTTACCTTTAAGCATTACACGGTTGAGGGGTTGAGAGCTAGGCTCAAGGAATGCTTCTTCCTCTCATGGGAAATATGAGAGCTGTCACCAGCCAGGTAGAGAGAGTGAACGTCATCTTGTGAGTACTAGTGTGTTAAGGCCGTTGTGGCACAAACCACAGCGGCACCACTCCATTCCTTTGCGTTCCCAGGCTCTGATCGGGCTTTTCCCGAAACTGCTGGGATTCTCTCAATGTCACACAGCAGCCTTGCACTGCGGGCGCTTCTCTCACCCCAGGACCACTCTCCACCCAGGAATTCCTGAGAGCCAGCCAGGCACGATGAGAAAACAATGAGACTGTTTGTCCTGACAGCCTCTGGGGTCTCTGCAGGCTCTGATCAAGGCAGCACGTAGCTGCAATCTTGTCGCGCCCTCTCTGAGAGGGCACCCGTCCTCCAGCACTCAGCGCCCATGGAAGACAAAAGCTGCAGATGCTTGGGTCAGCAGAGGGGCACACCAGAGAGAGCCCAGACCCTCCATCAGCCCACGCTACCCTACCCCCATTCACACCTAGCTCTCATACGTGAGGAAGGCAGTCCTTGAAGGGTCACATGAATCTCTTCTGCAATTCTCTTAGCCCTGAGGCATTTCCACTTCGACATAAGAGTCATGCCAATGCAAATTACACACTTTTGCTGAATTATTCCCATCAAGCAAACAAGTATCGCACACTCCCTTTATCACAGGGTCTACCTGGAAAGCACACCCCCCAGCCCCATCACCAATCATTTTCTCTTAAATATTGTAGCCATTACTCCTTACTGTTGGCTGCAGAGTTTAGCTGTCAGTTTTGCCCATGGCATACCACCCTTTACCATCTAACATCTAAATGAACAGTTTACCTCCCTTTACTATCAGCCCTGACTGCTGGGCAACCCCCTGTGCCCCACCCCTTTCTCTTAAAGACTTTCTCAGCCAGACTTGGCTGATCTTGTAATTCACCTGTGGAATCTTGCAGCCATTTTCCGGAAGGAATAATGGGAACAGACCCGGGGCTTGGTTCCAAGTTCAGCTCTGGGTTTGAATCTCGCATTCTGCTGCTTTTGATTTAACTCTCTGTAAGTGCTTAGAGCTTTGGTTTTCATGAATCCCATTCATTCTTCCTTGGGTGATATTTCTTTGGGGATGGTGTCATGGCAGTCATGCTGATGGATACTGCCTTCCTGGAACAATGTCTGTGGAAGTGTGTGTGTGTTTCAGTGGTGGGCCCTGTAAACAGCATGTTCTGTACAGACTCATCTGTAAGGAGATGTGTTTTGTGACCTGCCCGTCACAGACACCAGGATGCTGACCAATCAGTGAGGGAGTTAACAGTCGTGATCCACAACTGGAGAGATTCCTTACAACACAGAGGGTAACAACAGAAGGTATTGGTGAAACCTGAAACTATAAGGCAGAATGAATTCTATACAGTTTACCCAGGAGATTAAAATGTGTACAGAGCTACTGCAAACAGCATACAGAAATCACTACAAGGAGAAGTTGGATTAAATATCAGTCCCTCCAAATCAGGGCACTGGGCAAGCCCTTGGCCTCGGCCAGCCAGATAGAGCTGTCCTGGGCCTCCCCAATCCACCTCTGTCTTTGTGGTGGTTCTGTGGTTTCTGCTGATCAACGTCTGGACCCAGGCTAATGAGTACCCTTTCTCATCTGAACCACTTCCTTAGTTCAGAGCTGAGGTTCACATTGCAAAGCGTTCTTATTCTTTATGTCAGTCCAATGGATCTGACATGACAGGCAAAAGACTAGGGGGTTTTCAATGCCAGATTTTGCATTTGATCTTATAGTCAACAAAGATTATTGAGCTGGGGAATAAATCCTAATAAGGATATGCACCTCCCCAGGTTGTATGAGGATCACATGAAATAATACATGCAAAATGAGTTTGAAAAGCATCTTATTTCTCTCTGGTTGTTATTATTATTTCTTTCTGCAAGGAGCTCTCCCCTGCTTAGTGATTCCTGGCTTGTTCTTTGGACTCCCCTTCGGAAAGGCAAGCCAGACACATGTGACAAGTTAAACAGGCATAGAAGATATTTTTATCTGTTTAAGCCAACAACAGTAAACGCATCGCAAGACAGTATGTGATTAATTGCCAAGTGAATTGTGAAAAGAATAATTGCCGGAAGCATATGAAGGACGGAGGGTTTGGCTCTGGCTGGTCGGGGAAGGGGAGAATGAGGCTTTGGAGAGCCTGTAGAGAATAATAGAGATTTGTTCTGGGTCTTATAGGACAGATGGGATTTGGGCTGGTGAGTCAGGGGGTTGGGGGGTGGGGAGGCATTCCAGGGAAGATAAGTTATATAGAGCAGAGTGGACAGTTAGGCAATGGGCTATTCAGGGAAAGTTGGAGGTGGGGGACAGTGGGAAGAGCAGAGCATGGATGTAGTGGGAAATTGTGAGTGATGTTTGCTCTGACTCTGTGCCTTTAAATGAGGCCGACACACTTATGCCACATACTCTAACCACCTGAAAGATAAGCTCCAATCCTGGCCGTGTCGTTTGCCCACCACCTCCTCCTGCTTGCTCCTTACCCACCCTTTGCCATCCCAGCTCAGCTAGATGCCTAAGCTTGCCTCCGTTTCCGTTTACACCCCTGCTCAGACCCTGAGAACTTGATTCTAATGTTTGACCTCAGAGGTTCACTTCTCAACTCCAGCTCAAACCTATAGAATCAAAGCTAACACGTACATAGGCCTTTGTGAGGGTATCGGTGCTTGAGATGAGAAGGTCCGACGTGGCATCACCCATAAATGGTAGCGTCAGGATTTGAACCCCAAGCTGCCTGACCCCATAGCATGATTCCCAACCACTAGGCAGATGATACCGCCTCTTATTGCCTAACCCACCCCATTGGTTCTTTCCTCTTTGGTCATCCTTGGATAGGGTGGCTTACTCCAGTCAACCCTTAGAAACCTAGACCCTGCCACACGCTGCCATCCTGCAACAAACCCTGGGTGCCAGGGTTGTGACACAGGGATCGTTGGTGGAGCCGTCAGGTTAGAGTCCTAGAAGACTTCAACACCCACATTTATTGTATTTGATCCTATTGACAAAGGGAGCCAATGAGGGTTTCAAGATGCTTATAATCATGAAGAATAATATGATCAAACCCATGTTTTCAGAAGGTGAATTCTGGCACCCAGTTCAGGACAGTCCTGCCTGTTCCATCTTGGACTGTGGAGAGGTTACAGGTAGAGGGTACAATTTGAAGCCTATTTTGTGGTTCAAGGCAAGGCAACAAGGGTCTGAATGAAGGTAATGATGATGGAAATAGACAGAATATGATAATAAAGAATGAATTCATTTCATCGTGAAATAAAATGTGTTTCCTCTGAAATAAACGTTCCCAACAACAGTGTTGTATTATGGGTAAGGAATCACCTTATGGCCTCATAGATCTTTGGGGCTCAGAATACATCTCAGGTATATCATCCTTCCTTGGACTGTGTTCTCGAAACCAGCGGAGGCTGCATGCTGTGGCGGGAAGCTTCGGGCCCCGAGCTTCTGGGCACTGCCCAGAAGTCAGACGGGCCTGTGTTCAGATAGTGGCTCCACCACCCAAGTAACCACGTGGCCTTGGGACAGTATTTAATCTCTCTGAACCTGTCTCATCTGCCAAATAGGGATAATAATGTGTGCCTCAGAGGGTTGCTGTGGGGATTAAAGAAGACAGTGGATAGAAAGGCTATGATTAGCACAGAATAAATGTCGGTTTTTGTACTTATCATTTCTTATCCAAACATCTCATTAAAGGCCCTGCATAATCACCCATAAAATCTGGTTTGAAATAAGAGTGATTGGGTTCAGCCGACCCTTTGGAAAGCAATTTGGCTTCCCAGATGGATTCCACTGTGTATTAAGATACAGAAAAATGTTCAGATCCTTTGACCCAGTTGTTCCACTTCTCAGAATCTATTCTTAGGAAATTGTCCTTGATGCGGGAAAAGCATAACACACAGAGGTTCACCGCACAGGTAGCTACAACAGTGAAAAATTAGAAGCAAAAGGAACATCCAGAAGCGGATGACTGAGGAGTTCTTTTGCAGTCAGCTCATGCTCTCAAAATGCTTTACATCAGTATTAAATCCAGAGCTCAGAACAATGTTTTAAAATGAGTCAAGTACATCAAGGAGCAAGCATATTCTTTTCTTCATCTCATTAACCAAGTCGTCTCCTCTGCAGGGCTCCCCTGTGGCCCACAGACCAGCAATTCTATCGCCTCTTCTCCTACAGTCTGCCATCTGGGCACACGGGGGCTTCATGCCAGAACCCACCACTCAGCCTTCAGCTCCTCACCCAGCTGCCCCAGCCCCTTAGCTCTTTCCCTCACAGATACAGAAGTTCTCTCCGCGACTAACTGGTGTCCTTGGGCTCGGCTCTCTTAGCATCTCCCACGGCTGCCTTGCAAATGCATCGTCCTCCGCCTGCCCCCCACCCCCTCCCTGGCAACCCCGCCTCACATCCCTGCTGTGGTCCCACTTCCAACTTCTTTTCCATTATTTCCAACACAGTTTGTTGTGTCCTTCTAAGCTAGAGAAAGTCTTTTCTCGAGTGTCCAAAATTTGTTCATCCAAATAAACTTAACGAAGGGGAGAAAAACATGGACTTAGATGTTAAAGTTATTTAGAAGCCCATGTACACTTGAATCTGAGTCTTGGAGCCTTGAATGCTTTGTGAAATCCCTCAAGAGAGGACTGAAATTTTATTAAACCACATCATTTCAAAGCTGGCATCCATGAAGTTAGAAACACAGACATTTCTCTGGTTAAAAAGAAAAAAAGCTCAGTAAAATCTCTTGTTCTGCCTTTATCTTGTAAGCTGGAACTTCTTTTGATAATGACTAGGAGGGAGAGCATTTAGTTCCTCTCGAGTTTGTATAATTATGTGCATTTTGCAATTTCTTAGCTTTTTGGCAGACACCAGGGAGCATTTGACTTCAATGCTTTCAACTCTAAGGACAATTTCGCAGCTGGACTTTTCTTGATAGCTCCCACATCTGGACCCTGAGTGGCCCCGGTCCACCATATGGTGAGACCCTCTGTGAACCTCCACAGCAGAGCACAGAACAAGCTGTACCCAGCCCTGTCCTTCCCTCACTCCCAACAGCCTCGGGGGCAGGCCTCTCACCATTGCGACACGAGTTAACTGGCATTTTTTAAGTAAATAGGGTAATAACCTCTTTTTAATGTTGTTTTTCTGGTTGAACAATAATCAGTCAATATTTCAACTCAATATTTACTGAGCACCTACTGTGTTGGAGTCCCGTACTGAGCACTAGAGATAGGAAGATAGCTCGCGTTAGTCCATTCTGGCATCTTTCTCCCTCACTCCCTCCTCCCATCTTTCCTTTCTGAGGCATCGTTTAATGAATGCTGAAAAACAAAAAGGAAAAAAACACAGTCCCGGGGCTTCCCTGGTGGCGCAGTGGTTGAGAGTCCGCCTGCTGATGCAGGGGACGTGGGTTCGTGCCCCGGTCCAGGAAGATCCCACATGCCGCGGAGCGGCTGGGCCCGTGAGCCATGGCCGCTGAGCCTGCGCGTCCAGAGCCTGTGCTCCGCAACTGGAGAGGCCACAACAGTGAGAGGCCCGCGTACTGCAAAAAAAAAAAAAAAAAAAAAAAAAAACCGTCCCACCACTTCATATGTAAAGAAAAAAAATGAACGTCTCTCCTTTCCCATCCCACCTTCTAAACCCCAGAGGTGGTAAGGAGCCTTAACAGATTGGTGTTTGTCCTTCCCAACTTTTCCTTCAGTGCATTCAAATGAAGCTATCTGTCTGTCCATCTGTATACCCAGACGTTTCTAAGAGAAACAGAATGATGCTATAGTTATTAGTCCTCACAATTTTCTTACTTTACTTAATAAATTATTATTAAGTAAACCTACTTCATTATTTTTAATGGTTGATTAGTATTCCATTCAATGAAAGGTCCATAATTTATTCAAACATTCCCCTACTGGTAGACATTTAGGTTGTTTTCAATTTTTGTGCTATTGTTGTTATAAACAATTATGTAGTAAACATCTACAGCTATATGGAATATATATATATATATGCTTACATAGCTGTGTTATTATTTATTTATAATGGATTCCCAGAAGTGGCATTAGTGAGTCAAAGAGTGTGTTTCCTCTTCAACTGTAATAGATATCACCAAATAGCTTCCCAAAAGATGGCATTCATTCCCACACCAACCAGCCATGTGTCACGATGCCTTTCTCCCTTCTTCCTCACCAGTGCTAGAGGTTCCCATCTTTTTTATCTTTGCCAGTCTTGTAGACAAAGCTATTACTGTTTTATTTCACATTCCCCTGATTCATCAAAATGTTGAGTATCTCACATTTGTGTATGTTTCTTGTCCATTAGCACTTATTTTTAAATTACTTCTCCACGGGCTTTGGTGGTGTTGGCACTATTAATTCTGTCTCACTGCAGGCCAGCTAGGCAGCCAGCACCACACTAGACACCTGACGTGCATTGTTGTGTTTAATCCGATAACCCTGGTATGAGGTAGGTGCTATTACCATCTCCATATGACTGACAAGAAACACCTGAGGCTCAGGGTAGGTAAGCAACTTACTTGTCCAACATCAGAATCCAAATCGTGTAGCTGGGATTTGAATGCAGGTCCACTGGCTCCAGAGTTTGTATTCTTCCCACTATCCTAGGCCACTTCTCACAAGTCTGACCTCCTCTGTGCTCTCCCAGGCTTCGAGTCTTAGCTTTGTTCGTTAGCTGATTTTGTTCATCTCCCATCTGATGGCAGTAGCCATGGACTAGGAATCCAACTCTGCACCAACTGGCCCCTGAAGCAACAGAACTTGGACAAAATAAGAACCAGTCTCTACCTTGGAAGAGCTCACAGATTAAGTTTATAGACGGTGCATTGACAGTTTCATTTCCTCCTGAATTCACAACCTTGTACCTGAGCTTTCTGCCTCTTCCCCAGACCTTCCCACTCCCACCTTCCCTGAAGTAGGACTCCTGTAACATAGAGGAATTGCTTTCTTCCCGCCCCAGACGCTTAAAACAGTCGGGCACATTTTGTTCTTCATGAACATTCAGCACAGGGCACACATTGTGAAATAATAAATGGAAGGGAAGAAACAGCAAGGGCTGCGTGAATTTTGGGCTCCAGGAATTTTCTTCCAGAGTAAGTTAGCATCCATTTCAGTCTTGCAAATAGTCCTGAGCCAAGAGAGTCCAAATCAAAGCAAAAATCTATCAAGAGAATTCTGATTTAAAACTTAAGAAAACAGCCTTTACATATTTTTAGAACAACCCAGAAAAGGATACATCTGTGACTCGCAACAGCTGGAAGTTTACTTTTCTGCCAAAATTATGCCGATTACGAATGCCATAATGGTCGGACAAGACGCAGTCAGGATGCAAGCCATCCTGTATTTTTCGTATATTCAGATTTCAAGTAACCTTCCCTCGCGCACATTAAACACCGACCCCTCTAAACTGCCTTTTGAACACCAAATGCCAGCCAGCCGCACAGTTCATACAGCAGTGTTTGTATCGTTACTTGAGGATTTTATTGTATTTTGCCCTTATTGGCTTAATAAAAAGAGTGGGAAACTAAAAGAACAAAAATAATAAGAAGCAAGGGTCTTATAAGCTCACGTTATACTGCTACTTGAAAAAATAGAAGAAATTATGGGGCGTGCTGAAAACAGAGTAACATGAATCTCAGAGGTCATTGGGCTTAAGCCAGTTAACCATGTGTTCAGTTGTGAAGAAGAACAGCAGAATTAAAGAACATGTCTTGAAAAGGTTGGTAGCAAACTGTGGATAAAAGACAAGGTATCATTGGGAGATTACACATTTCTTGTAGCTGATTAAAAATAGGAGGCTAAAAATAGGCTTTAAAAATAGCCTTCTCCTACTTGGGACCCTGCTAGGTAGCAGTGTGGATAAAATGTTGGTAACAAATTGAGGGTAAAATACAGTGTGTCATTAGGGAGTTGAATTATTATTATTTCTTGGGGGGTTACTGAAAATGGAACCTTCTCTCACCTGGGACTCTGCTAGGGCAGGGTCTCTCTTATTCGCTATCCTGTCCCAGTGCCTTCCTTGCCCATAATAGATACGATCAGTTGCAGGTTCAACATTTTACGGACCTCACTGTGCACAAGCGTAAGGTATGTTTTCTGGTCCCTAGATATAGAAAGGGAAGCAGGAAAGAAAGGATTCCCAAGGCTGCTCTATTACTGTGCCTTAGGATGGACCAGCAGCTTATAGGGGCACAGAGGACTTGAGCAGAAAGGGTGATAATGAAGTCCTTCTGTTACACTGTTGTCCAGATACTTTCTCGCACTGCACCCCTTCCTCCAGGTCACACAGACAGCTGGCCAAAGCCAGGTAGGTCACAGACCCGGCCAGGACATGTGTCTGAAGGGCAAAGGCAGGACTCGGGACAGGGGTGCTTCTCATCAGAGGGTATGGTGTTTGGACAGTGGGTGGGACTGGATGTTGTGCCCAGGAGGAGGGAGATGCAAGGTCAAGATCCAGGCCAATTATGCAAGCCAAGGGAGAAAATGAAAATTCATGGTCAAGGTAAAGAATCAGACCAGAGGTGCTAGTGGTTGAAGAGTATTCAAGTGGATGAGTCTTGAGGAATTCTCAAAGTCGACTGAAGGCATCCAAACTGACATTTCCTACCAACTCGTTATGTGCATTTGAAGAAACCGGAGCAGAAGACATGTGGCTGCTGAACAGAAGATGGATAAATGACAACATGAGAAACAAAGTCTAAACTCGTGCCCCAGCAGAGGAAGCCTCTGGACTGTTGGCTCCAAAGAATAGTGAAGCCAAAAACGACACAGTTGAGGTCAGACATTGGAGAAGTATTTCAGTGGTGCCAGCGCCGCAAGCATAGAGGAAAAGCAGTGTCAGCAACATGTGAGGTCAAGAACATGCAAGAGCGGGGTGGGGGGTGGGGCGGGAGCTGAGATGCTAAGATTAGAGCCAGAAGGGCCGGCAACAAGGCCGAGGAGATGATCAGGATGGCTCTGCAAGGATGGGGCCTGGTTAGAAGGGCCTAACCTCACCCCCATTGCCACACCACCCCAATCTTATAGACATCACACTCTGAACTTCATCAGCGATAGCTTGTGAACATGTGCAAGGCCGAGGAGGCATCGTGGTTAAAATACCTACATGCATGCATGCATACATACATGCATGTTATCCTGCTCCAGGGTTTTTGAGGATGGTAGGCCCTGCTTGTCCCAGAAATGAAAGGGATGGTCATTCGTTTCACTTTAAGTGACCTTAATGTTTACTTTAAGTGAACTCACATTCAGTGTGTCTTTCCTTCAAAAGACTGCTCTCTGAGATGCTTGGGGAGGAGAGTCCTCTCATTGTTCAGCCTGCCACAGCTCTGCCTTCCCCCAAGCTGGTCTTCCTCAGACAAGCAGAGCTGGAACACTGTCTCCAAAGCATGGGGATTGCCTAGATGGCCCAAGGGAGAGGCAGGGGATTGGTCAGTGTCCGTATGGGAAGGTGGTAAATAGGGGGAAATGCATGTCCAGAATCTCACTGCTTCTCAGGCAATGTCCTCAAGTAGGAATCTACAAGCTGGGTTATAATTCAAGGTATATGTCCCAAGCTGGGCGCCACCTGAGTTTCCAACCACATCCATGTCCTGCTGGAAAACTGTTATTCTGTCTTCCTGGTGAGGAGATTCTAAAATATCCCATCAGTCTGTCCTCTCCCCTCTGATACCCAGGGAGGCCCACAGAAGGGCAGCCCAGACTGTGAGACCTCGCCCATCACAGGACCTTTGCCGAGGATTCCCACAAAAAGTCTTTAGACAGCAATGGCCATTAGTGGCTTTCCGGCTTTCCTGCTTAGCCGTGTGGCACTTTGGTGGCTGTGAGACTCACAGCAGTGCTTCTAAAAGGCAGCAGTTTACAAAAGGAACCCTGTTGAGCCCCTACTGAAGCTGAGTTACCCAAGGAACATCCTTCTTTAGAAAGTTCCTCAGGCCTGTTGAGACTGCTCAAGGAAGACGAGCCTGCACTTGTAGCCAACCCTGAGGCCCCTCATGCCGGTGCCCAGCACAGATCAATGGTTCCAGCCCTTTGGGTTAAGGATGAACTTCACCTCCCCCAAGTTTTTGTCTCCCCACTCACCCCTCATTGGTGAAGCAGAATACGCCTATTAAATCTTCCCATTGGTATCTAGGATCTAATCTTTAGGGTATTTGGTCAAAGCTCTAGATCCCTCCCCATATGGGTCTTGATGAAGCATACACCTTTGGGCATGTAACTGAGTAATCAGACAGTCTTAAGTATCCTTCAGCTTCTTCAGCAATGAACGCCAACTGAAACTTCATTATGACTCTAACTTGAGTGGCAAAATGTCAGCCACTAAAGTTTAAAGCTTAGGGGCAGCTCAAAGCTTCAGGATGGATTTCGAAGGGGAAAAACCCACAGCCAACTTTCAAGTGGAAGACTGCTAAAAAGCAGTGGGAAAGAAAGAGAATGCAGGCCTATTCCATAAAAACAGGGGCTGCCTTGACCAGCACAATAAATGTGTGTGTTTACTTACCCACCTAGTTCATTACAAAGCACCAAGCGCAAAGATACTTATTTTGTCTTCTTTCCTCCTCTGGTAAGCTGATTACAAAATAATTAAATTAGCTACCAAATAAATTAGTTGTTAATAAACTGAAAGTAAAGGCATTCTTCTAGAAATTATTTAGGATGAAACATTGATTCGAATGATAATTCCAGATTGAGAACTATTTTCTTTCTTTTATTAGTGTATGTATTATTTTAGAGGGAAATCCTACGTTTAAAGATACTCCTAAAATAAATATTTATTCTACCTTTAATGAATGACAAAAGAGAGGAGAGCATGTTTGAATCCTTGAAAACACTAGAGGGGGCAGTCTACGTGAAATGCTTACATGATGGCCCTTGTCAGCCAAGGTCACTGAGATATTGCAATGTCTTCAGTGGTGAACAAGAGGGCTGGAAATTAATGATGCTTGCTGTACATGTTATCATTTGACTTAGCTGCTTCACCACATGCCACTACTAAGTAGCTAGAAATACTGCCTTCTTCTAAAGTATGTACTCTGCCCTCTTTAAAATTACAAACATAAAAATTTATATTCAAGTGCTAAATTACACTTCTAATAGATGATGTACAAAGTTCAAAAAATGGCTGTTTCTGATCAATCGGTTTTGCAGAGCCCTTAATGAAGTCACTTCTATTTGATCACGAATAGGTCTGAAGATACCCTGCGATAAAAGTTATTTATGAGTTAAAAGAGTGTGGGCTATTAACAGTGAAGACAAAAATGAGTGGAAAAAGCCTGGAGTCAAAGGACAAAAGCTGGAATCATTAAGGATAATACAACAAAAGCCCACAATCAAAAACGCTGATACCATGGATTTCTTTATAATGCAGGTCAAGTCAGTTCTCGTGATTATAATGCCTTATGGTTGAGGGTAAAACCTCACACTTGGGCCCGAAAACGAGAGCACAATTACAAGATCAGAGAACAGTATTGGGCATAAAAATAACTTGCAGGTTTTAGTGGGCTGTGAAGTCAGTCAGAGTCAACGGCAGGCAGAGGCTGAAGAAAGGCTAGGGTGAGTGTGGACAGCATTGGCAAATGGTACCCAGTATAAGGGTCCTTAACTGGGGTTCCGTGTGCGGGATTTAGAGGTCATACCCTCTACTGTCAGACATTTATTTCACAGTTTTCAATAGTACTGCAACATTGTCATGATCATCCTTCTCCATGCGTCTCTGCAATCATCCTTGATGAATTCCTGCGTGGAATTTCTGAGTCTAAGGGTGTATACATTTTTAGTGCTTTGAATACATTATTACCAAATGGGCATCTAGGAAGATTGTACAATCTCTGTTCTTAAGAAGAGCATTTGAAAGTTTCATTTCCCCACCTAGTCCCATTTGCCTCCTGCTTTTCTCTGGGACTGAATTTTAGAGTATTTAGAATAGAAGGGAACCTGAATTTCATCCCTTTCAGTTTCAGGAGAAAAAAATTAAAAAATGGAAGCCCATTGTGGGGATAGGTGATGTTTTCTCCAAGGTAATTGCAGAGCTTCATGGGTTGGGGGGAGATACTGGTGTCTGTAGCCCCCCTGCCCCCTTCTTGGCCTTGGGCCTGATGGGAACAGGTCCTTGGAAATGTCCACACAGACAAATCTGTAGAAAATGAAAGTAGATTAGCAGTTGCTTAGGGCTGGGGAGGGGAAGGGAGATGGGGAGTGACTGCTAATGCCTGTATGGGGGGTTGGGGGAGGGGCGCGATGGAAATGTTCTCTGTTGATGTGGCGATGGCTGCACAACACCGTGAATACACTAAGGACCATTGAATTGCACACTTTAGATAGGTAAATTGTATAGTATGTAAAATATATCTCAACAGAGCTAGTATTTAAAAAAAAAGAGAGAAGGCACTCGGTAAACGTTTGTGGTAGGAAGGAAAAGAGGGAGGAAAAGAGCTCAAACATCCCCGTTCCCTGATTTCTAACCAATGGTCGTTCCACTTTCTTCATTTTATGAAAGTAGAGCTTGTCTGTAGTTGATCCCAGCATCCGTTTTGAGTTTTCTCTATTAGGTATTTCCCTGTTCTCAGTATACATTGATCTGCCTCTTCTCAGAACTTATGAGTAAAAAAATTAAAGGGGATCTGAACTTCATCCTAATCTCACTCAGGATGGTTGCAAATTAGGAACTTGATAAATGTCTGTTTACTGAATTGCTGGTGAACTGTAAGTAAATTGAGTATTAAAAAGGCAAAGACATCGTATCATTTCCTAACATTGATGCCAAATTTTCTGCAGCTGTCAGCTCAGGCTCTGTAAATTAGGTCGGCAGTGACACAGTTTGGCATTTCAGACATGCTGATTTCCCTCCTGACATTTCTCTGCACCTGGTAGTCCTGGTCCTATTTTGCCTCGATGCCTGAAAGCACAGACTAAATTAAGGGCTCAAGAGTAGTGGCTGTGGGCAGAAGACCTAAACAGACATTTCTCCAAAGAAGATATACAGACTGCCAACAAACACATGAAAGAGTGCTCAACATCATTAATCATTAGAGAAATGCAAATCAAAACTACAATGAGATATCATCTCATACCGGTCAGAATGGCCATCATCAAAAAATCTACAAACAGTAAGTGCTGGAGAGGGTGTGGAGGAAAGGGAACACTCTTGCACTGCTGGTGGGAATGTGAATTGGTACAGCCACTATGGAGAACAGTATGGAGGTTCCTTAAAAAACTACAAATGGAACTACCATATGACCCAGCAATCCCACTACTGGGCATATACCCTGAGAAAACCATAATTCAAAAAGAGTCATGTACCGCAATGTTCATTGCAGCTCTATTTACAATAGCCAGGAGATGGAAACAATCTAAGTGTCCATCATCAGGTGAATGGATAAAGAAGATGTGGCACATATATACAATGGAATATTACTCAGCCATAAAAAGAAACGAAATTGAGTTATTTGTAGTGAGGTGGATGGACCTAGAGTCTGTCATACAGAGTGAAGTAAGTCAGAAAGAGAAAGACAAATACCGTATGCTAAAACATATATATGGAATCTAAGAAAAGAAAAATGTCATGAAGAACCTAGGGGTAAGACAGGAATAAAGACACAGACCTACTAGAGAATGGACTTGAGGAAATGGGGGAGGGGGGAAGGTAAGCTGTGGCAAAGTGAGAGAGTGTCATGGACATATATACGCTACCAAACATAAGGTAGATAGCTAGTGGGAAGCAGCCGCATAGCACAGAGAGATCAGCTCGGTGCTTTGTGACCACCAGAGGGGTGGGATAGGGAGGGTGGGAGGGAGGGAGACGCAAGAGGGAAGAGATATGGGAACATATGTATACGTATAACTGATTCACTTCGTTATAAAGCAGAAACTAACACACCATTGTAAAGCAATTATACTCCAATAAAGATGTAAAAAAAAAGAGTAGTGACTGCTACATGCAGGGGTGAATCCAGGATCCATGGGGCTTAAAGCTTACTCAGTTTGGCAGGGGGTCCTTTTTAAGAAACAAGAATACAAAATTATGAATAAATATAGGTCCTTGGAAGCTTGTGTAAGGAAGGCTCTGAAAGTAAAGCTTCCTTAGCCTCCTGGTAAGTCTGCCTCTGGCCAGATTAATTTCTCAAGTCCTTTCCATTGCATTTTATTTTGCTTTTGTGTTAAATGTCCATTGTTAGAGCAGTTTAGAATCACAAGCCTCCTAGCCTTCCAGTTCTGTTTAAAAATAGAGTTTAAGCAATTGTTTAATTAACTTCCCATGCCGCCCGAAGATAATTATAATGATGACAGGAGCATCCCATCGTGGGTGAAGGTCAGGCTCTAAAATCAGTGCATAATGTAAAAAAATCACACATAGTCATAATTGTCCTTAAAGTTCCTGAAATCGCCTATTAAGTACAGAATATGCGGTTTTATGTGTATGACCTTGAGTTCTTATGCACACTCAAGTTTGAAAATCACTAAGCTGGGTGGAAGGAAGGAAAGTCCAAATGCAGATGACTGGATTTAAAAACCTCTTGGCTCGAATGAGCTAGAGGGAGGGTCCCACGATGGGGCCCACCCAGACCAGCATAGGAAGCTCCCAAATATGGCTGCCGCCAGTGTCCCCCAGTGTGAGCCTCAGCTGCCCCCTGCCTCTCCAGGAGACCCTCCCAAACCAGCAGATCTTCAGGGATGACCTCCGGCATGAAGCTCGTGATCAGCACTGGTAGTGGAGAGATCTGGTGGCCCCAGTGAACGCTGGCAGAAGGACAAGCTGGAGTATCTGGGGCCACCCCACAAGCTAGCACTGTGTGGTGCACTACTCTCATGCTGGACAGCAGCAGCCACTGCAGTTCCCAGCCAGCCACGTGATCACAAGCGTCTTTGTCGCCACACGTGGGATCTTCGTTTTGGCATGTGGCCTCTTGGTTGCAGCGTGTGGCCTCTTAGTTGCAGCATGCAGACTACTTAGTTGCGGCATGTAGACTCTTAGTTGTGGCATTAATGCGGATCTAGTTTCCTGACCAGGGATTGAACTCGGGCCCCCTGCATTGGGAGCATGGAGTCTTACCTACTGGACCACCAGGGGAGTCTCTTTAATATTCTTAAGAATATTATATATTCTATATATATATATTCTTTTTTAGAGTCTCTCCCATTATAGGTTATTACAAGATATTGAATATAGTTTCCTGTGCTGTACAGTAGGTCCTTGTTGTTTATTTTATACATAATAGTATGTATATGTTAATCCCAAATTCCTAATTTATCTCTCCCTTCCATCCCCTTTGGTAACCATAAATTTGTTTTCTATGTCTGAAAGTCTTTCTGTTTTGTAAATAAGTTCATTTGTATCATCTATTTTTAGATTCCACATATAACTGATATCCTATGATATTTGTCTTTCTATGTCTGACTTACTTGAATAATGGCTAGCTTCAAATCAACATGATATCTAGAATTTACTGGTTATGTTTGAAAGAGCAGTAAAATCATTTTAATACAGGTCTGTGAATGAGGGTTGCAAGTAGGAGTGATTCCTTTTGGTAATATAGCTAATAAAGCAAGAGCAGAAATTTTACTTCCTGTTCTGATAACTTTAAAAAAAAAAAAAAACTCTTGGCTTTACAACTCTCAATTTCTAGCTGCAGCCAAAGGTGGGTGCTCAACTAGGGTGTTTACGCCATCCTATTTTATTTTATTTTATTGAAGTATAGTTGATTTACGTTTCAGGTATACAGCAAATTTATTCAGTTATATATATATATACATATATATATTCTTTTTCAGATTCTTTTTCATTATAGGTTACTACAAGATATAGTTCTCTGTGCTATATAGAAGGTCCTTTTTGTTTAGCAATTTTATATATAGTAGTGTGTATCTGTTAATCCCAAACTCCTAATTTATCCCTCCTCTCCCCTTTCCTCTTTGTTAACCATAAATTTGTTTTCTATGTCTGTGAGTCTATTTCTGTCTTGTAAATAAGTTCATTTGTATCATTTTTTTTAGATTCCACATATAAGTGATATCATATGATATTTGTTTTTCTCTGTCTGGAATACTCCACTTAATATCGTTGCAGGAAGGGGGACCCCTTCCAGGGCCCCAGAGTGGGCTCTTGTCTAACACTCAGAAATGAATTGTCTGAGGAGACATACGTGCTGACAAAGCAAGAGACTTTATTGGGAAGGGGAGCCCGGGTGGAGAGCAGCAGGGTGAGGGAACCAGGAGAACTGCTCTGCCACGTGGCTCGCAGTCTCGGGTTTTATGGTAATGGGGTTAGTTTCCGGGTTGTCTCTGGCCAGTCCTCTTGCTTTGCCCATAGTCTGCCTCACAGTCCATCCTGGGGGCGCATGCATTTCTCAGCCAAGGTGGATTCTAGCAAGAAGGACTCCGGGAGGCTGGTCGTCTCCTCCTTCTTTGGACCCCTCCTGAATTCTCCTGGTTAGTTTTTGGTGGTAGCACCATGTTCCTTATTGGGACCTCCTGTTGTGAGACAACTCAGGCAAGGGGACCTGGCCAGGGCAGGTGGTTCCGGTCAGCAGTTCCCTAACAGTATGATAATCTCTAGGTCCATCCATGTTGCTGCAAATTGCGTTATTTCATTCTTTTATATGGCTGAGTAATATTCCATTGTATAATATTCCATTGTACTCCATCCTATTTTAATACTGAGTCTTTATAAGTTTGATAAATGTTAACAGATTTGTTTAAAAGATGATACATATGGGGCTTCCCTGGTGGCGCAGTGGTTGAGAGTCCGCCTGCTGATGCAGGGGACACGGGTTTGTGCCCCGGTCCAGGAAGATCCCACATGCCGTGGAGCAGCTGGGCCCATGAGCCATGGCCGCTGAGCCTGCGCGTCTGGAGCCTGTGCTCCACAACGGGAGAGGCCACAACAGTGAGAGGCCCGTGTACTGCAAAAAAAAAAAAAGATGATACATATGAAAGCTAACAAGCCAGGACCTGGCATGATAGGTGCTTTGTGGATGTCTGCTGGATTGAAATCTAGTCTTGTTTGAGCAGGTCCCCATACACATGGCTCTATGTAAAGATGGTGTCTTCTACTAGCATTCCTGGAATGGGCTCCACCACATGCCCATCACTCTCAGGCCGGTGGGCCCTGGGCACAGCATCACAGGGTGAGCATGCTGCAGCTCTAGGATTCTTGGTACCGATGGAGTAACATCAAGTCTCCATTTAAAGACAGTTGTTCTCTAAAGGTACTTTATGTAACTTTGTGTACACGAAGCCTGTTTCGAAATGAAATTGTTTATTTGGTAATTTGTTTGTTACATCTGCTTTTTTTCACTTCTTTTGAAAGCTGAAACTTAGAGGAGAAAAGATGCTCTGTTTTGTTTGTATTTTTAAAACTGTCACAAGCAAGCCAATAAGGTCATTTCCAAAAGGCAACCAGGAATCTAGCTAAAACTGGTCTCAAGACTTCAGTGAACTTTGTTTCTGCTTTCACACTTAATCAAATATCTCACCGGTATCAGTAATAACTGTTCCAACATAAAAACTCATAGCATGATCTACTACTTTCTGGGGGAAAAAAAAGAGTCCCTTTCATATGGATTTACTGCAAACCTAAGTGTCAGCCCAGGGCTGGGCATGTGAGATACAAAAATAAACAGTGCACAGCCTTGACCTAAAGGTCACAATTGTCTGAAAATATTCGGTTCCCTTAGACACTTTAAGAAGATAGACAGGTGCTAGCTTTCAGCATACCTTTTGGGGCGGATAGGATAACTTTGTACAGTTAATTCTGCTCTATACAAAAATTCCCTTCATAATAGCACTGCCCCCACCCAGGTGTTCAATCCAGACACCAGCTTTTCACTCCAAACCACTCCTCTCCTTCACGCCTGCAACAGCTGACCACCTTGGGACGGTAGCTCTAAATCCTAAACTATTTCTTCTTCTTTTTTTTTTTATAGTTTATGTCCCTCTTCTCTTTTTTTAATTCATTTATTTATCTTTAGCTGCATTGGGTCTTCGTTTTTGTGCGTGAGCTTTCTCTAGTTGCGGCGAGCGGGGGCTACTCTTCGTTGCGTTACGCGGGCTTCTCATTGCAGTGGCTTCTCTTGTTGTGGAGCACAGGCTCTAGGTGCACAGGCTTCAGTACTTGTGGCACGCGGGCTCAGTAGTTTTGGCGCACGGGCTTTGTTGCTTTGCGGCATGTGGGATCTTCCCGGACCAGGGTTTGAACGCGTGTCCCCTGCACTGGCAGGCGGATTCTCAACCACTGCGCCACCAGGGAAGTCCTACTTAAACTGTTTCTTGAATCCATCTCTTCCTCTTCCTCCTCTGCCTCTGCCCTGGTTGGGACCTCATCACCTCCTGCCTGGACTATTGCAACAACCTGCTAGTTTCTCCCCTTCCTCCATCCTCACTTCTTGCGTCCCTTGCCCTGCTCTGCTCCCCTCATAATTCATGTGCCATACTTCTGCTAGAAAGGGCTTTCTAAACACAAGTCTGATTGTGTCACTCTCCTGCTTAAATTCATCGCTGCTTCCCCATTATTCTCAGCAGTGACTGTTCACCTCTTTCTCCTGCTAGTGTGCTTGCTCACATGCCTGCGGGATTTTGAGGTTCATTTACTCAGCTGGGTTCTGCATGATTCCCATCATGTCCGCGGTAAGCTCGCTCCCACACCTTCGATGCTGCCAACCTCACCACTGTGGCGTGTGCAAGCTGTCGGTGGAGAATCTCTGACTTAGAGCATAAAACCTAAGCTCCCTGACCCTGCCTACATGGCCCTCCCTGGTCTGTCCTATCCACATCTCCAGCCTCATTCCCTCTCAGTCATCAACATGTGCCCTGTGCACCAGCCTCCAGGCTGCTTATAGCCTTCCTAAAGAGATCGCGGCCCCATGCCTTTGCATATGCTGCTCTCTTTTCCTTGAATGCTTTCCCCCACCTCTCATTATGCAGTTAGCAACTTCAAGACACAGCTCAAGAACCATCACTTCCAGGGAGTCTTCCGTGCTCCATCCACATCCCTAGTCTCTATCTTATATCTATATATCTATATAGATATATCTATATATCTATATATCTATATAGATATATCTATATAGATATATAGATATATCTATATAGATATATAGATAGATATATAGATATATATCTCTGTATATATCTTATATAGATAGTCTCTATCTCTATCTTATATGTTCCTCCCCTAAGTTCCTCCCCGTGTTTATCTCCATTTAATAGAGGACTCAAGTGTATAACTTGTCTTGTGTACTAAAGTATTAGCTCTTTGAGACCTGGGACTTTGAATTATTAATTTTTAAGACGTCAGTGCCTTGCGTAGTGTTTTGCATCTTGGGAATTTGCCAGTATTTGATGTTTGTGGAAAGAAGGGAAGAAGAAAGAAAAGGTGGAAAACTGGAGCTATAATCGTTTCCTTTCCATCAAAACTATAGAAAACATTTTTAGCATCCATTTAATAACTTCTGTGAGGTTTTATTGTTGACTTCATACATTTGAAGTCTTTATGTAAAAGAGCTTCTGGCTGATTTTTTTGTTCTCACTTTTGGTGATTTGTCTTAAAGTTATATAAAGGATTCATGGGAACCTGTAGTGCTCCCAGATTCTAAAAGAGAGTCCTCTACAGGATGGCTGGCTGAGAGTGTGGGCTCTGAAATGAAACAGATCTGTGCTTGAATCTCTCTTGGCCACTTATTATCTGTGTGGCTTTGACAAGTTACCTACCTTCTCTGAGCCTCAATTTCCTCATCGATAAAATGGAGCTAATAAAACTACCCATTCCCTACCATTAGTTTGAAATTTAAATGAAAAAATACATACAGTTGAGTAAATATACATAAGTGTTCAAGAAATGATGATTATTATAAGGACAAAATCTAATATACCCAATCTTAATTTATGACTTCATTAGTAGATGACTATCAAATAGTGGTTTCTAATAAAGAAGAGACCAGAAAATTCACTGAGAACTTAGAGAGATAATGAGATAATAAAGAAACCATTTTTTCTAACATGTTTAGCTCATTTTCTTATCATTAAGCTACAAGATTATTCCTTCACCTACAAAAAGGGTAAATTCTTCATTGGCTTGACTTGTTTGAAAACATATCTTAGTTTAAATGGAATAACTTTCCCTTTAATATGATTTTCTAGGAAGATTAGATTCTAATATGGAATAACCCTAAATTGAGAGCTCTGATTGAACAGTGCAAGAATCAAGCATGAGTCAAAGATATCATCCCTTTACAAATGTCAGTCGATGAAAAGACACCCAGTGGTGTGTCAGAGGGCTCTCAGAGCATCATACAACAAGAATGATCATAAATGACTTTAACAGAATGCTTGCTGTGTCAGGCAGCCCAACCTCCCCAAGCCTCATGCTTGCACCAGACGCTGATTTTCCATTCACAGTGAGGGAATTCTCCAGCTAGTGAGCCAAGCACTCCCATCTGCTCTCCAGAGCATCTTTTTCTCAGGATCTGAGGACCTGCACAGCAGCCTCTGTCATCAGCCTGGATCCCAGCAAAGGGAGGAGCTCTCCAAGCCTCCGTCATCCAGACCAGGAAAGCTATTCACCTTTCCAGACTTGGAAAGCTATCTGCTTCGTGTTCTTTCTGCAAAAGTCCCTCTCTCTCGTTCCCCAGTCATCCTCTAGATTTTCTTCTTAGTACGTATTACTCTCTGAAATTACCTTGCACCTTGGTTTATTTTTTTAGTGTCGTGCGGCTTCCATGAGCACAAGGACCTTTCTGTCCTGCTCATTGCACCCATCCCATGCCTAGGATGGTGTGTGGGCCAGAGCGGTGCTCAGTGAATATGTGTTGAATGGAAATAAGGAAGGAGGGTGGGGAAGGGAGGGGGATGACATCCTCTAATGGTGAGGATTCTCACGCTCCCAGAGTCTGGGTGCTTGGTTGCCCAGACTGGGTCACACTCCACCAAGGTCTGTCTCTGGGACTCTGTTTGCCAAGTTTATTCAGCTGCCCCCACCCCGCAACTTCCCCCACGGCCCTCGACTAATCTATTCTTCTTTTGAGCCAAACTCACTGATTAGTCTTCAGCTTCTTTCACTTTGAATCATGCCAGATCCTGTTCCTCCTGCTTTACCCTTAGGGAAACATCGTCTGGCACCACGATTTCTGCAGGTGGCTAATATCATCGATTATTTGACTCATTCAACTCTCAGAGGGTAATCTTTTCTTTAATGCAAGTTTCAAGGCCATCTCACCGTGGGCTCCGATGTATCACTGATTACACCGGGCAGAGTCAAGCAGAGGTGTGGGCACTGCTGTCTACCGATTCATCTGCACGCTGTGGTGCTGTTAACTCTCTGCTGTGTTTGCGCTAATAGTGTCTGTCTCTAATCAGCCTCGATCTACCCTTCACCGTGCCAAAAAGATAAATGCCAGGCTACAGGAAACAAACTAAAGGCAGCCCCCAAGGCCCAGAAACTCTCCTCATCCACTCTGCCAGGGCCCAAGAACTCCTGATTAGGAGGTTGAGTTCGCCCCTAATTCCTCCTTAGAATGTATTCCAAAATTAAAAGCCAATGGTTATATTTCTCTGCAAAGAAGCAGACAAAGAAAAGTTTTCGTTTGACACAGCGGCAATAGAAACAAGACCATGTTTCTCTTTTATGAAACCTCTGAGAGTAATTCATTGCGAGTTTGACGTTTAATATCACCTAATCACCTCTCTAGCAAGACACTTGCTTTGCCTCTGTCAGCCCCCCACACAGACAGAGCTGCCGGCACTTACTGGGTCTTGTGGTTAGGTGGGCTGCTTTTAATACCCAAGGCAGGATTTGGCAAGAAGCAGCAGTAGCTGCTGCTTTATTGAAAGCCATCGTCATCTTTTATCCTCTGAAAGAGGAGTGTGCAATGTCGATGTCCTTAAGAGATAATTCTCATACATCAAGACGTCCATTCCAAAAAATATCAGACCAGACACCCGATCACACACAGTCACCCAGCATGCAGGTGGCCGATGGTGAATTTGAGCTTTTCAAGAAAGCAGATTTGTAAACTCCTAAGCCTGCTCCCGGCCAACATAAACTCAGGTAATTTGAGTAGTGCCCACTGGCTCCAAGAAGAGAGTCACACCTCAGAGAAGGTTGGGGAAGAAGATGACGTTCAGGTCCCTTGTTGCCCAGATGCTATGAATGGATGTGGAATATACTACCTCAGCCCAGAGATTTTTATGAACTGAATTAAAAGAAAAGATTGAGCAGAGCATTGGTCCGTCAACACATTACTGTTGATTCCCTGGCATTAAGGAGACATTAACATAGGGGCCTTTTCCTCTCTACTTTTCAGAAATTAGAACAGTCATTCCAGCAGTGGGAGCAGGGAAGGCCAAAATCCATAATACTTAGCAGCTCCGGTACAAAGAAAATGAAATCGGAAATCCAGGGTGTTTTGCTGCTACTGCCAAGGGCTTATACCTTCAGTATAATAGCCGTCTTTTAAATTTCTCACAGCTCAACCCCAGCAAATCTGATTGAGTCATTCCCTGTCTAAAATTCTTGTGTGGCTCCTACTGTCTACAGCTGTGGTTTTCAAATTGCTCTGTGGGGCATCAGGCTAAGGCTTGGGGGTCTGAGGGGCAGAGGTGTGGTTCTCCTCTGCTCTGTCAGAGTTCTTCTTTCATCTGTTCTGCAAGTTAGGCTTCCAAGTAGGACTTTCAACAAAGAGTCTTGTGACCTAGAAACAAAGTTTCTAAGGCCTAGAGGATAAAAATCTAGACAAATCCTCCATGTTCTTTATCCTGTCTACCTCTTGGACATCCCCCAGGACACCCCTATAGTCCAGTCACGCCTGACGACTTCCCTTTCTCTTCCTTTGTCAAGACTCCCTTCTGCCTGGAATGTTCTCTCTTCCCTCTTCTCTGCCTGGTAGATCTGGACTCTTGTTTTAAGATTCGATTCAAATTTTGCCTTTTGAGTGCTGCTTTTCCCGTGTTCGCGGCAATCAGCCCTATTCCCGCAGCCATTTGCGTATGTGTTGGTGCACGTGGAATTATCATGTGTGTCTGAATCTTGAACCGGTCTGCACACTCATGGAAGATAGAGTCCAGGTCTGATTTCTTTCGTCCTCCATCTTCCTCTGGGGACTGGCATGCAGTGGGCGCTCAATAAATATTTGATGGATGGAGGCGTAGCTATGTAACTCACCACTAGATAGCACCTTGGCATTCTCCCAAACAGCTTTATTCAGAAGGAACTCAAAGACACAGAGCCATAATCTATAACCAACTCAAGGACCTCTATGTTAACAAAGATTACAACTTCCTTAAATATCAATACTTCTGTTTGGATCTGAATTTCATTTTTGTAAAGCTAATCATTACAGCAACATTAACGGAAATGTTGTACGGAGGTCCCATGCTGAAAGCCCATGGATAATAGTAGTCTCTTAAATATGCATGGTTTGACCCTGCTAATCTGATTGAGCCACTTCCCCACTTAATATCCTTGTGCAGCTCCCTGTTGCCCAGGGCTTTCAAACTCCACCATGGAGCTTTGGGGGTTCCTAGGGCACCCCTAAAGGAAAAGTCTCCAAGGAGTCTGGCTGGGAGGGATGCGGCCCTGGGCCCCACACCCTTTGCTGCAATCAAAGAGGTTCCATAAAATCTCAGTGTTTAAGTGGTTTTCGTTTCAGTGTTTTGTATCTCAGTGCCTTTGACTGAGCCTCTGTTCAGTTCACTATAGTCCCCCCAACTTGGTATTTTTTCTATTCATCCTCACCTGCCTCATTCCTGTTGTCATTTGAGTTTGCAACTCAAAACTCACCCCCCAACCCAGCCCTCTAACAGCTGTTTTCATTTTTATGAGCTCCTTTCCAGGTCTGGAGCACACGCATCCTTGATTTTATGCAGTCGTAGTCATGCTGCACACGCCATTTTATATTTCCTTTCTTCACTTAACACCAGATCATGAATATTTTTCCATCATGCGAGACACATCTTTCATGGTTACCTTTTTAAATGAAAAACTTTTAATAATTTACTTCCAATACTGTTAAAACAACTTTTTATTTTATACTCTTAGAAATAATGCTGCATTGAATATCCTACCGATGACCTTTTTTCTAGAAATAAACATCCTCTTATTGATTTTAACAAGTTCCTTATCTGTTTTTGATTATACTATTTTGATACAGATATTTTCTCACTATGTTCTTTCTCTTTTATTTCTTACATTTTTATGATTAAAATATGTTAAGCATTATCCAGTTGAATCTTTTGGTCTCTTCCACTGTTATTTCTCCTATTGCTTCAAGCCTTTGAAAGGTTTCTGTAGTTCCCAAGAACTGTTGCAACCTTGGGTCATCTTTCTTTTGGTTGTGCTGTGGATTTTAAAATGTATATTTGACTCTTTAATTCATTTGAGCATATTTGATACATGTTTAGATATCGATGATATTTAAATTGATATCACTTACTTTTTTACTTTTTTTTTTTTTTTTTTGCGGTACGCGGGCCTCTCACTGTTGTGGCCTCTCCCGTTGTGGAGCACAGGCTCTGGACGCACAGGCTCAGCGGCCATGGCCCATGGGCCCAGCCGCTCCGTGGCATGTGGGATCTTCCCGGACCGGGGCACGAACCTGTGTCCCCTTGCATCGGCAGGCAGACTCTCAACCACTGCGCCACGAGGGAAGCGCCTGATATCACTTATTAAATAACTTCTACGTTGCTTCATCATATATCAAATTGTCATAGAGGCATAGTTTTTTTTTTTCAGAGCTCCTAATTCTCCTCTGCTGTTATGTATGTCTGGTTTTGCACAGTACTATACTGTTTTAATTATTCTTGTTTTGTGCGGTGTATAGAATTTGTAGTGCTAGTCTTCCCCAGTCAGAGGTCTTCTTTTTCAAAATATCCTCTCATGTTCTTGACATTTTGTTTGCCTAATAAACGTTAGAATCATTTTGCCAAATTCTAAGAAAAGTGGTGATTTAGATATAAAGTGCATCGTCTTTATACTTAACTCCTTAAGTCATTGCATACATTCTAAGCATCTTATATTCTATATTATTATATATGTATGATTTCTAGCTGTCTACTGCTTGTGTATAATAATACGTGTGCACAGTGTACAATAATATATTGCATATAGTAATGCTACTGATTTTTTTATTTGAATACCAAATCTGCCCTCTTTCTACATTTGTTGATTTAGTTCCAAGTCTACAGCAAAGTTTTTATAAACAGTTTTCTCTTCTTTTCCAATTATATATTTTGCAATTTGTCTAAAGCAATATTAGTTATGCTGGTAGTGGTATTTTTTTTAATATTTATGTATGTATGTATGTGTTTATTTTGGTTGAGCCGGGTCTTAGCTTCGGCACTCAGGATCTTCGTCGCAGCATGTGGACTTCTTAGCTGTGGCATGCAGACTCCGTTGCGGCGTGCATGCGGGATCTAGTTCCCCGACCAGGGATCAAACCTGGGCCCCCTGCATTGGGAGCGTGGAGTCCTACCCACTGGACCACCAGGGAAATCCTGGTAGCGTCATCCTTGATTTGAAGGAATTCATTAAGTCTTGTGTGCCTTGCTTTTGGGGGGGGTATTGTGAAATTTTTTTGAAATTTCCTTCTCTGTTACTGATTTAATAGGGTTTCCTACCTCATTGTTTCACTTGGGGTATTTTATACTTGTATTACAAAACATCACCTATTTATTGAGGCTTTTAGTCAATTAGCATGTAATTAGATATAGTATTCCCATGTAAGTAGTTTGATCTCTTGGTATTTCATATATGAAATCAGACCTGAACTCTCATCAGCTTCCACCATTAATTTAGCTCTGTGACTGACCCAGTGACTTGACTTCTGACATCATTTTCCCTGTAAGTATGTGTCAAGTTACTCACATCCCAGGGTTGCTGTGAGGGTTACAGATAATGTATGTAAAGTTCTTAGCACAGTGCCTGTCCTCAATAAATGGAAGATATTACGGTGTTCTTTTTTCTAATATTGTTTATGTGTCTCCTTTCTTGCTTGTTCTTAGCTATATACGCATGGGCTATTTTTCATAGTCTCTTTAGTATTTTCAGAAACAACATATAAGCAGTGAGGAGCCACTGAAGGTTTTTGAAGAAAGAACACCAGTTCTGGTAATCGAGTGTCTGAGCTGGGTTTGAGGCCAGATCATTAGAAGAAAGGCCAAGCTGTGAGAAATGACATAGTTGATAAAGGGCCAGCTAGACCCTTCGTGCTGAGTGGGTGTGGAAGTGCAGGCCTTATATTCTTAGTCAGTGAGCAAAGGCTCCAGAGCTGGGGAGAGGCCCTTTCAAGGGCTCCTGGGAGTGGGAAATTGACCAACGGACCCCCAATTGTCCTGCTGCAGCATCCAACCCTTCAGGGCCTGGAAACAGACGCTGACAAACACTGTGACCCAGACTAAACCCAGCTTTTGAATGGGACCACAAAACAGGCTTTGTTCATCCTTCTGAAATGGGGCCCAATTATGTCTGATTAATAAATGAAACTCTGTGTCCAAATAAGAGAGACACTGTAGAGAAATGGTCAGAAACCACTTTGTGTAGAAAAGGCTGATAAAGTTTTCAGAGGGCATTCATTTGCCTGGAGCTGTTCTAAGAGAGAAATTTTCAGTCTCCAAATCCTTCTCTTGTTTTCTTCTTTTTTTCTTAAATATGTTTAACTCTTCTGCTTAAGATTTATTTTGGCCCCTTGGTGATGGATTTCTGTGTTTATTCTGTCATTTAGAAAAAATGTACTATAAAAAACATTTCTAATCTGTTTATATATGTCAACAGAAAAATAAGCTGGAAGGTTGACAATAGTAATTAATCAAAAGAAATTTATTGAGCACTTCCTATGTACAAAGCACTGTGACATATGCTATGAGGGAAGAATTAAGGAATAATCCCTACCCTCAAAAGTCCTTCCATCCAGGTGAGGAAATGGCCAAATAATTGACTGGCTGTAATGCAATGGAAATTGAAATAAATGCTATCATCGGGTCATAAGCCACACCCTGGAGGAGCACAGATCCATTGGATGGATCTGCAAGGACTTACAATCAAGTTGCATTTAGGTTGCATCTTGGAGTGTAAATAGGCTACCTAGGAGCATGTGTTCCTTCAGAGACTTTTAGGTGAGCCCGCCAATGTACCCATGCACTATGTCCAGATATCAGCAAACACAGGCAGCTATCCTCAGCTATTCCACTGGCCCCATGTGTGCACACAAGCACACAAGCATGTTTCCAATTCACCTGTGTTGGCTTGCCTATCCCTCACTGCATTTTTCCAGCCCCAAGTCCTCACTCCCAGATGGCCTCTGGCCTCCCTCAATTTGACGAATTCCAAAGGTTGGCTTAGAACTAATCTTTTCTACATTTTGGTTCTGTTCTGTTCCTTGAGTTTTAGGCTTTTCCTCCATGTTGCCTTGAGGGAGGAACTCTCAGCTCCAAACCTCTGCCTATAGAGCCCCAGTCCCTAGCCAGACCAACCTTATACTGAGGAAGGTGTTGGAAGAACTCCGTTCATTATCCATCCGGTTCACAGAACTAGAACAAAAAAATTTCACAATTTGTATAGAAACACAAAAGACCCCGAATAACCAAAGCAATCTTGAGAAAGAAAAACGGAGCTGGAGAATTCAGGCTCCCAGATTCAGACTATACTACAAAGCTACAGTAATCAAGACAGTATGGTACTGGCACAAAAACAGAAATACAGATCAAGGGAACAGGATAGAAAGCCCAGAGATAAACCCACACACATATGATCACCTTATTTTTGATAAGGGAGGCAAGAATATACAATGGAGAAAAGACAGCCTCTTCAATCAGTGGTGCTGGGAAAACTGGACGGCTACATGTAAAAGAAGGAAATTAGAACACTCCCTAACACCATACACAAAAATAAGCTCAAAATGGATTAAAGACCTAAATGTAAGGCCAGACACTATAAAACTCTTAGAGGAAAACAGAGGCAGAACTCTCTATGACATAAATCACAGCAAGATCCTTTTTGACCCACCTCCTAGAGAAATGGAAATAAAAACAAAAATAAACAAATGAGACCTAATGAAACTTAAAAGCTTTTGCGCAGCAAAGGAAACCATAAACAAGACGAAAAGACAACCCTCAGAATGGGAGAAAATATCTGCAAATGAAACAATGGACAAAGGATTAATCTCCAAAATTTACAAGCAGTTCATGCAGCTCAATATCAAAAAAACAAACAATGCAATCCAAAAATGGGCAGAAGACCTAAATAGACATTTCTCCAAAGAAGATATACAGATTGCCAACAAACACATGAAAGGAGGCTAAACATCACTAATTATTAGAGAAATGCAAATCAAAACAATGAGGTATCACCTCACACCGGTCAGAAAGGCCATCATCAAAAAATCTACTAACAATAAATGCTGGAGAGGGTGTGGAGTAGAGGGAACCCTCTTGCACTGTTGGTGGGAATGTAAATTGATACAACCACTGTGGAGAACAGTATGGAAGTTCCTTAAAAAACTAAAAATAGAACTACCATACGACCCAGGAATCCCTCTCCTAGGCATATACCCTGAGAAAACCATAATTCAAAAAGAGTCATGTACCACAATGTTCATTGCAGCTCTATTTACAATAGCCAGGACATGGAAGCAACTTGAGTGTCCATCGACAGATGAGTGGATAAAGAAGATGTGGCACATATATACAATGGAATATTACTCGGCCATAAAAAGAAATGAAACTGAGTTATTTGTAGTGAGGTAGATGGACCTAGAGTCTGTCATACAGAGTGAAGTAAGTCAGAAAGAGAAAGACAAATACCGTATGCTAACACATATATATGGAATCTAAGAAAAAAAAAATGTCATGAAGAACCTAGGGGCAGGACAGGAATAAAGACGCAGACGTAGAGAATGGACTTGAGGACACGGGGAGGGGGAAGGGTAAGCTGGGACGAAGTGAGAGAGTGGCATGTACACATATACACTGCCAAATGTAAAATAGATAGCTAGTGGGAAGCAGCTGCATAGCACAGGGAGATCAGCTCAGTGCTTTGTGACAACCTAGAGGGATGGGATAGGGAGGGTAGGAGGGAGACGCAAGAGGGAGGAGATATGGGGATATATGTATACTGATGTATGGCTGATTCACTTTGTTATAAAGCAGAAATTAACACACCATTGTAGAGCAATTATACTCCAATAAAGATGTTAATATATATATATATATATATATATCTCCATCCATCCAGGAGTCATGGAGGTAGAGTCCAGCTTCTCCTTCACTCTCTGGCCCCAGGTGAGGGGAAGGAAGAGGAAGGGGAGGCAGGTGAGATGGCATGCCATGGAATTCTATCTTCTCTGCCAACCACCAGGCTGGAATAGCTGGAGGCTGTACATTAAGTTCCAGGAGAACCTCAGAAGGCTACCTCAGGATAAATCAGTCATGGTGGTTGAAGCTTTGCACCATTCCCAGCTGGTAAATTTAGTAAAGAAGTCAGAGTATAGTTTCAAGCCCAGCCAAATCCTCTTGCCCCTGTAAATGTGGGGGGATATATTTGTTAGAATGCAATCAGCCATAAGTAACAGAAAACTGAGAGTGGCTTAAACGAGATGAGTTTTTTTTTTATTGGAGTATGATTGCTTTACAATATTTTGTTAGTTTCTGCTGTACAATGAGGTGAATCAGCTATATGTATACCTATATCCCCTCCCTCATGGACCTACTTCCCACCACAGCCCCCCAATCCCACCCAGCTAGGTTGTCACAGAGCACCGAGCTGAGCTTCCTGTGCTTTATAACATGATCCCGCTACCTATCCATTTTACGCACGGTAGTGTACATATGTCGAGAATAATCTCCTGATTCGTCCCACCATCCCCTTCCCACCCTGTGTCCACATGTCCGTTCTCTATGTCTGTGTCTCTATTCCTGCGCTGCACATAGGTTCATCTGTACCATTTTTCTAGATTCCACATATATGCGTTAATATACGACAATTGTTTTTCTCTTTCTGGCTTATTTCACTCTGTATGACAGACTCTAGGTCCATCCATATCTCTACAAATGACCCAATTTCATTCCTTTTTATGGCTGAGTAATATTCCATTGTATATATGTACCACATCTTCTTTTAGTATCCCACTAAATGAGAAGTTTGGAGATAGGTGGTTGGGCAGGGGCTCATTGATGTCATCAGAGACTAGACGCTTCCATCTTTCCACTCTGCTAATTTTTTTCTTTTTTTTTTTTAAACTGAGGTAGAGTTGACTTACAATATTATATGTTTCAGCTGTACAACATAGTGATTCACAATTTTTAAAGGCTGTACTCCAATTATAGTTATTATAAAATTTTGGCTATATTCCTTGTGCTGTTCAATATATCCTTGTAGCTTACTTATTTTATACATAGTACTGTGTACCTCATAGTCCCCTCCCCCTTCCCTCTCCACACTGGTAACCACTGATTTGTTCTCTGTATTTGTGAGTGTGTCTCCATTTTGTTATATTCACTAGTTTGTTTTATTTTTTTAGATTCCACTTATAAGTGATAACATACAGTATTTGCCTTTCTCTGTACGTCTTACTTCACTAAGCATAATACCCTCCAGGTCCACCCATGTTATTGCAATGGCAAAACTTCATTCTTTTTTTATGGCTAAGTAGCATTCCATTGTGTGTGTGTGTGTGTGTGTGTGTGTGTATATATGGATATATACATGGTAATATATATATACCACACCATACCCATTCATCTGTTGATGGACACTTAGGTTGCTTCCATATCTTGGCTATTGTAAATAATTCCATTTTTAATATGTCCCCAATGGCTGTCTTCACAGCCGCAAAATCAGTATAGCAGTTCCATATGTTGTCCTCCTCATGTGACAACCTGGGTGGTTTCTTCTGCTCAGAGTGCTGCTGATCAGGTTATTCATGGTCTTCAGCCAACAAATACACTGGTCTAAAGGGTCCAAGATGGTATCAGGCGTATGTCTGGGACCTTAGAGGGGTGTGCAGAAGCCTGGGACTGTCAACTGCAGTGCCTGCATGTGGCCTCCAGCATGGTGGTCTCAGGGAGTCAGACTTCCTACGTGATGGTTCAGGGTTCCCAAAAAGAGTGTTCCAAGAGACAGAAAGAAGCTGCCAGTTTCTTAAGGCCTGGACCCAGAAGTTTGGCCAAAGCAGTCACAAATCTTCCTACATTCAAGGGGAAGGGAGTAGAGCGCCACATCTTATTTACTGGGAGGAGTGTAAGATCCGTGTTCATCTTAGAGCCACATATAGGATAAAACCTAAGCTGTTGTAATAATAAAGGGACCAAAGATATGGAGATTTAAATCAGATAGAAGTTTCCTTCCCTCACACATAAGAGTGCAGAGGTGAGGAGCACAAGGCTGGGGTCTGTTTCAGCCAGGCTCTGCACATGGCTCCCACATCTGGATTCAAGACAGGTGCTCTAGCTGCTACTTCTTCCCAAGCAGCAGGAAAGGAAGAGGGGAATGAAAACAGGTAGCAAAAAGCTTCCTTAAAAAGGTGATCCAGGGATCCTCAGTGGTGGCGCAGTGGTTGAGAGTCTGCCTGCCAATGCAGGGGACGTGGGTTCGTGCCCCGGTCCGGGAGGATCCCACGTGCCGCGGAGCGGCTGGGCCTGTGAGCCATGGCCGCCGCACGTCCCGAGCCTGTGCTCCACAACGGGAGAGGCCACAACAGTGAGAGGCCCGTGTGCCTCAAAAAAAAAAAAAAAGTGATCCAAAAGTTTGTATCACATTGTCTAAGATATTAGCCACATGGCCACACCTGACTGCAAGTTATTACCAAATGGAAGATGGAGCGAATGGATATTGGGAAACAATTAGCTCTTGGTCTCTCTTGATGGCTCAAATAGAAGTGGTGGATGAGATTCAGCTCTAAATAATAAAGTTAATATCTGGAGGTGGCTTCTGACTCAGTCCTGTAAGTGCAGAGGATCTTCACATCCAGGACTGGGTAGTGAACACACCTGTGAGTATTGGGCCACTCATCCAAGCAGAAGCAAATAATGTGCAGATACACCACTGTTAGGAGTGGTTGCTTGCTAGAATCTCTCATAGACTAGAAATGGTAATTATCAGTTGGGCTTGCTTGGTGGTGAACCCTGTTTTTTAGACATATCTGATGTGGTATCTTAACTTCACAAAGACCACAAAAGAATTAACTGACAAGGAATGAGCTAAGGAGTTCACTAAATGGTTTATCAACCGTAAATATTGAAACAGATCTAGCTAGTGTTAAAACCATTCCTATGAGACAGGCCTAACAACAGCCCCATCTAACCAACCAACCCCACCTCCCTAGAGTATTGGTGAAGCCCTTCCTAGGAGAAGGGGGCACGTGTCCTGGGTCCACTGGGATTTCTTTTTTTTTTTTTTTTTTTTTGCGGTACACGGGTCTCTCACTGTTGTGGCCTCTCCCGTTGCGGAGCACAGGCTCCAGACGCACAGGCTCAGCAGCCATGGCTCACAGACCATGGCTCCGCGGCATGTGAGATCTTCCCGGACCGGGGCACGAACCCATGTCCCCTGCCTCAGCAGGCAGACTCTCAACCACTGCGCCACCAGGGAAGCCCCACTGGGATTTCTTATGCCTTCTTCCTTGTTTTGAGAAACTCACGGATCGACTTTTGCATCCCACTCCAAAGCAGGTCGGATGATTCTCTTGTTGGTATCAGATCTGATGCTTCTATGGGAAGAGATCTCAGTTTCTGCCCATAGTGCTCAAGGTTTAGTCATTTCTGCCAGCACAACACCTATTTCACAATCCTGAAAGTTCCTGTCTGCTTATATATTGGGGTTCTGAATATACTTTTATTTAACAAAATGTGCTCCATTACTTTTAAAAAAGGATTGATAACTACTGGCTTATGAGGCTCCTTGGGCTCAGGGCACTGCCAGCTCACGCTCTCTCATGTATTTTCACAACTACTTTCAAGAAATAAATGGTCTTTTCACTGGCTCTTGAGCGACAATTTTAATAATATATTTGGGGACGTATCTGAAATGGAATAAGGGCATTATGACTCTAGAATTCAGTTATATATAGTCTAATCTCTTTAGTTTCTGTATTAAAAAAAAAGGAAAAGAAATTTCTCTAGTTAAGAGGCAGAATAGAATGACAGGAAAAACGTGGGTTCTCCACTCAACAATACGGGGGTTTAAATCTCATCCCTGCCACTTATTAGTTCTGTGACCCTAGGCAAAATATTGAGACCTCTGAACCTCTGAGTCTCCGTTTTCTCATGTGTAACAGAAGAATGTAGTAATAATTTCTGCAATATAGTGCCATTATGAGGGTTAGGTTAGCTAGTTTATGAAAAGCACTAAGCACAGTGCCTAATACTATTCATAACTATCATTTATTAAACCCTTTCTATGTGACAGGTGCTATCTAGGTCAGTGGTTGGCCCTTGGGAACTTGTTAGAAGTTCAGGTTCTCTCCAGGCCCCACCCCAGACGCATTGAGTCAGAAATTCAGGGGGTGGGAGTCTAGCAGTTTGTTTTAACAAGCCCTCTGGTGACTCTGACACACTACAGTTTGCAAAGCACTGGCCTAGATGTTCAAGAAATGAAAAATATAATTTTTCTCATCCACATTGCACTACAGCTAACAATTTGTATTGAAACAAATACAGACATGCCCTCTTCCGTTTTGTTTGATGATAGCCCCAGAGTCTTCCTGACTTAGTCACATCTGTGACATTTATGACTCTCAGAACCATTCCTTACAAGGAGATGGAAGGTAGGAGACTTGGGATAGCCAATTATTTGACATCCTCCTCCCTCCCAGGTCCTCTCTTCTTCCGCGAGAGGGTTTGCATCTTATGTCAAGCAGTCTGTGAAATACCTGGTGAGAACTCAGCCACTCCAGAAAGAATAAATACTTCCTCCTTACTGCAGCCCCAGTGCCAGGGGCCCATATCTCCCTGACTTGTCATTATGTGTTCCGTCTGTCCCCTGATAAAATACGAGCTCCTTGAGGGCAGGAACCACATCTTTATTTTTTTTAATTTTCTAAAATAAATTTATTTTATTTATTTATTTTTGGCTGCATTAGGTCTTTGTTGCTGCACGCAGGCTTTCTCTGGTTCCAGCGAGTGGGGGCTACTCTTCCTTGCAGTGCGCGGGCTTCTCATTGTAGTGGCTTCTCGTTGTGGAACACTTGCTCTAGGCGCGTGGGCTTCAGTAGTTGTGGCATGTGGGCTCTAAAGCGCAGGCTTGGTAGTTATGGTACACGGGCTTAATTGCTCCACGGCATGCGGAATCTTCCCGGACCAGGGCTCAAACCCATGTCCCCTGCATTGGCAGGCGGATTCTTAACCACTGCGCCACCAGGGAAGCCCAGGAACCACATCTTAATCATCTCTGTGTTCTCAGGACCTGGTCCACCTAATAGACATCTAATAAATGGGTGGTGAATGAGTGAAGTGTCAGTCCCAGATCCATTTGTTGGATGGATGGGGGCATTTCTTCTGGGAGCATTTGGGTGGTAGATGTGCCCAATTTATTTCTGGCCCTGGTGACAAGTGGGCAACAGGGTGGCCTAGGGACCTGTGAAATGTTACCTGAGCCACGCCTCCTCCATCTACCAGCTCTGTTCACTGCCACAAAGAAGGCTGTGTGACGGTCTCAGGGCAGATCAGAACCACATTAGGAACAGCCTAGCAAAGCAAACTGCAGATATCCATTTCTTCTCTCTATCGTAATTTGTTTTCCCAGTTGCAGGCGAGGTTGAAATGAGCTCTGTCTGTTGGCAATTTGGATAGAATAACTTTTCTGTTTCATGAATTCTCGGCAGTGGAGGACTGAATTCTGCCCTGGGCTGTGGAAAGGGAACGAAGCACTTGGTGGGATGGGTGGCAACTGAGCCCCATCTCAGCTGAGGAGGAACTTGCCCTCCTCTGGGGCTTTTCCTGAATTGTTACTGCCTGCTAGGGCTTTTCGTGCTGGGTGGGTGCAGAAAGCCGTCCTGCTCCCCATCCTGTCCGCAACCCACTGCCACCTGTGCTGGATGCCATCCATCTAGCGCACTTAGAAGAACCCGAAAAAATATAGATTTCTTCTTCCACATATTAATTTATGGCACTTCGCTATTTCTTTCCCACTGCAATGTGCCTGCCTTCTGCGGTTGCATTCAGCTTTATTGAAAAGCAGAAGGAAATTCATCCTTCGCTAGAAAACTTGAACAGTTATAGCTTTGCCTTCAGTCTGAATTTCTCCTATTCCTAGTCACTCTCCCTAAATGAAAGGGTGGACGGTATGTGCTGGGCAATGTCGAGGGGACACGGCCATGGGGAGAGCAGGCAGGCGTTCCCTAAGAGCCGAAGGAGGATGAACCAGTGCAGAAGGTCATGGTTAAACCATGTGCAGAAGTGCTGTTAAGGGACTTCCCCGGCAGTCCAGTGGTTAAGACTCCTCACTCCCACTGCAGGGGGCACGGGTTCGATCCCTGATCGGGGTACTAAAATCCTACATGCCATGCGGCACAGCCAAAAAAAAAAAAAAAAAGTATCCCTGAGATCTGGTTATGAGTGGGTGATGGCCAAATTCCAGTCATCACAACTAGGATGTGTCCTCTAAAGTCAAATATTTGTTGTAGAACTGCTGGCTATTTGTATCGTATTGTAGCCTGGCTGAAGGAAGAAGATGTACATGAGAGGGAGTGGTCAGCAAGGCCTCTAGAAAGAGGGTGGTCAAAGAGAAGAAGTTTGTGAAGGTCTGTGTGTCTAGAGAGAGTGGCTAGCTGACATGATGTTTGATCTACAAGGCAGGTCTATCCTCCTGATGGGGGTGAATGCGTTTGCCTAAGAGAGCTCCATGACTCTGTCCATTAAAACCATTCAGCTCTACCCCTTGCCTCAACTCTGTGCTTCCCAGTCAATATTCTGTTAGGATTATGGCTTCTCAAAAGGACTTTCCAACATGTGGAGGTCATGCTACCCAAGCACTCATGGGTTTACATAAAGTCCACTTGACTTTTCTATTTCTCACTGTTGAGCATTTCTTCTACACCTTGAGAATTTGGGTAGTAGGAGCCAGTTCCTCTGGTTGACCCCCCTGCACACACCACCAAAATCAAGGTCCTGAGCCAGGAAAGGAGAGGGCTGGACGTGGTCCAGCCAACAACCTAGGTGACAAAGCTCTTGAATTCCACTAGGGGAAGGTGATTTTTCTTTCCCATCTCTGTCTTCAGAAGGCAGTATTAAAGTTAAGTAACAGTGATAGTCTTTCATTATTACCCTTACTGAGGTGACATTGTTAGGTTTTTTAAGCACTCCTTTGAAGTGACTTTGCTCCCCAAATTTCTAATTTTTGTTCATTATGTATTTGAAAAGGATTTCAAATTGCCTGGTGATAGAAAATGAAAACACAACAAGCTAGACACTCCGACCTTAAAAAGTCTATAATATAGCATCATAAAGTATAATTACAAATCCATTTCAACATCACATTATAGATCTATGACTTAAAGGTAATTTCTGGCATCTGAATATGATGGTGAGCCAATGGCTGAATTGGATTCTTAAGATAAAAACAATCCATCCTGCATTAGGAGTTATTACTTTAATTGAATAATATCTGGATCATGCCCGTGGTGGTAATGTTAATGTTACCACCCATTATCTTGGAGATGTTCACCCCACTGTTTCCAGAGAAAATAGAGTCCTTTAAATGGAGAGAAGGATTAAAATAGAAAAAAAAACTACAAGCTTTTCATGGCTCTTTATGCCAAGGTCAGGACAAAGGAATGGCCTTGACCTCTAAACAGGACAGAGGATCTGGCCTGGCTAAATACTTAAAAGAATTGCAAGAGAAGTCCTTTCAGCCATGGATGAGTGCCTTAAATGTTCTCAACCTATCTTTCTGCAAATTAGCATTCATTCATTCATTTATTCACTTACCCCATTCATTCCTTCAACCAACTCATTCATCAGCCAACATATTTTGTGCACCTTCATGAAACCGTGAATGGTGTCAGATCATGAAGAAACAAAGATGATTCAGTTAAAGAGGGAGGGTCAAGTATTATTGAGATCCTACCATATCTCAGACAATATAGTGGGAACTTCCAGACAATATCTGATTTATTCTTCACTGCAACCCAAAAGGTAGGTAGAGCTACTGCACCCATTTTACACATGAAGAAACTGAGGGTCAGACAGGTGAAATGACTTGCCAAAGACCTCACTGCTAGAAAAGGAAAGAGTCAGAATTCAGACCTAGGCCTGTCACATTTCAAGGCCTAGGCTGTTTTCACCACACCTGGAATTTGGACATAGAACATAAACACAGTTTTTTAACATTACAGTACAGTGTGATAAACGATGCAACTGATACACAATCATATGTAGCAGGACAGCCATGGTGGGGAAAGGCAGATCCCCGCTCTGGGGGGACTTACTGACATTTCAGGGCAGTGGAAAATATCTGGATGGTCCTAATGTGTCCTCCAAAGCTCTTCTACATCCCTAAGCCCATCACACAGCTCTCTCTCCATCTCCCCCTTATGAAACACCTGGTCTCTATGAGCCCCTCCCCACCCTTCCAAGGGAAGGGCATTTGTCCACTCACATCCCACATAACACAAGGCAACAGGAGGCGTCAGGCTCTACTTCGTTTCCATCACCTCACACACCCCATCTTATGGAAAGACCCATGCCACTCACACCCAGCCATACCAGCCTCTATCCACCCAGTCTCTGCCACCTACCAGCCTTCTGATCACTGCCAGCCCTCACTGAAGGTTTTGGCCCTGGGATCACTGTCTTCTCCAACCCAAGTCAGCCGCTTTTGCTGGGATTTGGATCACTTTCAGCTGCAATGGGTGCTGGAGTCATATGAGTCCCATAAGATATTTTATTGCCCCGTGAAGTCTGTTGGGAACTCAGCAGGTGATACAATGGCCTAAACCCAAATCAAAGGAGTATGTCTGGTAAAGCTTTATGTAAGCACAAAAGAACCTTTTCAAAGCACACCTTTTCCCACTATAACATTCCCAATCTCTTCCTTGTTCAGGCCCTGCACCACTCTCTCCATCACCCTCATAACCCAGATCCAACCAACCTGTGACAGGTGACAGAGGCATTACATGAAGAGACAGGGAACCTGTTTAGGAAATGTGTCTTCAGAGATTGCACCTCATCATCATCTTTTTGAGGTTTCTTAATGTCTTAAGACACATGACAGAGAATCCCATGTGGCATTCTATGGACCAGAATCATTTTGAGAACATTTAGAAACCTCCTGTGCCCCACCCAGAGATTCGAATTCAGTAGCTCTGAGGTCAGACTTGAACATAAATAGACTTGAAAAGTCTTCAACGGATTCTGAAGCACAACCAGTTTGGGGAGCACTGACAGCCCCTGCCCAGGGATCCAGATGCTGCCTAAAGCCAGTTTCCCTTTGTAAGGGAGGAAAATCATTTTCCCTCTACTTTTCTAGTTCTTGGCCCATACCCTCCCCACTTTCCATAATAAAAGACAGATTAGCAGGAGCAAAAAAAAAATTGTAATTACATACATACATATACAAGTATATACATAAAAGGAGTCCCACAAAGATATGAGACTCAGAAGGCAGCCAGGTGATTGAGGATTATATACTATCCTGAGCTAGGGAAAAGGATAAGGGTCTGGGGCTTCAAAGCGGCGGAGACAATTCACTGGAAGATGAGAAGAGGAAATGTATGGTAAACAAAATCAGCCCTGCCATGCAGATCAGTCCTCAGATAAAAAAGTGATCTCTAGTAATGGAGCTCTTCCCTTTATAATGTAGATTTCTCTTACAAAAGGGTAACCTCTACTCTGTTTTTAGAGCTTCTCCCGTGTCTGCAGTTTCTCAAAATAATCAGCTCAAAATAATCCTTATGCCAAAGAGGCGTATTTCGGGGTGGCATATTCAGTTGTACTTCACCTGCCACTGGACCTTATCTGGATCACAGAATAGATAGGTGACAAGGACTAAGCGTAACAAAAAAAGATCTGTGCAGCTCCCTTCTGCACAACTGAGGATCAGCAATTAGTTACAAACGATGGGCTCTTTCATCCAGCAAGGGATCTGGCAGAGAATTTTTTCTGGGTTTCATTTTTCTTATATCTCTGAGCCCCTTCCGACAGGAACATTATTATATAAGCAAATTTTGATCACTTGAAGCCTGTTTGAAGGCTCTAGGAGCTGCTGCTCGTTCATTCATTTATTAATCGAACATCTATTATCTTCCTTGTGCCAAATCTTGGGCTAGAGAAGGGGGGAAGAGGGATATACGGATGAATAAGACACAGTTGCTCCCCCCTGAGGCACTCTCCGTGGGGGAAAGGGGAGGGAGGGAATACTTGATATGGAAAAGGGTAACTGCAGTTCAGTGAGGTAGGTCCCATGACTGAAGTCAACATAGGATACCCTCGAAGCACAGGGAGGGGGCAGCTACGCTAAACCAAAGGCTTGAGCTGCATTCTAAACGACAGGGAGGCATTATCTAGGTGAGAAAGGGCTAAAGACACCTCAGGGAGATGGTGGTTTATGCACAGGTATGGAAGTTTGAAATAAAGCATATCTAGTTTAGAAACTGCAAGCAGTTCAGTAGGGAGACAGGTATCCTGATAATTATGCTTTGACATCAGAGGAACCTGGGCTCAGATTCTGGCTCCTCTGATTATTAGCTGTGTGCACAGGAGAGAATTGTTGGGCTTCTCCGAGCCTCAGTTTTCTCATCCATTAACCCCACCTTATAGGACTGTTGGCATAGAGATGAGATAACATATGGAATATGCCCAATATGGTACCTAGCGCATAGACCACACCCAGTACTTGGTGACTGGTTTGGTGATGAGGATGAAGATGAGGATGGTGGTGAATGGGACGAAGGGTAGATATGAGGCTGAAAAAGTAGGTAGTGCCAAAGAATGAAGCCTTGTGTTCCATGCTAAAAAATTTGGACTTTATCCCTAAAGCCAGAGGGAGAATTTCGTGGAGTGGCCTGTCAAATGAATGCTTTAGAAAGGGCGCCATGATGGGCTGGAGGGGGGAGTGGGAGAATAAAACGGGAGTTAGAAGGCTCTTGCACTAATCTAAAAGCATGGTGGGCTGGGGTGGGGGTGAGGTTCTTCAGAGTGCAACTGATAGAAGCTCCTCCCCATGATTGTTCAGACTACAGGCTGTGAGTTTAATTAGCCAGGTCTACTCACTCGCAGCAGGCCCAATGACATGGAAGAAGATAGAATCCAGGCTCCTATTATCATTGGAATTAAGCTGCTTTGGTGATTCCGTAAATGTCACACTCAGGTACACTGAAGTGGGTTTTTTTATCGGCTTAAAATGGAAAAAGTAGCAGTGGTTATCTGTGGGTGGTGGGATTACAGGTTGTTTTTATTCTTTTTTCCCCGTCTCTATTTTGTAAATGATCTACAATGAACACACTTTTGTAATATGGAAAAATCAATCATAAAGGTTTTTTTATATCAAAACTACACATAGTTTCAATCAAAACAGCAATTCTTTTCTTACTACCTGAGTAAGGAAATGCTCAACTGAATACCAATGGGGAAAAAAAAATTGTTGATAGGCTCCAACTTCAAACTGCTCAGCTATTTATTTTCTCCCTTTTGCTTTGGGAGATTGGAAGATAGACTGGATACATGCGAATGGTCTTGAGTTTGAAAAATAATAGTTGTTTTTATTGTTATAGCTTCAAGCATGGATTATTTCCATGATTTATCCTTCAGGAAACGAAAACTACAGAAAAATTGCCCAATAGTTAGAGATGATTGGATTATTGATATTTTCTTTTTAAAGAAAGCATCACATCAGAGAGAAGTCTAAGTGGCATTCTCTCCACACACAGCCTGGGTTGCAAAAGTAAGGAATTGCAGGTGGGCTGTGGGTGAAGTGCAGCAGGAACTACAGGCAGGGGTCTAAAAACTGAGTTTTTCAGCACTGTGCTCCAAAACCAGGCCTAAATCCAACGTGCACGGGGTCTCCGTAGATATACATTTTAGGCTTCATTAGGCCATCTTCCTAAGAGGTGGAATCTTGATTACAATCTTCATTTTGGACTTTTTTTTTTGAAACGGTAATAATAATAATGAAAACTGTTCACATGGTTTTATGGTTAATAAATATTTAATCTTCACAACATGAGTTACCATTAGTCCCGTTTTACAGAGGAGGAAAGTGAGGCTCAGAAAAGCTAACTGACAGGCCTGAGGTCACACAGCCAGAATGTGGAGAGACAGGATTCAGATCAGCTCTTCAGAATCCAACAGCTATGCCCCTCCACTCCTCCCGTCCAACGACTGGTCTTAGTTATTTCATTTTCACTAGATTCACTAATTGAAAGGGCAAGTAGGGCCCATATGATTGTATCAGTTCTGATTGCTGTTATAACAAATTACCACAGATTTAGTGGCTTAAGACAACACAAATTTATTCTCTTCCAGTTCTGGAGGGCAGAAGTCCAAAATGAGGCTTACAGGGTTAAAATCAAGGTGTTGGCCAGACTAGCTCCTTCAGGAGGTTCCAGGAGGCTTTTCATCCCTTCTAGGACGTCAGTGGCTGCTGGTATTCCTTGGCTTATGGCCACATCACTCCCGTCGCTGCTTCTGTCCTCACATTGCCACCTCGTCTTCTGTAGTCAAATCTCCCTGTGCTTCCCTCTAATAAGGACACTTAGATTTAGGGCCCACCCAGAAAATCCAGGATAATCTCCCCATCTCATGATCATTAACTTAATCACACCTGTGAAGTTCTTTTGGACATAAAAAGCAGCATTCACGGGTTTCCGGGTATCATTCACAGGAACGTGGGTATCTTTGGGGGCCATTATTTAGCCCACCACAGGAATATTTATTTCATCAATTAAGTGGTCCTTGAATGTAAAATTCTCTGAATTTCAATTTAGGCCATAGCTCTTCTTAGTTCTTTATTTTTAACCTTTTACTTGAAGGCCTTGGGGCTTTAGTGTTTGTTTGCTTGCTAGCTTTTAAGCAAATTTAACTCTGACTCCCTATTGGAAGTCACTTACCTAAAACCAGATCCTCCAGCTGTCTTGCAGGGATGGAGGCAGACAGCAAGAGTTTTTCCAGGTTGGAAAGGGCTTGGAAAGAGGTGCATTCTTTACTGTTAGGCCTCTCCTGCCTGCCGCTTTTTATTGAGCATTTACTGTGTGTCAGGAATTGTGCAAGCATTCCACATTCAGTGATAGCACATTTATATCTTGCAACAAGCCTATAAAGTTGATCTCATTAGCCCATTTTAGAGATGAGAAAATTAAGGCTCACAGAATTAAGTAACATGTCCGGGGTTGCACAGTTAAGCCACAGAGCCTCCAAAACCCAAGCTCTTCATACCATGCTGTTGCAAAACTGGATAATTCCCAAACTGGAGTAGTGTATGGACCTCTTTTAAAGAGCACATATAATAAGCTCACAAACCCTCAGGGTTGAATTATAATTATTTTCATCATATTATTGTTTAAATATGTGAAAAGATAACTAGATATTAACTCCTTATGCTTATAGCTCTCCTGTGACCATAAAAGCAAACTAACGATAATAATAATAACAAATAAAACTACAAACCTTTTAAAATGCTAATTAGGAGCATTGCTTTAATGTGGTGGGTGATACTGTTTTGCTGAAATTAAATGACTGTTCACAATCTAGATTCGATGCTGACTGCCCTGCCGTGGTCCTTCAGGGTTTGGTGAGGCCATGCACCGTGGTCCTTTGGCCTCACTCACTTCTCCCACTGTTCTTCCATCCACCGACATCACACATAGCATTTGGGCTTTACCTGGTGAGAATGTCATTGATTTGTTAACTCTGCCTGTCTTTCTATCCACTAACTATAGCAGCTGAGGTCTCTGGGCAGTAGACTGAGTGAAGATTAGCCAAAGTAATTGGGGAATGCTCTCGGGAGCCACTCCTGTGGAACGAAGCAGGAGGAAGGAGAAACAGACAGAGGGAGAAGTTGAGCTGGTTGCAGGCTCAAAGAAGGCATCTGCCAACATCACATGCGGTGGTTTTATCCAGGCAACACAATCCCCCCAAAAGAACTGACAGCTAAGGGCCAACTTTTAGCATCTTTTTCAGCAGCTGAAGAGGGATCTGGGCAGAGAAAGACAGTCCACCACACTAGCGCACAGTAAAGTTGTAGAGAGCAGCAATAGGATGTAAACACAAATGCATCCCGGCCACTGAAATTGCCTGGCGGTGCTCGATTATAAGATCTTCAAGGTCATCTATAATACGCTTAAATTGATTTTTAAAATTGTCATAAAAATATAAAATGTTTACAATCTCACAGAGAACTAAGAGACCCTAACAATGTCTTCACAGACCCTAGGGCTCCTCAGACCTCACTCTGAGAAAGAAAAGCATCAGGAGGCGTCCACTTACCTCTGCTGCGAATTACTGTGTAAACCTGTAATATGTCCATGGCGTGAAAATCACAAAGTTCTATGAATGCTTCTTTAGGGGGCAGTAATAATTTCCAGATCTTCTCATAATTCACATGTAACATTTGGGAATAAACACTTTGATTTACTGAACATTCCTTCAGTATATTTCATCAAGCATCTACTATAAGATGGGTGCTTTACTAGACACCTTCTGGAGGAAAAGACACATAAGTGAACAAACGAAGTGAGCAGGTAATCATGCAACATGGGGACTTTCCTCGTGGTCCAGTGGTTAAGACTCCACGCTTCCACTGCAGGGGGCACGGGTTCGATCTCTGGTCAGACAACTAAGATCCTGCAAGCCAGGCGGCCAAATCATGCAACATGATTGAAGTCATGAAAGAGGATAGTCTGAGAACCTTGGGCCATCAAGAAGGCATTACCAGAGGCAGGGAGGTGGGGAAATGGGGAGATGTTGGTCCAAGGGCACAGAGTTGCAGTTGGATGTACAAATGGGTAGCATGAATAAATCTAGAGGTCTAATGTACCACACGATGACTGTTGTTAACAGTACTGTTTTGTATAATGGAAATTTGCTAAGAGAGTAGATTCCGGGTGCTTTCATGACAAAGAAGAAAGCCATCTATGTGAGGAGATGGACATGTTAATTAGCTTAACTGTAGTGATCGTTTTACTATGTATATCTTGTTTTACTATGTACAAATGTCATGTTGTACACTTTAAATATATAAATTTCTATTCAAAAAAGGAAGGAAGGCTTTTTCAAGGAGTTACTTCAGGGGGCTGGGAAAAGAACATTCCAGGCAAAGGGACTCGAAAGTCTTGAGACGTCCCTGGGCATGGCAGGGAACTAGGAGATTAGGCTGAAAGGTAGGTCAGGCAGAAGTGGGAGATTACACTGAAAGAAGGGGGGTGGCGACATTCGAATATAACTAAGTAATCACAGCTTCCCTTTTCCTTTCCATTCACCTGGCCCTTTACTTACATTTATCTCGTTCATTCCTCACGTGTTATTAGTAACCCACTAGAGGACACGCCCCACAAGAGCAGGGACTGTGTTGCTGTGTCTGCTGCCCTATGCCCCGTGCCCAGTGTCAACCTCAAAAACAAGAAACCGGTTCAAGAGGCAGAGCATTTATTTAGGATTAAAGAATTGTAATTTGGGGTACACAGATTCAGGTAGAAACCCCAGTTGTGTCCTGATTACATGCGAGAGAATCAGGGTTTTTACTGGAAAAAAGAAGAAGAGGTAAGTTATTTTTAAGAAGAGTTCATTGGAGCTGACAAGCAAAGCTAGATTCCTAGTTCAGGTGAAGTGGTCACTAGGTAAAAATGAACGAGGCCTTTCAACAGGAGAGTCTCATTCTTGCTGACTTCTTGGAATGTAGGCAGGGCGGTTTGGTCCAGTTCAGAGGTTGAGACATAAGACGTGCAGGACAGTTCCTCTGAAATATCTGTTTTTTTGTTGTTTTTTTTAAATTTTTGGCCACACGGCACGGCTTGCGGGATCTTAGTTCCTTGACCAGTGATCAAACCCACGCCTCCTGCAGTGGAAGCTCAGTCACTGGACCGCCAGGGAATTCCCTGGAATGGCTGTATTTTAAATGGGTCCACTCCTGTCATCCTCCACACCCGCTAGTGGACATACCGCACAAGAGCTGAGGCCATGTCACCTTGTCCACTCACTGCCCTATGCCCTTTGCCTAGCACAGTCTCTGACCTTAGAAGAAGCTCCATAAATACATGTTTTACACACTGAGGAATCTGCTCAGAAAGGATGAGTGACTTCCCCAAACGTACACAGCACATAAATGACAGAGTCAAGATTTGAACTTGGGTCTGCCTTATTCCAGCACACCACTCTTTATCCCCTGCTCCGTGATGCCACAATAATAACTAGAAGGGGAGTTTCGCAGTCAGGGGGCCTTCTGTTACCAGGGGAAGCCTGGCAAGAGACCAGCCTGTGTGTGTGTGACCTTAACTTCCTGGTAGGGACACCTCTTCAGGGTCATCTGGACACACAGTTTCTCCTTTTCCCTTCCCAGTCTCTCCCCAAACCTCCGTGGGTATCTGGGAGTCTCAGGAATGAGAAGAGTTAAGCTTTTACAGTTTATTAAGCGGTTCCTTTGCATTTAAATGGCACCATTGAAGAAAGCAGCACTTCTGGAACCTTATTTGATGCTAACGTGCTGAGCACCTTGAGGCCTGCTTACTTCTCCCTCGTCCAGGTCATTTAGAGCCTCATTACTTAATAATTTGAAAGCTTTTTATGGAAATCAGTGGATGGAGGGAGATGATGAAGCGAAATGTTATTATATATAAGGACCCAGCAAAACAGGCTGACAGTAGAATACCTGGGTCAGAAGCTTCTTTGGGGAAAAGAGAGAAGGAGGAGGGGGATGCTGGTGTGCAGAGGAGTTCTGGTTTCTTTTTGAAACGGCTTTTATTTCAAAGAAAATAAAACCTAACGAAGCCTAACAGGCTTTAAAATTGTCAAGTAAAGAATCCATCAGATGTCTTATCAATTCTGCCCCTGGGCTTCTGTCCCTTCTCCCCACCTTTTCAGCCTCTGCTCTGGCTCCCAGCCCATTACCTCTAGCTGTTTGCTCTGCCCCTCTTCGCCCACAGTGCAGGCCTCACAAACACTTCCTCCAAAGCCTTCATGGATATTTCTCCAGATGAGAAAACCATGGGGAACAGCCTTGGAGTGGCTTTTTCTTCCCATTTTTTTTAATGGCAATATATTTGCGTGGCTCAAAATTCAAAAGCAATGCAGAGTTATACAGTGAAAAGTCTTGTTTTCTTTGCTCCCTGGTTGCCCAGTTCCTCTCCCCCGAGGCACCCCGTCTTTGTGAAGTTCTTATGTTCCTTCCAGAGACACTTCAGGCAAATAGAAATAAAAGCACACACGCACACGCATACACATTTTCTTTATCTCTACCATTTCTTTGTAACGTGATGGCTAGATTATTATACAAATAGATGATGAGCCCAAAAGATTATATAGGAATGTAAAAAATAAAGATACAAAAGTATATACATGTGTACTTTTATACTGCTGTGTGGTCTTTGGGTTCATCATTAAAAGAGCTATATCAGTAATGAGATTATCTCTAAAACATAACTAAATTAGAAAGCAAGGTACGGAATGGTTTGTTTAATAATCTGTTTGTATAATAGTCTAGCTCCCTTGTTACAAGGAAATGGCAGGGATAAAGAAAATGTGCGTGTGTGTGTGTGTTTGTGTGTAAGCTATGATCTCAACTATGTGATGAAGACACACAAATATAGAAATAAACATACTAATTGATGACAGCTGCTGGGTTAGGATGGTGGGATTATGGGTATTTCTTTTTTGCTTGTCTCTCTCTGTCTCTCTCTAACTTCCTATAATATGGTTACGTTATTTTTTAAATTTTGAAGACCTTACTTGAGTATGTAAGGTATATTTTCATCTTATTAGAATTCTTTCCTGGTCCTTTACATATGCACTAGCACTTATACTTCTATTGGAAATTGCCACATCCCTCCCCATCCGACTCTGGCCCCCCTCTCACCGCCCCCCCACCCCCCCACATTGTTTTCCCCAGAGACCCACTCAAGTCTTGCACACCCGTCACCGTTCCTTTGTTTCGGTCTGCCTCCTGCTCTAAGAGGAAAGCTCCACGAGGACAGGGATTGATTGGTGTCTCTTTTGTTCAGGGCTCTATCTCCAGCACTCAGAGCCGCGCCTGGCACAGAGTAGGGGCTCAGTTGTTATTTGCTGGATGAATGGATCCTCACGTGGGCCCAGCAATGCCTGTAATGGAACATCAGTAGCTACTGTCCTCTGCCTTCCTCTTCCGTCCTCTTGCCCTCCCTCCATCGTGGGTCTGGATCTCACCTCTTCCCATCTTTTCAAGGACCTTAGTCCTGCAAGCGCACCTCCTCTCTCTCCTGCAACAGCAATTTCTCCTTCTTTACTGGTTTATACCTTTCTCCAAACAAACTCGCCCTAATGTCGCTCATCTTCTAAGAAACAGTCGCATGTCCTTCCTGCCGCTGGTATTTTTCTCGACTCCCCTTCCCAGCCGACTCCTCAGAAATAGCTGTCTGGGCTTGCTGGCTCCACCACCTTGCTTTCTTGTCCTTCCTAAACCAGCTTCAGTTGAATTTTCAGCAGTGACCAGCAGGGCAGTGCTGGCAGCAGTGAGCAAGTAGCAGGGCTGGCAGCAGTCGGGGGCTGTACAGGCAGTGAAGGGGGACAGTGGGAACAGACAGGGACAATGGGGACAGCAGGGGACCGTGTGGATGGAGGGGGGCGCAGCAGGGGACAGTGGGGCAGCACAAGGGCTCTGAAGAGGTCCTGGGGGCAGGTCCTAGCGTCCTCCTGTCTTGCTGGCTGTTCCCTCTCCCCCGCCCTCTTGTCTGTCTCCACTCACTGCCCAGGTACTCCGCCTGTGGCTTTAACTAGCACCTATACACCAATGACTTTCAAATTTATCTCCTGCCTGGACTTTTCCCTTGAACTCCAGTCTCATCTATCCAACTGCCTATATGACACCTCCCCTCAGAGTCATCCTTGACCCCTCTTTGTTTTACACCCCACATTCAATCCATCAGAAGATCCTGTTGCTTCTCCCTTTAAAATAATGTCTTGCGTCCAACATCTTCCCACCCGCTCCATTGCTCTCTCGTGGTCCAGTGTCTGGTCTCCCGCTTCCCCCTGCCCTCCTGCACTTTACTCCCCCACTGCAGTCAGCAGAACCCTCTAAATACATAAATCAGGTCCTCACACTGCTACTCACAAGCGCTTCAGCAGCATCTGAGTCCCGTAGCACTCGCAAGAGTTCCCCTAAGACTCCCTGGGAGGGCAGTGAAGGCCAGAGGCTTCCTCCAGCTTGTCATGAATTCATTCTTTAATGAACTAACCCATGATTCATTCTTTAATCATTCCCTGTATACCTCCCCAGACCAGGCCAGTGCTGGCGAGACAGGGGGGACACAGTCCAACCCCTGCCCTAACAATGGCTTCCAGGACTGGATGGAATCTGCCCTCGGAGGAAGGTGGGGAGGGGGAGACAGGGAAGAGGGGTAAGGGGTGTCGAATGCTGCGCCTTTAAGACCCCCCAGAGATGGGCTTCCCTGTTGGCGCAGTGGTTAAGAATCTGCCTGCCAACGCAGGGTACACAGGTTCAAGCCCTGGTCCGGGAAGATCCCACGTGCCACGGAGCAACTAAGCCCGTGCACCACAATTACTGAGCCTGTGCTCTGGAGCCCGTGTGCCACAACTACTGGGCCCGCGTGCCACAACTACGGAAGCCCACATGCCTAGAGCCTGTGCTCCGCAACAAGAGAAGCCACCGCAAAGAAGAGCAGCCCCCGCTCACCGCAACTAGAGAAAGCCTGCTCGCAGCAACAAAGAGCCAACGCAGCCAAAAATAAATTAATTAATTAAATAAGCTTAAAAAAAAAAAAAGACCCCCAGAGATGCTCCCAAGGGGCAGGGTTAGGGGTGCTGCCCCTACAGGTTGCCTTGCAGGCACCTTCAGCCAGACCTGGCCTGGCTCATCCTCCCTCCCTGGCTCCGGCTGGGCTTCCTTGCAGCCCTCGCCTGTTGGGAGGCAGACGGCCCGGCTTAGCATGCCCTCTCCTGTGTGATGTCAGAATCTCGCCTGGCCTGGCCCCTCTTTCACTTCTCTGCTCTGACCCCAGCACTAACGTCTTTCTAATTGCTGGAGTTAGGGCAGAAGGTGGGGAGGAGAGCGTGGGAAGATCGGGTCATGAGGGGCTGGGCTGGGAGGCAGAGACGTGCCCCATCCACCCCTTCAGCTCCCTGTTTGACTCCGAAGAGACGCAGACTTCCATAAGCATTCTGAAGGATACGATGAAAGTCCAGAAAATGAGATTAAGTCCAGGATTGGCACGCTGGTTACCAAACGAGCTAAACCAATGCCTGGGGTAACAGAGGCACACAGAAGGCTGGCCCTCTCTGTGAGGTCATGGCATGATGCCCGTCTCAGAGCTCTCCACCTGCCAGAGACAAGTGTGGGTGCAGGGGCAGCAGGGCAGGCCCAGGCAGCTCTGATGCGCCCTCTTCCTCTCCAGCTTCAGAAACGTCAAGCTGCTTTCACAAAACCATCTCATGGGAAAATTATTATCTACGGGCATTATGCAATTTTCCCATCAGGATTACAGGCTGTGTTTGAAAAGAAATAAAAAGAAATTGAATTTGAAATGCTTCTGTGAAACCACATCGTCTTCTTGTGGATCTGTTAATGGGCTTCAGATACGCTCTCTGGCTTTGAAATAGCTGATCAGACGGCCACTTGAGATGGCATCTGCTTCCTAGGAGCAAGGTGGGGCATAGGCACCTATAAACAGCCAGCCCAGGTCACTGGGGTGTCCATCGGAGGCAGGCTCAGAGCCTGTGAGCCTCACCATGGTTCCTAAGGTGGCCTCTGCGTCCTGTCCCTTCCCCCTCCTTCTACTATCAGGCAGGTCTAGCAGAGTTCTCTGGCTGGCACTCTCCACTGGCTCTTCCAGTGCCCGCCAGCTCAGCGCGCAGGTCCGTCAGTGTCACTTTACCCAGCTGTGGCTCCATCCTGCGCTGTGGAGTCCTGGTGGCCTGGGGCTCAGAAGGACGCCAGCCCCTTCCTCAGCACAGCCTGTCATTCAAACAGCAAAGATCGATCAAGCACGTTCTAAACACTGATAGTACAGCGGTGAGTGAGCAAAACAGACAAAAGCCTTTGCCCGCGTGGAATGCCTATTCCAGCAGGGGGAGATCAATGATAAAAAGAAAGCAAAGTACATAGTATGTCGGATGGGGACAAATGTTACGGGGAAACAATAACCAGATAAAGTAGTGCGGGTGTGCCAGGTCGAGGAAGGGGCAGGGAATTGCTCTTTTGCACAGTGTGGTCAGCAGAGGCCTCACTGAGCAGGTGACATTTGAGCAAAGACCTGGAGGAGACAGAGGAATGCATGCTCTGGTGTCTGGGAGGACAGCACCCCAGGCTCAGGGGGCAGCAAGTGCTAAGTGTGCCTGGCACGTCTGAGGAGAAGACATCCAGGGCGGCTGGGAGCAAAGTGAGCAAGGGGGAGAGAAGTTAGGGATGAAGCTAGTGAGGTAACGGGGGGCAGAGCAGATCATGAAGGGCCAAGGGGGCCATGGCAAGGTCCCCATTGGCTGTGCGGTGTGATGCCATTAGAGGATTTTGACCAGAGGGATGGCATGATGTGGCTGCTGTGTGAGAAGCAGCCTGGAGGAGGGCGAGGGAAGAGGCAGAGAGACCGGCCAGGAAGCAGTTGCAATAATCTAGGCAAACAATGATGGTGGCTTGGACCAAGATGGTGCTGAAGACACAGGGAGGATACAGTTCAGGCCCTGTTCTAATGATGGTGACAGACAGTGGTTGGCTCATAAATACATTTTAGAAGTGGAGTTGATAGATGTGCTGAAGGATCCGAGGTGGAGTATGAGAGAGAGAAACATCAAGGATGAGAAACTAGAAGGACAGCATGGCCATTTCATGGAGTGGGAAGAATGAGAGAGGCCAGGTTTGGGGAGGAGACGATCAGGAGTTTGGTTTCAGACATGTTGAGTTTGAGATACCAATTCGACATCCAGATGAAAGTGTTAAGACCGTTAACGTACAGGCTGGAGTTCAGAGGCGGGCTTGAGGTGAAGATGACAATTTAGGAGTCATCGGTGTATGCGCAGCTTGTATTTTAAGGCATGGGACAAGAGGAACTCGCCAAGGCAGTGTGAATAGAAAAGAGCAGAGCACCAAGGGCTTGCGTACAGGGGCACTCCAATGTTTGGAGGAAGATGAAGTGGGTCAGGAAGGGAGACCGAAGAAGAATGAGGTGAGGAGAAAATTAAGAGGCGGCGAGTGCCAGAGCCAGGCGGAAAGTGATTCAAGGCAGAGGGAGTGACCAGCTGCATTAAATGGTCCGGAAGCTAAGAGCTGGGCGCTGACCATTGGCACAGAGAGAGGTGAGTCTCAGTTACTACGTCTGGGAAAGGAGGACCATTTGCTGCCTGCCTCAGAGGGCTACGGTGCAGCCCACTTGAGACCACGGGCAAACTGTAGAGCACCACCAAATGTGAGCTGTTTTTATTTCTGACCAGAGGCTGTTGAAATGAGGGGAGGCATCCTGGGCACAATTGATGTTAAAGATGCTTAACCTCCATCATCGCCTCATAAAGTGTCTCATTTCCTGCTGCTCGTCACCAGGACACTCACCGAGGGATGAAAAAGTCCCCTTCCGAGGTGGAAGCCATCAGGGCTGATATTTTTTATGGGTGGTCAGTGGGAATTCTGGGAAACGGTAGGAGCAAATAATGGAACCAGACACTGCTCACTGGGGTCTTTACACAGGATGACAGGTGCTGCCCTTCCAGAGGGAATCGGGTGACCCTGTGCCTCAAAGCAAGGGCTCCTTGGAGAAAACTGTCAGCCAGGGGCAGCCGTGGTCTTGCTGAAAAACAAGCAAAATAGGGGAGGGACAAGAGGGAGATGGAGAAGAAGAATCGTCAGGGAAAGTGGAAAGAGCATGAGCTCTGGGGTCAGACACATCTGTATTGGAACCATGGTTACTGCGCAGTCTTCACAAGGCACTTGACCTCTTTGACCCTCAGTTTCCTCATCTGCAAAACGAAATGGCAGCTATTCCCAAGGTTTTCCTGAGAAACAAGCTGATAAATGGGGAAATGCACGGTGGGGTGGGGGGTCTCTGTGTGCACACACATGGATCACTGCCCCTGCATTTAGTGTCATCGGCTTGCCTTCTCTTTAGTAGCAGCAGTTTCTCTCCAATTCAAGGACCCTGTGCTCCCCCCTCTTTATCAAAACCAGTTCTCAGGACAGCATTACCATTAGCAGTATCGTGAACACTGTATGATAATCCCCCCGGCATGGCTGTAATATTCAGAACTCAGGGTAGGCTAGGACACGCCCTGAAGGACAGCGGAAGCACGGGTTGGGGAGGGGTGGGGCCCAACCTTTCAGGAGACCCCTCCCTCCTGCCCCACGGCTTACCCTCCCAGCCCCCTCCACCTGGGTTCACAGGCTGACAAACGTGGTCTCCAGACTGAGGTTTAAACTCTAGACATGCCGTTTGACTAACGGTGTAACTAATTTCGCCAAAGAAATGTATTGCTGAGGATTAAAAAGTATATACCGACCTTTCAGACGCCTCGTAAGGATTTAATCAGATACTATATATAAGGTAATTAGCAAGGTGCCCAGCACATGAAAACAGTGGATTGTTGCTGCTGTTGTTTCAACTTGTTTTGATTCCTTCCCCTCATGGATTGCATCTCATTTCTCTCCTTGGGGGGCAGGAGGCAAGTTGGCTGGGCTGACTCCCAGACTGCTGGTCTGGGGCAGGACGTGCTATGGTGAGGAAGCTCAGCTTCAGTGCCACGCGGAGCAAAAGGGGCCTTCGGATGAAGAAACAGGTTGTGGTTCAGGACTGCGAGACAAAGGCGAAAGCTCAAGAGCCAGGAAGGTGCAGGAACAGAGAAGAGGCGAGAAGCAAGGCAGGGAGGAGGGGACAGACTGCCTGTTGCCGTGAGCACAGCTGAGATGCCGGAGCTCTCCTGCCTTGGGAGCTGGCTCTGGGGGGGCATGGGAGGGTCAGTGTGGGGTAAGGATGTTCAGACACCAGCCCTCACCCGGCCCCCCAGACTCACATTCTGCCCCTCTGCTCTGCTTAGACGTGACATCTCCTGATATCCATGTGATTTCTGCCCCTGACCTGTCCCAGACTTGTTTCCACTCCACAGGAGTCCTCCTTCCTCTGGACCTGACCTCAGCCCATGGCCTGATTTAGTAGGCCGTGCAATTTTCATTTGCTACCTGAGGAAGTCTGAGTACAGTTGTAACATCTTCACAATATGTTTACCAAAAGCAAAATGGAAGAACTCATCCCCGGGAAGACGGACATGAGTACCCTGTAGTTTCTTGGAGGTTTTTTATTTTAATTGGCATATCTCTGGGAAAGTGCTAACGTCATGCAAACAAGGCGTGAACTGAGTGCCCTGAAATACTTTGAAAACAGTCCTATGGGAGATGGATGGATAAGGGCTTTAAGGATCTTGAAAGATCCTTTCTGGGCTTTAGAGACTTGTTAAAACAGATTTTCATTTAAGTCTGAAGTTTGGGTTGCTTACTGTGAATTTAAATTCTTCAGTCTTCAGAATGTGAAGTACCTGGAGCCCCCGTGCCCCCATCCAAAGCTCACCCGGCTACATTAACCTTTAAATAAGGGGACGTCCTCCTGAGGCCTTGTGGCTTTGTTGATGCCACTGTGTGCTCCATTCTCTGCACTCAGGCAGTACAAATCCCATCTTGGCCTGAATGTGAATAAGAATAAGAGTAGTAGCTAGTATTGATGCTGATACAGGCACGGTTATTAGCACGTTACTTGAATTATGTCATTTTGTCCCCCTAATAACACCATGTGGTAGATATACTTTTTAACCCTATTTCAGAGATGAAAAAGCTAGGGGCAGTCAGAGACTTGCCAAAGGACACAGAGCTAGTCACGGTGCGGTCAGGATTTGAAATCAGGTGTGACTCTAGGGCTTAGGCTCTCAACCATGCTACTTTCCTGCCTGCTGGATTAGTAAAGACGAAAAAGATTGATAGTATCCAGTGTGCCCAAAGTTGTAAAAACATAGGCACATACACATTCTTGCTGAAGTACCAATTGGTACAGACATTTGGAGGACAATCTGGTAGGCACTACCAAAATTGTCAATTTGCTTCATCGTTTGATCATTCCTGGAAGTCTATGACACGGGAACTTGTAAACAAAGAAATATGTACACAAGTGTTCATTATAGCATCATTTATATCAACAATTAAATATCCAGCAATAATGCCAGTTAAATAAGAGAACGTGCACGCTATGGAATTCTACACATACATCAACAAATGGTGTGGCTTTGCTTTTTCACCAATTGACTGAGTATCCACGGCACTTGGATATGGCCATGAACAAGCCAGACCCTCTCCAATCCTATAGAGCTTTGGTTCTACTAGAGAATTTTGATGCTTCAAGAAAAATGTTTAGTTTTTTAAATATATTTTCCAGAATGTTCCTGTGTTATTTCATTGGCTAACATAAAAGATCACAACAAGGAACTGTTGATCATGCAGATGGTGCGTAACCTTGAGATGAAACAGTTTACAGGAAGAAGTTGTTCTAGTGCCTGCAGACGTGGAACCACCATCCTTGGAGCCTCCATGGCTCTAAAAAATACAGATGGAATGCCAGCACCACAAACACTAGTGGAGGGCCCCAACAATTTCTGTTGAGTTATATGCTGCAAAAGCAAAATCAATGTCATTAGTTGGGACTTGAAAACCAAGATTTAATTGTAATACAAGGTGCATCTGCAGGGCCAGCTAACTTGGTGGCCCCCTTAACTCCACCCACATTGATTTTATTTTCTAGTAAAGTATTTCTTCAAGGGCAAAAGGACTGTCTTCAGACAGTACCTCATTACTTGGATCTCATACTTGGATTTCTTTTTTTCTAAGTCTTGACCTGGCTTACCCTAATTTGAAGATCTCTAACACTTTAAAAATCAAGAAAAGGGGAGTTATATTGGCATAGGTACTGACATGGAAAGTTTCCCACGATATGATAGTAAGGGGAAAATGTAAAAATCGTGGTGCAGAATAAGATATTCAATACGATGCAATTTTTGTGGGAAAAGCTCTATATAATGTATGTGCACACACACACATAATACCTAAGTATAGTAAAAGGTCTGGAAGGATATGTACTGAACTGTGACACTCTGGAGAAGGAGGTGGGAGAAGCCAGGGTGCATGCTAAAGCAGAATGCTCAACATTTACATTGTGTGCTTCTGTGATGCTAAATTTTTCCACAAAAAGCATGTATTATTCTGAAATTAAAAATCAAAGAAAAAAGCTAGCTGATGCGGGCCACGTAGGCAAAACTCAGGGATTAAGAAATCACCCTGGAAGTTGTGGGGAGCTGTTGCAGGGTTTAGGCGGGAATAGGTATGGTCAGGTTTGCAGCAATGTCAAGGGTGGACTGGGGAAAAGCGAGAAGATACTAGAGCCCGGGGCCACTGGTGAGGAGACCGTGTAGGACTCGAGATAGTAAGGCTGTGAATGCAGTGGATCTTGGGGCCCAACGGCTGTGAGGGGTAAGAGATGGAGGAATGCAGGCAGCTGGTGGATGTGCCCGACGGGGTCCACTGAGGAAGAGCAGTGCTCTAGGGGCAGATGAAGAACTCGTTGTGGGACATGGAACGTATGAGCTAAGTACAGGAAACCCAGGTCACAGGAGACCAGCTCGAGTCTTACATGTGACTTCTTGTCAGGCAGCTTCTCTCAGTCACTCAGCAGATGCGTATTAGGAGTGAGTCAGGGATACAGTCTCAACAAATAAAAAACTCTCCCATGAGAAATGTAAAGCGCTCTGTTGGGACTTGGAAACGCTCTCCCTGCAGACATGTGAGCGGGGGGGTGTCTGTGCATCCACAGATTCTTTCCTGTGACCAAAAGGGGGAACCCCCAAGGAAGCCTGAGCTCAGAGCAGGCTGTGAGCTTCTGGGGGGATGGGGTGCTCGGTGGGCCTCACTTCTACCCTCGCCCCACCAGGACCATGAGTAGGTGCCCAGGCCGAGCAGGATCTGGCTAAGCTCCTGTCCCCTCTGAGCTCCCCACCCTGCTCCAGCAACCCATTTTCCGGCTGCAGACGAGGTGCTCCAGACCAGGGGCTTTTTCTAATCTTGCGGCCTGAGCCTGGAGGCACCTCTGACCTCCTCCTTGCATGGGATTTTCTGGGCAAGGTACCCACCAACTAAGGAGAAGTTCATCGATTCATCCCAAATATATGCTAGGTACCTACTGCCAGGAACAAGTCTAAGGACTGGGGCAGAGCTGTGGGCCATCCAAGCCAGTCTCTGCCCTTCGGGAACTCAGAAACCTGTTCATTCGGCAACAGAGCTCTTGCTGCCCCTGCTGGTGACATCCTGGGCTTTTCCGTGCAGCATGGACAGTGGTGTCTGAGCACTGCTGGGCCCCGGCCCCGGGGAAGGGGAGCTCCAGGACCAGCTGAATCCACTCTGGGGAAACCCCAGCCAAAAGTGAATTTGGACCTGTGGAAGCTTAAGCCTTGAAAAGCCTATGGTAGCCCTCAGCCCCAATGTGTAATTGAAAATAAAAACCCAAACAAATCTCGAAGGAAAGTTAAGCAAGATTAACAAAATTCTGATTTTTCCCCATGATGGTGACTTAAGGCTTTCCTTCTAAATGTTAATTATCAAATTCTTCCTCAAAAAATTCTTTTAGGTCCCCAGGCTTTAAGGGTGCCCTACACACTGTCCAAAGCAAACTAGAGCAGGATTACATGAGTGGCCCAGGAGTGTGGGCCCCAGGCTTCATCTTGCCCTCCTTGTTCCAAGGGAGTCTGATCCAGTATGTGAGTCTCGACAGCAGGAGAGGCCTCGGGGGTGACAACCCTTGGGGTCAGATGGTGGCTGCAGTGTGGCTGGAGCAGGCCCCAGTGGAAGCCTGGACACAGCATGACCTGCCCTCCAGGCTGGACATGATGTGCAGGTCTGGCCATCCCAGGGGGAGGGCAAGTTAAAGCCTGGCTCCTGTGGAGAAGGGTCTGCGCTGGAACCCTGAAGTGCGGCTCAGTGGGCCCCTCAGTGTCCAGCACACACCAGGCACCCTGGACGCAGCCCCACCTCCTGGGACTGCCGAGACTCCAGGGCTCTTCACCCAGGGGCAGGTAGAGTCTCAGCAGCAGGTAATGGCATGGGGGGTGGACAGCATCACTATGTCAGAACCCTCCTGCTCCCTGAGCCCAGCTCTCCTCACTAAATACCTGTGGTCCTTTTTTACAGAGCGATGAGGTCCTCACTGTCATCAAAGCCAAAGCTCAGTGGCCAGCCTGGCAGCCTCTCAACGTGTAAGTAGCAAGAGGGCCCTGTCCAGCCCCCAGCCTGGCCTTGTACGTGGAGCCACCCGCCTCCTGGCCGCCGCATGCCAGTCATGTCATAAAAGTCAGCACTGCCTCTCAGGTGGCTGAGCAGGTGAGGTGCACTGCTCATGCGTGCAGTACCAAGCGCCCCTACCTCCTCGGGGAATGCAGGCTTGGTCTCTGTGTCCCCCATGGCTTTAACATTGCAGAGGACCCCACTCAGACACTGGAGGTGTTGAGAACACGGTTAACTATAAAGCTTTGAAAATCAGGGGGAGAATTCTAAACTGAGATATAAAATTGAGGGTCACCAAGGAATGGGAGACAATCAACACCAAGGACATGGTTGAGAGACAGCTTGAGAATGAGAGTCAAGGGCTTGGGACTGAGTCCCGAGGAGCTCCAACATCTAATGCTGAGGAGGAGTTGCCTGCATAGGAAGCAAAATGGAATAGCAAGGAGATTGGGGAAGGAAGCTTGGTAACAGGGAAGCCAAGGGAAGAAAGCATTCAAGAAGGATAGCTGTGTCCAGGGCAGCTGAGAGATCAAGGAAGACCAGAGTTGCACGATGCCAGTTGGATTGATCAACATGAAGATCATCAGTGACCTTATTAGGAATCCTTTCTGCTGAGTTATGGGGGGAGGGTAAACAGCCTGCAGCAGGGTGAAATGTGAACAGAAAGTGAGGTTACGGAGTCAGTGAGTACAGACAACTCTTCTGTGAAGTTTGATGTGAAAGAAGAGAGACTGGACAGTACCTCCAAGAGGATGAAAGAATCAATGGAGCTTTTTTTTTTTTTCTGAAGATTTGAAAAAAATATTTGGGGACACCTTCCCACCCTTCACCCATCCCTCAGATATCTTGAGACCCCAGTGGAACAGAATTCATCCATGGCAAACAATCAGATTTCCCAAATTCCCAAAGCCTCTCCACTGAGTGCTACCAGCTTGTTAAGGGAAAGGAATTTTCCTTTGGTTTTCCCATACCCCAGTCTCCCCTTTCCTCTTCCAAATCTCATTAGGAAGTCAAATTAGGAAGCCTACATGCAGCCAAGTTTTGTTTTGCAGAAACAGCCCTGCCCCTCCTTGTGAGCCTGCTCTATTGAGGTTAATGGGATTCCAGCCTCCCTCAGGCCAGTGGAAAGCCAGGGTGACCTACTTTGTGAGGTCCTGCCCAGAGAAACTGACTTGTTTTTCAATGATCTTCCATCTTTATCCCCAGGACCACTTCTCAAAGGACAGCCATGAATGAACAAATTAGCTGCTGACTTGTTTAGCTCAATAAATCAAGTTGTGGCTCCAAAAGCCCAGAGTACAGGTAGAGACAGGAAAGACAAATTCGGAGCAAAAGCCACATCCTCCACAAGTTCTTCCGGCGCCTGAGTAGAAAATGCCCAGGGTTCCTGCAAATCAATGCTGAATTTCCACCACTCAGTTAGTTCCTCCAGTTAAGTCTGACTGTTAGGAATTACTGGAACTTTTAAAAATAAATTTTATTCCTTTCCTTATGATGAATCCTCTAAAGGACTGTAGTCTCCTTAATTATTCCCAGCCATTCTGATTAATTAACCTTTGTTTAGACAGATCTGTTTGTGAGACAGATGAGAGGCAGGTGAAATAGAGACATGGTCACCCTTTCCAGAAATCATGCCTCTGGAGGGTCTGTGCCCCCTTAATCATCCCAGCCATGGTTCCCAGGGGGCCAGAGGCATCTTTCTGTCAAATCAGGGCTGGAAGTTTCAGGGTGCTCCTGGTCTCCTGTAGAACCTGCTCAGGTCCGTTGATGTCCCCAGGACTATAGAGGAAGACTTGCCTTGGACTAGAGAACGCAGAAGTCTAACAGGCCAGATGGACTCGGAGCCCTAGATGCCTCCAGGTTATAAACAGAGTTGTCCAAGGTGGAGACCTCTCGGAAACCTTCCTCCAGCCACACAGACTTCAGCCTAGTGAATGGCTCTAGCACCGCCTAGTGTCGAGATTGAGTTTCTGCAACTTTGAAAGCTCTTTATTGAGGATGATTTGAAACGAACAAGAGGGACAGAACTCAGCATATGAGTGACCTGAGTCTCACAGATATGGATCTGTAACTTAGAATGGTATAGTAAGTCTCTAGAAGGACCATAAAAATCCTTTATTGCCTCTTTTCTTTCGTCGTGTTTTGAAAGCTTTGTTTAGAAAAGCGGAGTGAGAAGGAAATCAACATTTACCAACTCCTTTTATGGTGCCAGTCACGATGATAAGCCATTTCCTCACTAAAAGCCCTGGGGTGGGTCTGAGGATGCTCCCATTTTGCAGATTAGTAATTGTAAAGGGAGACGAGGTCAAAGCTGCTGTCACATAGCTAATAAGTGACTGAACCAGGGCTCAAATCCAGCTGTCTCTTCCAGTCCCCTTTGTTCTCTCCCACATCACGCTGCCTCTCTGAATGAAAAAAGGCACAAGATATCTCTGTGTCTTCATTTGGTTTTCATTTTTCTGGTATGAATTGTCTGTTCATAACTTTCCTTTACCTATTGGGATTGTGGTGGTTTTTGTTGGGTTTTTTTTTTTTTTTTTACAGATTTGGACTAGCTCTGTACATACTATAGATATTAACATTTGTCAGTCAAACTAGAGGGATATATTTTTGCTAACATGTCATTTTTCCTTTCTAATTCAACACTGTTGTTTCCATTATGCAGATGTTTTTAGTTGGTATATAATTCAATGACTTTTGTGATTGCTTTTATTGTTTCAAAGCTGAGAAAATTAACGTTTCTCTAACAGATCAAAAACTTGACTTTTTTTCCCTATGATCTGGTTGTTTTTTACTTAACTCTGAGTTTTTGCTGTTTGGGGGGATGTGTGTGTGTGTGTGTGTGTGTGTGTGTGAGTGTGTGTGATATTACGTGTGAATACCGTATTTTTTTAAACTGCAATTAAGTTAGCCCAACCCCACTTGTTGCATGATCTTTCCTCTCCCCCTCAATTTTATATGAGTCCTTATCTAAAGTTTCTGGAATCTTCAGCCTGTGCCACTGATCTTTATTTCTATCTTATCCTGGATATTACACCATTTTCATTATCATACGTTATAGTACATTGTTATATGGTATGGCCAGATCAATTCTCTTTGCCAGAAAAGTGATAAAAATTTAAATCTGAGATAGAAAAATAAGATCAAATTAATAAAATGCTTTATATGGGAAGACATGGCATATAAGAAAGGCATGAATAAGAATTTTTATTATGGTTTGGACAAATTAAAGAATTCCAGTCATAGCTAGCATTTCCTAAAGAAAACTCACATATATTCTTATCCATTTCATTATTTTAAATAGCATTTTTATTATAGAAGTAATAAATACTTTGAGGTAATTTTAAAATTAGGTCTGAAGGCCAAAGGAAGTGTTAAGAGCTCCATATTCATTTCCTAGATTAACTCATTTATTTCAACAAATACTTGAGGAGAATCTAAAGCATGCCAAATTCTAAGCCAGGCACCGGGATATAGCTGTAAACAGGACAAAAATGGTCCCTGTTCTTTTGGAAACTAACAGGGAAGATGGAAATTAAACAAGGAACTCCAAGGAAAGAGTGAGTTCAACATGCTCTGGGAAGGTACACCAGGGGTCCTAAGCAATTAGAGGTGAGGGCAGGAAACATTTCCTCCCCTGAAGCTGGGGGGCCTGAGGATGAATTTTCCAGTCAAGGGTACGAGAAAAGAGCAGCACGTAACTGAACATGTTATAAAATCGTTCCCAGGCTTTTACAGCCAAATTTACCATATCACCCAACCTAAGGTCAGGCGTTTTGTGCAGGGATCAGCTGCCCCAAATTTTCTACCCCTTGAAACACTTACCAAGGTCTGGGGGATAACCTCACTCAGGTTACAGATTTGGCCAAAATGCATTAGCAGAAAATGATTTGTGTAAGCCTTGTAAAACACAGGAGGTTCTCAGATGGTTACATCCTTCAGCTGGGCAGAGTAGCAGGGTGGTGTGTTGGATGGGGGTTGGTTTCGTTTCTCCAGCTGTTAGAGCTGGTTTAGTCCTCTTAGGTTGTCATGATGAATAGCTTCATCCATGGGGTACAGGATATGAAAGACCACCAGACCCACAACCATATGCTCAGGGAGACGGGCAGGTAACAGGTGTAGTGGTTGGTCTCTATGGCAACGGAAGAGAAGCCTTCCTCCAAGGCACTGCTGGACTCCCGAGGGGTCCAGAGCCAAGCAGCCCCGCTCTGCCCACACGCCCGTGCTCTCTGCCAGGCAGTTACTGGAAGGCAGACCCCAGACGGTGTCCTGTTAATCCCTAGGTGAGCAATGCTGCAGCTCCCCAGACTGCAATTGTTGTAGAAGCCAGGTCTTTAAAGAAGCTGCTAAAAGCAATGACCTACATGCCAGAAACTGCATGCATGGGAAAAGGAAATGAAATCCCCCAATTTGTACCTAACTAAATAGCAGACTATGTAAGTGTGGGACTTTAGCAGTTTATAAAGGCCTCCTAACATATCATCTGAGCCTCACAGCAACACGGCAGGAGGGTAATGTCAGATGAAGAAATTGAGACTGGAAGAGGATGAGTGAGAGTTACTTGCCCAAGATCTAGTAAGTAGTGGAGCTCAAGTCATCCTACATCTACTTGTTCAGCTGGCCCACTGGAAACCTGGTATTGGGATATGGCTGTGAAACAGGTTTTTGCCCTCAAAGGGCTCCTAGTCTAGTGGGGGAGACCAAACAGTGAGGAAGAGATTACAATCGAAGGGTACAGCTCAGAGACCTACACAGAGTGTGTGGAAATACAGACCAAAGGCAGTGGTCTCAGTGCAGGGGATCAGAAAGGCTCCTGGATGAGGTGACTCATGACCTGAGGCTTGGAAGATGAGTAGACCAGTGATTCTCAAATATGAGGCACATTAGAATCACCTGGAGGGATTATTAAAACAAAATGCTGGGTCCTACCCCCAGTCTGTAAGTAAATCTGGGGTGAGGCCCAATAATTTGCATTTCCAACAAGTTCCCAGAGGACGCCGATGTTTCTGGTCCAACGACCACACTTCGAAGGCCGCTGAAGGAGAGCCTTCCCAGCAGATGCACGTGCACGTGGGTCCTGATGCCAAAGCCAGGTTCAGGCCGGGCTCTTCCTCCACTCAGGTTCCAGAACCTACACTGGCATCAGGCTGAAGTGAGAAGTGCTTTCAGGAAGGCCTCCCTCCCCTTGCCTCTCTTTTCTGATCTCCATATGACCCTTCAGTGCTGCTTTACTCAGTAACAGTAATACAGTAAGTCCCCTACATACGAATGAGTTCCGTTCCTGTGTTCTAAAGTCCAGTTTGTTCATAAGTCCAACAAAGTTAGCCTAGGTACCCAACTAACACAATCGGCTATATAGTACTGTACTGTAATAGGTTTATAATAGTTTTCAGACAAATAATACATAGAAAACAAACAAAAAAATAAAGAAAACATTTTTAATCTTATAGTACAGTACCTTGAAAAGTACAGTAGTACAGTACAACAGCTGGCATACAGGGACTGGCATCGAGTGAACAGGCAAGGAGAGTTACTGCCTGGCAAGGAGAGTTACTGCCTGGAGGAGGGAGAGGAGGTGGGAGATGGCAGAGCTGAAGGATCGTCAGCAATAGGAGACGGAGGGCGAGCTGCAGTTTCACTCACACCTGACGCTAATGGAATGCACATTCGCATCTTTGAAAGTTCGCAACTTAAAGGTTCGTATGTTGGGGACTTACTGTAGAATAACTGGTCAGGTGCCAGACACTGAGCTAAGTACTGGATGCGAGTTCTGTCATTAAATGCTAACAGTAACCCTTTGGGGTAGGAGTTATGGGGATCCCCATTCTGTAGATTTGGATACTGAGGCACAGAAAGGTTTAGTCATTTGTCCAAGGATACGCAGCTCTAAGAGGTGGTATGGGATGGTGCACACCCAGGCTTCCCGCCTTCTCTGCTTGTTGCCCGATCCCATCCGGCCTGCCCAAGGGGCCCAGTTCCACAGGGCCCAAGCAAGCCTGGAGTCATCGCTTTCTGGGGACAGATGAGGGCAGCCGGAAGCAGCTGGTCCCAACAGACAGGCACAGAGACTCCCAAACAACTGCCAACCGGACTGAACAGACGCGTTGGTCCCCAGCTAAGGATTCCCCATGATGGGCAGCCTGGGCGGAGAGTCAGGCAGAGCCGTCTTCATGCCTCAGCCTCACCAGCTGCGTCTCAAAGTTTATTAACTTCTATACGCTTTCCTTTCTTCTTTACAAAATGAGATGATAATTCTAACCCCCACAGGAGTATCATGAAGAGAAAATAAAATAACGCAGGTAATGCCACCAGGTGTGGCTGACTGTAGCTCTCCCACCACGCCTCTCAGTGGGCTGCCGCCGCTGATCCCATACAGCTCTGGCCACTCCTAGGACCTTGTCATAGCAACACGAGGACACAGAGGTTGAAGAACTGCCTCTCACAGCTTGGGGGCCGTCAGCCAAAGGTGTCTGGCTCTACAGCTGGGTCCCTGCTCGCCTACTGGAGGAAACGGCCAAGGAACCAGCTGTGAGGCGATGGGTGAGCTCTGCTGCCAGGGCGGGGCGTTGCTCTGAGCAGCCTCTGGGGGCACAGGAGGCAGCAGGCTGGGCAGATAATCCCTCTGATGGCACAGTGTTGCTCTAGAGAGTGACGTGGGGCTGGGGGTGGCGGGGACTTAGAAACTGCTGACGAAAAGAACTTGGACCTTGAATTTAAGATTGACTTCGGTTGTGGTCTCCGTTCTGCCACTTCACTTTGTGACTCTAGACAAGTTACATCACATAACCCTTCTGAGCCTCAGTGTCCTCATCCATAAATTGGAGTCAATAATCCTTACCCCAGGTCTGCTCTGAGGCATCTGGGAAAATGTATAAGGAAAGGCTTGGGGCATCATTAAGCAGTTTTGTCACTTCCGATACGGCTGGGCGCACAGGTAGCCCGTAGTATTTGTTCATTCGCTTATTCAGAAACATTGGCTTAGCATCTACGATGTGCCAGGCACTGGAAATAAAGCCGTGAAGAAGGCAAACAGAACCCCTGCTTTCCCAGAGCTTACGCTCCAGTGAGAAATGAGAGTCAGTAAACAGCTAAACAAATAAATAAGAAAACACAAAATAACAGTAAGTGCTGAAGACACATTAAAAATGGATAGCGTGGGCTTCCCTGGTGGCGCGGTGGTTGAGAGTCCGCCTGCCGATGCAGGGGACACGGGTTCGTGCCCCGGTCCGGGAAGATCCTACACGCCGTGGAGCGGCTGGGCCCGTGGGCCATGGCCGCTGAGCCTGCGCGTCCGGAGCCTGTGCTCCGCAATGGGAGAGGCCACAACAGTGGGAGGCCCGCGTACCACAAAAAAAAAGGATAGTGTGGTAGCATATGGTTTCCACATGTGGCCAATGGATGGGCTTGGAGAGAGAAACCAGTAATAGCCAAAGGCAGAGACGAGTGGGAGAATCCCCCTTCTTTCTCTCCTTCTCATCCTTTAGCCATCGTCTGGCCAAATGTCCCTCAGAGCATGCACCCCCAGGGCCCCAAAGGTAAAGGTCTCTGTATTTGGTTTCCAGGAGAGCAGCACCCTCGGCTGAATTTTCAGTGGACAGGACACGCCACTTAATGTCCTTCCTGACCATGATGGGCCCCAGTCCCGACTGGAACGTGGGCCTGTCCGCAGAGGATCTGTGCACCAAAGAGTGCGGCTGGGTCCAGAAAGTGGTGCAGGACCTGATTCCCTGGGACGCTGGCACTGACAGTGGGGTGACCTATGAGGTACGTGTGCGCCTGGAGTGGTGAGTGACAAACCTTCCCGAGCGTCTGCTCCTTGTCTGGCCCTGTTCTGGATGCCCTGGCCATGGAGGTGAGTCTGGCCCAGGCTCTGTACCAGATGAACTCACAGTCTGGTAGGGGAGCCCAGCACGGTCCCATCATCACATACTCACATGCTGTGTGACTCGGGCTCCGGGAAGTGTCCATGCAGCTGGTCAGGAGAGTACAGGAAGGGACTCTGCTGAAGAGCAGTTCAGAGATAAGCATTAAGGAACAGCAGGCAAAAGGCATGGAGGCAAAAAGAGAGAGAGAGAATGGGGAACTGCAGGAAGTTGACGTGTGTTAGGCTGGGCCAGATTCCGAAGGTTTCCGGATGGCCAGGCTAAGAAGTTTGGAGTCTCCTGTGAATATTTTCCAGATATGGTCGGCACAGCAACTGCATCGAAATCTGGAATCATCAGAAAACCAGTGGTAGAACATTCTAGAACAGACGTTGGTAAACTGTGGTTTGGGGGCAACCTGGAGTTTTCTAACCCAGCCTCACGTATTCGACCGCATGTTGTCTGGGGCTGCTTTCTCACTACAACTGAGTTGAGTCGTTGCAACAGACACAGTTGGCCCACAAAGACTAAAATATTTACCATCTGACCCTCCTCAGACAAGTTTGCCAACTCCTGGTCTAGTGGGAAGAACTCTGGATTCAGACCAACCTGGTTCAGCAATTTCCTAGCTGGAAATGGCTCTCTAAAACTCGGCATCTTCATCTGGGCATAATCCTACTGTGTACATGGGAGAATTTGAAAGTATAGATCTACAAATGTTCATGCACAACACATGGCATGAATAAAATTCTGTAAATATAAATAGCAGTTATACTTGTTAAATTCCTTTCAAGGTTTTTGTTCTGATCATATATCAAATCTTTGTGGTTTTTAACCAGTTTTATTTCCCACTCTCTGTATCTGTGTTTTCTCCACTGCAGTCACCCAACAAGCCCACAATTCCCCAGGAGAAAATCCGACCCCTGACCAGCCTGGACCATCCTCAGAGTCCTTTTTACGATCCAGAGGGCGGGTCCATCACTCAAGTAGCCAGAGTTGTCATTGAGAGAATCGCTCGGAAGGTACTGGGTTAGAGCTCACCCTGGCACAGACCCTTCCCATCAGGAGACCAGACCCCTTTCAGCTCTTGAATCATGCGGTTCCTGGCATATTCAGGATGTGGAATTCCTGGGCCTACCAGAGTTTCTAGAATGCAAATTATTCATAAGATATAAATGAGCAAAATGAACATGGTGGTACAGTTTGACGCTCAACCAAATGATTTGCTCTAGGTAACTGGGCTTCATCATGAATGCCATAATCAATTGCTAATGTCTGTCATGGGTCAGGAAGTGGGAAGTTGTGGCTTTACTGCCATTTCTTTTACCGGTCAGGTTGTAAAAGTGAGCCAGAACTCCGCCATGGCCTAGGATTTGTATACAGGGTGGGCATTTGGTTTTATATCCTCTTTCATCTTTCCCCCACACATTCCGTTCTTTAATGTGAGCCCTCCAAGTAAAATTCCTTTTGCAGGGGGAACAGTGCAATATTGTACCTGACAATGTTGACGATATTGTAGCAGACCTGGCTCCAGAAGAGAAAGATGAAGGTGAGTCATCTTCCTTTGTTGCAGGTGGCAACATAAATTGGGAACTAAACATAAACTACCTTTTGGGAAAGCAATTTGCTAACATGTTTTAAAAGCCACAAATATATCCTTTGATTTGGTAACCCCTTCTTTGCGGATTTCTGCTTGAAATATAATTCAAAACAAGGCCAAGGCTAGGCACAAAGTCTAAGGGAATTGGTGAAGGTATGACACTAGTATCAGGCAAATGGCATTTGCAGCAGATGACTCTCTGCTTTGATTCTCACACTATCCTGTGAGGCAGGAGTGGGTCCATCCACTTCCCCAGCAAGGAAAGTGAGCCCAGACCCTACAGTCAGGAGGCAGTGGCAGAGCCCTGGCTTCAGCTCAAGTTCTCTCATAGGGTCTGGAGCCAGACAAGCTGGGCTCTCCTCCTGTGGCCCTGGGCAAGAGGCCCACCTTTCTACCAGTTTCCTCAACTGTAAAATGGGGACAATAGAAGAACCCGCCTTGTAGAGAGCTGTGGTAAGGAGCTAATGGGATAAGGCAAATACGGTTCTTAGAATGATGCTGCCACATGATAAGTGCTCAGTGAACGATGGCCACCCTTATTCTCATCATGACACCGTCTGGCTCACTGGGAAGATGAGCAACACCACACGAAAAAACCTGTGTTTCCCCCAAATTGCCTGTGATTTGCCTGCACCTGTGTGGAAACGATGTCTGCCATCGTTTGTGTTCATGTGTTGAGGGGAAGGGACAGTAAGAGAATCTTTCCTTATTATTAAGTTACTTAGATTTTTGTTACTGGAATGCCCAAACTGTAATTTTGGAAGGCAAGTGAATGGCTGCTTGCATCCCCGGAGCACCCAGGCTCCCGGAGGCTGGGCAGACAGTGGGGATTTTCTTGTCCCCGCGTGAGCTCGTCTGGGGAGAGAGGGCCAGTCACAGCTTCCACAGGCTCCCAGGAAAACCATGTCACATACTCTTCCCAGATGACACCCCCGAAACCTGCATCTACTCCAACTGGTCCCCGTGGTCCGCCTGCAGCTCTTCCACCTGCGACAAAGGCAAGAGGATGCGGCAGCGCATGCTGAAGGCGCAGCTGGACCTCAGTGTCCCCTGTCCCGACACCCAGGACTTCCAGCCCTGCACGGGCCCGGGCTGCAGCGATGAAGGTGACGAGACACCCAGGCTCAGGAAGGGAGGGTCCTGCCTGGCCGTGCCAGCCTCTCATACCTGGTCAGGTAGCACCCCCCCAGTGGGGCACTAGGACCCTGACTGTATTTGTCAGTGGGAACCACCAAGGGCAGACTCCCATGTCCAACAGTATCTTGAGGGCTGTGAACACAGACATGTCTTACGACATCAAAAGAATTCTTGAGTTTAACTGACCCCCCCCATACCCCCCAGCCATGGAAGAAAATAGACACAAGTTACCGAAGAGCTAGCACACATCTTACTTATGACAAACAACAGATAGCAAGCTGCCTGCTTCTGGGCCTTAACTTCAACCTCTTTTTAAGAAGCAGGTGAACAGCTTGGCCAAGATTGAATCTAAATCATTGCCCTAATTCTGTGTCATTCATGGACCCCCGTGCATGTCCTAGCTCAGCCTGGGTCAGAGCCCTCAGTTCCTTGCGTCAGGACCTTTGGACTGACTGCAGCAATTCTGTAACTGGTCAAAGGTCAGGCTTGAACTATAAGCTTGAACCACCCATGTCATGATGGCTCAGGCTTCAGCATGGCACTACTCTGATTGCTGTGCAAAGGCCAGCTGCCTACTTCCCAGGGTACACTTCCTCTCTCTGACTGAACAGATCTATACTCTGTGCTCTGATCTTAACTGTCTCAGAGGTGTAACAAGGCAATAGGAAGGGATGTATAGGCTGGGCTGGTTTATGGCAGGAAGAAAACCATTTCCAAGCTGAGGATACCTGAAGAAAGCTCACCACCACTGCAGGTCCTTGACTTTCTGGCTCTTCCTGGGGCACAGTCTTAAATACCTCTCCTGGCTGCACTCCACAGTGGTTTATTGCTGTTTGTGCCCATGATAAGGCACTTCAGAAAGGAGTGAACCCTGCATGCACAGGCCATTCCTACGAACAGGCAGGCAGGAAGTTGTGACAGGACTGACAACGCTGGAGGCTTTCTCTTTCTTGGGGTTGAGGGGAGGCAGATGGGTGGGCTGTCTGTGGCCTGCAGTGGGAAATGAGATCTTTAACCATCCCCTCTACAGGGGTGGAGTTCAGGTGGCTCCCAGGAGGTAATGACAATTCTGAAACATGTTGGGCTCTGCCTGGTGGTGTAGTTTTGGTGGTACACAGCATCAAGTTTACCAACTTAACTAGTTTTAATTGTACAGTTCAGTGGTATTGTGTACACACACACACACACACGCAACTATCACCACCCTCTATCTCCAGAACTCCTTTCATCTCGCAAAACAAACTGTAGACCCATTAACCACTAACTCTCCATTCCCCCAACCCCTAGCAACCACCGTTCTACTTTCTAAGAACTGACCATTCTAGGGACCTCATATAAGTGGAATCATACAGTATTTGTCTTTTTGTGACTGGCTTATTTCACTCAGCATAATGTCCTCAGGTTCATCCACATTGTAGGACGTGTCAGAATTTCCCTGTGTCTAATGTGGGTTCCAGCCATCTTTATCACTGCACCGCCAGCAAGCACTGTCTAGCAACACTGTCCATAGGTTCAATAACAATGTGTAGGCATCACCCATGTGCACGTGACAGCCTGCAGACATCTGCAGGAGGCTTCACACTCTGACTTCAGTCCTTTCTAGCCTCATCTCCCAGTGCCACACACAATACACTCAGTACAGGTTATTGCAGGAGCTGTTCCCTTCACCTTAAATACAGATATTCTCTACCCAACAAAAGTGCACTCAGATGTGCCCTCTTCTGTGAAATCTCACCCAGAACTCCAAGGAGCATCCCCATTCCAATCCACTGGGCTTATGTCTGTTTTGCAGTTTACGTGCCCATCTCTCGTTCTGGAGTAGATCAAAATCCGTACCTTACACATCTCTTCAACCTCAGTACATACCACTAAGCAGTCAGTAAAGAGTTACTGACGTGAGTAAATGGATGGGTGGATGGATGACTTCATTTCCCTCTTCTTCTTTAGAACAGGCAAACACACATACACACACACTCCTATCCATCCAACCATCTTTCAAATGTGTCATCATGAGACAAGGAGTAATCACGAGTGCTCCGTGCACCTGGAAAAAAGCACTTCCTTTAAAGAACAATTCCTAGTTTAAAGATGTGTGCCTTTTATGTCGACTTCCATCCTCAACTGCCTAACTGCCCCTGAATGCCAGCTGGCCTTCTTGACGCCCGCCTTTGGGGGGGTTCCGTTGGTCGTGCGGATCCCGGCGTCGTGGCGCCCGGTCTGCAGTATCTGCTCCTGTGTTGCAGACGGCTCCACCTGCACCATGTCCGAGTGGATCACCTGGTCGCCCTGCAGCATCTCCTGCGGCACTGGCATGCGGTCCCGGGAGAGGTACGTGAAGCAGTTCCCGGAGGATGGCTCCGTGTGCACGCTGCCCACTGAGGAGACGGAGAAGTGCACGGTCAACGAGGAGTGCTGTGAGTGGGGGGCCGGGCGGGAGGGGCGGGCGCGGGGCTCCCGAGGCTGCCAAGGTGACGCTAAACACCGCCGGACTTCCCAGCTCCCAGCAGCTGCCTGGTGACCGAGTGGGGCGAGTGGGACGAGTGCAGCGCCACCTGCGGGATGGGCATGAAGAAGCGGCACCGCATGGTCAAGATGAGCCCGGCGGACGGCTCCATGTGCAAGGCGGAGACGTCTCAGGCAGAGAAGTGCATGATGCCCGAGTGCCGTGAGTGGGCGTGGGAGAGGGGACAGAGGACGACAGGAGCCCTTACCACTGTCAAGGCTGGGCAGGTGCAAGAGCAAATATGGACCCCCCCCCCATCCTTGCAGGGCACTTCTAGGAGCGAGAGCTATAGGTGTGAGGACATCATCCAGACCCAGAGAGTGGCCTCCTTTGAGAGGCATTCTGAGCAATGCTGGGGTGGCAAACTGGTGGCCTCTGGATAGAATTCACCTGTAGCTGTGTTTTATAGGGCCCCATAGTATCTTTTTTTTGGAGGGGGGGGGAATACATGTAGGCAGGTTGTGCATTCCTCAAGTCATCACAGACCCCCTCATTCTTGTTCTATGTGGGGACTTGCCTGTGGCCTCATAAAGCATTACAACCCCTCCTCTATGCACAGATGCACACAGGCCCACACATCACTACACAGATGTACACACATAGCCAAGTACATACACATTCTAGCGATTTCAGCACCAAAGTGTCCAAAAACACATCATTGAGCCTATCTTTTAGTGCATGGTTCTTGGGGCACGTGGGATGTTTCTGTCTCTAGTGAGATCCTACTCAGACCCTCACGGGTGTTTCAGGTGGGACTTGTATTCCTATTACTGAGCCACATCTGATGCCACAGCATGAGCACCAGCTGGATCAGAGGAGATGCAGGAGAGTGACAAGAGCAGCAGTTAGTGGCCTGTGGAGCCACTCCTGGTTCCGGGGGGGGGGTCACTTCGGTTATCCGAACCCATTGGTCAATTTCACTTTACTCAAGGGGCTTGAGTGGGGGACAAAGGATACAGGGCACCAGATCAAAGAAAGCAAAGGGAGCCTGTTCTCAGTGGCAAACCTGGCTCTTGGTCTAGACACCATCCCCTGCTTGCTGTCCCCGTGGTCCGAGTGGAGCGACTGCAGCGTGACCTGTGGGAAGGGCATGCGGACCCGCCAGCGGATGCTCAAGTCTCTAGCCGAACTTGGGGACTGTAATGAGGCGCTGGAGCAAGTGGAAAAGTGCATGCTGCCCGAGTGCCGTAAGTCCTGGAGCTTCTGGAAGCCACCTCTCCCCTCCTCTCCTCCTGCTAACCAGCCCTGTGCTAGCTCGTACAGTTATGACTGTTTGCTGGGCCCTGCATCTCTGTGTTAGCAAAGTTATTTAAACTCTCAATCTTCTCAGTAGTAAAAGGGGATCCCACTAACCATCTACAAAACACCCAAATTGTAAATGGCTGTGAAGTCAAAACAGGAGGCTTAGATGGAAAACAGTACAGGCTCGATAAAATGTATTTCATAGTTCTCCACCCCTCCAAGTTAGAGGCTTGTCTGGCCCATGGGGTTTTCCAAGCTTTTTAATTCTATTCCTCCTCCCTGTGACCAGTTTATTTACCCATGACCAAAGGGTAGACTTTAAACCAGTGACTCCTGCACCTCTGCAGCCTTGATAAGAAGACAGGCCAGCAAGTCAACAAGCTCAAAAGCTCCATGCCCACCCTCATCTCCTCTCAAATCTCACAGAGATTTGAGAGGAGATGAGGGTGAGTTTATTATCTGGGGACTAATTTCCAAGGAGAGAGCCCATTTTTCTGGCTAGTCTTCCATGAGAGCTTCCCTTTCAGGTGGTGGAAAGTCAGACACACTTGCTAAGATCTGTTTTCGGGCTTTCTCTGAAATGCACTTGCAGCCTTCTGTGCTTCCTCCCCTTACTCAGGCTGCATGCCTGGGGACAGGTCCTAGCTCTGTCCCTTACTGGCTGCATAAACTTCAGCACACTACTTAGCATCCCTGTCCCTCATCTGTAAAACAGTGAGAAAAACTTCCTAGGTTGCTCTGGGAATTAAACCACATAATTGGTACAAAGTGCCAAGCACTGGACTTGGGAAGTGCAGACCTCCACCAATGTTACATATTACAGTTCCTGAGCTGTTTTAGCCAAAGTCATGTGTGGAGATGACCCAGACCATCAAACTAAACAAAGCCTTGGGCTTTTACTAAGATCTACCCCGTGTTCAACACAGCTCACCAGAGCTGGGGCTCCAGAATGTTCTGAGACACTGTTACTGACTTAAACAAAACTCTATATCCACAGGGTCCAGTGAATGAAGGGAGAAGAAAAAGAACATTTATGGAACACTTACTGTGGGCCAGAAACTGGGCTGAGAGCATTACTTAATTCTCACAACCTAATGAGAAAAATAACATTATCCCCATGCTGCAGATGGGAAAGCTGCCTGAGCTCCCACAGGGAGAAAAGGCCTAAGACCATGAACAAAATGAGTTTTTCCTAGATCCATCCAGCCGGGCCCTCACTTTGCAAGGGAAGCAGAGTTTGAAAATCATTTGCCTCCCTAGGAAGCATCCTGAGAATCACTCTAATGGGTTATCTTTCGTCCACATTTGTGAGATGCTGGCTTAATGAGAAGACTCTGCTGGATCTCTTACCATGATAAACCATGACACCACTTGCTACTGCCCCTCTTCTCTACTGAATTTCCTATTTCTGACTCCTGTGGTTTTTGCAGACTGCCATATATAAGACCCAGGATGATATCGAGAACAAGAAACACTGCCTGGGTCTTACTGCAGAAGTCACAATGTCCTTAGTATTAGTCCACGGGGGCAGCTCTGGAAAATGGCACCAGTGAACTGTGCCTTCCCTCAGAAAATCAGGGTCCTTGGCTGTGGGAAGCTAGTCTGTGCCACTTGAGGCTAATTTGACAATATTCTAGAAGCTTAGAGAGCAAGGCAAGAGGCTTTGAACTAATCTTCAAGGTCCCCCCAAAAGCCTCCTCAAATCATAAAGAGGGCATAGCATGTGGGTTTTGATCTGCATCTACTGCTTACCAATCCTGCATCTACTGCTTACCAACCGTGTGGGCTGGATAAAGTCAGTCTGCCTCTTGGAGCCTCAGTTTCTTCTTCTGTAAAATGGGGTAACAGCACCTGCTTTGCATTTCCCATAGGCTTTAGTTGAGATGTTCAAAGGAGAGTATAAGTGACCATATCTTGTTTCAGACATGAGATATACTCACGCCCATCTGTGTCTTGCCAGCCATTGACTGTGAGCTCACCGAGTGGTCCCAATGGTCGGAATGTAACAAGTCATGTGGGAAAGGCCACATGATTCGAACCCGCATGATCCAAATGGAGCCTCAGTTTGGAGGTGCACCCTGCCCGGAGACTGTGCAGCGGAAAAAGTGCCGCATCCGGAAATGCCTCCGAAATCCATCCATCCAGAAGCTGCGCTGGAGGGAGGCCCGAGAGAGCCGGAGGAGTGAGCAGCTGAGGGAGGAGTCCGATGGGGACCAGTTTCCAGGTACTGCCAAGTGTGAGGCTGGCGTTCAGGGAGATGTCAAAGCAGAGTGGGTCTGGAAGAACTTGTAGGAGTTTGCCAGTAAAACAAGGGCATCCCAGGCAGCAGGAGTAGTCATTACAATGGCACTGAGATACCAAAGAACAAGATATGTTCAAGTAGTAAGTGGAAGGCAGAAGGAACACAGAGTATGGCGGGGGGGGGTGGGGGGGTGGGGCAGGAAACCAAGCTGGAGAGGTAGGGTAGGGACCAGACCATGAAAGGCCTGCTGATGACTTGATTCTGTAGGTGAAGGTTTTAAGCAACAGCGTGACTTTAACAGGCCTGTGCTGAGTGGTTTGGAGGTGGCAAAAACAGAGGCACAGAGGCTGGTTAAGTTTTCTCTGTAGCCCAGGAGAGAGATTGTGTGTCCCCCTCCTCCTGCATAACTGAAGGAGTTCCAGGACTTTAAAAAAAAAAAAAGATCCCACCTAGAGCTTCACTGCTGAATAAGCTGATCCAAGCCAAGAGTGCAACGTCATCAGCAAAATGGTGAAATGGTAGCTGGGGAGATCCGCGCTCAGTCTTGGGTCCAGGCCAGTTGATGGTCTTTGGATTCCCTAGAGTGGGTAAGGAAGGTGCCGCATATAAGTGAAGGTTAATGGGTTTCTATTTTTAAAGGTGCAGCTCAAATTACCCCTTTTTTTTTCTTTTCTCTTCTCTTCCTTAAGACATTACAGCTCCATCTAGGACTAGAGAAGTGCAGATATGCGGAGCTACCTGAAGTTCACTATCTTTCCACTAGGGAGCTGTTCCCATATCAAAATGTTGTCTAGGGCTTCCCTGGTGGCGCAGTGGTTGAGAGTCCTCCTGCCGATGCGGGGGACACGGGTTCGTGCCCCGGTCCAGGAAGATCCCACATGCCGCGGAGCGGCTGGGCCCGTGAGCCATGGCCGCTGAGCCTGCGCGTCCGGAGCCTGTGCTCCGCAACGGGAGAGGCCACAACAGTGAGAGGCCTGCGTACCGCAAAAAAAAAAAAAGAAAAGTTGTCTATTGCACATGGCAGTCAGTTGGCCAGTCAACAAACATTATGCCCAACTATGTTCCAGGCAGGCAGTATGACATAAAACTCAGCGTAGTATTGACTGGATAATCATAAATGTAACTAATTGGATCTACAATGGAGTAATGTATAGAGTGCTATGGAAGCACTGTTTTTTTTTTTTTTAAAGATCTAACCTTGGGGTCAGGGAAGTTTTCTTTGAGAAAGTCATGTCTATTTACACAGGAAAAATAATCAATTGTACCTGAGTTAACTTAGTACTTGAGAGGCTAAGTACCTGGGGGAGCAAAGCGTAAGAGAGAGTGGTTAACTGCTCCGTGAGTGGCTGCAGCATTAACAAGCCACCCCAAAACAAACAAGTCGCTACTGTCAGGTGGTGGCTCAGCTGGGGCTGGAAGGTCTAGATTGGCCTCACCTGTGTTTCTGGAGTCTCTCTCCACTCGGTCTCTCCAGCAGATAGCCAGGCTTGCTCACATAGTGGTGGAAAGGTTCCCGACAACTTTTTTCAAGCCATGTTTGCTCATGTCCCATTGGCCAAAAGCAAGTCATAGAGCCAAGCCCAGATTCAAGAGGTGGAGAAGCAGACTCTGCCCCTCGATGGGGAAGAGCTGCAAAGTATTTATGGCCAATTTCTGCAGTCTGTCACGTATAAGCTAACAGTCCCTAATAAGGACTCTAGCCATTATTTAATTCAACAAATCGTTACATACAAGAGCAGAAAAGCCCAGACAACCAACTAAGTTTGACAGCTGTTTACTAGAGTTCAGCTTCCTTGTTCTTTCCTCATGTCTGCTGGCCTAACCAGGTCTTCTCATGCTTTCAGGCTGCAGGATGCGCCCATGGACTGCCTGGTCAGAATGCACCAAGCTGTGTGGAGGCGGGATCCAGGAACGCTACATGACTGTCAAGAAAAGGTTCAAAAGCTCCCAGTTTACCAGCTGCAAAGACAAGAAGGAGATCAGAGCATGCCATGTCCACCCGTGTTAACAAGGGTACACGTTTCCCAGGGCTGCACTCTAGACCCCTCAGAGTCACCAATGGCTGGATTGTTTGTTTGCTTGTTTGTTTAAGGCAATTTAAATCGTGTACACTAGTTTTCATTTCTGCAGTGCGGTCTGCCCAGTAGTCTTGTGGATGCCAGGGACATCCTTCTGTACACTTCTTGGTGGGCACAGACTGAGGGGGTGCTCCCTCATCCTCAGCCAGCCCTCATCCAGCACGAGTAGTGTCAGCCACCTGTACTGAATGGAAACGTGTTCCTCTGGAGCACCCACCTGGGTGGCAGGAAAGAGACCCTGGCCTCCTGCACACGGAGAGGCAACTGTCTGCAGATGACTCTGTGCCTGGTGCCGGGGCGCAGCATGGGGGAGACAGTCCCCGTCAGGTGGAGTGCAGATTCCCCTCATTCTCGTCTGGCCTGCTCCCTCTTGCAGGAAACTATTGTTTGCTCGTCTCTTCTCATTTAGTGGAACTTTAGGGCCCGTTGTTGAGTCTCCTCAGTCATCAACAGTTCTTGGGGAAAACAGCTGGCAGACATGAAGAGAAGCACTGATGGTGGGTGGCTTTTCTTCTTTCACCAAGAAATGCGTATGTATCTCAACCCCTAATATTGGTTCTTGATGCCCCAGAGGAAAGAAATGATGGCTGCTTTATTTGAACATAAGGTAACCAGTTCTTACACCTGAGGTAAAAGGTACTAAGTCTAGAAATCATTTTTCCCTTCTTTTTGGGGTTTTTTTGGACACAATTCTCTTAGGAAGCCAGCCTTACGAACCTTCTGATATTAGATCCTGACTAGAACCAAGGCCAAGGCAGCAAAACTAGCCTCTATAGCAGTCCCAAACCTGAGTTTTTAAAATCTTCCAACACAGACTTTTAAGTTCTCAAACCGGTTTTTAACAAGAAAACATTTTTTCAGTTATGCAAACATTTTGTTAAATCTGTCTGCAGCCCACCAAGCCAGTCCTTCAACAGAAATACTATCTCTGTACTTGAGAGGGCTTCTTAGAAAAAGTGTTTCAGAGGCCAAGAAAGACGACAAATCTAGGGAGGAAGGAATGTTGCAGAATCAAGCTTGGCCGTAAAATCTGGTGGGAAGTCAAACCTATGTCAGCCCTCCACACCAGGGGTCTGGTCCTCTGACACAACCATAGGGAAAGATCATGGTTTTCCATCCCCTTCCGAGCACTCATAAGCACACCAAATTCAGGGAGACTGACTATCAAGCATTAGTGTAAAAGGTCATTTTACCGAGTTGCGTCCATCAGCAGTTGTTACTCATTCATTGTTAAAATTACCGTTTCATTTCTGTTGCAGGCCGCCTTTATCGTGCTTAATCCAAATATGTACCATGGATGAGATGCATACATTGCTTTGAATACACTACTTTAAGACTCTGCATTAAACACATCAGGACATTCCAAACACAACATATATATATGCTATAGCCTTGAATCTGTACTATTTTCTTTAACACAAGAGAGAGAGACTGTTCAATAAAAAACTCATTGGGTCTGTCTTTTGTGTTTTAGTTTTAAACTAATTCAGTGTTCAGAAGGTTGGGTCTTTTTAACAATTGTTTCCATTTCAATCACAGTCAGCAAAGGATATGCCTTTTGCACCCTCATTCTGGAGGGACCACTCTTACCAATTCCTGAGCTCTCTGGAGGTTTGAGTTGTTTCCAACGTTATTTTTTAAATCCTTAAGTGAACTGCTTTCTCCTCCCACAAAGCAGCACAAAATTTAAAGAAATAAGACGTTTAAGTTCTACTTGGACAAAAAAAAGTCCTGATACAGAATCTGCTCGCTTTTGCAACACTACTCTTAGCTACCCAGACGCATCCTTCCTCTCAACCCATGAAAATCATCAAAGTTCCATATAATGGCAATTCCTAAGTAACTCTAAGGACAAGCCACCCTAGTATCTCATGTTCTTATTTGGTCCCATTTTTAATCCAAATTTTGGAGACTTAAAACCAGGCACCTGGTTAATGGCTGAGAATGGGTAACAAGTTTCTTGTTACATAAGTGTTAACTCTTTTTTTGTTTGCAAGGGGGAATTTTTAAGAAACATCAGATCTTTCTTACCAAAGTCTTGTGTTAGGTGGTTTATAGTTTCTCCGGCTAACCAATCATTTTGGAAATAAAGACTTTTTACTACAAAAATGAAATTTGTTTGGACTTGAGATACCTGAGATAGTAAACAGATCATAAGACACCCAGTTTAAAATTGCCATATAAAGAACTGTAATTGTTGTGTATATTTTTTTTTATCAATGCCAAACCACTTGGACTCCAATTTACATCCACATTTTTAAGATGAAAATAAGTTCAGCGATATATTCCCCACCACACATGGGGTCACTCACCTGTCACCTTGCCAATGCATGATTTGAAGGAAATCTGTTGTAGCAAATAAGAATAAAGCCTGGGCTTCTTCAGACCCAGAACTGAAAAAATTTAAACAATTTTGTGCTTTTTTTAATTTGAACTTTGTGTATGAAACGTGTTTTAGGCATAGTCAAGGTCTGTGTACTTCGTCCAGGAAGTAAGGATACGTACACATTCTCACATGACAACAATTCTCCAGAAACTTAGTCCAGGTCAAGTCCATGGCTAAAACGGCAAGACAAAAATTCGCAATGTCAAATTACTTCTGTGACCTAACAGCCCATGTTTCAGTTTAAAGGAGTTAAATATTAAACTGTAGTAGGACTGTGCAGTCCTTTTTCCCCCGAGTTAAATATTTATATCCTAAAGAAATGGACAGTATTGTCCAAATAAGACTAAATATAAATGTTTAATCTCTAATTACAACACAGAGTCACGGAAGACAAGACATTGCACTCTTTGGTGCTATTAATTTTCATAACAGACAATTCATTTTGTTTTCATATTGCCCAAAGCAGGGAGAATGAATGAAAATAGTCCCTTTTGAAAAAGAGTGAGATACCGTAACAAACTATAAACAGCAGCTGAATGCTAGTGAGCATGAAGACAATTTTCCAATTTAAATCTTTTGAAATCTGTGAGCAAAAGGTCTGTACTAAAATGCCAAATTTAAATGATGGCATCCCTGCTTTAGAAATACTGTCAGTACGCTCTGTCGGGCCGAGGAAGGAGTTGTACAACGGTTAAGCACGGGTAGCCTGGCTTCAAACCACTACTGTTGTTTTACCTTTTCTGGCCTCAGGCTTGGTCACAAGCTTTCTTACACTGAAGGGTTTCTCTCCCCCACCTCCACAATTAGCCAGTTCCCATCCTGAGAGTGAGTTCTGATGGTAACCTGGCAGTTACCATTCACTGAATGTGTTTCACCCCGCCAGTCCCCTGCTTCCTCATAAACCGAGAAATGCCCACTTTGTGCTAAAGCTGGCTTGAGCTGCATTTCTATCACTTACGACTCTAAGTGTCCTGACCAATAAAATACACATGCAGTACTTCTACCCAGCCATCATCAGAGCAAAACGCGATTCCAGACTTTTCACTCGACGTAATGTCGTAACGGAAGATAGCATTCATTATCTATCATTATCACTTTCTCATATTGCTCTGAATTCTTCATAAAACTCAGAATGTGTGCTTTAACTACTTCCTGGCTTTAGAACTGATTGGTAAAAGTTCTCGTATTTTAACAGTACTCCTATTCAAGGTAATAATCCTCATAGTTTAACTGTTATGTGTTTATACAGTTTTCTTTTACTTCAAGTAATTTTAAGTATTAGAAGGGAAAGGGGCCAACATCTTATTCAAGGCTACTGACTTGTTTACTCCACTTGGAGTTTATAAAAGTAGAGTCTCTACTTTTTGCTAGTGTTAGCATGTGACTCCTACTGGGTGATCTTAACCTGGAACTCACTAGCCCATCTAAGAACTCAGGTGGGCCACTCAAGAAAAACACCTGGATCTCCTGCTCCCTCACCTACTACATTAGTGCTACTGAAAGAGAGACCGCAGCCTGGGAGCATCCACAAACTGTTCGTTACCATCCTACAATGAGAGACAGAAATTAAAAGCATTCAGAAACTTTTATAGTAATTTGATATTGCCACAATATCCGAGAGTATGATTATTTTTCTAACAGTTCATGTTTTGTATTACATTAGGAAATTGTATCATTCCACGATGGTGAAGGTTAAACATTTTTTAAACGGGCCCTTTACCTCAGTCTGAGCGGCACTGCACGACGCCACACCAGTCAGAAAGCCTGCGAACCACAAGCTTCTGAATCTCTCAAATGCTTCTGTACCTAAACAGTAATAGCTGCTTCCAGACTCGCATACCTACGTGTCTATGACCGAGTGCCCTGCACTGGCTCTTCTTCTTATGCCTCTAACATCCTACCCTATCAAGCAATTCAACTGCCCCATCACCCTCTGACTTTGCCACAGAATTTCTATGAGTAGTAACCCAAACTTACTTCCCCCACTTCCTTTTCCTCCAATCACACCACAACCCACTATGATCTGGTCCCCCAAGCAGACTGACCAAAACAAATCTCTCAAACTCATCAGCAACCTCTAAACCTGCACTGCTGCCCCTTACCCCCCAGTCCTTGCACAGCACTCAAAGCTCTTTACCACCCCTCAGCTTCCTTGACAATAGTCTCCTGGGTCTTTCCAATTATGGGCTGCTTCTCTTGGCTTTTTCCTGCCTTTTCATCTTTTAATTTCCTAAGTGTTCATTCTCCCCAAAAGTGTTACCCTGGACCTCTCAAACACACCTTCTATCTCAATCCACTCCCACCTCCTCAATCATTAGCTCAAAATAGATCAATTCCAAATCTGCATTTTTACCCCCTGCCTCTTCTTTCATGCTCCAGTCCCCATTCCCCAGTGCCTTCTGGACTAACGCTGTATGTAACTGCCACAATCACCATATATTTTATTTCTATCACCAGAAGGTTGCCTGTGCTCCTTATCCATTCATCAAATGGTTTTCTGCACACGCCAGGCAAAGTGGGTAAAGCAGTAAACCCAAAAGACACAGTTCTGCCCTCACAGAGCTTATGATATTAAGGTACAGGTCAGACAAGACAGACAAAATAATCACAGGTGGGTAAGTGTCATGAAGTAAATACAGGGCAGTGTGGAATTAGAATGGGGTGGTCAAAGAGGGCTCTCTGAGGTGGCACCTAAGCCAGGAGCAAAAGGGTGAAACAGCTAATGGCAACAGTCAAGGGAAGCAAGTGACTTGGAAAATACTCCGCCAGTGCTAGGGTGTGAGAGAGCAAGTCAGCTTGAATGTGAGAGGCAGGAAGATGACACATCCTGCAGAAGGTTTCCTTGTACACTATGGGGAGGGATTCAGATGTTAGTCCAAGTGCATTGAGATGATGACAGATTTTAAGCAGCAGTGTAACATTTAATTTATGGTCTAAAAAAGATCCCTTTGACTACTGAAGGAACGGCTTTGTGGGGGCAAAGTGGAAATAAAGACTACTTCACAGACTACTGCAATAACATGGGTGTGAGACAGGGGGGTTAGACAAAAGTAGCAGAACAAATGGAAAGAGAACAGACTCCATAATTCCAATAACCTCTCATCTAACCACCCCTCCTTAACTCCATACCTGTCCATCATGCGTACTACACTAGACTGAATTCGGGCACTCCCTGTTCAGAAACCTTGGCAGGTTCCCATTATATACAGAAGGGCCGTCATATTTAAAGCCCTCCACAACCCAAGCCCAGTCTACTCTGTAATTTTTTCCCCACTGCATTAAAATCCTTTTAGATTAAGGTTCCAATCCCAGAATACGCCCTGCATGCTGCCAGCTCTGTGCTTCTGCCCAGGCTTTTCCCCAGCCATTCCACACCTCACTCTTCTCCTCTCTTCCCACCTCAAAGCCTACCAATCTGTCAAGCTCCAGCGAAAACATCACTTCTAATTAAGAAGCAAAGCTCCCTCAGATTTTCTAGGAGGAATATAAAGTATCACTTCTGCTGGACCTGAGAACTTTCTGCACACTCCTCAAACTCTGCCTTAACTCTACCCTCTCGGCATTTGTTTTTGTCACTCTGCATCTTCCTCCACTAGACACTGAGTAATTTGTAGGAAGGAAATCTATCCATTCCCCAGAACACCCAATAAAGCCTTACACAAAGAAATCTGTTCAAATTAAAATGCTTTTAGAAGCCACAGCAGGAGGGGCACTTTCATAACATAATCAAATCCCATGCCTGCTGGATGGGCGACCCACAAACTGGAAAATAATCATATCACAGAGATTCTCCCACAAGAGTGAGAGTCCTGAGCCCCACATCAGGCTCCCCAGCCTAAGGGTCTGGCATCAGGAGGAGGAATTCCCAAGGCATTTAGCTTTGAAGCCCAGGCAGGACTTGAGTGCAGGAGGCCCACAGGACTGGGGGAAACACAGACTCCACTCTTGGAGGGCACACACAAGGTTTCACATACACTGGGACCCAGCACAAAGCAGTAACTCCATAGAAGCCGACGCTGGACCTACTTACGAGTCTTGGAGGGTATCCTGGGGAGGCAGGGATCCACTGTGGCTCACTGCGGGGGGCAAGGACACCAGTGGCAGAAGCCCCAGAGAATACTGATAGGTGTGAGCGCTCCTGAAGGTTGCCATTTTGGCGTCAAGACCTGGCCCTACTCAGGTTCCAGTGCTGCAAGATCTCAGGCCAAACAACCAACAGGATAGGAACACAGCCCCACCCATCAGCAGACAGGGTGCCTAATGCCACACTGAGCTCACAGCTACCTATAAACACATCCCTTAACACAGCTCTGCCCACAGGCAGCAGTCCCTCCCACCAGGAAGCCTGCACAAGCCCCTAGACCAACCTCACCCACCAAAGGGCAGACACCAGAAGCAAGAGGAACTATGATCCTCCAGCCAGCGGAAAGGAGACCACAAACAAAGAAACTCAGACAAAATGAGACGACAGAGAAATATATTCCAGACGGAGGAACAAGATAAAAACTCACAAGAACAACTAAATGAGGTGGAGACAGGCAACCTACCTGAAAAATAATTTACAGTAATGATAGTAAAGATGATCCAAGATCTTGGAAAAAGAATGGAGGCACAGGCTGAGAAATTACAAGCAGTGTTTATCAAAGAGCTAGAAGATTTAAAGAACTAACAGAGATGAACAATACAATAACTGGAATCAAAAATACACTAGAAGGAGTCAATAGCAGAGTAACTGAGGCAGAAAATAAGTGAGCTGAAAGACAGAATGGTGTAAATCATTTCCACAGAAAAGAATAAGGAAAAAAGAATGAAAAGAAATGAGGACAGTCTCAGAGACCTTTAGGACAGCATTAAACACACCAACATTCGCATTATAGGGGTCCCAGAAAAGAGAGGGGGGGGGCCTGAGAAAATATTTGAAGAGATTAGAGTCGAAAACTTCCCTAACATAAGAAAGGAATCACTCACTCAAGTCCAGGAAGTGCAGAGAGTTCCACACAAGATAAACCCAAGGAGGAACATGCCAAGACACATATTAATCAAATTGACAAAAATTAAAGACAAAGAAAAAAGTATTAAAATCAACAAGGGAAAAGCAACAAATAACATACAAGGGAACCCCCATAAGGTTATCAGCTGATTTTTCAGCAGAAACTCTACAAGCCAGAAGGGAGTGAACGATTAAAGTGATGAAAGGGAAGAAACTACAACCAACAATCCTCTATCCAGCAAGACTCTGATTCAGATTCGATGGAGAATCAAAAGTTTTGCAGACAAGCAAAAGCTAAGAGCATTCAGCACCACCAAACCAGCATTACAACAAATACTAAAGGAACTTCTCTAGGCGGAAAATAAAAAGCCAAAACTAGAGTCAAGAATATTATGAATGAGAAAGCTCACTGGTAAAGGCAAATATAAAGTAAAGGCAGGAAATCATCCACACACAAATATAGTTTCAAAACCAGCAATCGTGAGGAGAGTACCAATGCAGGATATTGGAAATGCGTTTGAAATGAAGAGATCAACAACTTGAAACAGTCTTGTTTATGTATAGACTGCTATATCAAAACCTCAAGGGAACCACAAACCAAAAATCTATGTTAAATACACACACAAAAAAGAAAAAGCAATCTAAACACATCACTGAAGACAGACACCAAATCACAAAAACAGAGGAGAAGAAAAAGACTTCCAAAACAAATCCAAAACAATTAACAAAATGGCAGAAAGAACCTTCATATCGATAATTATCTTTAATGTAAATGGATTAAATGCTCCAACCAAAACACACAGACTGGCTGAATGGATACAAAACCAAACCCATATATATGCTGTCTATAAGAGACCCACTTCAGATCAAGGGACACATACAGACTGGAAGTGAGGGGATGGGAAAAAGGTGTCTATGCAAATGTAAATCAAAAGAAAGCTGGAGTGGCAATACTCATTATCAGACAAAATAGACTTTAAAATAAAGAATGTTGCAACAGACAAAAAAGAACAATACATAAAGACCCTGGGATCAAGCCAAGAACAAGATATGACAATTGTAAATACATATGCACCCAACACAGGAGCACCTCAATATATAAGGCAAATGCTGACAGCCATAAAAGGAGAAATCAACAGTAACACAATAATAGTGGGTGACTTTAACACCCCACTTTCATCAATGGACAGATCATCCAGACAGAAAATCAATAAGGAAACACAGGCCTTAAAAGATACATTAGACTGAATGGACTTAATTTATATTTATAGAACATTCCATCCAAAAACAGCAGAATCCACTTTCTTCTCAAGAGCACATGGAACATTCTCCAAGTCAGATTACATCGTGGGCCACAAATCAAGCCTCAATAAATTTAAGAAAATTGAAATCACATCAAGTATCTTTTCTGACCACAATGCTATGAGATCAGAAGTCAACTACAGGAAAAAAGCTGTAAGAAACACAAACACATGGAGGCTACACAATATGTTACTAAACAGTCAGTGGATCACTGAAGAAATCAAAGAAGATATCACAAAATACCAGAGAAAAATCACAACGATCCAAAACCTATGGGACACAGGAAAAGCAGTTCTAAGAAGGAAGTTTATAGAAATACAATCTTACCTCAGGAAACAAAAGAAACTTCAAATAAACAACCTAACCCTATACCTAAAGTAACTAGAGAAAGGAACAAGCAAAACCCAAAGTTTTGAAAGGAAAGAAATCATAAAGATCAGAGCAGAAACAAATGAAATAAAGATGAAGAGAACAATAGCAAAGATCAATGAAACTAAAAGCTGGTTCTTTGAGAAGATAAACAAAATAGATAAACCTTCAGCCAGACTCATCAAGAAAAAAAGGGAGAGGACTCAAATCAATAAAGTTAGAAATGAAAAAGGAAAAGTTACAACTGACACCACAGAAACACAAAACATCATAAGAGACTACTGCAAACAACTCTATGCCAATAAAATGGACAAGTTAGAAGAAATGGACAATTTCTTAGAAAGGAACAATCTCCCAAGACTGAACCAGGAAGAATATATGAACAGACCAATCATAATACTGAAACTGAAACCGTGATTAAAAAACTCTCAAGAGGGACTTCCCTGGTGGCTCAGTGGTTAAGAATCTGCCTGCCAATGCAGGGGACACAGGTTTGAGCCCTGGTCCGGGAAGATCTCACATGCTGCAGAACAGCTGAGCCTGCACTCTAGAGCCCACAAGCTGAGCCCACGTGCTGCAACTACTGAGAACAGCTGAGCCCACGTGCTGCAACTACTGAAGCCCACGTGCCTAGAGCCCATGCTCCACAACAACAGAAGCCACCACAATGAGAAGGCCACACACCACAATGAAGAGTAGTCCCCACTCGCCGCAACTAGAGAAAGCCCGCGCACAGCAGTGAAAACCCAACACAGCCAAAAAATAATTAATTAATTAATTAAAAATAAAAACTCCCAACAAACAAAAGTCCAGGACCAGATGGCTTCACAGGTGAATTCTATCAAACATTTAGAGAAGGGTTAACACTTATCCTTCTGAAACTCTTTCAAAAACTGCAGAGGAAGGACCACTTCTGAACTCATTCTATGAGGCCACCATTACCCTGATACCACAACAAAAGATACCACAAAAAAAGAAAAGTACAGGCCAATATCACTGATGAACACAGACATAAAAATACTGACCAAAATATTAGCAAACCAAATCCAACAATACATTAAAAGGATCATACACTAAGATCAAGTGGGATTTATCCCAGGGATGCAAGGATTCTTCCATATCCGCAAATCAATCAGTGTGATACACCACATTAACAAACTGAAGAATAAAAACCATATGGTCACCTCAGTAGATGCAGGAAAAGCTTTTGACAAAATTCAACACTCATTTATGAAAAAACTCTCCAGAAAGTGGGCACAGAGGGAACCTACCTTAACATAATAAAGACCGTATATGACAAACCCAAAGCTAACACCATTCTCAACGACGAAAAGCTGAAAGCATTCCCTCTAAGATCAGGAACAAGGCAAGGATGTCCATTGTCACCACTTCTATTCAACACAGTTTTGGAAGTCCTAGCCATGGCAATCAGAGAAGAAATAAAAAGAATCCAAATTGGAGAACAAGTAAAGCAGTCACTGTTTGCAGATGACATGATACTACCCATAGAAAATCTAAAGATGCTACCAGAAAACTACTAGAGCTCATCGATTTCAGTAAAGTTTCAGGATACAAAATTAATACACAGAAATCTGTTGCATCTTCCTATACACTAACAACAAAAGATAAGAAGGACAAATTAAGGAAACAATTCCATCTACCACTGCATCAAAAAGAATAAAATACCCAGGAATAAACCTACCTAAGGAGACAAAAGACCTGCACTCTGAAAACTGTAAAACGCTGGTGAAAGAAATCGAAGATGACACAAACATATGGAAAGATACACCATGTTCTTGGATTGGTAGAATCAATAATGTCAAAATTACTATACTACCCAAGGCGATCTACAGATTCAATGCAATCCCTATCAAATTACAATGGTATTTTCCACAGAACTAGAATGAAGAAATTTTTAAATTTATATGGAGACACAAAAAACTCCAAATAGCTAAAACAATCTTGAGAAAGAAAAACGGAGCTGGAGGAATTAGGCTCCCTGACTTCAGACTATACTACAAATCTACAGTCATCAGAATAGTATGGTAGTGGCACAAAAACAGAAATATATTAGATCAATGGAACAGGATAGAAAGCCCAGGAATAAATCCACACATGTATGGTCAATTAATCTACGACAAAGGAGACAAGAATATACAATGGAGAAAAGACAGTCTCTTCAATAAGTGGTGCTGGGAAAACTGGACAGCTACATGTGAAAGAATGAAATTAGAACACTCCCTGACACCAAACACAAAAATAAACTCAAAATGGATCAAAGACCTAAATGTAAGGTCAGACACTATAAAAATATAAAACTCTTGGAGGAAAACATATGCAGAACACTCTGACATAAATCGCAGCAACATCTTTTTTGACCCACCTCCTAGAGTAATGAAAATAAAAACAAAAATAAACAAATGGGACCTAATTAGACTTAAAAGCAAAGGAAACCATAAACAAAATGAAAAGACAACCCACAGAATGAGTTGAAAATATCTGCAAATGAAGCAACCGACAAGGGATTAATCTCCAAAATATACAGACAGCTCATCCTGCTCCAAGTCAAAAAATACACAAACAACCCAATCAAGAAATGGGCAGAAGATCTAAGTAGACATTTCTCCAAAGAAGACATACAGATGGCCAAAAGCACATGAAAAGATGCTCAACATCACTAATTATTAGAGAAATGCAAATCAACACTACAATGAGGTATCACCTCACACCAGTCAGAATGGCCATCATCAAAAAGTCTACAAACAATAAATGCTGGAGAGGATGTGGAGAAAAGGGAACCCTCCTATACTGCTGGTGGGAATGTAAATTGGTGCAACCACTATGGAGAACACTATGGAGGTTCCTTAAAAAACTAAAAACAGAACTACCATATGATCCAGCAATCCCACTCCTGGGCATATACGCAGAGAAAACCATAATCCGAAAAGATACATGCACCCCAATGTTCACTGCAGCACTATTTTACAAGCCAAGACATGGAAGCAACCTATATGTCCATTGACAGAGTAATGGATAAAGAAGATGTGGTACATATGTACAATGGAATATTATTCAGGCATAAAAAAGAATGAAATCATGCCGTTTGCAGCAACATGGATAGACCTAGAGATTATCATGCTAAGAGAAGTAATTCAGACAGAGAAAGACAAATATCATATGATATCACTCATATGTGGAATCTCATTTTTTAAAAATGATACAAATGAACTTACTTATAAAACAGAAACAGACTTACAGGTATCAAGAATAAACTTATGACTACCAAAGGGGAAACTTGGTGGGGAGATACAAATCAGGAGCTCGGGATGAACATATACACACTATGTAAGATATATGTAAGATGGATAACCAACAAGGACCTACTGTATAGCACAGGGAACTCTACTCAGTATTCTGTGATAACCTATATGAGAAAAGAATCTAAAAAAGAATAAATGTATGTGTAACTGAATCACTTTGCTGTACATCTGAAACTAACACAACATTGTAAATCAACTATACTCCAATAAAATTAAAAAAAAATTAAAATGCCTTTTTTCTAAAACGTACTTTGAAACTTTATAAGCAGTCACTGGTTAAGTACCTTTAAGTGTTTGAATGATATTGAAAAGTGATCACTTTATCATCATCTCCCATTTACCTGCCAGTTACCTGTTCAATGGCATCACTATGTATAGGAATGGGAAAGAAAGAAATTAAACCAAGTGGTGACGAACAGTTAGAGGAGAAACAAGTTAGACCTTAAGTATATACAACTTTGTTACACTGAATTTTTTTTTTTTGTTTTGCGGTACGTGGGCCTCTCACTGTCGTGACCCCTCCCGTTGCGGAGCCCAGGCTCCGGACGCGCAGGCTCAGCGGCCATGGCTCACGGGCCCAGCCGCTCCGCGGCATGTGGGATCTTCCTGGACTGGGGCACGAACCCGTGTCCACTGCATTGGCAGGCGGACTCTGAACCAGTGCGCCACCAAGGAAGCCCTGTTACACTGAATTTTAATAGTCAAAGGATAAAGTATATATATATATAAAACAAAACTCTGAAGTCCCAAATTTAGAGAATCATCAGTGTAAGAGGTGTGTCAATAGGGCATAATGTTCAACTCTGAAACACTGTAAAGCCCTAAACAAACAATATAGGGAGAAAATTCCTAGGACAGAAATTCATGACTGTTAATTCAGGAAATCCTGCTTGAAAGAATTTCCACATTCATAAGAGAGTCTGAAGTTGGGAGTGTAATTTCAAATGCTAAATGTGCTAAAGAGCAGGATTGGCAAACCATGGCCCACAGATCATATCCAGTCTGCCATCTGTTTTTGTACAGAATTATCTTTACAATTTTAAATGAATTTTTGAAAAGAATTCAAAAGATTAATATTTCATGACACACGAAAATGACATGGCGACTTCCCTGGTGGTCCAGTGGCTAAGACTCCGTGCTCCTAATGCTGGGGGCCCAGGTTCAAACCTTGGTCAGGGAGCTAGATCCTGCAGGCCGCGACTAAAAGATCGCATGTGCAATCGTGTGGGCCCGTGGGCCCCAACTGAAAGATCCTACGTGCCGCAAGGAAGATCCTGCATGCCGCAACTAAGACCTGGTGCGGCCAAATAAATAATTTTAAAAAAAAAGGAAGAAGAAAGAAAATTATATGAAATACCAACTTCAGTGTCCACAAATAAGGTTTCATTGGAACACAGCCACATTCTTTCATTTATACATTGTTCATGGCTGCTTTGGCACTACAATGGTAGAGCTAAGGGGCTGGGACAAAAACCACATGGCCTGCAAAGCCCAAGGTGCTATTTACGAACCGGCCCTTTAGAGAAAAAGTTTGCCGGCCCCCAAGCTAGAGAGGAAAACACAATGGCCACACAGACAAGGACTATTCGTGTCACAAGACTGGCCATTCTCTGTGAGAAAAGATTTCAAGTCATAGATTGATGGCTACAAGGTACCTCTGATTATATGATGGAAATCAAATGCGAACGACCTCAGCTTCCGGTTGTGGAGTAGCATGAACCACATTTTATCCTCCTACCTTAGACAATCAGAAAACTAGAGTAAATATGTGAAACAACTGTTTTCAAACATTATACACCAGGCAGCACAGGACCACAATCCCTGATGGAAGAAAAACAAATAAACTAAACCTTAAGACTGTCCTGGCTCTCTGCCTAGAGACACATTCCAGATTGCAGAGGGGATAGGGGATTCCAAGCAGGTCACAAATGTTTCCCTGAGCTAAAAAGACAGACACTGGAGATCAGGGAGTTTGCAGCAGCTGAAAGCTGCAGGACAAAGTTCTGGAGGAGAGAGAGCCAAACAGAGAAAGAGCTCCAAAAATATGCAGAGGGTCAACGAGGCTTTGCTAAATATTAACATATGCATGTATAGGGTGAAACTCCAGGAGGCTAGGGAAAGAATGACACAGGAGCTGCGAATAGAATGGTTTCCCCAGAGCTCATATGAGGCTGGGAATTGTCTGAGTTCCCATGAGCCAAACTGGAGTCCTCAGTGATTACACAGGGCATTCAGCAGAGACCCCAAAAAGGCCACACCTTAGTAGTGGAGCTAAACTATCCTGGGAAAAAAGCTACTTGAGTCTGCATGAAGCTTAAAAAACAAGCCTTGAAAGGATCAAACAACTACAAATAAATTAACTGACTACCAGAACAAAGCCCAAGAATCTTTAGATGAAGGCAACAAAATCTAGGCACCCAACAACATAAAATACACAATGTCCAGCATCTAATATCAATAAAAACTTACTAGACATGTGAACGAGCAGGAAAATGAGACCATAACTAGAGAAAAATCAGTCAATAGAAATAGATCCAAAACTTACAGACATGATCAGCAGACAAGGATGTTAAACAGCTATTGTAACCATGTTCAAATATTCAAAGCAGCCTTTCTCAACCAGGGTTCTGCGAGAGAATTAAGCAGTACAAAAAGTTATTTGAGGGATTATTTTCTCAATTCTCCCAAGGATGGTACACAGCTAGAACCATTCCAGATGCACAGAAGTTAATTCACTACATACAACAGATAAGGCATTAGACCCAATTCTCTGGGAACTCAATTGAGAGGGGCTGGATAAGAGAAATACATGAACATAACGAGGAAAGAAACAGAAGATATATTTTTTAAAAACCAGGACTTCTACAGGAGGAAAAAACGTCAGGTCTGAAATGAAAAATTCATTGGATGGGATTAACAGCAGATTGAATAACTGCAGAAGAAAACGTTAGGGAACTTGAAGATGTAGGAATAAAAATTATCCAAAGTAAAGCATAGAGAGAAAAAAAGTAAACTGAGATAACAAAATTTAACTTTTAGGCTGCTTTGTTATAAATCATCTACTCAGAACAAAATAAAAGGTTTCCCACTAAATATGAATGTTGTATAGACTATCTCTTATTATCTGAAGTTACCAACGATAAATAAAAAAAACTTCCCCAACTGAAAGTACTAACAAGGATACAAGATAGTGCTATAGCACCAAAAGCCAGGGGATAAATGTGGTATCTTCCTGGGCAGTAATTTTAATTAACATTCAAATAAATTTGTGTGCTTTGCTTCAGCTGTTTTAGGCATCATACTCAGAGAGAGTATATGTGTATGTATTCACCCTCCTCTCCCCTCTACAGTGAGAAATCTCTGTCAGGAGCACTTCATAGAAAAAGTTAAAGAAACAATGACTTAAGAAAATATTCAGGAAATCACTAAAAACACCAAGCCAATTCACTTCAAGTTCACCTACTAAATATCCAGTATTGATCTTAGATTCAAATCCTCAGGAAAAGGCATAGAGCTATGAAAATAAGTTTCCTCCAACACTCATTCCTTCAATAAACCACCAAAATAACAAGTCATCAAGCATCATCTTGTGATAACAGATCGATTTTAATTCTAGCACCTGAAGCTATACAAGGGTATGCTTTATAATCTTCATGGAACTGTTGTACACATTCAATAAAGTGACAACTGTGCAATACCACTTAGTATCTCAAAATCAGGAACATACTTTTGAATTGTTTAAACACAATCCACAGAATTAAAAACAAAATCAGAAGTCACCCACAGTTATACTAATTGTCAATTAAAAGTTTTACCATTTACTACTTGATATAGCAGTCAATATCTAGTGGGGGATATCGGAAGTGATTTCAGATTCTCATCCTGTTGTACTCTATTGGGAAGGTTTCTTGAGTAGCTATGTGACTGGCCAAAGGTGGGTACAACCAGGACCAGAACAGCATGTAAGGTTCTACCACAGTTTCTGTAGTTTTCACTTTTTTTCCTTTGTCAGCTAAAAGTGAAGTGAGAATTAAATACTTATCTTTACATATACACAAGGTATGCTGTGAAAGCATATTTGCTTACAAACATATAAAAATACTTGTTAACTAGTTTGATAAGAAAATAATGTATAAAAGTATATAGCAAAACATTAATCATCTCTGACCCTGGAAAGATCAATTCCATATTTTATATTACAAACAAAAACAGTTTTAGTTTTTTTGAATCCCTTATCCAGAAATACTTGAAAAGGAAGACAGACAGAAATTATTTATTTTTACTCTCAACATGGCTGTGAAAAGAGTTAAATTAAAAAACCAAGAACACTAAAATGCCTAAGTCCAGAATGAGTCCAAATATTTGGCCACACAGAATATTATCTTTAGGAATAATAGTAAAGGCTTTACACGCAGTTTTTAACCTATAAATACAGTAGGCATTTTGGTATTTTGGCCACTGGAAAACAAAAGGCTATAGCATCAGTAAAGGTCTGAGATGTCTCACTTTTGTGGATTCAATTCAGTGTATTTAAGGTTAACTAAAGTTGACATCAAAATTTTTAGAGATAGGCAAAAATTCACATTTTTTTAAAACTCCCTATGTTTCTATTTAGAGTAACAGTAGGCAATATGATTCCAGAAGTTAAAAGTTATTTCACAACCTATGACTTCAGCTTGGCAAACAGCTTAGGTTCCAAAACTGATCCATCCCTATTAAAAGTAAGCCCTTAAAAAAAGAATGTGTCTATGTATATAGATATCCATTTTAAAGGAATCAGATAATCTTTGAAGCAGCCTTAGTGTTTCCTTTAAATCTGTCTTGACTGACCATTGGATCAGCTTCATGGAAAGGATTAGCCAGCTTCTTGGTCTAAGGCTACCACGGTGATCATTTATCTAAGGCTAGAAAGGTACCAACATGATGTAAACTGTAAGGAGAGAAGGAGAAGATGAGGGCTTTTCCTGGCAGTTGGTAGCTAAAATTCAAGGGATTCTTAGAAAATGACACAGTGGCAGCCTTTCTTGTCTTTTTCTTTCCGTGTTGGTTCTGGTGAAGGAGGACATTCCTGCTCTTGAAATTTCCTGTAAGATAGAAAAACCTATAGATAATTGACTTTTTGGTAATACATTATTATAAATGCAGGTTATTGTTGGATGAGTCTGGTTTATGTGCATATGCTTTTCAATGTTAAATTTCAGCTAGGGAGTCAAAGCAAATCTTTGGGGGCAGGGAGGTACAAATGCTTCAACATGAGCATAAGCAAAGCTGTCTGAGTTTCATTTATGGGTGAGTATTCAATTAGGTGAGATGCTGAATTCAACAACCTCTAAATTCCCTTCCCAGTTTGAAATTCCATGACTCTAAGGTATCCTTAGGAATGAACATCCATCACTAAAGTACCTGCCCTTATGAGGTATGCCATTCCTATCCTGGTTTTGCCACTTCGTAACTACAAATCTGTATTAAACAAGTTAGTTGACCTCTCTGAGGGGTGTTTTTTTAGGAGGGATAATAAAACCCTACCTTTCACAGTTGCTACGAGGATTAAAGAAGATTTTGTTATGTTCAAATGTCTAACAGCCTCTGGCACAAAAAAGTCTCATGTACCCCCTTCCTCACTCCTGACTGACTGATGGATGTGGATCAATTCTGAGGATCAAAACCAAGGATTAAATATTTCAAAAAAGCAATAAAAATTATTTTTAAAAAGCACTGGTGGGACTTCCTGGTGGCACAATGGTTAAGAATCCGCCCGCCAATGCAGGGGACACGGGTTCAATCCCTGGTCTGGGAAGATTCCACATGCCACGTAGCTACTAAGCCTGTGCGCCACAACTACTGAACCTGTGCTCTAGAGCCCACATGCCGCAACTACCGAGCCCACGTGCCACAACTTCTGAAGCCCACGCACTCTAGGGCCCACATGCCACAACTACTAAAGCCCGCGTGCCTAGAGCCCGTGCTCTGCAACAAGATAAGCCACCGCAATGAGAAGCATGCCCACCACAAGGAAGAGTAGCCCCCGCTCGCCGCAACTAGAGAAAGCCCGCATGCAGCAATGAAGACCCAACATGGCCAAAAAAAAAAAAGGCATTGGTTTCGGGGTGGGGGTGGGGGGCAGGTAAAATACACATAAAATTTACCATCTTAACCATTTTTAAGTGTACAGTTCAGTGCTTTACGTATATTTACAATGTTGTGCACTACTATCCACCTCCCAAATCTTTTCATCTTGCAAAACTGAAACTCTGTATTCATTAAAAAATAACCGAATTTGCATTTTTAACAAACTACTAAAAAAAAAAAAGCAATCTTCTTTTCCAACCCACAAAGAGAATGCCCTAGTAACGGGCTAAGAAAAAGTACAAGTAGAAGCCCATAGCTCAAAATGTCAATTCACCTTAGACGTACAACTAACAGGAACTAACTCCATATACCTGTCAAATTAACTAGCAGGGAAACCAGCAGAACTAAGAACAGAGGATGAAACAGAGGCCAAGCCACCAAGACCCAAAATAATCTCACAAAACCCCACCTGCTAAAGCAACTCACTCTTTCTCACACACACCAACTCCAGCCAACCTCACTCACCGCCTCCAGCTTCTTGGAACCCAGTAATACTTTCTGAACCACAGAGGCCTCCTAGGCCAGCGAACAGAAAACCTCTATGAAGTCTGGATATCATACTTCATATGCTGTGGGACTGCTGAATCCCTACTGCCTGGCTTCCTCGTGGCCTGGGAGGAGTGGGTAGGAAGCAAAGCTAAGAGCACAGGCTTTGGAATCAGAGACCTGGATTTAAGTCCCAGCTCTGCCATTTAATATGTTCAAATTATCTCACCTCTCTGTATCTGTTTTCTCATCAGAGAGTAGGGGCGTTATTGGGCTGTGGTGGGGATTAAATGTAGTAATGCACGGGAAGCAGTCAGCACAGGATCTGGCAGAGGCTACCTACCACTCAAGTGTTAGCTGCTGTCGTCACTATCTTCACAACACTGCCACCTTTGGAAGGTGCACCAATTCTTTTCAAAATCTCTATGTGTACTCTACTTCAATATAATAAAATTAGGCTTTTTATGTAGGAAGTAACCAGAATTATGTACGTAATTAAAATTTTTAACATACCATGTCAAAAATGATTCCCAGAAAAGAATCACTCCTACATACAATTTCCTCTTTCTTACGAAAAACATTTAATGGCAATTTTTTTTCTTAATTTTTTTAAAAAGCATAATGTGACTACCCATCAAATTCAATAAACTAAAACAAACTTCTGGGATGTGTTTTGCTTACCTTATAACCCGGACAAGTTCATGGAAAGCTTGATCTACATTCATCCTAATCTTTGCTGATGCCTCCATGTATGTTACCTTAAGTTGTCGTGCTAACTGCTGTCCTTCTTCCTGCGTTACCTGAAATTTCAAGAGGTGTGTTTGAGGTACAGTATTAACGATTAGATCTGCTCCATCTACTGCTTGGCCACACACTGCACTGTTAATCCAGCCAGAGACCAAGCTGGTTTGCCTTAAGACGAACCAAAACACTTAATAGCTTAACTCATAGTGCTGAAGCCCACCCCCGCAGAAAAACTCAGAACATGACAGAAGCAAGATGTCAGTCTAGTGATTACTCAAAAAGTATTAAATACAACAGTGATAAATTCTGGGAAGTACAAGGTGCTATGGGAGTGTATAACCCTGCTGAGCAGGTCAGGGAAAGCTTCCCTGAGGAAGTGATATTTAGGTAAAGTGTATGGAGTTGGGTCAGGGTGAAGAAGTATCCCTGACAATCGAAACAGCAGGCATGAGGGCACTCCAAGTTCCAGAAACTGAAAGAAGCCTAGAGTGGCTGGAATACAATAAGCTAAGAGAGAAAATGGCAAGAGATGAGGCTGGAGAGCGGGGCAGGCCTCAAGAAGCCATGGGGTCTTCTTCACGTCTGCATTCCCCAGTACCTGGTACTTGGAAGACTCTCAATAAATGTGTGGGAAAAAAATAATGAATAGAACCACAAGCCCTCACAATGCCTTCCTTACATGAAGAAATGAAGGAAGGTAGGCAGGAAAGGGTGGCATTGCTGATGACATATAAATGGTAGGCCAGAGTAAGAAAAGGCTAATTGAATATTAGCCCTATATAGTAGATGCCCTATAAATATTTTAAATGTAGAGGGTTGGAATAGTGATAATTACCTACAACTATTAAACTATATTACATTTATATTTATATAGTGGGCCTGAAAATTCATATTTCTGAAAAAGTGACTCTCACTGCTGTCATTACCACGAAAGTAAACACTTATACAAGGTTAGAAAATTACAGATGGGCAAAAAGGAAAAAAAAGAAAATTTAGGAACTTATCATCCATACAGAACCACATTCTTCTCATCTTTTTTCAATGATATACATTTTTCTCTGCAAAACAGAATCATAACTTTTGTATCTTTATCTTAGAACCTGGAACTATGCTAAACTCACTTATCTAGGTTTGTTTTGTTTTGTTTTTGTAAATTCCATAGGCTTTTCTATATAAGCAATCATGTCATTTGCTAATAAAGACAGTTTTTTGTTGCTTCCTTTCTGATGTGGATGTTTTTTCATTCATTTTCTGGCCTTACCTCACTGCCTGGAAGCTCCAAGACAGCAGTGGTGAGGCGGTACTCCTGACTTGTTTCTGATCTTAGGGAGAAAGCATTTGGTCTTTCACCATTAAGTAAGCTGTTGGTTGTAGGGTTTTATTACAGATGCCCTTTATCAGGTTAATAAAGTTCCTCACTATTCCATTTATAAAGAATTTTTATCAGGAACCGATGCTGGATTTTGTCAAATTTTTTTCTTCTGCATCTGTTGAGATCATATGATTTTTCCTTTTTAAAGTCTGTTAATATGATAAATTATACTGATTCACTTTCGCCTGTTAAATCAACATGGCATTCCTGGAATTAACTCCACTTGAGTGATAATGCATTGTTCTTTTCATATATTGAATTCTATTTACTAAAATTTTAATTAAAAAATTTTACATCAAAAAAAATTTTTACATCTATGTTTATGAGAAATATTGAACTGTAGTTTTCTTATATCTTTGTCTGATTTGGTATCAGAGTAATACTGGCTTCATATAATGAGTTGGAAAGAATTCTCTCTTCAATTTTCTGGAATAGTTTCAGCAAAATCAGTTTAGTAAAATTTAGTGAATCCATCTGGGCCTGGAGTTTTGAGGAAAGGTTTTTACAATAAATTGGACTTATCTTATACATATAGTACTTCTCAGCTTATCTATTTTTTTCTTGAGTTTGTGCCTTTCAAGGAATAGGTCTATTTCATCTAACCTGCTAAATTTATTGGCATAAAGTTGTTTATAGTATTTCCTTATTATCTTTTAAATATCTACTAAGATTTGAAATGATGGTTATCTCTCCCTTTTTGGTTTTTCTTTACTTCTCTATGTTTTTCCTATTTTCAATTTCATTGGTTTCCATTCTTATCTTTATTATTTTACTTCTGATTACTATGGTTTTAATTTGCTCTTTTCCTTACAGTTCTTAAGGTAGAAGCTACTCACTGAATTGAAACCTTTTTTCTTTCCTAATACAAATATTTAATGCTATAAATTTGTCTATAGGTACTTCTTTAATAGCACCCCACAAATTTTGATATGCTGTTTTAGTTATCATTCAGCTCATAATACTTTGTAATGTCCTGTGTTTTCTTTGTACTGAGGGTAAATTAAAAGTATCTAATTTCCTCATATTTGGAGATCTCCTAGATATCTTTGTTATTTCCAATTTAATTCCACTGTGGTCAAAGAACATACACCATCTGACTAGAATCCCCTTAACTGTATTGAGACTTGTTCTATGACCCATTCTCATTTCAAAAGATGTATATTCTGCTGTTGTTCAGTGGAGTTTTTACTAAACGTCAGTTAGGATAAGTTGCCCAACAGTGTTCTTCAAACCATCTATATCCTTACTGATTTTCTTTCTACTTGCTCAATTATTGAGAGAGGTGCTGAAACTTCTGACTGTAACTGTTCTTCCCATTTTTGCTTTAAGAATTTTGAAGCTGTTATTCATTACATGAATGTTTAGGATTGTTAAGTTCTCTTGATGAATTAATCTCTTTATCATTGTGAAATGATCCTCTTTATTCCTAGTAATAATATTTGCTCCGAAATCTACTTAGTCTGATATTTATATTGCCACTTCAACTTTTCTTTCATTAGTATTAGCATGGTATACCTTATCCCATCCTTTGTACTTTTCACCTATTTGTATCTTTACGTTGAAAGTAGATTTCTTGTAGGGTCTTGCTTTTTATCCAATCTGACAATGTCTGCCTTTTAATTGAGGTGTTCACACTATTTAAGTTTAATGTGATTATTGCTATAGTTGGGTCATCTTGAAATTTGTTTCCTAACCATCCCATTTATTCTTTGTTCTACTTATCAAAAGTTGCCTTCTTTTTGGTTAACTGTATTGTTTTTATGATTCCATTTGATCTTCTTTGTTGGCTAATAAACTATGTACCTATTATGTTATTTTTATAATTGCTTTACAGTTTATAATATACATGTTTCACTCATCACTGTCTAATTCAAATGATATTATGTCAATCCATGTATAGTTTAAGAACCTTATAACAATAGTATGTTTCTCCCTCCTTCTCTTTTTATTACTGTTACCTATTACTTTAGAATACATTGTTATTATTTTTGCTTTAAACATCCAATTATGTTTTCAGGAGATTTAAATAACAATAAAAGTAATTTATATTTACCCACATAAATGGGTAAAGGTGTTCTTCATTTCTTTGTATAGATCCAGATTTCCATTCGGTATGGTTTTCCTTCTTTTTTGCATTTCTTTTAATGTAGGTCTGCTGGTAATAAATTCTTTCACTTTTTGTTTATCTGGGAGAAGTCTTTACTTCACCTTTGTTTTTGTTTTTTTTGTGGTACGCAGGCCTCTCACTGTTGTGGCCTCTCCCGTTGCGGAGCACAGGCTCCGGACGCACAAGCTCAGCGGCCATGGCTCACGGGCCCAGCCGCTCCACGGCATGTGGGATCTTTCCAGACCGGGGCACGAACCCGTGTCCCCTGCATCGGCAGGCGGACTCTCAACCACTGCGCCACCAGGGAGGCCCTCACCTTTGTTTTTTAAGTAAATTATCAGATGAGTTTTTTCTCTCAGTACCTGGAAGATGCTGTGCCACTATCTTCTTTGCATCGTCTCCTGTGAGAAACAGTGTGATTGCTGTCATCCTTATCTTTGATCCTCTGTATGCAATGTTTCTCCCCCTCTGGCTACTTTTCAGTTTTTTCTCGTTATCACTGCTTTTAAGCAATTTCATTATAATGTGCCTTGTAGTTTACTTCATATTTCTTGCGCTCAGGGTTTGTTGAGCTTTGTAAGTTTTCATCAAATTTAGAAATTTTTCAGCCGTTACTTCTGCTGTTAATCCCATCCAGTGTATTTTTCATCTCAGACATTGTAGTTTTAATTTCCAGAAGTTTGATTTTGATCTTTTTACATCTTCCATGTCTCTACTTAACATAGTCAATATTCAGTCTTTTCTCTAGCTTCTTGAACATATGGTATATGGTAATAATAACCATTTTAATTTCTCTGCTCACCAACTCTATCATCTGTGTCATCTCTGGATCTGTTTCTATTCACTGTCTTTTCTCCTTATTATGGGTCATATTTTCCTGCTGCTTTACATGCTGGGTAAGTTTTGAGTGGATGCGTGGCTACTAGATTTTTATCTATTGAGTTCTGGATAATTTGTATTCCTATAAATATTCCTGAGCTTTCTTCTGGGATGCAATTATTCGGAAAGTTTGATCCTTTCTATTGTACAGTACCAGAACAGCATTACATCTAAGGCTGATTTTGCCCCACTACTAGAACAAAACCCTTCTCAATGCACTATTCAATACCCCAGGGATTATCAGGTTTGACACTCTGGCTGATTAGAATATTCCTGGGCCCTGTTTTAGCTCAAGGTATTATTCCCTCTAATCCTTTCAGGTAGCTTGTTCTCCTAATTTAATTTTATATTCTCAAAATTCAGCACCTTCAATGCAATATCATTAGGCCATTACATTAATGCATATACATCTAACAATTACTTCATAACAGTTTATACTCTGTTGTATTCTGAAAGAGTGGCAGGCAGGTTCTACATAGTATTAGTATACCCAAGTTTATGTAACTTTAAAATCTACCCTGCCTCTCTTCAAAACAGCACAGGTACCATAAGGCCTATGGTTTGAAATATCAATCAATCAAATCAAGCAAGCAATTAACAATAAGTAAGGAAGCCAAGTAGGAAAGTAAATCTTTACAGAGCCACCAATTTAGAAAGGACAATTCTTTCTAAGAAAAGTTGACATAAAAAAAAAAAAAAAGAAGAAAAGTTGACATAAAATTCCTTGAAGTAAAATTACATCTTGAAGTGAAAGAGATATAAAAGAAGAAAAGTAAAAATAAATTTTTGTGACATGTCAGTCTTAATCAATTATTTACTTTATTAATATAATTTGATTGGGGGAGGGAAATATATATCCTTAAGAATTTTGTTCCTTGTATTTCTGCTCAATTATTCTTTAGAAAGCTACCTTGCCCTATCCCACCTACATAATGCAATTTGGCCAGAGGGAAACAGCAAATGACCTATCTTTATACAATTGAGAAAAATTAATGAATTAATGGTCTAGATGACAAAACAATCCCACGGCTAAGACTGTCTATGTGCTTCATTTATTTATTTTTAAAGCACGGTCTTACATCAGTCTTCCAGGAATCGAGGTCAGCAAAGTTCATACACACATTTCTGGTCAAGAAATCTCTAACCACACATAAAGCTGCTTATGAGCTTACTGGTGTAGCACTTTTAACGAAGATAGCATCACTACCACCAAAGGAAAAAAATATGACAAAAAGAACACCACATGTACCAAAGCCAAAACACTGTGAAGCCAGAAATCAACAAAAGATTGAAAGCTACACAAACAAGGATTTCCCAGAGGTTCCCCAACCCAGAGAATTTTACAAAGATACCAAATCCTAAGCCTGGATATTCTGGTTTAGTAGGTCTGAGTGCTACCAGAAATGTTTTGTTTTCAACAACAAAGGTGAACCTGATGCAAGAAATTCAGATTTACATTTTGGAACCTCCAGTGGGACTCAGTTCTAAGGCACAAATGAATATCTGTGAAAATCCACAATAACATGGGTTTATCTAATACTACCTATTTCTAAATAGAGAAGAGCAAAATGGGAATGATGAGGGCAGCTTTATTAAACAAACTAAGTTTAATAAGAATAGAGTACAACATCTGCAATAGTCACTTAGGGATGTGTTGAGTTAATGAATAACCTAAGTTTACAGAAGCAAAACTTGTTTTGTTTTTCAAAAATATCTATTATGTAGAAAGAGTCAACATATTAATACCACATCTTGATTCACTGATGCCTTGATTCATTCATTCAGCAACTGTATACTGAGTGCATACCTTTGTTCTCTGTGCTAAGGACAAAACATGAACAAAACTAAGTGGTCAAAACTGAGAAGCCATCATGGTGCTTACAAATCTTTTCTTTTTTTTTTTTTTTTTTACATCTTTATTGGAGTATAATTGCTTTACAATGGAGTGTTAGTTTCTGCTTTGTAACAAAGTGAATCAGTTGCAGACAAGGCACAAACAGGTGAGGCCAGAGAAGACCCTTACTCTATTGTTGGGGGGAGGGGCTTCTTTTTCCTGGGAGGCTGCAGGGCACATTGTGGTCGAGGTACTGACAGATAAGAGGAGTGGGGATTAATACACTTAAGTAATCTATTGTTATAAGTGTAATGGGCTCCTTTCTCGAATTAATGGTGGCCAGTAGAAATTAAGTACCTAACAAGGGGGACAGGAAAGGGAGAAACTGAGGCAAGCCAGGAGAGGTAAAAGGGGGAAAAGCAAAAACAAATTTTTTAAAAAAGGCAAAAAACCATTGACTTCTAGACGAGGCTGAGTCAAGGACAAGGAACTTGAAATCAGAGCTATCATGAAGTCCACAGTCCAAGCCCACACACAGCTGCTGTATGAAATTTCAGAATCAATATGTTGTCATATTTACCTACGTTTACATTTTAGCAAGGGCAAGTAAATCATTTACCCATATTTTCTTCCTATACCTCTGACAGAATAAACAAAATGATCAATGTATCTCTAAGGGCCCAGGTATGTGGTAACACTGCCATTCAAATTCTACAGATCTCTCTTTATTTCGGTGACCTTGTTTTTTCTACTGCTCTGTCATAAGTGCCTAGAAAATGTTCTATAAAAAAACTGGATGATTAGGTGGGTGGAAGAAGCAAGTCCACATAGATACAGAAGTCAAAAGGAAATAGGCAGTCTCTTCTGGCTGATCTCCCGTCCCTGATGTGTTCAGAATCTCAGGAGCAGTAGTAGGAATGCCCAGGGCTGACCCACAAATTCAAAGAACATGGGGAACTGGCATTTGCTATGTAAGAGAAAACGGGCTAGAAGCTAGAGAAAGTCCAAAGGGTAGAGCCTAAGACAAAGGCAGAAAAGAACAAGCTGATCAGCAACTAAGAGCAAGCCAGACTGGTCACTGACCTAAAGAGATGACCAAAAAGTCAGCATTTCCAAACAAGTAAAAGAAGTTATTATGAGGTGCCTGTGGCCTGTCCAGGATCAGTTGGTAGAGCAAGTAAGGGTGCCAAGGCATTACAGAACATCATCTTTAATTCTGAAGAGACTTCTAAAAGGTAAAAACCTTTAGTACAGCATCTCAATTTCAACTGCACCAAATATGGCCCTCAAGGCTTGGAGGGGTAAGGCATGTTTGTCTTTGTACATCCAGGACACAGAATGTACACAGAAGAGAGTGTGCCTGAGCCCTAAGACACCTGAGAAAGACAAGGAAGTACCAACAAAAGGAGAGGGGAGGGGGGAGGATGCATAGGGAATGGAGTTCCAGAGCTAAGTAAACAAAGTGTTTCCAAAAGGAAAGTGTGGGCAACTGTGTCAAATGTTACATCTGTGCAAGTGGTGACCTTGACCAGGTGCTACGCCTGCAGTCAGTGCAAACAAGAAAAAGAAAGGAAAGGAAGTAGAGTGTAGATAACGCTTCTAAGGAGTTCTGCTTACTAGGAGGAGCAGCAAAAAAGGTTCTCAGGGAGGAATGTGAGATTATCTTTTGCCGTGGTTATTACTTTTTGTTTTAAAGGTGAGAGCATTGTAGCATGTCGCAAGCTGATGGGAATAATCATGCAGGAGAGAAATGGAACACCTGGATGGAACAATTGCTGGGGTGATGCCCACGAGGAGCAACAGATGGGCTTCAGTGCCTATCAGAGAGGCTGGTCAGGGAGGTGAAGTTTATCCATGCAAGTGGGAAGAAGCAGAATTAATGGGACATACGTGCCCTTAGGTTAGTGCATGTGGAAGTGGGAACATGTAAAAATATCTCAGTGAACTAGGAAAATACCACTCATCATCAATCTGCTGAGGATGAGGAAGGGGAAGAAAGTGTTATTAATTTAAAAATAGAAAGTAAGTAATAATCATCCAAACAAGTGGGAAATGAATAGACTAGAGAAATGTAGTAGGATTTCCAGTCAGTACTAAAGGCTCTCACATAAGAGTAATGATGATGACCTTTACGCCTGAGTGCAGGGTGAAGGAACCTAGAAAAGAGAAGACAAAGCATGGGAGGAATAAAATGTTTCTTTGTGCCTATCCTTCAGAGAGGAGAATCTATAGGAAGGAGCAGAAAAGTAAGCAGTCAGTTTTCCGCCATTTGCTTTTCTCCCTTGGATATATATACATTTCAACTTTTCAGCATGTACATAGTACTTAATGTCTATGTATATGTTTTAAAGCAGAGAAATTAAGAACTTACCCCAAGCTAATTGCCTATCTTTAAGGTGATGGAAATATTACACTTATCATCCCCTATATTGCTTCTTTTACCACCTTGTTCTTACTTTACTCTGAAATCTATTACTTTTATAAAAAGAAAAAACTTAGAAGAAAAATTTATAAATCTATGGTAAAAACAAAGCCAAAGTGCCACAATATGTTAATATCTGCAGACAGATGGAAACCACACTCCAAATACTGGCAATCTTCAATATATAAATGACTTAAAAGTAACTCATACAGACCCCTTGCCCCCAAGCTAATCATAGCAAGGCTTGTTTAGTTCTGATGGACATACTCCCTTTCCTCTGTTCTCCCTAATCTTGCCTAAACTATAGAAGGCTCCCACCTCATCCCAGGCCTACCACTTATTCCTTTACTGGAGTTAGCACCGTAAAAAAGTTTGAAAAAAATCACAGCAGGAAACATATCTATCTAGCATTAGATAGGGCAGGAACTGCTTGCTCCCTGCAGAGTTACTTTGCCATTATTCCCCAGATCCAACGACATCTAAAAGTGTTTCTAGTACTAGAAAGGACTGAGAAGAGCAGTAAAAAGGTTCTACTGGGCAATATTTAATAAACATAATTAGATTCAGAAACACTGAAGGAAATGGTCCCCCAAAAATAAAATATAAATGAGAAAAAAAAATGGGACTGTCTACTCCAGGTTTTAAGATGTGAGCAATGTCATATCCTAAATTACTTCCAACAGCTTATACTGGTTTGAAATGAAGACTGAATGTTTTCACCTTAAGTTTATAATAATTCAGATTTGAAAGAGGTCTGACAGTAAAATTCATTCTACAACAGGTAAACATTTCTAAACCTTAGCATTAGAACAATATCATTCTCTTAAGTTCATGCTTTAAACTTGGTATACCTTCAACAAAATTTACAAATAGAGCACACAAATCAAAGATTATATTTTAAATAATAGTTAACTACAAAATGGAAGGCTATCCTCAATGCTGTTTATCAACCAATTTTTCCTGATGTTTGCACTTTCAATCAAAATCTGTTAACACAAAAATCTGTTAACACAAGGTTATACAGAAACAAGAGAACTTAAATACTGGCAAAAATTAAGTATTTAAACAATTGTATTCCAGATGTGGGATAGAGACTAAAGACCTAAAAGAAATGAAGACACCAAAAGAACCCCCAAATAATGCAGAGCCTCCATTAATTTATATCTGAACTTGCTCCCCTCCCTCACAGAAAGAGGAGGCCAATATTTACCCAAAATTTTTTAAATTGTATGTGAAATAAGTGGGTAAAGAACAAGTGAGTATAAACAAGCCTGCAACTAAATACTAAAAATATTATTTTCCTGCAGGTTACTGGTGTTAGAGCTGCCCATGTGAAGAATTAACGGAAAATTCAGTCATTAATGGGACTTAGGAAAAATCCAAATACTGTAATTTAAATCAAAGTCATTCTCTAAATGAGGTAATTTAGCATTAATACTGAATTACAGGTAAGTTTAGGAGTATCTAACTAAATTAGAGCTGTGGGTGTTACCTAAGAAATTACAACATGTGAATGGAGCTGGTGCAAATACTTGCTGGCTTATAGAGTCCACTGAAGTTCTGTATACTATGTAAAAATGTAACGCCCCCAGATCTACTTCCTTTTTATCTGTCACCTATCATAGGACCTCTATGAAATCCAGTGTGCCACACTCAGCACAGTGTTTTTGATCACGGCACTTTCTCATTAAACATATCTGTTCACTCACATGATTACAAATAATTGGCTTCCCAATAGCAAAATTCCTTCTCACCTGTCTCTGATGATCCAGATCTGCTTTATTACCAATTAAAATCATTGGAAACTCATCACGATCCTTTACTCTGAGAATCTGTCTTTGAAACTTATAGATTTCTTCAAAACTAAAAACACAAAAACAAATTAATCAATTTGGTCAACTATCAGAATTCAGAGTCCCATGCTCCATTTACTACTTTATTACTTTTCCTTTTTCTATAAAAATAAGAATGCAAATTCAATGAAACAGTGATCTAGACATGAACAGGAGACCTACAATTGAATATTGATACAAACCTGCCTCTATCTGTGACTGAAAAGACCAACAAGAAACCCTCGCCAGTTCTCATATACTGTTCTCTCATAGCTCCAAACTCCTCTTGTCCCGCTGTATCCAGAACTAAAGAAAAAACAAGAAATGTAATTATGTTCGTGTTTTCATCTTACAAAAATGGCTTCCTTACAAGGGCAGGCCCAGTTAAACTGGGTCCTCTGGAGCACACCATACTTAGTATAATTTAAAAAATGGCATTCTCCTTTTAGTACTTTATTCAATGCTAAAGACAAATATATTCTAATGGCAGACAGTTTCAGAGTTATCTTCATCAGTGCAGGTTGATTTTGTACTTAGACTATATTAGCATAGCAATTACAAGGTCAAGAATATCAAATACACCTAGGCAGACAGTCAGATAACCTCTGAAGTCTCTTGGATGTTTACCTCCTCCATGAAAAGAACTGAAAAAGATACCTGTAAATTCAAGAAAGAAATGCTGGTCCACCCCACCCCCCAAATACCATACTGAATGTACAGATGCTAATGTATTTCTTGATCTCTGTGAATAAAAGAATCATACAAGTTAAAAGAAAAGGGCTTTCTTTTGTGGAGAGGTGGAAAGTTTAGCCAAGCACAAAACACTATTTGCTAAGGCCTCTGTGCTATAAACTCTAAGCAAGTTAGCAAATGTTGAAGCCTTTCTATATTTACTTCACCCATTTCAGCCTTCATCAAAAGGTAGGAAGAGCCGAAACCTCATGTTTTTTCCAAATGTCCCAACAAACACAACTTCAGCAAGTTACAGTGACATGACCAATTTCACCAGGACAAGCTCAATCCAATTATTTTACATAACATTTACTGAGGAATATTTAAATTGCCTAGTATGCAGATTCATCAATCAAAACTAATGAAAGAGATGGGCTTATATTCAAGATCATCTAACATTTCAATTGTAGTATTTAACCTAGCAAAACATCAAAGCTTACTTTTAAAAATATGATACGTGAACCATCAAATAAAGGAAGATTACTTACTATCTAGCCGGGCTGCCCGGTCATCTATCACGCACTGCTTTGTGTAGGAGTCCTCAATGGTTGGATCATAATCCGTTACAAAATAGGACTGTAAGAAAAAGAACATTATTTTAAAATTTATGTTTACCTGCCCAAGTACCAATGTAACTTTATCCAGAATTAATCAAAATAATTTCATTGTATTAAGGTTTATCCTACTATGTCAATTCCCCATTAAATGAAGTCTATTCCGAGCAGGTTTCAAGTAGAGAAAGGGTACTAAGTATCTCTGAATTTTCATACGTGAAATATGCAAGAAGACTGTAAAAGATCTACTGCAGTAGATCTGTTTTTTTTCATAATAACTTATATACACCTAAGACTCTAGATCTCTAATTCCAGAAAAACTAGAAAAACACAGTAAGCTATAATTCAGGTCTATCTGCAACCCGATGGCAGGCATCAGTCCTTAGAACAAAGTAGTTTGAAACAAACAGGATAACACAAAGTCTGCCTGATTCAATGCCTCATCTTCTTTTCTCCACTTTTCGCACACCTTGTCTTAGAGTTCCCTTTCAGCTGCCTTGTGTATTATCCTAAGGAAATGATTTCACGATTTTTTTTCATCTTTGTGGATCTCAAACTTATTCTTTCACTAATATTTTTGTTAGTTTTTCATCTTAACTTCTATTTCTTCTTCTGTTAGCAAAGCCACCCCACTGTTATCTTATGATATCATCACCAGAAGGAGGGCAGTTAAGGTAGCAGAGTAAGAAGGGAAGAGTCTTAGCGAACCACTTAATGTTTGTATATTACATTTCACAATCTTTTTTTAAAGGTTTTAAAAAGAATCTGAAAGACAACTTATTTCCCCCTTCATACAAAAGGGCACTAACTAGGACACTGACATCAGTTCTGAGTGTCTCCTTCTCTCTCTCTCTCTCTCTCTCTCTCTCTCACTTCCTCACAGCCTGTTTTGCCACTAGGCTCATTACAAAATCTGAGGGATGACTTGGAAGAAGGCAGCTTGATGCTAGGAACACGCACCAAAGGTGCTCAGTCACTCTTCAGGCAAGGGCTCCTGGAAGCCGGACCTGCTGGCTCCAGGAATACATCATTCTTAAGTGACAACCTCTGTCTGCATGGTGAGCTGTACAAACACCAGAAAGCTACTCAGAAGTAGGCACTCTGAACAGGACAGCTAAGAAACTCCTGGTCTGGCGGGGGGAGGGAGACTGATCTGCTCCCTACCATGACTCTACATATTTATTTTATTTGTGAATGACACTTTCTATTTTTTATTTATATTTTTGGATTAACTTCGATTACAGAATTCGGTATCCATAATCCTATTTCCCTTTTGATGGCTTCATTTAAATGCATGATTTATTAAACAACGTCTATTAAAAACAGAAACATTTACCAACAGGAGCAGCTTCGAGTAGAAAGCCATCTCCATCACCACCCCAGCCCCAGTTAAAAATACACAGATATCAAAACAATCCTGAACTGACTTTCCGGCACCCACACCTCTTCAAAAAGTAAATACAACTGGCAATAACAATATTCTTTGTATTCACTACTCTAAACAACACAAAACAGCAGTCTTTCACCAAGCAAGCTGGATAGAGCATGCTATTTATATCTTAAGATTAGTTTCCTGCAACATGTTTCTCCATAGTAATCTGACACTTCTTGCCATGCTTTCATCTTGTAAAACCTAAGTTTCATTGACTACCCCCAAGTTATGCCTAAACGTGCCAAAATGTCCCTCCCATTGTGTCTGAAAACACAACGGACAAATATTAAATATATATTTTCAAATGTCCAAGTCATGTATAAGAGCTAGAACTCTTGCAATGTGATGGGTTTTTTTGCATTGTGATACCAAATTTAAAAAAATAACACGTACAGAGGATGGTTGGTTTGAGCAACTTTGAGGGCAGTTAAAATAAACTGTTTTTCCTTTCTGTGACTGTGGAAGTTTCATATTTTCTTTGGATGTCTTAGCTCTTGAAATACAATCTTAATGTTATAAGAATTTTGCCACTTCACTACCACTGGCATGCATTTATTCCACTCATTAATTTTTAAGACAAATTAATTGTTGGAATTTCTAGATATTTAGGTCTACGTTTCATCTTTGTTGTGTCCTATTTTCAAAATTTGTAGAGGCCTTGCTACATATAAAGAGCCATCCTCAGAGCATCATCCTCCCTCATGAAGATCCATCTTAAGGAACATTACTCTGAGGCCTGACTGTCACAGAATCAAAGATCCCTTTCCCTCTCAAAATTCTAATAAGGCACAGGTTATAATGTGCCTAAAAACAGCAATCATCGTGTGCAGGTAAGAAAGATAATCATTACCTCCTACCACAAAGACATAACATTTTTGTTACTTAAACCTGGGCCCCAGACATTTGAGGCAGCAGATCACCAACAAGAAATCAGTCTCTGACAATGGGCAGTCCTGGATTTAATTCTAACTCTGCTACCTTCTAGCTGTAGAACCTAAGGCAAGTTACTTTACCTCTTTAACCTTCAGCATCTGTAAAACAGGATAGTAACAAAACCCCATGGAACAGATAAAATGAAGTAATGAATATAAAGCACCAAGACATGCTGATGATTAATAAATGTTAGTCAGTGCATTGTTTTGGTCATGTAATTAAATGGTATGAACTAACATTTTTATTCAAGCAAAAAGATGTGCTAATACCACGAACAGCTGTTATAATTCCAACCCTAGTTATACCACAGACCAAACTTGGTATCCAAAATGTTGTGTATCAAGATAAAGCTCCCCATCTGGAGTTCTGGAAATATTTTTTGGGTTTGAGCAGTAATTACACAAGTATATACATATGTAAAAACCTCATCAAGCAGTACATTTAAGATGTGTGCACTTTTTTGTACATATACAAATTATACCTCTATAAAATGCATAAATGGTTCCCCACTGCTTATAGGATCCAGCCCTTTTTTTTTTTTTGCGGTACACGGGCCTCTCACTGTGGTGGCCTCTCCCGTTGCGGAGCACAGGCTCCGGACGCGCAGGCTCAGCGGCCATGGCTCATGGGCCCAGCCGCTCCGCGGCATGTGGGATCTTCCCAGACCGGGACACGAACCCGCGTCCCCTGCCTCGGCAGGCGGACTCTCAACCACTGCGCCACCAGGGAAGCCCCAGCTCTTTCTTTACACAGTTCACAAAGCCCTCCAGTTTGATGTGTGTCGTTCACCATTCAAAGTGTTATTTTTCACTACCTGAAACCCTTCTGCTGATTGCTCTTGCTCTTGGTTTCATTCATTTGTTCAACAATTATTTATGGGGCATCACAGGGACAAGGTCCTTACTTTCACAGAACCCACTGCTTTTTACACATCTAGCAATTGTGCTGTGACTGGGGGCAAGGGGAATGGGGAGTATTAATTGCACTGGCCAAAGAACAGAAACAGCATGAAATGCGAGTAACATGCTTGTTCGGAAGGCAACAAAATTTAAGCAGTTAATACTGCAGTCACATATAGGAACTATGTGTACAATTCACTTATGAACACAGAGCCCCAGCAATGTGCCTGAAAACAGCCTCTCTCCTGAAACTGAAAATAGTTACCAACCACAGCCCAGAAAGGATATTTTGTAGCAGAAAGCAAGAAAAACAAAACAAAACACAGCACTGCATTGTGGAAGACAGTAGAGGCTCAGGCAAGGGTAGGAAAGCACAGTGGACTAGAGTTCAGTCCACTGAAAGGGGGAATGAGGGTCGGGGGTGGAGAAAGTAATGTGCTTTCTTGAAAACACAGGAAAAGATACATGGAGAAGAATCTCAGCCAGAAAGAAATGGAATGCCTCCTTTCAATGAGCGGGATGCCTTCCAGGTAGTAAGAAGGGCAAATGTGGACCTAAGTCTCTTTAAGGTTGTTAGGATTTATTGGAGAAAAGTTTAAGATTAGGGAAGTTTCCCATTCAGACAGGGAGACTTTTCCCTGATAAACTCTGGTCTGAGTAGGGTTGTCCAAAGCTCTCAGTAACAGAATAGTGATAGCTGGGAATGTTATTCCTGCATATATGCCACTAGGTTGCAAAACAGGAGCTCCGCTTGGCTTAAGAGAATTCCCACTTCGTTCTCTTCCCATTCAAAGAAGTTGCCTTAAGGAAGCTAAGGAGGAGCCCAGGGAGGAGCTGAGGCAACTTCTGCATTTAGTGGGCAGGAGTGACAAGTCACTCTCTCCAGACACCGAGCTGCTGGTGAAAGTGTAGTTCCCAAGCACTGCCACAGAGCGGTGCGTGGTCTACACTTTGGGATGGGTAACTTACTGGAGATTCTGGGAAACTCAGTAAATCCAGCTCACTGGTTAAAGTCCACCACGCTTGCATACAAAAAGGACAGGAGATTAGACCTAAGGTGGCACTGGGGAGCTGTAAACAAATGACAGGGCATTTCTGAGCATAGCACGATTCTTAGGAGTCCTCTAAACACATAGGGTGCAAAAAGAAGAGGGGAAAGGGAGAGAGCAGAGGAAGGAAACTGGTTAAACAGTATGGGAAAACCTTGACAACTACTGAATCTGGGTAATGTGTATACGAGTGTATATTATACTATTCTCTCTACTTTTGCATATATTATTTAAAAGAATTTAAATCTGGTGGTAGCACATTAAATACTACAGGAAGGGTCAAATCAAGGGAAGAATATACTGGATCCTTTTTAGTCCTGAGCTTTCTCCTCACTCTACTCAAGACCAACTAACTCACCTAGAAACTTGAATTTTTTTTCTTGGCCAGACTATTTTGCAGCTCTCTTTATGCTTTATCTTTTCACTTTTATTGTCCATGCTTCCCCCAACCCGACTAGACTATAAGATCCATGAGGACAGAGATTTTTGTCAGAGGTAGAATGACTTGCCTAATGTTTAAAGAGCAAATCAGCGGCAGATCCAGCGCTAAAAGCAAAGTTTCCAGGCTTTTGGCCAATGTTCCTTCTGCTCTACTCACCCTGACTCTCGGAGTTAAAGCACACTCACACGCATCCTCCATTCCTGCTTCCATTGCTCCCATTTTAAAAAATGAAATATTCTCAATCACAATAACAGGAGTCATCATTTATAGAGCATTTGTTATGGGACGAACAGTTTATAACTGATACATATAAAATTTTCCCAATTAATTTTCACAATGGTCCTTTAGATATATATTTCCCTCTTAACAGATTTTTTTTTTTTAAATGAGGCACAGAATTAAGTTACCTCTTCCAGGTCACACAGCTAATAAGGAGGAGAACTACAATTTAAGTTCAGGTCTTATCCTCATGAATGTTTCAGAATTCCTGCTGTTTAATATAATTCATAAAATTTCAAATCTTTCATTCCTTTATTGGCCTATAAATAAGGAGTAAAAGTACCATGAAAAATAAGAAACAAGGAAAACTAAGACTAACAACTTCATGTTCCTTTCTTACCTTCCTTGAGATCCTGCTCACCTCTCCCTTTTCCCCCAAGCGACACACAGAACCCAGGTCATGAAACATTCTAGACACAAAATTCTGTGGTTCTCTGGCTCCCCTCCACTTTAAGTCAGTATTTTCCTATTATTACTTCTAGCCACAAAACCTGTATTGTTTTTTAAATTATGATAAAATAAACCCAAACAGGAGGTTTTAGGAGGGCTTGCTTTCTATTAATACATGCATTTATAAAGTCTTCACCAGAAGCAGCAGGATGAGAAGAAAACGGATGGGCTACGGAGTTTGAGAGAACTGAAATTCAAACACAGATGCCATTCTACTTCCTCTTAGTTTGATTAACATCTCTAAAGCCCATTTTCTCAACAGAAAAGAGTGAGAACAGGGCTAATTTAAGGAGGGCATGTTCCAGTGCCCACTTCAGATGTGGCACTGAAGGATAAGGGAAAAGGAAAGTCAGAAGGCAGAAAGCGGGCACAAGGAAGGGGGACGGTGAAGGGTTAGGGCTGCTCACAGAGCTGCCCCGAGGGACTGAACAGCTCAGATCACCAGTGATGCTGTGTGCACCACTCCTCTTCCTGCTCATCCCGGCCCATCCCACCACTGGATCTTGGCGTGCAGCCGCCAGGGAGGCAGCAGAGTGAAGTGGGAAGAGCCTGAGGTGTGAGTCACCGACCAGGATACAACTCTACCACCTTTACCAGATGTGGGAAACTGGAGCACCTCATTTAACCTGCCTGAACCTCAGTTTCCTTGTCTGTAAGATGGAAATAATACTAACCTTGCCGGATTGTTGTAAAAAGTAAAAATAATGTATGAGGAGTATTTTTACAGCACAGCCTATGATACACAGTAAGCCTTAAGTTATAGCTAATGAAGCCCAAACCACATCTTACTTTCTTTGCAAGGCCTCCAGTACTCCAACCAGAAAATGATCTCGGTATGCTCTAAATTCCTCTTACCCTTGTTTAGCAGAAACCAGCAAGTGAGTGAAATGGGGGAGGGCCAAGTGGAGCGCTGTGGGTCTGGTAGGCATGGCTCACTCTCAGCAAGCTGTTTGAGCCATGCCTGCCGTCAGTAACTCAGGCTGTTCCCTCCACTGCAGACCAGTGGGTAGTGTAGGGTCACAGTTTACTGGTGAGTGGAAATGAGCGGGAGGGACAAGAATCCATATTGATTAGAAGAGGAGAGGTCCAGCACTGGGAGACCGGACATAAAGGAAGTCAGAGTAGTTAAGCACTGGCTAAACCCAGGGTATACCTTCCTTTTTTCTTCACCAGGTTAGACTCATTTATTTATTTATTTATTTATTTGCAGTACACGGGCCTCTCACTGTTGTGGCCTCTCCCGTTGCGGAGCACAGGCTCCGATCGCACAGGCTCAGCGGCCATGGCTCACGGGCCCAGCCGCTCCGCGGCATGTGGGATCTTCCCGGACCGGGGCACAAACCCGCGTCCCCTGCCTCGGCAGGCGGACTCTCAACCACTGCGCCACCAGGGAAGCCTTAGACTCAATTTTTGTTTTTGCAAAAAGGTATTCATTTCTCAACAACTCTATTTTATCTTTTTTAATTGAAGTGTAGTTGATTTATAGTATTCTGTTAGTTTCAGGTGTACAGTAAAGTGATTCAGTTATATACATATTTTTCAGATTATTTCCCATTATAGGTTATTACAAGATATTGAATATTGTTCCCTGTTTTATACAGTAAATCCTCGTTGCTTACCTATTTTATGTATAGTAGTTTGTTAATTACATACTCTGAGTTTATCCGCCCCCCACCTTTGGTAACCATAAGTTTGTTTTCTACATCTTTGAGTCTGTTTCTGTTTTGTATATAGATTCATTTGTATTGTTTTTTAGATTTTACATAAAAGTGATATCATATTAAAAAATAAATAAATCAATAAAATAAAATAAATTCCTCTTACCCTTAAGGTGATGATAGTCTGGATTTTCCCAACTTCAAATATTCTACCTTATCATTAAAAGTTGTGACTTTGGAAAATACGTATATCAAGCTTTATGTATACCATGTAATTGGTACTTAACAATTTCCTTTTATAATTGCTCATCTTTTCATGTATGTGCATATATGAAGATATAAATGAAACACTGAGCTAATAAACTCAACAGGTTATACACATAAAACATTCCTTCAAAGCCCTTCTGTGTGCAAGTTCTTCCTTGCGCCTGAATGAAATCTAAGGCAAATCTCCTAATTTTTTCCAATCATTCTTCAATTATAAATAGTTGTTCAATTACTTTTAACCCCAAGAACATTGTGATTTTAATAATTAAGATGTCTATACAGATAGCCAGTAGGCACATGAAAAGATGCTCAACGTCACTAATTATTAGAGAAATGCAAATCGAATCCACAATGAGGTACCACCTCACACAGGTCAGAATGGCCATCATTAAAAAGTCTATGAATAACAAATGCAAATAAACATAGAAACAAACCTAAATGTCCATCAACAGATGAATGGATAAAAAAGATGTGGTACATATATACAAAGGAATACTACTCAGCCATAAAAAAAGAATGAAATAATGCCATTTGCAGCAACATGGATGCAACTAGAGATTATCATACTAAGTGAAGTAAGAAAGAGAAAGACAAATACCATATGATATCAATTATATGTGTAAGCTAAAATATGGTACAAAGGAACCTATCTACAAATCAGAAACAGACTTGTAGACACAGGGATCAGACTTGTGGTTGCCAAGGGGGAGGGGGAGGGGGGTAAAGAGAGGGATGGACTGGGAGTTTGGGGTTGGTAGATGCAAACTATTCCATTTAGAATGGATAAACAACAAGGTTCTAATGTATAGCACAGGGAACTATATTCAATATCCTGTGATAAGCCATAATGGAAAAGAATATAAAAACGTATGTATGTGTATAACTGAGTCACTTTGCTGTACAGCAGAGATTGGCACAGCATTGTAAATCAACTATACTTCTATTTTTAAAAACTGAAAAACAAGAAAAAACATAATAATTAAGATTTCTAGTACAGCATCTTAATTGCATTAGTCAATACTCATCTAAATTAAAGTTTCTTTCTCCCCTTTCTACACAGCTGAGACGTCTGCGATAGGACAGGGGTGGGGGGATAGTTAAGACCAGTCATCTTCTCAGTTTCCCCATCTTATTATGCATCTTTTCTACCCGCAGCAAGGCTGCCTCTGCTCTGGCTCCTTAAGGGCTGGAGCTGAAGGAATGGGGAGAAGTAAGGGTGGTTGAAAAGACCACGCCAATGAAATCTGATGTCCATGCTAACTTTCTCATGAGGGCCTACAGGCTTCCTGGAAGAGTACACCAGTGAGACCCTCCACGTGCAATTCCCAGGATATGAGTGAGTCCTGGCCATTTACACTTCCAACTCTCAATCCTTGGGGTTCCCATGGGCACCTCCTGATTCACAGCCTCTTCTAGGTAACCATGCACAGTGTCTCTTTTTAGAAGGCTTTTTAAGCTGGTTCCATCCAGAAACTCAGGGAAACCTACTGTCTTTCAAAGTGCATATTGCTAACTAAAGAGCCCTCTTCCTTTCTCTCTGCTATCAATCCACAGATTCACATACTAATCCTTATGCTCTCCAAACACCTGGGGATACATGTCAAGTTCTTAGAATGATTCTATTAGAGCTTCCCCCATCATTAGGCTTCAATGAAGGGGGCTTAAGAGAAGCATCCTCTCCTCTCTGCAGAGTGTGGAGGCGGGAAAGGATAAAGAACACACAGCCTACTGACAGCTCTCTCCAAAAACATCCTTGTCTCAGAACCCTTAACTCTCCACACTTTCACTTCCTGGAGATAAAGTATGGGCTAAATGTGCAATAGCAACTTACAGCCACCTTCTATGCAAGTCCTTGAAATATGAGAGTCACTTGGCAACTACTGCTTTATTCCCAGCCTTTGGGGCTTCAAGAGAAACTAAAATAGGTTAGAGTTCCAGTTAAAATCCTGTTATATATGTCCAACTAGATTTGATGAATCCAAGGTCTACCTCACGCCTTTCAGAATTTCTTTGGCATTAAGCAAGGTACTCTGCACAAACATACTTGGAGCCTCAAAATATTTTCTGTTGGAAAACCCAGTAATTAGGAAGATCATAATGAGGAGTTAGGAATTAATTTCCCAGAGCACTATAAGGACCTGGGTAGCTATCAGTAGCCTCTGTTTGCTAAAACAGGAGCAGTGCAAATTCCTCTGGTAACACTAGAGAAGACTACAGCAACTTCAGGCAGCTGTGAGCCAGAGTCGGGCGCTTCCTGGTGTCACTTTTTAAGAGCAGCTGTCAAGTCACAGAGAACCTTTGTTCCCTGCAACACCCTCCCTTACTTTCCTGTCAAATGTTTCCAATATGCTTGATATTCCTTCACTCAAGTACATATTTTTTTCCTGATTGAAATGAGTATTTCATTTAATCTAACATGTATAATTACAGAGATCTCCATAATTTATCCTCCAGAACTCAAATGCAGAATAATAAAAGCTACCCTAAACCCTGTAATCTTTTAGCTTCTTTTTAACAAAACTTAGGCCTTCAATGTTGCTGTCTCAGACTGTCTAAAGCCACCATGTGCCTTTCATGTGACTTCTGTGCAATCTCAGCGATAATATACATACCTCAAGCAAAGTAACTGCTTGCAAATCAATGGGTCCAGTATGCACTAAGAAAAGTACAGTAGGAAGTCAACTTACAAACTGGTTCTATTACAAAAGTTTGTTTCTAAAGTCAGTTATTTGGTGCTCATTTTCCCAGGGAAAAACTGTTCTAATCTGTGTTTAGGTCCATAGGCCAGACCACAAAAACTAACGTTGAAATTTGGTCCTGAGCCAGTATTAACCCTGAGTCTAACCTCTGAAGCAGAGTCATCTGGCCCAAGAAGAAATGGGAAGAGTTTTGGTTCCTTTCCCAGAGTACAGAGCCAGCTGAAGCCACACTTATAAGGAGGAAAAGCTTGTCTTGGGGCACCCCTTGTACACCCAGACTCCTCATTCTGCCCCAACTCCCCACTACTACACTCTTACCCTAGCTTTAGCCTCCTCCTGAACACATTCTAGGCACGAAACCACTTACCTCTCTCCCCACTGTTCCTTCTACTCTCAAAGTAAAACTAGCAATTCCCTCAGGAAAGCTAGCTCTCACCCAGAGGCGCTAGATAGACAACTATCAGTCCAAATTAGAGCACACTGCAGTATGAGACAGCTCACCCCAACCCTGCTAATGCTTGCTCTTTTTCAAAAGCAAAATTCTAAACCAAAATGAATCTTCAGTAACATTTTTACCTCCGGTTCAAAAAGAAAAAGAAAAGCTTCAGACTCTGTGAAGGGAAAATTATTCCGGGGGGTAAACCGCCATTTCATGATGCCAGCTCCCTGTATTCTTCACAGCTTTCATCCTTCCAAACCCACAGGCTTTAAAAGGGGAGAAGAAAAGAGAAAGGTTGTCCTCTTTCCACTTTCCCTGCCCTCCACACCCTACAACGTGTAAAGCTAACCTATAGGGTAGACAAGATCATCCAACATTTTCCATTCACAATGCCAGTGAGTGATTTTGAAAACTGTCAGCAAGAGGAAAAGGGCTACCACAGCTACAGCCACGATTCATATATATAAACCATTTGCATGTAAGTCAAGCTTGACTCAGGAGCTACCTGACGTAACTGGACAGTCATCCTTTAGTGTTGGCATCATATTTACAAACCATTGAGCAACAATAAGCCAGTGGCCTCTATCATGTAACATGATAAAGTTTATTTCACTTCCTTGAACTTAATAGTTGTTTGCTCTCATCCTCCAATTACTGTAGTCTTATACAGATAACATATAAAGCCTACAGGAAGTTTTAAGGATAAGAATTAACAATTTTTTAAAAGCACAACGATAACTGGCACAGAAAGAGTAACAGATAAACAAAGAGGGCCATATAAGCCTGTGTATCATATGTACCTCACACCATCCCCATGGGAAATCTGAGTAAATCTCAGACATTCCCTTTTTCACACCAAGGCACAAGCCTTGTGTCTTTCAGTTCTTGCCTTGACTGAACCTTGCACTCCTAGGGAGTTTCCACACCCACCCCATCTTTTTCATCCCCATAGCTATTACCTTAGTTAAGTTAGCCTTTCTTACCTCTACCTCATGCGCACCACAGCTGCCTAAACAACGTTATGCTGCCCTCAGTGGGACACTTTAGATGAACGAGGCTGCGCCTAACCTCTAGGGGCACAAAACTGTCCAGGCTTAACCTGGGTCCCATCTCTGCATCCTTCCTCTTCATATCAGGGTCCTCCCCACACTGGAGTCCCTTAGGTCCTCTCTGCAGGCTCAGCCCCACCACACAGACCTCAGGACCAGCTTTACGCAAGAAACATTTTCAACTGTTACAAGATCCACATTCAGAGTCTCAGCATTGTTAGCTCTGTTACTCGTCTGGCCTTGGCACGATACTACAATGCTGATAACTGCTTCTATTTTGCTCCCAAACCCCAATCTCACCATTTCTCCTCCCTTTTAATAGACTTTCCCAATCAACATGTGTTCCAGCTCTTATAATTGGGTTTCTTCTACTCTGAACTCTTTTCTTATACTGATAATCTGCTAAGTAACTCAGGCCCTTCCTAGAACCAGGGCCTCATTTTTGTTTGTTTGTTTGCCTTTAAGAGTGTTATTGGGATATAATTCACATACCATAAAATTCACCCATTTAAGGTAGACTATTCAATAGTTTTTATTAACTTACAAGGTTATGCAGCCATCACTATCTAATTCCAGAACACTTTCACCGCCCCAAAAAGGAATCCTATACCCACTAGCAGTAATTTCCCATTTCCCCCATCCCCTCCCATTCCTATGGCCACTAAACGACTAATCTACTTTCTGTCTCTATAGGCTTGCCTGTTAGGGACATTTTATATAAATGGAATCATACAATATATGTGACCTTTTGTCTCTGGCTTTTTCCACTTAACATAATGTTTTCAATATTCATCCATGTTGTAGCATGTAGCAGTACTTCATTTCTCATTCCTTTTTATGATATGCCATCATATGGATATACCATACTATATTTATCCATTCATCAGGTAATGGACATTCGGGTTGTTTCCACATTTTGGCTATTATGAACAATGCTGCCATGACCATTCATGTACAATCTTTTGTGTGAACATTTGTTTTTCTTGGGTCTATAACTAACTAGTAGTGGAATGGCTGGATCATATGGTAACTCTATGTTTAACTTTTTGAGGAACTGCCAAACTGTTTCCCAAAGTGGCTGTTCGATTTTACATTCCCATCAGCAGTGTTCAAGGGCTCTCACTTCTCAATATCCTCACCAACACTTGTTACTGAACATCTGTCTTTTTGATTCTAGCCATCCTAGTATAAAGCAGTTATTTCTTTGCAGTTTTGACTGGCATTTCCCTAATAGAATGTTGGGCATCTTTTACACATGCTTATTTGTCATTTGTATGTCCTCTTTGGAGAAATGTCTATTCAAATCTTAGCCCACTTTTAAAGTGGGTTGTCATTTTATTGTTGAGTGTAAGAGTTCTTAATATATTCTTCATACAAATCCTTTATCATACGTACAACTTGCAAATATTTTCTCCAACAGTCCCATTATTTTATAAAGTCTTCCTGCCAAAAATTAATACACAGTTCCTAAATCTCAACCATGAGCCAAAGTCCTGTTACCCACCAACAAATTGCCGTAATTCCAACTTCCATACACCCACATTTCTGGGTAATATCTGCTCCTGTGTTCCATCAGTCATTTGTACTATCCTCCCACTGTGTAGTGGATCTGCTGTGATGTTTGCCTAGAACAAAATTTCCATTGCCATACCCACCTCCCTAACACCCATCCACACCTACCCCAACCCTGAACTTTCCCCATCACACTGAACTTCCTCTGCCTATGAAATGCCCTAGCAAAGTTCCCTTGTGCAAGTATTTGGAGTTGCCCTACTTCATCAAATCTAAGATGCCATCAATCTGAAGACCATCATCATCTTATATGCCAAAACAACTACGGCACATCTTTGATTATGAAGCAGCTTAATGTCAGAGACACTAAAATGTAGAGGAGAAAAAATGTGAGTTAGAATCAATGAAAGACGGTAGTTCTAGACAACAACTTTATAAGGCTGATGTTATTATTCCCGTTTTGCAGATAAGATCATTTAGACTCAGCAGTTAAGTGACCTGCCAAACGTCACAAGGTCAGTAGGCTGGTGGAAGTGAGATCCAAATCCAGGTCTGGCTCCAAAGCAATACTGCTTCCATTACATTTTCTTTAACCCACCATATTAACATCAAAGCATCAGCATACATCAGTTTAAAAAAGAAATCCTATTACTCTTAAGTTATTTTTTTAACTGTAAACTGCTATTGCCAAATAGGAAAGACAGTTAAAAACAGCTTTATTCAAAATGAAAACACTCCATTTCTACATTAAGAATAAAGGTCTAGGGCTTCCCTGGTGGCGCAGCGGTTGAGAATCTGCCTGCCAAAGCAGGGGACACGGGTTCGAGCCCTGGTCCGGGAAGATCCCACATGCCGCGGAGCAACTGGGCCCGTGAGCCACAATACTGAGCCTGCACGTCTGGAGCCTGTGCTCCGCAACAAGAGAGGCCGCGATAGTGAGAGGCCCGCGCACCGCGATGAAGAGTGGCCCCCGCTTGCCACAACTAGAGAAGGCCCTTGCACAGAAACAAAGACCCAATACAGCCAAAAATAAATATACATTAAAAAAAAAAGAAGAAGAAGAAAGGTCTAGGGACTTCCCTGGTGGCGCAGTGGTTAAGAATCTGCCTGCCAATGCAGGGGACACGGGTTTGAGCCCTGGTCCGGGAAGATCCCACATGCCACGGAGCAACTAAGCCTGTGCGCCACAACTACTGAGCCCATGTGCCATAATTACTGAAGCCCACGTGCCTAGAGCCCATGCTCCACAACAAGAGAAGCCACTGCAATGAGAAGCCTGCACATCGCAACGAAGAGCAGCCCCCACTCGCCACAACCAGAGAAAGCCCGCGCGCAGCAACAAAGACCCAACGCAGCCATAAATAAATAAATAAATTTATTATTAAAAAAAAAAGAATAAAGGTCTAATGGGACTTCCCTGGCGGTCCAGTGGTTAAGACTCTGCACTTCCTTCCACTGCAGGGGGCACAGGTTCGATCCCTGGTAGGGGAACTAAGATCCCACATGCCTAGCAGCGCGGCCATAAATAAATAAAGGCAAGCCACAGATTGAAAGAATATATTTTAAAAAATAAATAAAGGTCTAAGTATGGCAATATAAAAAAATAAATACAAAAACATATACTCTTTGATCTAGCAATTTTACCTCTAGAAATTTATTCTATTGATACACCTGTGCATGAAAGAAATGACCTGTGCAAGGTCATTCATTACTGAACTGTTCTTAATTTTAAAAAACTGGAAGGGGCTTCCCTGGTAGCGCAGTGGTTGAGAGTCCGCCTGCCGATGCAGGGGACACGGGTTCGTGCCCTGGTCCAGGAAGATCCCACATGCCGCGGAGCGGCTAGGACCGTGAGCCATGGTCACTGAGCCTGCGCGTCCAGAGCCTGTGCTCCGCAACGGGAGAGGCCAAAACAGTGAGAGGCCCGTGTACCGCAAAAAACATAAATAAATAAAAAATTAAAAAATAAATAAAAAACTGGAAGGACTTAAAATGTTCTTCAATAATTGACTGGTTAAATTATGAAACATTCATTCAATATGAATGCAGCCAATAAAAAAAATTAAGAAGAAGAATGACTTCACGTGCAGCCAATAAAGAAGTAGAAGAATGACTTCACATGCTAATATGGAATAGTCCACATGATACGTCATTAAATATACACACACAGTTTAAATATTTGCTTTGTATACATAAAATATCTCTGGAAAGATACACAAGAAACTTATTTAACTTCGATTACCTGTGGAAAGAACTGGGTTGCTGGGAGACATGAGTGGGAGGGAAAATTAATTTGCAGGTTTTGAAATCTGAAACATGTGAATAAAAGAAGGAACTAAGGGAAAAGACCCAGACAGATTAAATATAAGTCCTTTAGTAATGAAAGCAGAGCACAGGAGTGTGAGGAAACCTAGATTCTAGTCCCAGTTCGACACCTAGATGAGTGTTCCTGGATGAGTCAACCTCTTTCTTGGCTTTTAGCTGTAAATGAGCAATTTCCTCTTCATGATCTTTCAAAAGATTCTTTCCAGCTCTCTAATTTTATTATGACATATTTAGCTCCCACAGTGTGTCAAATATAATTTGTAGGTGCTATTGAAAATGTCTTTGTTTTAAGTTTGTCACATAATAGAATATCAGATCTTGAGTCAGGATGGTTTGCTTAAAGCCCTAGCTCCTGCTACTTTGTAGCTGTAGGATTTGTAGCAAATCACATCACTGACACCAAGTTCTACTACCCGTAAAGCTGAGATGATACCTATGTGATCTGGGGAAGGTTATTTAATCTCCTAAATCTCAATTTCCTGACTTGTAACATGGCCATAATGATTCTTATTTGAAAGAGCTACTGTGCAGGTGAAACGACACTGTAAAGTACCCAGTACCCTGCTTAGCTCAAAATGGGCATTTGAAAATTGGTTCTCTTCCTCTCCAGACTTAGAAACAAAAGGCTGCCCTGCAAGCAGGGAGCTGACCAACTCACTCTGGCTGTAACTTTTGCTCCCCAGAGCCTGGGTTGTTACTTCCTTTTTCACTTCCTTTCCCCTCTATCCACTGCTACCTACAAATATCCTATACCCCATTTTCATTTCTCATCTCTTCTAGATCAGAAAAGGGGCCTATAGAAGAAAAACCAGAAGTAAAGGAGGGTGATGACTTTCCCAGCCCACATCCTACTAAACTTTTAAAACTTCCACATGAATCTTCCTTAGGTTCACTCACTAACGCACTCCGTCTACAGATGCTAATGGAGTACCTACAATGTGTCAGGAGCTAAGGATGGAATCCCCGCTCTCACAGACCCTGCAGTTTTTTGGCGGTTGACCATCAACAAATCAGCAAACATAATGTATCAGAGATGATGAAAACTCTGAATAAAAACCAAGGGAGCTGACAGCAGCAGGATCTAGAGGGGAGGATGTGATAATGCAAAAGATGGCCAAGAAGGCGTCAGAGACAGTGTGACATCTGAGAGAATCTTGCATCAGTTGAGGGAGTGAGCCATGCTGCTACCTGGGGGCAGACCATGCCAGGCAGAGAGGACACGAAGTTAAAGGCAGTGAGGTGAGAGGATGTGTAACACGTCAGAGGACCAGCAAGGAGGTCAGCATGACTACAACACAACAAGCAAACAAGTTCAGAAAGTTCACAGGGAGGCGGGCAGAACCTTGAAAGTCTTGGTAAGGATTTTGGATTTTATTCTAAATGAAATGAAAACTACTAGAGAGTTTGACGCTCTAATCTCATCCTCTATTGGCTGTTGCTTTCCTTCCCAGTCTTACTATACATAATGGACAGAACGGTTATGATACTTTGTTTCAAAGAGATTAAGCCAAGATCCGTCCCACAGAGGGTCAATTATGCCTGAAAATTATTTCAATAGTATATTTTAAAATGTGCTAAATTGTTTTATAGGAACATACTATAAATGGAGGAAAGCAACATCGTAAGCTACCACAGATACACATGCAGATACGCATACACACAAACAAGATGTTCGGGCAGGTTTGTTTGTTATCGTGAAAAACTACTGATAACTTAAATATCCATAATAGGGAACAGTTAAATGAATTACAGTCTGTACATTATAGAATAGTATAGTGAACAGCCATTAAAGGGAATGAGGTAAGTCTCTATGTATGAATTTCAAGAGCGTCCATGAGGGACTTCCTGGTGGTTCAGTGGATAAGACTCCGCGCTCCCAATGCAGGGGGCCCAGGTTTGATCCAGGGAACTAGATCCCACATGCATGCCGCAACTAAGAGTTCCCATGCCACAACTAAGGAGCCCAAGTGCTGCAACTAAGGAGCTGGTGAGCCACAACTAAGGAACCCACCTGCCGTAGCTAATACCCAGCACAACCAAAGAAATAAATATTTTTAAAAAGGTGGGTGTGGTGCTGGGATGAATTGGGAGATTGCGATTGACATATATACATTAATAAGTATAAAACTGATAACTAATAAGAACCTGATGTATAAAAAATAAAATTTAGGGACTTCCCTGGTGGCACAGTGGTTAAGAATCCACCTGCCAATGCAGGGGACATGGGTTTGAACCCTGGTCCAGGAAGATCCCACATGCCATGGAGCACCTAAACCTGAGGGTCACAGCTACTGAGCCTGCGCTCTAGAGCCCATGAGCCACAACTACTGAAGCCCACGCGCCTAGAGTCCATGTTCCACAACAAGAGAAGCCACCACAATGAGAAGCCCAAGCACCACAACGAAGAGTAGCCCCCGCTCACGGCAACTAGAGAAAGCCTGCGCACAGCAACGAAGACCCTACGCAGCCAAAAATAAATAAAAATTTAAAAAATAAACTAAATAAATAAATAATTGTTTTTTAAGTGTCCATGATACATTAAGTTCACTTATTCAACAAGTATTTTGCCACTTTGAAACTGGAACATAGTCCTGAATGAGAATAAAACTTGACATGGTTCTGGCACTTGCAGAACTTACTTTTTAGTGGAGGAGACAATACATAAGCAAGCAGAATGAAGGTGACAATTTTTGAAATAAGTGCTACCAAAAAACCAGACTCTTCTGGATAGAGAATGGGGGCAGGGGCTTTTAGAAATTACATTGTCAAATATTATAGCTATGGGTTTATAGCACAACTAAACTTTAAAAAACTACCTGAAAGAGCCTATATTGCTGTTGTTTCATCCTAAAAACAATAAGGACTTAATTCCTCATGACCTTCATATCTCAAAATGGGAGAGAAGAAGGAGAGAATGCTCTCACCAGAGTGTCTCTCCAAACAAACCACATGCCAGGAGGCTGGGCCAGCACTTCTCAGAAAGTGGCTCTGTCTCTTCACACCAAGAACCACCTTGCTTACTTCTGATTATCTAATCCCATTTATCCACCCAGCAATTCTCAGTAGTTTCTGTAAAGTCCCTCCTTGTGGCACACAAATTTAAATCAGACTAGATCACTGGATAAATTTAAACTCTTTTAAGTGGAGACAGACATGATTCATATCAAAAAGAACCATATAAACATTCATCTTACAAAAATACCCAACTAGGAAGGTTTAAAAAGCCAAGAGCTAAATGGCCTATGCTCACAGAATTCAAGACTTTGCTCACACCATTTAAAGTCACAAATTATAACTTGTCTGTATGTGTACAGCCTAATTTCACAGTGAAAGAATGCCACATCAATTGCAAACCACATGAAGAGAAAGTAAACATGCAACTAAATTCTGAATCACATTTATATACATATAAGTCAGATTCTATAACTATTATTCCATTTAGTAAAAGTACAGTGCTTATTAGCAAATTTAGTGCTTCATAGTGCTTATTAGCAAATTCAGGAAGGGGTTTACTCACTGTAGTGGGTTAAATTGTGGCACCCAAAAGGATATGTTTAACTCCTAACCCCTGGTACCTGTGAACATGACCTTATTTGGAAATAGGTCTTTGCAGCTGCAATTAAGTTAAGGATCTCCAGATGAGATCATCCAGGACTTAAATGCAATGGCTGTGTCTTTATAAGAGAAAAGAGTGGAAGATTTGAGACACAGAAGGGAAGACCCAGAAGGGAAGACCACGTGAAGGTGGAGACAGAGATTAGAGTGATGCGTCCACAAGCCAAGAGCAGCCAAGAGTAGCCAACAATCACCAGAAGCTGGGAGAGAGGATGGAAGAGATTCTTCCTCAGAGCCTCGAGGGAACCAACCCTGTTAGACAATTTGATTTGGGGATTTTGTCCTCCAGAACTGTGAGAGAATAAATTTCTGTTATTTAAAACTATGAACTTTGTGGTAATTTGTTATAGCAGACCTAGGAAAGAAATACACTGACCTATAAAATCTGACCTCCCCAATCTTCCTAATTATTTTCTGTATGTAGCTTATAAACCCAAGAGGGGTGGATGACAAAAGAGAATTTTTTTCTACTCACAAGCTATTGGAACTCAAATATTGAGCCGTCTTCACAGTACTGGCACTACAACTTACTACAAAGATACATACAAAGATATATACACAGACACATGTAATAACTATTTTTCATTCTCTAAACTTGAGAGACTCAGTTATTTAACAAAAACACAAAAAGTGAATGAAGGTAAATGGAGTTAAGTTAAATAGTTCCAAATTTCTAGTAGTTTTGGGAAAGCAGTCAAAATAATACTTTCTTTTAAAATATAATAAACCAATGGGACTTCCCTGGTGGCACAGTGGTTAAGAATCCGCTTGCCAATGCAGGGGACACAGGTTGGATCCCTGGTCCGGGAGGATCTCACATGCCGCAGAGCAACTAAGCCCATGCACCACAACTACCGAGCCCACGTGCCACAACTACTAAAACCCGTGCGCCCAGAGCCCAAGCTCCGCAACGAGAAGTCACCGCAGTGAGAAGCCCACACACCACAACGAAGAGTAGCCCCACTCGCCGCAACCAGAGAAAGCCTGCATGCAGCAACAAAGACCCAACTCAGCCAAAAATAAATATAAATAAATTTATTTTTAAAAATATAAGCCAAGATTTAACAGTTAAGTTTTTCCTTATTATAAAATAATACATCCTCATTGTAGAAAATTTGGAAAAGTATATGAAAAAGAATTTTAAGTTCCTCTTTAAAATCAAAGCCTGTCTTCACGATTTCTCAACTTAAAATGTGAAACCAGACATGTATTTTCTACCCTGCAAGTTGAATAACCCTTTCTTAAATTGCTCGAATAAGGCCCATCATTAAAGGCCTTTGTTTACAATCAAGTTTGTATGGCAGTTACACAACTATGAAATTGAGAGTCTACAATGGAAATTCTGATCTAATTTTAACATAAGTCTTATAATTGAAACACACAAATGGGAACTACAAGGAGAGCTTTATTGTCATGGGGGTTTCCGACAAGGTGCTTTCCCTTGATCATTTTGGGTCCTGAACTGTTCTGGTCTCTAATCATAATTTACATATCAACTAAGCCCTCAATTTTAGAAATAATATTTTCATGTGCAGAAAAGCAATAGATGAAGATCAAAATATCAACAAATTTTATTCAAGAGTTTCTGACTAATGATCTCCCGTATTTCCCTTTCATATTATTTTCTCAAAAGTATCAAAGAGACAACACAAAAAGCAGGTAAAGAGGAACACCTAACAGCTGCCATGCGATAGCAAAGGCTGAAACACTGAGAATGAAAATAAGCTTGAAACTTTTTGCCAAACCAAATCTCTGAATGCAGGCACATTCCTTAATGTTTTATTTAAACAGTGATGTTTTTGTTAAAAACAAAAATTTCACTAACTCCAGGAACGTTTTTAAACTGTTGTGCCATTAAAATACGTTTATTCAATATCACACAGCATCCCCACACCCTAAGTGTGGGCTGCACATAATGATTTCCCTCCAAAGAATACGGAAAAAAAGCAAGAGGAGACGAGTAACTTTACAGTGGAGAAACCAAACAAATGCTACCTCAGCCAGATGATCAAGGTCAACGTCAACAGTCATAAACCGAGCTGATGGTATGTACGCTTGATGCGATGCGACGTGATGAAAATGGCACTTTACCTCTGTGGTCTTCCTCCCCAAAACCCATAACCCTAGTCTAGTTATGAGGAAAACATCAGACAAATTCCAATAGAGGGGCATTCTACAAAACACTTGACAAGTACTCCTCAAAATGGTCAGGGTCGGGCTTCCCTGGTGGCGCAGTGGTTGAGAGTCCGCCTGCTGATGCAGGTGCCCCGGTCCGGGAAGATCCCACATGCCGCGGAGCAGCTGGGACCGTGAGCCATGGCCGCTGAGCCTGCACGTCTGGAGCCTGTGCTCCGCAGTGGGAGAGGCCACAACAGTGAGAGGCCCGCGTACCGCAAAAAAAAAAAAAAAAAAAAAAAAAACAATGGTCAGGGTCACCAAAAAACAAGCAAGGTCAGTTAAGAGGAGCCTAATGAAACACAACAACTAAATGTAACGTGGTGTCTTGGTGGGATCCTGGAACAGAAAAGGGATATCAGATAAAAACTATGGAAACCTGAATGAAGTATGGACTCTAGTTAATAAAAATGTATCAATGTTGGTTCAATAATTACAACAAATGTTCCATATAAGATGTTAACAATGGGGGACCGGGGGACCGCCAGTATATGGAAACTTTCTGTTTTATCTTTTCAATTTTTCTGTAAATCTAAAACTCTTCTTAAAAAAATAAAGCCTAATTTTAAAATTTTACATGGCAGTCTTTTCCAGAAAAAATACTAATAAAGGTCCTAGATCAGATTTTTCTAATCCGTCACACATAAAAGCTTAACCTAAGGAAACAACTAGATCCACTAAGCAGTTTCTTTTTTTTTTTAACGGAAGAAGCATGAGTAGATTGACTGATTGATTGATTTATGGCTGCGTTGGGTCTTCCTTGCTATGCATGGGCTTTCTCTAGTTGCAGTGCCCTGGGGCTACTCTTTACTGTGATGCGCGGGCTTCTCACTGCAGTGGCTTCTCTTGTGGAACAACTGGCTCTAGGTGCGCAGGCTTCAGTAGTTGTGGCACAGGGGCTCTAGAGCGCAGGTTCGGTAGTTGTGGCACATGGACTTAGTTGCTCCACGGCATGTGGGATCTTCCTGGACTAAGGATCGAACCTGTGTCCCCTGAATTGGCAGGCAGAGTCTTAACCACTGTGTCACCACTGAAGTCCCAGCAGTTTCTTCTAGCACCAAGATTACATCTAGATTTTGCAAGACTGATAATTAAGGTGCTCAGGGGCAAGATAAAGGGAGGCTAGATCTACCCCACCTTCTCAAGCAAACGTTTGGTTAGTTTTTGTTTTTTTGTTTTTGCGTTACACGGGCCTCTCACTGCTGTGACCTCTCCCGTTGCGGAGCACAGGCTCCAGACGCGCAGGCTCAACGGCCATGGCTCACGGGCCCAGTCATTCCAGGGCATGTGGGATCTTCCCGGACCAGGACACGAACCCATGTCCCCTGCACCGGCAGGCGGACTCTCAACCACTGGGCCACCAGGGAAGCCCAAACGTTTGGTTTTTTATGGTAAGGATATGAAAACCCGGAAGTCTCATAATCACAGAGCTATTTGTAAATCAGATAATTTTAAACTAATGAAAATAACAAAAGAAAGGTATTCAGAAGAGGATTCTTCTAAAGCACAAGCCTTGAGCAAGAAGTCTGGCCTTCCATCACCAGGGACTACACATTATGTCCCTAAGCAACTAACTCCCCCTCCCCCTCTCCCCCCACCGTTTCCTCATGTACATAATGGAAAGTGATTTTGACACCATGCAATATCCAAAGGATGCTCAAAAAATAACAGTATATCATAAAAATATAACATTCTTACTCTTACACATCACTGGCATCTGCTAAAAGCAACCAATTCAGGTAAAATGTATGTAATACTTTGTCTGTGAGGTATGCATCAGTACTAAGCAAGAGAATCAACCAAAAGAGAAGGGGTGCAAAGGAGGGGAAGTAGAAGTAGCATTTAACTACTTATCAGCAATTACCAGGCCCTCCTTTTAGATGTTTCTCCCTGCAAAAGTGTCCTAGTGAAAGTCTCATTTTAACTAATGTTTATTGAGATGATCTTAAAAATTGCTACACTGTAGTTCAGCAAAAGCAGAGGCTCTAAATGCAAATCAGACATTGGAGATAACAGAAATAAATGAGTATCAGTTCTTACCCTCAAGGAGTCTACTCATCCTCAAGTAGGAGGCAAGACAAGAAAACAAGTACAATCTTTTCTTGACTCAAGGATGCCATCAATTGGAAGATGCATCCTACTTACAAGGATATTAAAATAAGAATTTTTTAATGTGTCTTAGAATGGATAAGATACTATAGTTTCTGAATGATAAGCCTTAGGTAGGTTAGCATAAGAAACTATATGGGAGCACAGATATGAATGTTCTACCACCTGACATTGCTATCTTTATGGGGGCAGGGGGGAGGGGGTTAGGTATAAGCAGTTCCACAGATTCTTAGTCCTATAAATCAATGGGAAAAATAGAATTCAAAATTTATACATCTTGCCAGGAAGAGCTTTATTTATAAAAGGCAAGACAGACCTGTAAAGATGCAGAATACCTTTATTAATAAAAATTATTAAAGCCAACATGAATAAATTCATACTGACATTTCACTAAATTATTTGGGAAACAAAATTCACAGGTAATTTCTTTACCTAAGAAGAAAAGCCTTTTTATCAACGAGATACTTAGAAGATGAGAGAAGTTAACAGTTGTTCCTCTTGATCTTCCGCTATAAAACAAATCACAGTAAAGCTTTTAGCGTATGAAGGGAGACAACCATAAAATAAACTACATTTCTAAAAGAGAACTGGGTTCTTTTCAGAGATAGCAGAAAGAACAAAACATTTTCATGATGTTTTTCCCTTCAGTTAGGACTAAAGCTCTACTTTAGGACAGGAAAACCGTTTTTGCAAAAACTCCTTTAAGGTTATGCACATAAATCCTGGAGAAGTATTTGCTGAATGAGTGAAGTCACTAGCCCAATAAGTCCTATTTGGATGTTTACTTCTTTTTAACACTAAAGCGCCCAGAGATGAGATAGCACCTGTTCAATTAGGTGCCCTAATGAGAGAAGTAAAAACCCTTCTTTCATAGCAGGACTCCTGTATCCCGCCAGGTGAGGCCCTCACTCAGTCTCCCCTCCTGTGGTTATCCCAGCAAAGAGCCCAGCTCAGCCAGGCCATGGAGCAGCTAAGACAGAAGCAATGTTTCCAGAGGAAGGCAGACAGTGTACAGTAAAGATAACCGAAGCAGACATTTTATTGATTCTTACATTCCCCACTTTGGGGGCTATTCAAAAGTAACTTTAAATCAGACTTTTAGAAAAATTAAGTTTCACACTTCCAACTCCTTCAGGGAAACACATCTGTACACCTTAAGTCACAATACCTCTATAGAGTTTATTATGTGCCAGGCACTAGGTGCTTTACAAATATGTTAACTGAAACCTCACAATAAGTCCATGAAGTAGGCAGGTACTCTTATTACTGTCTCCATCTTACAGGTGAGGAAAGGGAGACATAAGAGGTTAAGTAACTTGCCCAAAGCCACAGGACAGTAAGTGGTAGGGTGGAGATTGATTCCAAGCAGTCTGGCTCGATTCTATGTCCCAAACCACTACGTTACACTGAGAGCTACCTGCAGAAAACAAATGTATTACCCCTATTTTCTCTATATTTATGGAGTAAAATGTCCAGACCTCATATTCTTCTCCCCACAGACCTCAGTGAACCCTGACATTGGCAATAAGCTGGCAAACAGGCGAAGTTTTTCCTAGGTACGTAAGTATGACCTGCATTGCAATAAACACAGATATAAACTATCCAGACGCCCTTCTGCCTTCTAAGAAAGAGCACAGAAAACTGCAAGCTTACCACACATATTGAAGGATTTCTCCTTCCCCTTTAAAGTATTATCAAAATATCTCACACCCAACACTTAACAGATAAAAGGCCATGATCCTATCCAAAAGGCTTATGGTAGACAGATGCAAGTATTAGTTTTATTTTTCCTACTGCAAAATAACTGTGTGAGTAAAACAATGAAACTTGCTGGATAAACTAACAAAAACAGATGTAAAAGAATCCAACATGACACGATAAAGGGGGTTAGTTCCACATTGTGAGGCCTAAGATCTCTTACCTTAAGGCGCTCAAAATATGTAAGCTATCCGCCCAAAAGAGAAAAACGAAGAGCTCACTAGAGAAATGATAACAAAATACGACTATAAAAATACTAAACACCTCATTGTAATTGTTATATATTTACAATGAACTGGTCATTGTGAAAATGTTTTAAGAAATGATACCCAAAAAAGAGTCAGTGTGAGAAGAATATAAAGATGAGTTAAATAAAGGCCTTCTTGCATAATTCAATTTATTTAGTTGTAGCATTGCCCACCCACCCCATCCCACAAAAAAGCCACACTCATCTGAAGTCATTTTATCTCTTGCTATTTCCTTTGCAGTGAGTCTGCAAAGTTGTGATGCATGGTGGTGATCCTACTCATTGAACAGAAAGCAACTGAGTGAAACATACAAGCAACTAAACCTCTGGCACCCTGTAAAACCACACGAGAGAAAGAGCTTTTTTTCCCATGTTCTAACAGATTTTTAAAAAGCCCTTTTCTTAAGTGGCAATATACCTAGAATGACTGCAGGCTTGTCTAGAGTCACATGCTCTCTACCAAAAGTCAGAAGTCAATTGACACTGAGACTGGAAATTAATCCAGTTAAAAATTTTAAATGGACTTTTAAGCAATTCTTGCTTATTTACTTACAACATTTAGCTAATTTCAATCTGTAAATAAAATAAAAGTATCAGAAAGTTTTTTTTTCTGTAGACCTTAGCTTTCATAGTTAAAAGAGATTCCCCATTCCCCAGAGATTCCCCTTAATCAAATTTTTGTTTTCAGAAAAAGTTATGCAAAAACATTAGCTAAGAATGGCTTAAGATAAAAGCACAGGAATGGAACTTTTCTAAAAGGCACTAAATATACTGTCAGTTTATATAAAGTATCATGGATTAGCAAAAATAAAAATACCAAATGATTTAAATTTATTTTAAAATTCATCTCTCATGACCCTGACAACCAATCATGAAAAGAAGCATGATATAAAATAGAAAAATACTTTGAAAATGTGAGTTAATGTTTGTAGTAACTTAAGCAACTTAATGATAAAAGATAAACTGATTGTAAACAAGTAAATGCAACGTCGATACTTTAAAATCTTTAGGGAATGTCCATACCATCTCTCCTTCTGCTAGCATGACTAATGAGAAAACCTAAATTTTCTCTCAATTAATTTCCCTTCATGGAAGGGTGGTGGAATGTGGCCGGGAACTCTGCAAGGATGGCAGTGGAGTCCCTCATTCTTTATATTGACACTCTGAAGAATTATCAAAAAGTATCAAAATACCTGATGTCCCTGCTCAGGGTGTGGGTGGAGCCTAAATCTGTTATTTGTTATTTCTGCCCTGTCTTGTCTTCCGTTAGTGCACATTTGCTTGATCATTCGGAAGCGAGTGGGAGTAGAGAGAGCAGGGGGCCGTCAACCTGCTAAGACCACTTTAGCCCACCTATGACCACTTCGGCCTGGCTGGAGGGACCCCTCTTCATGAGGGAAGTCTCAGATTTAGCTCCCTTTCCACCCTCCAGCTTGCTCCTAATTGGAATTCTGACTCCTTCCTGAAATTCTGCATTTCCTGTTTTCTTATCAATAAATGCTCCCTTCTCTTACTTGAGCTCACCCTAGCTTGGGGACAGGGTAATTAGGAAGCGTGAATAATTCTAGGACCAATAAAGAAGGAAAAATTAAGAAACAAAAGAACCTTGTTACACATAGACACAAGAAAACAGGTCCGGAAGTTGTAAAAGCCAGTTCTACCAAACTTTGAGGGAGCAGGTAATTCCAGTATTACACAAATTCTTCCAGAGAACAGAAAAGGAGGAAATACTTGCCAACTCATGAGGCCAGTATAACCTAGATACCAAAACCAGACGAGTACATTAAGAAAAATGAAAATTATAGGCCAACTTCAGAAAAAAAACCATAGATACAAAAAAAATTAAAAGTCTGTAAACAAAATATTCGCAAGCAGAATCAATCCAACAGTACATAAACGAGAATATACATTATGACTGATGACAGATGTATCCCAAGAATCCAGGAATATAAGGATACACAGACTTTTTGAAAAAATTACAAACATAATTCACCACATGAGCAGATTAAAGGAAAAACAATATGATCATAAGAAATACAGGAAAAGCATGAGAAAATGTCACATTTATCTTAAAAATTCATAGCAAGGGGGACTAGAAGGGAACCAAAGACCTACAGCAAACATTTTTTTTTAACAGTGAAACTCTTTAAAATCAAGAATAAGAATGTCCACTATAATGGAGGTTTCTTAAAAAAACTAAAAGTAGGGAATTCCCTGGCGGTCTAGTGGTTAGGACTCGGCACTTTCACGGCCAGGACCCAGGTTCAATCCCTGGTCGGGGAACTAAGATACCGCAAGCCACGCAGTGTGGCCAAAAAAAAAAGAAAACTAAAAGTAGAACTACCATATGACCCAGCAATTCCACTTCAGGGTATATATCCAAAAAAACAAAAACACTAATTCAAAAAGATGCATACACCCCAGTGTTCACAGCAGCATTATTTACAATTGCCAAGATATGGAAGCAATCTAAGTGTCCATGAACAGATGAATAGATAAAGAAGATATGGTATATACATACAATGGAATACTACTCAGCTATAAAAAAAGAATGAAATTTTGCCATCTGCAGCAACATGGATGGACTTGGAGGGTATTATGGTAAGTGAAGTAAGACAGAGAAAGACAAATACTGTATATCACTTATATGTGGAATCTAAAAAATAAAACTATTGAATACAACAAAAAAGAAGCAGACACAGAGAACAAACTAGTGGTTACCAATGGGGAAAGGAAAGGGGGGAGGGGCTTTAAGGATGGGGATTAAGAGGTACAAACTATTAGGTATAAAATAAGCTACAAGGATATACTGTACAACATATGGAATATGGCCAATATTTTAGAATAACTATAAATGGAGTATAACCTTTAGAGATTGTGAATCACTATGCTGTACACCTGTAATTTACATGATATTGTACATCAACTATACTTCAATTAAAAAAAAGGAAGAGGGCTTCCCTGGTGGCACAGTGGTTGAGAGTTCGCCTGCAAATGCAGGGGACATGGGTTCGTGCCCCGGTCCGGGGAGATCCCACATGCTGCAGAGTGGCTAGGCCCGTGAGCCATGGCCGCTGAGCCTGCACGTCTGGAGCCTGTGCTCCGCAACAGGAGAGGCCACAACAGTGAGAGGCCCGTGAACCGCCAAAAAAAAAAAAAAAGAATGTCCACTGTTACTACATTATATTGGTGATCCTAACCAATGCAATAAGTCAAGAAAACAAAATGATATGAGAATTAAAAACAGATTACAGTTAGAAATGTCCTTAGAGTTTCCTGAAAAGACTCTCTCTCAGGCTATAATCCTCAGATTGGTGCGAATAAAATTTTCCATTTCTTTCTTAAACGCACACACACAAACGGTCGACCCTTGAATAACACAGGTTTGAGCTGCATGCATCCACTTATGTGTGAATTTTTTTTAATAGTAAATACTACAGTACTACATGATCCATGGTTGGTTGATGGAGGAACCACCTTTACGGAATGCCAACTAAGTTATACCTGGATTTTTCCACTGCAAGAAGGGTCAGCACCCCTAACCCCTTCATTGTTCAAGGGTCAACTGTATTTGATGATATGATTATCTACGTAGAAAACCCTACAGAATACACAAAATAATTATGGGAAATAGAGCTCTGCAAGGTATATGGATACCTTGCAAGGTATCTGGATACTTGAATACCCAAAACTAAATCTACATAACCCCCAGCCAAAAATAAGCCATTTCTGTATACAAGCCATTAGAAAACTTAAGTCAAATAGAAGATCCATTTACAATAGCAACAGCAAATATATGATAACTGGGAATAAACCTAATAAAATATGAAAAGAAACTATAAAGCCAAACAAAGGTCAAAACAGAGGAGGGAGGGAGGGAGGGAGATACACATGAATGGAAAAGCATTCTATGTTCATGGATAGAATTGACAAAATGTCAATTTTTCCTTATCTGATACAATTTAAAGTTGAAAAAGCTCTCAGGTTTTTCATGGAACTTGCAAGCTGATTCTAAAACTTATAAGCAAGACAAATACCCAAGAAATTCTTTACAGGAGTGATCTCCATGAAAATTTTTTGTTTTGTTCAGTGCTATTTTCCCAACACCTACACAATTCCTGGCACAAAGAAGTTGCCCTATAAGTATTTGTTCAATGAAACTTGCATTGTATATGTATAGCTGATGCACTTTGTTATAAGGAATAAACTAACACACCATTGTAAAGCAATTATACTCCAATAAAAATGTTTAAAAAAAAAAAGAAACTTGCATTGAATGAACACAGCAGTGAAGCTCATCCTAACCATTCATGAAATTAAGATAGAGTGGAACTGATACAGGAATAGGCAAAAAGACTAATAAAACAGAAGGCCAAAAAAGAAAAATTCCACATATATGAAATTTGATATATAAAGAAGCAGAATAACAAATCATAGGGGAAGTTAGAATAATCAATAAATGATGCTGGAACAACTGCTCATGCATATGGGGAAAAGTGAAATTGGGAGGAGGAGATTATAAAAGACCTATAAAATCTATAAATACAGCACGCTTTAGCTCTAGAACCACCCTAGAGGCCTCACAATTTTGATTTTCTAAATATATTTAGATGCTATTCTAAATAGAAAATACATAGTACTTTGCCTGGAACAGTAGTGCTTAGTAATGTAAGTGCTTACTACATATTAGCTATTATTACATCTGAGCCCTCCAACACCTTCTTGTGATGCCTTGCTTCAACTACTTCCTAGCTTTCTGACCTTGGAGAGGTTACTTGATTTCTGAGCTTCATTTTATTCATCTACAAAATGAGCTTACACTAATACTTACCTCAACAGAGTTAACTGTCTGGTGGAGTTTTGTTTTTGTTTTTTTTTAGAATGCCATTAAACTTGTAGATTGACTTCTAGAATTGACACAGTTAAGAACCTGAATCTTCAAATCCAAGACTATAGTGTGCTTTTCTATTAGGTCTTCTATGTGAAATGTGGTAGCATTCTCAGGTTTCCTGATATAGATGTTATACATTTTTTAAGTATGTGGAAGAATTGTCTCTTTGTTCGCTGTTGTACAACAGATCTCTTCTTCCAACATAACTTCTATTTGGTTTGGAAAATGATAATTTTTGCATAAAATACCACTGTCCAATTATGAAATGGAGTGGGGGCTGGGGAAGAAGCAGCAATTGATCCCATTGTGAGAGAAGATGGAGTTTAGAATCTCACTAGGCATCTCCCGACTACTTCCTCAAATTTGAGACCTTCTGTCTGGGACTATTACAGGAAAGCATTAGGCAAAACACAGACATATTAGAATCTCTTCAAGAGAGTTTGGTTTTCTTTCCTTCAATAGCACTAAAAATGACCTCATTATCCCATGGCATGGAACATGAAAACATTAGTGAAGGCTTCAAAAGAATATGTGCAAATCTAAAAAGCTCAGGGCATATACCTAATGCTTTACTTATTTTTCATAAAACCAGAAACAGTAATAACTTAAAACTACAAGTAACTAGATTATATACCTTCTAAAACGCTGCTGCTACTAAGTAATTCTGTATATTGAATTTCTGTGCCAGGAAGTATGCAATTGTTAATATTTTACGTGATGCTTCTATTTTTTAAAATATTTGTTTATTTGGCTGTACAGAGTCTTCGTTGCTGCATGCAGGATCTTCAGTCGTGGCACACGAACTTCAGTTGCAGCATATGAACTCTCAGTTGCGGCATGTGGGATCTAGTTCCTTGATCAGGGATCAAACCTGGGCCCCCTGCATTGGGAGCGCAGAGTCTTAGCCACTGGACCACGAGGGACGTCCCGATGCTTCTATTTTAAATAAAAAGTTATGGGGCTTCCCTGGTGGCGCAGTGGTTGAGAATCTGCCTGCCAATGCAGGGGACACGGGTTCGAGCCCTGGTCTGGGAAGATCCCACATGCCACGGAGCAACTAGGCCCGTGAGCCACAACTACTGAGCCTGTGCGTCTGAAGCCTGTGCTCCGCAACAAGAGAGGCCACGACAGTGAAAGGCCCGCGCACCGCAACGAAGAGTGGCCCCCGCTCGCCGCAACTAGAGAAAGCCCTTGCACAGAAACGAAGACCCAACACACCCAAAACTAAATTAATTAATTAATTAATTTTAAAAAAAGGTTATGGCACATACTAGATTAAACTACACCAATTGTTATGAGATTGAAACTTATTTCAGGGAATATATGCTTTCCAATGCTAATAAAGTTTTGGAAAAGACTGTAAATATTCAACATAAAATAATATATTAAGTTTCACTGTTTAGTAAGCCCTGCGAAAGCTAAATAGTGGGTAAGAAAAACAAATTTAAGGGGTAAAAGTTCTCCTATACCTATATGCCAGCTGACGTTGGCATATAAATCAGGAGTTCCAATTCAATTTAGGACACAGCTTCCAATAAAAGCAAAAAGTCTGTCCTCTACTGAGTTGCTGGGGGTTGGAAGGGTGGGGACACTTAGCAAACCAAGCAGCTGAAATTCATGTCATATCTTAAAACAAACATTACAAATCTATTAAGAATATGAGTTCGGCTGTGGAAAAACAGGCATTCACTGGTTAAAAAAAAAAACTCAGATAAAGCAGAAATAGCATAAAACAATTAAGCCAAATTAAGTCAAAACAACAGTGGTGTTTTAAGACATAATATGCATGCATGAATTTCATTACAGAAGATACTGTAGTTAAAACACTACTGAGTATACTCAAAGTGACATGTAAAAATAAAAATAGCTGAAACAAAAGGTGGTCAAACCTCAAAACAAGTGCTATAACCACCACCCAAAAATGCAAAATAAAGGAAGTTGTCTTCTTCAGAGTTAAGGGGGGGGGGGGAAGAGAGTCTCATTCTATACACTAACTTTATTCAACTTGGGGGGCAGGGATCAGTTCCAGGGCCTTCCTAAATGTTTAAAGAGCAAATACAAATTGTCATTACTAACACTAGAAAAGGCAAGCAGTGTTGTATTAGGTTCAGAAGTATTTTTATCAGTACTAGAAAAACTGCCTTTTAATTTACACTAATATACTAAAAAGTAAGCAAACTAAGTTTGCGTTGCTTGAGTGTACACACACAAACACACACACACACACACAAACACTCGACCTAAAAGGACCCCACAAGGATGTGGGGATTATAAAACCCAGAGAATAACCAGTTATCTTAAAATTCACTTGATTTCATTTGAAAGACAAGTTATCAAATTGCAACTAGAATTATAACAATATAAATTCACGCAACAGAATCCAAGCCACATAAATTCTCCCCTACTTAAGGAACCTCTAAATGCTTTAAGGAAAAAGAAAATGTGCAGTACATAATTTTAATCTCTTCCAACCGACTCTTCACATATTCATATATACTCACTACCACAGCTTGTTAGAGTAAGAATTTCACGGATGAAAATTTTATTTACTCTCCCCTCACCCAACACACACACACACACACACACACACACACACACAGCCAGTAATAAAAATAGTTGTTACTCCTTAAAAGTCTCTGTAAAATAAAGAAACTACAACACACGTCAAACAGAAGTAAGGAGGGAAAAATACAAAGAGGCCAAACTGAGACCAAAATAATCGTAATAAAATTAAGAGGCTTCCTTAAAAAAGAAGAGGCTCAACAGGAGTTCTTTTTAAATAAAACTGAACAACACAGTGCTCAAAAAAATAGAAGGCTAACAATAAAAGGGTGAGCAAAAAAAATGTATCAAATTTAGTCAATAAAGGAAAGCAACGATGAAAACATCATTATCAAACATGGTAAAATTTATTTGGCAAGAGCTATAATGAGATTTTATAATGTCTTTATGCAATAATGGAAACAAAATTATTTACATAAAAAGTATGTAAGTCAATGCAAAAACTATTAGAAACATGGGAAGTTTAGGAAAACATTACAGCATGTAATCAAAAATAGAACACAAAAGATATGAATAAAATTAATGAAGTTTCAGTGTACATATACCAAATTTTATACTTTAGAGCAGAGGCAGATTCACCACAAAATGAATGTTGGGTTTTGAGGCCCTTCATTTACACAAATGCCTCTTTTCTCATTCTAAAAAATATTCATCTGTGTACATAATTCTGTATTCTTTCTTAAAGAGGGTCCCCAAAATCACATAGGTTTCAGGCCCCTCAACACTTGGATCTGTCCCTACACTAAAGAAAAATATCGTCTCTAATGTCTAAAAATACCAGGTCCCGGGCTTCCCTGGTGGCGCAGTGGTTGAGAGTCCGCCTGCCGATGCAGGGGACACGGGTTCGTGCCCCAGTCCGGGAAGATCCCGCATGCCGCGGAGCGGCTGGGCCCGTGAGCCACGGCCACTGAGCCTGCGCGTCCGGAGCCTGTGCTCCGCAACGGGAGAGGCCACAGTGGTGAGAGGCCCGCGTGCAGCTAAAACAAAACAAAACAACACAAAACAAAAACCAGGTCCCTAGCCACAATGCCAAAAACAAACCAAAATATAATTAAATCTATTGTACTGAATGTCCAGTTTTATACTCTGCATTTACCTCCTACTTAATGCGTATTTCCTCCTTGCCAAACACTCTCTTAAAAATTAATTTTAATGACATGGACAATTATTTAATCCATCTTTATTATTCATCATATAGGCCAGCGATCCTCAACCTTTTTGGCACCAGGGACTGGTTTCATGGAAGACAACTTTTCCGGGGGCAGTGGTGGGGGGAGATGGTTCAGGCGGTAATGCGAGCGATGGGGAGCAGCAGATGAAGCTTCGCTCACTTGCCCGCTGCTCACCTTGTGCTGTGCGGCCTGGTTCCTAACAGGCCTCGGACTGGTACCGGTCCACAGCCCAGGTGTTTGGGAGCCCTGATATAGGCTATTTCCAAAATCTTGTTATTATAAGTAACACTGTCTCAAAACTTTGTATATAAATCTTTGCACCTTATAGCAAATTACTTCATCAGGAAAAATGCCTTGAAAATTAACTACTATGTCAAAATTTATGACATTTAAGACTAATTCAGATTTTTGATTTACAATTTCAGTAGCAATGTGAGAGTACCCATATCCTTATATCTTTAACCTACAACAGATAACCTTTTATTAATCTTTGTCAATTGATAATTTTTAAAATGGCTTTTAAAAAAGTTAACTAGGTTTTTATTGTTTTATTATTTTTTAACATCTTTATTGGAGTGTAATTGCTTTACAATGGTGTTAGTTTCTGCTGTGTAACAAAGTGAATCAGCTATAGATATACATACATCCCCATATCTCCTCCCTCTTATGTCTCCCTCCCACCCTCCCTATCCCACCCCTCTAGGTGGTCACAAAGCACCAAGCTAATCTCCCCGTGCTATGAGGCTGCTTCCCACTATCTATTTTACATTGGGTAGTATATATAAGTTCATGCCACTCTCTCACTTCGTCCCAGCTTACCCTTCCCCCCTCCCCCCGTGTCCTCAAGTCCATTCTCTATGTCTGCGTCTTTATTCCTGTCCTGCCCCTAGGTTCTTCAGAACCTTTTTTTTTTTTTTTAAGATTCCATATGTATGTTTTAGCATACAGTATTTGTTTTTCTCTTTCTGACTTACTTCACTCTGTATGACAGACTGTAGATCCATCCACCTCACTACAAATAACTCAATTTCGTTTCTTAAAATGGCTTTTTTTTTGCTATCAGTAAGGGGTGACAATTTAAAACATTTATCATACTTTGTTTTTTAATTGTCTGTTGCTCACCTGTTGCCATTTTTCTTCTGAAACATAGGAATTGTTTGTATCATCAGCCAATGTTTTAAAAATATGCAACCGTGAGATGCCTATAATTAACCCCACACTCTCAAGGCCATAAAGAGGCACCCCAATACCCCACTGGATAGTATCAGAGAAGGTCAAGTAGGAAGCCAGGACTTTCATCCCCACCGACCAATAACGAACCTCTCTCACCCAGGAGCATCACTGAAGAACATGAGGGGAGTCTGGACTTCCACCCCACCCAGCAGTAATAAGGAGTGTCTCCCCTCACCTCATGTTCCAGTGGAACCTTGGTGAAGCATCTGGAATGTCTACCTCCACCTGGCAGTAATAAGGCAGCACCTCCACCTTCCTTCTGCCAGAGCAGCATCAAAGAGTCAGCTAACACAGATGGTTTGAGTAAGATCCAAAGCCTCAGAACAAAATGTGTTCTGGTTTCAACAGAAAATCCAAGAACCGGGACTTCCCTGGTGGTCCAGGGGTTAAGACTCTGCACTCCCAATGCAGGGGGCCTGGGTTCGATCCCTGGTCAGGGAACTAGATCCTGCATGCAACTAAAGATCCCACATGCCGCAACTAAAGATCCCGCACACGGCAACTAAGACCCAACACTGCCAAATAAATATTTAAAAAAAAAGAAAGAAAAAAATCCAAGAACCAGGAGGATCTCAAACTGAATGATAAAAGCGCAATCAACAGACACCCACGTCAAGATGACAGAGATGTTAGAATCATCTGACAAAGACATTAAAGCAGTCTGGACAAAAATGTTTCAACAATTACAAGTATGCTTGAAATAAATGGGAAAAAAAAAAAAGAAGTGTCAGCAAAGAAATCAAAGAGTCAGCAAACAAATATGTTATAAAGGACCAAATGGGAACTTAAAACTGAAAAATAGAATAACCAAAATAACCAGAATGGAAGAACAGAAATAATCAACGGACTGGAAGACAGTAGGTAGAAGCTACCTAATCTGAAAAACAGAGAGAAATAGGCAAAAAAAAAAAAAAAAAAAAAGAATGATGCCTCAAGGTCCTGTGAGAGGGTAACAAAAGATTAAACATTCATATTATCAGCATACAAGAAGGAGAGGACAAAAAGAGTAGGGCTTAAAAAGTACTTGAAGAAATAATAGCTGAAAAACTCCCAAATTTGGCAAGACATAAAGCTATACATTCAGGAAGATGAGCAAACCCTAAAAAGGTAAAAAACCTGAAGAAATCCACACCAAGACACATAATTAAACTTCTAAAAACAAAGAAAAAATCTTGAAGGCAGTCAGAGAAAAACACCTATCTATAGGGGAAAAACAGAATGACAGCAGATATCTCATCAGAAAACATGAAGACCAGAAGTGGCACAATTTTTCAAGTGCTGAATTATCAATCCAGAATCCTACACCCAGAAAAAATACTGTCTTATGGCAAAAAGATAAAGTAAGTATAAAGAATCTGTCACCAGCAGACTTACTCTTAAAGGATGACTAAAGAAGTTCTCTAAACAGAAAAGAAACAATAAAAGAAGGAACCTCAGGAAGGAAGAACAGTTAGCAAAAATATGGATAAATGCAACAGGTTTTCCTTCTCTTGAGTTTTCTAAAGTATTCCTGAAAGTTGAAGCAAAAATTATATATGGTCTGATGCAGTTCTATACGTATGCAGAAGAAATTTTTTTAAAAAGTATATTATCAACAGGGGAGAGTAAAGGGACATAAAGGGAGGTAAGGTTTTTATACTTCACTCAAACTGGTAGAATGACAATACCAGTCGACTGTGATGGTAGATGGAAATGGTAACAGTACTTCTAGGATTTTAGTTTTGTAGGTGTTCCCACAAGTACTATTACCATCTCCATTATATTGATGAGGATATAAAAGGCTCAGAGTTGAGAAAGTATGCAGATACTAGTAAGTAGTGAACGAGACTCAATCCAACAGTCATCTGGATCCAAATCCTTACTGTATTCATTCATTCATTCATTCTGCATTAAAAAGAGTTTCTTGGGATTAAAACTTCAAAAACGTGGATGGGGAAAATTTTTTTCACTAACCGCTAACCAGAAATTTAGCATTTCCTTCAATAAACCACTGTAACAGTACCTGTGACTGTCACCAATAGAAATCACAGGTATTTCATATAGCAGCTGTTGCAGATAAATCAGAATAGCATTTACACTCAACATGTGTTAAAAAAAAGACTTCTGTTTTTAACATTTTGATAACTGTATCAAATGTAATTGGTTCTTTTATAAACCTATGTGGTATACATTTTAAAAAACAGTATTCTGAGGAGTCCAGAGGCTTTACCAGAATCCCAAGAGTCCTCTGTACCAAAGAAAGGGTCAAAGAACCCCTGCATGTAGAACATTTTCCAAATTCTGTCTACTACAAAAGTCTTAATGGATCACAGCTTCTACTTGCCACTGGAATGGGAAGAATGGCTCTCCTTATGAGAAGACACCAGAAGAAGAAAACCTATAAAAGTAAACCATGCTAGAAGCAAAACACTTTTTCAAGTTTCCAAAAATCAATACCACAAGAGTCCAGTCCTTCCATGACATTCAGAATCCATCCAAAATCACCAAGAGACCCCTGCAACTTACATCATGAGTTCATTTGTAGGTAACACACCCCCCCAAAAGAGATCATTCAAACCTCTAAACTCAAGAACAAGAGCATTTTTACTCCACCTTCCCCAACCTTCTACCTCTTACCCACTCTACCCCACCCACTTCCTCTTAAGCACACATTATAATCTTTAAATCTAAAGATGCCCTTTAATCACGTTTTCAATCCATTTCTTTATTGTGGGAATTAGCAACATCTAACCGTACATACTTTCACACCGAAGAACAAAGAATTCCTTTTCTCTCCCATCTTACCTCTCCAAAATGCAGAAGTACCCAAATAAAGGCAAATAAAAAGCTTTCATATGAACAACCACCAACAGCATTTTTTCTAATCCTATAATCACCCAAACTTGGAAATATGATTCCTTTTCATTCACAAGGCCATCAAATGGGTAGCATATTTTTAAATAAATAGATAATCCTATCCCCCCAAAATTATCAATTTTTGATGATAATAGTCCAGGAATTATCCATTTTATAAATGAGTGAATTTCATAAGCAAAAATGTTTAACAGTATAGCACACAGCACAGGTCTAGTATATAATACTCTAGATTTTCTTTTAATCCTTACTCACACCTATCTAAAACCACATTACGTGAGCATTCATTTTTTATATCTACTAATAGTCTAAGAATTTTATTCTGGGAAAAGGTAAAGGTATCAGTTCTTCATACAGGAAATTTAAGGCAAAATGAATCATCAGTTCCTGTAACCACCATGATGAAATCAGATACTGTGCTTTGGAGAAATCTTCAGAAACTGGGTATAGTAGTTTTAAAAGCAAATCACAACAAATACTCTTATACACACACATTCATACAAAAGTTTTACTCACAAACTCAATTATCAACTTTTTAACGTAATTAGAATCGCACTTAAAGTCTTATTTGTTGTTTGAATAGACAGGGAAGAAAATAGTTTCCCACCCTGAAGGAAAACCCCTAAAGAACACACTTGTGTCTTGTCAACCAAGTCATGATACCTTGAACACCAAATGAAAGGCTCAAAGTTTCCATTTGACTACATAGTTAAGTCAATTTAGAGCAAATTTTTGTTCTTAATTAACTATAAAATATCTCAGAAAATGTTATGAAGAAAAAATATTAAGACTATTTATACCTGCTTCCCAACTTAGGTAATAAAACATTAGCAATATGACTGTAGACCCTTATATGTCCCTCCACAATCATACTCCCCTCTCCTCTCCTTCCTCACCCCAAAAGGTAATAAATACCTAAATTTGGTGTTTGCCATTTTCACGCATTTATACCACAGTGATACTCGTAAAACAGATACCTCAGTCTCGTGAAGCTACACGTTAGAGAGAGGATGCCATTACACAGCTTGGGCCCCACACTAGCTTTCATCGGTGCCATCATGAGCAGTTTTAGCAGAAATATCAAGTCATCAAGTGTGCTTCTGGTTGAAACCTCACTTACTCTTCCCTTTCTCCACCCTTCCGCTATTCAGTGCTCCTCCAAGATTCATACTGGTAACAGTCACGTAACAGAATTCCATTCATTAAATGAATATGTATCACTCTATTCAGTTCCCCTCTAGAAAGTGTTGGCATTTTTGTTCCAACTTAACATTCCTAGTTCTGTAGAAAGACCACTGTATCTTAGGAATCAGGAAAACCAACTTAAATCCCAACTTCACTGTTTACCTGCTATAGGACCTTGAGCAAATCACTTCTTCCCAAGCCTCCATTTCCTCAACTACAGAATGGAAATAATGATGCCCATGACAATGTCATGCCGCCTTCCAATCATAAAGGGTTGGTGCTGGTATAAAAGGAAATCATGTACGTAAAAGTCCTCTGAAAACAAATATTACATAAATGTAAATCATCACAAAAGGTAAATGCTAGTTATGACAAAATTCTTAAGGAAGAATTATTTTTGAAAGTTAAAATGTGGCCAATTAATTTTTAATAATTCACTAAATAACCTATTACTTTTACTACAGAACTTAAAATTACTAACAATGTTGAAATAAGGCTCGATTCTTTCAGTCTGTTTATAGCACAGTAACTTCTACAACTAAATAATTTGTTCTAAATTCCACAATGAATCAAGATTCTCACTTCTTTAGAAATCATGATATAATGATTAGAAACTCTGTAAAACCCTTTAAAAGGAAGTATACATAAATCATGTTTTTAAAGGTAATAAACACTATTGTACCGAATTGGTTTTTCTTCTCTTCTAAGTAATTTAGAAAACTCCAAGGAATGACAGATTTATTTATTGACTGTTCTGGGAATGAGTCCCCCACTCCCACTCTCACCCTATCAAAAAAAGAAGAATACCACTTTGTCTTTCAGTCTGGCAAGAGGCATTATCTACGTGTGAAGAATATCATGGCCCCAAAGTAGGAACAGGTCGATTATAATCCAAAGCAATGAGACATTTATATATTATACAGAAAGAAGTAGGAAAACAATTTTTTAGAAAACTTAGGGTGGAAAAGGTCAAACAGGATGTAACAATCTAATTTTTTAAAACTCATAAACTCATGTGCTTTAGAATCTGAAAGGATCTTAGATATAATCTGTTTCAGCCACTTCATTTTATAGATGAAAAAAAATCAAGGCCAAGAAAGTATAGATCTTTCTAAAGAATAAAGAAAATGTAGTAACTGGGGGCTTTTGCCCCTAAAGAAAATATAAGTATGACACAAGCATTCTTTGAGCATTAAAAAAAAAAACTCTTGTCACAAAACACAAATTGGAGATAGCAAGTTTAAATAAGAAATGAAGAAGGAAACAAGGAAGGGAGAAAGGAGGGGCATTCAATAAAGAGTAGAGACACAACCCCAAAAGCTCAAAAATAACTAGTTATTAACCTGGCCTCAGGATCTCTACCCATAAGATGTTAATTACAAAGGGAACAGTAGCAATTTTTCAGCAATTAACTAAGGCATCAGATTTCACATCAAAGGTTATGGAGAAATGTTGCCTCCTAAATATGATGTACTGGAGAAAGACTTTTCTTTTGTGATATTTATGCCAAAACTACACAATTTGATTCTAATGATAAGAAAACACAAGACAACCCAAATTGTGGGATATTTTACAGATAACTTTTAAGACTAAAAGACATGAAAAATAAGCGCAACATGCAATCCTGGATTGGATCCTGGGCAAAAAACACTGTTTTTCTTTCGTTATAAAGGACATTATTGGAACAGTTGGTGAAGTTTGAATAATGTAAGTTAGATAATATCCTGATTTTGATAACTGTACAAAGGTTACATAAAAGACTCTCTTTTTTGTTCTTCAGGAAACAAACACTAACGGGGCATTACTTCCACAACTTACTCTGAAAAGGTTCAGGAAAAAAATGCACAGGATACTATGGAAGCACACGGGAGGGACACCTCATCCAATCTGAATATTCCCTCAGGAAAGGCTCAGATGAACCCTGAGTCACATCTAGAAAAATGACTAACAATTAGATTAAAAGGGCCTACTTGGTAAAGGATACAGCTAGAGTCATGGATGTACACTTCACACAGATCGTGACTAAGTGTGATCAGACTGTGTTTCTCCAGTCATAATGCACTACGTGAGAGCAGGAATTTCAAATAGGTGTGGGGCAGGTGTCTGGGGGTTGCCAGGTCAGGGGAGAGCAGTAGCCAAAACAGCAAGCGCAGGAGTAACAGGAGACTGATCACAGACAGGCAGGAGGGAGCAGAGAGGGAGGCCAATAGATACTATTAACAACCCTTCACTGCCTACTCAATCCCAGGTTTCCTAATTTCAACTAAATGGAAAGTGCTTCATGAACCTAATCAAAGAAAAACTTCAGCAAAGACTTCATTGTTAAGGTAACTCACTTAATAAAACATGTTTTATCTGGGCAATGTAATAGAGCATAGTCCCCTTAGGTGCTATGTAATCAAGAAAATATGGCTTCAAGTCCCATCTCAGTCATTATTGTGGGATCTTGAGCAATTTATTTAACTTCTGAGCCTCAGTTTCCATGTCTGCAAAAAAGAAACAATTGTAAAGATTAAGGCAATGTGTGTAAAGCTTTTAGCATGGTATCTAACAGAGAAAATGTTCAATATATATTAGTCATTACTGATTCAAACTACTCTTCATAGGTCCTTGTTCCTTATTAAAAAACAAATCTTGAAGCCCTTAGTATTATAATTCAGTTACTGTGTAAGATAGTAAAATGAATTGAAGTACAACCATCTGCTCAAAAAAACATAAACTGAAGTCTACCTATATAGGTTCTGTACAAACTTTATAAAACACAAAATCACGGCTTTTCATCTTATAATTCTATTGAAGCTTATTAATACAAACACAAGGTTAAAAAAAGAAATTAGAAGATGCCAGTCTCATCATCCAGATGCAACTACTTATTTGGGGACATTATTTAAGTTTGGTGCCTTTTTCAATGTTTAACACAACTTGTATAAATATTTTACATCTCCAACTTTAATTCACAACAAAAAATTACAAAGGTGACAAAGTTTAAGTCTGTTACTCATAATCCATTTTAGCATCATTCTAAATAAATAGCTATTGATAGGCATAAACGTGAAGAAAAGTCATTAAAGCAATTGGCAGGATCCATTTTAAGTAATAAAGTATAGAATATTACAAGGGGTTCCATTAAAAAAAAAAAAGGAATGTGGGGTATTTTGTGACAGGCCAGTAAGACAGCTGGAACAAAGCTGTTGGAGCAACAGCTGTGCACCATGTACTGTTCTCATCTAAAACCACAAACTAAAGTAACCCATGTCAGACAACTTCATTTGACTAATCAGCTCAGCCAATGGCTCCTTCCTGAAACTATCTGCTATAAAGAAATCTAAATACATAATTTGCAATTTGAGGAAGGAAAAAAAATAAACAAAACATCAGTCTGTGTCTTTAAAATGTAAAATTAAAAATTGAGAATCACACTGTAACAATGTAACAGAAGACAACGTTTTCCATACTATTTTACCACCTGCTAAAATTATGACCATAGAACCTATCAGACTTCATGATGGTAAGGAAATAAGCCCAAAACCCAACATTTGATGAAGTATGAATTACTAACATGCAAGCTCACCAATTTCTACTCCATTCTTAACTTTCAACTTTGCACTTTTGATTTATGTTTACCATAAAACACTGCAATGGTTATAAGAAATTTTTAACATTAAGTAACAACAATTAAAAAGAAGCTAATTCAAACCAACTTGTTAGCATGGACCATGGCAATATCTGAAAATAATAAATTCATGTAGTACTCAATTAAGCTACTATTATTATTCATTTAAACGTCTGCAAGTCATTAAATTATCACAGACCTACACCTTTGTTTTATATTTTATCTCCATTTTCTGATTCCAAAAACAATGAACCTTTCTCTCACCTAAATTCACTCCTTTCTCATTTTAAGTAAGATACACACCTGTGTGCACTTGCGCACATGCATATACATACATAAGGCAAATTTCCCTACCTTATTTAATTGATATATCTTAATTTCAGAGGCAAAAGAGACAAAATTATAAATTTAATATTTACATATCTTTTCCACAAGATTTTTGAAACTTAAATGTTATATCTATCACAAATCTTCCTTTGCAGTTTGACTCAACTACTTGCTTACTGTTCTTTTCCTTTCAGCTAACAAATTGCTGACTGTTGTAATCTCAACCACATGTCATCATTTAACCAAGGCATTAAGAGAAAACCCACCAGGAAACAAGACAAAAGTAATAAATCTTTAAGACCTTACTCTCAAGCTGTTTTACATTTTCTGAGTCAGAATTTCCAGAGAGAAATTAAAATAGGACAATCTTCTCCAAAGATTATTTTGAATAAAACTGAATGCTGTGGGATCAACTGCTAAAACTTCTAAAACTCAAGATTCAAATGTGCATATGTCACATATAAACAATCTTTTAATTACAGAGAAACTCTGAAATCCAAAATCAAAAACAGTTTAGTTCTACATCCTCTTCAGTGACCAGCAGCTATGGAACCATAATAGATACAACTCATGTTTCCTAAGACCTCTTTTTTCCAATTATTTATTGTGCCCTGCTCAAGACCCAATACTAGCAATTAATAAATACTAATAAATATTTTGCTATATGCTTACTTCTATGTAACAAAAGTATTCCTGGTCTATGACACTCAAAATCTAAATATGAAGAATAAAATGTACAAACAAGTATAACCAAGGAGCAGACATTCAGGCAAAAATTCCAAGCCTATAAAAATTCTCTATTAAAATACTTGTTTTACTTGTAAACATTCTACTGTTTAGAGTTTAAAATAGTGCCAAAGTGAATCAAACAGAATGGTTATCTTATCCAAAGCCACAGTCACATAGTGGCTAAATCAAGATCTATAGAAATATCTTAACTTGCAAGAAGGATTCTTTATACTACGTCAAACTGCCTGTTCTCAGATAAGCAGTGTGAGTTTTTCCAGGTCTAGAACATCTTTTTAAAAAACAAAAACATGGCAGCTGTGGAGTTTAATTTCACAGACTACTTATGACTATGACAAAGGCAACCACAAGGAATAAGCTTCTCAGACACAACCTCTACTTTTAAAATAATCTCTTATTGTTTTACTCTCAATGCAGGGGAAATAAAGCAACAAAAACAAAATTAAGTCTGCAAAAACAAAGGTTAAAAGCAAAGAATATAAAATATAAAAAGAGTAAAAAGGATCAAAGCAAATTTATCTAGATTATTTCATAAATACATAATCATATTATACAATAAATGTGAATGGGGTGAATTCCACTGCTAAAAGACAAAGACTCTCAGGTTTGATTTTTAAAGATCACATTAGTATTATTTAGAAAAGCTTACCATAAAATGACCAAAAAAAAAAGAGTAAAACATAAATGAAATAAATGCATACAAACAAAAAATAGAAAAGGTAACATTACTATCACAGGTTGAAATTCAAAGTAGAATTCTGCACAAGACTGGTACTACTTAATCATAAGAAAGATGTAATCATCATAACATTTTATACACCAAATTATACAACATCAAAACAAAGCAAAATTAGAAATGCAAGGAAAAAATTAAAACAAATTTAATAAAAATTTCAGAGCTTCACAGATTAAAAATACACGAGAAAAAAGGATACAGAAGATTTGAATAATACAATCAACAAATTCCATTTTAACAGATTTATGTAAAACTTTGCACCTTATAAGCTACAAATAAATACTCATTCTTTTCTCATGTTCTTGGAGTATTTATAAAAATCAATGGTATGTTTAGCCATTAAAAATTCTTAATGTTCCGAAACAGGGAATTTACAGGTCACATTCTTTGACCATAGCCCAACAAAGCTAGAAATCGACAAAGACAGCCACTCAATCCTTCCTCAAATTTAAATCATGTAAAAATTAAGGGAATAGGGCTTCCCTGGTGGCGCAGTGGTTGAGAGTCTGCCTGCCAATGCAGGGGATGCGGATTCGTGCCCCGGTCCGGGAGGATCCCACATGCCGCGGGGCTGCTGGGCCCGTGGGCCATGGCTGCTGAGCCTGCGCGTCTGGAGCCTGTGCTCCGCATCGGGAGAGGCCACAACTGTGAGAGGCCCACGTACCGCGAAAAAAAAAAAAATTAAGGGCATATCCAAACTGAAATTAAAATTATCTAAGAATTAATAAAAAGTACAAGATTTCATAACAAAAGAAATCAAAATCAGTTTTACAATGCTTTTACAAAAGTCATTAAGGATACTACAGACTTTGTGATGATGGTAATGTAAGAAACATTCTAGAAAACCTCTTACTAGAAATCCTTTCAAATACCTTTCAAATATAAATTATAGCAGATAAGTTACTTAAAGCACTACTGTGAGAAATAAATGGCGATCAATCCCATTTTTTAAAGAAAGGAGAAAGCACAATAAATTTTATATATGAAATCGTAAAATACAGCATAAAATAAGCATACTTCAGATTACACACACACACACACACACACACACACACACACACACACACACACGCTAAAGAAAGGACTCCAACTTTTGATTCTAGGCCCTTCTAATTTCTATACCTACAAGAAAAATCTTTGCATTGATCTGCATTTTACAGCTTCACACACACACTCTCCCTCCACTATCTTCCCTAGCCTCTTCTACTTGCCTCAATTCAGAAAGCTTAGATTTGAAGTACTAATAAACTTGGAAACTATCCCTTTTAACCACCTCTAATTCTCCAAAATTATACCTCTCAGCAAAAAAAAAAAAAAACCAAAACATAAATTTGGCTGAATGTCTTAGCAGATTTCACAGAATTTCATATTTGTTGATACTCCAAATATCAAAGCTCCCTAGTATCAACTTGCCCATCAGCATCAAAAAAAAAATGGGAATCTCAGTGTCCTGCCTGAGGGACGGCCAGTTCTTTATTTCCAACACCAAGAATGGCTAAGATCAACTGGAATCTCAGTGTCTGCAGTAATTCTGAGGGACAGCCAGTTCTTTACTTCCAGCACCAAGAATGGCTAAGATCAACTCATCATAAGAGGATAAATTTAAAAACTACATTCTGCCACTCAAGAAAAAACCCTTCCCTGGCTGGAGTTGTTTCCTTAAGCAGTACCAAGCTTTAGAAAATACCAGTTTTGTGGCCTTAAGAAAAGACAAGAGAACATCACCACTGATTAATATTAGACTGAGATATCAAGGGCATTAAATCTGTTTAAGAGAGTAATTTGATTTGACATCCAGAAAATTTCATCAGTGATACAGAAGGCAAATTTGACAAATTCTTGAATGGAGTCTATCTTAGCCTTCTCACTGATTAACTTAAGAAAATATGGAACAATGATTTCAAAGAATCAATGCACAAGTAGGTATTTCAGAAGATAATTGGGAAAATGACTTCAAAAATGAAGAAGAAAACCTTCCTAGACCTGAGAGTGTTTCATCATTTCTCAGAGAAAACTGGTGATCAGAGAAAAACTTCTAGTCATATCCTGATAAATGTTTCCATTTCCAGTGATAAGAGAAGGCTACAAGCATACAAATAGAAAACTAGTTATTCCTGCAGAATAGAAACTTGAGGCCGGTTAGATAAAGGCAAAGACACGGAAGATAAATAAAGCAGTACCTCCAACTGCTGTAATACAAGTCTCGGGATCCAATAATTTTATACTCAGCCAAGTCATCATGTATCATGCAAAAGTAAAATTTTAATCTTAGACTAAAAAAGTACTCGAAAGTGTTCTCTAAATAACAATTCAAAGTAAAAACTAGCTGCTCATGAGGACTGCTTGTAAGCACTGAAACCAGTTAGAATGAAAGAAATGGCAAATAAAAGCAACAGCTCCTAATGAGAAAGGGGTTAATACCACTGAGTGCATTTACAATTATAATAACAAAATCAAATGCAAAAGACAAAAAACAATCTCTTAAAAACACTGCAGTCACACACACTTTTGGTTGCTTTAAATAAGGATATTTGGGACTTCCCTGGTGGTCCAGTGGTTAAGATTATGCACTCCCAATTTGATAACAATACGTTATGGGCAGATACTTTGAGACTATGTTAATATCCAGCTACTCTCAAACTTTTACATACTACTTTTAACATCCATTTATGATTGTTACTTCAATCAGTTGCTTGACTGCCAAATGGTGATTTTCTAATTCTACCATTTCCTCTATGTTTATTAGTCAGAATTCTACATTAAGGAAGAACTTCCCTTCCTCCTTCATTTATTTATCCTTATGGATTCTTAGATTCTTACATTATTTATGGGCAATAATCAATTACTGTCATTATTTATTTTGATGATGATACTGTCCCAGAGTTAGCCAATGGGAGTTCTTCCAGGCTGGCTGTGTCTCTTTGACATGTCACCATCATTTTGTTTTCTGAGCAGCTCTTTACTTTCTGGCACTATAAGATGCTCCAAGCTCATCTTCTATTTTTTCCTTGCCCCAGCCCGGGGATCAGTCATTTCTCCAAGGTTCCTTTTAGTAAAGAATGGTATTTAGAAACCAAGATCCAGCACTGGGTGTTCTCACTGTTAATAGGGTGTCACTGTTTCTATGCACTCTCAACAGACAGAGCTGGAAAAAAAGATGTATGGATAGATGTGTTTATGAGTATCCACATACACCTATTTCTAGATCTATCTTTATTCTTTTTAAACCATGAGTTCATGCCAGTATGCTCAATTCCAATCAAGCATCAAGAGTTCTTCCTAGCCTTCACCCTTTCCACAATTATAACTCCCTTCTCCAATAGTGAGGAACTTGGCTCCCATTTTCCACAACACATTTACTAATTTACTTAATCCTAGTATAGAAAACTGTTTCAGAATTACAAACCCATGCCTCTGTGATGAAGGAGGGGGGAAAAAAAAAAGCCTGTTAACCAGAGTTCAGTGTTTATTTCGAATTCTTTTTGTCTTTATCCTGAGGACATAGTCCAAATACCGGGTTCAAAAATTACTTACATTAGTTTTTTTTTCTCTCCCTCCTTCAGTTGGTTATGTTAGTCATCCGATATAAAGTTCAGTTCATTTGTTTTGTTTGTATTCCACCTTTTGATTTTATTGGTGCTTGCTGTTTATATACTGAGTATGTGAAACATTAAACATGGTTCCACAAGTCAGAAAAGTATCCTCAGAAGAGTCACTATCCCTATTCCATCGCTTTCTCCTTATCCCTACCTATAGGGTAGGTATAGGTAGGGATATATATATCCCTACCCCCATAGCTAACCAATAATCTCTTTAATCTCAAATTCATCCATTCTGTGCTGTTTTTGCCCCAATGATTACAGTCCTATTTTCTCATTTCCTCTTCTTTCTTACACTAAAAGTAGTATATCAATAATACAGTAGATACTTTTGCACTTTGTATTCTTCACTGAACAATTTATCCTGGAATGCATTTCCCATCAGTTCATAGAGATGGTTCTTATACTTTTTATAGCTGCACCACTGGGTGAATGTACCATATTCTATTCAACTTCTCTCTATCCTGTAGGTTGTTTCTAATGCTGTGACCTCATGCACATGTATTTTCATACTGTTGGAAGTACATTTTCAGGGTAAATTCCTAGATCTGGGATTACCGAGTCAAAAGGTAAGCACCTATGTAGTCAAATCAAAATCCATTTTATGTCTCCTGATATAATGCACTGAGAAGAACACATCATTTCTGTGCTATTCCTGCCCCCAAAATGAATCTAACCATGAAGAAACAAACTCAAATTGAGGGAACTCTACAAATAACTAACTTGTACTCAAAGATGTCAATGTCATAAAACACGAAGACTAAAGAACTGTTCCAAATTAAAGAAGACATGGAAACAAAGTGCACTGCATAATCTGAGATTTTCTTTTGCTATAAAGGGCATTATTGGGACAATTGGCAAAATCTGAAAAAGTTCTGCATATTACATTAGTAATATATTAATTTCTGATTTTGGTTATACACTATGTTTATGTAAGCAAGTACCCTTGTGTTTAGGAAATATACATGGAAGTATTTAAAAATAAGGCAGCATTGTCTTCAACTTACACTCAGATGATTGAGAAAAAAAACAGTGCCTATACATGGAGGGGGAGGAATAAAACAAATACAGTAAAATGGTAGCATGTGGGAAATCTGGGTAAAGTTTTTTTAAAAAGCAACATCAGATATCATGTTGGCATGTATATCCGTACTTTCAGTACTGAACATTTACTAACTTGTATATAAATTCTTTCTCCTAGGAAAAACACCATCATATGAGGTGACAAGATAAATTGGCTGGCAATATTAAACTACTAATATATACAAACAACCAATTCTGTAACTATAATATTTTTAATTAAACTATGATTTAATGTTATGTAACCAATAAACAACTGGTTTATCACATTGATCTTATAAAATACTAAATCTAAAATATAATTTAGAAGGAACTCAAGTCCAATATAGCTCCAGTAGCACAATTTTAGTCAACTTCTATTTCTTTGCTTCTTTCAGAACCACACAGTAAATAAATATATATATATATATATATAAAATCTTTGTCTATTTCATAAAGGCCTGAGAGACATTTTTCTTTGCGAAATAGAAATAAATCAAATGGCTACCAAGGACATCACTTTACACTAAGTTTCAATCCCAAACTCAGACTTCACGGCTCTACCCAAAGTAATTCAAGATCAAGGCCTTTCAAGAAGATTCAATGACAATTAACTCTACATTGTTTACAAGCAGAGTCTTTTACTCATTATCACTTTTCAGCAAGGAACTAATACCCTAAAGACACTAATATTTCTCCTCACCAAAAGGGGCAAATAAATAAATAAATAAACGTTCATGCAGCATCACAAAATCTGTTTCTATTTTATGAGATCAATTTTAATTTGAAAAAGGAAACTTTAAAATTTTTTAAATAATACAGCTTTAAGAAAGTCTCTTTCTGCACTCCTCCCCCACTTTAAAGTTAGCAATTTACTTTCCTCACTGAATTAAACAGACTAGTTTCATTTCAAAGCTTAGGAATGACCCTTGACATTTCAGCAATACAGATGAATTAAAAATCCCATCCCAGTAGGTAGCTGCCTGTCATCACTTTGCCTTCAAATGGTATTGTACCAAGGGAAAGCAGAATTCTTAATCTACTCAATAGAAGTATCCCCACTAAACTCCTGCAACTTCTGCATCCCAAGACACACACACACACACACACACACACACACACACACACACGTTAAAAACGAATGAGTTTTAAGAAACCCTAGGTTAGAATTTCTCCTCTGACAAAAGCAGTCATCCTCTAAAAGAAAGTGTTCTTCCTTGAGTGCCTAACATTTGTATCTAGGAATTACAATGTCTGAGTCATCAGAAACACTTCAGCTCCTTGGGACTTCCCTGGTGGTCCAGTGGTTAAGACTCCGCCCTGCCAATGCAGGGGGCGTGGGTTCAATCCCTAGTCAGGGAACTAAGATCCCATAGGACACACAGTGCGCCCAAAAGACTAGGGAAAAAAAAAATCATTACAAGAACCATTTCAACTCCTACCAAAATGAGGAAATCTCTAGTATGTACCACCACTAGGAGGGGTACCTTATTTTTCAATGCTAAGAATTCATTTGTAAATTACTCCGAAAATATAAAACAGTAATTTGCACACTAAAAATAAGTCTACAGTATAGTTTCAAATTCACAGATAAAATTTATTTTAAGTGATTTCTAATGCAGGGCACATGTTCAAGATGTAGCCACAGAAGAGAAATTCAGGAATCTAAACTCACAAACTTCACACAAAGATCAACTAACTTTAACACAAATGCATGTGCCTTGAAATCTCTTCTAGGATCTCTGCCCCAGGAAAAGGCAATGGAAAAACATTCACCAAAATGCAAATTAGGTAAAAAGCAATGTCTGAGTCAGCTCCAGGCTAACAGGTTGTAAGATTGACTAAAACTCAATAATTGAGAAATCAGCTACCCCCTACATAGCTCAAAATCTGACAAACTGCTGAATAATAAGTCAGGATGCTAAATAAATGAAGAACAGAGGCTGGGAAATTCCTCTCCTTAATTCTGTAAAACACGTATGGTCTTTTCTCAGAGCTGCCAGAAAACCCAATGGTTACTCCATTATTTCCAAAAATCAACGCTCAACTGATAAAATTTCCCCAACTCAAAATGGGATCAACATTCATTACCTAAATATCACACAAATGTGAGAGAGGAGTATGAGGCTGAGGGGAAAAGGGGCTGAAGACTTAAAACAGATCAGATTACATGTCAAGAAAAAATGAATAAATTACAAATTTAGTTTTAGAGGAACAAGACACAGAAGTAAAAGCAGCAAATTTATTATTTTACTTATTCTTAGATGGCACTGTGCTGAATGATTTGGATAAATTATTTTATTTACTCCAGAAACCCTAAAGGTACTAATATTAGTCTCCCTTTCCATACAGGAAACTGAGGCTCTGAGAACTTAAGAAACTTGACCTAAGACACATACCTAGTTTGTTAACTGAGTAAGAAAGAACCTAGAATTTCAAAGGTGCAGAGATTTGTTCACCCAAACCCAACATTTTATGGAGGAAATTAAGCCCTTAAGAGATTACAGACAATTAAAAGATTCCCCAGCATCACCTGAGTAGGGGGACCTAGAACCCAGATAGTCAAGGCTCTTTCCATTTCACTTTGTACAATGTTAAGATCATTTCCTAATGACAGAATCCACTCATCGTTTAGGGGCTGTATTCACCAATAAAACTTAAGACGTCTTTCAAAAAACTATGAACAGAAACGAGGAGGTCATGCACACACATATACTCTTAATAATATTTTACATTTTTAATCATGGATGTTTTATGATGTGTTACATTCATTTTTAAAGAGAAAAAGCCATCTCAATTAAGTAATTATAGCCTTAATTTCCTAATTTTGTAGCTCTTCATATGCATAAAAGGCAACAAGTAAATTTAAGGTGAAGGAAAGTCAGGGTTAAAGGCAAAGTTGTTTTTCAAGTTCTCCACTCCCAAATGTGTTCATTATATTTTTTCTACTCAAGATTACATAATAGAAAAATACATACTGAACACTGTAAGAAAGTGTCATATCTCAGGAGTCTTACAAAATAAATAAAACCAATTTGTACCATCCTGATCTCCTACAGAGAGAACTAGCTTCCGCTCATTAAGGTTACTATCCTTCTGCAGTCTCCTCTCCTTCCAATTACTACTGCGAGACAATCATAACAGAATGAATTTTAATTTCCCAGGAGTCAGACAATAAACAGCAGCTCTATTAAGTGTAGATGATAGTCACCTTAGCTCCATAAGCTAAGATTAATATAGTAACAACAATAATAATAATGTTTGTAGCCTTACTATGTACCAGACACTGTTCTAGGCCCTGAACATATGTTAACTCATTTAATTCTCACAACTGTATGTGGTACTTTGTATGTCCCCAGTTCACAGATGGGAAAAACTAAGGTACCGAGAAGTTAAGTAATTTACCTAAGATTACACAGGCAGCAAGTGGTAGAGATGAGACTCGATCCAGGTCTGGTTCCTACCTCTCCAGAAAGCCTCCTCAAAGCCAGAGGCATGTTCCTCCCTTTCACCGGCCCCAGGTCACGGGCCTATCCCACTCCCCTCCTTGCCTGCTTCCTCTCTCCAAGCTAGCATAATGACTCCCCCACTCCCCATACTCAGGTAAGACATGTCCTCTCTTCCTGCCATCACGTCTACACAGTACTCTCATCAATCCTTCCCAAACTGACTTTTCCTCGATTCTGAATTCCCTTTGCATTTAAACGTGTTAACAGAAGTGTACACATAAGCTTATAATAGCCATCATTAATGGAGCACATACTACATACTAGACACATGCTAAGGATGTTCCCATAATTTAAAGGATTATGAAGACTGCGATCAGACCCATTTTACTGAAAAGAAAATTGAGGTTCAGAGAAGCTAAATAATATTTTCGCAATGTTCTCCCAGTAAATAAATAACACAGGAAGATCTAACACTCAAGTCTGTATGACTCAAAGCTCACACTCTTTCTCTATGTATAAATACACGTCTCTCATGCACACACGCCTCTTTTACTTCTTTTAAATCTAGAGTACCTAGATACAACACTATTCATAAAGGTGTTTCTTTAACAAATGAATTCTAGAAAATCATTAAGCAGACAGAAATTACGGTTATCTTAATGGTTTCTAATACTATTTCCAAAAACAAAAGGTTCCAATACCTTAACTAAATAATTAACTTACAGATTCAAATACATTTCGATGGTCCCTCCCCCCAAAACACTAAAGAAATATTTGTGGTTTAAATCTTTTAGGTAACACTATGTTTTTTTTGAACACTATTTATTAATACTGGAACCCAGGATTATTCTCTCACTCCTCACCAACCTCCCACCTCCCTCTAACTACAGTTTCCAAAGAAAGACTTGGCTATAAATTGTTTTGCTTTGCCATCAGTTACTTAAAGTATCTCTTGGCCCTATGAGAAATAGCAACATGACGGGCATCTCTGATTCTGCAGCTAAACTGCAGCTAAACTGAAAGGACAAGTTGCCCATCTCACCTCTTAGTGTGATTTTTTTTTTTAACCCACTAATGAGCATACTGTAAATGCTCACTACATAAACATCTCTTCCTGGATACAAAGGTTTTAGCAGCAGTTTTTAATACTTTGAAATAGTATAACAGCAATTATTGCTCATTTAGTCAATGTGAAAGGTAACAATCACATTTATGTTACAGTACTCGGTATTTTAATGTCACTAGAAACAGTAAGTGAAACGAAATACGCTATTCAAGTATGCCAACTGATAACAAATGGGTCAAACAAAAATATTTCACCAAAGCATCTTAAACAATACTGAGAGTATCTTTGTTACCTGTTATAACGCGATACCTTCATTCTCTCCCAGCATATGCCACACCTTGCAGGTTGACAAAAGCAGAGAGATAGCTGGGTTTCTCTCTTTTAATAGTCCCAAAAAAGATCACTCAAACCTCCTACCAAGAGCAAATCCTAAGAATCAAGAATTCCACCGCCCTTTCCTTTACAACCCGACTTTCCGCCTGCAGCTACCAGAGAGGATTGGGGGTGGGGGAGAGAGAGGTTGGAACGGACACAGAACGCACGACTCGGTCGGTCATCTCCCAGCCTGGCCCACCCCAAACTTCACCTTGGCACAGCGAGAGGCAGGAAGGCACCAGGAATACCTAGGAAATGGTCTCACCCCTATCGGAAAACATTCTTAACTTCCTCGAGGCCACCATTTCCCTGGGGCATTATCACACACTCCCACCCGGACGCATTACCTAAGAGATTACTTAAAAGAAAAGCACAAACACACACAAAGAGAAACACTGCTTGAAGCGGGCAGCTCCGGCTCGGCGTGCGCGAAGAAGCCCGAAGATCACGCGGAGCCGCGGCCAAGTTGCCACCGGGATTGCACCCACGGTGCAGGAGGCGGCCGGGGCGGCTGGAAACCCAGCGCGCGGGGCTCCAGCCCCACGCCCTACGCCCGGCGCCCCAGCCTCGGGGCAGGAAGCCCGGCGCGGCAGCGCTGCCTCTCCCGAAGGGCTCGGGCCGCGGCCGCAGCGAGAAGGTGGATCTGCGCTTCCCACCCCGCCAGCTCCGCCCTCCCGGACACATTCCTGAGAAGCCCGACTCCCGGGACGCCGAGCTGGGCGCCCAGCAGGCAGGAGCGGGGCGCCCCGACCGCAGGGCAGTAGGGCAGAGCCGGCCGGAGCCCCCCGCCCGCCTCCCGCCCACCCCCGGCCCGCGCGGCACCTCCGGGGCGGGGTCCCCGCGGCCGCCCCGCCACAGGTAGCGCGAGCCCCCGCCCGCCGCCGCCCCGGCGCCCCGGGGAAGGCCCGCTCCAGGCACCTGGATGAACTGGATGGTGAGCGCCGACTTGCCCACGCCGCCCCCGCCGACCACCACGAGCCGGTACTTCTCTTGGCCGGAGCCGTCCCGCCAGCCGGCCGCGGCCATGGGGACGCCGCCGAGCCCAGCCCGGCCACGCCGAGCCGCCGCCCGCCCTAGGCCCGGCTCCGGGGACTTGTGCGGCCGGCGGGCTGCGGGCGAGCGGCCGGGCGGGGGTCCCGGGCGCCGGGAGCTGCTGGAGGGCCGGTCCGGGCGGCAGCGCGGCGCCCGGGCTGGCCGGGTCCCAACCGAGGCGCGGAGAAGCGAGGTGACCGCAGCGGCGAGGGGCTGCAGCGTCCGGGGGGCGCACTCCTGCACACGTCTTCGCAGCGCCTGCCGAACGCAGCCTCCAGCGCAGCTACAAATGGCCGTCTGGGGGCCGGGCCGCCAGGCTGAGGTGCTGCATATGCATGAGGGGGCGGGGAGGGGCGGGGCCGCGCTGGCCTGGGCTGAGATTCGGGCGCTGACGGAGGGCTCAGACCCCCTCAGATGTGCCCCTGCAATCCCTTGACTGTGAGTGCGTGTGTGCACGCGTGTGCGTGTGCGAGTGAGTGTGTGTGACAAAGAGTGTGGGAGTGGGAAGAAGATGGTAGACAGTGTGTGACCATAATTGTATATGTCAGGGATGGTCAGGGATTGTGTGGATAAAAAATACAGTATGTGAAGGCGTGTGTGAGAAATAGAGCTGTTGTCATCTTAATTCAGTTTGTGGGAGGGTAAATATCCTGTTTTAAGAGTACAGATGGTGACCATGACTGTATGAAAAACAGTATATGACAGTGCTTGAAGATTAGAGCTGTCACAATAATTGTGTGTGTGATATGCTTGCGGTGTGTGAGGGATGTCACAGAGACTTAATCACAGTGATTGACGGTGAGTGGACAAGAGTATATGTGGCATATGTTGTATCAGGAGAGTGTCTTAGTGGCTGTGTGTATATGTGAAACATGTGCGGTAATTGTATTTGAGGGGTGTGAGTGTGAGAGATTAATTTATGCTTTTTTACACACTACATACCAGGCACTGTACTCAGTGCTACCGATCCTTTTATGAACAGTTCCCTGCCCTCAGGGAACTAAGAATCCAATGGGGAAACGGCCAGGACAACAGGCAAGTTGTCAGGCATAATGATAAGGGCTATAACTAATAGCTCCGTGTGGCCATGGGAGAAGCACTCACTACAGAGCTGGGTGGTCAGGGAAGGCTTCCTAAAAGACCTGAAGAATAAATAATATAGAAAGATGAATAACTGGAAGAAAAGTATTCCAGGGAAAGCAAACCGCATATGAAGAAGTCAGAGCGGAGAAGGTAAGCCATGTGTCACATGATTTTGATTGTGTTGGGGGAGTGTGCTTGTAAATTAAAAGTGATTATCTATGTGTATAGCAGTTTAACCAAATGTAGCAGGAATCACAGCTGTATACTGAGGCAGTGTAGGGCAGTAGATAAGACCATGGGCTCTGGGGCCAGACTGGATTCAAATCCTAGCTCTCTCACTACTGGTATCCTGTTGGAAGCTTACTGACATGTGCCTCAGTTTTCTCTTCTCTAAAATAAAGACCGTAAGACTACCTACCTTAAGGGGGTTTTTAGTAAGAATCAAATGAGTTAATACATATAAAGCACATAAAACAGTGCCTGGCATGTAGTAAGCATTTATGGCAGTTTTGGAACATGACTGCAAGCTCTTGGAAACAGCTTAGTGACTCTCTTGGAACCAGTAGAATGCAGCAGAAGAGATGCTGTATAACTTCCAAGTCTAGGTCAGAAGAGGCCACGTGGCTTCCACCTGTTCTCTTGGGATTCTCACTCTGGGAGAAACATCGTAAGAAGTTTGGCTACCCTGAGACTGCCATGCTAGAGAGGCCACATGTAAGCATGCCAGTCAAAGGTCTAGCTGAGCTCCTAGCTGACTGCCAGAATCAACTGCCAGCCATGTGCGACACCTTGGACACGGAGCTCTGTCCAGCCTTCAGATGACTGCAGCCCCTGCTGGTATCTGGCTGCAACTGCATGAAAGACCCCAAGCAAGAGCTACCCAGGTCAGCCCTTCCTGACCTACAAAATCATGAGCAAAATAAAACAGTAAACTGGTTGTGCTTTTTTAAACTTTTTCTTTGGGAATAATTTCAATCTATAAAGTATAAAGACTGACTATTTAGACTGGGGGAATAAGGTATTGGTCCTAAAGCAATTATAATGAATTCCTTAGTATTCTGTGCCTCTGCGTCTGGTATAGGAGCACTCAGGGGGTTCTGAGCCTGATGATAGTTTGATCAGTAAAAGAAAAAGAGGATAAGGTGGTAATGAATACAAGCTTGTGTGCACATATATATTCAGTGACTAGAGTTTTCAGGGAGAAACTTATTTTCAGTAGAACCTATTTCAATCCTTATTTGCTGAGCTTCTTCTCTGCCTGAGTCCTGACCAAGATTTTCTTTCCTTCCTACTCTGTACCACTGCAATCTCTGTGTACAGGACAATTCCAACACTGCAGCCAAGCAAGCAAACCCATGCTGTAGAAACCATGTGTTGGTTGCCTACCAGGCATCCGTTTCTCCTTCCTTTCATACAGTGCCTCCTAATTTTCTCTCGGTGGTTTGAGAGTGACTGACTCCCACCTGCAGCTCCAGGGATTTACCCTAATTCACTGAAGATTATCAGCCCCCACTGGCCACAGTAATTAGCTGATAGATGGGCGTATGACCTAGGTGAAGCCAATCAAGGACAGATTCAACTACAGAATCAAAACTACAATGAGATACCACTTCACACCCACTAGGATAACTAGAATCAAAAAGACAGATAATAACAAACGTTGACAAGGATTTGGAGAAACTAAACCCCTCATACACTGCTGGTAGGAATGTAAAATGGCGTTCCTGCTTTGGAAAACAATCTGACATTTCCTCAAAAAAGTTAAACATAGAGTTACCATACGACCTGGAAGTTCCAGCCTTAAGTATATACCCAAGATAAATTAAAACATGTCCATATAAAAACCTGAAAGTGCAAGTTTATAGCAGCATTATTTATAATAGCCAAAAAGTGGAATTAACTCAATTATCCATCACCTGATGAACAGATAAATAAAATATAGGGTATTCATACAATGGAATATTATTTTGCAATAAAAAGGGATAAAGTACTGATATATGCTGCAACATGGATGAATCTTGAAAACATTAGGCTAAGTGAAAGAAGCCAGTCACAGAAGACAACATATTATATGTTTCCCACTGTATGAAAGGTCCAGGATAGGAAAATCTATAGAGACAGAAAGTAGATTAGTGGTTGCCAGGACTGAGGGGGAAATGCTCTGTGACTGATAATGGGTATGGGGTTTCTTTTTGGAGATATGAAAATGTTCTGGAATTAGATATCTATGATGGTTGCACAGTTCTGTAAATATACTAAAAACCATTGAACTATATACTTCTTAAAGTGAGTTTTATGGCATATGAATCAAATCTCAAAGCTGTGAGGATGAAAGATTCAATTGCAGGGTTTTATTTGAGCTACTAAGGAAATGTCTTTTTACTTCAAGATATTCCTCATGTCAACTCTACTCCTTTATTTTTAAAAAATTTAACTCAAAGTCAAGTGTTCAGCAAGGAAGAAGCCCACATGTTCAACTCCACGTAGACATTCTGTCCCAAAATGCTTTCTTGCCCTTACAAAATATCCCAAAAGCCTACAGCAAAAAGAAATTCTCCTGCAAAACAAACCACTGAAGACAGGAGTATCTGGCAGAGAAAGAACTAGTTGTCATTCATGCCAATTAAAGATGAATTTTCATCTTAATCTAAAAAGTTTCTTTCTCAAGTAGCTAAGAGATAACAGGGAAGTACAAAAATCTTCATCAGAAGAATGACCCAGAACCTTGGAAAGGACACTAGAGATCATGCCCCTAATCTTACCGAAAGAAATCCTGTGACTAGGGAAGGAATTTCTCTCCCAATGTCACCTAGCAAGTTGTTAGCAGGATACAGGTCTCCTGACTCCTATGCTCAGAGCACTATGCCCCATGCCAAGCTGGGTGTTACCCAGAATCCCACAAAGCCTCATAGCACAGAGACAGCATGATGCTGCCCATCAAAAGAGATGTTGAATGTACCATTTTGATTTCAGTGGAGTGATGGTCTGGCTAAAGGGGTGTCAAGAGACTTCAGTGGGCAGATTCAGGGTCAGATTTGGCCAAAAGATATGTTTTGAATACAATTTTTGAATTGGTTGCTGATATTTTAATTTAGAATATTTCACAAACAAATCTAGATTTCTAACTCTTCCTGAAAAAATTAAATGGAACATCTACCAACACTGGGCCAGCATTATCATAGGACAATGGCTAAAGGTAAGTACAGGCTGCCCTTGAGAAGAGTATGGATGTTCCTGCTCCTCAAAGTAATCAGCACCCTTGTATCACACCCCACCCATTTGATGTTACCTGTCTGGCCTCTGTGGGCTTTAAGAGTTTGCAAATCCTACTACTATATGCCAATGTTCTCCACCTAGAATGCACATTTGAGTCCCCTGTAGTATCTTAAAATGAAGAACCTAGGCTCCACCCCAGACTTAGTAAATAGAAATCTCTATTTGCAGACCAAGAATGTGAATTTGTGTATTTAAATACCCAAAGCGAAATTATTAGAGAAATGCAAATCAAAACTACAGTGAGGTATCACCTCACACCAGTTAGAATGGGCATCACCAGAAAATCTACAAACAGCAAATGCTGGAGAGGGTGTGGAGAAAAGGGAACCATCTTGCACTGTTGGTGGGAATGTAAATTGATACAGCCACTATGGACAACAGTATGGAGGTTCCTTAAAAAACTAAAAATAGAATTACCATATGACCCAGCAATCCCACTACAGGGCATATGTCCAGAGAAAACCATAATTCCAAAAGACACATGCACCCCAATGTTCATTGCAGCACTATTTACAATAGCCAGGTCATGGAAGCAACCTAAACACCCATTGACAGACAAATGGATAAAGAAGATGTGGTATATATATACAATGAAATATTACTCAGCCATAAAAAGGAACGAAATTGGGTCATTTGTAGAGACGTGGATGGATCCAGAGACTGTCATACAGAGTAAAGTAAGTCAGAAAGAGAAAAACAAATGTCGTATATTAACGCATAAATGTGGAACCTAGAAAAATGGTACAGATGGACCGGTTTGCAGTGCAGATATAGAGACACAGATGTACAGAACAAACGTATGGACACCAAGGGGGGAAAGTGGGGGGGGGGGGTGGGGATGGTGGTGTGATGAATTGGGAGATTGGGATTGACATGTATACACTAATATGTATAAAATGGATAACTAATAAGAACCTGCTGTATAAAAAAATAAATAAAATAAAATTCAAAATAAACAAATACCCAAAGTGACTCTGAGACACCACCACAGTTGGGAACTCTTGGAGGAGAGTAGACTCACGCATGTCCACTCTTTTTTTTTTCAGGACAAACAATGACCCTCTCATCTGGAATGTTGGTTACTCATCATCTCTAAAAATTACCATTGCCGAAATACCATTCCTGGCCCATCCCAGAGAAAGGATTTGGGGGTGGAGTGGGGAGGGAGGTGCTGAAACTAAGATTCCCCTGACCTCATCTACAGCTGAGTCAGACAGAACCCAGGCCTGGTGACCAAAGAGGGCCAAACTCCCAGATCAGAGAGCATTCGAATCTCATCACAGTTAATGGAAGAGCACCATCCACTTATTTCCTTAATAGGCCCCTGCTTCTAATGTGAATGAATGGCTGGTGGAGAATGAAACAACCCAGCAGGAGCTGCATGCATCTGAGATGAGACAGACGCACAAGTCTATTCCTTGTTTAAAGATCATGCTGCTAAGAATAGAAGCTGAAACACAGGCTGGAGCGTGTGCACACACAGCCCTAAGGAAGGCCACAACAGAGCTGGAGGAATCCACAGCTTAGTGGAGGATCATCAGAGAATCAGAGCCTTAAAGCAGAAAAGGGACCCTGAAGTCATTCCCTCTAATGCTCTCCTTTTATAGATGGGGAAGCAAAGGCCCAGAGAGAAAAGAGCACTCCTCACCATTGCCTAGAGATAGAGCAGAAGCATGACTGGAACTCAGATTCTGTCTCCCAGCCTGTGGCCTGACTTAATGTAGTACACTGCCTTGGGAGCCCAAGAGTCCAGAAGGGCCAAAGTCACACCACCCTTCTCAGGCATAACTGCCAGGAAGAATCTAGCAAGGGTGTCCATTATTGCATTTTTTTAAATAATGAAAAATCAAAAACCACCTAAATATTCAACAATGGGGACTTGATTAAATAAATAATGCTATAGCCATAGTATAGAACACTATGTGGCCATTAAAAATATTTTTTATTTATATAGGAAAATGAAAAGAGTGGGATACAAATCAGTATATACAGTATGATTCCAGTGTTACATATATATATATATATATATATATATATATAAAATAGCTACCATTTACTGAGCAGTTACCATGAACCTGGCACCGTGCTAATCACTTAAAACGTATTATCCAATTTAATCCACAAATCAACCAACTGAAGTGGATTCTATTTTTGTTTGTATTTTACAAAGAAAAGCTTCGGCACAGAGGTGTCCTATAGCTAGTAAATTGAAGAGTACATATTTAAACCCATGAGGTCTGAGCTCCAAAGCTTTGTATTTAATCATTATTAATAGATTTTTTTAAAAAAGAAAGGCAGGATATTCAGTTATCTTAGGTTATTTGCCACTTTTCATTTTTCTGTATTTTTTACCTTTTTTTCCTGCAATTTCACATTCCCTCCTACCCCCAGCCCCTGATAACCTCTAGTCTACTTTCTGTCTCTATGAATTTTCCTATTTTAGATATCTCATATAAGTGTAAGTATACATGTGTTCTTTGGTGTCTGTTTTATTTCATTTAGCATAATGTTTCAAGGTTCTTCCATGTTATAGCACATATGCATGCTTCATTCCTTTTTATGGCTGAATAGTATCCTATTGTATGGATATACTACTATTTGTTTATCCATTCATCTCTGTTGATGAACATTTAGGTTGTTTCCACTATTCGGCTATTGTGAATAATACCACCCGCTATGAACATTTGTGTACAAGTACCTGAGTTCCTGTTTTCAGACCTTTGGGGTATATGCCTAGGAATGGAATTGTTGGGTCAAATGGTAATGTTATGTCTCTTTGAGAAACTGCCCAATTGTTTTCCATAGCAGCTACACCATTTTACATTTCCACCAGCAATGTGAGAGGGCTCCAATTTCCTTACATCTTCATCAACATTTGCTATCTTCCTTTTTTTATAATAGCCATCCTGAAAGGTATGAAGTGGTATCTGATTATAGTTTTGGTTTGCATTTCCTAATGACTAATGATGTTGAGCATATTTTCATATGCCTATTTGCCATTTATATATCTTCTTTGGTGAAATGTTTATTCAAGTCCTTTGCCTATTTTTTTTAAATAAATTTATTTATTTTTGGCTGTGTTGACTCTTCGTTGCTGCATGCGGGCTTTCTCTATTTGCGGTGAGCGGGGGCTACTCTTCGTTGCAGTGCACGGGTTTCTCATTGCAGTGGTTTCTCTTGTTGCAGAGCACGGACTGTAGGCACGCAGGCTTCAGTAGCTGTGGCACGTGGGCTCAGTAGTTGTGGCTCGCGGGCTCTAGAGCACAGGCTCAGTAGTTGTGGCGCACGGGCTTAGTTGCTCCGCGGCATGTGGGATCTTCCCGGACCAGGGCTTAAACCCGTGTCCCCCACATTGGCAGGCAGATTCTTAACCACTGTGCCACCAGGGAAGTCCCTTTGCCTATTTTTTAACTGGTTTGTTTGCCTTTTTGTTGTTGAGTTGTAGGAGTTCTTTATATATTCTGGATATTAAACCCTTGTCAGATATGTCATTTGCAAATATATTTTCTGTGGCTCTTCATCCTCTCGATAGTATTCTTTGATGTACAAGTTTTTTAATTTAATGAAGTCCAACCTCTATTTCTTTTTAGTCAAGAAAAATATAAGATTATGTTTATGAACAATTTTTAATGATATGGGCAAAGCAGAAGCCAAAATTGTACCTATATGATTGAACTATGTAAAAATAAGTGGTAGTTAGATAATCTGGGAGACTTAACTATTCCAGGAAGATTGAGAATCAGAGTCAATATATAGAAACTACTTATGTCATTCTCCATCAGTCAGGTTGAACAGTGATGGCTGCTTTCTCTCTTTCTTCCCCGCAGCAGCTTTCCAAAGAGAGACATGCCTGCTGCTCTATGGGGACTGAGTCCTGAAAATTGAGCTTCCTCTAGCACCCAGGCCTGGTTTATAGGGCTCCAAACAGCTCTCTCTTTCACCCACACCCCTTACCAGGACTGTGACTATGGCTATTTTAAAGACTTGTGAAGAACTCAGGAAAGACCGAAAGAGTGGCAGAGAGAAGAGCGAAGTCCTTTCTTCTTTTGAATAAGCTAAGACATCTCTAGCTTCCAGAACAAAAAGATACAACTTCAAATGCAGCTATATGGATTTAGGTTAGACAGCTGGTAGAACCTGATAATAAGGCAAGGTAGACAGCGCCTAGGAAGCTTTTTAAAATGCAGTGGTTTCTAAGCCCTGTTCCTGTCCCCACAGAATTACACTGTTTCAGGAGAGAACTGAAAGGAAATGCTTTGTGATTGCAATCTTCCCTCCTGTGCCCCATGGGACATGGGATACTTCTGTCTCCTGCAGCTGCAACACCAGTGGTCTGGTCAGAACAAACAAGGTTTTCTTTTTGGAAAACTCAGGAGCCCTGGAGTGAGAGTGTGAGACATGGCATCCTAAATGCTAGAAAGGGAAGGGACTTGACAGGTCTACTCTACCTCCTATATTAGTCAGTGTGGGGGCGTTAGGGGACCCAATAAATAACAGCCCTCCTCCCCACCCAAGTTTTGAACCAATTGAGAAATAGGACACAGAAAACCAATAGATGGAGATCCAAAGGTCAGCTTTGTTGCTGATAAGACACAGACTGGAGGATATGGCTTAGACGTGAGGCCAAGTAGGCTTGCTTACACTGTTCCCAGAATAAATGTACCATTGAGTTATAGGCAGGGCTGGAAAAACTGCAGGCCTCATCTTATGGGGCTCTACCTCCGTAAAACTTGTAGCACATAGAGGAACACAGAATAACTGCCCCTTTTAGTCAGGTTGACTCCCAAAGAAAACAAAGGAAGGAGTTAAACAGAGCATGCCCACACCATTCTTCCAAACTCAAGTGGATAGTCAAGTAGAAGTCATACCTTCTTTGTGGAGAAGGATGAATAAGGGATGCGGAGAGAGGCTACTCTGGTGATTTTCAATTTTAGTGGGCATCAGAATCACCTGCAGAGCTTATTACAACACAGATTTCTGGGCTCCACCCCCAGAACCCTGATTCACTGGGTCTCTGGTATGGTCTGATAAGTCTTATTTTTTAACAAGTTCCCTGGTGATGCTGATGCTGCTTATCTTGGGACCACACTTTGAGAACCAGTGCTCAGAGAGAATCTCTCCACTTGGAAATATAAGGAGGAATAAATGATTCCCTTGACCATAAGGACTTGTTTGGTTGCCGGTGACAGAAACCCAACTCAAACTGAAATAAAAAGAACTTATTGGTTCATGTAACTAAATGATACAGCTGTTGATCTAACTTTAAGGACGGCTAGACTCAGAGACGCAGATGGTATCGTCAGGACTCTTTCACTGTCTGTATCTCTCAGCTGTGTTTGTCCCATATGACTCAAGTCTCAAGCTGGATTTGCCCTGGTGTTGGCAAGATGGCTCCACTTATTTCTCTTCCCCTGAGTCAGTGTTTCTCAAACTTCAGCATGAATCAGAATCACCTGGAGGGCTTGTTAAACCACAGATTGCTGGGCTCCAACCCAGGAGTTTCTGATTCAGTAGGTCTGGGGTAAAGCCCAAGAATTGGCAATTCTAACAGATTCCCAGGTGATAATATTGATGCTATCTCAAGAATGGAGAATGGATGCTGGAAAGACTCAAACAATAGATGTTCACTACTCTTTGTTTTACAGATCAAGAAACCGAGAGGTTACGTGGCTGGTCTGTTTTATCCCATTTAGAAGAGAACAGTTTTTCCAAGGATACATTGGTTTTGAAACAAGAAAATCTGACATCAAATCCCTACTGATAAACTGAGTAGTTTAGGGCAGGTTACTAAACCTCTTTACTCCTCTCTTTATTGTTTTAAAATGGGAATAACTGTGACACCTATTCATAGGGTAGGATGAGGGTGTGTTGATTTACTGGAACATGTAAGAGTCCTTTATATTTAGAGAAGTGTTAGATAGACGGTGAGTTTTAAATTATTTTATTTTAAAAATCAATGTGGATTATAATAGACCTGAAAATTAAAACTACATGGAGTCACTATTTTTTGTGTTATTAGTACTATTTTTCCCTTATACAATTGGCAAGATCAAATATTTGATAACACTTCATGGAGCAAAAGTCAGGGGAAACAGTAATTTTCATTCATTGTTAGTTGAGTCCAGTCCATAGCCTGTACTTTCAATGTACTCAGGGACTCAATGCCCCCCAAATTTCATCTCTTTGCCTGAGGAATTTTTCTGAACTGTGGAAGTCCGTTCTGGCCACCAGAAGGCCAGACCAGGGAATTAACACCTACCCCGCTATTCGCTATTTGTATCTCACACCCCCATGCTCCCAGAGCAGCCTTCAGCCAATGACTCTGGGGAGATGCAGCTTCCTCACCTTTGTTTAGGAAAATCCAGAAGCAAGTATTCTGCACCATTTCTCATCATTTCCAAGTGGGATTAAGTTTCAGTCACATACTGTATTAGCTGGTTTCATAATACATCCCTTCAATGGTTGCCTTCCTTTCCCTGTTTCACTCCCCTTCCCCTCAGCTTTCTAGTGTTTCCTGAGCCTTCCAAATACACTACTTGCACTAGAATTATTGTCACAGAGATATGCTTTTCTGGGGGAACCCCAACCAAGACGTAAACATTCTTTGGGAGTGGGCAATATCTAGCAAAATTACAAATTTACATGCCCTTTGACCTAGCAAATCTGATTCTAATAACTTATTTAATGGGTATATGCATGTAGAAAATAACATACATGAGGCTGTTTACTGAAGCACTATTTGTGATAGCAGATAGCAAGAGATTGACACAATTTAAATGTCCATTAATTCAAGACTGGTCAAATAAATCAAGGTACATTCATACAAGGAGATACTATGCAGAAAAAAAAGAAAAAGGAATTCATACTAACTTGTAACAATCTTCAAGATTTACTTAAATGAAATAACGGACAGTACGTATAATGCACCGCCATCTGGGTACAACGAGAGCGTATATAAATGTGTAGTTAGTTGTATCATTGACTTTTTTATTTCTAGAAGGATAAACAAGAAACTGGGAGACTATTCTTATATTATCTATTCAGAAAAACAAATTAATTAGTTAAAAACTTCTTTAAAATGAATGTGGAAAAAGAGTTTTACACTCAGAAAATTACTTATTACTCGTTTCAGAAACACATTTATTTTTAGAGTTAGATACTGTAACTACAAACACTACAAATTGCAATATGTCTAGAAAATGTTTATCAACAACCACCTAGAGCTTTAAAATGTATAGACAATGTGTCAATTAGCCAGGGAGATATTTTTTTTAAAAAAAGGAAAGGAAAGACAGGGAAGGTACTGAAGAACCCTAAGTCACACTTGGGGATTTTGAAGCTCTCGTTATAAATAACATCTCCCCTGTCCTTCAAACTTGCTATGAGCTGGGAGCTTTATATGCACATTCTCTTGTGTTCACTGCAGCTACTATCACCCTAGTTTTACAGATGAGGAGACTAAGGCTTGGGGAACTGAAGGGACTGGTTAAGGGCCACATAAGTAGAACCTGAATTTGATCCCAGGTCTCTCTGACCCCAGGGAAAGATATATGCCAACATCCTCTCAGTGCTACCTATTAAAGATGCAAACCTTGATAAGAGCTTTGAAAAAAGGACTCATATTTTAGAGTCATAATACCCCAAGGTCCAGGCTTGAAAAGACGCTAGTGAGCAATAGGGAAAGCCGTTTCCTCTTTGGCCTTTCTGCACAGATTTTCATGCCAGAGCCAGAGCATAGGGACCAGCAAGGGGGTTGTTGATTCATACCTTTCTGTGACTGGAGCATGCCAGCATCTGGGGCCATACTACAGGACAGCAATGTATTAAAACTAATTTGGAAAATATTTTTTGACAAACAATTAGTTTTGCCTTCTCAGTCCTTCACACAGTGCCTGGCACATAGAAGTTTCTGATAAAATACTTGTTGAGTGAATGAATGAACCACTAACTGGACAGCATAGTGTGAAGTGATGCAAGGAAGTCCAAAGGGGTAAAATACAGTTCCAAGTTATAACTCAGTTGAGGAGACAAGACAAAAATACCGCAATATTTAGGTAAGAGTAGAAGACAGGCCTAAAAGTAAGGCCTCAGTGCCAAAGGAAGCCTGAGCTATAGGAAATCAGAGGTGGGAAACAGGCCTTTAGGCTGATGTGATGGGAAGATGACATATATAGATAAGCAGAGACAAAGGGCGTTCTGGAGAAGACAATTTTTAGTGGAGATGTGGGATAAGCCCAATATCTTGATGCACGGGAAAGAAGCATAAGATTTGGAATTAGATAAGACCAGGGTTCAAATCCCACATCTACCTTTTATTGATGGGTACAACTGCTCAACCCCTCTAATAAGGATAATAATGGGCTTCAGGACCAGGCAGAGACATTCAGACAATACAGCCCCCACAGGTGGTCATTTTAGATGACTGGTCTTCAGGATCTTGTCCTTCCTTGAATGCTTGCCTAAAGCCAGACCAGAGAGAAGGAAGACTATGAATCGGAGAAAGGAAAGATATTTTCCTCTAGGCCCCTGAGATCCCCCAGACCTGGAGCCAACTGGAGAATGAATGGGAATTGGCGTTCTCAATGGACAGACTCAAGCTGGATGGAGCAGCTGTAGCAGAAGGAAATCCCCCATTGCTGCTCCTTGACATCATCTGAGCCTCTGCCAGTCAGTTCCCCAGCCCCAGGGGTCACCAAGCCAAGCTCCAGGCCTGGCCTGAGACACCCAAACCCTCTCCTGCACTGGACCTCCGTTTCTTTTCCTTGTCATCTTGCCCTTTGAGTCTCTACTTCTTTTCCTTTTTCACTCTTTTTTTTTTTTTTAATAAAGCAAGTTGATTTACAATGTTGTATTAGTTTCTGGCATACAGCGAAGTGACTCAGTTTTTTTTATATATATATATATATATATATATATATATATATATATATATATACACATATTTTTTTCATATTCTTTTCCATTATGGTTTATTACAGGATATTGAATATAGTTCCCTGCACTATACAGTAGGACCTTGTCGTTTACCTATTTTATATATAATATTGTGTATCTGCTAATTCCAAACTCCTAATTATCCCTCCCCCACCCCCTTTCCCCTTTGGTAAACATAAGTTTGTTTTCCATGTCTGTCTATTACTGTTTTGTAAATAAGTTCTTTTGTATCATATTTTAGATTCCACATATAAGTGATATATGGTATTAGTCTTTCTCTTCCTGACTTACTTCACTTAGCATGATAATTTCTAGGTCCACCCATGTTACTGCAAATGGCATTATTTTATTCTTTTTTATAGCTGAATAGTATTCCATTACATATATATATATATATATATATATATATATATATATATATATATATATATCCTCTTTATCAATTCATCTGTAGATGAACATTTAGGTTGCTTCCATGTCTTGGCTATTGTAAATAGAGCTGCTATGAACACTGGGATGCATGTATCTTTTTGAAGTATAGGTTTCTCTGGATATATGCCCAGGAGTGGGATTGCTGGGTCATGCGGCAACTCTATTTTCAGGTTTTTAAGGAAACTCCATACTGTTTTCCATGGCGGCTGCACCAATTTACATTCCCACCAACAGTGTAGGAGGGTTCTCTTTGCTCTACACCCTCTCCAGCATTTGTTATTTGTAGACTTTAATGATGGCCATTCTGCCTGGTGTGAGGTGATACCTCATTGTAGTTTTGATTTGCATTTCTCTAATAATTAGGGATGTTGAGCATCTTTTCACTTGTCTATTGGCCATCTGTACGACTTCTTTGGAGAAATGTCTATTTAGGTCTTCTGTCATTCTTTGATTGGGTTATTTTTTTGTTATTGAGTTGTATGAGCTGTTTGTATATTTTGGAAATCAAACCCTTGTTGGTTGCATCGTTTGCAGATATTTTCTCCCAGTCCGTTGGTTGTCTTTTTGTTTTGTTTATGATTTCCTTTGCTGTGCAAAAGCTTATTAGTTTGATTAGGTCCCATTTGTTTATTTTTGCTTTTATTTCTATTGCCTTGGGAGACTGACCTAAGAAAACATTGGTACAATTTATGTCAGAGAAAGTTTTGCCTATATTCTCTTCTAGGAGTTTTACGGTGTCATGTCTTATATTTAAGTCTTTAAGCCATTTTGAGTTTATTTTTGTGTATGGTGTGAGGGTGTGTTCTAACATCATTGATTTATTTGTGGCTGTCCAACTTTCCCTACACCACTTGTTGAAGAGACTGTCCTTTCTCCATGAGTCTTCACTTCTCTTTGTTTCTATTTCAGTATCTATTTCAGCTTTTCTGTCTCTGTTTCAGTCGTTCCCTCTCCCTCTGTTTCTAACTCAATTGTCTAAAGTTCTTTCTCCATTTTACTCACATTTGTCTCAATCACAAGCCCCGGCTCCCTGCACAATATTCTTTGTATTACTAAAACTCAAATCAAAGATGCAGAGGCTTGGCTTATTTACAAAAGCATATCAATCTAAAACTCAGTGTGATCATTTAGATTCATACCTTTATACAATACTCAAAAATATATCTCAGATGGATAAAAGAGTTAAATAGATGAAAGCCAAATCACAGAAAAACTGGCAGGAAATTGAATTCCCTATTTATCAGACCTTTGGAGGAATAATAACTTTTCAAGCATTGAAGCAAAGAAGAAATCACAAAGGAAAAGGTGAACAGATTTTACTATGTAAAAATGTGAAGCTTCTGTGCAAAGAAAAGTAACAAAAGGAAGATAAAATAGAATAATGTTTGCAGTAAATATTCAAAGAATTAATATATAAATTATATGAAGTTGATATCATTAAAAAGAAAAATTAAATCTTGAATAAACAGATCCCTTCCATAAATAGAAATACAACCATAAATCAACATAAGGAAATGTGTTTAGCTTCATATTTTCAAGTATGTGCAAATTAAAACACTAATAGGAACCATTTCCCTGCCATTATACTAGCAAAAATTAAAACAATGAGAATACCCAGTGCTTGTGGTTAAGTAAAGTTACACGATTCTTTTGGAACGCTCTTTGGCAATAATTATCAAGAAACTTTAAACTGTTTGTACCTTTGTCCCTTAATTCCATTCCAAGGGGTTACTCCTAAGGCAGCAGATTTTAAACTATGCTCCTTGCAACCCTAGAAATTCCACAGAATTGTCCATGGGACTGCTAGGAAAGGTATGTTTTAGGCAGGGTTTGGATCTATAAGCAAGAGAAATTAACCCTGGCTATCTTAAGCCTAAAGTCAATGCACTGAAAAAACTCAGAGGTTCACAGAATCAGTGGGAAGCTATACAAGCAGGTTCCGAAAGCAGGCAGAAAACAAGACAATTCCAGCAGGCTAGGGAGCTGGAACCACACTACACGTCTCAGAGCGAGCAGAGTCCGGTGCATGCGGCCCTGCTGCTGAGAGGAAAATGACCTCAATCACCCCCATACTGTCACATGCTCCTGATTCAAAGACATAGAAAAGAATGCCTAATTGAGCCTGAATCACATGCCTTGGGTTTTGCAAGAAAGCAGGAGGTGGGGGTGAAGAATATCCGTCTTTGGCTTACCAGTGGGAGATGGGAATTCTCTCCCAAGTCTCCACACATATGGGGAGTCTCCCCAAACAGAAAACTTGGGTATGAATTGCAAGATGATATAGGTACTGGACAGTTGGAAAGCAGGAAATACCTTCTACTGGGTGATGGGGTGTTGACCACATAAAGCTCTAAGCCCCCATCCTCACTTCAACTAAAGCAACTCCACATTTATCTGCTTTCCGAATAGGCTTCCAGGCAAGATGTTATTTGCAGGAAGCTTTCTGAAGCTTCAGCACATTTGAGAAGCCCTTGTGACAACACCAGGAAGGCTGGTTTAAGGCACATTACTGTCTCTTTTCTTCTTTGCTGCCTCCAAATAAAGAGGTTGGAAAGATGCTTTTGTAGTCTCCCTTGCAGGTAGGGGTGACCTTGTAACACAATTCTAGCCAGACAGACCTAAGTCTATGTCTACTGGTGGTGATTCTGGAACGATAAAAACAAAATGCAGACCTGAACCAGCGTTACCTCTCCCTCCTTTCTGCCTTGTATACTGATTTTATGATTAGAGCTTCAGCAGCCATTTTGAGAACACTGACATGAGAAAAAGGCCAAGGGAACCAAAGCCAGCAGTATTTTGCCTTTGAGTAACTTATTATATGAGAACGATAACCCCTTATTTGAAAGGCCATTTAGAGAAGCCTTCTTTTCCTTGCTGCTAAAAACATTACTAATTGAACACCGAAGAGAAAAATCTAAAAAAACTAAATATATATGCTGATAAGCTGTTCATTACAGAATTTTCCAAATTTTTTTTTTTTTAGAAAAGCCAGTAAATTTAAATATTTAACTATAGGAGATAGTTTAAACAAACTGCAGTCTACCCACTGGATGAACTATTATGCCCATGTTAAGCTGGATAAATATGAAGTCTTTATATGCTTATGACAAAATAATTCAAACACTAGAACACATAATTTATCTATGTTATTGTACTATACATAAAAACCCAGCTACCTATAATAGCTGCTATCACTTTTTTTTTTTTTTTAGTCTCACTGGAGCTCAGGTTCCTTACCTTTTTTACTTTTAATTAAAGTACAGTTGATTTACAATGTTTCAGATGTACAGCAAAGTGATTCATTTATATATATATATATATATATATATATATTCTTTTTCAGATTATTTTCCATTACCGCTATCACTTTTTAAGGAACTGGATCACCAACAGCACCTGCTGAGCAGAGTAGCCCAACAACCATGTTCTGTGCCATTTGGCTCTATGACCCCTCCTCTCCATACAGCCCAATGGCTGGAGGCGGGGAAGGGGCCAACATCCACTGAGATACTTTGTGTAAAACTCTGCTCAAACAGGAGTAAACTGGACCAATAAGTTTCTCATCCCTGGGTCCTGGTGCGCATGAGACCCTGTGTGCGCCCTCCAAGAGTGCAGTTTCTGTTTCCCCCAGTCCTGTGGAATTCCTGCGATCAAACCTCCCTGGCCTTCAAAGCCAGATTCTCTGGGGGCTCCTCTTCCCGTGGCCGGACCCCCAGGCTGGGGAGCCTGACGTGGGGCTCAGAACCTTCACTTCTGTGGTGTAATTAATTTCCAGTTTGTGTGTTGCCCACCCTGCAGGTATGGGATTTGATTTTATTGCGATTGTGCCCCTCCTACCATCTCGTTGTGGCTGCTTCTTTGTCTTTGGATGTAGGGTATCTTTTTTGGTAGGTTCCAGCGTATTTTTGTCTATGGTTGTTCAGCAGTTTGTTGTGATTTTGGTGTTCTTGTAAGAAGGGTGAGCTCACGTCCTTCTACTCCGCCATCTTGTCTCTGTCCAGGTTTATCATCCTTTGGAGTTGGAATCGGGGGAATACTAAGAGAATCAGGCAAACCACATCAGGGGCTGAAGCTTAAAGGACATGTAGATCACGAGGTCAAGTATGGGAATGAAAGGCTGTGAACATGTGTGTTGTCTGGAACTGGAAAATATTAGGCTGAGAAAAGATACAGAGCAGAGTGTAAGGAAGTCAGCGGGGGGGGGGGGGAAGGAGAGAAAGAGACGCAAAAAGAAGCAAAAGCACAAAGAGTAGCTAACTGAGGTAAATGACAGAGTGTTGGCATGGATATCAGGAGGTCCGACCAAGTTCTGGAAAGCTGCCTGAGATCTAGAACAGCTTCTCCAGCTCCAGTCCAACAGACTTACCAGATTCCAACCCCTTTTGCTGAATTTTGGTGGGACTCTTTTCCCTTTTAGCTAAATGGTTTCAATTAGACCCTGAAGCCTGGATGAGTGTGCATTCCTGGGAATTATAATAGCCTAACACAGGCATAAACACAATCATGTAAAACTCCTCTCTGAATATGGACAGGAACGTGAGCAAAAAAAAGCAACTGATTTGTCAGAGAAGGAAGTTTGTGGGTGATGTTTCTTTTGAGGAATTCATTATTACTGCTCTAATATTGTTTTTACAGTAAATAAAATTGAGTTTTAAAAGCACTGTAGAACTGGAGTAAAGCTTTATATGTGTGCGTGCTGTCTGACCCTGCAATACTACTTCCAAGAATGTAAGAATATAATCAGAGATAATGCATCAGAATGTTAAGTTCTTGAATACTCATCACAGCATGGCAGAAAAAAGAAATGTAAACCACTAAAATGCCAAACAAGAGTATTGATTAAATAAATTATGATATATCCATAATGGGATGCTGTACAATCATTAAAAATCATATTGTAGAAGAATATTGGTTGACATAGAAAATATTCATGATCTACTGCTAAGAAGAAGAAAAACAAACAAGCAAAAACAAAAACCAAAGAACCCTACAAAATAGTAACTATTTTGGTGACTTTTTTTTCTGTAGAGAAAACAATGTATGCTATTATAAGCATAAAATATATTAATATGGAAAGACAGATGCTAACATGTTAACAGTGGTCGGTCCTCAGGTTGGGAGGCAGGGATAATTAGAAGAAATTTCTGTATGTTTCCTTCATGCTTTTCTCATGTTTTCCTCCCTTAAATATTATGGAGGATTAGGGAGGTGGGTTTTATTTCCCCCATTTTTTTTTTTAAGAAAAACCTGCTGACTGCCCATATGCCTAGGAAACCATTGCCACAATTCCCAACGTTCTCCACAGCTCTCGAGCTTGGGGAAACCTAGGGAACTGCTCCCAGAGCCAAGAGCGCAGGTAATGACAAGGAGAGAGGAACAGACGACAGAGACAGAGGCTGGGCAAGTCAGAGGAAACGCAGGCCGCAGGATGGCGGGGATGCACTTGGAAGGGTGGCTCTGGAAGGACCCAGGGCTGCTGACCTGGGCTGCTAACAGGCTGTGCTCACAGAGGTATGATGCTTTAAGTCTGTGAAAAGCCCAGCCAACTAGGGGAGGCGGCTCTGCAAGCGCCCCAACCTGCTGAAGATGGTCTTGAGCGCTCAGAGCCCGAATAAGAGCTGTAAACCCAGCGGGGCTCCAGCCAGGCCCCTGGTAAGGCAGGCGTGAGCCTGGGAGGTGGGAACCATGTGCTGCAAGCTCAGAGCCTGGGGCATGCCTCACTCCCTACTGTCGTCCCCTCCGTCCCCACCAAGGCGGGTATCTGTCTAGTTTTACAAACACAAAAGCAAAGCAATTATGGTGACACTTGTCAACTGAAAAAAAAAAAAAAAGCACAGCATGAGGGTTGTGAGTTAAATTTTATTTGGGGCAAAATGAAGAATATAGCCTGGGAAACAGCCTCTCAGAGAGCTCTGAGGAACTGCTGGGAGGAGGCAGGGGTGGAGATCAGTATGTATGTGATTTTTGTGAGTAAGGTTACGTGCAGTCAAGCATGCATTTGGGCAGAGAGTTGCTGCGACTCATGAGGAGCAGATGTCTTCATTAATGATCTTAGTGCTTTTCTAGGTATGACAAGATGCAAGAATTGAGCTCATAAATTCTTCTCCTGAAAATATCTATCTGAAGGCCTGTTCTGCCAGTTTTTCCCAGAGCACAGAGTGCCTCACTCCTGATCTGAGCCCTGAACTCCTTTCAGGATGCGTTGAAGGTCAGCGACTGCAGTGGCTAGTGACTAATCCTCGTAGAAGAAGATGACGAGTGACAATTTTTCATCCACACACTGAAGAAATATGGAAACAGAAGTCAGATTTAGGTCTGACTCTCAACTCATTCAACCATGAGCAGGTCCTCTTGCTGCTTCATGCCTCAGTTTCCCATCTATGACATGGGAATAATGATAATATTTACCCCAACAGGTAACTCTGCATGTTATTAATGAAGACAAAGAAATGGTGTAAGAAAGGATATGTGAAAACTGCTTTGTAAATTATGAAGGACTAAGCTAATGTCAATCCCTGTTCATCAGATGTATGCCTTCTAGTTCTCTAATTCTGAATGTGATTTGTATATATCATGGTACCTCACTGCCTTCCAATTTCCACAGCTTGCGATGGAAAGCTCCACAGAGAAACGATAATTTAGACGTAGAAAGGAAATCAGATCCCAAGCAAAGGAGAACACATACCTGCTAATATAAAGATCAGTACAATTTCTGAGACTGAGGTTTGAATTCAGCTCTGAGTTTTACAATCGAGAAGATGTAAAAGGAACCATTTAGGGGAAATGGAATTTTCCCTAAATCCACATTGCTCAAGTAGCAGTCATTGAGGTACCACTCTCCCATGTTTTGCTGTATCTGTATGCCACCTGTACTTTTAGTAAATGAATACTTTAAACGTCTAACAAAAAAAATTTCCTAAGAAAACATATAACACTCCTTTAAGTGCTTGCCTTATATTTTCCTTAATATACTGTACAGAGCCCATCGTGGCATGTCCACACTGCCCAAGATCCTAGATCCCAAAGATCACTGGAGATAACTCCCCAGACCATGCCGAGGAGAGCAAGGTCCAGCAAAGGGACCAGACTTGCCCAAGGTCACATATCAGGTTGATATGTGGGAGGGACAGGTTGAGGCTTCCTGACCTCCAGTCCAGTGCCCTTGGCTCCCCTTTACCCACTGCCTTTCTCTGAGTCCCTCCCCCCACCATCCTAACTGACCCCTCAGTCAGGGTCTGTGCCTATGAGGTCCCATTAATGAGCCCATGTCTGATTCTGAAAGAAGGTGAGTTGATGCAATTTCGGTGACTCCCAAAACCACCTGGGATTCTTTCCTGGTCTCTTTCCCTAGATCGTGAGAACCAGGAGGGGAACAGCCATGATTCAGGCGGTTGGAGCAGAACAATAGGAGTGGAGGTGGAATCCTCTAGACCTCTTGACAAGTGGGTGGTGAATGAGCTTGGAACAAATCGTACAGGATGAAGAGAAATGGCCAGAGGAGGTGAAGGATTTCCGGGGCTCAGAAGTTTGTGTCCCAAAGGAAAGCACCCAGCAGAGGAGGCAGCCCAGGGTCGCCAGCTGAGGCTGAGCCAGCTGAGAAAGGGAGGCTGTTTAACCTGGGCTCTCAGAATGGTTCCCTTTCCCCATTTGTCCACCTGAGAGGATGCCTGCTGTAATATGCCCTACGGTGCTATATGAGCTAGCAGAGCCCCATGTGGGTCCCAGGGACAATTTTATCAAGGACTGCAAGGTGATATGAAACCCAGGCAGGTCCCCTGGGGCCAGATGGGGACATGTCCCCTTCACGCAGATGCCCCCGCCCCAGGACCCCTGCAGAGCCAGTGAGCAGTGCTGCATCAGACTAGTAAGAACAACCTGCTGAGCTCATCCAGAGCTCAGCTCTAATACAGATTCGGGCTGGGAAGAGGGGTACAGAGACTCCACTAAGTCTAGTAATCATGCTGCCAATGCTCAAGGTGGACATGGAGGTGCCTTTTCAGCTCCACTTGGCCTCTGCCAGGTGTTGCTCTTGGGAGACAGAGGGATGAAGGAACAAGCCCTGGGTTAGGAGCCAGCAGGCTAGAGTTCTTGCTCTGGCTCTGTGTGATGTCAGGCAAATCCCTTTGACACTCTGGGCTTCCGTTTCCTCATCTGCACAATTATTTTCTTAATTCTTGTCCTGTTGCAAGAATTAGGAAATCTAGGTTCTGAGGTCAGATGGACTTGGTTTCTAGTCAAATTCTTCTAGTCAAAGGAGCTCAGAGTTCAGCAGAGGACATAGACAAAGACAGACAATAGAGACTGGCACAAAAGCAGTAATCTTGCTTCTTGCTCAAGCCTGAATAGACAGTCAATAGCAGAGTGAGGACTAGAATGAAGGATCTGGACTCTAATGTAAAGACACATCTAACAGATAATCATACAAATAATTAATGGAATAATTAATCATAAACGTGATAGGTGCTGTGAATGAAAAACAGAGGATGCTGCCAGAGTACGAAACAGATTATAACATGACAGAGAAGCCATGTTAAAGATTTTGGACATTCTCCAAAGAGTCATAGGAAATCATTTAAGCAAAACAGTGATGGTGAGAGTATGCTGCAGTGAAGACTGGATTGGAAAGACACAACAGTAGAGGCATGGACACCTGTTAAGAGGCTCTTGCAATAATCCAGACAAGAGATGGTAATGGCATGGGTTAGGGTAGTGAGGACAATAGACCAATGTGGTAGAACCATCAGGACTCAATAACGGATTTGATATGAAAAAGGGAAGAGAGAAGAAATGTTAAAGATGTACCCTGAGTTACTGGAATGAGCAATAGGGTAAATGATGATGCCATCTACTGGGATTGGGGTATGAGAGGAGGGGCAGCTTTTGGGGGAGAAGACCTTTAGTTCAACTTTGGTGGTGTTGGGCTTTCCTGTTGTGATGGTGGTTGTTTTGCTTGTTTTGGTCTGGTTGTTTTGTTAAGTTTGCCTGTGAAATTGAGAAGGCAGTTAGATATGTAAGCCTCTCAGTCAGAGAGGAGGGGGCTTCAGAGTCAACCCAATATGGCAACAGAAGCCACAATGGACAGAGAGAGGCAGCCTGCCTGGCCCTAACACAGAATAGGGAGTAGATAGAGCATAGGCTTTGAATGACACTCACTGGTTTCCACTCCCTCTTTACCATCAGCCATGTGACCTTGGGCAAATTGCTTCATCTCTCTGAGCATAAGACTCCTCATTTGTGAAATGGAAATGATTTTAGCATCCTCACCAAATTATCATGAGAATTACACTATAATACAATTAACAGTTCAAAAGACTTTCATCTGCTATATGTGAGGATATTTCAGACAAGCACCTTGTACTATATGTTAAAAGCTTGGTGTGAATTCTAATACCCAAACAATGTTTTTTTTAACAAAATAAGATATCCAAAGCACTTATCACTGTAGAGAGAGAGCATAGCTTAGGTTTCCGCAGCTATTTTAGAGATAGACAACTCGGATTCAAGCCTGGACTTCCACTTCCAAGTTGCGTGACTTTGAGCAATTATTTACTGAGTTTCCTTTTCTGAAAAATTGGGAGAATAATGGAATCAGCTTCATGAGTTTGTTGCATGGATTAAATGAAATAATGATGTAAAGTACCTTGCATTTACTATGTGCTCAAAACATGTCAATTATTATTATTATCTGTAATAGATTGTCTGGCACACAGTGAGTATTCGTTACATTTGTTCCCCCAGATCCTCCTCGCCATTCCTCCACCCTCCACACGTCCATCTGCACACATTTTAGGTGCACAGGCCTTACTCAGTGTCTGCTTACAGAAGAACCAGAGCTCTCTAAGTCCTAATTCCTCACGGCTCCCTGAATTCAGCTCTCTCCGCAGCAATCTATTCTCCCCCTTCATTCAACAAGCACAACAGATAATACAGGACATTGTCACGTTGTTCTCAAGTACCAGCTCCCCTCCCTCACTGGGAATGTAAGAGACAGAGGCTCTAGGCCATATGCTCACATCATCAGCTGTGTTTCCATGACGACCAGTCCAGCATAACTAGATGTTTCAGCAGAGATGAGCTGTTACACTCAGCTCCCCACAGAATGTAGCTGACTAGCTATTATTATATTCCTTGCATTGATCTAAGGGCTAAAGCAGGCTAGATATGGCTCTGAGGGGTGGCGAAGTTTGTGTTTGCATAAGTAAGAGATTGAATTTGGGAATGCATTTGGCTATCCATTGCAATAAATGCTTTGGCTGTAATAAGTTAAAAGAAATTTGAAACAAAAATTGGGTTCTAAATGCCACAACAGAGGAAGGTACCTATTGCTATGTGAACCAAACAAAGATACAGACCTAATTCTCCCTAAGAGGAATGAAGAAGACTTCATTTTAACAAAAACTTTGGCATTTGTTAAAATGAGGTCTTTAAAAAAAAAAAAAGAAACGTACTCTAAATGTATCAGGGTGCTTTCAACTGCAAGTAGCAGAAAACCTAACTAGAGCATTTTAAATAATTATGATATTTGTTATCTTCACGCTCCAGAAAATCTAGCAGTAAGCCTTTCCAGGGCTGGTTAATTCAGTGGCTCCGGAATATCACCAGGATCCAAGTGCTTTCTGTCTTTCCTTAGCATGTCTGCAATATCTGCAATATGTCCCCTCACGGTTAAGAGATAACCAAAGCATTTCTAGATATCACAAGCAGACATTTCATCTCCAAAGAAGAAGAGCATTTGCTCCCGTGCATCTTTTTTGTGTAGTGAGGAAAACCTCTCCCAATACTCGCCCTGCAGACTTCCTCTCAGGTCCTAATGGCATTACTTCATCATGGATTCAAAGTCAAGGATTTGGATTTTTATCCTGCAGAAAATGGGGAACCATTAAAGGATTTTCAGCCAGGTGATGGAGTCATAGATAGATCACTTAGAGAGTCATATGGAGGATGCAATAGAGGGATGGATGGATGAGAAGCAGAGAGACCTGTTAGCAAACTGTTGCAAAATCCATATAGGAGATGATGAGGTCTGAACTAAGTTAGTGATGGTAGCAATTGAGGTGGGAGATAGGAAGATAAACGGAGGGAGTTGGAGCTGTTAGATTATCATGATATTAGACACAGATTGATTGGCTAGAATGCTACTTAGATTTCTTATTTTTGTATCTGAGTAAAAGAGTCTTACCACCAACTGAGCTGAAGAACATCACAGGACCAAATTTGAGGGAACTGATGATTAGCTCAATTGTGTAACTATGGAGTTGGGGGACCACAGTATATCCAGGTAGCAGGACAATACAGAGGCTGGAAGCTCAGAAAAGAGATAGGGAGCTGGGGTCACCAGTATGTGAGGGGTTGGTGTAAATCAAAGGAATGGATGAGGTCACCCAGAGCAAAAAGGGAAGGGTGCCAAGGACAGACCCTGAGTGAACAGCATTTAAGGAAAGGGCCATGGACAGGAATTCAGTGAAAAAGATGGATCCAGAGAACTCAGAGAGGTAGAAAGAGAAGCAGAGAGGGTGGTGTTATAGAAGCTAAAGGAAGAGGACCCCAAAAGAGTGTAACATCTTACAGAGGAGCTAGGAAGATAGGGGACTGGTTTAAGCTTTAATAACACTGATACATTCTCTTTCTACAAGTCTGGCTGTGAAGGGGAGTGGAGAGATAATGCGATGACTGAGGCAGGTGGGGGAGGATTTTATAAACGTGGAATGAGGCTTGAGCATGTTTATAGTCTCAGCATAGGAGCCTAGAGCCAGGGAGATGCTATCGTTGCCCTGCCTGACCCAGATACAGGACAATTTTGGAGCAGAATTCCAAAAGCTAGAGTTTTCTCCTCTCCCAAGGCCATTCCAGGGGTACCTAGGGATGGCTGCTCAACAGGGGGCTGCCAGGTGTTCCCTCAGTTTCTGTTCCTTCGATGACATTCATCTACATGCCTGTATTGTTCTTGGAAGATACACGGGAATCAATTATGGTCTCCACTTAATACTGGCTTACTGAGAATTATGCAAAATACCAGCTGTCTCCCAGATCACCTCATTAGTGCCTTGGGGTGGTAATTTCATGGAAATGACTCTGAGGCAAAGTTGGGCTGCCCAGCAGGGAGCCTTTTATGGTAGGCATCTGTCTTCTAGATCTTCTCTGCCTCCTTTGAGGCCAGCCGAATCAATTGTCCCCAGGCCAGACTCAGGGTGAGGGGGGGCTGCACCCTCAGCTTCCCTGCTTCCTTCAGACTCAGAGGGCCCTTTGCCCTGGCCAGTCACTCACTGTCCATCCCTTGGTGGCACAACTTGGACTAGAAGCAAAGAGTAGGGGACTGTACCTTGGGAGGATCAGGAGTATGTAACCTGGAAGAGACACAGAAAAGCTGTCAACACTGCAGAGATCCCATCAGAGCCTGGGACACCCAACACTTACCTTCACAGCCCCAGTGGGACATATTTTGAGGTATTGGCGTCTCTAGAGAAACCATCTGCTTCACTCTAGGAGTTTACTCCCAGAAGCCATGTTACTGCTGCATCACCCTATTCATCATCCCCATCATTGGGTAATTGGTCCAGGGTGGACATTGGGCCCAAGAACTTTTCCCATAATTGTTTTCATTGCAGAATTCCAGTGCTCACCACTCTACCTAGCACAGAGTAGGAGCTTGACAAATATTTCCTGAATTCATTTTTACCTTTGCATTTACCACATCCTATTTGCTTTACCAGGAAGGATTTTTCTCTATCGTTTTCATTTAGCTAATGCCTTCACATCTTTCCAAGCTCACTCAAAACATCATCAACCCCATGAAAGCTTCAGTGATTCCCCACCTCTGACCTGTACTGTAGTATTCAGAGCTAATCTCTGAGGTAGAATTTTGCACTCTGTATTGCAAATATTTTCTTGCTCATCTGCTACTTTGTCCTCTCTTTCTCTCTAGATAGATAAATGATAGATAGGTAGATATATAGGTAGGTAGGTAGGTAGGTAGGTAGATAGATATACAACCTAATGCATTTGAGACTCATCTATGTTGTACGATGTATCAGTACTTCATTTCTTTTTATTGTTGAATAATATAACGCATTTTATTTATTCATTCTTCAGTTGATAGACATTTAGTTCGTTTTTGCTTTTTGGCTATTATGAATAATGCTGCTATTTACATTCATGTACAAGTTTTTGTGTGGATGTACATTTTCATTTCTCTTGGAATAGCTGGGTCATATGGTAACTCTATGTTTAAACTTTTGAGAAACTGCTAGACTGTTATCTAAAGCCCTGTACCATGTACATTCCTATCATCAGGGTGTGAGGGTTCTAGTCTCCACATCCTCGGGCAACACTTATTATTATCTTTTTTATTATAGCCATCCTAGTGAAAAAGAAGTGGTATCTTATTGTTGTTTTGATTTGCATTGCCCTAATGATTAGTGGTGTTAAGTATCTATTCATTTGCTTATGGGCCATTTGTATATCTTTGGAGGAATGTCTATTCAAGTCCTTTGCCCATTTTTTAAACTGGGTTATTTGTCATTCAATAAGTGTTTGATAACACTTATTGAATTGTAAGTGTTATTTATGTGTTCTGAATGTAAGTCTCTTACCAGATGTATTTTTGCAAATATTTTCTCCCATTCTGTGGGTTGTCTTTTCATTTGCTTGATGGTGTCTTTTGAGGTACAGAAGTTTTAAATTTTGATGAAATCAAATTTATCTACTTTTTCTTTGGTTTCCTGTGCTTTGGGTGTTGCATCTAGAAAGGCTTTACCTAACCTAAAGTCATGAAGATTTATTCTCTCTTTTTTTTTTAATGGAGTTAGATTCTTTATTACCCAGGGCCATCTTTCAAATTCAGCCCCTGTTTTCTTTTCTTTTTTAAATAAATTTATTTATTTAGGCTGCATTGGGTCTTCGTTGTTGCTCATGGGCTTTCTCTAGTTGCGGCCAGTGGGGGCTACTTTTTGTTGTGGTGCGTGGTCTTCTCATTGTGGTGGCTTCTCTTGTTGCGGAGCACGGGCTCTAGGTACGTGGGCTTCAGTAGTTGTGGCACGCGGGTTCAGTAGTTGTGGTGCACGGGGTTAGTTGCTCTGTGGCATGTGGGAACTTCCCAGACCAGGGCTCAAACCCGTGCCCCGTGCATTGGCAGGCGGATGCTTAACCACTGCGCCACCAGGGAAGTCCCATGAAGATTTATTCTTACGTTTTCTTCCAGGAATTTTATAGTTTTAACTCTTACGTTCAAGTCTCTAATCCATTTGGAGTTAAAAAGGTTTAATCTTAAACTCATTATTTAAGATTATAGGTTGGGAACTTGATCGTTTAGAGCATAAGTAGGGGAGTGAAATCTAGCCTGAAGATACCTCTTCTCCTGAATAGGGGGAAGGCTTCTCCAGCATCAGTGTTTTCTTTCAAAGTGGAAGAGTTTGGTTAGTGTGACATTCTCCATTTATTTATTCTGTCCACAGAAAGCGGAATGACTTAGTGATTCATAATCTGGATATGTTTGATTCAGTGACATCTTCTCTCCTCATTTTTCTTGGGTGAGAGCCTGCCTGCAGGGAACAGGAGTTCTCCTCTGCTCCTCCCTGTTGTATGTCTTACCTGGGCAGCACCCCATATCTGCAGGCAGCTGTGGTCCAGCACTACCTCCACTGAATGGTGAGTCTGCATAATTTTGGAGTTCAGTTAGCAGACTTATTTGGCTCTCACTGTCAGCTGTATGTCCCAACTTAGCCTTTATCACCAAAAAGGTGATATTTTGCCTACCATCTATCTAACTTATTCTTTGTTTAATTACTCAATTTGTTTAGAATCCAGACAATGGGACGGGTTCTCTGATTGGGCCACATCAGAGACTCTAATAATCCTTTTCCCTCTTTAAGCCTCTAGTATTGGGAGATGGGCAAGAAGGAAGGAGAGATTGTCTTAATTTGACTGGCCCTAGCTATAGTCCTCCCTCTGTTGGTTATTGTTGCTTCTCTGGCTGACAGTGATGGTCCATTGATGACCTCTGTCAGACAGATTTCTAAAAGTAGGCTCTCTCATGGAGAATGTGTGGGAGTTCTTGGAGGGAACTGCAGGAACCTCCCCACTAGAGAGTGGTCTGAAAAATCAGTCAAGAGTCCAGTCAGGAAAGAGACCCCACATTCAAAAGAGTAACTGAAGAGACTTTAATGAAGAGACTGTTGGCAGAGGAGTGGACAAGGTTAAGGGAGCCAACCAGGACTGCTGATGCACCCAAGGGTAGTCAGGGGGAAGCCTGTACCACCACTAGGTTGGAAGGGATATGGGGAAGGAATTGTTAACCACGGAAGAGGGGACACCCGAATGCTGTGGCCATAGGAAGATGAGAGAAGTTATTGTAAAACAGTGGCCCAGCATGGAGGGCATTGGGACAGGGGGATAAATATCTTTCTTTCCTCCCATCTTCTCATCTCTTGCTAGTGTGTCCTATTGCCCAGACCCAACTGGAAACCAGAGGGCAAAGGAGACTTGTGATAATGTCCATAGAAGTAAACCTCCCAGGTCACAGAGCAGGGCAGGGAAGGGTAGGGAATGGAGCTGGAGAGGCAAGTGGACAAAACGCAGCACATATGACATGAGAGGTGGGGCTCTGCTCTTCCACACCCCTCAGCTACCACTATCAGGGTGACAGCAGCAGTACTGCTGTCAAAGTGCTTATGTCTAGTGCATATTCTGATTAAGCAGCAGCCATGCCATCCAACTTTGAATATCAACCCTGAGCATACTTTACAGCTTCTTAATGCTGGGGTTTCCTGTCTGGAAGATGGAACAACAATAAAATGGATAGAACAACAGGTAGAACAACAATAAAAAGGATCAAGCCCCCTTACTCTGTGATATTCACTTGACCTTCAAGGAACTCACAGAAACTTTCAGCTCTGAGCAGTGGGTATGCAGACTATTCCACTGCCCCACTTCTTCTCTCTGGCCTGCCATCCCTCTCCAATTTTATTCTCTCCTGCTCAGTTAGACATGAGATAGTTCAGTAATCTACTGCCTAGGCAGATGTCCAACTGTAGAATAGAATTCTGGTCTCTTCTTACAGGCAACTGTAATGTTTACAAATGATTCTTTTGGGGCTCCCCCTCCATGCCCCAGCATGAGGCTTCAGGTAGACAAGAAAGAACCCACTCACCTTGAAGAAATGTTACAGTCTCCACAGGCCAACTACCCTCAAGAAATCTCTGCTGTCTTCCCTACTCTATATTTTAATATATTTTGGAAAGAAGGGTATAGTAGTGGAGAGGTGATAGATGGTGGCAGCAGGGCAAATTCTGTACCAGGAGAAGATCGAAAGGTATGGGGGTATACCTCCAAATGTAGGCTGTTCTTTTTAGAAGGTGAGATATTTAGTTATTTTCTGTTTTTTTTTTTTTTCTCCAGCTTTCAGCTTTAGTGTGACTGCAGGGCAGTAAGAAAATAACTACTAACATCCTATTAAAAAAATAATTCCTGGGAATTCCCTGGCGGTCCACTGGTTAGGACTCTGTGCTTCCACTGCAGAGGGCACAGGTTTGATCCCTGGTCAGGGAACTAAGATCCCACAAGCCTCTCAGTGTGGCCAAAAAAAGAAAAAATAAGTAAATTCCTGCTCTTGGCAAAATTTTAAATACTGTAAATATAGATGTAATATAGAAAGTACAAAGCTCCCATAATCACAGTTCTCTGAAAAAACACCAGTGCTAGCAGTTTGATAAAATTCCTTTAGACTTTTTTTTTTACAATGCATATAAACTTTATTAACTTTAAAAAACAGGATCTCATAGTGCAAATACTATTTTGTAACTTTCTTTTTTTCACTCAACAGAGTATCCTAGACATTCATAAGTTTTCTCACTGTCAGAGTATGGAGTTAAAAGTATTGAAAGGGGGGGCTTCCCTGGTGGAGCAGTGGTTGAGAGTCCGCCTGCTGATGCAGGGGACACGGGTTTGTGCCCTGGTCCGGGAAGATCCCACATGCCACGGAGCGGCTGCGCCCGTGAGCCATGGCTGCTGAGCCTGCGCGACCGGAGCCTGTGCTCCGCAGCGGGAGAGGCCACAGCAGCGAGAGGCCCGCGTACCCCAAACAAAAAAAAAAAAAAAAAGAAAAAAAAAGTATTGAAAGGGGGAAAACCAGAATGTAGTGTTGAATTAGGATTGGTGGAAACTGATGAATTTCAACATATGTAGAAATAAATATACTGTACATATAAATGTCTGTATGTGTGCCTACACTCACACACACACACATATATACATAAGTATATTCCCTAGCTGCCCATTCTTAGGGTCCGGAAGGAGTGATAGCCCAAACACAATGAGCATAGCTAGCACTCAGTTTTTGGTTTCTAAAAACCATCCTCCACCAAAAGGAAACAGGGTTCCTTGGAGAAATGGTTGATTGAAGGGCTCAATGAGGGAATATACAAGATGAACCTGGAAACTCCTTTTGTATAAGGAAAATAAAGAAATGCTCAAAAAACAATGGGGACAGGTAAAAAGGACATAGAAGCAAGCTTGAGGGGACCCCCACCAGGCAAATCTAGAATAATTTGCACATCAAAATAAATAATGATAATAATGGAGTATAGGGGGCTTCGCTGGTGCTGCAGTGGTTAAGAATTCGCCTGCCAATGCAGGGGACACGGGTTTGAGCCCTGGTCCAGGAAGATCTCACATGCCATGGAGCAACTGAGCCCATGCACCACAACTACTGAGCCTGCCCTCTAGAGCCCGTGAGCCACAACTACTGAGCCCGCATGCCACAACTACTGAAACCCGTGTACCTAGAGCCCGTGCTCCGCAACAAGAGAAGCCACTGCAATGAGAAGCCCGCGCACCTCAACGAAGAGTAGCCCCCGGTCGCTGCAACTAGAGAAAGCCCGAGCACAGCAACGAAGACCCAACACAGCCAAAAATAAATAAATAAATTTATTTTTTAAAAATGGAGTATAATCCACTATATAAAATATAAACAATGAGTGCATACTGATATAAATAAATAAGTAAATTGAAAACTTGATGAAGGATAGTATATTTGTATGGTTACAAAACACATTCCCACAAAATACTTATTAGTTACAAAAAGGAGAATTGTTGCTCAATGGATAGTTTCAGTATTGCAAGATTAAAAATATCTAGAGTTCTATTGCACAACAATGTGCATATAGCTAACCACCCTACTGTACACTTAAAAATGGTTACATGTTAAATTTTATGTTATGTGTGGTTTTTTAAAACCACAATAAAAATACTTATTAGTTACGAAGGGAGAGAGTACTTTTTCAGTGGAGAGGTCTGGCAGACACCACCTTAATCAAGTGATCAAAGTGATCATTAGTGATGGAACAAATTGAAACCCTATACCACCTGATAGGATGCAATGGGAACACAGCATCATTCCTGTGATACATATGCCAAAGCTGAATCTCGGGCAAATCTAAATTGAGGGACATTTTACAAAATAACTGGACCGTAATCTTCAAACGTGTCAAGGTCAGGAATGTCAAGGAAAGATGGAAGAACATTGTCAGACTAAAGGAAACTAAAGAGACATGACAACAAAATGCAACATGTGATTCTGACCTGGCATGCTTTTCCGTAGATGATCTCATTGGGACAACTGGTGAAACTTGCCTGGGTGTAATGTGTCAATGCTGAGTTCTTGATTTTGATGGTTGCATTGTGGTTAAGTAGGAGATTGTTCTTGCTTTTATCTTATTTTAATTTTAAATATTTATTTATTTGTTTAGGCTGTGCAGGGTCTTAGTTGCAGCATGTGGATTTCTTAGTTGCGTTATGAATGCAGGATCTAGTTCTCTGAGCAGGGATCAAACCTGGGCCCCGTCCACTGGGAAAGTGGAGTCTTACCCACTGGACCACCAGGGAAGTCCCTTTTCTTGCTTTAAGGAAATACACACTAAAAGACTCAGTGGTGCTGACTCATCATGTCAGTGCCTTCCTCTCAAATAGTTCAGGGGAGTAAAAGTTATTCCACGTATATTGAAATTCATCAGTTTCCACCAACACCTACATAGGTATTATACTTGCAAACTTTCTGTAAGTTTGAGATTGCTTTTAAAAATTACTATTCTTCTGGAGGAAGAAAAGAATGTGGCACTAAAATGCTGATTAGAATCTGCCTAGGGGCAGGATTGTTGATAGAGGACTTCCCTGTAGCTTCCCCATAGGCAGAAAACTGGCTTGTTCATTGGAGGATCTCATTCCTGCCTTCCAAAGCTCCTGGTGTCTTTCCAATTCCTGAGGGTACGTTGTATGATATGGCAGGGAAAATCAATTTACTTTTTGTCAGGGTCCCCTCTACAAGTTCCTCTGCCTTAGTTTGGCTTCTCCCACAAGCAGAGCCCGAGGCAAGAACCTGAGTGCAGAAGTTTATCTAGCAGATGATTCCAGGAAGAAGGAGTAAGGAAGCGGAGAAAAAGAAGTCAAGGGAAGAAGGAAAGGCCACCTGCTTTCTCTAGTTCAGACTGTGTCATCAAAGATGCAGTTTCTGTTTTTATTGACCTCATTGTTTATGTGGGCTAATTTCTGAGTAAAGAAGAAGAAAAAGGCCTTGATTTTGCTATCTTGTAATCAGAAGTCTACTAATTGATGCTTGTAATTTATTCAATACTTGCACTGCTGTAAGAAGTTCCCAAGCATTGTCCCCAGCTCTCCTAGGTCTCTCATTTCCCAGGGTTTCTCTGGCATTGCTGGCCCGTGACGTGGGATTTGCTCATCCGAGGCAAACCACAGGTTAGGCTCTTTCCATCCAAGAAGGAACACATTACAGGTCCACAATTTTCACAGAAGCATGTCAGCTCTGGTCCTGATGGTTTTATATTTAAGTCTGTGGATAGCCCTATAGTTATCAAATGGATGCCACAAGCCCCTACCAAGAAGCAAATCTTAGAACTGAGTGCAGACTATCTTCTTACAAGAAGCACAGTTGAAATAAAAAAGCCCAGATGAGAGAGACTGAGAAACAAATGCAGCACTCTCAGACAAGGTCAGATCCTCTCTTACACAACATTCTCCTGTGTAGCATTTTACAATATCACGATTAAACAACTGTGAAGTCAGTTGTCTGATGCCTAGCCCTCCTCCACTATAAGATAAGCTCTATGAAGTACAGATGTGTTGTCATCTAAAGCTGTTTCCTCAGCACCTAATAAATAGTTGGATTCCAATAAATATTTGTGTAGTTTGTGCTTTCAATTGCAAGTGACTGAAGCCCCAACTGAAATTTGCTTTCCAATACATTTAGAGGTAGGGTAGGTTCCCAGGTTGGTTGGTACAGAAGCTCAACAATGTCATAAGAATTCTGGTTCTTTCCAGCTCTCAGTATGTCATCTTCGATGTTGACTTCATCCTTCAAGCTGCAAGATGACTTCAAGATGAGTTCCAGGCATCACACAAAATGCAGAGGAAGGAGAAAGAGCGATTCTCTACGGCTCTTTCTTTGAAACAAAGAAACTTTTCCCAGAATCCTCCAGCAGGCTTCTTCATTCTCATTGGCCAGAATTGGGTCATATGCATATTGCTACACTCATCCCAGGCAAGGGGTAAGACTGCCTTTAGACCGGTCAGCCAGGCCTCTCCCTTGGAGCTGGGAGCAAAGTTCACTTCCCCTGATGCACATAGCTGCATGAGGGAGAAGTGGATGGCAGAACAAAATCATGGTTCTGTTAAAATGGAAGCTGAAGGCAACACAGTGTCCTCTGTGGGTTCACACACCATGGAGCTGTCGGCATAGCACACTGCAATTCTAATCTGCTAGCCTGGGCCAGACAGCAATCTCTGTAAGAGACATGGGCTGCCCTCACTACCCTCCCTTCCGATGTGGACTTCTCCCCCAAAACATTTCCCCTCTCTCTTTCTTGTTGCCCACCTCCCCACTGAGTTCTGGAATCAGCCCCAGGGACACAGCTTGTGTTTCCCTTGAGGTTTTTGCTACACTCCCATGGAAGACACTGCTTATGTTTTTGCTCCCTATCCTTTATATAAGAATCTGTGCTGAATTTCTCCTTGAATTACAAGTTTGTATCTGTGGACAAATATCCTCTCACCACACAAGGACAATTATACAATCCATCATCATTCTTTCTTACAGTGGTGAAACTTAGAGCTATGTGTAGAGCTCAATAGCCATAATGATGTCATCCCAGGCTCTTGGTACCATTACGCTTATCCTTTCTCTAATACTGTGTCTAAGATCTGGCTGTTGTTGTTTCTTTATGTAATAAGTTGATTCTGGAAAACCCTGGACCCCAGGATTTTTGAGCCCTTGAGGAGAGACCAACTGAAACTGGATTTAGTTTGGTATATTTCTGCCTGGGTCAGCAATTGATATCCCAGATTACATACCTTAATTTGATTTTAATTTGATTTCTGAAGCCCACTGACAAGGTATTTGAACCGTATTCAAGTCAGATTCTTGGAATTGTCTTTGGAGGACCATAAGGCCAAAATACACCCTTATGGACATGCAGGGAATAGCTCCTGCAGGGAATGGGTATTGCCACTGTTAATCCTCCTGGCAAGAATTCAGTCCTTGGGGGCTTCCCTGGTGGCGCAGTGGTTGAGCGTCCGCCTGCCAATGCTAGGGGATGCGGGTTCATGCCCTGGTCTGGGAAGATCCCACATGCTGCGGAGTGGCTGGGCCCACGAGCCATGGCAGCTGAGCCTGCGCGTCCGGAGCCTGTGCTCTGCAACGGGAGAGGCCACGACAGTGAGAGGCCCGCGTACCGCCAAAAAAAAAAAAAAAGGAATTCAATCCTTTAGCCGGAAGTAAGTTCTGGTGAGCAACCCCACAGACTGGGGTAAGGGAGAAACTTCCTTCTCTCTCTGGGCGAGTTTGGCTTGGTCTCTGAAGTGGGGATATTCCTGGAGAGGTCCTGGTGATGATGAACATTGACTCCTCCCGAGAGGCCAGGTCTGGAACATGGCAGGGAGATGGACCAGTAGAGGATCCTGAGGAAGAATCTGAGTTTGTGCAGTCATGGGAAGTGATGGTCTTTTGTTATTCTTGCCTTTCTTTATTCTGGAGTCATCAGTCATCACTCTTTAAATGTTATGGGCTGGTCTCTGCTGGGGTATGGGACACTGAAGAGAAGATTTTGTCTCACATTTGGGCCAGAGAAGCCAAAAGGAGAGCAACGCCCTCTGTGAAACCCAAATACTGTCAACCGGAGTTGCCAGCAGCGGACAGCTGGGCCCGCGGAGCAGCAACCTCAGGGATCATTATAAGAGAGTCAGCAGTTTGGTTGCATGGAGGGAAGGACAGAGAGAAAGAATAGGAATAATTCTCCCTCTTGTCTTCCTTCCCTCTCTTTTCTTTCTTCCTTTTCTCCTCTTTCTGCCTTTTTTCTCTTCCTGTCCTCTCCTTTCCTCTCCTCTCCTCTCCTTTCCCTCTACCCATCTCCTCCATCTTTCCCTCCTTCTTTTTAAATAGGCAATGTAGTCACATGGTCCTAAATGAAAAAGTATAAATGAAAAAAGTATAAAAAGTATATACCCCAGATATCTTGTCAACCAATCCCCTCCCCACCCTCATTACTAGTGTCTTTTCAATTCTTCCAGGGATATCCTATGAACACAAAAGCAAGTATAAATATACATACAGTTGACCCTTGAACAATGCAGGGGTTAATCCACATATAATTTATAGTTGTCCTTCCACATCCACAGTTCCTCCACATCCGTGGTTTCAACCAACAATAGACTGTGTAGTATTTTTTACTATTAAAAAATATCCCTGTGTAAGTGGCTCCGTGTGGTTCCAACCCGTGTTGTTCAAGCGTCAACTGCAATACCTATATTGTTCCTTATTCTATAAAAATGGTAGCATAATCTACTTACTGTTCTGTATTTTAAAAAATCCATTTAACAATATACCTTAGATATTGTAGCATAGCAGTACATAAAAAGCTTCCTCATTAAAAAAAAAAAGCTAGATGGTACTTCATCGTATGGGAACATTATATTTTATTTAATCTTTTCCTTTCACCAACAGTGCATGTTTAATTTCCCATGTTGGTAAATATATCTATCAGAGAAATTCCTAGAAGTGGACTTGCTGATTCAAAGGGTATGAACATTTGTAATTTTAATATATGTTACCAAATCGAGGAGGGACCTATTCTTGACCACATATGGAATAGCACCCTGAAACATTCTCAGAAATAATTGGGAGGGGACTTCCCTGGTGGTCCAGTGGGTGAGACTTTGTGCTCCAAATGCAGGGGCCTGGGTTCAATCCCTGCTTGGGGAACCAGATCCTGCATGCTGCAACTAAGAGTTCACATGCCTAAATTAAGAGTCTGCATGCCATAACTAACAAGTCCTCACACCACAACTAAAGATCCCACATCCCGCAACTAAGACAATGGCTTAATCAATAAATCAATCAATTTTTCTCCCATTGCGGAGCATAGGCTCCAGACGTGCAGGCTCAGCGGCCATGGCTCACGGGCCCAGCCACTCCGCGGCATGTGGGATCTTCCCGGACCGGGGCACAAACCCGCATCCCCTGTATCGGCAGGCGGACTCTCAACCATTGCACCACCAGGGAAGCCCCCAATTTTTATTTTTTTAAAAAAGAGATAACTGGGAGAGCCCATAAAGAAATTTTTTTCCTGGCAATTAATTGGTAGGACTTAGTGGCTTAGGCCTAAACATTTGGGTTAACATTATATCTCCTGAGTAAAGGTTATTTATTATTGTGACAGATACTGGCAGGTATCCTCCCAAATCCATTCTCCCCTTCTTTCGTAGCAGTAGAGGGTAAGCCAGACAAATGGCCACCTGTTTTCTAGCTAGTTCGCAGCTAGATGTGGCCTTGTGACTAAGTCATCACCAATGGACTGTGAGTGGAAGTGAAGGATGCCACTTTGTCTCATTTGTTTAAAAAAAATCACTTGCTCTGGGCTTCAACTCTATCCCCTTCTCACAAATGGAAACATGTATGGGTCATGCATGGCCCATCTTTGACCATGCAGATGAAGACAATGGCATTGAGGATGACAGAACAATAAGATGGAAGAACTGGGACCCTTAATGCTTATACATATCGGAGGGGCTCTGCCACCCTGGCTTGCTTACCTTGGGGTCCTTTTGTGAGAGAGAAATGAGCTTCCATTTTCTCTGAGTCATTATATTTTGGGCCCCTTTGTTAGAGCAACTTAGCCTTTACTCTAACATCCATCCAATATTCTTTTTAGAAATAGGCTCTTTCTTGGAGTGTTACCCTCAGTATTTAAGCCAAATTATTTACTATATATATTCTGCCTGTTTAAGAGAACTTAAGACGGCTAAGCAAGGACCCTCCATAGAGTAGGCAATCCCTTTCTTCCTTCTTTTTATAATATTTTTGAGCACGTACTATATAATAGGTACTTTGCTAAGTGCTAGGGATACACTGGTGAGCAAAACAAACACTGTCACTGCCCTCATTGGACTTTCCAATCTGGTGGAAGAGACACATTATTTAAACAGTCACACAAATAAATATAAAGTTACAAAAGTAATGAGTATGAGGGAAAGTAATGTTAGAGGAGATTGGAGAGGAAGTCAGTGGCCAGACCATGCAAGGCCTTATGGGCCATGGTAAGGCTGAGTGGTCTGCACCAAAAAGTAGCTGCTGATAAAGCCAGTCTTCTGGTCAGATTGACTCTGCCCGCACATCCTCATCCCATTTTATTCACTTAACAGGTATTTATTAATCACCTAATTAGCTGATAGGCATGAGGGAGTCCTTCTGGTCTTGGGAAGACAAAGTGCTTAGGTCTTAGGAAAACCTTAGGCATCAATGTACATAATCCTTGGAAAAGGGAAATTCTCCAGTGAAGGCTGGGGACTTAACTGGGAAGGCATGAGTTTCTGCTCACTGAGGGTGTTCAAGCAGAAGCAGGGTTTTTGCCTTATAGAGAAATTAGATTTGGAATTCAGGGATAGAACCCAAGGTTTGGGGCCTCAATGCCAAACAATACACTCAAGGTCAGCAAGGGGTGGCAGAGGTGGAGCAGGAAACAGCAGCTTCACACAGTTAATTCTGAACTGGCTGTCCTTGCTAAGACCTTCCCCTCTTCTGGGCTGAGGCCAGAACTGCTGCCACGTGCCCCATCAGCATCCCTTAATGAGCCCAGGCTTCACCACTGCTGGTGCAGCCTGAGTTTAAGAAAGAATTTCCCAGGGCCTGCCAGCTGCATGTAGGTTTTTCCCTAGCCTCCAGGAAGCCCCAACTCAACCTCACCATTCCTCAAAAATCTCCAGGAAGGCTAAGGAGGTTGGTGGGTTTTCCATCAATATCACTATCCAGGGAACAGCAAGATGATGCAGTAGAATGAAAACTGGATGGGAAATCTGGTTATAGATCCATCATGTTGACAAATCACTTTCCCTCAGTTTCCTAATCTGTAAAGAAGGATGTAGAATGGGAGGGGGCTTCCCCTCTAAGACCCCTTTCTGCTCTAATACTTGATAGTGGGGGTTCTCAATGTTTAGTTCCCAGTCAAGCAGCAGGGAACTTGTTATAAATGCAAATGTTCAAGGTCCACCCCAGACCCATTGAATCAGAAGCTCCGGGGTGGTGCCTAGCAGTCTGTGAACCACTGTTCTATAGTCTGGTCTCTATGGTACCCAGTGCCTCCAGAGCCTGCACCCTGCTCCTGGCAGAACGCGTGATGGTGTGGAAGCCTGCTGCTTAAGACTATGCAGGATGTGTTTTGCACAGCTCCAGAGAGTGCCCTTCACATTGTAGACATTCTAGATTTGTAGAGTTATTAAGACAATTTCCTGGAAGACAGTAGTCAAGTACCTTGAAGAAGGGACACATTTTTTTTCCAATTGGATTGGAGGTGAAACTGGCAGGTTCTGGAATTTCAGGTTGGAAGCTGGAGCAGTCTGAGCTTAGCTGTAAGACCATCCCCATTTTCCAACTTTCTGGGCATGAGCCACTGCTGCTGCTCTTACTATTTCAAAGCCTAAAAGGAGAGATTCCAGTGGAAACTTCCTCCTCTCACTGGCTTTCTCCTCCAGAAGGCATTTGCTTCAGGTCCAATGATTCAGAACGGGAACGCCCTTAGAGACTTCCTTACCCAACCTCTTCATTTTACACATGAGGAAACTGAGGTCCAGAGAGGTTAAGCAATTTGCTGAAGGATACAGAGAATTAGTGGCACAGCCAGGGATAGACCTAGGTCTTTAATAGAGGTACATCTGCATTCAGGAGGGCTCCAGCCCCAATTCTGAGCATGTTTCTTTGTGAATTCCACCTCCCACATCTACCTCCAAAACACACACACACACACACACACACACACACACACACACACACACGCTCCCTCCCTCAGGCTCCCACTGCTCCCGCTGTCTCCCTCTCCAAACCAGATAAGAAGGAAGGATGTGAAACTCAGTCTTCCATAAAGCTCATGGGACTGAGGTCAGCTTTGAGGATAGTCTTGAGCATTAAAGTTGCATTTTAATTGGCGTCAAAGCCTCCAAAGGTAAAGGAAAGATCTGCTGGCTTATTTTAGGCATTTAGAGCAGCTGGGGAAGGCGTGCTGGGAATGAAAAGTTTCTAGACCCCTCTAACTCCCACCCACATATGGCCCAGTAAAGCCCACTCTGCCTGCCTAGGAGATTCCCAGGGCCTATGCAGCCACCGCCCATTACCATCCCTGCCAAATTTGGGAGGCAGCAGATTTAATTCCTTAACTCAGCCCTGAGTCAGAGGTGGCCCAAGCAAGCTTCAGAGCCCAAGCCAATGCTGTTAGGGGTGAAATTGCAAACTTCTCCCCTCAGGCTCCAACCACATCATCCCTGAATTACTAAGGCCCAAAGCAGAAAATCAGAAATTCTTCAGCAGCCTCCGTAGCAGGCTTCCTCCCAAGGGACAGCAGTTTTTTTCTGTGACTCTGAGCCCCACACGGGGGAAGTGTTGTCCTTCCCTCCCTTGCTGAAGCATTTCTAAATTGGGGAGCAGATAGGGGAAGTCTGAGTTAGGGGCACGGGAGGAGAGAGAGGAACGGGTTTGCCTCAACCAAGCAACCATCTGGGACTTCTGGCTGTAAAAAGAGTCAATTCAGGTCACAGAACGAGCTCCCCAGGGCCCAAAACCTCATGGGAGAATCATAGTACCACAGATTCAGGCCCCTGGAGGTGGTCCCAGCTAGTGCAGGCTTTATAGGACGGTATTCAACGTGTCACTTAACTGTTATACCCACAGTCCCTCTGCTCATTGTAGCTGCAGCCAAGGGTAGCCCTACTTTTACCACTTGATCCTACCCCCCCCCTTTGGCTACAACTGACTGGGAAGCGGAAAGCTGAACTCAAGTATAACAAATCCACAGGCTGGCCAATGACTTACAGAATGTGATGGCACAAAAAGAGGAGTTGGGATAACTACATTTCCCCAGTTAGGAATTTAAACAGAGAAACGCTGAGAGAATGAGATATTTAGCAGCAGGAGCAGATGTTCAGGGGTTCTGATTTAGAGAGAACCAGGGGCAACTATGATGAGCAGGCAAAAGTTGTAAGAAAACAGAAATTATGAAGAATAAGAAGCTGTGAGTGGTGGGGACTTCCCTGGTGGTCCAGTGGTTAAGAATCCTCCTTCCGATGCAGGGGATGTGGGTTTGATCCCTGGTTGGGGAACTAAGATCCCACATGCCACTGGGAAACTAAGTCTGAGCGCCACAACTAGAGAGCCCGTGCACCATAACTAGAGAGAAGCCCATGCACCGCAATGAAAGATCCCACGTGCCACAACTAAGACCTGATGCAGCCAAAAATAAATAAATGATAATTTTAAATAAGAAGCTATGAGTGGCGATAGTATTGAGAAAATGGAACAGACATGTAGGTGTACAGACTACCTGAGTCACATTCACAGACCAGAGCCATGAAGGGCCATGGAAACCCTATTGTTAAGGTTCCCTTGAGCCTCTTTAGATCCAGAGCAACTTTCCAGACTTTATGGCCCAATGACATAACAGGGGTCCTCTCCTTAGAGTCAATAAGAAATCTGTCTCCTTTTTCATTTCTGTCTCTCACACTCACGTCAGACACACTACTTGAGATGAATTGAATGTTTCTTTATTCCCAACAACCAAAAGAATGAAGCACAGCCTGATCTCAGATTTTTAATAGATAGAATGATTCAACAGAATGAAGGGCAATGTTGAAGGAGCAAAATAAGACCACTTGCCATGCTTCTCCACTTAATAAAGTAACTACTACTAATAGTAGGAGTTTTCAAGTATTAGACACATACTTCGGCATATCCTTGTACACATTTGGACACAACTGCAATTATGGTGAACATACATTTTTATTTTGACTTTTATTGGCTTATTGGGACTTTAGGAGGTATTTAGGAGAAGCATCAGGAAGAAATGAGGATTCAGGGAAGACCTCTACATTTCTGACCTGTGTCATTATATAGAACTATGTTGTTCTAGCCACATGTGGCTACTTAAATTTAAATCTAAATTAAGTAAATGAGGTAAACTTTAAGTACCTCAGTTACTAGCCACATTTCAAGTGCTCAATAGCTACACATGGTTAGTGGCTACAATGTTAGCACAAACAGAGGACACTTCCATCATTGCAGAAAGTTCCATAAGACATTGGTATGAGATGTCCATTATCCTCTATCATAGGAGTAGGTAACTTTTTCCATAAAGGGTCAGATAGTTAACATTCTAAGCTTTGAAATCTATATGGTCTCTGTCGCAGCTACTCAACTCTGCCACTTTAGCATGAAAGCAGCCAGACAAAATGTAAGCAAATGACCATGGCTGTGTTCCAATGAAACTTTATTTACAAAGAAAAGGCAGTGGGCCACATTTGGCCCTCCCATTGCCTGTAGTACCCTTGTTCTATCTACCACGTCACCCTATTTGCTTGCTTCACAGCACTAAGCATTTTGTAAGAATTACTTTAGCTTTGAATTGTCTTTCTCCCCACATTAGACTATAAACTCCATGAGGTAAGCGCAGAGACTGTGTCTATTTTGCTCATCACAGTGAATTCCATACTGACAACACATGCTTAATTAATATTTGTTGACTGAATGAATGGATAATGTATTGCCCTTTACTGGACTAGGGAACACCAGAGAAGGAACAATTTTTTAGAGAAGATAATGAATTCCCTTAGGGACATGCTAGTTGTACTATAATTTATTTTTGTTATTCTCTTTGGAGTCCCTTTCACCTTTAGCCTTCTTTAAGCCTCATTAGTCTGGAAGTCAGTGATATTTTTCAGGAGCCGGAAGAGTTAGCGTTTTTTGGACTCACTCCCTGGAAGGCTGTAATCAGAGGCCCAGCCATGGGGGAGATTCCCTGGGGCATCAGCCACGAACCAAAGGAGCAGGAAGAGGACTTGGGCCTGGTCTGGCCCTACTGTACATTTGTCAGTGTTGGCTCCAACAACTTAGATCCTTTCCCATTCTGTTTGGACTGAGTGAAGTAGAAAGACTAAATCTGTGACCCAAGGGATTACTCAAAGCAGAATTTTCCAAAATTTCAGTCATTCAATCATGTGCCTCCTTCGCAGTTTTTACTGCATTTACATACCACCTGAAAACATGTTTACTGAATATTTCCAACCCTTTCAAAATCTCTTACATGTTTTTGCATAACTGAATCACTTTGCTGTACACCTAAAACTAACACAACATTGTTAATCAACTATAATATAAAATAAAAAATTTTAATTAATTAAAGTAAAAATAAATTTAAAAAAATCTTTAACATGTTTAAATTAGGTTGGGTCACTCCTTGCTCAAAAACTCCAGTGACTTCCCATCTCAGAGTTAATTCTAGAGCTCTTACCACAGCCTACAAGAACCGTGCAGTCCCGCTCCTGGATCCTTCTCTGACCTCATTTCTGTCACTCATTCAGTCCACTCTAGCCACATTGACCCCCGCCTATTCCTCAAACATTCCAAGCCAGCTGCTGCCTCAGAGCCTTTGCTCAACCTCCCCAGGAAGCCTCACTCCTCACACTCATCTCCCAGAAATGCCTTTCTTGACCACTTTATATAAAATAGCAGCCTGCCAATGCAGGAGACCCGGGTTCGAGCCCTGGCCCAGGAAGATCCCACATGCCATGAAGCAACTAAGCCTGTGCGCCACAACTACTGAACCTGCCCTCTAGAGCTCACGAGCCACAACTACTGAAGCCCACGCACCTAGAGCCAGTGCTTCTCAACGAGAAGCCACCGCAGTGAGAAGACACGCACCGCAATGAAGAGTAGCCCCCGCTCACCGCAGCTAGAGAAAACCCGTGTGCAGCAACGAAGACCCAATGCAGCCAAAAATAAATAAATAAATAAATTTATAAAATTGCAGCCTTCTTTGCTCTTACAAATACATTTTAGAATCAGTCAGAAAAATTTCACACACATACACACAAACAAATAAGCAAACAAAACCCTGTCCATATATTGTTTGGGATTGCATACATTTCTAGAGTAATCTGGGAGAACTGACACCTTTATAATATTGAGTCTTCTTCCTATCATGCTATATCTCTTCATTTGTTTAGGTTTTATTTTATTTTTTTCATTAAAGTTTTACAATTTTCTTGATAAAGTCCAGGAACACAGCTTTTGTTAGATTTGTTTCTAGATGCATAAAATTATGTTGCTTTTGTAAAGGGTATCTTTTTTTAAAAAAATTACATTACATTAGAAAATGTTTATTTCTGGTATATCATTTTAATATCTGTTGTGTCAATTGTTATGACCCCATTTTTATGTTTAACATTTATTTGTGCCTTCTCTCTCTTTTTTTCTTTTTCCTGATGAGCCTTACTGGTGTTAGAAAGGTGTTAAAGACCTACTAGCACCCAACAGACATTCTTTTTTGGTGTAATCAAGAGTGTTGAAAAGGGGTGAAAAGAGGAATAAATATTATTTAATACTGGTGTTTATGTGGAATCATTAAATCATTTTATGTCCCACCAAGGCTATCTGGCTACCATACTAGGAAACACTGAATTTTTAAAATTTCACAACCACAGTGAAGTACCTTTTTAGTTATCTGTTGCTTTGGCTCACCTCTGGACCTGTCTTTAGCTCAGGAGGCGATAGATGGATGCTGAGCTGGGAGACGTGCGTATGGAGGGTGTGGGGGACCCAGAGTCTGGATAAGCTGAGGGGCCTCCCTCCCTGCCCCATCCTGCTGCCCACATTGCTTCTATGAGCAGCTGTGCACATGGATGTATCCCCCAGGGAATGTTTCTGGGGGTGGAGGGGGCAGCCAGTGAGGGCCTCCCTGACTCCTGGGAGGCAGGAAACAGGGGCTTCTTAGAACCGTCGAGGTTTCCTGGAAGCCTATGAGAGCTGAGGCCATCTGGCGTTCTACAGCTTGCTTTTTGGTGGTGTTTTGGAACCTGGAGGAGGGAGGCCCCTCTGGGGACATAACCTGTCTAGTTGTAAATGCTGAGGCCCTGGGGGTGTTCGTGCTGGGCTGGAGAAGGAGGCTTTCAGCTGCAGCTCTTCCTCTCTCACTGCTGGTCATTACAACCCCACACCCCTGCGCCCTGGGCAGTCTTTGCAACCTGTGCTTGTCAAATCAAACTGCGTCTTCTGAGAAATATGATCATCTTGAGGGCTCCTTCTCTGAGAAACCCTTGAACTGAGGAAGGCAGGAAGCCACAGGCTTCTGGGTGGGCAGAGCCTACCTGGGTTACTCACCCCCTACCTCAGAGGGGAGCGCAGCTGTTCTGAGTCATCAAAGAAGCCTAAAAAATAACACCTTCTTGCATGTTAACACCATCAAAGAGGTCGGTGAAGGCCAGTTTATAGCTGGCTTGAGGGTGCTGAAAAGAATACAGACTTTGGGGCTACAAGGCCCAGGTTCCAGCTCTGGCTCTTTCACCTCCTGGCCCTACTTCTCAGATGACTTCTCTCAGCTGTGAAAGCCAAATGATATCATGCTCGAATGTGTGATCCCATTTTTTAAACTTTTGTATACGTGAATATAATGTAACCTAAAAAACTTGTGTTTGTATATGCTCTATTAATTATCGTACCGCTAGCTGTGGCAACAAATAAATCCGCAAATGTATAAAGACCCAAACATAATAGAATTTCATTTCTCACTCACGTTAAATTCATGGTTGTTTGGCAGGTGGCCCTTTTCCCCTCAGTGATTCAAAGACCCGTTCCTTTCATTTTGTGGTTCTGTGGTCCCCCAGAGCTTCAGCAGGCAGGAGGACAGGGTGTGTGGAAGAGTCACGCTCCCTTCCTGAAAGCTCTGGCCCAGAAATGACACACGTCCTTTCTGCTTACATTCCACTGGCAAAGAATGATATGCATGGTCACACCTGGGCGCAAGGATGGCTGGAAAATGTAATCCCTGCCCAGGTAGCTGCTCCTGGCGACAATGTGTATCGAGGAGAAGGAACTGAAATTCTGGAGGGAACGCCAAGTATGCAAAGAAAAAGTTCGGGGAATATACACTAACCTATTAAGAGCGATTACCTCTGGGGAGGGAGATTAGAAAAGATGGAGAGTCTTTCACTTTTTACTTTAAACAAGTAATATTTTATGAACACATATTAATTATATAATTAAGAAAAGGATGATGGGCAGGTTCATTGGAAATTTCTGAGCAAATACATGTTATGTGTTGTTACATTTATTATTGTTCTCTTGTCCAGTCCTAGAGTCAGAAAATACCACACAAGGAAAGAAGGCCCCTCTTACATGTCCTTCATTAGAGGCAGACAGGTGTTAGGGTAGGGGTGGCATGGGGGAGATCAGAGGTTTTTTTCCCTTAAAAATGTGTTTAACCTATTGTATAGCACAGGGAACTATACTCCATATCATAGATAGATAGATAGATAGAGATACATCAAACTGAATCACCTTGCTGTACACCAGAAAGTAACACAACATTGTAAATTAACTATAATTCAATTAGGAAAAAACTTCTTTCTAAAGTTAGGTGACTTGCTCACTGTCATGAAGTTAGCAGAATCCAAACCCAAATCTGAGTCCAGACCCACGTGGAATTTTTTGCAACCTGAACTATCTCTTGGCTAACGAGAAATACCCCACCTTTTCTGCGATAACTGAATTTCTTACCAGATCCTCACATTAAAAAGGAAAACGTAGAGAGATCCTACTGTGTGACATCCATTCCTGATATACACTGGGGGCAGCATTTAGAGATGTTTCTGAGTAACGTAAGATTGCTTATAGCCAAACTCTTCAGAAAATGTCTCATTGATAAATAATTGGCATATGTGCTCGGCATAGATGTAGATAGAACACACCTATATTGTAGAGCACACTTCCAAAAAGAAAAGAAAAAATAAAGGACTTTTACACCTAACCCCAGACATTGACGCCCTGTTTTGGTGTTAGAAAGCATTACTTTTTAAAACTTCTTTGGTATAATTTGGACCCTCTGAACTACGGCAGCACTGTCCTGGAGTGCTGATGGACGCTCCTGGGGGAAGTGTGATGAGCTTGATGGAAACAGAAGAATCATTTTGAATGCAACATAGCAGGTCTTACCTGTTAACCTGAGAGCCTAAGTCTTTTAAACTTTTGAAGACAAGGCATAGTAGGAAACACCTCCCAAGGAAGCTAAAATGGAAAATATTTTGCAAATGGCTTTCAGTACATGCTTTGATCTGCAGATTCAATCATGGAGGAGAGAGTGTTCTCCAAACTGTTACTATAATTCAGTGCAAGATGTTTCTAATGTTCTTTGAATAGTGGAAAAATTTTTTTTTCCCAAAGACCAGGCAAGTTTGTTGGTAGCTGCTCTCCTTTTCTCATTTCATTACAGTTTTCCCTATTTCAGTGTTTCACCATGTGCGTTTTACTTGTAAGGTCGTAACTCAGTTAAAGCATTCAAGCACTTCAACCTTGTACATTAAAGACTATCATCAATAAATTCAAATGGGGTTTAAAAATTTGTTTAATATTTGTACCAAAAGAAACTTTAGAGAGGATACAAATTTAGGAAGCTATGGAGTGGTACACTCATAAAGACCTATAGGGAAACACTCCATATGCATTTCTATAAATACACAGTGTATTTACAACATGTGTAAAAACATAAAGGTAGTTCTCAAAAAACTGAGATGCCATGTCTTAATTCTTTGCCAGATGGAAAGACCACTCAGATTTTCTAATTTTGTTTGAACACAAATTATTTAAAATTTTGCATGTAGTGAATAAGAGGTAATCCTTAGCATGAAAGGGAGAAGGAAAAGATTTACAATCAACACTGTGTAGAAGGAAAGCAAAATTACAAATGCCAGCCTGCTCTGCGGATGGGTACTGGAGGGACAGGGGGTCAGATGAGGACGGAATAGAAGGAGAGAAAGAACAGGGGGAGAAAGAAAGGAGGATCTGTGAAGGATGCAACCATTCCTAGGACCCCCAACAGGTGATAGTCTCCGAGGAAGAGCAGAGAAATCTGGGCTGGCCAGAATGATTTATTCATTTAACAAATTGTTATTGTGTGTCTACTACAGGCCAGGATTCTTCTAGGCACTAGAAATACAGCATTGAACAAACCAAGATCTCTATTTTCTAGAAGAAGGAGACACAAGAAAAAAATGAAGCCAGAAGTATAGGATGTATCAGGTGGTGAGAAGTGCTTTAGCTAAAACTAATGCAGGGTGAGGGAGGTAGGAAGTGCAGAGGAGAGGAGTGGAAGAGTATTATTTTATGTAAGGTGGGAATGTGTGTGTTTTTTTACGTAACTGGTCTCATGGTCAAGAAGGACCTCACTGGTAAGGAGCCTTTTGAGCAAAGGCCTGAAGAGACCCTTGTGAGCTAGCATGCAAACAATGAAACAGTTATCATTGCAGAGGATGCTGTTGGTTGTCCAGCCAACATCCAGATATTCCTCCCTTCTCTCTAACAGAACCCCTCCCCACTTGCCAGGATGCAACCTCATGATCGGGAGAAAGCTGGACTCCATCTCTAAATCCAGAGGTGGATCCCAGTTAGTCTAAGCCAATCCTGGCAACTCAACCTCACTTACCAGTGACCGGTTCAAGAAACCAGGCTTAAGCCAGTTAACACAGGGAATCCCCCTGGTCACTGTCATTGGTCCAGAGGCAGGCACATAACCTAAGCTGGCCTAAACAGATTGAAAGAAGGGATTTATATTTCTGTTGGGGGCGGGGGGAAGGAGGTTTGTTCTCTGTTGTGATGAATGTGAACAAGGAAGCATGTTGTCACAGTTGCTCAGGACATGGTGACACGGCCATCTCTAGACAATGAGGGAAGCCAGGCTACAGACAAAGCCAATACAAAGGAGAGAGCAGAGCTAGAACTGCAGAGAAACCAGAGTCAGAGCCCTGATTATCCCATGCCTGGAGGCTGCTCTACTTCAAGCCTTCCTATTATAGAAGATGAAGAATCTCCTTACTGTTTATGCCAGTTTGAGTTAAGTTTTCTGTTCCCTGGTACTTAAAGGTTTCTTAACTGTGACAATAAAAATAATAGCAGCTAGCATTTCTTGAGCATTACCTTGTGCCAGGCCCAGTCCTTCAATCTGTAGTTTCAGTTAATGTTCTCAGCAATCTTATGAAGCAAATAAAACTATGTCCTTATTTGTAAGATGTGACTTTCCCCAAGATCATATGGTTAGTAAGTGGCAGAAGCAAAATTTTTCACAGCTCAGTGCCTGCACTCATAATCACTATGATAGTTCAATCAATATGCAAGGCAGAGAAATAAAAAGAGGAAGGGTTATGTGAAGAAGCCAGAGGAAGAGGCAGGGGAAAATCAAGTTGCTGCTAACAAAAGGGGGAGAGGCAAAAACCAACACAAGTCCTCCATGGAGGAAATGTACTACACATTAATAACTACATGACAAGGCTATGAGTGATGCATGTCTTAAGAGCTTATAGTCAACGACTAGGTGGGAGAAATGAATCACTTCAAGGACATCTGTCCAGAAACATCTCCTGGAAGGAAGCCTATGAACTAGGCCTTGATGCATGGGTGTGATTATGTTAGGTGAGGAGAAGAAGGCCTTTCCAATACATGGAAAGGGGTGAACAAAAGAAGGGACATGAGGGTCCTTTGGAGATTTTCCTCGTTTGGTGGGAACTTTTGGGAACTAAATCTGGAATTTAGCTGGGGGCTAGATCCATAGATGACAGTCTGCTGAAGCACTAATCCTTTACTCAGATTTTTTCCATTTTTGAACTCAAAGAAGAGAATACTAATTTTGATAGGTCCAGGCGTAGGATTATTCTCCCCACGTTACCAGTGGGGTAACCCAGGTCCAGTGCAAGAAGGACCTGCAGAGGGGTCATCCCACCCAGAGACAGAGCAGCACAAAACGCTCAGTGTTCTGCCAAGGACTGTGCCCCCCACGGACTGAGCAACCACCCACAGCAAAACCAAGTCTACGGTTAGAAATCACCAGGACAACAGCTGTGACTCAGCCGCATAGCCGGCCCCCAAGGAAACCTTTGGAGGGAACTCTGGGAACAACCATCCAGGCTGAGAGAAGGTATCTGACTTGCATGATGGCTAAGAGCAAAGACTCTGGAGTCAGACAGGCCTGGTTTTGAATCTGTTTCATGACCTCGGATGATACCTTAGACAAATTAAATAACTTCTCAGAGCTTTAGTTTCCTCATCTGTAAAACAAACTGGAGAACAGTACCTACCTCACAGGATGGTTAATGAGGTCTGAATGAGGTCATGTAATACATATTAAGAATTTAGCACAGGGCTTCCCTGGTGGTGCAGTGGTTAAGAATCTGCCTGTCAATGCAAGGGACATGGGTTTGAGCCCTGGCCTGGGAAGATCCCACATGCCGTGGAGCAACTAAGCCCGTGTGCTACCATTACTGAGCCTGCGCTCTAGAGCCCGCAAGCCACAACTGCTGAGCCCACGTGCCACAACTACTGAAGCCTGCGTGCCTAGAGCCCGTGCTCCACAACGAGAAGCCATGACAATGAGAAGCCCGCGCACCGCAACAAAGAGTAACCCCCACTCACCACAACTAAAGAAAGCTTGTGCACAGCAACAAAGACCCAACAGAGCCAAAAATAAATAAATAAATTTATTAAAGAATTTAGCACAACGTCTATTCTAGAGAGCGTTCCATAAATGTGAGTTTGAGGGTGGTACAATGTGATGTAGGCCCTAGAGTCAGACAGACTTCCAGAGGTCAAATCCTGGCTCCAGTACAACTATTGTATTTCATTAATTCTGTAATGTATGCTCCCCACCCCCACCCCCTTATTTTAAACATCTCTGCATCAAAGCATCTTAGCACTGTAACATGGTTTAATTGCCAATGTCTCTTAGCAGCACAAGAGACAATAGTGAGACTTAAAATCAACATCTTACATTGGGCAGATAACAATCTTTCGGTACTTCAGTTTTTTCAGTTGTAAAATGGGGATAACAATAGTATTTACAAGGTTGTCAGGAGGGGTAAATTAGATTTATTCTGCAAATTTCTGGCACATAGTGAGGGCTTAATAAATTCCATGTATTGTTACTACCTTTATGACTATTACCCAAATGAGATAATAGGGGTGGTAGGAGCCACATGGGCTGAGGTGCCAGAGGCAGAAGCAGCCCGAGGGGGTGTGCAGAAGTGAAGGTAAGTATCAGAGGGGCAGTGTCAATTCTCAGATTCAGGAGGGGAGTGTGAGGAGCAGTAGGAAGCCACACAAGAAGCCAATGGGGTGCAAGGTGGATCAGGGCATTTGGTTTTCAGATGAAGACTGGAAACAACGCTGGGGTACCCAGGCCCAGTGGGGATGGGATGGTGAGTTAAAAGGGCTGGTCAGGCTGGGCTGCTGCTCTACTTGATTTCTTTGAACTCTCATGTTCTCTAACTATAATAGCCATCATTTATTAAGTGCCACAGTGCTGCCAGGCACTGTGCTAGTTGATAAGTCCTATCTCATAAAATCCTGTTGTCAACTCTATGAGATAATTTTATTAGGTCAATTTTATAGAAGAAACCAAAGCTCAAAGAGGTGCTTTAATGTGTTCAAAGCCACATGGCTATTACAAGCCAGAGCTGGAATTTGAATTAGGTTTTTTGACTTTACAGCCAGTCCCGAAGTCCCCCTGCTATACTGCCTCTTGAACTACACTCTCCACCATCTCTCCGTGTGTTGACAAGTAATTTTCCTCTCTCCTCACTTCCACTCCTCCTTCCTCCCCCTACAGGTCTCCACCTCCCCAGCCCACAAATGCCAAGCTCACAAGTCATCTGTTTTGCCAAAATTCTGTTCTGATTTGATAAACTCTGGCCGGGCCAGCTCACTCAGCATGATTCAGCCAGAGAGAATAGCGAGCCTGCATGCTTGGCATACCCATCGTCTGAGCTCAGGCAGAATGGGCGGCGCAGGAACCTCAGCCTGACAGATGGCTCCACTCGGCTGTCTCCCCGGGCCCGATGCCAGGGGCAGCGCTCGCTCTCTGCAGGGGGGAGGGTGGGCGCCAGGTCCTGTGATTCTCACATGCGTGGCTGGTGTGCGCGCCTGTGGTTACATATGGAGCATGCGTGGGCCAGGCTGTGTGCCACCTAGGCTGCATATTTGTATGTGGCCGGTTTGTGTGGGCATGTGTATCTGTGTGCATGCAGATGAATGGGTATGTGTGTGCCTGGCTGCATGTTTCTGGGTGTGTATGCAGAGGTGTGCGTGTGCATTTGAATTTTGAGTTTGCATTCATTCTGGTATGTGTGCTCAAGAACGTGAAATGTTGAGAGGGATGGAGAGAAAGAGAGAGAGGACAGTCCTATGCCTTGAGAAGTCAGCCTTTTGAACGTCCCTGCTTTCAGTGGAGAGCTCCTGCACACAGCCCCCTCCAGCTCTCTCCTCATCCCAGAACTGAGTGACATGAGTTGCAGTGGGAAGTCATCCCATTCCCAAGGTGAAGTTTAAGCTCTGAACTGAGCTTCAGGTTTCTGAAAACAACTTCCTGGCTACGGTTTCTCTCGAAGGTAGAGGTACTTAAATTCTTGTGAATCCGGCCCCCTCTGAATATCTGTTAACTAGAATGGATCTCCTTTTAAGGAAAATATCCTCAAAACATATAATTTCACATATAATATAGAGAGCTCAAGGGGCCCTCCAAAGCCTATTGTGGACCTCTCTGGGAGGGAGAATGCTTAGGGTCTGGAAGGGTTGAAATAGAACCAGGAGAGAGAGATTCCCTGGAGGCTAACAGTGAATAAAATTTTTTAAATGAGGAAGTGATCATTAGTGTCAAGGGCTAGAAACAAGTCAAGTAAGGGGAAGATTGATTTAAAATCATGCAAAATCAAAAGATAGAAAGAAAACTATAAGGAAATATGAAATACACAAAACACTAACCAGAGTTATTACTATAGGGGAATTATGGGAGTTTTTATATTCTTTTTCACATGTGTTATCTAAGTATTCCCAGACCAATCCAATGAGTGTGTACCAAATTTGCACAATAAGAGAGAATACCTGGGGGAAATTCTGGAGGCTATTGGAATAGATGACTTCCACTTCCAGCCAAGATGGCATAACAGGCACTGGATTTAACCTCTTGCCTAAAATAATTATAAAACAAGACAAAGTATATGAAATGACTGTTTTTAGATATTGGACAACAAGCAATGGAGGGCACTGATTCCTGAAAGTGGAAGGAAAAAAAGGAGTCCTAATACTAGAAATATATACTAGATAGGACTAACAGATTAGACACTGAGGAAGAAAATACAGACATACCTCAGAGACACTGTAGGTTCAGTTCCAGACCACCACAATAAAGCGAGTATCTCAATAAAGCGAGTCACATGCATTTTTTGGTTTCCCAGTGCATATAAAAGTTATGTTTACACTCTACTGCAGTCTACTAAGTGTGCAATAGCATTATGTCTAAAAAAACAATGTACATACCTTAATTAAAAATCGCTTTATTGCTAAAAAAATGTTAACCATCATCCAAGCCTTTGGCAAGTCATATTGGTTACATCAAAGATCACTGATCACAGATCACCGTAACAAACATAATTATGAAAAACTTTGAAATATTGTGATAATTACCAAAATGTGACACACAGACATGAAGTGAGCAAATACTGTTGGAAAAATGTCATCAATAGAATTTCTTCATGCAAGGTTGCCACAAAACTTCAATTTGTAAAATGCACAATATCTGTGAAGCACAATAAAGTGAAGCACAATAAAATGACGTATGAGTGAATTTGAAAACATAACAATAGAAATTAAACACAGGAAAAATCACTGAAAAAAATATGGAGCATCGTTGAGCTACTAGAAAACTTCCAGGGGCCAAATATATGTATAATTTGAAATCCTGAAAAAGGATGAGAAGAGGACAGAAGAAATATTTAAAGAATGAATGCCCCAAATTTTACACATTTGATGAAAGCTGTAAACCCACACACAGATCCAAGAAGCTTCATGAACCCCAAAGCAGAAGAAATATGTAGAAAACACACTAAGGATCAGTATCTCAAAAATGATATCAGCACTCTTACATTCATTGCAGCTTTATTCACAATAGCCAAGATATGGGAATAACCAAAATGTTCATTAATGGGATATTATTCGGCCTTAAAAAAGAAGGAAATTCTGCTATTTGTGACAATATGGATGAACTTGGAGGACATTAGTCTAAGTGAAATAAGCCAGACACAGAAAGACAAATACTGCATAATATCACTTACATGTGGAATCTAAAAAAGTTGAACTCATAGAAGCAGAGTAGAGAGGGGGAAATAAAGAGATGTTGGTCAGGGGCTTCCCTGGTGGCACAGTGGTTAAGAATCCGCCTGCCAATGCAGGGGACACCAGTTTGATCCCTGGTCGGGGAAGATCCCACATGCCACAGAGCAGCTAAGCCCGTGGGCCACAACTACTGAGCCTGCGCTCTAGAGCCCGCAAGCCACGACTACTAAGCCCATGTGCCACAGCTACTGAAGCCTGTACGCATAGAGCCCATGGTCTGCAACAAGAGAAGCCACCGCAATGAGAAGCTGGCACACTGCAACAAAGAGTAGCCCCTGCTCTGCGCAACTAGAGAAAGCCCGCGTGCTGCGATAAAGACCCAGCGCAGTCAAAAATAAAATAAATAAAATTGGAAAAAAAAAAAAGAGATGTGGGTCAAAGTTTCAGGTGTACCAGGATGAATAAGTTTTTGGGATGTAATGTACAGCATGGTGACTATAGTTAATAACACTATATTGTGTATTTGAAATTTCCTAAGAGAGTAGATCTTAAAAGTGTTGTCATCACTCTCACACACACACACACAAAAGGTAACTATGTGAGGTGATGGAGTTGTTAATTAGCTTGATTGTAGTAATTATTTCACAATATATATGCATATCAGAACATCACATTGTACACCTTAAATATTTACAATTTTCATTTGTCAATTATACCATAATAAATCTGGAGAAAAAAAGAAAACACGCTAAGGTACAGCATAATAGTTACACCACTGATAAAGAAAAAAGTCTTCAAATGGCTAGAGAAAAAAAATGTTGCATACAGAGGTATAAAGATAATGACAACAGTTGTCCCATGTGAAATGATGCAAGCCACAGGAGAGTAACATTACATTTTTAATGTGCTAAAAAAAAAGTGTCAACCTAGACTTCCACACCTAGAAAAAATATCTCTCAAAAATAAAGGAAATCAACATTTACTATGAAGCCACAGTTATCAAGAGATGGTGGTATTGGCCATATGATGTCACTTATATGTGGAATCTAAAATATGACACAAATGAACTTATCTATGAAACGGACTCACAGACATAGAGAACAGACTTGTGGTTGCCAAGGGGGTAGGGGGTGGGAGAGAGATGGATTGGGAATTTGGGATTAGCAGATGCAAACTATTATATATAGAATGGATAAACATAAGGTCCTACTGTATAGCCCAGGGAACTATATTCAATATCCTGTGGTAAACCATAATCGAAAAGAATATGAAAAAGAATATATATATATATATGTGTGTGTGTGTGTGTGTGTGTGTGTGTGTGTAACTGAATCACTTTGCTGTACAGCAGAAATGAACACAACAGTAATTAATAAAACATTTAGTTGTAAATCAACTATACTTGAATAAAATAAATTAAAAAAAAAAAAGAGATGATGGTATTGGCACGAAGATACACATTTAGATCAATGGAACTGAAATAATAGTCCAGAAGTAAAACCTTACATTTATGGTCAAGAACAATTCAGTGGGGGAAAGGATAGTCTTTTCAGCAAATGGTGCTGAGACAATTGAATATCCACATGCAAAAAAATTAACTCAGGCACTTACTTTACACTATACACAAAATTTATTCAAATGGATCGTATACCTAGATGTAAGAGCTAACATTATAAGACTTCTAAGAGAAAATGTAGGAGAAAATCTTCATGGCCTTGGGTTGGGTAAAGAGTTTTTAGAAACGACACTAAAATCATGAACCTAAACGAAAAACTGATAAATTGGACTCCATCAAAATAAAAAACTTTTGTGCCTCAAAGACACCATCAAGAAAATGAAAAGACAAGCCATAGGTTGGGATAAAATACTTGCAAATAATACATCTGATAAAGGACTTGTATCTAAAATATATAACGGGGCTTCCCTGGTGGTGCAGTGGTTAAGAATCCGCCTGCCAATGCAGGGGACATGGGTTCAAGCCCTGGTCCGGGAAGATCCCACATGCCGCGGAGCAACTAAGCCAGTGTGCCACAACTACTGAGCTTCCGCTCTAGAACCCGTGAGCCACAACTACTGAGCCCATGTGCCACAACTACTGAAGCCTGTGTGCCTAGAGCCTGTGCTCTGCAACAAGAGAAGTGACCTTAATGACAGGCCTGCACACCGCAACGAAGAGTAGCCTCCTCCGCTCGCTACCACTAAAAAGAAAGCCCGCATGCAGCAATGAAGACCCAAGGCAACCAAAAATAAATAAATAGATAAATAAATTTAAAATATATATATATATATAAAGAACTCTTAGAACTCAATAATAGAAACAAACCAATTTTGAAATTGGCAAAAAATTCTGAGAGACATTTTACCAAAGAAGATAAACAAATGGCTGATGAGCACATGAAAAGATGCTCTATATCATTTGTCAATCGTGTAAAACTTAAAACCACAATGAGAAGCCAATGATGTACTCACCAAAAGGGCAATAATAAAAAAGATATGCAACACCAAGTGTTGGGGAAGATGTGCAGAAATTGGAACCCCCTGCATTGCTGGTGGGAATGTACAATAAAATGGTACAACCACTTTGGAAAACAGTTTTTCTGTTTCTCAAAAAGTTAATCACAGGGCTTCCCTGGTGGCGCAGTGGTTGAGGGTCCGCCTGCCGATGCAGGGGACGCGGGTTCGTGCCCTGGTCCGGGAAGATCCCACATGCCACAGAACGGCTGGGCCCGTGAGCCATGGCCACTGGGCCTATGTGTCCGGAGCCTGTGCTCCGCAAGGGGAGAGGCCACAACAGTGAGAGGCCCGCATACCACAAAAAAAAAAAAAAAAAAGGTTAATCACAAACTTACCACACAACACAGAAATTCTATTTCTATAAATCTACCCAAGATAAATGAAAACTTATGTCCACGCAAAGACATGTATGCAAATTTTCATAGCAGTATTATTCATAAGGCCCGAAATGGAAACAATCTAAATGTTCATCAATTGGTGAATAAACAAAATGTGGCATATCCATGTAATGGAATATTATTATTTAAAAGGAATGAACTATTAATACATACTACAACATGGATGAACCTCAAAAACATGCTAAGTGAAAGAAGCCAGAAGTAAAAACTACCTATATGATTCTATATATATGAAATACCTAGAAAGAGCAAACTTAAAGAGATAGAAAGTAAATTAAATGGTTGCCTAGGTCTGAGGTAGAAGTATAGATTAATTATTAAATGGGCATTGGGGAAGTTTTTAAAGTGATGGGAAATGTTCTAAAATTGGATTACGGTGATTATTCCCCTAATTTACCAAATCACTGAAATTTTACATTTCCAATGGGTGAATTTTGTGGTACTTAAACTACACCTCAATAAACCTGTTTCAAAGAAACAAAGAAGAAATAAAGACTTTTGGACATAAAAAAGTGGAAAAAAGTCATTATCAGCAAACCAGCACTAGAAAAAAGGTTAAAGGAACTACTCCAGCAAAAGAAAAATCATACCAGGTGGAAATCTGGATCTACATAAAGGAATAAAGAGTAGTAGAAATAAAAATATATGAGTGTATTAGTTATCTATTGCTGTGTAACAAATTACTCCAAACCTTAATGGCTTAAAACAACAAACATTTATCTCACTGTCTCTATGGGTCAGTCTTGGGAGACAATTCTCCATTGCATATCTGCACATCTTGTATCAACTTTGTTCCATACTATCTTTTTAAGGATGTTTGTATAGTAAAGAGCCTAGGAAGATGGAGAAGGTGTCTTCCTCCATGGCAGAGGGCAGATTTTTTTCTTGTTCCATCTAATAAGAAAATGTCTTTGTCTTGGGCAAAGGTTGAGCTGGTTTGCTGGCAGCCTCCAGCTTTTAACCATACACTATGAATGTCAAAGTTGATTTCAGGATGTTTTTTCTTGTGCGCTCTAAACACAAACTTAAATAGTTACTATTATGTTATTATGCTCCAAGAAATACCTATCCCAGGAGCTGGGGGGTACAAAAATGGAAAAGACTGTCTAGTGGGAGCAAGGGTAAATGTTGGAGGAGAGAACTTCAAAGTAGAGAAATACACTGCATAGCAGGACATGGTCTGATAAAGGCTCTTTGGTGTGCAAGACTGTGGCTAACTTAGCTGAGGGAACCAGAGCTTCCTGTCCCTTGGAGATGACCTGAAGATAGGATTATGCTAAAAGCTGCCATGGGTCCTTGTGTGACAAGAGAAACCATAGTGTGGCACCCACAGAGCCATTGCCCTACTGTCATTCAAGCTTAAAGGAAACAAACCCACAGACAGGTCTTGACACCAGTGATGGTGAGAACATCCTTGGGTGTCCCAACAGCTTGGAAATGAAATTTCCAAGAAGGCAGAAAATAAGGTGAACTTGTTGGTTTTATTATTTTTTATTATAATTATAAAACTAATGTGTGCTTATTATAAAAATTTTGAATAATAGAGAATATAAAGTTGTAAATAAAACCCTTTCCCTGCCAATCCCACTCTTGAGAGACACCTAATATAAAACAATAATCCCTTGCCCTGCCTCTCCCCTCCCCATTCCCCTAAGTCTCCTTTCCCAGAGGTAACAATTTTAGACCTTAGCTGTTTCTTCTGGCATTTATAAATCTCTGTTTTTCCTAAATAATATGTTCTTATTGCTACCTTTTGATTAATCAGTTTTAGACATAGGGTAGTGACTCCTTTTTAACAGGATTTAGCTCTCTTCACCTCCATCCCTTCTGTTTCTTCTCCCCCATCCTTCCAATAGAATTTTATTACAATTTTTGGTTAAATCAGTTGTCATTGTGCCTATGCAAATGCTATTTACAATTGACTGTTGAAGTATACCAAAATTATATACTTCTTCCTACTTTTGCTTTTCCTAAGTTAACAATTGCCTTGTTTTTTTCAAATGCTTAATTTTCTTTGTAATTATTACCTATAGCTAACTCTTCTGATAAATTCCAATAATCTTTCACTACAGTATTCTTCGTGGTCAATGTCATCAAGTAGTCTATCAGTTCAAATTTTTCTCCTGAAGACAGCCCTCTTGGAGACCTTCATTTTCCTAGGGGAACTGTTTGCACTCTAGCCCTCATGCTCAGATCTCTTCCTGGGACCTTCCTTCCCTGTCATCCTGGGAATTCTTTTTTTTTTTTTTTTAACTTTTCCTGAGTTGGAGTCCCTGTTGCCTAGAATTGGTATCTTCCTCTTTCTTGGGTTACACCCCTATTTGGGAGCTCACAGGTACCAATGGCTTCACAAATTTTAGCCCAGTGAGAGCCCACAATGTTGCTCTTTTGAATCACCTTGCTCTCATCAGGACTGGTTGTCCTCTACACCTAGTGCAAAGCTGTGATCCTAGGACTTCTCTTCACTGTCACCTCTCAGGTGCTCTTAATCTTCTTCTTTGTTGGAACTTCTGTTTTCTTGGCTAGTATTTTCTTATTTTAATGAGAAAGGGTGATTTCAGACATGGCATGCCTGAAAATGTCTTCATTCTGTCCTCACACTTGATTATAGTTTCACAGGGTATAGAATTCTCAGTCAGAAACTATTTGCCTATAGAATTTTTAAGGCGTTGCTCTATTCTGTTCTGGCTTCCAATGTTGCTGTTAAGAATCCTGAAGCCATTCTGATTCCTGAGTGTATGTAACCTGTTGTTTCTTACTGGAAGCTTTTAGAATCTGAAAGTACACAATGATGTTCTGAATTTCCAGTTTCCAGTTTCCACATATGGATATATTTTCAGTCAATGTGCTAGATACTCTGTGAGTCCTTTCATTCTGGAAAAATGAGACCTTCAGTTATGGGAAAATTTCTTGAATTATTTCTTTTATGATTTCTTTCCCTCAGTTACTCCTGTTCTTTGAGTGCCTATTATTTGAATGTCAGAATTGTGGACTTGTCCTTTAATTTTCTTATCTTTTCTCTCCCACCATCCATCTCTGAATTTTCCCCTTACTTTCTGGGAGGATTTTTCAGTTTTAACTTCCTGCCTTCCTATTGAATTTTTCATTTCTGCTATCATGGTTTCAGTTTCCACAGGTCCTGTTTTGTTCTCTGAATGTTCCTTTATTGAAAAATAGCAATTCTTCTCTTATCTCTTTGAGCATATTAATGATAGTGATTTAGAAGTTTTCCTTTTCCTGTGTTATCTTTCTTTCCTTTAAGTTACTTTTATCTGCTTGTTCGTTTTGGTCTTTATCTTTCCTGTTAGAGGTTTCATTCAGATGTTTGTTAATTTTTGACTGTCTGCTCTGGTTGAAGAAGGGACACAAGATAGATTCAAAGCTTTGAGCACATGGGTGAGGCTTGCTGGAGTTACACTGTGGGATGATCTGACTAGGCCATTTGTCGGGCAGCCCCCCAGTGCCAGCATGCTCTATTTGTTTCCCCTTTGGCTGATCAGATCCTTCAGAAAAAACGTTTTAATCATCTGTTCAGAGGGTAGATACCTGGCTGCTTGTCTTCTGGGAGCCAGGAAGGGAAAGAGAGCTAGGAGGTCTCAGCATTCAGCTTCACTAGACATATATTTATTAGGCCACAACTGTACCATGCAGCCCTTAATACAGGGAGTCTTCTTTTTTTATTTTCTTAATTTTTCTTTTTTTTTTTGTCTGCGTCGGGTCCTAGCTGAGGCACACAGGATCTTCGCTGAGGCATGCAGTTTTCTCTCTAGCTGCGGCGTGCGGGTTTTCTCTAGTTGTGGTACATGGGCTCCAGGAAGCATGGGCTTCTGTAGTTTGTGGCATGTGGGCTCTCTCACTGAGGCACAAGAGCTCAGTAGCTGTGGTGCGCGCGGGCTTAGTTGCCCTGCAGCATGCGGGATCTTAGTTCCCCAACCAGGAATTGAACCCATGTCCCCTGCATTGGAAGGCAGATTCTTTACTACTAACCACCAGGGAAGTCTCATTCTTCTTCTCTTTAAAAAAATCCTTTCTAGACTGAAATAACCCAGCAGTCTTCCTCTAGGGTGGAGTAAAGGCAGTTACTCAGGGGGGATAAAACATGAAGGAGACTGTAAGAATCCATTTCTTAGGCAGTGTTCAATCAATTTTCTTAAATTTATCTCTCACTTCCTTTGTCCTCAGTTCCTGAATTTTTTGAAGATTCTGTGGTATAGACGAGGTTAGTTGTTTGCTTTTCCCTCTCTATGTGTAGGATTTCGTTTCTTAGATTTGCCAAGTCAGTTTACTACTTGTCCATCTGCGTTCCAGATTCCAAATTTTTATTCCTGCTGTCTCCTTTCCCCCTAACCTTGTGAATCTCTGTTATTATAAATTCCTTTACTGTGGTTTTAATGGGTTTTCAGGAGGGAGTAAAATTATATGTGTGCAGTCAATCCACCATCTTTAACTGAAAGTTCTTAAACACTTTATGTTAACTCATGGATGCAACTCTGAAGGCTGGAATTATTGTCCCCATTTTACATGTTAGAGAGAAATAACTTATCCAAGATCACACAGCAGGTACAGACTCGGGTCTGTCTTAAACATTTTCTATTTATATACAAGTATATAGGGCTTCCCTGGTGGCGCAGTGGTTGAGAGTTCGCCTGCCGATGCAGGGGACATGGGTTCGTGCCCCGGTCCGGGAGGATCCCACATGCCACGGAGCGGCTGGCCCCGTGAGCCATGGCCGCTGAGCCTGCGCATCCGGAGCCTGTGCTCCACAACGGGAGAGGCCACAACAGTGAGCGGCCCGCATACCGCAAAAAAAAAAAATGAATAAAATAAAATATATACAAGTATATAGAACAGAAGTTGCAACCTGGAAACCTGCAGACAGACAAAGCCTATAGAGATCTTTGTTTGGCCCCCAGAGGATTTTTAAACCCAGGAAATTTCGCAAAAAAATCAAGTGTTTGGCTTTGCTTGAAAAACCCAAAGATCGGGACTTTCCTTGTGGCACAGTGGTTAAGAATCCACCTGCCAATGCAGGGGACATGAGTTCGAGCCCTGGTGCAGGAAGATCCCACATGCCATGGAACAACTAAGCCCGTGTGCCACAACTACTGAGTCTGCACTCTAGAGCCCCTGAGCCACAACTACTGAGCCCGCGTGCCACAACTACTGAAGCCCGCGCGCCTAGAGCCCATGCTCCACAACAAGAGAAGCCACCGCAATGAGAAGCCCATGTGCCTCAATGAAGAGTAGGCCCCGCTCACCACAACTAGAGAAAGCCTGTGCGCAGCAACAAAGACCCAATGCAGCCAAAAATAAATGAATAAAATAACTTAATTTAAAAAAGAAAGGAAAAAGAAAAACCCAAAGATCTGGCAACAGTGGATTGCATTCCAGCAGGACAAAATCAGATGGAATGGAGTTGCATCTGCTCCCTTTAAATGTGGGACCCTCTCTCTAGTTTGCTACAGTCCCAGCACATCTTAGGCTTTACTGTTGTACTCATATATGTTACCTGCCTGGGTCCTGTTTTAATTTGCACATTTTATAAATTTGTAGTAAAAAAAAAAGATGAGTCTTACTAGACAAACTGTTCTGAATCTTGCATTTTCACTTAATTTTAGTAAGTACCGCTTACTGTCTGTTTATCTGCCCCACTTACAGCTGTTGTCCTCTTACTATGCAAATGAATCAGATACACAAGTGAAGGCCTCCTGCAATCAGGTCCTTGCTACTTGAGCCTTTTTCCCCTTCACCCAGAGTTGACTGATCCAGGGATAGGCACCTAACCCAACCTGAGACAATCAAATACTCTCCTGGGAATTTGAAAGTTGGACCATCAAAATTACCAGAGCTGCCCTCATTCCTTCCCTACAAGGTTTGGTTATTCAGTAATTCATTAGTTTCTATGAATGAACAGCCCCTTCCAATAAATTTCTTTTTCTTTTGCTTAAGCCAGAGTTGCATGCTCATTTCTTATAAACCCTTCTCCCCTTTTCCCTACTGATGCCACCACCCTTTCCAAGCTTTATAAAAGCAATACCATTAACACCTTCTAATTAAAACAGTTTTAATGAGATGCAACCATCATCACAATCAATTGTAGAACATTTTCATCACCCCAAAAGAAACTTTGTACCCATTAGCAGTCATTTCCTATTTCCCCTGAATGCCCCTCCACACTTAGCCCCAGGTAACCATGAATCTACTTGCTGTTTCTATAGATTTGCCTATTCTGGACCTTTCATATAAATGGAATCATACAATAAGTGGTATTTTGTGACTGGCTTCTTTCATTTTGCATAATGTTTTCGAGGTTCAGCCAAGCTGCACTCTGTGTCAGGATTTCATTTCTTTTTATTGCCAAATAATATTCTATTGTATGGATATACCATATTTTGCTTATCTATGTTTTTATTTATTTATTTATTTTTGGCAGCGTTGCTGCGAGTGCATTTTCCCTAGTTGCAGTGAGGCGGGGCTACTCTTTGTTGCGGCGCATGGGCTCTAGGTGTGCAGGCTTCAGTAGTTGTGGCATGCGGGCTCAGTAGCTGTGGCTCTCGGACTCTAGAGCGCAGGCTCAGTAGTTGTGGTGCATGGGCTCAGCTGCTCCAAGGCCTGTGGGATCTTCCTGGACCAGGGATCCAACCTGTGTCCCCTGCATTGGCAGGTGGATTCTTAACGACTGCGGCACCAGGGAAGTCCCTTGCTTATCTGTGTTGATGGATGCTTAGGTTCTTTCTACTTTTTGGCTATTATGAATAATGTTGCTGTGAACATCCATGTACAAGTGTTTGTGTGAATGTATTTTCATTTCTCTTGAATTTATACCTAGGAATGGAATCACTGGGTCATATAGTAACTTGATGTTTAACTTTCTGGGGAACTGCCAGACTTTTCCAAAGCAGCAGCACCATTTTACATTCCTACCAGCAGTGTATGAGGATTCCAGTTTCTCTAATTCCTTGTTAACACTTATTATATCTGTCCTTTTGATTACAGTTATCTTAGTGGGTATGAAGTGGTGTCTCAATGTAGTTTTGTTTTGCATTTCCTTGATGTCTAATGATGTTGATCATCTTTTCATGTGCTTATCGGCCATTTGTGTATCTTTTTTGGAGAAATGTCTATTTAGATCCTTTGCCCATTTTTTAATTGGGTTGCCTTTTCATTATTGTGTTGTAAGAGTTCTTTATATATTCGGGTTACAAGTCCCCTATCAGATATATGATTTGTAAACATTTTCTCACATTCCATGGGTTGCCTTTCACTTCCTTCATGGTGACCTTGGAGGTACAAAAGTTTTAAGTTTTGAAGAAGCCTAATTTGTCTATTTTTTTGTCACTTGTAATAAATAACATTTCAACATGTACTCTTCCAGATATTTTCTATGTATTTGAACAAGTATGAGATGATGTATACTTCGTTGCTTTATGTACTTAATAAATTGTGAACAATTTCCATGACTGTACATCATTATTGCTTCATAGTATACATTGCATGAATTTACCACAGTCTGTTTAAGCGGTTGCCTAGAGATAGACATTTAGGTCATTTCCAATATTTTGCTATTATAAGCAATCCTTGTACAAGCATCTTTGCATACACGCCTAAATTACTTGATGGGTGAAACCAAGACTGAGGCACGTGACAGACGCGTGATGAAGGTCAAAGAGGAGGAGAGCTCATCAATCTTGTATTGAGTAAAGTGTAAGCTGTGTAAAGAAGAAAACTTGAAGGTAAATCTGGAAAGATAGATTGCAGCTAAATCGCTGACGGTCTCAAATGTCAGTTTGTTAAGCTTAGATTTGGAAAGCCATAGAAGCCTTTTAAGTGGGGTTTTGACTTGATAAGAGCCGTTCGATTTCACTTTGATAGTGTGAGAAAAAAGCTGACCTCCAAAACCTATGTTCTAGAGAAACTGGAGGAAAACCAAGAGATGCTAGTATCATAGCAGCCAGAAGGGAAGAAGCTTCAAGAAGGGAGTAGCCAACTAGGTCATATGATACAGAGAAATCAAATTACATGATTTAGCAATAAAAGAATTGTGCCATTTGTCTGAGTAAACTGTCAGTGGAGGGACTTCCCTAGTGGTCCAGTGGGTAAGACTCTGCCCTCCCAATGCAGGGGCCCCGGGTTCGATCCCTGGTCGGGGAACTAGATCCCTCAAGCGTACCGCAACTAGGAAGTCCACATGCCACAACTGAGTCCACATGCTGCCACTAAGAAGTCCGCATGTCGCAACTAAAAGATCCCACATGCTGCAATTAAGACCCAGCACAGCCAAAATAAATAAACAAATAGATAAATATATTTTTAAAATGTGGATAGAGAGGAGAAGTCTGAGAGCTAAAAGCATGTCAGATAAATATATTTTTAAAATGTGGATAGAGAGGAGAAGTCTGAGAGCTAAAAGTAATTCTTTTAAAAAAAAGCACACAGGAGGTGAGGAGGTAGAGGCAGTAAATGTATTAGTTAGGCTAGGCTATGACGTAGTGACAAACCACCCTTAAATTCCAGCACCTTACGGTGTTTCTTTCTTACACCCTATATATTGGACGGATTGCTCTACACTGTCACTTAGGAGCTCAGAGTGATGAAGGCTCCATCACCTTGCAGTTGTAACTTTTGGAAGACAGAACCCCCTCCACAATTGCCTCAGCCATTGAAGAGCTCACTGGAAGGTCACATGCCAGCTACTCTATGCTTTGGTCCAGAATGAGATACCAGTCCTAGTCAAAGGAGCTGGGGAATGTGGGGAGTACCTGGAATATGGGGTGAGCACCACTATCCCTGATACAGGCAGTGTAGACTATATAAAATTTGTTATAAAAGGGAAGGAGAGAGATAAGGTAGTAGCTAGGGTGGCAGGAGGTGAGTGGATTTTGTTTTTTGTTTTTCTGATTGCAAGAGAATTGAGTTTGTTGACAGGACAGGAGTAGATAAGCAATGGAGCCTGCTACTGGTCCTGGAGAAGGTGGAAGGGGGAATGATGGGCTTCAGAAAGAAGACCTGGCCCTCTTTCTTTGAGATTGGCAGGAAGGAAGGGAAGGAAGTATAATTAGCTTATATGTGGGTGCATGAGCAGGAAACTGAGGAAGTTCACACCTGATATTTTTAGTTTCCTAAGAAGTAGGAAGCAAGTCAATTGCTAAAAGTGGTGCTAGTGGTGATACTGGTGGGAGGAATCAGAAGCAGGTTATCAGCATTTTGGAGTTTGGAGGCTCTTAAATCTATCTCCATCAGCCCTTGAGTGGACAATTACAATAGCTTCTTATCTGGTTTACTTACCTGCACTCAACCCTGTTAACATACTACTAGTGGGTTGACATTTTTTAAAAGACACGACAAATCAGAGGATGCCATCTTCTGCATAAAACACTACAGTGGTTCAAAAATCCTTAAAATGGCCCAAAGATGTGGCTCACATTGACTTTTCCAACCTTGCCCTCCATCCCCTTCGTACACTCTCACAAGGTCCCCTTTCATTCACTTCGTCCTCTTGTCTCAGGCCCTTCACAGATACCCTTCCCACTACTTGGAAAGCCCTTCCATTCTGCTTCTGCTCCTTTCAGTGAGCTAATTTGAACTCTCCCTTTAGGCCGGAAATTAAATGTCACTTTCTCAGGGAGACCTTCCCTGACCCTTCAGACTAGGGTACCTCTTCCTATAGTATGCTCTTGTACTTGGAGTTTTTTCCTTTGCAGCACTCTTCACAACCATAATTATATGTTTGTATATAGTGGACAAGGTCTCTCTCTTCCTCTAGACTATAATTCTATGAAGGCAGGCACTGCGTCTGCTGTTTCTGTCTACTGTTATATGTTTAACATGTGGCACATTGCCTGGTGTATAACAGATGATAAATAAACCAGTTTTGTTAATTAATGAATTCATATCTATTGTGACGAGATGACCAAGGTTGCGATACCTCTGAGAGTCTTGTCAAGGATGAAGACCACAGAATTGCTTTAGACCCAATCTGTGTGATTGAACTCAGCACCACAGGTATAGAGGTGGAGAAAGCAGAAGGTTGCACTGATATAAAGTTTAGAGTTTTCAAAAGAGGTATGATGGAAGAAGGAGGATAATGCTGGCTTTCATGCTGTGCTCTAAAATCTAGGCAGGGTAGGGAAGGAAGGGAAGTATTAAGGGAAGTGATGGACTTGGGAGGACAGAAGCCTGGTGGTATCCTGGATGCCAAGGGGCAGGTGCAGTGGGGTAAGAGTGAGAGAGCTAGGGAGCCAGGAGATGACAGTCAGAGGGTTAGTATACTAGATCTTAAGATCCCTAAAGTGGAGTGGCTCCAGGTCTAGAGAAGGCCCAGGGTATAACCGTGGTGTGAAGTGGTGTTTATTGTTGGCAACACTAAGGAAGAAAGAGGCTAGGATGTTAAGTGGCTTCACGTGGTACAGTCACCTGGGTGATGGCAGGACTTGAAGTAGAGAATTTAGGGACAGAGGTGGTCAGAAGGTAGCATAAATGGCATGAGCCTCAAAGACAGGCCCTCCGCTTGCTCCTTCCATCCTTGGATCACTCATTCAAGAGTCGAGGCCCCAGGACAGAATGTCTGATGGGCTGAGCTGGATGGCATAAGCCTCGAAGGAGAAGTGAATTTCGCATGTGATAGAAACGTGGTGGTAGGTTAGTGTCAATGGGGAATGACGAGGCTGCCAGTGGAGGCTCCAGTGGAATATGTGAGGTAGCTTCTAATCAAGAGACTGGAAGCGGGGCTTCCCTGGTGGCGCAGTGGTTAAGAATCCTCCTGCCAATGCAGGGGACACAGGTTCAAGCCCTGGTCCGGGAAGATCCCACATGCTGTGGAGCAGCTAAGCCCGTGCGCCACAACTACTGAAGCCCGCGCACCTAGAGCCCGTGCTCCACAACAAGAGAAGCCACCGCAGAGAAGCCCGCGCACTACAATGAAGAGTAGCCCCACTCGCCGCAACTAGAGAAAGCCCGCGCACTGCAACGAAGACCCAACACAGCCAAAAGTAAAGAAACAAAATAATTTATATAAAATAAATAAATAAATGCATATGTGAAAAACTACAGTGAAATTTAAAAAGAGAGAGAGAGAGAGAGACTGGAAGAGAACATAGAGGAGGTGTGACCTTGAGGGAGAGCCAAGTTACCACTTAGCAAGTTTTCTTTAGATGAAGAGAGTAATCTGCCATGAACTTACAGTTTATAGGAGAGGCTTTTGTCTGTTTACTTGTTTTCCAACAGATCGAGGGTGGTTCCAGCAGTGAAAGTAAAAGTAACAACATGTAATAAAGAGAGGGCAGGCTCTGGGTCAGAGATCAGAGTTCCATTTCTTGCCCCATCGCTGACTTGTTGAGCATCCTTAGTCAATTTCTTCACCTCTTTGAGCTCAGTTTTCGCATTTGCGAACTGATAAAAGTCATAACCGGCTTACTATGAGGATCGAATACAGAATCAGATGCAAAGCTGCACTGCAACCTGTAAAGTGTTGCCCACATGTGAGTTGTTATTATCATTATGGTACAGTGAGTTAATGGTAGCCTGTGGACGAAAGTTCTTTACCTCTTGACTCTCACCTTAGAACAGTGTGGGAGGAAGGTAGGGCAAAGGCTCTCTCCATTTTACAGGTTCATCTATTCAGGAGACCTCACTGAGTGCTAATCCCATGTTAGTTACTGAGCTGGAAAGGGATAGTAAGATGAATCAGGCACAATCTACACCGCTGGAGTTCATAGACTAATGCAGGAGACAGAGCGGTAACATGCCGAGCTGTGCTATGTGGTGTAATATTGGAACAGAGAGTGTTCTGTGAGCACAGAAGAAAGAACAACTAGGGAGAGCCTGAGAGAACTCTGCAGTAGAAATGGCATGTGAGCTGGCATTGAAGATTAAGCCAGAGAAGAGGATATGCCACGCCCAGTAAGTTAGTGGTGGAAACCCACATAGAACCCAGGGCCACAGACAGGTAGTTACATGCCACCTCCCCAGTGCTCTTGGAAAGGGAAAAAAGGCCTCTTTGGCCCCACAGAGGAGCTTATTCTCTGCTTTGCTAAGGGTCTGGCTGCCGTGGGAACAACACCATTTTTGCTTAGTCCCTTTGCAGTTTGCTGTCAACAGCTTACTGTCCGGGTGCAATGGCACAGCTCAGATCCCCCAGATATAAGGCATCATGCTTGTTTCCGCCTCCCAGCCTCTTCCCAATTGTCTGATGATGCCTGTTACTGGCTGACTGCCCTGCCTTATATGGGAACCAATGAGTGGCCAGCAGGTCAACTTGTGAGCAGTTCTCCCAGGAAACCAGCAGTGCTTTAAACGAATCATGACTTGTCGTACACCCCATCTCCCCTCACTGCTTCCTTCAATAACCTTGAGGAAAAACCAGATCCTGTCTGGTTCCCTTCCTCCTCAATTCCTTATTTCCCAAACTCTGATGGTGCCCTTCTCACTTTTTCAAAGGGCATTGGTGAGGACCAACCTCATTCCCGGAAACTTGGGCCCTTGTTGTGCTTAATAGCCAACAGTAATAAACACCATGGCCTATCTATTTTATAGATGACAAAACTGAGCCTCAGAGAATGTAAGAGGTGAGGGCCTCAGGGTGGGGGAACCCTGTTGGAAGGACACCGGAACATGGGACCTGGACTGCAGCCTAAGGCATGAGAATAATGACAGCCAAATTTTGGCTGTCCAGCATCCATTTCCTCCTAACAGCACCTTGATTTCTGTACACACTATATGCAGTCTTGGTGGGAGTGGACATCCAGATGCCTATCTCCACCACAGTCACTGAAGGGCTACAGAGTTCTTGAAGGGAAATAGCAGAAGTTATCGTCCTGCTGAGACGAGCACCACACCTAGCCAACGGTACCTGCTCAGCAGATGTCATTTCTTCCTCAGCTGTCTGTTACTTATTATCTGTGAGGTGTCAGGCAAGTCACTTAACAATCTTTACCTCAGAAATAATGTGTGTAAAATTTATCAGCATCCCTAACCTGTATTACCTACTATGATTGCCATAATTATAACTTTATTAGTTCTCAAAACCGTGAATAAGTTGAATCAATTGTGGTATATCATCAGCGTGACCGAAACTAAAGTAGTGTAGATGCAGACGTTGACTTGTTGATTTAGAAATTTATATCATTTATATGAAAAGGTCACATTATGATCATTTTTTGAATAAAGTAAAAATATAAATGAATACATATCTGAAACGCTATATCCCAAAATGCTAACCAGTATTTATCTCTGGATGGTGAGACTGTGGACAATTAAAAAAAAATTTTGCCTTTCTTCATTTTCTACCTTCAGTGAGCAGATATTATTTAGCAGTAATTAATTTTTAAGTTAAAAAAGGCCACCACTTAGGGGAGAATCAAGGACTCTGGCTTGATTTCAGCCAGGGGAAAATTCAAGGGGGTAGGGCAAGGCAGCCAGTTTTCATGAAATAGATACGGATTCAGATTGGCAGTCACAGCATACTTCTGGGTGGCACACTTCTGGTTGAAAGGAATGTCTTGGGCATGCCTAGATGCAGAATCCAACCCTTTAGGGGAGCTCGAGGCCCGAGTTCAGAGAACAATTTTTGTCTCGCCCCTGTCTATCTCTCCTACTGCATCTCCACCATTTTATCCCTCTGTTGCAAAAAAAGAAGAAAAAATAGCCATTCGGTTCCTCAGATATGCCAAACTCATTTCCACCTCAGGGTCTTTTTACCTCCTTACTCCTCTGAAAACCCTTCTAAGTTACTCTCCATCTACCAGCCACTAGCTATCCCATTAGTCTATTTATTTCCTTCATAGCACTTATCCACTCTGAAAACACCTTATTTGATTGTTGTCACAAAAATGTAAGCTCGTGAATGCAAAGATTTGTCTGGCTTGTTCACCATATACAAGCTGTGACAAGAATAGACTTGCACAAAGTAGGAGCTCATCAAAATCAAAACTCATCAGGGAACAAAAATATTAAGTAGGGAAACTGAGGCAGAAATCCAATTGTGCTACTGGGATCCAGGAATGTGGGGGTTCAGCAATTGTGAGTTCACCTTTTGGGGCTGGATTCAGAGTCAGGAATATAATTGGGGCTCGATTCAGAGTCAGGAATGTAAAGAAATAAATACTATTTCCTTTGCAAAAAGCAGTTATCATATTAAAAGAAAAAATAAAAGGGTGATGACACTTCAAGGGGAATATGACACAGTCTGTATGTATGAGTTTATTGGAAGTCTGGGCTAAATGAGTAACTTCCTGAATGATATGAAAAGTGATGAGGCTTGTGGCATTCTGGAAAAATTTGACACAAATTGTGCACTAAAGCAATTCCATGGAATGATGTTTGATAGTTTAAATGGTCACTTCATTTAAAAGGTTTTGGCCTGAAGTTATGACAACTGAAAAATTTTCACACACACCAAAATTCCTGGTATATAGCTGTAACTCAGCTTTTCTGGGATGCAAAGAAGCAGGTAGCTAGAGTTCTATGCCACACCCTCTGTGAACAAGTAGGACAAATGAGGAGGGGCTGTGTATGGAAGAGTTGAGACTTATTTGACACCTTTTACATGCCACATACTAACGGCATGAAGTTTCTCATTTAATAACCCTGCAAGGTAGGCATTATTTATTTCCACTTTCAGATGAAAAAAATTAGGCTGAAGCAGGTTGACTTGCCCAAGATCACAGTTAATAAATTACAGAGGAAAATCTGATTCCAGGTTTACTTGACTCCAAAGCCTGCACATTTTCTACCATACTTGCCTCCCTAGCATTCCTGGAAATCCCCTTGATGAAATGTATTGCTCATCTTTAAAAATAAGAAAAGAGAGAGAAGGCAATAATATGGCCTAAAAGGAGGCCAGAAGTAACAGGAAAAACTAAGTAACCCACAAACTATTAGGCTGAATCAAATGACATTGCTATTATTTGGGTTTTTTTTAAAGCTCATAAAAGAGGCAATTTTACATGGTTCAGTCCCATGGTATACGTGCTGTGGATGAAGATCACAATGAAAATACTATTATAACCACTCTGTCACTCATTTGTACACAACTTTACATACTACATTTTATTGCAATTTCAGTAACCCTTTCAGATGGGTAGGGTAAGGATAATCACTCCCATTTTATATATGAGGAAAAGCAGATTTGGTAACCCAGCCTGCCTTACTGGAGCAGCATTTGCCCTTAGGCAAACCTGTCACTTTTTTTTTTTAAGGCTTCTACCTGCCCCCACGCTGTCCCACCCTCCACATCTTATTCTGTCAAAATAATTTTTGATTTGACTCCTATGACAGGCTCCTAACTGGTCTCCCATGATCCCAATCTATTCTCCAAACCGTAGCCAGAGGTTTCTCTAAATGCAAATCTGATCGTTTCACTTGCCTTCTTAAAACCCTTAGTACTTCACTCTCTACAAGATGACGTTCAAATGCCTCAGCCTGGCCTTCATGATCTGACCCTTGTCTACTATCTCCAGTCTCACCGTCTGCCCCCAACACACCCTATGTTGAGAAGAACCCGCCTCTGTGCTATGCACTTCTGTGACTTATCCAATTGTTCTGTGGCTGTAATGGCCTTCCTTCTTCCCCATCCCTTATCTGACATTCAGCATGCAAATTTATGCTTTTCAAGGCTTAGTTCAAATGTCATCTCTTTGTGAAAACTGTTTTGACTTTCTTCTGACAGTCACCAGTTTTCTGTGCTCTTACAGCAGCTGGTATATTTTTATGTTATAAGAATTATTAAACAGTCCTCTGATCGGGTGTTTATGTGTCCTTAAAATACGCACCAAATTGTATCTTACCCTCAGTAACTTCAGGACAACGCACAGCACTAGACATATAGCTGGTATTATCAGTCAGAACCCAGGGGTCCTAGAAAGTCCCTGCCTTGTGCCTTAGGTTGGGGAATACGGGGAAAATCTTACTTACAGGTTGAGTGCCCCAAACCAGGGCACACTCTTCCATGGCTTTTCCAGAGTTTTCTACAGTAAAGGCATAAGCAAGGGACTACCTGAACTTGGATTTATACTTCCATTACCAAGGCTTATTTTCATTAAATAGTGTCTATGAGTATACAATCTGTATGAATTACATAAGAACACCTGGATTTTATGTTACATTTCACACAGACACCTAGGCCAGTGATGGAGCACCTAGGAATCAAGTTGTCCTTTGTTGCCACCATGATAGTGACACATTTAATTCAATTTGATGAACAAGGAACAAGTTACTAACAGAAAATATAAAACCACCAGGAGCACATATGGTCACAAAGATGAGCTATTAGACCAAGAACATTCAGCTAGCCAAATATTCCCATAATGCTTCCTTATTACTTTTAAAATTTGGGAGCAGGTTTTAATGTGTTAACATTTATGGAGAAGAAACATAAAATTGACAAAATTCTTTCTACCAAATTTTCCTGGACCTGGGAAAAAAGACCACCATTATTTGATTTTAGCTGTGGTAACACATTGGTCCAGCTTGTGGAATCCTAGTGTACTAGCAGAGAAAGTTTGAAAACCACACTCTTAACAGTCATACCTTTACTCAAAGCATGAGTGATAGTCATACATTTACTGAAAGCACGGGGTCATTAAAAAAAAAAAGTATGACCTTAAACAACTTCATAGAGAGAGAACATTTTGATTACGACTAATTAAATTCACTTTTTTATGTTGTTGGGCTTTAAGAAACTCTTTGCATAGCTTAGTAGAGTTCAGAAATTTTCCTGGACAGACTCCTTGAGCCACATAGCATTTTCCCCACGTTCTGGCTGGTGCAATCCTATGGGTTAAGATTCAGCCTCCACCCTCTTTATAGGAGAAGGCAGTGCTTACTTACAAGGAGATGCTAGCTCTCTGGGTGGCCCAAGACATCAAGATTACAGATCTAGGGCTTCCCTGGTGGCGCAGTGGTTGAGAGTCCGCCTGCCGATGCAGGGGACGTGGGTTTGTGCCCCGGTCCAGGAGGATCCCACATGCAGCGGAGCGGCTGGGCCCGTGACCCATGGCCGCTGAGCCTGCGCGTCTGGAGCCTGTGTTCTGCAACGGGAGAGGCCACAACAGTGAGGCCTGCGTACCGAGGGAAAAAAAAAAAAAAAAAAAGATTACAGATCTAAAAATCACAAGAGCTAGAATCAGGGACTCTAGCTAATGAAATATCTTAGCCACACCCAGTGACCTGAGGTATAAACAACATTTATTTTCAAGATGTTCTAGTGATATGACTGATGTGATTTTTGATTTTTGATTCACCTGAAGAGACAGGCAGTGTATCTATAACGTATCCTGATTCATCTTAATGTAGGAGACATTCTTACAGTCTTCTCATCTAACATTTTTTTAAATTGAAATATAGTTGATTTACAATATTTTGTTAGTTTCAGGTGTACAGCACAGTGATTCAGTTATACATATATATATGAATATATGAGAATTCTTTTTCAGATTCTCTTCCCTTATAGTTTATTACAAAATATTGAGTGTAGTTCCCTGTGCTGTATGGTAGGTCCCCGTTGGTTATCTATTTTATATATCTATTTTATATATATATATTTTATACCACATAGTAGTATGTATATGTTAATGCCAACCTAATTTATCCCTTCCCCCCTCACCTAACATTTCATAGGCATGTGTCCATTCCCTGTTATCACTATAGCTACATTCATTTGGTCACTCAATAAATATTTATCTATCTACTGAGTACTCTGGCACACATCATATATACTTAACATTATTTGCTTATCAATACCCATTTTGGGGTGTCTCAATCATTTTTAATTGTCATTATTTATAATATTAAAATTTTTGGACTTTTTTTAGTTATGCCTCTCAAAATGGTATTACTAGGGAAAGGTCTGACCAGTTCAAGGAATCATATAGCTACTCTTGTGTGTGGTCAGGATTAAAGTGCAGGTTTTAAATTTAGAATCACATGTAAAGTTTATGGTTAGGCCACTGTAATAGACTACAATAAAGATGACAAAAGTCTAAACCAGACCAATGGTAGTAGGAGTGGGAAAAAAAGATTAGAAAAATACTGAGGAAGGGAGAACATTGGGCTTGGTATCTGATGAGATATAGGGGGTGACTGTAGAGTTAAGGGTGACTAGTGGGTTTCTAGCATAACTAACCAGACAGGGAACACAGCAGTGGAACAAAGAGTGAGAGGAGTGAGATAAGTTCCATCTCATAACGTTGACTTTGAGGTGTCTGTGGGTAATAGCCAGGTGGAGATGTCCCAGTTGATTTATAAAGTTCGTTGAAGAGGTATATGTAAAAACACAAGGCTTTTTTTTGTTTTTATTTTTTTTATTATTATTTTTAAATTTATTTTTGGCTGTGTTGGGTCTTCGTTGCTGTGTGCAGGCTTCCTCTAGTTGTGGTGAGCAGGGGCTCTCTTCGTTGCGGTGCATGGGCTTCTCATTGCAGTGGCTTCTCTTGTGGAGCACAGGCTCTGGGCACATGGGCTTCAGCAGCTGTGGCTCGCGGGCTCTAGAGCCCAGGCTCAGTAGTTGGGGCGCACAGGCTTAGTTGCTCCGTGGCATGTGGGATCTTCCCGGACCAGGGCTTGAACCCGTGTCCCCTGCATTGGCAGGCGGATTCTTTTTTTTTGCGGTACGCAGGGCTCTCACTGTTGTGGCCTCTACTGTTGCGGAGCACAGGCTCTGGACGCACAGGCTCAGCGGCCACGGCTCACGGGCCTAGCTGCTCCGCGGCATGTGGGATCTTCCCGGACTGGGCACGAACCCGTGTCCCCTGCATCGGCAGGCGGACTCCCAACCACTGTGCCACCAGGGAAGCCCTGGCAGGTGGATTCTTAACGACTGCGCCACCAGGGAAGCCCCACAAGGATTTTTAGTATGAATTTTTTAAACTAGAAACCCTGGAGGTCAGTTAACTGTATTATTTTATAAGGAGATAGACCCAGACAGATACATCTGTTCTCAGAAAGCTACTCAGAGAACTGAGATTCAATTTAGGAGAATCTCATTCAGGGCTGTTTCAGCCCACCATGCTGCATTTCATTTGTCTGTCTTGTTGGTTTTACAATCAATAAAAAAATACATAGTTTTCTCAGAATCCCACAATTATACACAGAACCCAGATAAAAGGCACAAATCCCACTTGCCTTCTTTTGTCACTGCATAACTAACTTCTTTTTTTTTTTTTTGTGGTACGTGGGCCTCTCACTGCTGTGGCCTCTCCCGTTGCGGAGCACAGGCTCCGGACGCACAGGCTTAGAAGCCATGGGTCACGGGCCCAGCCGCTCCATGGCATGTGGGATCCTCCCAGACCGGGGCACGAACCCGCATCCCCTGCATTGGCAGGTGGACTCTCAACCACTGCGCCACCAGGGAAGCCCTAACTAACTTCTTAATCAAAAAGATTCTGCCATGCCAGAGACAGAGAAAATAAAGAGAAAGTGGTCAATTACTAGAAGTGACTTTTGATCTAAGTGAGCAATTCTAAATATTACATTGTTACTGTAATCTGGCTGCACATATTTCTATACTCAGTTGTTAAAGAATCAGTCATTCGATTGTCATCCTGAAAGCAAATAAAAACAGTATGTTCATCACAGACCACCCATGATATGAGGTATATGGGTTGTGACAGTTACACTTAGCTGTGACAACAACAGTTTATAAGCAAAAGTGTTAAAATTAGTTAAAACCTGACATGATACTGTTATAAAGAATTCTTGAGAAATAAAGCTTCTTTTAAGTAAGTTTCTGGTGTTAAAAACAAAAACAGGGCTTCCCTGGTGGCGCAGTGGTTGAGAGTCCGCCTGCCAATGCAGGGGATGCGGGTTCGTGCCCCGGTCCGGGAGGATCCCACATGCGGCGGAGCGGCTGGGCCCGTGAGCCATGGCCACTGAGCCTGCGCGTCCGGAGCCTGTGCTCCGCAACGGGAGAGGCCACAACAGTGAGAGGCCCGCATACCGCAAAAAAACAAACAAACAAAGTATTCAAGTAGTGTAAAATTAGGACCTAAATTCTGAGGGAGGTATGAAGATCATGTCAATAGGTTTCCGTCTTCTCTGCAGCGTAAGGAAGGAGAATGGGGAAAGAAATAGAATGAACACTTACTGATTAGCATCTATCATGTGCCAAACATTCATCATAAATACATTATATCATTTCATCCCTCACATCAATTCAATGAAGCAGACATTCTAAGCACCTCACAAATGAGGACACTGAGGCACAAAGAGATGAGGCAGTAGTGTCAATGAATTACTAATTGCAAGGCTTTCATGTCGGATATAAAACCCTGGCTTTATATCTGAGTTCAACTCTTAATATTAAGCCTTAATTGATAAGAAGTAACACGCTCTCTTATGACTGTAGTCATCATCTGTAAATGATGATATTAATAGTATTTGCCTGGTGAGAGTCATTGGGAGGATTATATATGCCATGGAAAAAGCACTCAGGGTTATGCCTGGCACATGTAAGCACTCAATAAATCAGCTACTTACCATTGTCTTAGACCACACAGCAAGTAAGTTCAGACAGGACCGTACACTTTTCTGATTCTAAACTGAACTTCTGCACTATACCCGGCTACCTCTTCAGGCTCCTGAGATTCCTGGGGGTGGAGAGTAGAGCTCGGGGCGGGGGGTGGGAACAGATAACATTGAGAGGGCAGTAAGGCAGGGAGCTGATATGCCTGACCCTACTTTGAGGACAGCACTCAGAACTGTTAGGGCAAAATAACTATAATTTTAAACCCAATCTTGGTTTAAGGGAAAGGCTATAAATAATTAGCTGACTAAGGACATTTACCAGTGTGGAAGGAAAAGGTCACCAGTAGAATCACTTACTTTATCCAATACATAGCACAGATATTTCACACTTGATAATATTTGAATTTTAAAAAATATTTTGGTTTTCTTGTCTTTTTAGATATCCTAAAGTAAATTCCTCTGTCTCCTGTATTATTTATAAATCATGTGGAAAAGTTTCTCACAGCTAGCAAAATATCACTAATATCAATCTCCTTGCTAATAAAAAATTATATTGTTTTTTCTCCTTATAAAAATACCTCTATAAACTCCAATCACTTCTAATCCCAAAATGAAAGTAACTGCATATGGCTCCCTCTAGTGTCAAGACAGCAAAACATAAGGGCCATTTAATTTTCTTGTAAGATTTAGTTTTTCATTCAATACATTTGCATATTTAGCCCTTACTTGGTGCCAGATACTGTGTTTATTCTCTTACTAGACATCATGGTCCTAATTATATGATATTTTGTAATGTGAGCACATAAAATGTATTTTAGATCCCTATTAAAGGAGCAGTGTAAACAGCTTTTCTAAACAGTGCTGCTATCTCACTCAGTTTACATTTAGCAAGTGTACAAAGCTAATAAAATGCTAATGAAACAACTGTTTTAACTTTTTTCTCTTTGTTCTCCTTATTTACGAATTTAAGAAAATGGCAATGTGAGCCAATCTGATCCGAACAAAAATGGCCAGAATGTTAAGCAGGGAATTTTCTGAGAGTATAAAAAGAGATATATTCTAGGACATACAGAGGCATACATCCTTGGGATTTAAAATGCAGTAATGGTTGATTGTGAATACAAAACCAAAATGTTTAATGTGCTAAGCTGCTTTTCCTGCCTTACGTATTGTCAACAGGTGTTCTATGGAAAAAGGATTCCCCGGTTATGTAAGATTCAGATATGCTGGGTTAAACCAAACTAATCTGCTCTCTTTACTCAAGTGCCTCTCAAAATTTTTAGTATGCTAATGTGCACAGTGAATCTCTGGTACAGGATGGTATAAAGCTTTTCCCAAAGTTACTTAACTATGGAATCCCTTTTCTCTCATAATATCTAATGACATCAAGGAAGCTATGCTCAGTGGAACAGAACTTGGGAAATGATCTAATCCAAAGTTGCATCAGTTCCTCTGCTCTCATCACAAATCTCCAACCCTTGACTTTGCATCAAACTGATCCCCTTCCAGCATTCCTAGTATCTTGCCCATTTGGTAGCCACTGACTTTCCTTTCAGATCTCAGTGCTCTGGAATCTCAAATGCCCTATAGTCCTCTGGTTCTCTCTGATTAGAAAAGCAAGTGGCTTCAAAGTTTCTGACATCATACAAGGTATCAATCTCCTTCACACGCCAAACAAATCATTCCATTCTCACTTAAGTGCTGAAATAGGAGAAGCTGCTTTCACTCCTTCACAGACCTTATCTACGGACTCATCCTGAATGCAGCCTGAATCCTAGCTGGAAGACAAAGTATAATAGTTTAGTGTTCAGACTTAGCTAAAAGAGCAGACTACCTCAGTCATCCCCAAGGAAAGCAAGGGCCAAAAGAACAGCACAATCTGACCCTAGGGAACTCAGCTCAGAAAGGCATTTGGAATCATATTGGGATGGTGCCCAGCCCTAGTGTAAAGTGAGGAAAAGGGGAGGAGGGAGTGAGGCATAGAGGCAACATGGAAACAGGACAGCTTTTTGAATCCTCCCAGTGCAGCTCAAGTAACTGGTTGGAATCAATTTAATTCCTAACAAACATAAAAGAATACCCAAAGCTAAAGGTGAATGATTAAAAAATCTATTTCAGATTATCTACTTTTCATTATGATTCAGGATAATTAATAGTGTGTTTATTTTAGTCAGAGTTCATAGTACTCTTTTAAAATGAAGATGGACCTGTTTTCTCAAAGTATTTGATACCATCTTCCTGGACCTAATTTCAGAGAAAAGCCCTTTAGAACATGATAAGGTATTCTTACAGATGCTGATGTTAGAATATTAAATTAGTAAAAATAAAATATTAAATTAGTAAAAATCAGTCAAGTAAATCAAGGCCTATCTCATTTCATATCACCGCATTTGTAAATTCTCTTAATAAAGTTCATATATTCACAACTCAAACAGCAATTTAAATTTATAACTAATTCATAACTAAATTAAATTTATAACTAATTCATAACTAAAACTATGTAATAACACATTTATTTATAAAACAAAAGATTTAGGAATAGATCTGTTTATTGTACTGTGAAAATGGTCTTGATACATGTGAGAAACATTATATACTTTGAGGACAACATTCAGAACTGTTAAGACAAAAGACAAACTATAATTTTAAAATCAATCTTGATTTAAGGGAAAGGCGATAAATTATTGGCTGGAATGCATTCAGCATGAACTCAGATTCTATATAACATAAAGCACAAAAGAGTACAAAATATGTTGGAGTCCAGTAAGCCCATACCTAAATTTTAACTGTAAAGCTGCGAGGACTTTTTTGTTTATTCTTATATACTAGTTTTCTTCTGAGACAAGTTGATTTTATCTCCAAGACTTAAGGCCATTCCCTATAAGAAAGAATGAAGATGTTTATAATTATTGAAACTATGTACAATCAGTAGGTTATTCTATCTTAACCAGCCTCCATGCAATGATACCACATCAACAATGAAACCAAGGATGTACAAAAGAGACTCACCAAAACTTTACTTGGTTAAGTACTTTTAGTGCTAGATTTACAAATAGTCACCAGATTGGTAGCTTGGATTTCAAAAACCTCTGAAGAACCCATTTCACAAACACCCCATGGGAATTAATCTGATTTTAAGCAAACAAACAGAATGAGTGGCCCAAAAGGTGGGCTATTTTAATGAAGTAAAGTCATATTTCTATTCAAGGATACTACTATTATGAATATACATGCATCTAATGCATGAAACATTGGTACGACAGAGGATGCTACATATAGAAATAAAGAGACATAAATTATTTCTCTTTTTATTTAGTTCAGAGACCATCTCAAAAAAAAACCAACTGTTACCTGACTCTTTGCACGAATTCTTATGTGGCCAGTAACAGGGGCCTCTGGTCCCTGTTGAATCGGCTTCTCAATGCTGACATTTGCAAGTGCGTCTTCTCCAAATATGGAACGAGCATAGAGGTTGGCTGCCATAAAGCCACAGTAACCAGAAAGTGCCTGGAAGAAATTTGTGATGAATTCAATATTCTACTAGAGAACTACACATAAGTAAGACCAAATAGCATAGGAAAATTACCACTTAAAACAGGACTTATCATGTGGTAGTAGTTACATGACTGTGTGAATTTGTTGACCTCATAGAACTATAAATGTAAAGAGTGTGAGCTTTACTGCGTCTATATTATACCTCAAAAAAAACTGATTTTAAAGAAATAGCACCTATTCTCATTTGTATTTATATGTTCTTTGTTTAGAGCTGTCTGCCTGCCTCCCATACCAGACCCTGAGCTCCATGAAGGAAGAGACTGTTTTTATTTTGTTCTTTACTGTACATCCAGCAGCTCACAGAGTATTGGGCATATAATGTTTGTTGGAGTATTTGTTCAATAGACTAATATATGAATTAAAACCTACTTGTATGGCAGCATTCTTTTATGATTAAATCAATATTACAAAGTTAGCAGAAATTGTATAAAGAAAAACAAATTCCTGGGAATTCCCTGGCAGTCTTCACTTTTTGGTCTTTCTTTCTAGTCTTTTTTCATACATACACAAACATAGCAGAAAATCAAAGTACATTAACAATTCCATACTTGAGCAGATATATTATGACCCACAATCAGAGCCAACAGAAGATTATGGACATTTTCTAATCCAGTATTGTGAACTATTGTGGAATAAGCCTTTAGCCAAAAGGGAGAAGACTGAAAAGAAAAACCAACGTGACTATTCAGTTGGGTCACTGCACTAGGAACAAGCAGATATTGTTCCTATTCCAGTAGAAAGCAGTAAGCAGATTCATACATTCTATGGGATAACTCCTTTTAGCTAGTCCAAAATGACACTGCTTTTCTCAGGCTAAATAATACCAAAATACACTAGAGGAAATACAAGAAAGCCAAGAATCTACCATCTTACTCTCTAACAGATTTAAGAAGTACAAGGGCAAATTTTACCTTCTCTGGAGTGAGGCATTTCATGTTGGTTGACTTTAATATGTGCTGTAAATAGTCATTTAAATCAACTATATTTGTGTTAACCGTCACCTGTACAGAGGGAGAGAAAAAAGTCGAGGTTATAGCTCTTACTTTAAGAAAGTTGTGAATTTCTTATCTTGGGGTTGAAAAGACAATCATTCGTATGTCATATTAGAATCTCCTTCCAAGTATTTAGGTGGAAAGGGTGGGCAACAAAAAGTGAATGACATCTACAAAATCCAACAAACTGTAGGCTGGTATCAGAACTTTCAGATACAGATAACTTCACAGACAATCAACATGCTGTATATAAAATATTTCTAATAAAAATCAAGGCTTACAGGAACAAAGTTCCCTAGCAGGCACTGACTTTGCAAAGCTTCTACTGGACACTGGATTCAATGGCAAGTTACTATTCACACAAACAAGGGATGGAACATTGTTTATAATGTCTTGAACAATCAGATTAATTATAGAACTGTTACTTTCACCAATTTAAAACCATAACTTAACCAAACCACTTGCATGCTTTCCAGTTAAAGCTAATTTGTAAGCACAGATATTGAAAGACTTTGCTTTTCACATCTGACACTTATTAGAGGGATTAATTTTATCAGAGAATCCTTCAACACTAGCCAAAAAGAAACATAAGGAGTTCAAGGAAATCTCCCAAGGACTAACTTTGTTCTCCCATTCAAATTCGGCCCACATCTGACGGAATTCAGCATCAGTGCAAGTTGCAGGTTGGATATAGTCCATGATGTCAATGTGAATATCACTGAGGACCACACAATTTCTGTCACTTGCTGCTCCAGAGACATCATAAACTGCAATATACACATATAAAAAGATCCCCAATCACCAAAGGCAAATTTTAATTAAAAATTTTTCATATTTCCAAACAACAACTATGACATTAGCAAATAGTTTTGATTATATAGTAGGCTCTATGTTTTACAAATTATTACCTATTTAATATGACCATCAATCCTATGTTATAGTATTATTATTTTCCATCTTATAGAGAAATAAAAACAAAGAGAACTTAATTAAGTGGCTCAAGGTCACAGAACTGGTTAAGTGGTGGAGGCCAGGATTCAAACTCAGTGAGTGCTTACATAGCAGTTGCAGTGTTAGACACTGTAGAAGGATACACAGGTAGTAGTGTTCTCATGCACATGCTTAACTAATATTTCTGGATGAATACTGCTGAGCCATAGTACGTAATGATACAAGACCTTTTCTTCTGTAACTGTTTCTTCCATGGTAGAAAGTCATAATCTGACTGGAGCCTACCTTTTTTTTAGCCTGTTTTCTTGACATTCCCCCACCCTACTTTTGGAGAAAACTAAGGTTACCAAGAATAAGTTCCTTTAATTTTCAACCCCACCTCTAAAAATAAATGTATCTTTCTCTGAATCAACTTTCACCTACTTACCTTTCCTATCAGACAAGTACTGCCTCTGCTCTTCAAGGTTCATACTTGCTGCCAGCTGTGATGCCTGCTTTGGTTCAGGACCTCATTCCATCAATCATTACCTCTTTCGTCTTTACCTTCATATTCTTTACTGACTTTCTTCCCTTATAGTTTATAAACATAGTCAAGGTCCTCTCATCGTCAAAAAAAAAATCTTCCCTCATCCTTTATTCCTCTTCTGGCTACTGCCCTCTCTCATTCTTATCAAAACCAAGGTCGTACACTCAGAGTGGCCTACACTCACTATCTTTATTTCTCCACGTCCTATGCAGTCTTCAACCCACCACCACTGCCCAAGACAGGTCATAAGAAACGTTTTATTATCACTGATTGTCAAATCCAAAGGGCCCTTCTCTTAGGGATCTTCTGCAGCTGCCGATACTTCTTCAGAATTTTTCCTTGCTTCTCTAACCACACTTCCTTTGCAGGCTTCTCCTTCTCTGACCAGCTTTCATACTACCCTGAATAAAAACTCCAAACAGCTCTTAATATTGCTGTTCTCTCAGATTCGGTTTTCAAATCTCCCTTCTCACTCTTTATGCCTTCTTTGGGTGATTTCTTCCATTTCTATGGTTTTAAAACAAATATTCATCTCTACTTCAGACCTCTCGTTCAAGTTCCAGACTCATCTCAAACTGCCCTTCAATAACTTAAGACACTTCATTACTTAACCTCAAGTTTAACTTATCATTTCTCTCAAATCTGTCCTTCTCTCCTATGTTCCGTTTTGGTGATTAACATAAACACCAACCCAACATACCCAAGCAGGAAATCTGAGCGTTGCTCTAGCCACTTTCTCTTCAATCAGTAACCATGTCCTGGACATTCTATCTCCTTAAGTATCTATTATATTCAGTCCTTCTCTCCATCCCAGCCACTACTGTGTTGGTTCAAACTCTCCATCATCTCTCACCTGTGCTACTGCAAGTCTACTAGTTAATCTTCTTGCCTCTTCCAATCAGTCTTCTTTAGTGCTGCCACAGAAATATTTAATCATGTAACTCATTCACTAATAATTCCTCAATGGCTCCCCTCTATATCCAGGATAAAGTCCGAAATTCTTAGCATGACAAGTATAATATAGCTGCCACTAACCTTCCCAATCTCGTTCTCTTCTACCACCACCCTCTAGCGCACTCTAAACTCCAGGTATATCAAACTACTTGCATTTGTTCTAACTGAATCTCTATCTGTAGACCATTTACTGATCTTTTAAAACCCCACTTGAGCTTCAGCTCCTCCACAAAGTCTTTCCTTTACCTTTCCTCCCAACCCCCCACCACTCTGAGAGAACCGACCCAATCTCTTAATAGACTTCCACTTCACCCAGCACAGCCTTCTTTCATAGCACTTACTGTTATGTACTATACATATCTACTTCACATATCTATTTTCCCTTACTCAACTAGAAGCTATCTGAGGACAGAGATTTTTTTGTTCCTACCACAGAAATTGCTTTTCTTCTTTTTCTTTTGGTACGTGGGCCTCTCACTGCTGTGGCCTCTCCTGTTGTGGAGCACAGGCTCCGGACGCGCAGGCTCAGCGGCCATGGCTCACGGGCCCAGCCGCTCCGCGGCATGTGGGGTCTTCCCGGACCGGGACACGAACCCGTGTCCCCTGCCTCGGCAGGCGGGCTCTCAACCACTGCGCCACCAAGGAAGCCCCAGAAATTGCTTTTTTAAAAAAGAAAGCTTATTGACTTAATACCTCTGTACAAGCTAATCCCTAGGTGGCCCGGCAACAAATGCCTATACACAGTTTGAGACTCAGTTCAAATGTTATCCTTTGATAACATACCTTCCTCCTTTATAAAGCCTTCTATACTGTTAGCATTTTCCCTCTATGATCCCAAAGCACAGAGTATATAAACTAGCCATTATCACATTGTATTCTAATCTATTATTTATCTGTCTCCTCCTTTTGCTTGACAGTTTGAGGACGGTGACTCTATCTGATTCATTTCTGTATATCCAGAACACGGTACAACACTGAATAGCATAGCAGATGCCCCATAAATGAATGAATGCATGAATGGATTCAAGTCCTGTCCTCAAGAAATGTCACACAGCTACTCATTACAGAAATTCTGTAATAAAGTATCCAAACATCACATGCTATAAAACAATTCCTTACCTATATTGCCAAAAATTATTCCATTTTCTGTTGACGCTACTTTCACATTAGCTTTAATATTTGCAAAGTCATGTGGAGCAAGAGTCAAAGGAGATGGCTTTTCCACAAGTTTCAGGTCCCCTGAAAAATAATTTAGACATGGCTAAAAGGACATAAATATTAACCTCTCCAATCGTAAAACCTTAAAATGTATATAGCTCAATAGTTTCTAGCAAAACAAGGAACAAGAGAAGGGTTATGTTCAAATATAAGGACAAAATAAAGAAATCATTTAACACTATTATTCACATCAAAATGCACATTTTCTTTTAAAAGGTAATAGGCTTCTCAGAATAATTCTATATTTAATTCATGTGTGGGGGGGCGGGGCGGGGGTACTCTGGGCATGCTGCTTTATTTCAGTGAATGGATACAGACGTCTCAAAAGCTTAAGTCCTAAACCATACACTCCATTACAAAGATAAAACAATCTGAAGAAAGGACTGCAAATTCTTAGAAACAGTTCTTTATATAGGCCTCAAGCTATGCTGAGGAAGACAGGGCAGAACTGTTCTCCCTTGATTTCTTAAAGTCCCTTAACTCTTGTTTAAGCCATATGGAATTTCCTAGGGGCAGTGCACTGTTCCTGTATACAATTTATACTTTCCAACTTCAAAGCCATATGTATAAATGACCAGAGAAAGTCTGATTCATGTGTCTATATAAAGAAAAAGAAAAAAAAAATCTCACATTGCTAAATGTGATAATGATGTATTACTTTGGCCACACATGGTATGTATTAGTAATGGGCTCAGAAAATACCTAGTTCTGTACTAAGGCAATTAAAACTTAAAACTACTTGGTAAATCTGTAACTTAAACAGCTCTTATTTAATCTAGAAAAACTGACATATGCTAGATTAAGCTCACTGAATACCAAAAACATAAGCATAAGAAAGTCAGTATCACAAAGGTTCAGAAAATTGGAGTAGAAGGAGACTAAATATAAAATGTAAAACTAAGACTTGATTCAAAATGTCACAAAGGGCTCAAGAGAATTCTTATACTAAGACTTGTGCACTTCTCTTAACAATCTGTCATAAAGATTTACTATGTAACGATATTTTTCTGTTATGGTAAATTTCCTCACCCAGAGTAGCTAACTCTAACGTGCAGTTCTGCAAGGTATCACTGGTTTGGTTCACAACAAGTACGTCCAGGACGATATCATACTGGTTGACATGAACATAAGCTTCTGCATATACAGGGTCTGAGAAACCTGTCAATTGGGTGACCTGTCAAACAAAAATAAAGATAATCAAATGACTGAGACAATTTAACCAAACATATCCTAGCCAAATGACTAAGTCTGTTAGGTAATTAACAGATGTGCTTAGATTAGACCAGTCATTTGAAATGTATAATAAAATTGTTTTGTAATGTAGACATGGTAACTGAAACTTAGACATTAAAAATAACAGGTCCTACACTTTACAGCTCAGTAGTAGAAAGACGTTAAATATGTTCAGCAAATGCATTAAACATTATCCTAACTTAGGAACTGAATAGATTTGCATACATTTTCAGTTAAATCCCTAAGCACCTAAACTCACTAGCTGTTACCCAAACTCAGGAAAAATAATTACAAGCAAGAAACACCTGTAATTCCACAAAGATAAATTTTTAGATGTTCCCCCAACAAAAAAATTTTTTAAAAAAACATCCAGAGTATATATAACACTTTAAAAATGTAATATTGTCACCAAAGACATAAGCAACAAGAGAAAAACATGGGTAAATTGGACTACATCAAAATTACAAACTTTTGTACATCAAAGGACACTATTAGCAGAGTGAAAAGACAACCCACAGAATGGGAGAAAATATCTGCAAATCATACATCTGATAAGGGACTTGTATCCAGAATATATAAAGAAATCTTACAACTCAACACAAAGAAAACAACCAGCCAGATTAAAAAATATGCAAAGGACTTGAATAGACGTTTCTCCAAAGAAGATATATAAATGACCAATAAGCACACAAAAAGATGCCCAACATCACTAATCATTAGGGAAATGCAAATCAAAACCACAACAAGATATCACTTCACATCCACTAGGATGGTTACTACAAAAGAAATAAAAAGGAAGTGTTGGCAAGGATATGGAGAAATCAGAATCCTTCTGCATTGAAGGTTGGAATGTAAAACAGTGCAGCTGCTATGTAAAACAGTATAGTGGTCCTCAAAAAATTAAAGCAGAATCACTATGATCCACCAATTCCACTTCTGGGTTTAACCCAAAAGAAATGAAAGCAGAACCTCGAAGAGATATCTGAACGTCCACATTCATGGCAGAATTATTCACAACAGCCAAAGGTGGAAGCAACTGAAATGTCCATCAACAGATGAATGGATAAACAAAACGTGGTATATATTCACAGTGAAGTATACCCAGCCTTAAATGGGAAAGAAATTCTGACACATGCTACAAAATGGATGAACCTTGAAGACATTAGGCTAAGTGAACTAAACCAATCACAAAAGGATAATACTGTATGGTTCCACATAAGGTACCTAGAATAGTCAAATTCATTGGGATAAAAAGTAGAATGTGGTTGCCAAGGGTTGAGGGAAGAAGGGAATGGGGAATTATTGTTTAATGGGTATAGAGTTTCAGCTTTGTAAGATGAAAAAAGTTCAGGGGATATAGATGGTGGTGATGGTTGCATAATAATGTGACTATACTTAATGCCACTGAACTGTACACTTAAATATAGTTAAGAGGGTAAATTTGATGTTATGTAAACTTTACCACAATTTTAAAAAATAAATTGAAAAATTTTATCACTGTAATATTGTCAATATCAATTCCCAATTCTAAGGGAGAAAAGTGTTTCAGTAGTTCCTATTCTGCCACTGATCTTATCTTGGTCAACAAAACCAATTTGAGAATGTTACTCATCTAATGGAGGAAGGATTAAACCAGATTTGTAAATTTAACATCTGAGTAGAGATTAGAACAATTTTCCTAATGAAATCCTATTCGGAACTCAGTATGTTAAGACTATAAAAGTGTAATTGTCCTGTTTAAAGTAGCAGGGGACAGGAGAAACTTGAGGGCAGGGTGTTGGGGAAGAGGCTAGTGCCCTGCCTTTTAAAAGTTTTAGTCAACCACTAAGGATCCCTCAGCGCTATGTTTCACTTTGTGGTAATTTGACACACAACTGGAACAAGTTAAAACTCATCTCTGCGACTTACAGTGCCATCATATAGTAAAGTATCAGGCTGCATCGAGTTTCAATTCATGTTTAATGAACCCATCAATCAGAGTAACTTGACAAAAACTGATGCTGTACTAGTTATTTTTCCTTTAAAAAACAGCAAGACCAACAACTTCCTGATTACTACTTTCTTAAGTAGCCAATTTAAATAACTCGCCAGTGTATTTGACATTTTGTTACCTTGTTAAGTTTAGATGCTAGGGGATCTGCTGCCTCTTTCCTCTGTGTGTTACCCATTGCTGCCAGCAAACTCAGCTGAAACTGATCTTCCTTGCAGTTCATTTCATTCTTAGCAGTTAGTTGCATGAAGGAAATGGGGTCATCAGGCTGTACTGTCACATTCCTCTTTTCAGATTCTTTCTGTGTTGAAAATACAATATACCATCTCTCTTTAATATGGAAAAAAAGATAGCTTTTTGTAGGCCTTCAACAGGGACAAGCCCTCACACATGAGGACTGAAAAACCAACAGCAACAACAATAAAACCAAAAAGCACTATTATGGCTTTATCATATATACCTTACCTTTTGGGATAATTTCTCTTCTTCAAGTTTAGCAGATAACATGTGAGAAAGGGACTGTCTGCATTCCTTATTGAAAATGTCATTCATTAAAGGTGAGCATTCAGATAAGACCTTGAGGCACAGGGAAATTCGATCTACATCATCATCTGTAATTGGCTTCTTAGGAAGAGAGGATTTTCCCAAATGCAGGATAGTGGCCATGAGCAACATGGCCTCAGCAACGAAAGACTAGATAAGGAAAGAAATGGCTTATTTATTGTCAGGCTTCTCCAAATGCAATAATGTCACTTTATTATAACTCACAATCCAAGAAATAAACCTAATTTTCACTTCACCTGAATAAGATTTCAAATATTTTAGATTTTATCTCCCTGTTTTTTTGCACCCTTTTCCCTCCTTTCTATTCTAACTGCCACCCTCTAAAATCTTCATTAACCCTTAACTGATAGACAGAAATCGTTTTTAAACTATTTTCTCTTACTCTAACCCCTCACAGGCCAATGCTATCTTTTATCTTTCCAACTACGGAAAGTTAAAAGAATGATACACTTCACGGATTGTTAACATTCTGCTATAATTGCTTTCTTACTCTACCTATATAGGTACACTTATTTTTTTGGCTTAACATATGAAAGTAAGAATCTTTAATTCATAAACGTTTAGCATACATCTCTTAAGAATCAGGACAGTTTCCTTTATAATCATAATATCATCATCTCACTTAAGAAATGTAACAGTTCCAAAATATATCTACTACACTCCAAATTGAACTAAATCTTCCTAATTGTCACAAAATGTTTTTTTTTTTTAACCCAGGACCAGTTTCATGCATTTTATTTGACTATTACTCTCCTTAGCCCCTTTTAACCTAGACCAGTCCCCTGGTTTTCTGTGTTGTTTTCCATCACAATGATTTCTTTTAAAGAGCCCAAGCTAGCTGTTCTACAGAATGTTCTCCACTTTTAGTTAGAATACAAGATAGGTAATGTTTTGCATATCTTATTGTATTGCATTAGGAGGCACATAATGGCAGGTTGTCCTGTTACTGGTGATGCTAAGTGTGATTACCTACTATCTTAATCTTTATTGGGCACCAATCATTTCACTCCACATGCAAATACCTTCAATGATTTCCTACAGCCTTCATGTTGACGTCCCTATCACTCAGCCTGCTATTCAATCATTTCACTCCACATGCAAATACCTTCAATGATTTCCTACAGCCTTCATGTTGAAGCCCCTATCACTCAGCCTGCTATTCAACGTCTTCCACCAGTGAATTCGACTTACTTTTTTAGTCTTATGTAGCATTATCCTGACACATGCTTTATATCTTTGTCAAAATGTCTTTGGCTAAGTATTGATCAGCATACATACGTGAAAAAACTACCAGAAGCCTGGGAAAGAACCTCAGAAGAGTAAGTGTGATAATCCTTTGAGCCTAGATATTGTCTCCAGAAGGAGGGGAAAGAGGAGGGGGACAGAAAAAAGTAGCTAAAGAAATAATGGCCAAAAAATGCCTGAATTTGATGAAAACTACAAAACCACATATCCAAGAAGCTCAATGAACCAAAAGCAAACAAGAAAACCACACCAAAGCATATCCTAATCAAATTACTGAAACTTGAAATTATAGTGATGAGGAGAAAATCCAAAACAAGCCAGAAGAAAACGGGACACATTCCACACAGAGACACAGGAGCTACATCTTGATAGTACCAAAAGCCAGAAGACAATGAAGCAACACCTCTACAGTACTAAAAGAAAAAAACTGTCAACCTAGAATGCTACATCTGCAAAGATATCTTTCAAAAATGAAGGAGAAGGACTTTTTCAGACAAACAAAAACCAAAAGAATTAACTGCCAACAGACCTGCACTACAAGAAAAGTTAAAGCAAAATCTTTAGGCAGAAGGTATATGATACCAGAGAGAAAGTCAGATCTACATGAAAAAATGAAGACTGTCGGAAAGGGCATAAACGAAGGAGAGCCAGTATGGTGATAAACAACCAAACTTCCTTCTGCCACGTACCAAAGGTCACAAACTTGCTGAACCAGGTATGTTACCAGAAATCCAGTTCTCTTAAGCAGGTATCAGCAAATGGTCTCCCAACTTGCAGAACTGAGATATAAAATGCTGGAGATTTTTAAAAAGCATAATTTAAAGAACAGACAAGACCTGAATAAATAAATAATGGCCCACAGAGAGTTATGAAGTAAATTACTGCCCATAAGTAAAATTAGTCAATAAAAAAGAGATAACATCTTGTAATTTTACCCGACCCTCTAAACCTCATTTATGGATTTATAAGGAAATCTATAAGATGGAAATTTAAAAAAAAATCCTTTGCAAGTCCCTAATCTAAAAAGAAAATGTCTAATTATATGGAGGTTTCAGTAAAGGAAAGAATCTAATGGACGACTATTATGCAGCTATTAAATATTATGATTAGGAAGGGTTTAGAATAACATGGGATAAAGTTAAGTGAAACTGCAGTATTGTAAAACACAAAATGATCACTACTAGGGGAAAAAGTGATCATTATTAAAAGCCATAATGAACTCTTTCTGAGGAAGGAAAGATTTTTGTTACTATATCTGGTAATGTAATTCCATCTTTTGATGTTTCTATCTATTGCCAGCACAATATTAATAAGATTTGTACTTCGGTGCTTTAACCATGAGTGATTTTTTTTCTCATTAGTTTTTAATACATCACTCATTATTTTAGCAATGTGAAAAAAGATATGAACAAAAATAAAATAAAAACGTTCACAATTCTACCACAGAGATTTTTTTTTTTTAATGAAAGCAAAGATTTTTTTCAGGCAAATGTAAGCTGAGAGAATTCATCAGCAGCAGACCTACATTATAAAAATAAACAAGTTCTTTAGGCAGAAAGAAAATATCAGATAGAAATCTGCATTTATACAAAGGAATGAAAAGCACCGTAAGTGGTAAATATGTGGGCAAATATAACTTTTTTCTCATTAAAAAAAATACTTGGAAGGAAACTGACCATTTATAATGGATGAATGGATATACAGAAACAGCAAAATATTATATAGCCTTAAAAAGGAAAGAAATTCTGACAATGCTTCCATACAAATGAACCTTGAAGACATGCTAAATGAAATAAGCCTGTCACAGAAGGACAAATATTGTATGATTCCATTTATATTAGGTATGTAGAATAGGCAAATTTATAGAGGGAGAGGAGTAGGATGGTGGTTGCCAGGGGCTAGGGGAGGGAGTATGGGGAGTTACTGTTTGCTGGGTAGTTTCAGTTTGGGATGATGAAAAAGTTCTGGAGAGGGATAGTGGTAATGGCTGCACAACAATTTGAATATACTTAACGACATTGAATTGTACATTTATAAACAGTTAAACTGGTAAATTTTATGTTATGTACATTTTACCATGAAGAAAAATATGAAAAAACAAAAAAAAAACCCACCCAGGAAGGTACGTGAACTTTGACCTGTTCTCAACTCTCAACTTCTTACAACTTGCTAAGTATGTCCCCCTTCCCTACCTCAGTCTGGACACTAGATAAATAAGAAATGGGAAAGAAATGGTGAATATATACTAAAAGGACAACTGACTATTTAAAGCAAAAATAACAACAATACATCATAGGGTGGATAACATGACATGTAGAAATAAAATATAGGACAATAACACAAAGGATGGTAGTTGGGGTTGGGTGGAATGAAAGTACATTATTGTAAATTAACATACAGTCAGAATGGTCAGACGCTATGATGAAGGTATGAACTGTAGAAACGGGAATACATTTAAGAGGCATTTCTAGGATAAAACAGACAGTAACTGACAGGATGAAGATGCTGGAGGGAGAGACATTTCCTTCACTGGGCCCTGACTAATCCCAGCAAGCAGAAATAACCTCATAAACCCTTGTATCACTTCCACTGGACTAATCACGTGCTATTGTTATTACATTACTTTGTCAATTTTACAATCATTAGGTTGTATATATGTTATGCTATATCACTTTGTCCATTTCCCCAACTAGAGCATAAGCTCTCAAGATTCATTTGTTGGGTAAATGTAGGATAAATGAACTTACATTTTGCTTTTTCTTCTCCTGAACCAAAGCTACATAGCGCAAGGCAACCTTGGTCAGAGTTGTGGCAAGCGAGGCAGCCACAAAGAAATCTCCATCCAGAAGGAATCCTCGCAGGGGAGGTCTGCAAAGCAATCAGGGAAAGTGAAAGCCACCAACTTCTCAGCCATCAACGACTCAAGGAAGCCTACTGAATACTCTCAGTGCCACCCTTCAGTGATAGGGATCTCAATTATGGTTCCCTCTTTAGCTCTCAGAATGAAAAAGGAAAAAGAAAAAATCACATGGCTTTAACACTTATCTTCAAATGATAAAAGAGCTAAATGAATAGGGAAAGAGAAAATGGTTAAAGGTGCGTATACTGAAACCAATGAGCTCCATTAAAACCCCAGCTTATCTACTTATTTATTATGTCCCTCTGGGTAAGTTGCAAACCTCTCTAAGCCTCAAGTTCCTCTATAAAATGTGGTTAATCAACAGGATACTGTCAAAGACTATATGACACAAACTCTTTATTTAGCCCAATGCCTACTACATAGTAACCATTAAAATTTTAGGCAAATTTTCATCAACTTCACTATAAAATTGAGAACAAAATAAGGAGGAAAACATCAAAATTTTATTCCATCAATTAGAAGTGGAAAATCTTCAAAATATGTTTTCCAAATGCAAAAAGGCAACAAAACTCAAATATCATCAGTTACCTCCACTTAGCATTTTCTACATGAGTAAAATAATTTTAGTTTAAACAGAACACAGTTATTTCAATGAGAACAGTTATAAGGAGCAGAGGATTAAAACTATTAACACAATTTCTGGGGGAAAGAACTTAAAACATCATTCTCCTTTCAAGTATCTTATATGGCAAAAATTTCCATTTGGGTCAAAAGAGGAAACTATCAATTATAAGAAAAAGAAATCCTTTGACTGTTTTAGACACAGGAGTAATCATAGAGGTGTAGCTGGCAGGGCACAGGTGCCACAAATTACCTTTCTTCCTCTTTCTTGGTGGGTCTGGAACTGCTAAGGGCACTCTGTGTTGCATAGGTGCCCATTTCAGTTACCAACTTCTGAACTGGCCCCACAGTTATTTCTTCTTCAGGTTTTAATTCACCAGCTTCTTTTTTAATTTCTGACTCTACAATTGGGATCTAAAAATCAATTGGAAACATCAATTTAGTAATAATATCAGTAGCAAGCAAAACATATTTAAATATTCAATCATTTCTATAGTTCTCTACAGAACTATTCCCACAATGGGATTTTTGGAACTTGGGACTCTGCTTTCAATTTTCATTCCTTCCCAGGGTAATGTAGTGAGAACAGGGGCTTTGGAGTTGGATGCCACTTTTAGTTGTATGGTTCTGGGAAAATTAATTAAACCACTTTGAGTCTCAGTTTCCTAATCTGTTAAATGGAAATCTTAATTCTTTCCACACAAGTTACTTAATAGGAAAATGCTTAGGACACTGACTATAAGACAAAGGAGATACTCACTAAGCCTTATTCTTCTTCTCCATCCCTTTCCTTGAAATACTAACCAAAACCAGCACCCATCCTTCCATAAAATGAAATAAATCTAACTTATTTGTACATAATAACTTCATCAACTTCCTCTTTAAACCAAATGGATACTTTGTATTTATTTCTCAACACCAGTCTATCATCTAACTTAAGAGCTCTAAGAGTCTTCAATCATTATCTATCGACTCCTTTATTATATAGATGAAAAACCTGATGTCCAGTCAGGTTTAGGAACTTATATCCAAAGACCCAGAGCTAATTACTGGCAGAAGAAAGACTGGAATCCAGGCTCCTAAAAAGCACTGTTCTTTCTATTCTACCATATGGTTGTTTGGATGAGGAAATACTGCCAGTTTTAGTACATAAATACATATTCTCAAGTCAGCCCCATTCTTATAATATATGCATTCTTTTTCCATAACACAGAGGATTTAGCAGAGTTTTACAGGTCTTTTTCTTTTTTTAAAACACAGAACCTTTTGTTCAAATAAAATCTTACCCAGAAGGGTAAATAATACAGATAAAAGAACAGGTGTTATGGCTCAATGTAGGGGAGGGCAACTCTCCTAATTTCCCATTGCCCAAAGGCTTAATTATCTGTGTAATTAAAATTTTTTCAGTGTTCTTTAGCCCAAGCACTACCAAATACAAACACAAAAGCAAATCACCACATAAAAGTCAGTTTACTAAAGTAAAAAATCACCATATAAAGTAGAATTTACTAAAAGTAAAACATACCTCCCCAAGGGACCTGCGGACCTCAGTCATCACACTCTGAATGTCTTCCTTGGTACTACAGTATTCTCCCAGGATCCATAATGCTCCTCGGTAAATCCTATAGCAAGAATACAAGTTCTGAAACACTGATTCTGCCAACAAATCTTGAAGCAGTGATCTTTCTTTGTGAATTTAAGCTTAAGCAAGAAAACAATATTCTGCAGTTGTGAGGGACTATGGATGAAATATTAAGGAAGAATATAACAAAGACACTACGTTTCTTTGATTCTCTCTTGAAATCACAAGGATTAAAAGGAAAGTAAGCATCTTATCCATCATTTTTAGGAACATTCTACAACTGGTAAACCTAGTAGTAAAAATAAAATACCAAAATGTTTCCCAGAAAGGTGTTATCTTCCATTTAGGACCAAATTTAAGGTAAATTTGATTTTATAACTTATCACTACAAAAAATGTATTATTTTAATATAAAAAGTAATTCACTGAAGAGGCAGGAGGCTGAAAAGAACAATGAAAAAGGAAGGAATGCAGAGGATCATAACAAGAAGACCAAAAACATAAAGAAAGCAACAATTTTCTAATTAAAAAATGTTAAACTGAATAAAGTCTTCAGTCATCTTTTCCCTAAGATTTTCATTAAATTTATTCAAAAAAATTCTAGAAACTGAAGCTGTAAGAGATTATGGCTGCCAAAAGCTAAACTCTGATATGTTTTTTTTTCCCCCCAGAAAGGAAGCAAATCTTTCTCACTTCCATAAATATCAATACATCTTCATATCATAAAACCAATTTTGTAGTCCCTTCTTTTCTATACAGGCAGATATAATGCAAGTCTACTACAGTCTATGAGATGATTTACATGAAGCAAAACTTGGATGCAATGTCCTTTCTCATTAGCAAATGCTATCTGAAAGGAAACAATTCAGACTTAGGTTGTATTTTCAATCCTTCACTTCAGTAAATGCTAAAGGGGAAATATAAATAATGGTATCCCCAAAATACCTTTTAAGAATATGTTCCTTAGTCACTTCAGGATTTACAATGTTTTAGAGGAAATGAGAATAGAGAAACCTACCTACATCACATGGACCAAAAATTTTATTTTGTACATAGATTTTGGGTTAACTAAGGGTGAGAGTAGGGGTGACATGTTTCTGACATTTATTTTGTCTTGACTGTGTTGAGACACCTCTCTTCCCCTATATTGTCTATCAACTGACCCTTAAAAACAGAAATTGGGGGCTTCCCTGGTGGCGCAGTGGTTGAGAGTCCACCTGCTGATGCAGGGGACGCGGGTTCATGCCCCGGTCCGGGAAGATCCCACATGCCGCGGAGCGGCTGGGCCCGTGAGCCATGGCCGCTGGGCCTGCGCGTCTGGAGCCTGTGCTCCGGGAGAGGCCACAACAGTGAGAGACCCGCGTACCGCAAAAAAACCCCAAAAAACAGAAATTGGTAAAATGCTTATTTGACTTTACATTTAAACAGATTTTAAACCTACTTGACAGATTTGATAGCATGAAAGACTTCAAGCATCTTCTCAACAATAAGCATTCTCAGGTTATCAAAGCGCTGAATGGCTTCACGAACAAACTCCAAGACATCAGCAGCTGCTGCTTCATTACTGTCACTGAGAAATTCCATTAACTAAAAGAAAAAAATGGATAACGATTACATGTTTTCAGAAAGAAAATTATCTAAGGTTTAATAAGTAAATTAAACAAGTTTACAAAGAATATAAATAATACTTTTCAAATACACAACAAAACGTAAGTTGAGAGACAAGCACCATTATGTAAACAAAGTCATGATGGCTTTTCAGTTTATTACAAAACACATGATAAAACAGAAGCTGGAAATCCACAAGTCAAAAGAACTGGACACATCTAAGTTGTAACTAAAAGTAAAATCATTTTAGAGAAAATTCAGAGCTCAAAGTCAAAATTCCGAATTCCAATAACATACCTAATTTATCTGACAATGACAGAAAACAAAATATTCTGGGTATGTTAATTTTTCCTCTAATTAAATCCTTCAACTTTAAGAGGTAAAATCCCACTGAATAATCTATACACAAAGAATAATTTTACTTTAGGGAACTGTAACAAACATTAATTGCAATAATATGTGGAAGTATTTTTGTCACTATTTTTTTTTTGTTTGTTTATTTTTTTGGTGAAGATGTAAGAGAAAGAAGTCAGAGTCCTTATCCTTTTGAGCTTAATAGTAAACATAAAGATCCCTTCTGACCATGAGATTTAGTGAGTACAGACAGTTGAGATTTCCAGAGTTTAACTGTTAAATAACTAGAATTTAACTTTTATTTTTAGAGAATTTCAAAGTTAAGATCATTGGAATTACATACCACAGGAATAACATTTGCAGCCATATCTGGAAATCGGACAGAACAGGAATGCAATGTTCGCACAAGGAGTTGTCTGTATTTGTCAGTATCTTCATGCTCTGACACATTATTTGTTTTAATCACTTCCTTCTTAAGGACAATAACCAGCTACAGAACAAAGTAAAAATAAGTGAGAATGACATCATGTTTGGCTTGACAGCTTACAAAGTGCTGTCAAAGTTTTGTTTTACCTCTTCGACATTCCTAGAGGAGACAAGATCCAGTGCTAACTGCAGAGTTTTCTTGCGTACTTCTAAGTCTGGTGTGCTCAGTACTCTTAGGATGTCCATAACCAGATCCTGAAAAAGAACAAAAATATCCAGAATTAACACCAGTATTTCTAGTCACAAGAAGAAAATCCTAACTGTAGAATAAAGGATTCTGTCCCTCATGACCTTAATTCTTTGATCTATAATAAAATCACTACTGGTGGAAAAACCAGATAATTTGAGTCACCTGATATAAGGCAATATGAAGTATATAATATCACATATGATGCATTCACATTGAAAATGTTTACTCATGACTCTATGAAGCTTTTTTTTTTTTTTTTTTTGCGGTACGCGGGCCTCTCACTGTTGTGGCCTCTCCCGTTGCGGAGCACAGGCTCTGGACGCGCACACTCAGTGGCCATGGCTCACGGGCCTAGCCGCTCCGCAGCATGTGGGATCTTCCCAGACCGGGGCATGAACCCGTGTCCCCTGCATCGGCAGGCGGACTCTCAACCACTGTGCCACCAGGGAAGACCTATCAAGCTTTAGCTCAAACTTACAGTTTATAGGAAATACAAAAGTCAAGAGGAACAAGCTAAATGACACAAAGAAAGTAACCAGACACATCCTGAAGGAGACCAGACGTTTGGTCTGGTCTCTTGAACAAGGCAGTGTCATGAAAAAACGATACTGCTCAAATTAAGAGACTTAAGGAACCATACATCACAACCACATACATCACAACCAGATGTGATGTTTGGTCATGAACTGGAAAAACAAAACTAAAGGGCGTTTTAGGGACATCTGGGAAAACTGGATAATATTAAGAAATTATTAACAATTTTGTTAAGTGTGATAATGTTATTTTGGCTCTGCAGGAAACTGTAATATTTTAAAGAAGCATACTTAAAAATCTATAGCAAGTAAGTATTTTTAAATATAGCAAAACAAAATATTTTACTTCTTTAAAACTATTTTTAAAAATTTCTGATAAAAATGTTCTATAAATTTTAAGAATGAATTAACTGTATAACCTTCACTTACATCTGCCAGTTGTTAATATCTTATTACACTTGCTTTGTCATACTCTCTCTACTCCTAAATGTTTTAGTGTATACTCAAGAAAAATTTCTTATATAACCACCGTAAAATTCTCAAATTCAGAGAACTTAACATTGATCACAATACTATTAAATAATAGAGTCTATATTCACATTTCTCCAACTGTCCCAATAATGTCCTTTATAGCAAATTTTTTGTTGTTATTCTGATCCAGGATCATCATTGAATTTAGCTCTATTTGTACCATGGGGCTTTATTTTTATAACAATCATTCTCACAGATTAAATAGGTATGCTGATAATTTTCTAGAATCTAATCATCTTTATTCTCAGTTGGTATAATTATTTTCCAAGAAATGTAAATTATATTAAAATTAAAACAAATATATCTCTACTGCTAAGAACACCAAGTGTAGTACAAATAGAAAAGATAAAAGGTAACATATTAATTCATGTTAGAAATGATTTTTTATAACAAAGACAATATCCCAAAAGGCTATGGTGCTTCAAGAGTTACACCTTAGTTGACCAAAATTTAAACTGCCCAGTCTCCAAGCATGTAAGCTAACCAAGACAGTAAGTCTTAGGAATTATCTCAATTTGAAAAAAGATTTTATTGAGGATTTCTCTCTTTTAGAAAACACCTACCTGTAGTACTCGTTCATGAGCAGGATGTTCTTTCAATTCTATCAATCGATCCAGAACTATGAGCTTTACATTGTTGTCACTCTCCTTAATAATTAAATCAATGTAACACTGAGCAGCAGCCTATATGAAAAGAGAAATATATTTTAAGAACACATTCACCTACCTTAAACACAGAATCTGAAAATAAGAAACAAATAAAGCCTCCAAGAAACCAAGATATATTTATCACTACTGCACTAAAAGTTTATGCATTTTTCCCAGAGCAATGTGTCCCTCTATTTCCTAAGTTCTAACAAATTTCATTATTTTTTTCAAGGTTACAAAAAATCAGAAGCATCACAAATTAAAAGGATGAAAAGGGGCTGTTACAGGCAGAAACACTTGTTAACAGGCAAAAATTAAGGGCTGGGCCTCCCTGGTGGCGCAGTGGTTGGGAGTCCGCCTGCCGATGCAGGGGACACGGTTTCGTGCCTCGGTCCGGGAAGATCCCACATGCCGTGGAGCGGCTGGGCCCATGAGCCATGGCCACTGAGCCTGCACGTCCGGAGCCTGTGCTCCGCAACGGGAGAGGCCACAGCAGTAAGAGGCCCCCCAAAAATTAAGGGCTGAACCTAAGGAACAAGGGAGAAAAAAGCTGACAGAGAGTCCTAAATAGTTTAGCTATTGAGCATCTTTTAGTTTAGGTGCAAACTCTAACACACCTGCATTACGGTACCGAAAACTCAAGTATATAACGATGGCCCTGACTCATTAAAAGCAAAGGACAAAGAAGCAAACCTGAAAGAGCTCCCAATGACCAAAGCTAGAACAATTTGATCAACAAAATAAATAATAATATTGGATTATAATCCACAGAATAAAATATCCATATTGATATAAAGCAAGAAAGAAGGAAAGGAGAGAGGGAGGGAGGGAAGAAAGGATGAAGGAGAAGGGACAGCTCCTCCTTGCGGAAGAACTCCAAATAATACATGTAGAATAAGGGTAACAGAAAATCACCATTAGAATATCATAGTAGTAACTGTTGTAGAAAAGATTCACTGATAGGTGCTAAAACTAGTTGGTGTAAGTCAGAGGAGAAATAGGATATTTGTACAGTTTAAAAGTATCTTCTCAAGATATTGATTGATTACAAAAGGAAAAATCACAACTCAACAGTGGAGAAATCTGGCAGACACCACCCTAACCAAACGATCAAGGTTAACATCACCAGTAAGACGATGTATCAGCATCATATACTCCTAGATATGATACACTGAGAATGGTGCATCACTTCTGTGGTATTTCCCCCTCGCCCAAAGGCATAACCTTAATCTGATTAGGAAAAAACACCAGACAAACCAAAATTAAGGGATATTTTACAAACAAACTGACCCAGTACTCTTCAAAAGTGTCAATGTCATGAAAAACAGGGAAGGGCTGAGGAACTGTCACAGACTGGAGGACGCTAACACATGATAACTAGATGCTACATGGGATCCTAAACTGGATCCTGGGACAGAAAATGATCTTTAGTGGAGAAACTGGTGAAATCTGAATAAAGTCTATAGTTTAGCTAACAATATTGTTCCAATGGTAATTTCTTAGTTTTGACAACTATACAATTGTTATACAAGACATGAATATTATGGGAAGCTGGGTGAAGGGTAATGGGAACTTCGTCCTAGTTTTGCAACTTTTCTCTACGTCTAAAATTATTTCAAAATAAAAAGTGAAAAGAATTTTTTAAGTATTGGTGGCAAAAGCAGTAAATTCTCCTATTTATACAATCTGGTTTTCTAGAACAGTTCATTCTATGAATATAGTAGGGGTTTTTCACATAGTCTTGATAGAGTAAACTAAAAAAGAGAAATATTTCATTATTGAAAATATTCACTGGAACATTTTTAGGGTCCATCCTTTAGGATCCAGTATCCATTTTCCTAGATTCGGTTTTTTTTTAGCGGGTATGTGGGCCTCTCACTGTGGTGGCCTCTCCCGTTGCGGAGCACAGGCTCTGGACGCGCAGGCTCAGCAGCCATGGCTCACGGGCCCAGCTGCTCCGCGGCATGTGGTATCTTCCCGGACCGGGGCACGAACCCGTGTCCCCTGCATCGGCAGGCGGACTCTCAAACACTGCGCCACCAGCGAAGCCCTAGATCTAGTTTTTAATGTAACTAAAGTATGGGTGGAGATCTTAAAATACGAGTGTCATTCTCCAGAAACCAGAAATACTGCTATTCTCTCTGTCTCTCTTGCTCTCTCCCTATATACATATGAAAGCAGAAAGAAAGAAAAGAAGGAAGGTCAGACTACATAGGAAATCAAATAATTTTCTAATATTTGTAGTTATTTCTATGCCATGTAATGCTGTGTAACCACACAGTAAACTGCAATGTCACTAAATCATAAGTGATAAGATAGCATATCTATCATCTAATTGGCACCCCCCCCCCCCAAAAAAAGTAGTACCTTGATTGCAGTAGGTGCACTAGAGAGTGTCACTAATGTTCCAGCGGCTTCATATTTTACAGCAGGGCTAGATGACTGTAGTAAGTTATAGATGCAGCGAATGAAACGAGCCCTTTCTGATGGATTAGCATGACAGACCTGGAGAAGAAAACATTTAGGTTTCAGTTGACTGCAGGAACACTTGCTTTCAAACAGATTTTTAAAATATATATCAGCTTATGGGATGCTAGTTTTCTTAATCTGAAAGCTAAGAATAGTCTTATAAGGACACCTGAAGATGTCGGCCAATGTCAGATGAGACGCTGTGACACAACACTGGTAATTTCAGAAAGTAATAGGTTTTACTTCAAATAATTGTTATAGCTACTCAATCCATTTATTCATTCAATAATACTTTATGTTTCCACTCTTTCTACAAAGATTTTTAGATGGCTCATAATTAAAGATATGCGTACTATACACAAGTGAAATAGAAAGAGAAAATGTAAAGTAACAAAGAAAGGACAACACATTAACTAAGTACACTAATATGGGTACTGTAATAGGTATTAAATTTGGTACTACATTTTTATTCTGGATGTCACGTCAAAAAGGGAAACATGATGGATTATATAAATCTCAACAGCTGATAAAAGAAAAATACCAATTCTTAAATAAAGCAAGAAAGATAACCTCTTTTTCAAGTACTGCTACTTATTATTTGGAGCCATATTCAATGTTGGGAAGACAACTATAATTTTCTATCCCATTCTAAATGCATCTCAATACCTTTACCTGTGAAGCAAATATTCCTTACTTTTTCTCTTTTGAAGTCAGTATTTATGTTAGATTTTCCTAAAATATATAGTCAAATCTCCATTACTCCAACATGACTCAAAACTTCTTCCCTCTTATAACCTGGATCCTACCAGACAAAGAAGTCACTGGATAGCAGAGAATCCCTATTTTTGAGACTCTCAGTGGTATCCCTAAACCATACACATGAATTATATTTATATATATTACACATATTATATTTATATATTTATAGTTCTGGTTTCATCTTAAATGCCAATTCCAAATGACTGCGTACCCTGTGTTGAAAGGGGCCTCTTTCCTGCAGAAGCAAAGAGGCTGTAATGAGTGAGAGTGTATGCTAGGGGTATTCTGTCCATGCCACCCTATTCAATAAAAGTCATTCCTAACAAATATTTTTCTTGGCCTCCAATGGTATCAATAGCAAAACTGGATGTTATTGCATCTTTTATTTTCTCAGATCGTTTAAGATGCAATCAATTCTTTCAAAGGATGTATCAAATTAAAATGTTGCCAATAGAGTACTTCATTTTAAAATCCAAATCTCTAATCTAGTTTTAAACTTTCTGTGAGTCAATGGCTTACAATGTCATATTAACATATTTAAAGTCTTTCTATTCTCTTTTACAAACAGGAACAAAAAAATACTTAAGACTTTTTTTTGGTTTGTTTTTAGATTTCCAAAGTAGTCTTGTGTAGGGACTGCCCTGGTGGTCCAGTGGGTAAGACTCCATGTTCTCAGTTCAGGGGGCCAGGGTTCGATCCCTGGTCGGGGAACTAGATTCCACATGCATGCCGCAACTAAGAGTTCACATGCCGCAACTAAGAGTCTGCATGCAGCAACTAAGAAGTCCCCATGTCACAGCTAAGAGTCCACATGTCGCAACTAAGAGAGTCCACATGCTGCAACTAAGAAGTCCATGTCACAACTAAGAAGTCCGTGTGCCGCAACTAAGAAGTCCGTGTGCCGCAACTAAAGATCCCACATGCTGCAACTAAGACCTGGTGCAGCCAAAAAAAAAAAGTAGTCTGGTGTGTATTCAAGAAAAGATCTTGACTTTTATTTCAAAGCCTAATTCATAATCTATTCAGTGACTTAGCAGTACACAACAATTTCTTTGCAGCTGTATTGGGTCAAACCACGAGTTTTCATAGAATTCTTTATGGAGGTTTAGAAAGAACGGAAATATTTGGAAAATATGATAAAACAAAGGGGGTGGGGAAGACTTTAATAGGCCATGATATGAAATATTTCTACTGTTAAAACATATTATCCTAGCAATTAAGCAGCATCCCAGAGACTACTTAACCTTATCTCAAACTCTTAATTTTGCCCATTATAGATTAGTCTTACCTTATAAATTAGTTCAACAATAACCAACTGAAGAATGTCTCCAAATGTCTGAACTTGATCAATACAAGTACTTAGGTAATCCAAAGCTCGATCCTGAAAAAATAACAATATATTTATCAAACTCAACCTCATTCAATAAAAGGACTTAATGAACTTCAAAAAATATATACAAATAAATCTAAAACAAATGAGGAAATGAGGGCAAAGGAAAATTAACTGAAGGACAAAAATGAAGGTTAACACATAATGTAAAAGTCAAATATATTTTCTAGAAATGGGCCACAAATCTAGGGTCTGAATTTTCTAGCAGCTAAACCAAGTAGAAAGACATTATGTATTACATGATTCTGGGTATCCACACAATCAAAACAAACCAACTGCTTATGAGCACAGTTACTCCTATTTCTGAGACCCAAAAGAAAAATCTCATTGATTCTCACACACTGAACACTGTGATAGAGAGAACTATGGCCTCAACAACAGCTCTACAGTAAAAGTATCGACAAATTTTATTGAACTATTTCTGATTATGTCCCTTCATGCAGGTAAACAGCAATAACATAGGTCAATAAAACCAACTCTAGAGAACGACAAACACTGTGGCCCAAATAAGCAGCTTTCTTATAATCTTGTTTACAAAGATAAAATGATAGCATCTAGATTTCAGAGGAATGGATAGATTCCATGCTTTCCAGTCTTCATGCATATTTTGATAATAAATACTGGATGGTAAAAATTCCGAGATTAGATCCCACCAAGGTATGCAGAGTCACTGCTAACCAGCAGAAGAATAAACTTTAATTACCAGCGGATCTGGATGTACAGCTGACATTTACTTATGAAGTTTGAAAAGCCTAACAAAGACATATCTACATTGAAGTCCACCCTCTTTTGAAGCTATGGCTCAGGATAGACCCCATACTATTTTTCTCCATTAAACAATTTTAGATCTATACTGAAAGAAGGAAAAATAAAGCCCCAAAGCAGAGTGCCACAGCACATGGCCATAATAATTTCAGTCTGGAAGAACTGTAAAGTGGCTGCTATTAAATGCTTCTCTGATGTTTAAAGAGTATATACTTAAGCAATATTCCACAGAAGGAATTTTTTTAAATTCTATTTTTATATAAATTAAGTTAAAAAATCTAAAAAAGTCAAAATATACAAATCACATGTACTATAAACAAAATTATTGACTAAAAACTTGATTAGGTCTCTGAAATATCTTTAATTCTCATTTAAATACAGTGATAAAAGTATTTTTTAAAAAGTACTTCACCTGATCGGCATGAATAAGCATCATAAATGCATTTCTTTTGCAACTTGCATCCTTCTCATTCACCAGAAAATCATGTATCAGTTCAGGAGCATCAGGTATAAGATGTTCAAAATTTCTTGAAATAAAACAGGTAATATCCATATTTAATAAAAGCTACTTTGTTATTTTAGTAACTCTCTGGACACTACCAAAATTAACCTTTATCAAACCTTATAACACTATCCATTTTTTTGCTTTTCAAAACTTTAAATCAATTAGAAAATTTTGGGTATGAATCAGAAGCTTACATCTTCATCTATTAAGTTATCAAATTATATGTTTTCTAAGTTAATACAGAAAAAGCTGATTTATCCAACATGCTACCTATCAACTGAATAGCTCTAACAATTCTCTTTCATATACTTTAGGGATATAATGCTGATGCTCATCAGCATCGGCAGGCGGACTCTCAACCACTGCACCACCAGGGAAGCCCCATAGTCATTTTTGTTTCACCTACATCTCTACTTGCTTCCTCTCCTCCCATATTATTCTTAAGCAAATCCCACACCTCGTTAACACTTCTTCTGTAAATATATCAGTATGCTTCTCTAAAATTAAGGACTCTTTCTTTTTTAAACTAATATTAATATCATTATCATATCTTAAAAACTGTAACAATTCCTTACTATCATCATATAGAAAGTGTTCAAATTTCTAACTGTCTTATGTCCTAATTTTTGTGTGTATACTGTAGTTTAAATTCTGAAATTTGTGCAGTCTGTATGGTAACTTTCAAAGAACTCTACATTATTAACCAGAATACCACTTTTCCTAACAGACAACAAAATCTAATGTAACAGTAAAAGAACTGTGAAATTACTTAACAATCAACTATTAAAGCACAAAGATATTTATATAAATTACATTCTAATTCTAAATAAATTGACACCAGTGACTGTAAAAACCAAGCATTCCAGCCTCATCTAACTCATTCTTTTAAAGTCCAAACTTTAAAACTGCCTTTTTAGAATGGCTTTTAAAGTCCAAAATCTTCAGCTTTCTAAGGACAGGAATCAGCTGAGAATTGCAACCCTTCCTATTAAAAAAAGTTCCCTCCTTAAGGCTTCTAGGTGTAAAAAGACCCACATTCCACAAAAAGAGAATTCTAAAATAAGGTCAAAATCTCAAAGCTATGGGCTAAGCAAGTTAATAAATTAATTAATTGGGCTGGAGTACTAAAATTGAGAATGACAGGTAGTGTCATAAACTGGAAAGTGTACAACCTGTTTAAAGGGGGCCATATTCACTTCCAGCAGATTGTCATTATGCAGAAACCAGGACCCAGTGTTGCCAGCTCTTTCAACTTTTCAACGTTAACAACTTAATGATAATAAAGAAAAAATGTTCAGCCTAATCAAAACATATCTGCAAGCTACATACAATCTGCAAGGAACCACTTTGGAACTTCCAGTCTGAACAGTCCTCACAGAACTAAGCCAAAGGAAGACCTTTATTTACCTATAGATAGTATAGATGGCCAAAACAGCATTTCTTCTAACATAGCTGTGTCGATGCTCCAAACAAGCACGGATAGCTGGCATTAAAGGTTCCAGCAATTCTGCCTCTTTCAATTTGCAAAGAAAACGAAGAGTAGATCCTCGAATAAATTCATTAGGATGTTGAAGGTCCTGATATAAAATTTTAAATATGAAATGTTGAGTCCCAACATTTTACAAAAAACCCACAATTTTTAAATACAAAATTTTCCAATAAAAAAGTCAGAAAGTAGGTTTGAGGAAAAAGACCTAGATTATTACACAATTTCTATCACATTCCTGTTGATTAAAGCAAGTTTTACTTATCACATCAATGTTTTATATTCTATGTGTCATTGTTTTTTATTAATAACATATAAAATGCATGGAAAGTGTCTGAAAAAAGTAACAATAAAACTTTTCACAGTAACTTTTTACAACTTCAGTTCCAAATATCTACAACCTACATCTTACCCAAGATTTAATTTTAAAAATTAAAACAAAGCCCATTCCACCAATTTTACAATTATTTAAAAATCAAAGCAGTATTTGGAAATAATCATGGTTTGGTTTACCTTTCTATATGCATCACATACAAGGATCATTTCGTGTAAAAGTCTCCCATCTGGAGTTGTTTTAGGAACAATTTCCCAAAATACCAGAAGTAATTTTTTGATGGTGTGATCCTGAAGAGGCAGCACAAAGCGAATGATAGTCATCAGAAGTCCAGGAAGCTTTTCACCATTTAGAATCATAATGATTACTTTCTTCAAAGCTTCAGTCTTTGACTTCACATCTCCTTTTTCTGATTCAAAAATTCCAAAAATAAAAGCACAATTATTTCAAAAGAAAATTTCTCAGATAATTTTAAAAGCAATTACAAAATAAAACATTTTCTCACATTATCAGTGGCAATGGTAACAAAGGTACTAACCCAAGTGACAAGGGTTTTCCACCTGGCTTTGACAAAAACAAGCTGTACCACTTTATACAAGTCATTCATCTCTGAACCTCATGGTTCTTTACACATAATATAAAGGCACTGGATTAGATCTTTGGTCCCAAACCAATGGAGTTAATGCAGAAGCCGTGAATCTACAGGTGCACCAAATAATGTACTGGATTAGTAACCATTATTTACAATAAAGGATGATGCATTTAAGATAAAATGCTAGTTTACTGTTACTTAACCTGAAAATATTTGCTATATGTTATGCAAAACAATCTATAATTTCACATCGTTATTACTGCATACTAAAGAATTTATGGTAAAAATCTTTTGGATCCAAAATTCGAAGACAGAAATATGAGACAAGCACACTCTACTACAATTGTTTAGATCATAAAAATAAACAAAATCTGGGAGAGGGAAGGATGAAGAGGGGTGATAAAAGTCTTTAATAATCAAGAGGAAAAGAAGAGAACTAGAAGTAAATTTTCAACAGTTAGAACATACGTGGCTATAAGAATAGTTCCTGTTGTCGCCAAAGAGAAAAGAGACTGTGAATGACTAACTGGTAGAGTTATAGGAAGGATTTAAGGCTCAGAAGAATCGTACTAGGTAAATCAAAAGCTCTTTCTAGCCCCCAAAAGCTATATATCTATTACCAACTTGGTATGATATCTTAACATGTTAAATAGAGAATATCCTCAGGTATTTGGACTGAGAACACAGTGAGGGTTATTGCCAAATTTATCCCGTAAGGGTCAGTATTTTTGTTTAAAACAGACTAACTTCTCAAGCATCTTTCCATGCTTCAGAGTATTACAACTCCTGCCACACATGAAAAAATTGTGTGCCATATCAAATCAAGAAATGAACTAATGTAAAAGGATGAATAAGTACCAATCTGGGCAAACCTTCAGTTTTTAAGTCATGAGGATGACAAAAACAAAGCATCAGGAGAGGACAGTACTACAAAACTACAAAATAAGACAGATTAGGCAAAGTTCTAAGTGGCTAAAGTTGTATTCACTGAGTCTAAACAGGTTTTCCTCTCTTTGTCCCAAAGCTTCCTTTGTGAATATAAAAAAAATTTTTTTTTTTACCTAATCTGTTTGATCGTGTAAAGGACACAAAGTCCACAAGACAATACCCTATCACTATAATGCTGATGGCTTCTTTTGTTCCAGTTTTGGGCTACTTTTCATGAATTAGCAAATCTAAAAAGTTTAGCAGGATAAAAATCCACTTGTAACTAAAGGTTAAAAAGTTTTAAAAGTTTATTAAGCTTTTATTTTGTAAAAAATCAACACCATTTATTTCAAGTTCCCCTAACCCCAATTTCCATTTATTCTAACAATTCAAACTGAGGTGAAGAATGCTTCTTTCCACGTACTCAAAATTTTCAGAACTTCTTTTCCTGTGTGAACACTATCAAAAACATAGAAATTTTCAAATATCAATTCAATTCACCAAAATATACTCCAAGGAATGTATAGTCATCAGGGCTCACATCCAGTGATTAAAGGTAAAGGGTAGTTAAAGCAACTCACTATTTCACCAAACAAAAGTATTTGTTACTCAAGTTGGAAACTACTCCTAAACTTTTTCTCATCTCAACTTTTTTGCGATAAAGTAAAAAATATACAAAAAATTCAAGACTACTTATTTATTTATTTGGTAGGTGGCAGGTAGTTAAGAGTACTTTTACAGTTAAGGACAAGTTTTGTTCCAGCAATAAACAGCAATAAAGTTTACCAGCAGTAAACTTAAGTATTCTGGGGGTTTAAAAATTAAAACTTTTAAATTATGAGAAAAAAATAGTACTGAAAGTTTATTCATTAATTTGCATTCCATTCTACTATCTAACATGAACATGAAAAAAAAAAGAAAATACAGTACAGGTGGCTTTTGTAAACTAAGGATATCAGTTTAAATGCCATAAAAAAACATTTCTTTTTCCTTCTCTAAAAACAGACCTCAATAGAAACATAGTACTGAGTAACCTAAATCAGGAGGTATTCCATTACTGCTGATTAAGAGGTGGGAATATGCAAGTAAAACATCATCTCCTTTCAAACTGCCAACTATCTTTTAAAAGATACTCTCAAGGTTTGAAGCATTATTTTCTCTCTAATCTGTTTTAAACAGTAGTTATCAGTTTAAGTTAAACTTATTTTTAGCAGTTCAGTCAAACAAGAATCATTATCTTGGAATATGCATTACCTAAAAAAAATTTTTGACAGAATCATTCACAAAAAGGAGATACAGTATACACTTCTAAAATTCAGAAATATAGTTTTTGTTTTCTTCTTTGTATAAATGCTTTAAAAATGAAAAGCTTAAATCTTTCTGAAAAATATACATATATCCCAGTGTTGACTTACTTGTTCAACAGGGAGTGAACCCAAAGAACAAAGTTCTTTTGGTTTTACAAGCTAAGTAATATGAAGTTAAGTGCACAAAGGAATTAAAACATTCAAATACACATTCTCAACCTGTTATCTACAGAGAACTGTCAGCTACATTTAAACACGACATTACATTATTTTGAAGAATAGTTAAAAACTAAACCATTACATTTCTTTAGCCCCACCCCACCATGTTATAAGCTAAACTGAGATGTTTTATTTGTAAAAACCAATATTGCAGGACTAAAGGTAACACATTTTCATTTTTAATAAGACAAAGTTCTATTGAAGAGATCCTAAGAAAAAATTAAGACAAAAATTAAGCATTTCTAATTATAAAGGAACTTGCAAAGCAAATGAGCTTTTTATTTTCATTTCATTTTCAAAGTATTATCAAAGTTTACCTAGATCATTTTTTAAGCTAATTTCAGAAGGTGGTTCTGAATCCATTGGCACGTTAATTAACGTATAGCATACGTTCTCAGCAGCCGTCATGGTTTCCGGTTATAGCCTACTCTCGATACAAGATTTAAAGATAACGGATGCCAAAAAAAACCTAGAAAAATAAATACAAGGATATCATCACAAGCGAAAAGACAAAACAAAAGCAAAAAAAGAACCAGTAACTATCGTGATCTTTCTTGTCTTTAGTTCAGTTTGGCTTATGAATTTTAAAGTATTAGAAGAGGAGGATCAATCTACGTTATGTTTCATAAAAATAAATCTTGATATATTAAAAAACACACACTTGTCAGCCTTGGCCTAAGGTATATTATCTCCCACCGCACGATCCCGTCCCGGGTTCAGAATGCTGTACTGCAGAACTAAAGCCCACAATACAGTGACAGTCCCCCAGCCCCCCAGCCCATCGCGATATAAAAGTGATTTTTAAACATAATACACAATCTGAAATTCTGAAGTTAAAAGAGCCCGTGCACGAATACTCTGCTGAAACCTTAAAGAGCTTTAATGCGTTCATCCGTGGGACACTTCCCCGTCCCTTCCCTCCTGCAAAGCAAGCCCCGGCCCGAAATGGCGAGCCCCGGGGCCCTGGGTCGGAGAAGACCCCCGGCCAGTACGCAGGCCGAGATGAGGCGTCCCGCCCAGAGCCTTCCAGTCCCGCGTTCCACTTCGCCAGGCCCGGACGCTAGCGGCCTAGTCGCTCCCCTTCCGAAGCTTCCCGCTAGAGCGCGTTCCTCCGCCTCTGCCCAGTCCAGGACGACTCTCCGAGATTAGGGGCTTGCGGCCCGCTACCTGACTCCAAGGCGCAGCGGCTGGGGAAATCGCGGGACCGTGTCCTCCGGCTCTAACCCGAAACAGCGGCGGCTGACCAGCAAAGTCCTAGGCTGACGTGGAAGGGGGTGGGGAACCGACCCAAGCCGCAGCCACCTTAGCCCCTACGGCAACTCAGAGAGGACACGCATCTCCGCCCTGCGTCTGCGCGCTGCGAGTACGTCGTAAGCATTTCTAATTCTAAAAGAACTTCAAGTCTCTTCCACTTCTCAAGCCCTCGGCCGTTTTAGGCCAAAGAGGGAACTGGGAAACACATACTTAAGTTCTCCCTGCAAGCTTGGGTTAAGAGTTGAGGTTATTTAAACGCTACTTAGAAATTGTATTTTCTTCCAGAAACGGAAACAACCAAGGAGAAGAAGTGTTTGGACAGAAAGTAAAAACATTTTACAGGGCTCTGTGGCCCACTGGCAAAGAACGCTAGACTGGGAGCTGGAATCCCTTTTCTAGCATACCCACTAATAAACTGGGAAAGTAGCTAAAGACAATTTGAGAAAGTAATTTCAGTTCTTCTAATAAGAGACACTGCATTATATGAAGATCCATTTCAGTTCTTAACGCTGTAGTCTGAATCTCAGCCTCTGCAGTTACGCTGGAGTTGCTTGAACATCACAGTCGCACTGGTATGATTTCTGGTCCTTATTTAGTATCGGTCCCTTTCAGGATCCTTTACAAGCACCTAGATTAAATTTTTTTAATCCTTAAAGGGAGACTAACAGTCACTGTTTTAAAAGGATTTCACCTGTCTCCAAAGACCTAATTGTTACAGCTACGATCAGTCATAGTACCTGCGGTTTTGTCCATTTAAGGTTCCACGTACCCCCCTCCCCCAAAGACGGTTTTCTGGCCAATTAGTAATAAAGTTTTTTTAGAAACCTTAAGCAAAATACTGTGAATACAAAGAGCTCTGACAAAACCCGACCTTATTAACAGGCTCATCTCAATTAGGGAGATAGAACACAAATAGTGCTTCATCTATCTAGAATCCAGTTATTTTGAGATTTCTTCTTTCTGGAACCATCAAGCAAAAAATAAATTCTTTGAGAACGCAAAATATATCGCAAAGTCCATGTGCTCCTCAAATCCTGTACATTCATTTTATTAAAACTATTTTTCGTGAGATAATTGTAAAAATGACGTTAATACAGATATTCCATCTTCACCTAGTTTCTTCCAATGGTAAAAAAAAATCTTCCATAATTATAGTACAATATCAAATCCAGGAAACTGACATTGATACAATTCACTCCTCCTCATTCAGATTTTACCAGTTTCACATGCAATTTTACCATGTTTAGATTTGTATGATCACCACTGGTCAAGATATAGAATAATTCCATTACAAAGCTCCCTCCTGCTATCCTTTTAATTTTTATTGGAGTATAGTTGCTTTACAATGTTGTGTTAGTTTCTTGCTGTATAGCAAAGTGAATCAGTCATACATATATCTACTTTTTTTAGATTTCCTTCCCTGCTATTCTTTTATAGTCACAGCCACTTCCCTCTTTAACCCCTGGCTACTACTACCCTGCTCCCCATCATTATAATTTTGTCACTTCAAGGATGTAATATAAATGAATTATAGAATATAACCTTTTTTTGTTTGTTTGTTTTTGCGGTACGCGGGCCTCTCACTGTTGTGGTCTGTCCCGTTGCGGAGCACAGGCTTTGGACGCGCAGGCTCACCGGCTATGGCTCACGGGCCCAGCCGCTTCCTGGCATGTGGGATCTTCCAGGACCGGGGCACGAACCCCTGTCCCCTGCATCGGCAGGCGGACTCTAAACCACTGTGCCACCAGGGAAGCCCTAGAATATAACCTTTTGAGTTTGACTTTTTTCTTTTTTCACTCAGTGCAGTTCCCTTGAGATCAACCCAAGGTATGTGTACAAGAAGTTCTTCCATGTCTATCTTCATTTTTAATATGGAATTTTCACAAATGCAGTTATCTGGTTCCCAAGCCCACTTATCAAGAAGTGACAATCTATCAGCATGAAAAGAGGACCCAAAAGGCATAAAAACTAGACTTAGCAATAAGAAAGCTCGGCAGTTTGGGTCTGCACTGAAAATTGTCACTGGCAGTGTATCTATATTATTGTATATTCTGAAATACAGAGCTTGTTGAACGGATATCAGGCTCTTATACAGCCTAATTCTTCCTCACTTGTTATAACATGAACTTTTTTGGGGGACTTTTTACTCTAGCATGTAATTATATCATTTTGAACACTTTATTTTTTTTATTGGGGTACAGTTTTACAATGTTGTGTTTGAACACTTTTTAAATTATAAATTGAGAGCAAGGACCTGTCATATACTAAGAATTGAAAATTTTAAATGTTTAGAAAATCAAGGCCTAGAGAAAAGGGACTTGCCCGCATCATAAAATGGTTAAACACTGAAAAAACTGGGATGAGAACCTGAATCCTGTCACCTACTTTACTGTCTCTTATTATTATTATTATTTTTGCAGTACGTGGGCCTCTCACTGTTGTGGCCTCTCTCCCTGCGGAGCACAGGCTCCGGACGCGCAGGCTCAGCGGCCATGGCTCACGGGCCCAGCCACTCCGTGTCATGTGGGATCTTCCCGGACCGGGGCACGAACCCATGTCCCCTGCATCAGCAGGCGGACTCTCAACCACTGCGCCACCAGGGAAGCCCTGTCTCTTATTCTTAACTATACCAGTTCTTCAAAGATGCGCATATAGATGCCTAATAATTCCAAGTGAATTACATGTTTTCTTTATATTAAAGTGATAGGTTTCATGAGGACATTATTAGGAATTTTACTGTTTATTTAATACAGACTAAATGGAATGCCTGAGTATAATACACTAGATAAAACATGAAAAGGCATCAAAATGAACTCTCTACAGATAATGGAATTGAATCTTATCGGGGTGGGGAGGATTTTAAGTTCTAAAGTCAGTGTGTCAGACTAAAATTACATATTGAAAAAAAAATTATTAAAATTTCCCCCAAAGTACAATACAGATCAGTTTCTTTTTTTTTTTTTGGCTGAGTGTCAGCAAAGTAATTGGTTTACATTCAGGTAACAGACACAAAAATCTCTCTCTCTCTCACACACACACACACACATACACACACACACACACATATTTAAACAACAGAATTACTCAACAAAGACGAGGCTCACACAGTGAAAGGCACATGGGAAGGGAGACCTGCTTGAGGAAAGAGCAGATTATGAAATTTCTCACTTATGCCCCTTTGCCCAGACTGTACGCTGAGTCTGAAGGCAGGTAGGACGACTCCCTCTTTCACTGTTTTGTGTTTGTGAGTTACATATCCTTGATGCGACTACATTGTAGGTCAAATGGTACTGGTGGCCTCATGGCAAGCTCAAATGGCAGACTCTTGAGGCTGATTCCAGAGTGGAGACCAACATCTCCACATTCCTGTATTTAGTCAGAGGTCATTCCTTCAACAAGGTTGCCAATTTCTCTTACCACTCTCCTTTCAAGAAGTCACACAGAGATTTAAACCTACTAAGTTTCACATAAACTTTCCCACTTAACCTTCACAATAATTCTCCAAAGGATTTCCCTAAGGGAAGGCTAAGTAAATTGCTCAAAGCCAATAGCGGCTAATTAGTAGAATTAGGTCAAAAATCCAAGTTCCCTATCTATAAACAAACTGCTCTTCTCTAGAAAGATATGAATCTCAGAAAAGAAAATAATTCTTCTAGGCTTCTTAGCAGCCAAATTCTTGATTACTGGCTTTGTTTTTTAAAACAGATTTCCTCTAATTTCATTTTGCATGATCTAAGATAAAAATTGTACTGCAATATTTACATACACAGTTCACAGGAATAATGGAAGGCAGCCTAAAGATTATGCTGAAGTAGGGCTGGGCAGGATAAGAGGAAATGATAGCTTGGGATTAAATTTCCCTTTTGCTATTTTTGCAAAAATTCCCTACACTGAGACCAGACCAGAGATATCACTACTGCCACCTGCTGGTTGGAAAGAAAAATCGTTCCTATGTTAAACTTCCTACTACTATTGTTAGAAAGTGGTAGTTTCTTAGGTTTTAATCAGAATCTCCAGGGTTGAACCCTAAAATTTGTATTCTGGACCAAATCTCCATGGATTCTCATGCAGCCAGTCCATACACTGGGGCATTAGTATAAGGCTGTTATAGATAAGAGGTAATATTTTTCCTGTCACTAAAAATAAGGCAATTTAATTTGGCAAACATGGTGACCACACATGATGATGACAGAGCTGTAATCTCAGATTACTATTTAGAGTTGAAGCTGCTTAAAAAGCAAAACACCAATACATCAGCAGGTGAAACAATTTTATTTCACAGTTGTCTTTAAAACCACAAAGACAATATGTTCTTCATATAAAAACGTTAGTTCAGATAACTATACTTTCTAGAAAATGATTATAGAGACGCTCTTAAAGAAAATGCACCCCATTATATGGTTTTGGTGAAGTTGCTTGGAAAAAACTCACATCTGGACTGATTCCTAAAACATACCATTCCACCATTCTGCATCTTTTGGTTCAAAGTATAGGTTATTGTCATCAATACGTGTTCCTGCATTCTTACATGTATGATAATACATATATAGACTGGTTTATCATTTAATGTTCCATTGGTTCATCAGCCTTTTCTGCAGGTTCATCAGCAGGTTGAGTAGGCTTAAGAGAGGAAGAAAAAAGAAAATATTAAAAAGAACACTTGACCAATATATACTTTTAATCATAAACATTGCGTTATAAAAAAAAATTTATGAGAAAAGGAGTTAGGAGACATTTTGGATACTCAATTTTGGTTCACTGCACTATTAAAATTTCGAACAAAGGGTTTTAAAAAAATAGATACAATTTTACAGTTCTGAAAACCTAAGCATCACTGAACAATTCCAGCGTTTCATCGTAATTTGTCTTGATCAAGAATAAAGGCTTTCCTTTTATTATCACTACTAGCCTTAAAATACTGGCACATTTTAGACATTCTTTTCCTCTTTAGCACTAATGAACACAGCAAAAATATTTTCAAACAAAGCAGTTGTATGGTACTCCACTGCACTCTTCCCAACAGTGCTGGTTCTTACCAATAGCAGTTAAATAATGCAAATCTTGCTCCTCCAAATACCAACATGTTAAAAAAAAATTCATGCTGTAGAAGAAATTCATGACCTTTTTTTTTTCAATTACACAGCTATCAAAAAAGCATCTACAAAAGCAAATGTGTACTCTAAACATTCAACAAAAAAAGGCTAGTATTTAATCTGAGATTCACCAATACTTCTTGATTCTTTTCTCAATATTTGTGAAGAGCCAACTTAGTTTCCCAAGCTGGTCCCCAATGAATTTTCTCTCAGTCCCCACTCTGGTAGGATCTTGGCTGGCCCTATGACTTGTTTTAACCAACAGAATGTACAGAAGTGATGCTGTGCCAGCCCTGGGCCTCAGCCTTAAGAATGCCTGGCAGCTTGCACTTCTCAGTTTTTGAACTTTTGCAACCTCTGAGCTGCTACCCTGCTAGAGATACTCTGGTGAAGGAGAGGCCCTGAGACTACGTGGACAGAGGCCCAGCGATCCTAGCAGAGGTCCCAGCCATCTAGCTGTCCCTCTAAGATATCTAGCAAGTATGAGTAAAGAAGACACGTGAGTAAAGCCATCTTGGATGTTCCAGCCCCACTCCTTCAACTGACTGGAACGTTTGAGAGACCCCAAATGAGATGAGCAGAAGAACAATCTAGCTGAGCCCATCAACCCACAGAAGTGAGAAACTGCAATAGGTAACCAAATCACCCTTTTGGTGTTTTATGGAGATCACTGACCCCTCAGTATTTTACTTTAGTCAGTTCTTAGTTTTCCCACTGCCACATGAATTATGAGCCTATCTCAATAATTAAAGACAAAAGTGGTAGATTTACACAGTCATGGTAGGAACAATAGAACTGAAGTCTCTTGCTTATAATTAGTAATATACCTGTGTCTTTCTCTGTGGTCTTTCTTCAAGACCTTCCAGGAATGGAGACACATCATCATCATCATAAATCGTAAACTCCAAGTCTTTACCAACAATTCCAATGGAAACATTCTGAGGGGAAAAAAAAAAAGGTAAAAATTAAAACTCAAGAGAATTTAGGTTGGAAAAACACTTATGATAAAATGTTGCATGGAAAAAAGCAGAGTAAAAATTTATATAGCACTTGAATGAGACTTAAAAAATACTTGGGGAAAAAAGGAAGAAGAAAACTAGTAAACTTTTGTAATTTGCAGATTTAATATTCACTTTTTTTAAAAATTATTTATTTATTTGGCTGCGCCAGGTCTCAGTTGCGACATGTGGGATTTAGTTCCCTGACCAGGGATCGAACCCAGGCCCCCTGCATTGGGAGCACGGAGTTTTAACTGCTGAACCATCAGGGAAGTTCCTAATATTCACTTTTGATAATCATGAATAATTCCAAAGGTCTATGTCACCTAGAAATTTGCAACTTTGTTCATAATGGGAATGCAAAGACCAGTGTGAGGGAACAAACCGCTTTGCTAGGAAGTAACCATAACTTCTAAGAAATAATCTAATTTGTTTCATGTGTAAGTTAAGACATGATAGTTCTTAGGGAAATAAATTTTGGGTTCTAAAGTGTTGAATTTAGGGGATTGGAACTATGTTCTACACGGAAAAATTAAAAAGCAATTCTTAAAGTGTTCAGTGAATGCTAACCAGTGCAAAAGAGCTCCTGTAAGATTAAAATTTCAGCAAAAACTTGAGGCATTAAGGATATATAGGGCATTCTCTATGATTCAGTAAAAATGTGAAATCAGGAAGCCAGATACCTGAGCAACCTTTTCCAAGTTGTAAATGTCAACAGTCAACTGTATACCCAAATTTTAAAAGACAGTCATCTTGGAGTGATGGCATTATAGGTATTTTAAACAAATTAAAAAAATTTAATGTACTTTCCTAATTTTTTTTAAAGAATATTATTTTCATAATAGAAAAAAGTGTTTAAAAAGATTATGCAGGCTATAAAGTCTTCATAGACCTATTAAATATTAATTATCCATTCATTATAACAAAATGGATTTTATAATATGCTGACTGATCTCACTTTAGTTAATGATCATTAACCTCAAGGAGGCCTTTAGTGGTTGTTGTATTATACGGGTCCCTAGATCATTCAATCTCCCCTTCCCTGGACAACTCTTTCTAATATTCTCCATTCTCCTTCCAGCTTAAAACCTTGCTCCTATTTCACTGAGAAAATAGAAGCAATCAGAAGAGAATGTTCACAAGCTCCCACAGTATCCACTCTTTCCTGTATCTATGTCCCTAGATTCTCTCCCTTCCTGTTACTGGGAATGAATAGCTCAATTTCCTCTCTAAGGCCTACCTTTCCACCTGTGTGATGTTCAAGGTAATTGGTCTAGCAGTTTTTCTCATTTTTATCTTATATAAATGTTTTTCTTGATACTGGATTATTCTTATATCCATGCAGCAAACCTGCTGTAATCTCTCCCATCTTAAAAAACCAAAACAATAAAAAACCACTTTTTCACTACATTCCCTTCCAGCCACCACCCTATTTCTCTGGACCCACAACAGAAAATCTCTTCCAAAGAGCTGTCTCCAATTTCTCTCTTATTTTCTCCTGACTCCTTTCCTATCAGGCTTCTACCCCACCATTCCATTAAGATCGTCTAGTCAAGTCCCAGAGACATCACTGCTAATCTAATGGTTAATTCTCAGTCCACATCTTCCACGGTCTATTGGCAATTTTTCATTCTCTTCTCTTTGAAAGACAGTCGGCCCCTCTATCTGTGGGTTCTGCATCCTCAGATTCAACCAACCATGGATCAAAAATATTCGGGGGCTTCCCTGGTGGCACAGTGGTTGAGAGTCTGCCTGCTGATGCAGGGGTCCGGGAAGATCCCACATGCCGCGGAGCGGCTAGGCCGCTGTGAGCCATGTCCGCTGAGCCTGCGCATCTGGAGCCTGTGCTCCGCAACGGGAGAGGCCACAACAGTGAGAGGCCCGTGTACCGCAAAAAAAAAAAAGCAAAACAAAAATTATTCGGGGAAAAAAAAAATTCCAGAAAGTTCCAAAAAGCAAAACTTGAATTTGCTACGCACTGGCAACTGTTTACATAGCGTTTACATTGCAATTACAACTATTTACATGCCATTTACATTGTATTAGGTATTATAAGTAATCTACAGATGATTTCAAGTATACAGGAGGATGTGCGTTGGTTAAGATGCAAATACTATGCTGTTTTATATAAGGGACTTGAGCATCTGCAGATTTTGTATCCAAGGGGGGGAGCACTGGAACAAATCCCTCCCCAGATTCCAAGGGATGACTGCAGTTTCTTCATTTGCTTTTAAGGATGCCTCATTTTCCAAGTTTTCCTCCGACCTTCCTCGTCACCTTTCTCAGTCCTTTTTGCTGATTCCTACTCACTTCCCAACCTCTAAAGGGTAGAGTGCCCTTAACCAAGTCTTCAAACCTCTTGTCTAACTATTCGATTCTTTTAGAAATCTAATCCAGGCCAGTCTCTAAATGCCATTTCTACACAAAGACTCCAACATTTGTAACTCTAGGATAGACCATTCTCCACCAAACTCTAGGGGGTGAACATCTGATATCTGTTTATTCTTTATCACCAAATGGACAAACAAGAGGCATTTCAAATCCTGTTAAGTCCTAAACTAACCGCCTGATCTTCCTCCACAACCTTACCCCAAAACCTGTTCTCTAACTGTCTTATCCATCTCAGTAAATCATAAATCTCTCCTTCCTCTCATCGGGTCAAAAACCTGATTTTTTATTTATTTATTTTTTTTTTGCGGTACGCAGGCCTCTCACTGTTGTGGCCCCTCCCATTGCAGAGCACAGGCTCCAGATGCGCAGGCTCAGCAGCCATGGCTCACGGGCCCAGCCGCTCCGCGGCATGTGGGATCTTCCCGGACCGGGGCAAGAACCCACATCCCCTACATTGGCAGGCGGACTCTCAACCACTGCGCCACCAGGGAAGCCCCTGATTTATTTTTTTAAGCTCACACCCCACAACCAATTTGTTAGCAAACCTTTTTGGTTCTAATTTCAAAACATAAGCAAAACTGAACTACTTCTCATCATCTCCAACTCTTATGACTCTGCTCTAATCCACCACAATCTCTCACCTGAATTACTATAACAACCTTGAAACTATTTCCACCCATGTCCCCACTACAATCTGTTCTCAGAACGGCAACCAGAGTGACTCTTTTAAAACCTAAATCAAGCCATGGTATTCCTCTGTTCAAACTGTAACAGCCCACTGGGAGTAAAATCCAAAGCATCTACAATGGTTTATAGGACATACGCAATCTGGCCTCCATTACCTCTCTGACTTCATTCCTTCTCTTCCTCTTGATCACTGACTCTGACACTACTGGCCTCCTTGCTTCAAACACTAGGTACATTCTGGACTCAAGGCCTTTGCAATTATACTCCCTGGAAGAATACTGATCTAGACATCTGCATAGCTCACTCACTCACCTCCTTTAGATCTTTCCCTCAAATTTCACTTTCTCAGTGAGGCCATCCCTGACCACTCTATTTTAAATTATACCCACCACACCTCCTTCTTACACCCTATTGGTCACTCTTACTCCTCTTAACCTGTTTTATTTTTTCTATAGCATTTATCACCTTCTAATATCCTATATAATTTACTTGTGGGTACACTGTCTCTCTTCCCCCACTTGGATGTATGTCCCAAAAATGCCAAGATGTTTGTTATGTTCACTATATATTCTCAACGCCTACTGCCTACATGTGGTAAGTGCTCAATGTACATATTTGTTCACTGAATTAAAAATATGACGATATTCCTACCTCTTGAAGAAATGAAGAATATTGTACCTCAGACATACTGCTTTTATTGCTTTATACCAAAAAGAAATGTTTAAAAATCATTTCAAAATCAGTCCCTTTTAGTGAACATCTTAAAGTGAGAGTATGAGCCAAGGCAACCAACTCACAAATTGAAGAACTGTAAGTACACAAACTTCTCTATTACTTACATTTATGTGATAAATGATTAAACCGTAATGTTAGTATCTACAATTGGGAAATGTGATATTTACCTTTGTAGTTAGGTCCTGTTCTGCAGGAAGTGTCTCCCGTAAGGCACGCAGACCATGCTTAACCAGTTCATTCAAATTGCCTAAAATATAATAGATTAATAATTATTTCTTAATTCCATTTTCATGCTAGGCTTCTTTTATTTGTCATCCCTATAGTCTGAAATCATGGTTTTTGTCACATACTAAATACATCATAATACAAAAACCCAAAAGTCTAAAGTTTGGCCATATAATCTTTTAATAATCTATTATTAGATTGCTATTATTTTATTTAATGAGAGGATAATTGATTTTTGTTACTGAATTTACCCTTTTCTTATGCTATAAGTTAAATCAAAATACTAATTCACAAATGATACAGCTCAAAGTTTCATGTAATGTATTCTGTGGAATGCTCACCACTGTATTTGCTCTTTATAAAAGGAGCCTCCAACTCCTTGTATGTGGCTAGTTTTGGCTAGTTTTGGCTCTGATGCCAAAATTACACAAGGATACCACAAGAAAGTAAAACTACAGATTAATATCCCTTATGAACATATACACAAAAAACCTCAACAAAATACCAGCAAACTGAATCCAGCAACATTTATGTTTATATAAACATTATACACACACACACACACACACACACACACACATATATATATATATAAAAAAAATTTATATTATACACCATGACCAAGAGGGATTTATCCCAGGAATGCAAAGCTGGTTTAATGTTCAAAAGCAATGCAATACACCACCATAGAATACAGGGGGAAAAAAAACATGATTACCCCAATAGATGCATAAAAAGCATGTGTTAAAATCCAAGAGCCTTGCGTAAGCAAACTACTCAAAAACCTGCCCTATCACCACACCTTACATCTTTTACCTTTCTTTCCCACAGCTACACTGACTTCTTATTTATTTATGGACTACTTAATGCAGAATGTCTGTGTGGCTAAAAATAAGAATCTCAGAAAACTAAAAGTTGTAAACAGAACTTACAACTGGTAGCTAGTACAGTAGCTCTCAACTCTGGCTGGGGCACACTTTCTTCAGACCAACTGAATCAAGAATCTTCAAGGTCAGGGACACATATTTATATTTTGAAAAAGTTCTACTGATGATTCAAATTACTGTGGTAGCCAGAGAAAGTAAAAGCTAGTATGTGTGACAGAAATAATATACACTTCATGGGTTTAATCTTTTTAAAAATTCTTTCTGTAAAGCAGATATTTTTCTTCATTTAGAATACTATATTTATTCACTACATAAAGACTGGAGGGGACAAGAAAAAAAAATCACTTACATTCCATAAACTCTGACATATGTCTCTCCAAGTAAGTACGAGCTGACTGAGAACGGGCTCCAATGGACATAGCTCTGCAGTCAAAATAGTTAGCAGATGGACAAGTTTGGAAAATGTGAGGGCCCATATCCTACAACGAGAAGAAAAATACACTACATAATTCTTCACTTTGATTGAACTAAAAATTAGAAAACTTCTAGTCAGTTTTTAAAAAATCATTAAAATATAACAATACTCTATGAACTTACATCATAACCAGCAATAAGCAGCCCAACACCATATGGTCTCCGGCCATATCTTTGTGTTGGTATCTGAGTTTCTTAAACTAGTTAAAGAGCCTGTTCTAACAAGGTATAAAGTACTATCTTTATTTTCAAATTAAACATTATTAACAAAGAACTCTGGTTTCTCAACTGCTGCATAATCCACCACAAGAAGAAGAAAATAAAAGAAATATTTATTTGGCTTATTATAAAAAAATGTTTGGCTATCCACCAAATCCAAAGTGAGTGCTACCAAAATGACTTTCTCTGATGTAAAGAATCTCATTCATTTTGGATATAAGGGGCAAGGATTTTTTGGTAACATCTAGAACTACCAATAAAAAATTTTAAATCTCCTCTAAAAATGATGCTTAGTTTTTCTGAAATTTGGCTTATCTGTATCTGGAAAATATTAATTGCTTATTTATAAGGGCTGATAAAAGAGCAGCCCAATTTCTTATTTAGACCCATTCTTCCATGGTAAAACTTCCTACAACTCTCCTTCTAAAAATTTTAAACATTCCGCTATTGAAAAGTGACTAACCTTAAAGTTTTCACAATCGTACCCATGTTATATATTATCATATTCCTAATAAGTAACATAAGGATAAAGTATCAAAACCCTTTAAAGTCCACATCCATAAATGCTAAAATAAATGCATAAATAAAAAGGATACTGCTTCCAATTAGAGATACAAGACGAGACACAGGAAGAGGTCTGTCAAATACAAATCTGGAATCCAAACACTCCTGGCGCATAAAATTACTAAAAAAGAAACAAGAAAAATTAGTAATTTCAAATCACAGAGAGTTATTCTAAATAATTTCATTTCTTTTTGCTTTCTTCCAGACATTTACATGAATTACATCCATACAAGTGAACCACAAAGACATGGCCACAAGGATGCATTTTTATACCAACTCTTCCTTCTAAATTTTAAATGACTAACCTTAAAGTTTTCACAATCTTACTATGTTTATGACTAAAATGTTCCTTAGTTCTAGATAACCTTTGTCTCAGAGCACTTTATAGAACAGAGAAGAAAAGGCTGAGCAAGAGAAAAAGAGCAATGTCTCTTCTCTTACCCTTCCCACTGTCAACAAGACAGTGCTTTTTTTCTTGAAAGCTGATGAAAATTTCCCCAATAGAACAAATACAAGAAATAGAATCCATAGTACGGCACTGTTAACATGTCCTGCCAACGTTACTTCTATCCATAAGCAGCACTCTAGAGGAGATACCAGACACTAGACTGTTGAGTCTCACTCTTAAACCTGACAAGATTCAAGCAAGTATAACACAGGGGAAAAGGAAATTCATGCCTAACTATTAAAGCCAAGAGAATAAACAAGAAATGGATATGTACTTTTCTTTCATGCTGCTTTGTCTAGTTTATGTGTATGTCACATCTGACGATCAAATGTTGGCTGCAGGAACCAAGCTACTTGTTCTCTACTTTCATTTAAGTCCATTTCCCAGGGTTGTCTAAAACTGCATTGCCCAATATGGCAGGTACTAATCACATGTGACTAGTGAGCACTGAAAAAGTGGCTAGTCTGAATTGAGATGTACCGTAAGTACAAAATATACATGAAATTTCAAAGACTTAGTACAAAAAAACAACGTAAAACATCTCATTAATAAAGTTTTTATACTGATTACCTGTAACACGACAATATTTTGGACAGATTGGGTTAAATAAAATGTTTGACGGCACAACATATATTACATTTTCAACAGCTAAAAGAAACCGTCACTAATAATGCCGTCACTATACTGCTGACCTAAGAGAGCAGGGGGGCTTGCCAGATAACTTAAAAATTTTAAACATTATTATTTCCCTTAGTGTTTATATTCCTTCTTTCCTAATTAAATCACAGACTTAAGAGATTACTTTTGGCTAACTACCTCCCAACACACACAACAAAAGTCACTGTGTTAAGTGTTCTACATGTTAGGCTATTTATCAGTAACCTTAGAAAAAACACTAAAAAAATTGAGAGTTTAAGTGACTAGATCAATATCAGACTAAGTGCTAAAAGTGGGGACTAAAGACTGTGTGATTCCAAAGCCCCACCTCTTCATTTACACAATGCCCCTCAACTAGAAATAATCTTTATCTCCTCTGGTCTCTCACAGAAATATACCAGTTACTCTCCACTTTCTACCTTACAGATATTCTACTAGATTTTAAGTTCCTAGAAGATGAGATCTATGTCTGATTCACTTTTGTATACCCTGCAGTACCCAGTATTGAGCTTTGCAAAAAATAAATGTCAAATGAATACTGATGTGTTAAAGAAAGCAAGGGTAGTTCAGCTGATCCTTAAAACCTGAAAAAAGTGTCAAGCTCTTCTCAGACCTGATATCAAACAATATATACTGAGTTATCAAGTAACACATTATTCAATGACTTCTCAAAAGCGTTAATATTAATATGATTAATTCTATTAATACTGCAGTGATCAAGAAATGGAATACTTAGTAACTGACTCCAAATCCATTAAGGTATTCATGATCTTAACTTATAAGCACTCTGGCAGACAACTTCTTAAAATATCTGCATCTTTTCTAGAAATGTAATCAATTATGAATCAAAGGGATGTTTCTTTTGTTTTCCACGATCATACTCACCATAACAATCTAGCATCAGCAGTAAGTCCCGCAATTGAGATACCAATATGGTTATCAACATGGAGAATTTTTTTCTGATGAGCTGCAAGTTCTGACTGTGCTCTCTAAATAGAGACATTATTTAAGACAGAAAAACAAGTTTACAATTTTATTATCTATATAGTGAAAGTTACATTTGACAGTTGTTTTCTAAAGGAAGAAGATATATTTACTGCTTTACTTACCTTCAACGCAACCAACACTGCATGGGTTTTTGATTTAAGACCAACTGTGGCTGAACCTTGTTTGACAGCCTCCATTGCGTATTCAATTTGATGAATCCTGCCCTAAAACAAAAAAAAATCCAACATACCTTAGAGTCATCTTACAAGACCCTCTTATATATTTAAAATTAGAGATCCCCAAAATCAGGTGAACATAGTTAAACTAGGAAACTTGGGACTTCCCTGATGGTCCAGTGGGTAAAACTCCAATGCAGGGGGCCCGGGTTCGATCCCTGGTCGGGGAACTAGATCCTTCATGCGTGCTGCAACTAAGAGTCTGCATGCCACGACTAAAAAGATCCTGCATGCCGCAACTAGGACCCAGCTCAGCCAAAATAAATAAATAAATAACAAACAAAAAAACTAGGAAACTTACTTTTATGATACATTTAGGTTTCAGAAAAGTCTAAAGTGATTATATTCCATTTTCTCACTGCCCACAATCCCATAAGTTTCTAAACACATTGCAGCCACCAAAAACCACTTCATAGAAATAGTATAAAACATTTTACCTGAGGGCTCCAAACAGTGACATCATTGTCATACTGGTTGCGAAACTGAAAGTAAATGAAAAACGACTTATTAACACGAGAACATTACAAATCCCAAATCTTAACAAGATCTATCATTAAAAAATGTTCTTCCATCTGTTTTCATCTAACATTAACAAAAGACTGTTATTGCAACCTCATTGGAAGATTACTACTGTACTCAGCTGCAAACCAGTTTTACATTTACAAAGAGCTAGTTGGGTAGGGGAGAGCAAATCTAGATGGGACTTATGCTCCCAACCCATCTTACAATTCTAACACTGTCCATAGCACCCGCTTTAGGTTCAGTCAATTACTAAAGTTCCTATGTGTCCACTTTCCTTCCTATCTTTGCTTATGCTCTTCCCTTATACCAGACCTTAAATGGTCAAAAGCATTACTTTTCCCTAAACTAGCTCAAATGTCTACCTCCTAAAGTCTTCTCCATCTTTCCTCCCCAAATCCCAAAACATACTCCCACCAGTTCTTTATCTACACGTCCCTTTCTACTTTATATTACGATTAGGGACATGTCTGATTTATCTTTGAACCTTCACTGTGCTTAAAACAGTGCCTCTGAAACATTCGTACTGAATGAATGAACACAATGTCACCAGGAAGTTAGAAGCGGACACAAATAGCCACAGCGACAGACCCATTACTGCTTTAAGGACGGTATTAAAACAAGTCCACCAGCACAGTACTTGGGAGACTAATCATGGTGGTGAGCAAGCTGAAGGCTGGAATGGCAGACATCGGTCTGCAAGCCCTGAGCCCTATATTGTAACCCTGATTCCATCACTTCTATCAGCTTCGGTTCACTCATTTGTAAAACTAGGTGACTGGACAAAGTGATTGAAAAGGGCCTTTTCTGATCGAGCTCTGAGGGAGAGATTACAGAGGGACCCACCTGGAAAATGAACGCGGTCCAGGAACCCAAACCCTGAGGTCAAGTCCGCACTTGGCAGTACAGGCAGATCTCAAGTCCCCATTTTCCCTTTCTCCCACACAGAGCACTAGGGGCCTCTCTGGACCGCTTGGAATCTACTCGACTGAAGGAAACTGAGGGGCGAACTCGGCTAGTAGTCCGAGGAGGTACTGTTCAAGGCCCGGTGGAAAGCGAAACAAACCCCGGGAAAAGGCCACACCAACTACCGACCTCCCCTCTCCCGGCCAGGCCGGAGATGCTGAATCACTGCCTGAACCCTCCACTCGGCTAAGGTTCCCATGGCCCGTGGCCTCGGGCCGCTCTAAGGATGACAGGCGAGGCGGCTCGCCAACCCCAGCCAGCGGACCTCTGCCCAAACCCAGCCTGAGCTCGGAATCCAACTCACCATGGTTCCGGCGCGAGGCTGGCTTCGGCCTCCTGAAAACCCGCGGACCGAGCAGCGCTGCCTAAACTTCCGCTAGGCGATCTACAGAGAAGTCTGCGGGACTTTGAAGGCGGTGGCGCAGGGTAGAGCAGTCTATTCCAGAGATGTCGATAGGCTTCCCTCGCTCCCCCGCCCTCAAAGCTCTCAGCGAGCTTGGGAGTGGGCGGGGCCTGGGAAGCAGGAGGAACTGAGATAGGCGGGAAACCCCGGGACAGGTGTCCCCGCGGGAGCTAAGAGCTGCTAGGCGGCCACTACCAAGTCGCCCTTCTTGGGTCCTCAGTGAAGTTCCCTGTGTGTTGCAGATTCCCGCCAGTTTCTCACCGACCAGGCCAGATGCACCTGAGACTCCGGGTGAGCGAGTGTGCGGCTCAACCTCTCCTTCAGCTTCCACAGAGATGTGGGGTGTTGTGTAGTGTGAGAAGAACGAGACTGCAAGAAAGGCCACAAATAATGGTTCGTTTCTCTGTGTGAACCATACTCTTCCTCGAGTATCTTGTTTGTAGACATGTTTTTCTTTCTACTTTGGAATCCTTTTCCCTACTCCTTGGAGAACTCATCTTTCAAGGCTTTGTTGTCGTTTATCACTCTTTAACGTCATTACTGGTTCCCTCCGCCCAAGAGACTTTGAACTCTTCGAGGGCACTAATGTCTTTCTGTGCCCTCAGAATCAAGCACGATGCCTGAAAGATTAGGCTACTAAGGAAAAAGGCGGACATTTTCTTACAAGACACGTATTTTCTCTTTTGTGAGCAATCTTTTAGTAAATCCCCAAATGAAATAGTTTAGGACAGCTCTGCAATAAGCTGCCAACCTAACATTTACCGACTCCCAATGATGACTTATTTTCTTTATAAAGAAGAAAGGATGAGTACCTAGACTCAGGAAAGGTAAGAGTTGAGAGGGTCCTTAAGTATCTAAGCTTTGCAGATGAAGTAAGAGACTCAGATCATTGAAGTGATTTGCTCAAGTTCCGAGCAGTTTAGTACCACACTCTTCTTTTTAAACCTTGTCACTTGTATATTTTGGACATTTTTTCCTGTTAAACATTTTCTAGGTTAAACGTGACTCCTTAGTATTCTGCATTGTGAACATATGATACTTTATTTATCCAAATCCCCATTGTTTAATATTTAGGTTACCCCTCTCCCAAGCAACTCATTTATGAGCTGCTTGACATATTTTTTGTGTGTACATTTATACTCCTTTAGAATAAATTCCTGAAAATGGAATTGTAGGGTCAAATGAAATGGGTATTTCTAAGTCTTTCATAAAAAGTGCTAAATTGCTCTCCAGAAATGTTTTACCAACATATATTCTCCACAGTAGTATAGGAGAGTGCTCCCCTTCTTAAACTCACCAGTACTGCTTGTTGTCATTTTTCACAATCACTATTAGTTTAGCAGATTGAATTAACATTGTTTTCTTTTGTTTTCACAGCACCTAGCATAATGCCTAGCACATATTAAGAGCTTAATAAATAGTGTTAAATGAATGATTAAATAAATGATCATTTAAAATGATTATATAGCACATAAACATTTTGATAGTTCTTTTCTACATATCTCTATATATTCATGTGCCTCACACATATATATATAATAAATATATCTTTTTTAAAAGTAAAATCATATTAAACTGTTTTATACTAGACATAAAAAGTTGTGGCCATCTTTACATGTCCATAAGTAATAATCGATATTATTTAAAATAGTTGTGTAGTATTCAGTTGTGTGGAAATACAATAATTTACTTAACTATGGGTGGGCAATTAGATTATGTCTAAGTTTTTGCTATTATAAAAATACTGTAGGGCTTCCCTGGTGGCACACTGGTTGAGAGTCCGCCTGCCGATGCAGGGGACACGGGTTCGTGCCCCGGTCCGGGAAGATCCCACATGCCGCGGAGCGGCTGGGCCCGTGAGCCATGGCCGCCGAGCCTGCGCGTCCGGAGCCTGTGCTCCGCAACGGGAGAGGCCACAACAGTGAGAGGCCTGCGTACCGCAAAAAAAAAACCAAAAAGAACAAAACTATAATGAATATTCTTCTACATGCACACATTTTGTGTACTTTCCTGATTACCTCCTTATGATGAATTCATGGAAATAGAATTGCAGGTCCAAAGGGAACCCACATTTTCAATCATGATAAATATGGCAAAATAGCAAAAAAAAAAAAAGAAAAGCTATATCAGTATATTTTCTAGAGTGCCTGAGAATCCACTTTCTTTATACCTTCACCAATACTGGATAGTGTATGAACTTTTTACCTTCCTCAAGTTGATAGGCAGAAAAAAAACCCCAAAAAAACTCTTGCTGTAATTTTAGTTATATTTTTTGATTACTAGTAAGAAAATATTTTCATATATTTCTTGGCTGTTTATGTTACTTTTGTGAATTGCCACTTAATTCCTTTTCTCAATTTATTATTTTGTTAATCATTTTCTCATTGATTTGTAGGAGCTCCCTGCCAAATGAGATATGTAGGGTACAATTGCACAAAACTTTCCCACCACATGTTAAAACACATCCTGTGGAGTTATTTCTTCCCTGCTCTGTGAATGAAATATGGCACAAATATCATGACTCTTCTGACATTCAAGTAAAAAAAAAGTTAACTGGGCAATTCAATAGCCTCAGATAAGTAGTTAATAAGTCCAGCATAATAATAACTGGCAGATAATAGCAAAGCCCTTTCCCTCCTCTAACCAGCTTGAGCCTGCCATGGTGAAAGGCGAATGGTTGACTTCTTCTCTATGTCCCAGCCTAAAATCTCTCTTCATGCCCCCTCCCACCACCACCAACTCGGTGGCCTTACTTCTCCCCAGATGAAATAGAGGAAAGGGCAAGAGAGTTCTTAACGTGGCTAGTACAGTTCTGTTGATGCTCTCTGAGATCAGCAGGTGTTTACACTTGACTCGTTACTTTATGCATTCTTTGGAAACACTTCCATCCCCAGTGAGCAAATGTAAACAGTCCCTCACTTGCACTTGGGTAAATATATGTCATCTCATCTAAAGTTCAGTGTCAGTTACTAGCATCTGTTGTATACACCTCCAGCTTCTTACTGTGGAGGTTTCCTCACACTTCCACTTGATCCTCGCCGGTAGCCCATATCTGACCGAAAGAAACACCCACGGAATGGCTTTGCCTCACATCTATGGGAGTATAGACTTTGACAAAATTGAAAACTCATCTTCACAGTTAGCCAACCAAAATTTCTTGCTGCCTAGATTCCACTAGAATGTTAGCTCTATGAAGGCAGAGGATTTTCGTCTATTTAGTTCACCTCTGTAGTCACCTGTGCCTAGAATAGTGTCTACACTTAATAAGTGCTCTATAAGTATTGAATGAATGAGTTCCTCAGATATAAGCCAGACACTAATCCACCACCGTGACGCCCAGCTTAGGGGTCCTATATCTAATTTCCATTAAAGCCTCTCTCCCTAGGCATGAAGTGAGGAAATGGGTAGACAGTTAAAAGTGGCAAAAGCAGCCCCCCTCTGTTTTTTAATTTCTAATTTTGGTGGTCTTCCACTTTACTGTGGAATGTGGGAATAGTTGGCACTTTACTTTCCTTAGAGCCTCAGCCAAAACTGAGACAGAAAGTCCCATTTTAACATCCTGCTACACACATATAACAATAGTACTTATTTATTTACGGTTTGTCTCCATCTAGTAAATCAAGCCCCTGGAGGACAGGGACTGTGCTATATTTGTTTGTATAATATATATATCTAATGTATCATACAAGCTAGGTACTCAATAAAGTTTAGAATTCGTGGATGAGTAAGAGTACTTTAGCAGTAGTGATAATTCCAAATATATTGCAGATATTCCAATTCAAAGATTAAAGTACAAAACTGTTTATAGTACTCTTCTAGTAGAAATCTTTAAATTTGGAAATATTTATAGCAAAATGACAGATTTACTTGTACTTTAATGTCACTGTGCCAGATATTCTCTGCTGCCCCTATAGATCTGCATCACCCTTTAGAGGTTACATCAGCAAGTTCCCTTCCCCTCTGGCTTCTGGTTGAGCTCAGCTGATGGAGAGCACTAGCAGGAGATCAAAAGGCAATAGGAGACAGAGATTAGTGTATTTATTACCCTCTCTCCCTCCACGTTGGCCAGGTTGGGGTAATAAATACACTGCATCATCATCTCTTGCTGTTTCCCTCCTCACATTCTGATTATATTCTCTTCAGTTGCCCCTTTTGAGTGTGCCATCTGTTTCTTGCTGGGACCCTGACAGATACAAAAATATTTTCAGTTTTTACAGGGTGTAGGAGGTATACACCAGTTTTTTTAATGTGAGAAAAATCTGTTATCTTTTCTTGAAGTTTAGTTTATATTATACTTCTAAGCACGTTAATATTGGTGGCTCTGAAATAGCTGGAAAATAGAACCTAAAATGATATATGCCCTTTCCTGTTTCTACCTGTTCAAATATATAGGAAAGAAGTCAGCTTACAGTTGGTTTTATATTTTTCCAATTATAAGAGGAATATACATTTATTTTAATTTTTTTCAAATGCAGACAGTATGAAAAATAATCCCATATAATCCACTAGGTAGAGAAAATTACTATTAGAAATTTAGTCATTTTCCCCCTACAATAATATCTATCAAAGAAGGGAGGAAAATTATCCTGATAATACATTTTCCAATATTTATAATATATAGTACATTGTCTTTGTGTGCATATGCATATTGTGGGGTGTGACTCATTCCATAGAAAGAAATATTGCATATCTTTAGATCAACATGAATCTAACCCTGAGTTCCCATCCTGCCATGTTGGTGAGAAAGTCAATCTCAGTTATTATTGAGCATTTCCTCTCCATCCAGGATTGTACAAAGTTTCTAGGGCCTTAATCATTGTGGAAATACCTGGAATTACCTCAAATTATTTGGTTGTCTGTCCACATTGATTTACTGCTGAGATTCCCTTTTGTGCCATCTTCCCTTCAGGTCTGAGGACTCCAACATTTCTTACCACCCTGAGAACTCAAGAATCCGGAATCAAGTGAGTGAATTTGGCACCCCCTGCACCCAGGTGCAGCCTTCCTCTCCGAGGTTTTGTCACAGAGCAAGACAGGAGTCTTAGATGTTCACTCAACTTATGGGCTTCCATCTCCTAAATCCTGGGGAATCTCTCTTCCACGTCATCCTCAAAGGCATTCCTTTCTTTTTTTCCCCTTCTCATTTCACAATATAGGGAGAGCCTATATTTGTCTCCATGCAGCTTTTGCTTTTTGCCTTAGAGGAATCTGAGGTCTGGATACCTGCCTGAATGGGGTCAAGAAGCAGGGAGATAGGAGAAAACATAGAATTAATATCTCAACAAAATAAACTGCCACAAAAATTTGTATCCAATTATATATGCTTATTTTTAACCTGCTTTTTTTTTTTTTTTTGCGGTACGCGGGCCTCTCACTGTTGTGGCCTCTCCCGTTGTGGAGCACAGGCTCCGGATGCGCAGGCTCAGCGGCCATGGCTCACGGGCCCAGCCGCTCCGCGGCATGTGGGATCTTCCCAAACCGGGGCACGAACCCGTGTCCCCTGCATCGGCAGGCGGACTCTCAACCACTGTGCCACCAGGGAAGCCCCTAACCTGCTTTTTAATTTAAACATTACATCACAAACATTTCTTCATGTCACATGCTTTTAAATGTCTGTATAACCGGAAGGTATTCCATTATAAGAATGTATCATAATTTATTTAACCAACATTTGATATCCTTTAGATAGCTCACTCTAAAGGTAGCCTTATCTGTATCCACTACAACCTTTTTTTTTTTTTAAAAAATAGATAGAAGCTAAGATTCTCTTTGGGTAAGAGCTAAAGCTTGGGATAGAGCAAATTGAAATTAATAGACATAACTTGGAAGATTAACACTTTAGAATTCTATCTAAAGTATATAAGATAATTTTCCTCCTCAGTGTGTGTGACCAAAAGACAGGCCTGTACAAAAGCCATTGGCATACTTGAGTTGTTGAGAAATGCTTTTTTTTTTCCAGAAATTAAGAAATTATTACAGAATGTCATCTAGATAGTTGAGTAACAATAAATGTTACATGTGCATAGGAAAGTTTCAACTTGGCTCTTATTCGAATTTATTTTTATTTAATTCTAAAAAATCCTGAAGTGACTAACAATGGTCTTTAAACAGAGTAGTGCCACTTTTCTGGCCTATTCTTTCTGCAAAATACCCTTACTGATCAATTTTGCAACTGCTGGTTAAAAATCAGGATGTACCCTGAACCAAATCTTTAAATCATGCTTAAAGGAGCCTAAAGCCATTAAAACCCCAAGAGATCAAAATGTTTCTTCTATTTGTCTACAAGTGGGGCTCTGATACAAGAGCCACTGTGAATAATCCAACCAATCACCTTCAACTCACAAAGCCACCAATATACTCATAGAAGGGAATGATGAAAAGGAAAGGTTTTCGAGTCAGATATTTCTCTTTAATTCAACAAATATTTGTCGATTACCTTACTATATGCCAAGCATTATTACTAAGATGCTGAGAATACCTCAGTAAACAAAACAGACAAAAATCCCTGAGGAAGAGTGGTATGGGATGAAATCAGAGAGGAAGTGGTTTGGGGGCTGCAGACAATATAGGGCCTTTAGGCCACAATAAGGGCTTTGACTCTGAGTGAGATAGAAAGCTACTAGAGGGTTTTGAACAGAGACATTTCAGGACTGACTTTATAAAAGATCATCCTGACACTGTGTTGAGAACAAACTATAGGGGGCCAAGAAGGTTAACAAGATCAAGCCTACAGTAATCTAAGTGAGAGATGACAATGGCTTGGACCAGAGTTGTAATGGTGAGATTGTAGGAAGTAGTTGGATTCTGGGTATATTTTGAAGACAGAGCCAACAGTGCTTTGCTAATGGATTGGATGTGACATGTAAGAGAAAGAGAAGTTTCAAAATGGCTAACGTTTTTGGCCTGAGCAAATGGAAGAAAAAAGTTGCAATGAAATGTGACAAAGGAGAGATGGGAGGAGTAGGTTTGGGGGAAAAGATGATGGATATGGTTTTGTATGTTTCAAGTTTGGGATGTCTCTAAGACATTCTAATGGAGATACGGAGTAGTAAGTTGGCATATGAGTTGGAGTTTAGTGGAGAGGTCCAGGATGGAGATCCAAAATTGGGGGTCATCATCGTAGAAGATTTATTCAGAGCCATGAGATTGGAGTGAGAATAGATAGGAGAGAATTCCAAGAACTGAAAGCTGGGGCATTCCACTTTTAAGACAGAACTGGGTTTGTATTTAAGCCTAGCTACTTACAAGCTCTGAGACTTTCAATGACTTATTTCACCTTTCTGAACTTTTGTTTTGTTGTTGTTCTTGTTCTCGTTGCTTAAACATGTAAAATAGAGATCATATTGACCAGTATCTTTTATGATTATTGTGATAAGTGAATTTCTCATTTAAAGTGCTTAGCACACTGCCTGGCACATGGTAAATAGTCAGTAAATATTACCTACTATTATTATTACTTTTAAAACCAGCATTTGTCTTCCAAAATGTTGCTGACTTCCTTAGTGATAATATGCTCATATAATCAATATAGTGGCAATGCCTGCTATTTATTTGGATAAAAAGTGACAAATTGGAAGTATACAGTGAACCACTCCCTCCCCCCATATCTAATACCTTAAATAAGATACACTTTTAGCCAAGAGTAAAGCCGAGAGGTTTTTCAACTTGTTAGCTTTTGAAGTCCTCTTAACTGTTTAATTTTGCATTAATCTTTTTTGAAAATTTTTAGGTACTTTTATTTAGCTGCCAAGATCTATGAAACACAATTATAGAGACTCTCCTTTAAAGTTTTGGCATTTAGTATGGCTGACTGCTACAAAAATAAAAACATGGTTGGTGAAGTTTGAAATAAGGACGCCCTTCTTTAACACATTTGAATAATCATTTGATCTGGAAATTATTTCATCCTTTATTTAAAAAAGTCTTTTAATTTTCAAAATAGATGGCGTCTTATTGCCCTAACAAAATAAAATATATTCTGATCTCATTTTCATAGAAATAACTCTGAGATTGTTTGGAAAACTACTTTCTATATTAAAAACAGGCATTTCTTCCTTTAATGGGCCAAAGCCAGCCTTTTTTTGGTGTCAGAGTGGCTTCAGAATTTCTTTTCCTTTGGCCTGTTGCTGAGGTGGCAAGGGTAACCATTGAGAAACAAAAGAATAGAGACATTTTAGGGTGGAAAGAGCATTCTTATAAATAAGGCAAAATTTTTCACTTGTTATAGTTCTTTTTCTTTCCTCGCTACAAGAGAGAAAAAAAGTCAATCCCTAGTCTACCAGTAGGCTAGTAATTCCTTAGATCATAATAAAAGTAATGTGCCCTTTAACACCAATATTTTCTAGAGTTGAAGTCCAAAGTTATGTGCGCAATTCCCTCCTCTGCTGCTAGGTGGCAATTAATGCCTTGGAGAGAAAAAATCCCCACCCATCCCTTCCCCCCTTCACCTTCCCCACCCAGAAAGATACGTGCATTTTCTTTTCCTTAAGGTAAGAATTCTCTTAAGGATAATATTCTCTTTCCTGCTTTGTTTTGTCCAAGTGAATTTACATTCACCTTTTCCTTTCATTGTTAAGAGTAACACATACAAATCCACCACAGACTGCTATAGCTAGGGAAGAATAGATCATATCTCTTAAAGAGGGTGGTTTCCAAACAGAGTGTATGTTCATGAGTGATATAGAGTAGGAAGTTGCTATAATTTCCCTGCAGAGTTTTGTTTTTCTCAATTTTAATAAAGAAAAATTTCCTGTGAAAGGAATTACAATTGGCCCACGTTAACGTTATGCCAAATGTTATATAATTAAATAGAAAATAAAAATGAAGAAAGAAGATAATTTTAAAGACCTAAAAGCAATTTCAGTGTGGTGAAACTGCTTTTCCAAGTGAACTATAGGAAAAACAATGAAAGAATTCTTCATGAGAGTCACAGAGCGGTACTATATAAAAAATAGAATTTTTTTTTCCTCAGATAACCTACCCAGATTTATCTATTCCTAGCAAAGTTATTTAAAGACTACACATAGCTTCTATGTATTTATAAGTCTAGTGAATCTGGTCTACATCCTTTTTAAAATATGTTTAATCGAGGACGTTGCTTTTCATGACCTTCTTTGCTGGAAGAGTATATGTAGTGGGTGTTTGTTTTATATAAAATTCAAAATATCAAATCCCTGTTCAAAGAAGACTCTCAGTTTGGGTCTTAAACCAAAGAGACTCTCCCCAGGCTGAACTTAATGAAGCCGAACACCAAAAAAGAAAAGCTGCTTCTGGCATTCTAGGCCTTCCCTGCATCCAGATGGCCTGTCTGTAGCCTAGCCAGAGCCAAACCCTTCCTGCTGCTGGCCTTGGATGACAGCCCCAGGCTACACCAGCTTCCATACCCTTTTAACTCTTCAGTGTCCAAGATTTTTAAGAAAAGATGGGACTTCCAATGTGAATTGGGCTGAAAGGGTAAATCAAGTTTTCAGCTTGAAGTTTAGTTTATAAAATTTTTATCCACATCCCCTCCTCCCTCCCCTCCCATAGGCTCCCTGCCACAGTAGCTCAGTCAGCCATCTGGCATCAGAGGAGCACCGTTTGGAAGACAGTGTGTGTGTGGGCAGCCTGCAGGTGAGGACAGGGCTGCCAAGGCAGACCATGCGGTTTGTCCTGTGCCTACACCCAATACCTGACTTGTGCCTTTCCAGAGCATTAGTATACACACAGCAGTCCTGCTGTTTAGGGTGGGGGTAATTTCAAAAAGTATTTTTTAAAATAACTCGTTCACTAGACTTAAGTTCAGCAAACAAGTGTGCATAAATGGGAGATATAAAATGACCATGCATGGATTTAAGTGAGAACTTCTCTGAAGTCGTTGTACCAGAAAAACAAACCTACTCTGTTTTAAAAGTATCCTTGGAAGTCTTTCTAGAGGCAGCCATTGTTTTCATCTTGGGTTTTCAAAGGTTTGGGAATTTCACCAGAAGGTAATACACAAAGCAAACTTTACACTTGAAGGTAGAATTTCCCTATGGTTTTGCTTTTCTCTACATGGAGAGATGTAATTAACTGATTTGTAAGGGTGCTTCTCCCTTGGCCAGAATAGATATTTTCAGATGAAAGCCTATGTCACTTTCCTTCTTATTTTTGAATCTCATTTCTTAGTTCTGTGCTTACTGTTATTTTTAATTATTATTATTATGTCTGTTGCCAAGCTATTCCACTTTCCACAGAGTTGATTAGAGACCTGAGAAATCCAGGCCAACATAAAGTCCTGGTTTCCAGATCAGACTACATGAACAAAGAAAAACAAAAACAAAAACAGCAAAAGTGCTAGTTTTTACAACACTCTTAAAGAAAACAAAATTAAAAAGTCCGAAAAGGAGCCTAGAGCTGTAGAGAATGGAGTTTAAAAACAGGAACCCGCAAACCGGTTTGCAGGGCAGAAATAGAGACACAGATGTAGAGAACAAACGTATGGACACCAAGCGGGGGAAGTGGCGGGAGGGGTGTGGGTGGGGTGTGATGAACTGGGAGATTGGGATTGACATGTATACACTGATGTGTATAAAACTGATGACTAATAAGAACCTGCAGTATAAAAAAATAAATAAAATTGTAAAATTAAAAAAAAAACAAAAACAAAACAGGAACCCACAGAAGGAAGAATGAAAGGATAAAAAAACCATGGAGTACTGAGATGAAAATAAAGTATATAAAAGAGAGAATAAAAATAGATCTGATATATCTGTTGCTTTGCAGCGTTTAGCCTGGAGTGCTGGGTGGCTCCTCCGAGCAGCAGAACTGCCCTCGACAGCTGACATAAAAGGGCACCCTGGGGCTTCCCTGGTGGCGCAGTGGTTGGGAGCCCGCCTGCCGATTCAGGGGGCGCGGGTTCGTGCCCCGGTCTGGGGGGATCCCGCATGCTGCGGAGCGGCTGCGCCCTTGAGCCATGGCCGCTGAGCCTGCGCTCCACGGGGGGAGAGGCCACAGCAGTGAGAGGCCCGCGTACCGGGGGGGAAAAAAAAAAAAGGGCACTCTGGCACCTGCTTCCGGTTTGTTGCTTCAGAACCAAAATCCTTCCCTTGACCCTCTCCATCCGCCTAGCTCTGTTCAGACCTTCACTCCCCTGGTTTCAGCTTTACTACTTGCTTCTGTGCATTTGCCTGGCTCTCAAATGCAGAAGGTTGTCTTCTGTGCCACGACCTTGTCTCTCTTCAACTAAGATGATGAAAATTGGGACTCGCCATCCAGCTATGTTGTCTCCGGCCATCTTGGGCAATATTCCTCCCCGTTGGACCCAGTCCTCAGGATTCTCCCTTCTGTGAAGAACACAGTGAGCTAGACAGGCATTTTGGAAAGATTTGTCCTCAGGGGTGATAGGATATCACTTCTGGTTCAATGCACATTTCCAGAATATAAGCTGAGATCATCTAAATGCAGAAAGAGCAAAAAGGTCCATCAGTTCTGACCATAAATGTCTAATAACTGATAATAATAACTGATGGATTGGAATTGGATTTTCACAGAACAATAAAATACTACTCCCACCAGAAAGTAAATGTGAGAAAAATTTTTACAAAGGAAAAAAAGAAACTGACACATGGAGTTAGATGTCAACTTTTCTTCTTAGAAAATCTGAAGAAAAGTCCAGTTAAAGGGGAACATCATTTAGAATAAGTCATCTAATGTTAGTTTAATGCTCTTTTTTTTTAAAATGTGCATTTTATTTCTGAGAAAAGAATTTTACTTCCCTTTTCAATTTGAGGAGGGGGGCAAAAACTTGGGAGCATCATTCCTGTGTTGTAGTGTCAAAAGAAAATTGTTGGCATGAGAAATGTTACGAATTTATGAAAAACAATAGTTTTCTCCCCTAATTAGAATGTTGTTTTTCACTGTTTTTCCCCATCACCGAGAGAGTATATGTATAAAAACCCAGCATCCTTGCATACAACCCTTTGACTAGATTTCACAACTCTAGTTCTATGCTAATAAGAAGTCTTTATTTAGTTTCAGTCTTTCCAAATAAGCCTGTAAGTTTCTGAAGCAGCACATGCCAGTTTGGTCCTCTCTGTCCTCTCTCCCTTGACCCCCGGCTGAAACCTGGCCTGTTCACCTAAAAAGGTGAAGCTAGACCCTGTTCTACAGAGCATTTTTGTCTTTATGGGGCCCCATAAAACCGTGGGGACTCGACTCCAGCCCAGCGAGGAGATAGAGACTGGCCACCATCTAGTTCAGCTGGCTCAAGAGAAGTCAGCTTCCTCGTCCTCTCACAGGCAGTCCCTTCCGTGCTGACCTTTGACTAACTGGCAGGGCTCTTGAGCTCTGACTCTGCTTCCTCTCTGCCCACACTCTTTTTCCCCACATTGTCAGTCGGTCCTTCTTGGAAGGGGGAAGAACCTGAGGAAAAGGTGCTGGGAAGAGGAAAATTGGAAGTCCTGACATTCAAGCCCCTAAGGATTATTTTCCCTTCCTTGATTAAGGTTTACTGTTCATTTAAATGGATATCAACACAAGACTTGCAAAATTTGGAAGGAAATCCAGAAAAGAGGGGATATATGTGTACATATAGCTGATTCACTTTGCCATACAGCAAAAATTAACACAACATTGTAAAACAACTATACCCCAATAAAAAATTAATTAAAATTTTTTTTAAAAAATTAAAAAAAAACTATACCCCCCAAAAAAATTAATTAAAAAAAATTGCAAAATTTGCAGAAACAGAGAATTTAGCATGTTCTATGCATCAGGGTAGATAGCTTACATATTTCAGGAGACTATGTTAGCCCTTCTGCAAATATCCCATAGTATTTTATTTATTTTTTTCAACACATGGATTCTTTTAAATTGAAGTATAGTTGATTTACAGTGTTGTGTTAGTTTCAAGTATACAGCAAAGCAACACATGGACTTTGTTGGAACACAATTCAGTCCATAATATTACTTAATACAGTGGCAAAGATACAATTCCACATGCTTTCTGGTCATAAGCTAGGTGGTTTCACTCTGTTATCTAATTACAAACTCACCAACAGGCAAATTTTGATCTTTTTTTTTTAAATAGACACTTTATTATATACACAGGTGATAAAATCCCAGACTTACTATAAGGCACATAAATATACACCCTGCTAAATATTTAATATTATCAAACTTGTACAGCTTGAGCATCCTGTAGTCTTTTAAAAATGGCATATTTAATGCAACTTTTTGCAAACATTTTGCTTTCCTTTTATAATTATTATGATCTGTAGTTCCACTGTGTAGAAATAGATTCCAGGAAAAATTACAATGCATATAGACAATGGTCAAATAGCTTAAAGAATTTGATGCTGGGGCTTCCCTGGTGGCGCAGTAGTTAAGAATCCACCTGCCAATGCAGGGGACACGGGTTCAAGCCTTGGTCTGGGAAGATCCCACATGCCACAGAGCAACTAAGCCCATGTGCCACAACTACTGAGCCTGCACTCTAGAGCCCACCAGCCACAACTACTGAGCCTGTGTGTCACAACTACTGAAGCCAGCGTGCCTAGAGCCTGTGCTCCGCAACAAGAGAAGCCACTGCAATGAGAAGCCCATGCACCATAATGAAGAGTAGACCCCGCTTGTCGCAACTAGAGAAAGCCTGCATGCAGCAACGAAGACCTGTTTAAAAATTTTTTTAAAGGTAAAGAATATAGAGGAACAATCATAAAATTGTGCAAGTTCCTTTTTTCTTCCCCTTTGATGACTTCACTGTTGATGCCTCAGCTGCATGTATGGCATCTCTCCTCCTGCTGACTTTGTACAAAAAAATTCCCTCCCTCATTTGGGGATGTTTGTAACCCTTTCATCTAGCCCACTCTATTTACCTTCCAAAAGCTGGCATTCAGCTGAAACCAGAGGAAAAAAAAAGTCTTTTCCCAGTTTGTTGGCAACTTGTTGAAGGCAATTGACTGCTTTTCAATAGAAAACATTTCCTTCCCCTATCGTGTCACCTCTACCCCTTAAAACACTTTCCAGAGCTCTGGCTGAGCCCTCCCTGGATTGCCAAACAATGGTTTCCTTTTAAATAAAGCAGCTGGTGTCATACGTAGGTATTTTCTTAAGAAAAGAATCATTGACTTCCGCCCATAATGTGTACATAGTAAAGAGCACCACAGAACTGGAAGGGGCTTCCCAATTCAATCCCACCCATGAATTTTACAGGGGAGGAAACTGAGACCCAGGGAAGTAAGGGTATAGTCCAATTTCTAGATCAAAGATTCCTCCCTTTTTCTGTAACATGGATCACCTTGTCAAACTGGTGAAGCCTGTGGATTCCCTCTCAGAATAATGTTTTTAACAACATAAAATAACGTACAGTACATGAAGATGGACCCCTTCCTTATATCATGTACAAAAATAAACTCAAAATGGATCAAAATCCTAAACGTAAGAGCCAAAACAATACAATTCTTAGAAGAAGACATAAAAGTAAACCTTATGACTGTAGATTAGGCAATGGATTCTTTTATCTTTTTATTTTATTTTAAATTTATTTATTTTATTTATATTTATTTTTGGCTATGTTGGGTCTTCATTGCTGCGTGCAGGCTTTCTCTAGTTGCGGTGAGTGGGGGCTACTCTTTGTTGCAGTGTGCGGGCTTCTCATTGCGGTGGCTTCTCTTGTTGCAGAGCACAGGCTCTAGGCGCACGGGCTTCAGCAGTTGTGGCACGCGGGCTCAGTAGTTGTGGCTTGTGGGCTCTAGAGTGTAGGCTCAGTAGTTGTGGCATATGGGCTTAGTTGCTCCGCAACATGTGGGATCTTCCTGGACCAGGGCTCAAACCCGTGTGCTCTGCATTGGCAGGTGGATTCTTAACCACTGTGCCACCAGGGAAGCCCCTCTTTTGTCTTTTTAAAAACATCTTTATTGAAATATAATTCATATGCCATAAAATTCATCTATTTAAGGTATGTACAGTTTTAGTACATTTACAGAGTTGTACAACCATCACCATGATCTAATTTTAGAATCTAACTTTTTTTTTTAAACAATAAGGAGGATTTATTGGTTCATGTACAGGGATAATCAAACAATGACACCAAGGTTTGGATTTTTCTAAGCATGTCTGTTCTTTTCTTCTGCCATTTTTTTTTCTGAAGAAAAATTAGATCTGATAAGGGACTTGTATCCAGAATAAAGAACTCTTGCAGCTCAATAATTAAAGACAAACGATCCAATTAAAGAATGGGCAAAAGATTTGAATAGGCATTTCTCCAAAGAAGACATACCATGACCCATGGCCCATAACCATGTGAAAAAGTGCTCAGCATCATTAACCATTAGGGAAATGCAAAGCAAAACCACAATGAGATACCACTTCATACCCGCTAGGATGGCTGTAATCAGAAAGCCATGCAATAACGAGTTGGAGAGGATATTGAGAAATCGGAACCCTCAAACACTGCTGGAGATGATATAAAATGGTGCAACCACTTTAGAAAACAGTCTGGCAATTCTTCAAAAGGTTAAACACAGAGTTACCATATGACCTAGCAATTCCACTCCTAGGTATAAACCCATTAGAAATGAAAACATAGCATATATCTACACAAACATTTGCACATGAATGCTCATAGCATTTCAGCTATTATTCATGATAGCTAAAAAGTGGAAACAACCTAAATGTCCATCAATATGAATAAACAAAATATGGTATAGCCATGCAATGAAATATTATATGGCAATAAAAAGAAATGAAGTCCTGGTACATGATACAACTTGGGTGAACCTTAAAAACATGCTAAGTGAGAGAAACCAGTCACAAAAGACTCATATTGTATGATCCCATTTATATGAAAGGTCCAGAATAGGCAAATTTATAAAGACAGAAAGTACATTAGTGGTTGCCAAGGGCTGAGGGATAGAGAGGAAAAGAGTAAGCAGTGACTGTTGTTGAGTACAAGTTTCTTCTTGTGGTGATGAAAATATTCTAAACTTAGATTATAGTGATGGTTGCATAATTCTGTGATTATATTAAAACCTTTGAAATGTGCACTTTAAATGGGTGAATTTTATGTTATATGTATTATATCTCAATAAAGATGTTTTAAAAATACATACGAATCCAAAGGAAACCAATTCCATCAAAATATAGTTATCAGAATATTAAAAAACAAATATATGATATAGTAATATATGTGCTTCTTTTTTAACGTGTTAAATTATAAGACGTAGCAGCAAGTCTATTAAGTACCATAATTTTGAAATAGTGATGAATAGATATTATATCTTGAGATATCTGCAACAAATGTGAAAGCAATAAGAAAATGTCTGACTTCTCGTGGTGGAAAATCATAAGTACTGCTAACTCTCTGTGGTTTCTTGTCTACATTAATAATCAAAGGACTACATGGGCAATTTAAGCCTACAAATGGGAGGAAGTGAAAGATAGGGCAGAATTGGGAGAGCTCTTGAAGGAAATGCTAAATTTCAATTAGACATCGATGAAAATAATGATGTAATTTTTTTCCCCTTTTAAATTCACAGACATCCTGAATTCTGTCTATGGACAGAATGGACCTCCTGGGGATCCATCAAGAGAGTTAGTGAGAAAGCTGGTTTAAAATCCATGCCTCCTGACTTAGCTAAGTTCTCTATCTAATCCTACTCTTTTTTTTTCTCTCTCTTAATAAAGGGGATTAGGTGGAAAAGAATGAATTTTATTTAAACTGCTAGAGTGAGTCAGTTCTAAAACGAGAGGGACCCAAGTGTTGCTTGTGTGGAAGTTTCTAAAGAATAAAAAGGTTTTGAACTCTGACCCTCCCCTTCCTACTCCATTCCTGCCCCCCCACACACAACCACCACCACCCATGCAACCCATATACACCACAACTACAAAATGATAATATAATTACTATATTTCAATAGTAGACGTCGATTTAGAAAAGTAATTGTTGTTTAGAGCTCTAGTGGAATTTGACATTTTCTCAGAGGGAATATTTTTAAGAATTCACTTTTGAATGCCTGGTGAGGCAGAAAATCTGCCAACAGAGATTGAATCTGTTGGAAATAGAGTGGGGTAACTGAGCTCAAATCACTGATTTTAGATTTTGCAGAAATTTATTCACTTTTCAATTTAGGGAGGAGCTTACCAGGGCAGACCATCTTAAGAGATAGCTGCTGATACACACGTGGTCACTAAGAAGTGGAATGGAAGAAAACAGACACAATCAAGTTGTTTGTCTTCATTCTATTCAAATGACTGTAAATATCAGATGATTACAATATGTACACACAGATGGAGTAAATCATTTTTTAAAATGAGAATAGAATGTGTGACATTCCGGCCATTATTTGAAACCTGGGGCAAGGAGGTTTTTGGGTCCTCCTTTTAACTGTGCCTTCTTTCCAAATCACCTCCACCATGTAATATAGTACTGCCTGATAGAGTAATATATAGAACCTGGACCATGGTTTGCAACTGGGCATTAAGACTGGTGGTCACTTGAGTATGGGAACTTATTAAAAGGTTAGATAAACCCTGATTATATTTTCTGAATTAAAAAAATAAAAAGGACATATTTTGCCTATGGGATTTTATAGTTCTCTCTGGTGTCAAAAATTCTCTGGGAAATATACTTCATATACCAAAACACTAGTGTCTAAAGGACAAAATATTTAAAATTGACACTATCTGGAAAACCCAGGTTGAATGGCCATCATAGTTACAGATATCCCAGATCAAGTGAATTGTAAGTGCAAAATGGATAGGAATTGGGGACGGTCCAGAACAAGATCATCAGTCAGGATTCCAAACCATAGCAAAGTCATGAGATTAGAACCCAGCAGTCAAGGTCCAGAGATCCAGGTTCTCATTCAGAGCAAGGATCAGGCAAGCCACTGGTCAGAAGCCAATAGAAGAGAGGCAACTGCTGAACTCAAAGACTGGGGAATGAAGGTAGGTAGCTAAGTATCCAGGGTAATGACCCAGTAAGGGGAGCTCTCCAGGCACTGATAGAGAGGGATAAGTAGGTAAGACAGACAACCTGAGACGTGGTAACAGAACAGCTCCTGCCTCAGGTCTAAAGATTTGCTGATTCTGACTGGGAAAGAACTTAGTCCCTACAAGGCTAACCTGAACCTGCAAATGGAAGGAGGGGAGAGATGGGGCAGAGGTTGGGGAGTAGAGGAGAGGAAGGTGGAGCATCAGCTGCTTTTGGTGGGCAAGATCTTGGCAAATTACTAAATATACACATGGTTATTTATAAATAATAATGTTAATAGCAGCAACAATTATTATAGCTGATATATAGCTCTTAAGTGTTACTGTTGTTAGCACTTGACATATGTTAATTTATTTAACCTTTACAACATGTCTATTAAGTGGTACTCTTCCTGGAAGGGGGACCTGTTCCAGGGCCCGAGAGTGGGCTCTCGTCTAACACTTGGAAATGAATTGTCTGAGGAGACACGTGCTGACAGAGCAAAAGACTTTACTGGGAAGGGGCACCCGGGCAGTCAGAGAGCAGCAGGGTAAGGGAACCCAGGAGAACTGCTCTGCCATGGGGCTCACAGTCTCAGGTTTTATGGTAATGGGGTTAGCTTTCTGGGTTGTCTCTGGCCAATCATCTTGCCTGTGCCCATATTTGCTCGAGTTCAAGGCCCTTCCTCAGTCAGGATGGTTTCCAGTGTGAGTGTTTCAAAAACGTTGGCAGGATATATTGTGGGCTGGCGTCTCCTCCCTCCTTTTGGCCCCTCCCAAATTATCCTGGTTAGTTTTTGGTGGCAGCACCATGTTCCTTATCAGGACCTCCTGTTGTGAGACAACTCATGCAAGCGGTTATTATCGTGCCTGGCCAAGGCGGGTGATTTCAGTAAATGGTTCCCTAATAGTACTATTATTATGTTCTTTATGCAAAAGAGAAAACAGACACAGAAGAGTTAAGTGATTCCTCCAAGTTCAAATAACTAGTGAGTGGTAGAAGTGGAATTGCACTGGTTTCGGTCTTCCTCACTACTCCATGGCCCTCTCAGTTGTGTGTGTAGATGTATATGTGTTTGTGTGGAGTATACATACCTATACACACAGGTGTGTGTGTGTGTACACATTATGTGTATATTTACATGCACACACACATGCACACGTATAGATACAGTGGTGTGCTGGAGCCAAATGTTCACACCTCTTCCAAACTCCACGTTCATTATCATCATATTGGTAGCTTGAAATTGGCCATGGTAGGAGTATGTACAGCAAGGAAATTCACAAAGGCAATAAATCAGGATTTATTTGAAGGGCTGACTTACCACCATATCACAGGGTATACATATCACATAGATACACCCATATCATATTGATAGGCATATATAACATATGTAACCAAAAACATAAATAAATTCCTATTATAAGCCACAAATATGTTAAAAATAGTCAAATGTCAAGCAAAGTATAAAAATACTAAGTATAAGACTGTGTAATAACTTTACTTTCCCTCACACCCAGCCTATATTGATTAAAAGATCAAATAAAAAGATTTCTTTAGAAGATACTTGCTATAGGACTGCCCTGGTGGCACAGTGGTTAAGACTCCACCTGCCAATGCAGGGGACGTGGGTTTGATCCCTGGTTCAGGAAGAGCCCGCATGCCGCAGAACAACTAAGCCTGTGCTCCACAACTACTGAGCCTGTGCTCTAGAGCCTGCCAGCCACAGCTACTGAAACCCGTGTGCTGCAACACTGAAGCCCACGTGTCTAGAGCCCATGCTCCGCAACAAGAGAAGCCACCGCAATGAGAAGCCCGCTCACTGCAACGAAGACCCAACACAGCCAAAAAATAAATTTAAAAAATGTTTTAAAAAAGAAGATACTTGCTATACAATGTTAAATTTTGGAATAGAAAAATGCTTTGGTACTACTATGTAGACAACGTTACGTGATAGGTCCCTGTCAGTCCTAGATCCGCTATGTTGCTAAAAGAAAAATACTGATTTAAAAAAAACCCAACCCTGATGTTCGTGATTACTGTTTTTCAATTAGACTCATGACAGAATCAGTACTGAAAAAGATACATTACAATGTCTATGGCTTTTAATGAAATGTGCCTATGGGTTGCTGTGAATTTTAATATGAAATTCATTGCCTGGGATCTGAATAACTTTTGTTGTTTAACTGGATAACATCCTTCAGATGGGGATTAACTTCTTTTGCTCAGTATTTATTATTGTTTCATCCACAATGAAATGGGAACCGTAAGCATTTTGATAAGTGGACTGAAAGGCTTCTAAATCTCACTCTAGCCTCTTGGAATAAGCCCCATTATGTGCAGTAATCTGATTTTATAATTTCAGGCAGTGAAAACCAAACCAAAAGAGATGTTCTTGCCACCTCATACAACACGTAGGCAACAGGATCCAAGGGCACACTCTCCTGCGCCCTTGGATCCTTCTTGCCAGATGAGTTTCACAGAGTGTGTGCAATGCTGGAGGTTTGGCCATGAGGACGAGAACAGGTTCTGTCCTGATGCTCCAATTGCAGTAGGATGGAGTCAGTAGGTGACATGGGACTGGGTCTTTTTTTTTTTTTTTTTTTGTCTTAGCAGAACAAAACATGTTAATTCTAAGCCTCATGTTCCTCTAATGCCTGGTGTTCTGTCTTTAACAAAAATGTGTCTTGGGTGAAATGGTCATCTGAACAGATTCTGAGCACAGTCTTTACTTGTTATCATGCTGAGAGGCAGTGGACACCATATGACTGCCCTCTGGGGCTATGACTGCATCTCTTCATCTCAAAGGACAGAACTGAACACAACTAGCTTATTATTATTATTTCAAGTTTACATAAATACAAAAAGCGTTGTTATGCATGAGCTGGAGGAAAGCAAATCTCAAAGTAAATATATTCATGTATTTCATAAACATTCATGTGCTTCATAAATAGTCAAGGAATCAAATAAAAATAAAACAACACAACTTGATAGAAACATTATGCTAAGTTTTACTCCCAAACCAGTTGACATGAACTTTAAAAACCTTTGTTTTCTCATATACTGCTTTGGAATCCTAAAATTATACTGGAATTACTTCAGAAGTCCTAAGATGCTATAGCATATCCATTTATCTTTTTTTAAAAAAAAATAATAAATTTATTTATTTATTTATGGCTGCGTTGGGTCTTCCTTGCTGTCAGCGGGCTTTCTCTAGTTGGGGCGAGTGGGGGCTACTCTTCGTTGTGGTGTGTGGGCTTCACATTGCGGTGGCTTCTCTTGTGGAGCATGGGCTCTAGGTGCATGGGCTCAGTAGTTGTGGCTCACGGGCTCCAGAGCGCAGGCTCAGTAGTTGTGGTGCACGGGCTTAGTTGCTCCGCGGCATGTGGGATCTTCCCGGAGCAGGGCTCAAACCCGTGTCCCCTGCATTGGCAGGCAGATTCTTTTTTTTAAATTTATTTATTTATTTAGTTTTGGCTGTGTTGGGTCTTCGTTTCTGTGTGAGGGCTTTCTCTAGTTGTGACGAGTGGGGGCCACTCTTCATCGCGGTGCGCGGGCCTCTCACTATCGCAGCCTCTCTTGTTGCGGAGCACAGGCTCCAGAAGCGCAGGCTCAGTAATTGTGGCTCACGGGCCTAGTTGCTCCGCGGCACGTGGTATCCTCCCAGACCAGGGCTCGAACCCGTGTACCCTGCATTGGCAGACAGATTCTTAACCACTGCGCCACCAGGGAAGCCCAGCAGGCAGATTCTTAACCACTCCGCCACCAGGGAAGTCCCTATCCTTTTATCTTGATAGAGAAAGCTATTACAAAATCATTCATGAGGCTACTTGGCTAGTGTTTTCTCTGGCTTTACTGGACATAATGAATTAAGATTGGGAAGATCTTATTAGTAACGATGAGTACCCTGCTTGTGCCATTTTAAGAAAACTAGAGAAGAAAAAAATGATTGAAAAGAGAAATAAGACAAGCAGAGGATACTAGAGAATACAAAGTAACTAAACAGAGTTTGAGGGAGCAGGCTCAGTCTGAGTTTTATTCTTGCTGCCATGGGTGATGTAACTTGTTAAACTTTTTATAGGAAAAATGACTGTGAAATCTATTATTATTATTACTATTATTATTAACCATATTTTCTTATTCTCCTATAAAATAAAAAATAGGATAATAATTCTTGAGGTACACATAGATATATAGGTGAGGAATTACCAAAAAGATTGCCTTTAAGCACTTTGCGAATTCAGAGTACGATACTTTCACTAAGACATTATTTCTCTGCAAAGAGTGGGAGAAAATGCCATGGACTTGCCTGTACTGTACTAGATTATGATATGTCTGAGGATTAGATATCTCAACATAGCACACATACAATAATCCAGAAGGGTATTATTACCCACCCAAACGTAAATACTCAGGATCTTTTACAGTGAGTCCACTCCATACTTAACAGTGTACACTCAACCTTAAAAATCTGACTTCAGTGATCCATTATTATTGGATCATTTGCATCCAGCAGATTTCACCCATCATCATTCTTGCTGTATGAAACAATTAACTATTCTTCAATGGTTGGAATGATGTCATTTTTTTTCTAGTGTATTCAAGATCCATTTATTCTCTAGTTCTGCCCACATGGAGACATCCTCCTTGAAAAGGCGTTAAATCCACTTGAACACCTTGTGCTGAAAACACGTGTTCCAAGGTTTCAACTATGAGATACACGTTCTTAAAGCCCTAATTCTTAAACCTCATCTAGATTTCTCCCCTTGGATGGGGGGAGATGACCCAAATACAGCAAAGAACAGCTCAGGAATGTGGGCTCTGCTCGCCCAGAAGACCTTGCAGCTCCCCTGACCACTCAGCTGGAGCCAGAATTAGAGAGATGAGGGGCACCTGCTGGGCTGCCGCCACTGCAGATGGGACGCTGCTGCCTTCGGGCGCCTTCCTGCCGCCACCGCCACAGGCCCCCAACTCCTGTCCTCTTCACTAGGCTTGCTGTCACCTTTAGTTTCCCTGGAGTTTGGGGATTCCCAACGGTCTCTGCTCATACTTCTGTACCACGCCTGCTGCCTCAGCACTGCTGATCCACACCGAGGGGGAAAAGCACACAGAACTGCTTTTCAACACACCAATGTTCCACACGAAAATTATTTGATAAGCCTGCAGGTTCTTTTTCATCAGAGGACATTCCCAAGGCCATGACTTCCCCCGGCTCTCCACTGCCCTTGCCAGCAGACTGGATGTGCGTGGCCACCATGCTGTGTCGGGCACAGCAATGATGTCATTTTAAATGCATAATTACTTTTACATTATTTAAGATAATACTTTTGTTTAGGTGCATCTGATATTTAGAATCCCACATTGAAGATCTTCTAATATAATTAGTTTTATATATACCAGTATCAGCATGTGGTGGGTATAGGAAGGCTAACCCAAGAACAAAGAAATTACATGGCTCTTTGAGAATTCAGTTTGAAGTTCCTATGCAATTGATTGGAACAGATCTATGCAAAATCATCCAGAAGAGACATGCGTCATAGGCCAGAAGGACTGGGCTGTTATTTGATGGAAGAGGTTGTGGAAGCATAGAAAAAGGACAGTCTCTAGGACAAATGTTGGTAGTGTTCATCCAAGTGCTCTCCTGGGAGACAAAGTCCCAGCCAAATGCCTCTGACTATTGCAACTCCATTGGCAAGAACATTCTCAAAGTGAACATGGATCCAGGGGATTATAGTCAACGAACTTCCAGTGTTTCCAGCTCCCTTAGTATGACTTGAGTATCCCTGTTGTGGGATTGATACATCAGGCTAAGACAGGCTGTCCCCTTTAAATGTTGAATTATTCTAATACCTCTAGTTCTGCTTCCAGGCTCACCAAAAAACAGTCTAATTAGAATCTTGAATATCTACTTTAAAGAGGGAAGAAATGGCTAGCCACATGGATGTGACCTGTTGTGACATTCATTGCTCACTGCAAATTAATAAAGTGGCTTTTCCAGTTCGATGTAGTTTTAGTAGAATGATTTGTTGAAGTATTAATTTTATTCTGTTCTCCCTGTATTTCCCCCCACATTTTGAAGGTAGTAAGCCTTTATAATTCTTTACCATAGGGATTTTGGTAAGACCAAAAGTAGAAGCAGCTTCAAGTTAGTGGGTTTTCCCACCTTCTGGGAAAGCAAAGCTGATGGGTCATTTGATGCTGGGTATCTGGAGGACAGGGGGAGAAGGGATCTTAGGGAAGTAAGAGGCTTCTCTAGGAGTTTCCCAGAGGTTGGGAAGGAGGATATATCAGAGCCTGAGAAGATGTAAGACAGAAGACAAAGTTGTATGGAGTGCCTGGGAGGCTGGATCCTAGGCCCTAAAGACTCTCTGAATGCCAAGCATCATAAAAACCTTGCAGTCACTATTCCTAGGAGTATCCTTCAGACTATGGAAGTTGGTATCTGGACAGTAATCGGACCAGTGATGCCTTTGCAAAGAATTGGTTAGGCTGGTATTCCTCCAGGTTGTAGGATGTGGGTTTGGAGTTCAAAGTAAGTTATTTAAAAAACAGAAAGAAACCTGGCTTTTCTTGTTTATCTGCATGTGGCTCAGATGGTCATGTATGGCATACCAGTCTTATGAGCTCAGTTAATGAGAATCCATGCTCAGTCGGGCAAGAAAATCTGGTTTTTGAACTAAAAAGCTGAAGGCTAGACACTGGTCTATGAAATAAGTGCCATTCTGTAAGGACATTTGGAAATGTGCTACTTGCCTTCAGCACCTCTCTTTCTACACACACACACACACACACACCCGGCTCCTTGCCTTCACTATTTTATTTATTTATTTATTTATTTTTATTTTTGGCTGTGTTGGGTCTTCGTTTCTGTGCGAGGACTTTCTCTAGTTGCAGCAAGCGGGGGCCACTCTTCATCGCGGTGCGTGGGCCTCTCACTATCGCGGCCTCTCTTGTTGCGGAGCACAGGCGCCAGATGCGCAGGCTCAGTAGTTGTGGCTCACAGGCCTAGTTGCTCCGCGGCATGTGGGATCTTCCCAGACCAGGGCTCGAACCCGTGTCCCCTGCATTGGCAGGCAGATTCTCAACCACTGCGCCACCAGGGAAGCCCCACTATTTTTTGAAAGAAGCCCTATACTCAGATGAATTTCTACAATTTCTACCAACTCTTCAGATGTTTAAATTATCATTTTATACAATCTATAAAGAAAGATTTTGCTGAATAAAGGTAACTTTAATCCTCAAATTAGAAAGATTTTGAAGTAGGATTTACCTAATATTTTCATAGTATCTATTTTTTTAAACTTTGTTTTGAAATAATTATAAGTGCAGAGGAAATTGCAAACATAGTACAGTGAGGTCTATTGTACCCTTCACCCAGTTTCCCTCAGTGGTAACATCTTACATAACTATAGTATAATATCAAATCCAGGAAACTGACCTGGGTACAATCAATAGACTTTATTCAGATTCAGAGTTCACCAGTTCTACATGCCCTTGTATGTGTGTGTGTGTGAGAGAGAGAGAGTGTGTGTGTTTGTTTGTGTATAGTTCTATGCAATTTCATCATATGTGTAGATTAATGTAACCACAATCACAATGAAGATATAGAACTATTCTATCACCACAAAGATCCCTCGTCCTACCCCTTTACTGTCACCCTCTATGCTCCTCCCATCCCCAAACCCGAATCCCTAGAACCACTAATCTGTCCTCCATCTCTGTAATATTACCATTTTGAGAATGTTATGGAAATGGAATCATACAGTATGCAACCTTTTGAGATTGGCTTCTTTTCACTCAGCATAATTCTTTTGAGATCCATCCAAGTTGTTGCATGTATCAGTAGTTTGTTTCTTTTTATTGCTGAGTAATTTTCCATGATATAGACATATTATAGCTTAACTATTCACCCATTGAAGGATATTTGTGTTGTTTCCAATTTTGGCCTACTACAAATAAAACTACAATAAACATTCCTGTATATGTTTTTGTGTGGACTTAAATTTTCATTCCTCTGGATAAATGCCTAGGGGTGTGATTACTGGGTCAAGTGGTAAGTGTATGTTTAGTTTTTTAAGAAATTGCCAAACTATTTTGCAGAGTAGCTGTACCATTTAATATTGCTACCAGCAATACATAATAGAACCAACTGCTCTCTCAGCATTTGGTTTTGTCACTATTTTTATTTTAGCCATTCTTATAGATGTATAATGATGTCTAATTGTGGTCTTAATTTACATTTACATAATGGCTAATAATGTTGAACATATTTCTATTTGCCATCTGTATATCATCTTTACAGAAATGTCTCTTCATGTCTTTTGCCCATTTTCTAATTGGATTGTTTGTTTTTTACTGCTGATTTTTGAGAGTTCATTATGGTCCTTTGCAGGTGTTTGGTTTGCAATACTTTTTGTAGTACTTTTTGGTTTGCAAACACTTTCTCCCAGTTTGTGTCTTTTTTTTCATTCTCTTACGAGGATGTTTTGCAGAACAGAAGCTTTTAAAGTTTGATGAGTCCAATTTATCAAACTTTCTCTTATGGATTATGCTTTGAGTGTCACATCTAAGAGCTCTTCACCTAGCCCTAAATTCCAGAGATCTTCTCCTTTGTTTTCATCTAAAAGTTGTATAGTTTGACATTTTACATTTAAATCTATGATCCATTTTGAGCTATTTTTGTAAAAGGTGTGAGGTTTCAGTTAAAGTTCATTTCTTTGCCTGTGGACGTCCAATTGCCCTAGTACCATTTGTTGGAAAGACTTTCTTTCCTCCACTGAATTATTTTGCAGCTTTGTCGAAGATCAGTTGGCCACGCTTGTGTGGATCTATTTCCCTGTACATCTCCATTGATCTATCTATCTATCTATTCACCAATACCACACTGCTTTGTTTACTGTGGTCTTAACATTTAAGATCCATGAAAAAAAGAAAATACCTCTCTGAATAATAGCTATCTTTTTTTTTGAGTGCTTATATATGCCAGGCATTGCTTTAAGTACTTCACATGCATACACTTATTTAATCCTCACAAAATCCTAGGAGATGATCATATTTAGGCCCATTTTATAGATGAGAAAACTGAGTGCAGAGTAGTTTAGTATTTTAAGAACAGATTTAGAAGCCAGGCCCACACACTAGCCACTATGCTTTATTGTCTCTCTGAAGTGAAGAGATTTTTATCTTCTTGCAGAGTTGCTTTTACTGAACTTTGCATTGGCATTTTGCCATCGAACCATGTTGAGAGATATGATAAGAGAGAGCTCTATAATCTTATTGCATCTGCTTTAGGCAAGTTGATGAGGATGTGGTTCACTACGTCACATGGTGTCCTCTTTAGGAGGACAGATGGGAAAATTGTCTCTCAGATCTCAGTACCAGGAATAGATATATTTCTCCTGACTAAGTAGTTTGTTTTTATCTCTTGGACATTGTGAAACTGTATAAATGATTACATCTCCACTTTGTGTTGGCTGCTAAAAAGCTCAGAACCCAATTTTCAGCCTATCTTTAGCAATGGTGTATACTGGATCTAATATTACTTCTGACTTCATCTTATTTTTCTACAATAATTTTCTCTTCTCTCTTATTTCCTCCCTAACTCACTTCTTTTTGCTTTAGTCTTTTTAAAAATCAGATATATGAGCACAGAGTATAGGAAGTCAAACACAAGGCTTTTACCAAAAGCAGCAAAACAAAATGACAGTCCTTTTGCTCACTCCTCCCCACCTCTGATTTCCACTCTATGGGGCCAACTACAGTCACATCTTCTAGCTATTTCTTCTGGTGTTTATTTGTAATTGTTTCCCCTTGACTTTTTCTACCCTCCATAATAGGAAATCAGGAGATAATACTTTTTCAGTTTACGTATTATCTCCTGCTTCCCTATTATGGACGGTAGAATTTTGTTTTCTTGTAGTACCCTCTACCACACACACTTCACCTATAACTCTCCTCCCATTGTAATTATATCACAATTTTGCTTCGACCCATTTTCAGTGTTTACATTATTATGCTTATGGAAATATTGTTCACAGGTGAGCTGCTTGCTGTTCACTCTGTATCTTATATAATCATTTTGTTTTCCCTTAGGTTAATAATTGTCTTTTTTAAACTTCTGTTTCCATAGAGCAATCACTAATTTCTGCCCAAGCCCTCTGACAGAATTATAAATCTCTCACTCTATCAGTTCTGTTTGTTTTCTCACAGACGTCTCTTCTGGATGTCATCCTGGAGCTTTTCATTGTCCAGCTCCGGTCTGGACTGGTCGCTCTCTAGGCCAGCTGCCCAGCCGTCATCCTGCCACTTCCCTTTTTCATCATTTTGGGAATTCCTTCTACATCTCTCTTTTGTTCGGTCTCCTGTTTCCTAGAACTCATATTTTCCTCTTGGTTTGCTCACTTGGTTTGGTGGAACTCATCCTGCAATAGCTTCCTGAGAAAAAGTTCATGAAAGGTAAATTTTTTTTAGGACTGGCATGTTTGAAATGCCTTTATTTTAGCAGCAAATTAAATGATAGTCTGGGTATAGAATTCTAGGTTGAAAATAATTTTCCCTCAGAATTTTAAAAACTTTGCTTCTTTGTCTTCTCGCTTTCCATATTGCTATTGAGAATTTTGACACTAGGTATGTCCTGTGGGGCTTGAGGGTTTTTTTCTCCTCTCTGGAGGGTTTTGAGATCTTCCTTTTCTTCCTAACATTCTGAAATTTCATGATGATGCACCTTAGATTAGGGTCTTTTCTCATCCACTGTGCAAAATGAACCTCAACACCATGGGACTTTTCAATCTGAAAACACATTTCCTTCAGTTTTGAGAAATTATCATGTATATTTTTATTTTAGTAATTCCCTCCCCTCCATTTTCTCTGCTCACTCTAGAACCCTTGGTTCAGTTGTTGGATCACTTGAACTGATTTAATTTTCTTCTTATCTTTCTTTTTTTTTCTGGGAAATTTTTTTTGTCTTCTAACTCTTCTATTGAACTTTTAAATCTGCTATCATATTTTTATTTTCTAGAGCTCTTTCTGGTTCCCTGATTGTCCCTTCCCTCCTGTCTCTGTTTTTGTTCTGCTTAGTTTTTAAATGGCATCCTGTTCTTATTTCATAGATGCAGCATTTTCTCTTACTTCTCTAAGGGCATTCATTTTAGTGCTTGATGTTTTCTTTTATTTCCTGCATCATCATGTCCCTCTGAACTCTTTTTGTTTGTATTTACATTTTTGATTTTTCATAAATGGTTGTCTATTCGTATTTAAGAGTGAGGCACTTAAATGCCCCCTCTGTGGATGGGAGAGCGTACTGGACTGTTGACCTTCACAGTAGTGTCACATTTGGAGGTGGGACAGTGGGAAGGACCTCCAAATGGCATTATTTGTAGTTACTTTCTCTTAGCTGGCTAGTCAGTTAGTCAAAGAAATCCTTTTGCAGGAGAGTTTATGAACCTGGCTTCTAGCCTTCTGGGAAAGTATCGGGGAAAAAGACTGGAGGGTGGGGGTAAGGGGAGGTCATCATTCCTTACAGAGACTTCTGTTTAATCCCCCATCTTTCACTACATCTAGTGCACCAAGCCAAGAGCCTTTGACCCAGCCTCTCAAGAGAATAAACCACCTACCTTCTTCTAGGTAGTCGCTTGGCTGTGCCTTTGGGATGAATCTGGGGATCTGATAGTTATAAAGACTTTCAAGCAATCTTTTCTTTCCACCAACACCCCATATTCCCATCTTCAGAGGCACTTGGTGCCTTTAATTTCAGAAATTTCCAGGGTTCTATGGTGCAATTTACCTTCCTTCTTTCAGCTTTCTTTGATTTGTCCCAGTACGAGGGAGCCTGAATCCTGACTCACGAGCAAAACAAAAGTGTGAAGTCAAAGTCAAAGAAATGGTGCCAAAGATGAACAAAAAACAAGAAAGATTCTGTAACCAGAGGAGTAAGCATATCAAAAGTCACAATTTTTGGCTACCTTCTATATATTTCTCCATTTGAAAAGACAGTACTTTGAGATAATGTGATGAAGAGGAGCAGTAGTTCCCTCTGCTGACCCCACACTCTGCCCTGAGGGAGAGTCAAGGCTACATATGAAGAATGATTGCAAGGTCAGAAACCTGGACGTTGTAGAAAAGTTGAGAAGTGTGTCCAGACTTCAGGACTAAGGTCAACAGCAATGTGAGGATGGAGAAGGTCCAATTTTATGTGGCTCTTGATTTAAAAGTATACAGGAGGGCCTCATGTCTTAAAGCAGTCACTTGGAAGGGGGCTGGGTTATGATTTCCAGGCTCCCTCTCCAGTTGGCCTTTGAGGACTGGCTGGTTAATAGAAATCTACTGGTTAGGGACATTTCACTTTACTAAACTAAAAATAGTGGGCCTTTACAAAACTTGGAGGTCTTCCTACACAAAGAGAATGCTGTTAATATACTTTCCATCCAAGGTCATGAGCTCTGGGTTGTTGTCCCAGTGGGATGTGCTGCAAGATTCAGACAGACCTGCAATCTACTGCTAAGTTTGGCCCCTAGGGCCATCTCAAGAAGGAATGGTTGTGTCCCTAATATCACATTTATAACCTTAAATAAGGTTAAGTATAGCCTAGCTTCACTTAAGAGATGACTCACTGTTGGTACCCAAGAAATTTACTGAAAGGAGGGAGGGAGGAAGGAAGGAAGGAAGGGAGGAAGGAAGGAAAAGGCTTAGTTTTCATTTGTAGCTTTGTCATTCAGAACTTTTAAAGTGTAATAATACAATAATAATAATAAAATTGGAAAGTATAATGTGGAGATTTACTATAAAAAGGTGTTGAATCACAGTAGGCAGAGGGACTTGAAGATAACGTGGAGTAAGTAAGTGACTTAACTCTCTGATCAAGAGAGAAAAGCCATGGGGGCAAAGGAAAGAAACAGAGAAACAAGATGATGACTGCCAGCCAGAGGAACTTAAATTCACCTCCTCCTGGTGACACTGTAGAGATTCCCACAACTATGTCAGCATCTAGAACTTATTTGACTGTGGGTGGAGGGAGACAAATGCCAGCTAATGGGACCAGTGGCTTCCTGGAAGGATGGGATAGAGAAGCTCAGAGTCTGACACAAACAGAGAGCTGAAGAAGAAAGGAAATGACCTTTAGACAGAAGTGGAACTGAAAGATTTCTTGATTGCTTCTAGTATTCTGCACATGCAATGGAGCCCCAGGAAAACAAAGTCTCCAAAGGCGAGGAAATAGTGTCAGTGTTGCTGGGGAGGTAAATGTACTTTCCAGACATAGATCACCCAGGGATTCTTAATGTCTATATAGACATAGTCTTTTCTGTTAAAAAACAAACAACCAAACAACTAACTGTTGCGTATTGAGTCCCCCAGAAACCGACTCTGAGATGGATATTTGCATGCAGGAAGTTTTCTGGAGAGTGCCCAGGGATTCAATACCAGCAAAGAAGTGAAGGAAGTAGGATTTCATAGAAGGATGAGTTGAATTGCAGAGTGGTCACAACAAAGGTCTGCCTGCCAATCCTGTGGGGAACTCTGTCCTGCCTTGTATCAAAGAGGACTGGGCCTTCATACTTGGGGAGGGACCAGTCATTAGATGTGGGCTGCCTATGAGCTTGGGCGAGGTGACTCTCTTCAGCTGAGGACAATATCAGAGGAGAGACCTGTCTGAGAGCCATCAGCTGACGATATTCCTAGCAGCTGAGGGAATGATTGCCTCAATTCAGAAAGGAAGAGCTGAGTGACATACCATAGCATCCATTACAGCCAACCATTTGCACTGGATACACTCAGTTTCACTATAATAAGTTCTGGCAACAGCTCCTCCAGGATTCTGCTTGGTCTATTTTTGTGGGGAAACCTACAAGAGGAAGGTTAGTGGAACAAACTACAGCCCCTGGTACTATTTCTGCTTTGAAGGTTGCAGTTGATACTCATTGTCTCCCTGCTCTACAATCCATTTTTATTTCCCTCACCCTTGGTGCTGTTGTGTATGTGTCTTACCTGGTGGGCCTCTGGTTACCATGCCCTTCTCAGGCTGCTCCATTTACCATCAAAATTGGGCAAAGAATTACCCACTCAATCACCAGGGCCTCTAAACACAGAGTCCAGGGTTGCTGGGACAGGAAGTGTAAATACTACAATTGGTCACTGTGAGTGATGGTAAGCAGAGCCCAGAGCCTCTCCTATTTCCTTCCCTTGGATTCCAGAATCATGTATTATACTGACTGAGAACACAGTCACGTATAATAATTGTTGATTTATGGTATATGCTGCATCTTGGAAGATGTCACTCCATCTTTGCAGGGTATTACCTCCAAAGCAGTACCACAGTTGCACTTTTAAAAGGCTATTTTATCACTCTGTCAAGTTGACAGCTTCTGTGTAGTATGATATAAAATAGAAAGTTTGGATCCCTTGATCATGTGTCATGTTGCACCTTCTCTGTTTGAATTGGGTTCCTGGGTCCAATAAAAATATTATAGGATTCTGTGTTGGTGGATCAAACACTCCATATACCCTCAGATAGTCGTGCTGGCTGAGGCCCTAAGGGCAGGAAAGGCAAACCCATACCCCAAATATATATTTATTCCAGTCAAAATTAATCGCTGCCCCTTCCAGTATAATCAACTTGCCAACAAGTTGCTGGATGGTCTCCTGGAAGAATGGTGCCATATTGAGGGCTCAGTGTTGGTCTCTCTTGGTGGTAGGTTGAACAGAGGGAGGAGTAAACAGTGATGCAGTTGCAACAAAGGCTCCCATAGGGCACCCATCCTTGAGGCAAGGAAGTCTGGCCTGTATTATCCTCCCCTCCATCACTGGCCAGCCATTAGGAGTTGCTGCCCCCATGGAAAGGAGCATGACCTTGGGCAAGGCAGCTTTCTTCAGTTGAGGAAGAGCAATTCTTGGAGAGACATTCATTTGAGAGCTGTCAACCAACTCTCAAAGCAGGTAGGGGAATGAGTGCCTCAGTCCTGGAGGGGAGATCTAGGTAGGCAGTGTACTACAGAATCCACTACAATAACGAAATGGTAGGAATTTCCATTCTAAATTTCAGCTGCTCCTAGGAGTTCTAGAATGGGGATGGGTTGGAGGAGGGTAGAGAATTGTGAGATATGTCATCTGCCAAATTTCATAGTTGATTATCCAGGAAAATTCATTGAAAACTGTATATATTGTGGTTTTATGTGTATTTAACCAAACCAAATTTTATGTGTGTTAATCCAAGCAAAAAGTTTCTAAACAGGTCAACAAAAAGCACAAAGAATGCCTTTATCGTAAAATATCCACCATTTACAAGATTCTGCTTGCTTTCTTTTAAAAATCTTTATTATTGTACAGATATAATGTTTACATATTCATATCAAGAAGTTATTTTCATACCATTTAAATTTCTATTTTTTTGATTTCCATTAACACACATTGTTCATAGATTTATTATTTTTATAAGCAATTCAATATTCTACCATATTAATGTATTAATGTTACCAAGATGACTTAATCTCTCTTTTTGGGACATTTGACTTGTATCTGTTTTTTTCACAATAATAAGTAGTACAGATATAAAAAATAGTTTAAAAAGATCTCTTTTTTCTTCCCCAAAGTGGGATTAAAAACTCTATTCCCAGGTTGCTTTTTAGAAAGATTTTCCTAATTTGCAGTACTATAGCAATGTTCAAGTGTCTATTTACCAATTTTTTGGATTTTTCTCACTTTACTTTTGATAGTAGGGAGAATTTTTACCTCATCATTGTTTTGTTTTGTTTTGTTTTGGTTTGGTTTGGTTTTTTTTGCCGTACGCGGGCCTCTCACTGTTGTGACCTCTCCCGTTGCGGAGCACAGGCTCCGGATGCGCAGGCTCAGCGGCCACGGCTCACGGGCCCAGCCGCTTCACGGCATGTGGGATCTTCCCGGACTGGGGCACGAACCCGTGTCCCCTGCATTGGCAGGCGGACTCTCAACCACTGCGCCACCAGGGAAGCCCCCTCATCATTGTTTTAAATTCATTTTTCTTAATTATTAGTGAGGCAAGGAATTTTCCCAAGTGTTTATTTACTTTTTGTATTTTTTGTTATTTACATCTTTTGGCTATTTATCTCTCTGGAAAGGGGAACTGATCTTTCATATTTTTATCAGTCCCTTATATATTATAGAGAACAAACTTTGACATTTATTTTCAGTGGTTTCTCATTCCATTGCTTTTTATCTTGAATTCACTTTTTAATTAAATAGTTGTCTTTGTGTTTTATAGCATAAAACCCACTGACCTTGACATTAATGATTTCTTTAAATTCTTCAATATTCCAAAATTGATATGTTGTTTTCTGTTAGGAAAGATATGTTATTATATTGTATTATATATTTTATGATAAATCTTTGAAATTTTTATCTTCCAATGACAATAGATTTCTGTTTTTAATACCTCCAAATCTATTGTGGCATATACTATAAAGTATGGTCATGTATATTGCTTCTTGGCCTTTTGGCTAGGATCAAGTATAAAATATGGTCATGTATTTAGATTCTTTTAAATGATATCTAGTTTCTCCAATATTGTTTAACAGAGATTCATTTATTTGTTGCTTATTTCACCAAATTTTTCATGTATTAACTTATTGTGAGTTTTGAATTTATTTCTGATTTGGTCAATAGGTCTACTTTAAAAAAAAACACCTAGTATTATAAGATTCTTCCCTCTTACATCCCCTTAAGAAGTGAAGTAAAAAAAAAAAAAAAAAAGAAGTGAAGTAATTTTGGTTTTAAACTATGTGTATATGAACATAGGTATATGCATATGAATACAGAGGCATAAAAAGAGGTCTGGAAGGTTAACCTTGGATGGTTGAATTACAGATGAACTTTATATTTTTCTTGCCATTTATCTATAAATTTTAATATATGTTATGTTACAACGGACACATACCACTTCGATGCTTAAAAAAGGAAAAACTCTGCAGATAGAATGAAGAAGAAATATTAATAGTAAAATAAAAGGCAATTATTAAGAAAATATAAAGAAGAAGAAGGGGCAGGTTAGGGAATATGTCACCTTAGGGGCAAACTCAGATAAATGGCGATTGCTCTCAAATCCCTTTATGTGACTATATTTAACACTGTTCGGCCCTCTGTGCAAGCACGTCTCTGCATATCTGTCCCTGACATTTCTGAAATGCCCACTTTTGTTCCAGTCTGTCTAAGTCCTGTTCCTGGAATCTACTCCCTGTGACTGCAACTGTACCTGTACCTACCTTTGGCTTTCAACCCCATTCGTTTCCCACAGTGACTACCTGTCACTGATTTCTTTCTGGATTTCTGATTTCAGACTTTGCTCTTCCTGTGTTTGGTTAACTCTGCTCAAGTCTCTTTGTAGTCCTTCCTCAATTGTCAGTCGTCTCCACCCCCAAACTGCCCACTCACACCCAGGTCCACCAGCTTCTGGGTTGTCCTATTCTCAGCTGCACCAGAAAGTTTGGGATGACAGACCATTTGCTGAAAATAGCCATGCCCTGGACATGATTTTTTGGACCAGAGGTGGATACCTGCTCACAAGAGAAACAGCTTGTGATTTGCACACCTGACTCCAAAAAAAGCAAAAAACAAAAAACAAAAAACACCAAACTAAGGTCAGCCTTGGAATTGGCAATGTAGCAATTGGGGTCTAGTCAGGAAAATAGAAACCACTGTGGACATGTCAAACAGAAGGGATTAAATTCAGGGAGTTTGTTAGGCAGCTGTTGGAAAGCTGTAAATACAAATAAGGGGAAGCTAGGAAAACCAGAGATTTGTATTTCAGGAAGCAGCTACTACGTATAAGACTGGGAGAATAAAATTGAAGAGGTGTTTTGAACATCCTCCAGGGCTGCCACTGCTTTGGGGAGATGAGACCTCAGGGCAGACAGGAGGTGGGGTGAGGTGTCACCCAACTACTGCTCAGACCTAGTGAGTACTAGGGGGGCTTCAGGGAGGGTTCTTGAGATATGGAGAGAGTTGCCTTGGTTCATAATTTTAGTGCAGTGAGGTCCAGCTGTTCTGTTTCCATCCTAGATGTGGTGAAATTGCTTGTTGCAGCCTTAAAATAAGCCCTCTTTTACTTGAGCTACCTTGAAGGAGGTCCCTGTGTCCTAGAAACAAAAAAGCCCTCCCAAGACACCTATTGCCTCTGACTGGTCTTTAGAGCTGGCCTCTTCCCTCACCTCTTCACCATGCTAACTCAGAATAGCCCCTTCAGTTGGGAGTTGAACTGCCCAAGAATTTTGATCGTCGCTTCTGTACGATATCATAATGTTTTTAAATCCAGGAAAGTGATGTTCTGCAGCATTATCTTGTCTCCTCCCAGAGCACTAACCTTTTTGTGTGCTTCTCTTCAGGTGCATTTTATAATTATTTTGTCAAGTTCTTTTGTAAAATTCTTTATGCCCCATTAATTAGCATTGCATTAAATCTGTAAATAGGAAGTGTTACTGTATCATTTGTTTAGTCTTTCCAGTCACGAGCAGGGATAGCTCTCCATATAGTCTGATTTCCTTTCAATGTGTTATTAGGTTTTGTAGTTTTCTTTACAGTTCTTGGAAGGTTGACACTAAAGTATTTAATGGGGATTTGGGGTCTTGGTTGCAAATGAGATTGCTTTTTCACACCTTAGTTTCAATCTGGCTATTGATTGTAACAACTATTTTAAAATCTGTTTATGTTTCCTTCTGACCATTTGAGGAAATGAGGAATTGCCCAGTGTGAGAAGGCGTGCTTAGCAGAGATAGATTTGCATCGGCTGTTTGCTTTCACATGTTTGTGTCTCTTGTGGATAATGTTTGAGTAGTGCCTGGCCCTTGGGAACCATGGGGGTGGTGTACATTTACGATTTTCCTCTATGAATAAGCCAAGTTAATTGATCTGTACTGGGACAAAATCCATGTCCTTAAGCCCTCTGAAGGCACAGGCTTGCTTTCAATAACTCTCATTTCCAATAATTACAGTTGTCTGGGCTGCTTTGGGAGGTATTGATTTCTATGATGTGAATAGACTGAAATAACTAGTCGTTTGGGGATTGGTTGCAGGATTTTGAGCAATGGATTAAGGGTTGATCTAAATAATGTCTTAAAAATATGCTGTGCTTTGAAAATTACACAAGTAATACATGTTCATTGCAGAAGAATGAGAAAATGCAGATAAGCTAAAAACAAAAAGAGAGAGAATGCCTAAAATCCTACCATTTAGAGGATACTATTTTGGTATCTTTACTTTCATGTGGTTTCCTATGTCTGATGTTTATAATTATACAAATAAACATGCACACTTAATATTTCTGAGTTAGTTTCTAAGATATAACTTTTTCCACATTTTAACATTTCTAAAACGAGATGCAGTTTTACAATCGATTAAATTTAATAAAGTATTTCTCTTCTCCCCCTACCCCCCAAATAGCTATTACTAAATGTAGCCCATGGTATCTTAAAATAGAAAGGTATTTTTAAATTAAATCTTTTATTTTCAGATAATTATAAATTAGCATGTAGTTGTAAGAAATAATACAGAAAGATCCCTGGTACCTTTTACCCAGTGTGGTGGTTAATTTTATGTATCAACTTGACTGGGCTAAGGGATGCCAGATAGCTGGTAAAATATTATTTCTGGGTGCATCTGTGAGGATGTTTCCAGAAGAGATTAACATTTGAATCAGTTGACTGAGTAAAGAAGATCATCCTCACCAATGCAGGTGGGCATCATCTAATCCATTGAGAGCCTGAGTAGAACAAGAAGGTAGAGGAAGGGTGAATTTGTTTACTTTGCTTGAGCTGGGACATCCATCTTCTCCTGCCCTTGGACCTTGGTGCTCCTGGCTCTCGGGCCTTTGGACTAACACTGAGGCTTAAACCACTGGCCCCCTCATTCTCAGGCCGTTGGACTTGGACTCACCCTACTGACCTTCCTGGTTCTCAGGCCTTAGTACTTGGATTGAATTACACCACTGGGTTTCCTGGTTCTCTAGCTTGCAGACAGCAGATCATGGGACTTTCAGTTTCCATAACCGTGTGAGCCAGTTCCTATAATAAATCTTTTCTTATATATCTATATATCTTTGTCTGTGTCTATGTCTATTTCTATGTCTGTGTCTATATCTATATCTGTATCTGTAATCTAATATCTATATATCCTATTGGTTCTGTTTTTCAGGGAACCCTGACTAATACACCCAGTTTCCCCTACTGTTAACATCATGCAAAACTATAGTACAGTATCACAACTAGGATATTGGTATTGATACAGACCATTTTCTTCACTACAAGGAGGTCTATGTTGCCCTTTTATAACCATATTCACCTTCCTGTCATTCTCCTCACCCCAGCCCAGGCTACTACCTCTGGCAGCCATCAATTTGTCCTCCATTTCTGTAATTTTATCATTTCAAGAATGTTCTACAAATGGAATCAGGTGATATGTATTTTTGGCTTTTCTCACTCAGCATAATTCTCTGGAGATTGATCCAGATTTTGCATGTATCAATAATGTGTTCTTTTGTTGTTGTTATTGAATATTCCATGAATGGATATACTCTGTTTACCTATTCACCCCTTGAAGTACACCTGGGTTTCCAGCTTTTGGCTATTGCAGGTAAAGCGGCTATAAACATTAATGTACAGATTTTTGTGTGAACATAAAATTTCTCTGGTATATACACCCAGGAGTGCAATTGCTGGGTTAAATGGTGATTGCATGTTTAGTTTTAAAAGAAGCTATCAAACTGTTTTCCAAAGTGGCTGTTCCATTTTGTAGTCCTACCCACATTGTATGAGTGGTCTGGTTTCTCTAGTTTCGTCCTTACTTTTTATTTTACCCCTTCTGATAGGTAAGTAGTGAATTTCATTAATAGTTCTATTTTCTTGAATAGTGCTATTCAAACGATCTATTTCATATTGGGTGAGTTGCGTTAGTTTGTGTTTTTCAAGAAATTGGTCGATTTCATCTACGTTGTCAAATTTATGTATATAGAGCTGTTCATAGTATTCCTTTCAAATTCATTGATTTCTGCTCTTACGTTTGTTATTTCCTTCCTTTGCCTTTGGGTTTATTTTACTCTTTTTCTAGATTCTTGAATGGGAGCTTAGATTATTGATCACAGACTTTTTCTCTTTTCTAATATGTATACTTACATGTATAAATTTCACTGAAAGAGATATTTTATGTTGCATAGAAAAGCTTTAGTGTACCTACCATGTTTATAGCTCCCTATCGAGGAATTCAGTTCAATTCAGCAAATATTTATGGAGTGCTTGGGCCAGGCACTATTCTAAATCCTTAATATACATCAGGGGACAAAATAGACAAAGATCTCTGTCTTTGTGGAGCTTACATTCTAGCAGGAGGAGACAGGCAATAAATAAGTGTAATTTATATAGTATGTTAGAAAGTGATAAGTGCAGGAACAAAAAGTACAGCAGTGTAAGAGGGAATGGATATGTGGGGAAGTGTAGTATTTACTACTGCAGAACTTACTGTAATGTATTTAGTACTACAGTTGTATTGAACAGATTGGTCAGGCAGGGCTTGTGGAGAAAGTGAGATTTGAGTAAAGATCTAAAGGAGTTAGTTAAGCGAGTAACTGTAGGAAGTGTGCTTCAGACAGATGGCGCAGCTGGAGCAAAGGCCCTATGGTGGGAGCGTGCCTGGAATATTAGAGGAAAAGCAAGAAGGCAGGTGTGGCTGAAGTGGAGTGAGCAAGGGGGAAAGTGGGAGAGATGAGGTCAAAGTATAATGGAGGCTAGGTCTTTAGCTCTTCCTCTGAGTGAAATGGGGAGCCATTGCAGGGTGTGAAGCAAAGGAATGATATGAACTGATTTAGGTATTAAAAGAATCACTCTGTAGCGTTAACATATATACACTACCAAATGTAGAATAGATAGTTAGTGGGAAGAAGCTGCATCACACGGGGAGATCAGCTCTGTGCTTTGTGACCACCTACAGTGGTGGGATAGGGAGGGTGGGAGGGAGACGCAAGAGAGAGGGAATATGGGGATATAGCTATATATATAGTTGATTCACTTTGTTATACAGCAGAAACTAACACACCATTGTAAAGCAATTATACTCCAATAAAGATGTAAAAAAGAAAAAAAAAGAATCACTCTGGCTACTATGTTGGGAATGGGTTATGCATAGAAGCAAATGGCTACTGAAGTAATGCGAGTGAGAGGCAGAGTGGTTTGGAGCAAAGTGGTAGTAGTGGGAATGGTAAGAAGTGATTACATTCTAAACATATTTTGAAAGTACAGCTAATAGGATTTCTTCATAGATTGGATTTGGGGTGACAGAAAAAGATAGGCATCTGGATAACAAGCTTGACATAAATTTTTAAACATAGGTGACCACATTTAATACCATATGCTCCCCTCTTACCCCTACAACTCTGCCCAGCTTGTTGGACAATGGCAGGCACTTACCTGGGAGCAGCTGATCAATAGGCTGGACATTAGCCTTTAGAGTATCCTGGCATGAAAGTTTTGCCTGAATAAATGGCAATTAACTCTTCCAATGTTTTTTTTTCCTTTCAGGAATCAGAATTGGAGAGAAAAAACCATCATCATCATCATCAGTGAGAGCAGAAGCTGAAAGACATGGAGAGTAGGCAGTATCCCGACTTCATGGGTAAGCGGAAACCATGAATAAACAAGAGCTCTGAGCAAACAAAAACCACGAGGCAGCAAAAAGATATACAGAGTAATGACAAAAGTGATAGAAGATACCTAAGAAAGCATCAAATTCTCAGGAGAGAGAGTCAATGGCCAGGCCTGGGTCACAGGCCAATCCTGGAACTTGGTGTACAGTGAGCTCCTCTGTTAACAGAAGTGGGAGGATGGTGCTAGACAGGCAAAGACTACAGGTATGCACCAGCCATGTGGAGTCAGGCAGGAATCAGCTCTGTGGAAGCCAGAACCACACATGAGCTAAAATTATGAGGGTGTAAGGAAGCCAGAAAAAGGAGAGGAAACCTGTCTGCTGAGAGAAGCAGGGAAGTACAGCAGACACGGAGAGAGAAGCAGGGATGGCAGATGACGCAACCATGTGAGAGCTGGGACTACATCTAACCTTCCTGTTTCAGTCCCATCCCAGGGTGTTGTGGCTGTGCTGACCCCTGCACGTTAGTGCCCCCAGAGAGTGCCTTTTGTTCAAAATACCTCCTTTTCTTTTTGCTTTTTTAAAAATTGGAATATAGTTGATTTACGACATTATATTAGTTTCATGTGTACAGCTTAGCAATTCAGTATTTTTATACATTGTACTCCATTTAAAGTTATTGGAAAATAATGGCTATATTTCCCTGTGCTGTACAATATATCCTTATTGCTTACCTATTTTATACATAGTAGTTTGTATCTCTTAATCCCCTACCACCCTGTCCCCACCTGTAACCACTAGTTTGTTTTCTATATCTGTGAGTCTTTCTGTTTTGTTATATTCATTCGTTTTATTTTTTTAGATTCCACATATAAGTGACAACATAGAGTATGTGTCTTTATCTGTCTGACTTGTTTCACTAAGCATAATACCCTCTAGGTCCATCTACATCATTGCAAATGGCAGTTTTTCATTCTTTTTAATGACTAATATTCCATTGTATATATATACCACATCTTCTTTATCTTTCATTTGTTTTGTGTTTTTTTTGTCTTTTAAAAAATCTTTATTATGAGATCTTCAAATATCCAGAAAAGTAGAGGAACAGTACAATGAACTCCTGTATGCCCATCATCATCTACCTCTTCACAACCAATTTATCCCCTCTAGTCCTCCCCTGCACCCATTCTGGCTTCTGCCTCCACTGCACCATTGAAACTCATCAAGATTCCCAAAGACATCCTTGAATCACAGTCCAGTGGATGTTTTCCAGCCTTTTCCAATGTCATTCTTCTGATCTATCTGAATCTCCAGACACTCTTGAGAAGATTCTTCTAAGATCATATTAATAGGATAGCTACCATGCTTTGAGAACTTTCTCTGTGCCAGGCACTGTCCTGAGCAATTTTTAAAAATTTTTATTTAATTAATTAATTTATTTTTGGCTTCATTGGGTCTTCTTTGCTGATCGTGGGCTTTCTCTAGTAGCGGGGAGTGAGGGCTACTGTTTCTTGTGGTACATGGACTCTAGGCGCATGGGCTTCAGTAGTTGTGGCGCACGGGCTTAGTTGCTCTGCGGCATGTGGGATCTTCCTGGACAAGGGCTCGAACCTGTGTCCCCTACATTGGCAGGTGGATTCTTAACCACTGCGCCACCAGGGAAGTCATTTCATTTAACCTTCAAAACAATGTTGAGGTAGGTATTATTATGGTCTCCATTTTCAAAAGGAGGAAACAGACTGGTAAACATTTTGAGGAAACAAAATGAGGCATAAAGAGGCTAAACAGATTTGACTGGATTTATCATTCATTTGTTGATGGGCACTTAGGTTGCTTCCATCAAAATACCTCCCTTTCTACTTGAGCTTGTGTGAGTAGTTTTTGATTTATGCTCCAGGGATAAGGATGGCACATTCAACAGGAAATCTCTTGGTATCTACTTATCTCTGTGGATTGAGCACGGCCGACAAGGTACAGAAGGTGAAAATGCAAATATTTTGAATAAAGAAGAACTAACTGGAATCATGTGAAGCATTTTACACACCTTCTCTCATTTAATCTGTAGTGTGAGGGAGGTACCATCACTGAGGTTCACAGAGGGTAAGTACAGTCCATCCTCATTATTTGTGGGTTCTGTATTTGCAAATTTGCCTACTCACTAAAATTTATTTGTAACCCCAAATTTATGCTTTTGGCACTTAAGTCATTCACAGACAGTGCAGAGCAGTGAAAAAATTGATTTGTCCAATGTGCTTGTTCCCAGCTGAGGCAAGCAAGGCAACGCTCCCCCTTCTTGTTTCAGCTCTGACGCTGTAAACAAGTTTCCCTTTTTTTTTTTAACATCTTTATTGGGGTATAATTGCTTTACAATGGTGTGTTAGTTTCTGCTTTATAACAAAGTGAATCAGTCATACATAAACATATGTTCCCATATGTTTTCCCTCTTGCAACAAGTTTCCCTTTTGTAGTTTACTTAGTGCCACGTTTGTCACCTTTTTGTGCTGTTTAATGGTGATTTTGCTGTTTAAAATGGCCTTGAATCATAATGTTGAAGGGCTACCTAGTGTTTCCTAAGTGCAAGCAGCTGTGATGTGCCTTACAGAGAAAAACATGTGTTAGATGAGCTATGTTCAGGTGTGAACAGCTATAGTGCTATTGGCTATGGGTTCAATGTTAATGAGTCAACATATATTAAATAAGGCATCTTTAAGCAGAAGCATACATAAAACAAAGTTATGTAGTTATATATTGATTGGTTGCAAAAATGTTGTGACTGAGGCTTGCAGGAACCTAACCCTGTATTTCCCCTATGAGTAATAGTTCAGTATTTGCTAATTCAGTGTTTACAGAGATTTATAGAACATAACTACCAAGAAAAACAAGAATCAACTGTGCCAGGTGCAGGATCAGACAACTCGTGGAGGAGTGGAATGCCTGGCTCCGAAGCCTTGCCTCTCTGATTCTGGACACCTCATTCCATCCCATCAGCTACCTTTCAGAAGAGAAAGAAAAGCTCTTCTGCTCAGCTTCCAGTGCTCCTTCCACGGTATGATGCTGCCTTCCCTAGAGCTTGTTGCCTAGCTGGGAAATGAACAGGTATGCAACAACTGTGAAAAATGTACGATTATCCACCTTAGGCTGGGATAGTAATTGTAGCACATTTGCCATCACTCATTCCTTAAATATATGTGGCAGACGTGGTTACTCTATCATAGCGCCTTTTCCTGCTTGAGCCCAAATGGAGTTTCCTGATCTTTCTTAACACAGGACCCTGGGCAATCACTACCAGTCAATCAGAGCTGGCATCTAAGATGAAACCTATATCTTCCTTGCATGATGCCCTGGGTCCTTATAAGATCAAGCATACACTTGGAGGATCTGGGTTGCCAGGCTTAAGGAACTTTAGAGTTTATGTGAGTGTTTAGTGTTTATGTGAGTGTTTCAAAGCCTAGCCTGAGTATCTAGCTGTTTCTGCTTTAGAAAGGCTTTCTGGATTCCTTTACATAAGACTTTCCTCCTGAAAGATTCATTTTGGTGAGAACATCCTTCTTGTTCATCTCTCTACCGCCTGTGCCTAGAACACTGTCTACTCAGTGGTGCTCAATGATTTTGTTGAATGAATGCCTGGACTCCTAGATTGACATCTATTTTTTCCCAGAAAGAAGAGCTCTGATGTAGGCCAGTGACAGAATGGAATCCTTAAGGGCACAAAGCAGGGGCCAGTATGGCAGGGATGGAGCTTTTCAGCAGAGGAGGAGATTTTTGGAGGAAGCAGTCAAGAAATTTGAACTGGAGCAGCATTCTCTCGAATCTCTCTGCCTCTTTTCTTCATTTTTCTTCATGTTCTCTCCTATGGCTTACCTCTTTACCTCTGGTAAGATAGATCCGGGAAACCCAAGCAGGAATAGGGTCGAGGCATACAGGAAGAGAAGGCATGGGGTATGCTGCTTAAGCTGGGAACTAGTCTTGACTCTGAACTAAGGACCCCAGCCTTCAGCTGCTAGACCTGTGGGCACCAGTGCTGTCCATCCTCACATAGGGCTCAGGATTCTTACCTTTCTACCTGCTCAGTCCAATTCCTCTTCCTCTACCCTATCTCCTTTTTCTTTCTCTCCTCTGCTAGTCATGGCAAATGGGGTTTGAGAGGAAATAGGGAAGAGGGGATGGGAAGTTAGACCAGGAAGAGATGGATATATTTGACTGGGAGCCTAAGAAGGGAATGTCGCTTAGTGCACCAATGTGGCGTGAGAGTTAGAGTTGAAAGAATGTTGTTAGATTTCTGAACCATGTTTGTTATTTTATTATTGGAAGTGATTTTCAGTCAAAAATCTCTGCCCTGGTGTTGGGAGAACTACAGGAAGGTGGAGCTTCCCATTCTGCAGCTAGTTCTGGAGCAGTGTGGTACTCAAGGCCCGGGAAGGCAGTGATAAAATACCTAAGTGCATGGCTTTGGAGTAAGACTGAGCTGAGTTACCACCTGCTAGGGCTGTGGTTTAGGGCACACTCCTTAATCTCTCTGGATTTTAGTTCTTTTATATGTAAGATGCAGATAACAACAGTATGCACCTTATGGGATTATGATGATCATGATGATTAAAAAAAGTGAGGTCTGTAACATTTTTGTGAAGTGTGCTTAGGAAACTCAAATGCTATCTATTGTTATCATTAATAATGCTATCATCTTGTGGTATTTTCTTGCACCTGGTGAAATATTTCCTTTTATTCTCAGCTCTGAGGATGAAAGCAAAATACACTGAGTTTCCAAGAATCTGTAAGAGGAAGACAGGTACTCACAGGAACATGTGAGTCTGTGCCTGAGAAGCAATCCTGATAGTGTAAGTGTCAGGAGGCCTGCAGGATTCCCCAACAGGGACTATAGTGGGGGCTCTGGAGGCCATTTGTTCCCAGGATCATTTGGTGACTGATTAGGAAAAGCACGAAAGTCTTACTTTGGGAAAGTGTGCCCACAATGCCTTTTGCCCTCCTTCTGCAGGCTTGAAGGGGTAAGGAGTGGCCGTCTCCAACTTACCCAGGAAGTGAGCCAATGAGCCAGAGAGATCACTATTGTTAGCCTTGACACATTGGACTTTACCTCCCCAGCTTCTGTGCTATTTAGTTTCCCACAGCTGGGCTCATGGATGCCCCTCCCCATTGCCTTGTATAATCTCCCAGTGTTTGCCCATAACCCATTGTATTAGTTTTCTAATGTTCTGTATCAAATTATTACAACCTTGGTGGCTTAAACAACACAAATTTATTACCTTAGAGTTCTGTAGGTCAGAAAACCAAAATGGGTTTCGGCTAAAATCAAGGTATCAGCAGAGCTGTGTTCCTTTCTAGAGGCCCTGGAGGGGACAGTGTTTCCTTACCTCTTCCAGCTTCCAAAGGCCACCTGCAGTTTTTGGCTCCTGGCCCCCTTCTATCTTCAAAGCCAGCAATGGGAGGTTGAGCCCTCACACTGAAACATTCCAACCTCTACTTCCATCATCACATGTCCTTCTGACTCTTCTGCTTCCCTGTTCCACATTTAAGGACCCTTATGATTACATTGGGCCCACCTGAGTAATGCAGAATAATCTCCTTATTTTAAGGTCAGCCAATTAGCAACCTTAATTCCATTTGCAACCTTGCCTTAATTCCAGAATTCCCCCTTGCCATGTAATATAACATATTCATAGGTTCCAGAGATAGGATGTGGATGTCTTTGGGGGCCATTGTTCTGCCTTCTTCAACAACCATTATTCATTGTGCCCTGCTCTCTGATTCTAGAATTAGGACTGAAACTAGTAAACTCCTTCAGATACCAGGCCTGAGCCATCCTTTTAGTGATGGGATTCATGAATCCCATGCTGAGGAGCTGGTCTCTGGCCTGACTGGCTCCCTCCCCCTCACTTGACCTTTATATAAAGTGACCCAAAGTGCCTTATACTGAGCATGAGGGTACTCTGGCTGCTCTGCCCAAACAGACTTCCCTGGTGGCGCAGCGGTTAAGAACCCGCCTGCCAATGCAGGGGACACGGGTTCGAGCCCTGATCCAGGAAGATCCCACATGCCGTGGAGCAACTAAGCCTGTGCGCCACAGCTACTGAGCCTGTGCTCTAGAGTCCGCGAGCCACAACTACTGAGCCCTTGTGCTGCAACTACTGAAGCCCACGTACCTAGAGCCTGTGCTCCACAATGATAAGCCACCACAATGAGAAGCCTACACAACATAACAAAGAGTAGCCCCTGCTCACCTACTGGTGGGTAGGAGAAACTATTCTTTATTTCTTCAGCAACATTCAAGAAACTATTCTTTATTTCTTCTTTATTCTTTATTGTGATAGCCAGGCTAATAGATTCAATTTTTCTTTGATTCATATTTTCAAACAGGGACTTCCCTGGTGGTCCAGTGGTTAAGACTGCACTTCCACTGCAGGAGGGATGGGTTCAATCCCTTGTTGGGGAACTAAGATCCTGCATGCTGCGTGCCACCACCAAAAAAAAAGAAAAAAAAAAAACAAACGTAAGAAGCCAATCCATTCAATCTATGTCACGGCCTTATCTGTTAGTACTTTCATTAGCTCTGTTAATGCCTGAGGACAGTTTTCACAAACTACAGTAATCATTAGCTTCCAGGACCTAAAACTACCCAACAGTAGCCTGTACTTTTTTAGACACGTGCATAAAGGCACACTCATCTACACACACAGTGGTCAGTGTGGTGGGCAAAAGATGTTAAACATCCATTAAAGATGTGCTAGATGTCATCTTACCTTAAGGGGAAAGAAAAGAAGAAAGGGAGCTAGCATTTATTGAGAACATACTCTGTGTTGGGAACTTTATATTCATAAGCTCACTTTAAGTCTTATTACAATGCAGGAAAGCAGCATTCATCAACTCCATTTTACAAATGGGAAAATTGAGGCCCAAGAGTCACACAGCTAGTAAGATCTCAACATGTGACACGTGGACTGTCTGATTGTAAAACTTTTTTCTTTCCCCTTCACACGACCAGCTCTTTTTTTTTTTTTTTTTTTTTTTCACACGACCAGCTCTTAAAGCAAGAGAATTACCAGAATAAGGATGTTCAAACTGAGGTTAGTAGAGTGAGCCCTGGAGTTCCTTGGAGATACCCAGGGACTTCTCATGTAGGAGCGAAGGTGCTTGGTAAGAGGCAAGATGGGTAGGCTGGGCTTTGGGCTCTCCCCACATTCAATCAGATCAACTCTGCTGTTATCAGTTTTACACATTGAGATACAATGTAATATTTCAATAGGAAAAAATGGGAAGTGGTTCTGCTCTTGAAGGCTACTAGACTGGAATCTGACCTCCATGTCCTTGCAGTTCTGGAAGTCTGCTCTAGTTGTGCTCAGTTAACTGATCAATTCTTCTAGTGCCTTGGTTATCCACTCAATGTGATCATGGGCTTTGGGAGGGATGGTGTTCTCTAGAATGAAAGAGACCATCTCAGTTAGTGAGTGATGCAAGAATATTGCGACAGAGAAGAAGCAAGAATCTTCAGGAACTTATCTGCACCACAGACAGACTGTAAGCTGCTGGCAGAGGGGAAGTCAGATTCATGTTGGAGATGGTGCTAACTGGGCACTAGACAGTGGAAGTTTCTACAGAAAAGGAAACACTCACAGCGGTGATGTGGGTATGAGGAGGTACACAGATCTTTGAAAGTCCTCCCTTTGAGGGACTATATCTGGTTAGGTTGCTGGTATGCTCCCTTCTGAGAGTCTGCCTAGACAGGACACTGATTGGCTCAGAGTGAGTCAATAAGATACTTTCAAAGTGAGCCGAGCCCTAGAAAGTAAAGGAGATAATAACTTGGATAATTTTAAGTCAGCACCTCATAGGCTACAATGTCTGGGTGAGTCATTATCTTAACAAAGGATAAAATGAAAGCCACATCTTCTCTTCATTTGGGGGACACTCTTATTTCTGCTTCCTTGAGTTACTCCTTAGTAATCCCTCAAGGGAGAATATTAAAAATAGCCAACATTGGGCTCCCCTGGTGGCGCAGTGGTTGAGAGTCCGCCTGCCGATGCAGGGGACACGGATTCGTGCCCCGGTGCGGGAAGATCCCACAAGCCGCGGAGCGGCTGGGCCCGTGAGCCATGGCCGCTGAGCCTGCGCATCCGGAGCCTATGCGCCACAACGGGAGAGGCCACAACAGTGAGAGGCCCGCGTACCAGAAAAAAGAAAAAAAAAAAATAGCCAACATTTATTGATGGAGTATCTTAATCTTTACAATAAGTAACTTATGTAACAGAGCCTCAAAATGTCCCCCCATTATTCCTTATCCCTTTCGCAGTAGCAGGATTCCCAATTTTTAGCTGTGCACAAGGCTGCCTGGAATTTCCCAGTCTCTCTTGCAGCTAGGTGTGATTGTGTCTATGGGATGTAAGCAAAAGTGTGGTATGGCAGCTTCTGGCAATTTTCCTCAAAATTGGTACATGCCCTTTACCTGTTCTTCATCCCTTTGTCCATCCTGCTATCTGGAACACAGATGCAATCTAGTCACCATCTTGGGCCATGAGGGTGAGGGCCACACAGAAGGAATGGAGAGCAGTGAGATGACCCTGCGTCCCTGAGGACATTGTGGAACAGCTCTGTATTTTCTACTTCAGGACTTTTTTTTTTCTTTTCTTTTTTTTTTGCGATACGCGGGCCTCTCACTGTTGTGGCCTCTCCCGTTCCGGAGCCCAGGCTCCAGACGCACAGGCTCAGCGGCCATGGCTCACGGGCCCAGCCGCTCTGCAGCATGTGGGATCCTCCCAGACCGGGGCACTAACCCATGTCCCCTGCATCGGCAGGCAGACCCTCTACCACTGTGCCACCAGGGAAGCCCTCTACTTCAGGACTTTGAGGTGAGAGAAAAATTTTTAAAATATTTTGAAACCCCTTATATTGTAGTTCTGTTTCTTACAGCCACTACGATTCCAAATCGATGTACCCTATATGCTATGTACTATATTATTCCAGTTTTGCAAATAAGAAAACTGTGGGCTAGCCAGATTAAATCATTTTCCAAGGTCACCCACCTAGTAGATGAAGGAGTCAGGATCTGAATCCTGATTTTTGCCAAAGCAAAAATGTGTTTTCCTCCTTTTCAGTGTTCACTTTCAGACCCTGAGGATGAGAGACTCTTGACCCTCTATGATAGGCAAGAGCCTTTCAGCAAAGCCCCCTGACAGTGTCTGGTCATGGAACTATAGTCTTCAACTTGCCCCTCCTTCCTCTCTTTCAAAAATAAAATTCATGAGTCACATGGGTCATGGTGAGGCTCAACTGCATGTCACCTTGAGAGTTCTGGGAGATCACAGCCACCACCAGGGGTCGATTTGCATGAAGACTCTTAGGCCTTCTAAGAGAAATGGTAAAAAGGACCATGGAAACTAATGGTTGGGGCCCTAGACAGATGGATGATACCTTTGAATAGAGAGGGAATGATGAAATAGGCCCTAATCCCAGGGGGAGGGCAGAAGCCTGGTGCTGGAAAAGCAGAGGACTATATGGGTGAGAGTGGGGTGATGGTGGGCAGTGGAAGGACATATCCATCTCACCATGGGCACAGACCAGATAGGTGAGGGAGGCTGAGGTAAGCGGTATCACAGAATGAGTCCCAGTCCAAATGTTAGTTAATTAAAAGAGGTTCATGGCCATCTGTATGAATCCAAACACACTTGTTCAGATGCCAGACTACCTAAGGCTTGTTGAAAAAGGTTTCACTCTTTTTTTAAAATATATATATATATATATATATATATATATATATATATATATTTATTTATTTATTTTTGGCTGCGTTGGGTCTTCGTTGCTGTGCGCGGGATTTTTCTAGTTGTGGCAAGCAGGGGCTGCTCTTCATTGAGGTGCGCAGGCTTCTCATTGCAGTGGCTTCTCTTGTTGCAGAGCACAGGTTCTCAGTGTGTGGGCTTCAGTAGTTGTGGCACGCGGGCTCAGTAGTTGTGGATCGCGGGCTCTAGAGCACAGGCTCAGTAGTTGTGGCGCACGGGCTTAGTTGCTCCGCGGCATGTGGGGTCTTCCTGGACCAGGGCTCGAACCTGTGTCCCCTGCATTGGCAGGAGGATTCTTAACCACTGTGCCACCGGGGAAGTCTCAGTTTCACTCTTTAGAGCAGCAATTTCATTCCATTTTGGGGTTAAAGAGGGCTGTGGTGTGATCAAGTAGAGCTAACATTGGTAGTGGTGATCAAGGCTGGGGAACAGATATATGTATATGTATAGCTGATTCACTTCGTTATAAAGCAGAAACTAACACACCATTGTAAAGCAATTATACTCCAATAAAAATGTTTAAAAAAAAAAGACTGGGGAACAGAGGAGGCAAATTGGCAGCAAAAGTAATGCAAAGGGAGAAGGTGCACCCCTTCCTCTTGCCTGCATTCATCTCCCTCAAGGGAAGAATCAGAACCCGTGATGGATAAGCAGCAAGTCGTTGGTTTACTTGCAGGACTAGTCGAGACATGACCTGGGGCACATCTGACATGTTCCTTAGGAACTTCGAGGGGATATTAAAAAGGTATGTTTCATTAACCAGGCATAAAAGGAAAATTATTTCATCATTCCGCTTATTTGAGGTACCTAGATTAGTCAAATTTGTAGAAACAGAAAGCAGAACAGTGGCTATGAGGGGCAGGTGGGAGGGGGAAATGGGGAATTGTTTAATGGGTTTGGAGTTTCAGATTGAGATGATGAAAAAGCTCTGGGGATGGAGAGTGGTGATGTTGCACTACAATGTGAATGAGTTTAATGCCACTGAACTATACACTAAAAAATAGTAAATCTTATGTACATCTTACTACACACACATAAAAAAGGTATGTTTCCATGTGCAGGACAACCTCTACCTCTCACTGAGGAGAGGATAACTTAGCCACGTGTAACCTAGCACTGTGGCTAGAAATCCAGTACCTTTTGGCCATTCCTCCCTTCACCCTGTTTTCTGCTATGTTCCTGTATTTAGTTGCTTCTGAAATTGGGTCCCTTCTTCCATTTTTGACCATTCCTTTTCTCTTAGTCTTAATGTGGATTTGGCTTCTAAGGTTCAATTGCTGACATATATTCCTGGAATACATTTGCGTTTTCCTTCTGTCTCAATTATATTCCAACTGCTCTAGGCAACCCTGTACCCCTGCTCCCCAAAGCTATTCCTCCCTCCTGCACCCCACTTTTGCCTAAGGCCCTGCCTGGCCTAATCTGGCCTCCCTCAAGGGCAAATCAGATACCCAATCACCCAGGGCCCCGCTGCTGTCCCCCTTCCCTAAACCCTTAGACTCTAGGACTAGAGCACTTATCATCCACACACATCCTTGTGACACCACTTGGGAGGGATGATAAGAGCTGAGACCAGAGCTGACCAGGCCACTCTGGGGATGAGAGGACAGGACATAAACAGACCAGCCCCAAGAGACCAGATAGGCTAGCAGAGAGGCCCGTGAGTGGACGGCGGCTCATGCAGCCAGTCTAAGGGTCAGTGAATTCAAGTAGCAGGACCCACAGGCCATTTTATGTTTTGCTTTCTTTCTTGCTGTAACCCAGATGAAAGCTGAGGTCTCCCTAACCAGTGAGAGCCCAATGAAACTGCCTCAACTACTTGATTCCACAATGTAACACAAAACTTTCCTCAGAGTTTTGGGCATTTTCAGCAGTTGATGCTCTCCTGACTCTCTCTGCCTCCAGGCATCTGTGTTCAATCATACTGGCTCTAATTTACCCCAGGACAGCCCAAGTTTTCCCAAGAGCTAGAAAACTCAGCTCTTTCACCAGTTCCCCCCAACCAAAAAGCCTGTAGGTCTTACTTAGTGGTAAGTAACATTACCACTGTTTTACAAAGGAGGAAATTGAGGCACAGAGAGGTTAAATAACTTGCTCAATGAATATTTGTAATTTGGTGAACTGTATTTGACATTTTTTGGTGGGGGGGTGGGTGCTGTTACATTGTACATACTCAGCCCACCACCATCTTGCAGAACTTCTTTCCCCTTTCCTTTCTCTTCCCTTTTTCCATCCCAGAGGCCCATCCAAATCTCAGATTCATCTTCCCTTTTACACAGAAAGGATTTTCACTCTCCCTTTTTTTCTTTTCTTTTTTTTACTATTTATTTAATTTATTTATTTGGCTGCGCTGGGTCTTAGTTGCGGCACAACGGGATCTTCGTTGCCACATGCAGAATCTTTAGTTGCGGCATGCGAACTCTTAGTTGCAGGATTAGGAACTCTTAGTTGTGGGATTTAGTTCCCTAACCAGGGATCAGACCCAGGGCCCCTGCATTGGGAGCACAGAGTCTTAGCCACTGGACCACCAGGGAAGTCCCACTCTCACTTTTGGATTCTAGCATTTATCAAAATATTTCTTCTCAAGCAGTTAATTCTCCCGTAATAGGAACACTAGTATTAACCTTTAACATAATACGATTTTCTCTACTCTTACATTCTTTAAGTTTTAAATTTTCTTAGAGCAACCAAGCCAAACACTTTCAAAATAAAAACTATCAGAGTCACTCAGAATAAAATAAGTTTAAAACTTCCCAAACAGACCCTATATGATAGCTTTTCCTGTATTTAAACCACATGGATACCCACTTTCTCCAGCCTCCTTAGATCATGCAGCATGGCCTAAACCTGGCTGTATACCTGGCCTAAATCTGTCACCTGGGGATCTCTGGGAGATAGTCCTGGACCAAACTGCAGAGATTCTAATTCAGTAGATGAAGGTAGGGTCTGGGATTCTGCATCTTAACAAAATTCCTCAGTGATTGTTTAATAACACTGATTACACTGGCCTCATTTCAAGGGCTCAATAGCCACGTGTGCCTACCATATCGGACAGTGCAGATACAGAACATTTCCATTACTGCCTAACGTTCTAGTGAACAGTGCTAGTCTAGACCATATTGTCCATAGCACCTACTGTGACGTTTAGCAGTGTGGCTCTACCCCCATCTTTTCTCCATCTTCCAGACTCCTCCCACACTCCATGTGGACTGTCACTCCCTAGGCAGGAAACTCTCCTACGGCCTCAGCCCCTTCTCTGACTGTTGCCCCTAGCTCTTGGCCTTCAGGGCCAGAATATGATGTTGGGGTCCTCTTTGCTCCCTGTAAGTGCTGTCACACTCTTGTGAAAGACTCAGCCACTTGGAGGCTAGTGCCATTTGGCTATAATCACTCTCCTCCTCCTTACTTCTTTATTACCAGCCTCCTGGTCATCTCACTCATTTATTGAACACTCATTCATGTGAACTGGTTCACAGTGTTCCTGTTTACCTCAGACTTTGCCATCATCTCGGATAATGCCAATTTCCGACTAACAATTGGCCCCTCAGTTCTTTGACCTTCTCATATCCAATTAAAATGTTAAGGATAAGAGAACACTTGCTATGTGCCAGGCACTAGTCTGAGAAATCAGCACGTCATGTATTAACTCATTTGATTCCATGACAGCCGCATAAGATAGGTCACTGTTATTATCATCTCCATTTTACAGATGAGGAAACAATTAGGTCTGCCTGTGGTTGTGCTGCTACTGAGTAGTGAAAGCAGGATCTAAACTCAGGCACTCCAGTTCCAGACAGCATATGCTTTACTACTGCTCCACTTTCTCCTTCCAATGATAGTCTTCTATTCAGCCTCCACTACCCATTTCCACTGTCATACACTGAACTCTACCATCCCCTCTGCCTCTGCCTGTATCATCTTCAAATCACTCATTCGGGCATATCATCCTCTGATCAACTTCCTTTTCCTTGAGCCGGTCAATAAAAACAACATAGAAGTAACGGTAATACTAGCAAACACTTATATAGTCTAAGTGCTTTTCTCATGTTAACTCATTTACTCCTCACAACATTTCTATGATGAAGGTAGGTATTATTACTACTATTTTACCGATGAGGAAATTGAGGCACAGAGAAGTTAAGAAACATGTGCAATGTCACACAGCTCATTGGTGGCAAAGCTAGAATTTGAATCCAGTCAGGCTCGAGAGTCCACATTCTCATCTCCTGTGTTAAGAATAATAAACCTGGACTTGTGGGCAAAATCATTATCATCTGGGTTTTTTTTTTCCCCAAAATATCCATGCCTATGCTCCAGTTCCAAGTGTTTGCTTGTTTGTTTTTTGTTTTGAAAGAGCCTCTCAGGTGATTTGGACATTTATTTCACATTGAGAATCACAAATTAGGTCATCTCAGCAGCCTTCCAACCTGATGTTCTGGTCTAGTTTGACTCCCTGCTATCCTGCCGGCCTTGGTCAGGACTGCTTCACACAAATAGGTGAGGGCTGGGCCTGAGAGTGGAGGCAATGTGACCAGCACAGTTGAGTGAAAGAAGCCTCAGTATCAATAGCTTGGAGGGGCTGAGGCAAGCAGGGCTGGACCGATTTCTTGATGCGTATGTAATTTTTGCTATTTTTTTTCTCATGTCCATCTGATTCAATCCAACAGCCAGGAAGAGGAGCAACTGCTTAGCTGTGGATTGCTCAGAGCAGCAAGAAATTTGTCCTCATTAATGTGACAGCTTCTAAAACAAGAAGAAAGCAGAATGAAAGAAGGAAAGCAGAGAAGGTAGTCTTGGCATAGGTCCAGGGGAAATGCAGTCTGGCTGAAACTGTTCAATTCCCTTGGCCAGGAAGCAGCAATCTACGTAAACAGGAAGTAGAGAAGGTTGAGGGAGAGGGCAGTGGTTAGTTGGTGAGAGCAAGAGCTGACACCAGATGGGTGTAAGTGGTTATATGCAAAAGCAATTCTGACATAGGCCAGGACTCTGCATGTGAACTATCCCAGCGCTCTCCTGAGAGGCCTTGTTTCACCAGGGTGTCTGTGTAGTAAGTGTTGTGTTCTGTTCTCAAATGGATACATCTTTGAGCACCTGGCTTTTTTGCTAGTTGTCTGCTGGGCATCATTTATCTCATTTAATAGTCTAAACACTTTGTGGTGATGGAATTATTTCCATGTTTTTAGGTGAGAAAATTGGCCCAGAGAGATTGTTAACTTGCCCAGATTCATTTGCATTATACCATGTATAACATAACCATATATAACACTTTTGAAAGTTGTCTTCTCTTCGAAAAGTGACTGTTAAGCATAACCTATTAGAAAGAAGTTATCCAAGTTTTCTAAGGATGCCATAACAAATTACCACAAACCTGCTGGTCTAAAACAACCACCAGCTTGTTTATTTTCTCATCATTCTGGAGGCCAGAAGTCTGAAATCAAGGTGTCGGCAGGGCCACACTCCTTCTGAAGGCTCTAGGGGAGAATACTTCCTTGCCTCTTCCAACTACGGTGGCTCCAGACATTCGTCTTGTGGCTGCATAACTTCAATCTCTGCCTTATTCTTTGTCCCTGCTTCTTCTCTTCTGTCTCTTATTAGGACATTCATCATTGGATTTACAGCCCACCTAGATAATACAGGCTGATGTTATCTCAATACCCTTAACTTAATTACAGCTGCAAAGATTCTATTTTCAAATCAGGTAACATTCACAGAGGCCAGATGTAAGGACAAGGACATAACTTTTGGGGAGCCACCATTCAACCATTTACCAAAGGTATCATTATTAATATATCCATGCAGATTTTGTAGTGTTTTAATAACAACCACAGAATTGATATATATACATATATATTTTTTTTTTTTTTTTTTTTTGCGGTACGCGGGCCTCTCACTGTTGTGGCCTCTCCTGTTGCGGAGCACAGGCTCCGGACGCGCAGGCTCAGCGGCCATGGCTCACGGGCGCAGCCTCTCCGTGGCATGTGGGATCTTCCCAGACCGGGGCACGAACCCGTGTCCCCTGCATTGGCAGGCGGACTCTCACCCACTGCACCACCAGGGAAGCCCGAGAGAGATATTTATTAGACACTTATTTGCATGGCCAGATCCAGATTCTTTAAAAGAATAAACTTTTCAGGCTTCCCTCCCTCCAATACTTTGAGAACTTTTAGAAAGAACCACGTCATATTCATCCCTAAATCCCCAGTGCCTAGTAGGTGCTCAATAAATATTTGCTGAATAAATGGAAGGACTGATCAACATGGCTTCAAGTCTGAGATACTTGTTTTGGTGATAGTGGACCAATTGGACAAGTTACTTAACTTCTATGTGCCTCAATTTTCTCTTTAGTAAAATGGGCATGTTAATAATAGTGCATATACCATAAGGTTGCTTGTAAGATACAATGGATTATGCAAGCCCTTAATGAGAGTGATCAATAAGCATTATCTATTTATAACTATTAAGAGGCAAGTACAAAAAAATGTAATTTTGTGAAGTGGTAGATACATTAACTAACCTTATTGTGGTAATCATTTTGCAGTAGATATTTGTATCAAATCAAGTTGTTACACAATGTTATATGTCAATTATATCTCAATAAAGCTGGGGGAAAGACTCAAATACACCAATGAACCATTTTCTGAACTGAAATAATAGTAGATTTTTTTTTCTAGATCTGTATTAGTCAAGACTCTTTCAGTTACAAATGACAGAAACCCAACTCAAACTAGCTTAAGCAAAAAAGAGGGCTTAATTGACTTGTCTATCTGAAAAGCCCAGGGTTATGTATACCAGCTTCAATACAACTGGTTTCTGGGGCAAAAAGTGACATGAGGACTTGGCTTCTTTTTAATCTCTCAGTTCTGCTTTCATCTATGCTAATTTTATTCTCAGGCAGTTTCCTTTTGTAGAAGCAAAACAGTAATGTCAAACTTTCATTCCCACAACTTAACAACCATGGTAGAGAGATCCAGCAAAAAGTCTGGCCCCAATTCTCACTGGCCCAAATTGGATCACATGCTTTTTCCTAAACCAGTCACTTCCTCTCTTTTTGTCTAGACCTGGATCCCGTGCCTACCACTGAGTGAATAGTAGGGCCTTTCCACAAAGACAAATTAAGGTGTGGTGACCAGAAGAAAAGCCATGGAGGCAGACAGGGACAGATTCGGGTTTTGTGGAGCCCGGAGCTTCGTAATTTTCAGCCTCTCCTTAATAAAAATAATACAAAATTACAAATTTGAAAATAAGTATGAAAGTGAATTTGTTTAGAATGAGAAAATAAGTCGCAACAAGTTACTGAAATATTGGAGATTCAGTTCTTTTCTGCTGAGGTCTCTTTAGGCAATTGACCAGAAATGCTTATGTTTAAATGCCTCTTGATTGTAACGTGGTTTCCTCTCCCCATCTAGAGCAATCTCTAACTCCTAGAGTCTCCCAGCCCTTACAGGGACCCATGCAAGTCAAAGGCTCTGAAGCTTCCCAATAAATCCACCTCGGGACCCAGAGCAAGAAAAAAAACAACAGATGTCTATTTCCTAATAGCAAATTCCTTGTTTTAAAGAATGAACATATATTCAAATAATTCTGCTCAGGCCACCACGTCTGGGGAACCTTGGGTCTTGGCAGAGCAAGTGATCATCATTTTGTACTTTGTGGCACTGGCCAAACCCAGCTGGATTTTTGCTACACTGATTTTAACAGCTCTGCACTCACGTAATTCAGTGCTTTAAAAGGCCATGTTTCGTTTGGCACTGATGCCTTCAACAAACTAACAAGGACTGTTGGCCCCAGGAGTCAAAAGCTGAACCTGTCCTCCCACAGCTCCTGGCCATTTCCTAATTTCCTCTTCCTTCTCCTTCTCATCTACCTGTTCTCGCACTTCCTACTTCTCTTCCTCCTCCTCCTTTTCCTCCACCTTGTCTTTTTCCTTCTTCTCTTCCTCCCTGACTGTTTTGATAGCTCTTTGAGTTCAGACAGTACATCACACATGAGGCCCAAATTATGAGCAAATTCCACTGACGTCAGGCCATTTGTCCATCCAGCGAACTTGGCTCGTTTTTTGGCATCTCTAAGCTGTGTCCATTGGAGACGCAGACAAGTGCCTTCAGGGCAACAGAGGCACTCCAGATGGTGGTGTTCAGATAGGTTCCCGGCACACTGCCTCCCATCTGGGCCAGAGCTCTGAATGCCATAGGCCACCCTCGGTACATCCCCACAGCTGCTGTTGACTCTTGGAAGGAGCGTAGCAAACATGCTGTGACTTATCAGGTGAAACCTGCAGATGATTAACTCTGGGCCCATTATATGCTGCATTTCCACCCAAGCGGACTCCAGGCTGGGGGTAAAAGCAGGGTAAGAGAGAGGGCAGACAGAGTGGAACACTGGGAGTTTGGCAGCAATTGTAAATGTTTTCCCCAGCAAAGGAGACACATCAATAGGAGGGGGAAAAAAAACATGGTTTCAGGTCCCTGCTATTTCACTCATTACCTGTGGGAGCTTGATAGATCGTGGTAGATAACTGCCAAGCATTCTTTCCCACACTTCCACTTCTGGAAACAGCAGCTTCTTTCCTTTGGGGCTCTCCTTTCCTACTCCATATGGCCTCAGGGCTCTGTCCTCCTACCCCCCAATCCCTCCTCTCTCCTACCCCTCAGTGATAGAACGCAGCGGGGCCAATTACAGTGTCACAGGCCCTTGGACATAGCAAATAAGCACATGAGTTATGCCAGCCCATTGTAGTCCTTCCTTGAAAGTTTTCAAAATTTCTAAACTGGATCAAAGTTATATAAGGATATTAATATAGTTTACAACTCCAAAATGAGGGAGAAAGGAAAATAGCTGTCACTCTAGCTGGGAGAAGTGAAGTTAAAAAGCTATGCCTCCACTTTTCTGAATTACTGCCGTAGCTACCTAGATTTATGGGGGCAATGTGGGATTACATATATGTGAATTTTCCTGGCAGCTGAAAGTTACCCTTCAACGGTAAAAGGACCTCTTTTTTTTTTTTAACCATATTATTTTCAGAGTTTTCTAAAATGTTTTATATACTTCCCTGACTTTTGAAATGGGAGATACCACATTTAACCTCTTCTGGATGGCTCAGGGTCATCAAAATGAACTTCAGCTAATGGGCTGTGTGATAATATGGTTTGGGTTTTTTTTTTTTAAAGATTTGTCCCACTCTGCATTTCCTAACTCCTTCCTGCTCACCCAAGCACCATAGGGCGAGCTCCCAAAAAGAATGAGGCTCATTCATAGGCAAAGCTCTGATTCTCTTCCTGTCTTGCATACCCCTTCCTGATGTGTTCTTGCATGCCTCTGGTTCCTGAACTTCTGTTTGCTTCCTGCTTTTAGTCCAGCAGTTTCCCCTTAGATCTCACCTGTGATACAGCTGCTCTGTGACTGACCTTTGGTCTTCTTCCTCATTTGCCATTCTGCCTCTGCCCTTGGGCCCTGTTCTGTCTCCAGCCGACACTTGTACTGAGCCAGGCTAGGGTCCCATGACAAGGGATCAGATGTTAGTGCTCCTGACTCCTTTCACATGGTTAAATGGACTGGGATCATTTACCATAGAGACAAACAACCTTACACACCACCGTAACCCCAGAGTAAGACTTAAAATAGCTGGGAGTGGAAGAAGGGTTACAGAAAATATTTGTACTACTGCAGAGGGCATATTGTAATTGGGCAGTGCAGATATCAGTTTTCTGGGGAGGGTCAGTTACCATTTTTACTGGTTAATTGGGTTAGAGTAGCTTCTTTGGAGTTGTCAAATTTCCAAGCCTAACAGCTAGGCTTGATCACTGGCCCCTGTCTTACCCAGGACTAGCTTTCTCTTGTCCTCCCCCTGCTGACCCATGAACCCAAGGACACCCAGGTTATAACATTTTCTTCTGCTTCAACAGACTCATCTCTTCATCTCCATAAAAATGGTTTAAAGATGAGTTAATAAAACAAGAAAATGTGTATATATATATATATATATATATATATATATATATATACATGTTGAAAATGGATCTTATACTTCCCAAGGGTTAAAGGGAGCTTACACACTAAAAGTATCATTCTGAAGGAATGGACGCTCTTAGTTAAAGCTATAGGAAACGTTGCAAAGGATGAATCATGCAAAATTAAACACATCAGTATAAACTGCTCAGTCCCGTATTAAGAACTTAGGAGGACGCTGACCAATCCCATGTTCTCAATGGCCCACTGAGCAGCTGCTTCTCCTCCTTTACATGGAGCTGGCCCATCTGCCTGTCCAGCCACAGAAAGCACTTAAGACCCCAGCCTGGAGGCCCCACCTCTGATATGCACCTAGAAATTTCCCCTCTCTTTCCACCTCTCCTGCTTAACCCATGCTCATTTCTGCTCACCCTGGCTCTGGGATCTCATAGCATGCTTTTAATGCAGTGGTCCTCAACCCTGGTCACACATTGGAATCATCCACAGAGCATTGAAAACTTCTGATGTCCAGGCCCAAACACAAGCAATTATATGAGAATCTCTGAGACTGAGGCCCAGGTATGAAATTCCCCCCCACTCCCTAAATTTCAATAAGAAAAATTTCAAACATACAAGAAAGTTGAAAAAAATTTACAGGACACCTATATATCCACCACCTACATCTTAGCATTAGCATTTTATTATACTTGACTATCCAGCTCTTAACATTTCATTACCACATGTTTATCCATCTATTAACATTCATCTAACTAACCATTAATCCATCTTATTTTAAAATATATTTTATTTTATTATTATTTTTATTTTTTGGGCTGCACAGCTTGCAGAACCTCAGTTCCCCGACCAGGGATTGAACCCGGGCCACGGCACTGAAAGCCTGGAATCCTAACCACTAGGCAACCAGGGAACTCTCTAAATATATTTTAAAGTAAATTAATTAGCAGGGAGAGGACAGATAGCAGAAGCAAAAAGAACTACAGTCCGGCAGCCTGTGGAACAAAAACCACATTCACAGAAAGATAAAGATGAAAAGGTGGAGGGCTATGTACCAGATGAAGGAACAAGATAAAACCCCAGAAAAACAACTAAATGAAGTGAAGATAGGCAACCTTCCAGAAAAAGAATTCAGAATAATGATAGTGAAGGTGATCCAGGACCTAGGAAAAACAATGGAGGCAAAGATCGAGAAGATGCAAGAAATGTTTAACAAAGACCTAGAAGAATTAAAGAACAAACGAACAGAGATGAACAATACAATAACTGAAATGAAAACTACACTAGAAGGAATCAATAGCAGAATAACTGAGGCAGAAGAACGGATAAGTGACCTGGAAGACAGAATGGTGGAATTTACTGCTACAGAACAGAATAAAGAAAAAAGAATGAAAAGAAATGAAGACAGCGTAAGAGACCTCTGGCACAACATTAAACACAACAATATTCACATTATAGGGGTCCCAGGACAAGACAGAGAGAAAGGACCCGAGAAAATATTTGAAGAGATTATAGTTGAAAACTTCCCTAGCATGGGAAAGGAAATAGCCACCCAAGTCTAGGAAACACAGAAAGTCCCATACAGGATAAACCCAAGGAGAACCATGCCGAGACACATAGTAATCAAATTAGCAAAAATTAAAGAAAAAGAAAAATTATTGAAAGCAGCAAGGGAAAAACGACAAATAACATACAAGGGAACTCCCATAAGGTTAACAGCTGATTTCTCAGCAGAAACTCTACAAGCCAGAAGGGAGTGGCATGATATACTTAAAGTGATGAAAGGGAAGAACCTACAACCAAGATTACTCTACCCGGCTAGGATATCATTCAGATTCGATGGAGAAGGCAAAAGCTTTACAGACAAGCAAAAGCTAAGAGAATTCAGCACCACCAAACCAGCTCTACAACAAATGCTAAAGGAACTTCTCTAAATGGGAAACACAAGAGAAGAAAAGGATTTCTTTGTTTACAAAAACAAACCCCAAACGATTAAGAAAATGGTCATAGGAACATACAGATCGATAATTACCTTAAATGTAAATGGATTAAATGCTCCAACCAAAACACACAGGCTTGCTGAATGGATACAAAAACAAGACTCATATATATGCTGTCTACAAGAGACCCACTTCAGACCTAGGGACACATACAGACTGAAAGTGAGGGGATGGAAAAAGATATTCCATGCAAATAGAACTTGAAAGAAAGCTGGAGTAGCAATACTCATATCAGATAAAATAGACTTTAAAATAAAGAATGTTACAAGAGACAAGGAAGGACACTACATAATGATCAGGGGATCAATCCAAGAAGATATAACAAGTATAAATATATATGCACCCAAAATAGGAGCACCTCAATACATAAGGCAACTGCTAACAGCTATAAAAGAGGAAATCGACAGTAACACAATAATACTGGGGGACTTTAACACCTCACTTACACCAATGGACAGATCATCCAAAATGAAAATAAATAAGGAAACAGAAGCTTTAAATGACACAATCGGCCAGATAGATTTAATTGATATTTATAAGACATTCCATCCAAAAACAGCAGATTACACTTTCTTCTCAAGTACACACGGAACATTCTCCAGGATAGATCACATCTTGGGTCACAAATCAAGCCTCAGTAAATTTGAGAAAATTGAAATCATATCAAGCATCTTTTCTGATCACAACGCTATAAGATTAGAAATGAATAACAGGGGAAAAAAGTAAAAAAACACGAACACATGGAGGCTAAACAATATGTTACTAAATAACCAAGAGATCACTGAAAAAATCAAAGAGGAAATCAAAAAATACCTAGAGACAAATGACAATGAAAACACGATGATCCAAAACCTATGGGATGCAGCAAAAGCAGTTCTAAGAGCGAAGTTTATAGCTATACAAGCCTACCGCAAGAAACAAGAAAAATCTCAAATAAATAATCTAACCTTACACATAAAGGAACTAGAGAAAGAAGAACAAACAAAACCCAAAGTTAGCAGAAGGAAAGAAATCATAAAGATAAGAGCAGAAATAAATGAAATAGAAACAAAGAAAATAATATCAAAGATCAATAAAACTTAAAGCTGGTTCTTTGAGAAGATAAACAAAATTGATAAACCATTAGCCAGACTCATCAAGAAAAAGAGGGAGAGGACTCAAATCAATAAAATTAGAAATGAAAACGAAGTTACAATGGACACCGCAGAAATACAAAGCATCCTAAGAGACTACTACAAGCAACTGTATGCCAACAAAATGGACAACCTGGGCTTCCCTGGTGGCACAGTGGTTGAGAGTCCACCTGCCGATGCAGGGAACATGGGTTCATGACCCGGTCCAGGAAGATCCCACATGCCGTGGAGCGGTTAGGCCCGTGAGCTATGGCTGCTGAGCCTGCACGTCCGGAGCCTGTGCTCCGCAATGGGAGAGGCCACAACAGCGAGAGGCCCGCGTACTGCAAAAAAAGAAAAAAAAAAAGGACAACCTGAAAGAAATGGACAAATTGGTATAAACTTCCAAGACTGAACCAGGAAGAAACAGAAAATATGAACAGACCAATCACAAGTAATGAAATTGAAACTGTGATTTAAAATCTTGCAACAAAAAAAAGTCCAGGACCAGATGGCTTCACAGGTGAATTCTATCTAACATTTAGAGAAGAGCTAACACCCATCCTTCTCAAACTCTTCCAAAAAACTGCAGAGGAAGGAACACTCCCAAACTCATTCTATGAGGCCACCATCACCCTGATACCAAAACCAGACAAAGATACTACAAAAAAAGAAAATTACAGACCAATATCACTGATGAATTTGGATGCAAAAATCCTCAACAAAATACTAGCAAACAGAATCCAACAACACATTAAAAGGATCATACACCATGATCAAGTGGGATTTATCCCAGGGTTGCAAGGATTCTTCAATATAGCAAATCAATCAATGTGATACACCATATTAAGCAATTGAAGAATAAAAACCATATGATCATCTCAATAGATGCAGAGAAAGCTTTCGACAAAATTCAACACCATTTATGATAAAAACTCTCCAGAAAGTGGGCATAGAGAGAACCTACCTCAACATAATAAAGGCCATATATGACAAACCCACAGCAAACATCATTCTCAATGGTGAAAAACTGAAAGCATTTCCTCTAAGATCAGGAACAAGACAAAGATGTCCACTCTCACCTCTGTTTTTCAACATAGTTTTGGAAGTCCTAGCCTCGGCAATCAGAGAAGAAAAAGAAATAAAAGGAATACAAATTGGAAAAGAAGAAGTAAAACTGTCACTGTTTGCAGATGACATGATACTATACATAGAGAATCCTAAAGATGCCACCAGAAAACTGCTAGAGCTAATCAATGAATTTGGTAAAGTTGCAGGATACAAAATTAATGCACAGAAATCTCTTGCATTCCTATACACTAATGATGAAATATCTGAAAGAGAAATTAAGGAAACACTCCCGTTTACAATTGCAACAAAAAGAAAAAATACCTAGGAATAAACCTACCTAGGGAGACAAAAGCCCTGTATGCAGAAAACTATAAGACACTGATGAAAGAAATTAAAGATGATACCAACAGATGGAGAGATATACCATGTTCTTGAATTGGAAGAATCAATATTGTGAAAATGACTATACTACCCAAAGCAATCTACAGATTCAATGCAATCCCTATCAAATTACCAATGACATTTTTTACTGAACTAGAACAAAAAATCTTAAAATTTGTATGGAGACACAAAAGACCCCGAATAGCCAAAGCAGCCTTGAGGGGAAAAATTGGAGCTGGAGGAATCAGACTCCCTGACTTTAGACTATACTACAAAGCTACAGTAATCAAGACAATATGGTACTGGCACAAAAAGAGAAACATAGATCAATGGAACAAGATAGAAAGCCCAGAGGTAAACCCATTCACCTATGGTCAACTAATCTATGACAAAGGAGGCAAGGGTATACAATGGAGAAAAGACAGTCTCTTCAATAAGTGGTGCTGGGAAAACTGGACAGCTACATGTAAAAGAATGAAATTAGAACACTCCCTAAAACCATACACAAAAATAAACTCAAAATGGATTAGAGACCTAAATGTAAGATTGTACACTATAAAACTCTTAGAGGAAAACATAGGAAGAACGCTCTTTGACATAAATCACAGCAAGATCTTTTTCAATCCACCTCCTAGAGTAATGGAAATAAAAACAAAAATAAACAAATGGGACCTAATGAAACTTAAAAGCTTTTGCACAACAAAGGAAACCATAAACAAGACAAAAAGACAACCCTCAGAATGGGAGAAAATATTTACAAACGAATCAATGGACAAAGGATTAATCTCCAAAATATATAAACAGCTCATGCAGCTCAATATTTAAAAAACAACCAACCCAATCCAAAAATGGGCAGAAGACCTAAACAGACATTTCTCCAAGGAAGACATAGCTGCTCAACATCTCTAATTATTAGAGAAATGCAAATCAAAACTACAGTGATGTATCACCGTACACCAGTTAGAATGGGCTTCATCAGAAAATCTACAAACAACAAATGCTGGAGAGGGTGTGGAGAAAACGGAACCCTCTTGCACTGTTGGTGGGAATGTAAATTGATACAGCCACTATGGAGAACAGTATGGAGGTTCCTTAAAAAACTAAAAATAGAATTACCATATGATCCAGCAATCCCACTACTGGGCATATACCCAGATAAAACCACAATCCAAAAAGACACATGCACCCCAATGTTCATTGTAGCACTATTTACAATAGCCAGGTCATGGAAGCAACCTAAATGCCCATCGACAGATGAATGGATAAAGAAGATGTGGTACATATATACAATGGAATATTACTCAGCCATAAAAAGGAACGAAATTGGGTCATTTGTTGAGACGTGGATGGATCTAGAGACTGTCGTACAGAGTGAAGTAAGTCAGAAAGAGAAAAACAGGAAGAGATATGGGAACATATGTATATGTATAACTGATTCACTTTGTTATAAAGCAGAAACTAACACACCATTGTAAAGTAATTATACCCCAATAAAAATGTTAAAAAATAAAAAAAAAAATAAAAAAAAAAAAGAAAGAGAAAAACAAATATCGTTTATTAACGCATATATGTGGAACCTAGAAAAATGGTACAGATGAACCAGTTTTCAGGGCAGAAATTGAGACACAGATGTAGAGAACAAACATATGGACACCAAGTGGGAAAGCGGCAGTGGGTGGGAGTGGGATGAATTGGGAGATTGGGATTGAGTTATATACACTGATATGTATAAAATTGATGACTAATAAGAAAAAATAATAATAAATGCAACTCCAGTGGAAAGGGGATTTAAAGCTTCAGTAGTCATGTTCCTGAGTTTCATTTGCATGGATTAGAAAGCTAGTAGGAAGCGGCCACATAGCACACAGATATCAGCTCGATGCGTTTTGACCACTTAGAGGGGTGGGATAGGGAAGGTGGGAGGGAGACACAAGAGGGAGGAGATATGGGGATATATGTATATGTATAGCTGATTCACTTTGTTATAAAGCAGAAACTAACACACCATTGTAAAGCAATTATACTCCAATAAAGATGTTAAAAAAATTAATTAGCAGGGCATAAGGAGAGGGGGGGAGCCATTGCTTAATGGCTACAGAGTTTCTGTTTGGGGTGATGAAAAATGTTCAGAAATCGATAGTGGTGATGGTTGCACAACATTATGAGTGTAATTAATGCCACTGAATTGTATGACTGGTACACTTAAAAATGGCTATAATGGTAAATGTTACCATACACAGATGTATGTATGCATATATATGTATGTATTTCTTAAACCATAAAAAATATTTTAAAGTAAATTGCAGATAATGGTGTATTACTTCCTAAGCCAGGATAGTGTGTATGTGTTTGGTTTTTATTATTCTTTTTTTAAATTTTTGGCTGCATTGGGTCTTCGTTGCTGCACGTGGGCTTTCTCTAGTTGTGGCGAGCGGGGGCTGCTCTTCGGTGCGGTGCGTGAGATTCTCATTGTGGTGGCTTCTCTTGTTGCAGAGCACGGGCTCTAGGTACGTGGGCTTCAGTAGTTGTGGCTCACGGGCTCTAGAGCACAGGCTCAGTAGTTGTGGCCATGGGCTTTGTTGCCACGCAGCACGTGGGATCTTTCTGGACCAGGGATCGAACCCGTGTCCCCTGCATTGGCAGGCAGATTCTTAACCACTGTGCTACCAGGGAAGTCCTTCATTATTCTTTACAATGTACACATATATTACAGTTATTGCTGAAAAGAAAGATTTTTTTAAAAACAATGAATAGTATTCTTTACCTGCAGGAAAATTCTTAAGTGGTTCCTTCTTCAGGAATGCCTTCTCTCTTTTTCTTTGCCTACGAGAAATCTTCCTTTTTTTAGCAATCAGTACAACTTCCTCCTTCTGAGGAGTCTCTCCCTTGCTACTGCAGCCACCATTAATCTCCCCTTCTTTTGAATTTGCTTAATATCATTACCATTCTTCCTAGCCCCCAATTACATACTATTTCATTTCATCGTCCTTTTCATTTCAGGTGGAGAGATAGCATGCTTGCCCTGGTTTCAGACCCACTCCCATGCTTCTCATGCTCTGCTCTCACAGTCTCTCTTGTTCTTTGGTTCTTGATAGGTTAAAGCAATACGAAGCACTGTCAAAGATTGGAAGCAGAGGAAGGGAGAAGCCAGGGTAGTTCTCACTCTTTCTTTCCCTGCTTCCTGTGGAACCTGGCAGGGTCCCTGTGGACAGCCCCTCCCTTCCTGGCCCCAGCTCTCCCTTGGGCAGTTCCCCCCATGGTTCTAGCTTCCTCTGCCTGACAGCCTAGGCTTCTGGGCTCTGGTAACATCATCTTCTCCCAGTATCACTCATGCAACAAGGGGAGCAACCTCCCAGTTTTGCTAAATCTCTGAGCTGCTTCACCATTCTCTATTTGGTTTCTTCACTCTTCCATTCATCTGTGTAACTGATCCTCTGTAAAAAAAAAATGTCCCTTCCTCTGAAAGACCTGTTTATTTTCCTGGCTAGATCCCAGCTGATACAAGTATAGTGAAAAGAGCACAGGCTTGGAAGGTGGAGGGATCTAAGCTTGAATTCTGTTGTTTATTCTATGAACTTGAACAAGCCATTTAACCTCGTTCTGTAAACTGGGAGTCAGAACACCTACTTCACTGTGTTGCCATGAGTGTTAAACGGCACGCCTGTACCATAGTTAGGATTCAGTCAATGGTAGCTGCTATTATTGATTTATGAACTCCTTGACAGTATGGCCATTTTATTATTCTCTTTGAGTCCTAGTGCTTACATAAAGCGCTTGGCACATTCCTGCCTTTTAAATTTCATTTCATCAGCAGCTTATTGAGCACCTGCTATATACTAGCAAGTGTGCTAGGCACTAGTTCTAGAAAACATGATGAAAATAAAGCCCTGGCTTTCAATGTGCCTACAGTCTAATGGGAGCAAGAGAGGGGACAACAACTAAGTCTACAGAAAAGCAATCTGACGAACACACCAAACAGAGGCGTGAATGATACTGATGGTACGTGGCTGAAGGAGTGAGGTACTGACTCTGCTAAGGGATATCAGGCACAACTTCAGAGGAGTGGGAACTCTGCTGGCTCTGAAGGAAGAGAAGATGTCCAACAAGCAAAGAACGCAGGGAAGGGGAGCTCAGGTTGAGGGAATGGAATGAGCTTAATGGTAGAGCTCTGATCAAGTGTGTACACTCAGTACAATTTGTACATTTAGCACCTTTAACAGGAATTTGTGGAGGGACACCTCGAGGAAGACCTTGAAATCCTTGCCAGCTGCTGGACATGAATTTGATTCTAAGAGTAAAAATATCAACAGAAAATTTTGAGGAGAGGAGTGATTTGATCCAACCGTAACTTAAGAAATAGTACAAGAGAGTTTGGAGGACTTTTAGCAATTTCCTGCTATAGTCCTACTGTAGTATAATTCATGACACTTGGGGATTGCTTGATATGGGGGATGAGCAAGACAGTGAGTTAAAATTGGCTCTAAGGCAGCATTTCTCAATCTATGCAACAGAATAGTATCTCATGAATAACAACAACAGTTTTAGCTAATTTTTTTCAGTGTACTTAGAAAAAGATATATGTACATTCTTTACACTGGCCTATACTTATAACATAAGGTTCTACATGATCTTGATCTCAGAGGGACAGCAGTGAGCAGTCCTGAAGTGAGATCTTAGTTCTCTGCCGAAGAATTGGACCTGGGTAGCCTGGATGAAAACCTGGAATCCTAGCCACTATACCACCAGGAGCTAGAGGCTAGCAGCAAATTTCCCCTGGCTCTTACCCCCATTTAAAGCAAGAATGTTTCAAGGAGGCAAAAACTGTAAGAACAGGTACAAAGTTTATTATTAGAGACACAGCATAACATGTGGGAGAGCACACAGTGAAGCAGTTTGTTTATTTAAGACAGAAGCAAGGCAGAAATACACACCCAGAGAGAAAGGGTATGGGTGACCTCTCTAATGAGGAGGAGTGCAGTAAAGAGGTGATTTAAATCCCTTATATAGGATAGTTCTTCCAGGTCTTTGTTTACATTTAGCTAATTATCTTGTTTCTTTTTTCACACCTGACTGGTCCTAGGACTCTCCCCAAGATGCACGTGCAACTTTTTGCTAAGATGGATCCCATTGCAGATGCCTGTGGGGGGTATGTCCGCACTTATTATGAGGTGGCAACTCCTCCCTTTTTGACCCCCAAGGAGCCTTCCTGCGCATGTGCAGACAGGGAAGTTTTCCTTGACCTCAGGAGTGGTCATCTTATCTCTTTATTTCAGCAGAGCTCAGCTTCTGCCACTAGCTTTGTCCTTGGAGTGTCTGGGTGAGAACAAAGCTTCAATGTTACTCCACTTGACAAACACCAGCCGTTCAGCCTAGGGGCCCATATATCTCCTACCTCGATCTGACCTGGATGACTTCTTGGACCTTGCTTGACTCTTCCCCTTTCTCAGTATGCTTCAGCTCTATCAGTCACATTTTTGTTGCTTGAATAGGCCAAACTTGGTCCTGACTCAGGACTTTCACAGTTGCTGTTCCTTCTGCCTGGAAGGAACACTCCAGACTTTTGCTTATCCTTACATAATCTGGCACATGTTATTATTATTATTTTTAACCACTCCCTCTTTTACTTACTCTCCTTTAGGCATTCTAACCCCTTTGCTCCTCCTGGAATATATCACACATACTCTTGCCCCAGGACCTTTGCACTTGCTGTTTCTTTCTGGCTAGACATATCTTCTCCCAGATTTCTGAATGGCTCACATCCTCATCTCTTTCAGGTCTTCCTTTGTTTATGTGTTACCTTTTCAGAGAGGGATCCCTGAAACTTTAAAGCTAAGATTAAATATTCTTGGGAATTCCCTGGCGGTCCAGTGCTTAGGACTCCACGCTTCTACTACAGGGGACACGAGTTTGATCCCTGGTTGGGGAACTAAGATCCCGCAAGCCGAGCAGCCCCAAAAGAAAAAAAACGTGAAAAAAAAAAAGAAAATTAAATATTCTTTTCCCTTTTTTTCCTGCTTTTCCCCATAGCACTTAGCTACCATTTAGCACACTATATATATTTCTTTTCTTTTTCTTTTTCTTTTCCTGTACCAGAATGTGAGCTCTGAACGTGAATCTGTTAGGGCAGATATTCTTATCTAATTTTGTTTATTGCTCTATCTTCTGTGCCTAAAACACTCCTGACACATAGTTGGTGCTCAATAAATATTTGTTGAATGAATGGCTGAATGAATAGTAAAGGACTCCAGTCTCCTTCTCATATCTCAGGTCTGAAATAAAATGCCTTCCTCAGAAAGGCCTTATCTCACCCTCCCATCTAAAACTGCCTTTCAGGGACTTCCCTGGCAGTCCAGTGTTTGAGGCTTTGCCTTCCAATGCAAGGGGTTCAGGTTTGATCCCTGGTTGGGGAGCTAAATCCCACATGCTTCAGGGCCAAAAAACCAAAACATAAAACAGAAGCAATATTATAACAAATTCAATAAAGACTTTAAAAAAAATGGGGAAAAAACCCCTGCCTTTCTCATCCTAGTTACGCTTTATAACGTCATCATGTTTTAGTTTACTAAACTTTAGTTTAGTTTAGTTTAGTTTAGTTCTCATCATCATCTGAAATCTTTCTATTTATTTACTTGTTTATTGTCTGTCCCCTCCCTCCCGCATTAGAACGTAGGCTCCATAAGACCTGGGACCTTGACACACAGTAGGTATTCAATAAATATTTGTTAAATGAATGAAAAGATCTGTGCTAAAGGCTTCACATGGATTATTTCACCTCCTTCTCCCAGCAACCCCCATTAAATAGTACCATTCGACCCTCTTTTTCTCAAATGCCAAACAGGGGCTTAAAGAGCTTACACAGCTAGAAAATGATAGAAGCCAGAACTGAGCACAGGCGGTTTAATTCCAGAACTCATTCTGAGTCAGTTTATTTAACAGTAGCACTTTTCAGAGCCTCTCAATCTGCAATCTTCAAGAAAAGGAAACCATATGCGACATTGCCCAAACTATTTGATGGCAGAATCCTCTTTTTTTGTGGCATATTCCTAGAGTTTTATGGGTGTATTTTGGAAAAGTTGCCATAAAGTTTCTAGCCCATTTGACTGGGAAGTTGGTAGAGCTTTATTTACAGGTCAATAACATAACTCTGCTGTAATCCCTTATGGCCTAATAAGCCTAAGAGATGTGGTGGGATGAAGGAATAAAAGTCTTCTCAATGGCAAAACAAAGGCAGCCCAGGGTTACTGTCAAAAGAGCAATAGAAGAGGGAGAGATCTAAGTGAGAGAGATCAAAAAAAGAAAAAAAGTCCTAGTAAGAGAAAGGCACAAGATCACTTTTCTTTCAGCAAAATCTGTGAATGTTCGGTATGTTGGCCTGAGTAAGTAAGGCTGCAGAAAGTTAAGTTTGTTCTGTAACACAGAGGAACCTGCAGATCCTCTATGGAGGATGAGTAGACATTGGTATTGTTTACTCAACATCTGTTCTCTTTCTTCCTCTTTCTAACAGAACCCCATGTTTCCCCTTGTAATCTACCCTCTTTCACTCAGCCTTGTGCTTCCTTAAGCCAATCGCTTTCCTCACCCATGAACGGTGTAGAAATGAATAGGTCACCTTGTGCAATTCTGGTCAGTGAGACATAAAGGCAAATCCACTTGGGGGCTTCTGGGAAAGGTTTGCCTGTTTATGGAAAAGAGACACATGGGGAGAGGTATTGTTGGTTCTGCATGTGATGCCTGGGACTAGACAAAGTTAACGTTAATAACGAGAATGGTAGAGCAGAAAAATGGAATATTCCCTCTTTAGTTCTCTTATGTGCTGCTTTTGTTTTTAAAAAAAAAAAACCCAGCTAACCTGGGGGCATATTAAAGGGATTACATTTTAGATAAGGAAATAAGTCACTCATTTCCACGGAATAGCATTATGCCATGCATTATTCCGTTTTAGAGTTTCAGCTTTTTCAGGTGACTGTCAGTTGACTGTTTCAGGAACGAGAGGCTGGGCCTCAGTTACGCATGTGGTTTGCACAGGGTGTTGCAACAGAGGAGGGCCAGTGCCAGCTCAAGGATTGCTGCTAAACTGGTAAAAGTAGGACTTTGTTGGAAAGATATGAGGAGAGTAGCCGTCAGATCCATGGTGTAAGACTGGAGTAAATATCCCCAAACCACTGTAGCCGAGGATTTTAGGGATCCTTCGTGTTCCTACACTTAGTTCTCATCTCTGGATGTCCCCAGCTACATGGCTGTCGGTGGGTCTTGTGAAATTCCCACTTGAAACCCGCAAAGTCTGCTGTCCCTCCACCTCAAAACATGAGACTTGCTGCCTGTGTTCTTGCCTAAGACTTCCAGAAACAGCCTGGAGAAGATGTACATCCTGTCAGACTCATCTCCTGAGTTGTTGGTTACTCTTGGGGAATGGAGACTCAATAAAAATAGAAAGGGGGGGATGTCTCTTTGGCCAGATAATCCTGTCTTCATGCTCCCTGTAAAGCTATCAGACACCCATGGGCTTCAGAGTCTGATTTTAATGGATTTTTAGATTTCTTTAAGGAGCAGAAGTGAGTACTCCTACCCTTATTCCATGAACTTGCTCAGGTAACTTGTCCAAGGCCTCACATTTAGTAAGTAGAGGAGTGAGGATTAAAATCCAAGTTATCTACCTCCCAACATCTGTGCACATAACCATTATGCTAAACAAGACCTGTCAATGTTTGTACCAAGTAACTTCATGCATGAGAATATCCTGTGAAGGGCTTGCAGTCAGAAAAAGATAATGAAACTGATGCCCTCCCCACCCACCACCATTCCCCACCTTTCACTTCTACCCAAATTTTAGTAAAGCATCTCGCTCTCAGTATAGAGCACAGATTGCTCACGAGAGATGCATAGTTTCATGCTTCACACCCAGCATAGCACAATTAGGTAAGTGTGAGACTATCTCAGGCTCAAGGAGACCATCTATGTGGGCACATCTGTCATTTAGATACGTCCTAGCAGACACAGAGGATCCCGCAGGACGGAGGAACCCATGAACTGCTAACAGTTTATTGGACAGGGAATCTCAGTTACTATGATGGGAATGATTTCCCAGAAATGGGCACTTGGGCAAAGCTGTCTTAGGCAATGAAAAAGCTCAGCTGTCATCAAGCTATTTGTGAGTAGCAAGGAAAGTTCTTATTTATCACCACCTCCGGGACATTTGTTTGAGAAAAAAGAGTGAACCTTGTTTCATACTTTCATCCTTGACCTGGTATATTCATTAAGTAGAGAGCTCCATGCCAGGCTTTCCTGCTCCCTTCCAAGGCATGAAAGAATCATAGTTATAGAAACTTGTTTATGCATATCATTTTATATTTTATAATTATATATATAAGTATATGCTATAAATATATTTATATACTGTAACTATAATATTAATATAAAGATTTTATATTTTGTTATTTTACATATATAACTGTTATTATCTTGTAAGTTTATAATCTACAAAATGCTTGCAATGTGACACTTTTTTTTTTGGAGGGGGGAATGGGAAATCATGCTTACAAACTTGGAGTAGCCATATTTAGACAGGTACTAAAAATGACCGTTGGTGATGCAATGGATGAGGTGGTGATGAAGTTTAAACAAACAAACTTGGATCGGCAAGACAAGAAGCTGTAGCTGTTGGTCTAAAGTGCAGAGAAAGAGAAAGACAGAATGCAGCCTGCGTTGAGTGCTAGTTGCATATACAGTGAAAGCAGGGACAAAGATTGTGGGTGTTTTTCATGGATTCAGTATAGGCTCAGCCGAAGAGAGCTGACCTGGAACCATTTCAAATTTCACTCAAGAGTTCTGCTCAGAAAGGTGAAGTGCCCCAAACAGAGGCTTGGTTTGCCTCTTTCCCACTGCTGTGGGAAGAAGCATAAGTGACCAGATGGAGGTAAATGCTTTGCCTGCAGCACAGGCAGTTCAATGTGGGAGCCTCCAAAGTACCCAGGAAACCACCCATGAGAAGGAGTCAGCTTTGAACATCATCATCCAGAAAGAGAGAGCTTTTAAACTTTTGACAGCTAAAGAAAACCAGTGCCAGGGTCCCTTGGTACCCATCAGGTAAGACAGTTCCTGCCCCTTAGTTCTCATTCACCTCCCTCTTTTTTTTTTTTTTTTTTTTTTGCGGTACGCGGGCCTCTCACTGTTGTGGCCTCTCTCGCTGCGGAGCACAGGCTCCGGACGCGCAGGCTCAGTGGCCATGGCTCACGGGCCCAGCCGCTCTGCGGCATGTGGGATCTTCCCAGACCTGGGCACGAACCCGTGTCCCCTGCATTGGCAGGCAGACTCTCAACCACTGCGCCACCAGGGAAGCCCCTGACCACCCTCTTCTAACCTTGGAGGATGGGGAGGCAGCCTGATGGCAAGTGGGGAAGGAGGAGCATAGGCACCAAGTAGGGAAATCAAGAGGAAACTGAAGCTTTCTCATTGCAAGCACTTTGTCAAGGGTTCTAACACCATACCAGACGTTCTATATATAGTTTAAACACCAAATGTACCTCAGAATGAGTTTTCTAAAGTAATGTCTTCAAATTCTAGCTCTCTCAGCTTACTGGAAAGGAAAGTAGTCAGAAGAAATGTATTTTAATGTTGGGTAGGGCTTGCTAAGGGTGATTTTTCAGGGGACTTGTGGGGAATCAAACACAAGCTCATGCACTGACTTACTCAAGAGAAAGTTAAATATCCATCTTCTCTTTCCCCTCATAGAGGAATCAAGCCACCAGCTCTATCCCTGCTAACAGAGTTATAGAACTAAAACTTCTCTTTGTATTTGGATTTCTGGACTATCTCTTGACACTGATTTCCAATTTATGATTTTATGGATCTACATCTGTTACTACATCTCTGCATTTTGAACAAATACTTAAAATTCGTTTCTTGCACTTGTAATTAAACAGTTGACCAGCGTTAAGTCCAATAAGAATTTAATTGAGGCCAAATATTTGCTGCTTTTAGCACACCTAATAATTTCGATCTTTGTCTTACTTGAATAGTCATAAGTATTAGCATTTTATTTTTCTGCTTTCCGCTCATTTTTATAAAATAGGCTTAGATAAAGCATTCAAATCATTGCATAAATCAACAATGCTTTACAGATAGTAGAACAATCCAGACCAAAGAGAACCAATGACGGACAATGAATTCCTGGGAAGTGTGGAGTAGATTTGTAAGTTTGATGAATTTTGCTTGAATTTTAAGATGAGTACTTTATCATTACAATTCTACTTCCTTGACTATTATGTTCAGGCTATTTGAAATATTCAAGCCTTTCCAGGTTCCCAACACAAAGATGAAAATATTGGAGGCAAACATAAGTTTGATCCACTCCTTGTCTTGTGCTAGAGGTCACATGTGAGAACAAGATAATTAGAAGTTATGTTCTCCTTCAAATAACCTCTTTGGAAATATTTGTCAAGACATTTAGTGAGAGATTTCAAATGTGACAATTTAAAGTTTCAAAACAATCCAAGATAAATAGATGCAAGACTACAGGAACAAATCTTATCAACACTACTAATTTATTCACTAGTTGAAGGTTTCTAATTTTGTGTGTATCAAAAGCTTTCATCACGAAAATAGAACTATAATAAGAAATGACAAAGTGAGAAAGCACAGAAGCTAAGAACTCAACTTTTGCTTGAACTGTTATTCTGCCACTTGTTAGCTGTATGATCTGGAGAATGTTGCTCGGCTCACTGTATCTCAGTCTCCTCCCGGATAAAAAGGGGAAAATAGTACCATCTCCCCGCCAGAGCTCAGAACAAATTATGAGACAGAAAAGGAGAAGGTAGAAGGTGATGAAAAATATCACCTGCTAAACTTCTAAAGGCTAGAATTGAAGATGTGGCTTAGATGTATTGCAATTATAGGCTTCCTAACATGGAACCCCAGTCATATGTTAGGAAGTGGAACCTGCTGGTCTCCCCATGCAGGAGCCTGCCACTGCAATTATATGGCATGAAGGAGTAGGAATGAGTGCATGATGTCTGTGGATCCCAAGTTAAAATGAAACAGGAAGGGGCTGAGATAAGCATTTAAAAATTCTTCTCTCTAACTCATCAAGAAGAAAAGTCTCTTCTCTTTCCCTGGGGAGGGGAAAGAGGAGTTGGCAGAGAGTGGACAGTGAAGCTCCTTCCACAATGAAAACACCAGAATGGGGTGAAGAAAGTAGTACCCCTAAACACTTCCCAGACTTTTGTCCTCTTAATCCATTGGCCTTGACCATTTATCCTATATTCAACCAGGCTCTGGCTGTCCCCTTGTGGGGAAAAGATCAGCAGATTATCAGGACAGTCTGGTTCTCACTTTCACAGGAATGTTCCCCCAGAGGAGCCAATCATGCTCCTCTGGGGGTCCTCCTGATATACCCGAGGTCCGTAGTGTTGCTTCTGTCCCAGAATGCTCTGAAATAGGCCAGATCTGTATATTACATAAATTAACTTGAAGCCAATATTGAAAATCAATTCCCTACTTTATTTCCCAACCCAAATTTTGTCTAGCCAAGTTGTCCAATTACATATTATGTTAGTTCAGGTCCACTGAGAAGTAGATGCCAAGAAGGGATCAGACATGTAAGAGATGTATCAAGAGAAGAAACAGGAGAAGGCGAGGGGAGGCTTCAAACCATGGTGCAGGTCTGACACCTGTGCACTAAGGAAGAGAGGAGGAAACGGTAGGGAGACTTTTGAGAGTGCTGTGCTGCTCCTTGAAAGGTTAAACCTGGGTGATAGGCACTCAGTGAGCCAAAGACACTTGCTGGAGGAGTTCTTTGTCTCACTAGAACGGACCTGCTTTAATACTCTAACCGTCCTCAGTCACTGGCTAGGAGCAGCTGGTGGGAAGGGTGGCCTCAGTGAGAACACAGTGGTGGATCCAGAGGCTGTCAGTCCATTGAGCTTCCTGCAGATGGAGATTTGAGCAGTGCATTTTCATAGCTACAACATACCTATAGCTCATCAGTGATTCCACAATGGTATCAAGTGACAACATAAAACACTCCAATAATAACATCCTAACAATAAGATACTTCATGTCCCATGATCAAATTCTATGGAGAAATTACAGTAAAAAAAAAATTTTGATTCCCCCCAACCCCTGCTCTGCTTGCAAGTCCAAATAAGTTAAATTCCAAAAGGATTAAAACCCTAGATCAAATTCTCTTGACTTTATGAGTTAAAGTTAAAAAAATTAAAATCCAAAATTTATTTCCTCCCATTTTCTTATCCTTTCAGTCTTAGTCAAGAGAAGGCAGATTTGGAGGTGGGTTCCCTCAGCACCACAGCACCTGGAATGGATGTGTTTCCTTCAGGAATCCAGAGTTAGAATTTGTCTTCATGATCCCCACTTTATAAAAAGTCCGAAGAATTCCTAGAACATACAAGATTATAAAAGTTCTAGCTCAGTAACTATACAATTTAAAAAGCAAACTAATCCCTAGATAATAGTAGAGTTACCACAGGAAAATTATGCTCCCAAATCACATCTCTTAGTGAGGCCAAAAACTGTATCAAAGGTACCCAAATTAAGGTGAACAGATGGAAATAATCTGGGTTTTCATCTCACCAAGATTCATTCATTCACATCACAAATAATTATTGAATGCCTACTAAATTCCAGGAGCTATTCTAGCAATGAATGAAATAGACAAAACTCCTTGCTTTCATGGAGCAAAATTGCATTCTATTGGGGAAGACATTCTTTAAATGGGATAAATAAGTAAATATGTAACATGTTAGTGACATGATAAGGAGGAAAAAATAAAGAGGCTATTATGACATGTTGGGAGGGGATTAGAATTTTAGCTAGGATAGGGAAGGCAATTTTTTTTTTAACATCTTTATTGGAGTATAATTGCTTTACAACGGTGTGTTAGTTTCTGCTTTATAACAAAGTGAATCAGCTATACATATACATATATCCCCACATCTCCTCCCTCTTGCATCTCCCTCCCACCCTCCCTATCCCACCCCTCTAGGTGGACACAAAGCACCGAGCTGATCTCCCTGTGCTATGCGGCTGCTTCCCACTAGCTAGATATTTACATTTGGTAGTGTATATATGTCCATGCCTCTCTCTCACTTTGTCCCAGCTTACCCTAGGGAAGGCAATTTTGAATAAAACCCTAGAGGATGTTAAAGAGCAAGCCCTGAGGTTATCTAGGGAGAGATCATCTAAGGGCAGAGGAAATGCAAAGGTGGGAGACAGGAGTGTTCCTGGCATGTTTACCAGCAAGGAGGCCTGTGTGGCTGGAGTACAGGCAGCAAGGTGGAAAGTGATAAAGGGATGAGATTAGAGGGACACAGAAGGACAGATCATGTGGAGCCGTGTGAGCGTTCACTCTGATGAGCTGGAAGCCAGTGGAGGGTTCAGAGCAGAGTACTGACTTGAACTAACAAGATCACCTGGATGCTGGGTTGAGAAGAGACACTAAGGGGCCAAGTACCGAAGCAGGCGGATGATTTAGGAAGCAATCGGGAGAACCTAGGGAAGAGAAGATTGTGGCTTGGAACAAGGTAGTAGCAGTGAGGAGTGACATGTAGTTGGGTTTCTGTATATAGTTTGAGGGCTGTCATTTCCAAGTTTTTGGAGTTGAGAAAATGTGAGCTTAAACTCAATTGGGAGAAATCACCCATCAAGAAGTTAATCTCTTACTTCTGATGTGGAAGGAAGAGCCAGCTCTGCATACTATTTTCTCTCTCAGGGAGTGGCTTCTAAAAACATTTTTAAATTTTCACATGATGGCAGTCCCAGTCAGTAGGCTTTACTTGAAGTACCATTCCTTCCTGTCTAACATATTCATAACCCTTTACTTTCCCTTTTCCTATTGAGTCCCATGGTTCTGGTATCCCATGCTGAAAACAGTGGGGCTTTGTCTAGTCACATAGCTTCCATGCTATCCTATGAATAGCACTTTACTCCTAATCCACAGGGCTTGTTGCCTTTCTTTACCCCTTGCCATGGCTAAGACACCTGCCTCCACTGGATGACTTCCTCCCGCTTCCTAAAATTGTTTCAACAGGATAATCACCCTCAGCAGAGACCTGAACTAAAGCTGCTTTTGGAACCTGTACCCCTATGGGCCTAGTGAGTTTCTATTACCTATCTTAAGTCCTACTCAAGACCTTATCTTTCACTTTGAATGTTACAATCCTCGAGTAGAATCTTTCAGCTACATCTTTTTCGGCAGCAAGAGATTAGATGTCTGGTGTTATATTTCCTTCCTCTGCTCTACTGCTATTTTTTAGAAAGACTCATCTGAATTTATAACAGTTCAACCCGATTTTAGGTTGCTCCCTTTCTTTCTCTGCTTATAGTAAAGCTAGGATTGTTTGCTGAATTTGTGATCTTCTTTCTTCTGTTTTCTTACACACTTTTAATTTTCTCTCTCTTTTTGTTTTCTGGCCCAGACGTGCATTTTTAAGTTTCGTTTGTGGGGTCTCCCATAGTGAGACATGAAGTCTACGCATTCTGTGTTTGCCTAAAGCAAAGAAACTCTTACCTTCACCTTTCTGAGTTGTATAATATTCCCTGGAGATAGTCTCCTAATAGATTAATAAGAAATCCAGGGCCTGGACTTGACTTGTCATTGTCTTCTCCCTGGCTTGCACGGGTAGGACCTGTACTACTCTGCTACTGGCCTCACCGAGAGCAGACCAGAACACAATATTTTTGCAAGCTGGAATACGTGAAAGAGAATGGGGAGGGGGAAAGGAACATCAGTTATATTTGATCTTTGTCATGGCCCTGAGCCTCATCCCAAACTCACCAAAGTTCCTTCTCTCCTGGGAAGTAATAAGTGTATTCAGGCAAGGACGATTACTCTAATGGTTGTTCTCCCATATGCGAGGCAGTATCAGGAGTGAAGTCAGTGTTCCCCTATAAAAGTATGTAAAATACCTAGCATAGTGCCTGAAAAGAGATTAGAACTCAGTAAATGTTGACTATATAAATAGAAAAAGGGACTTCCCTGGCGGTCCAGTGGTTAGGACTCCATGTTTCCGCTGCAGGGGGCATGGGTTCGATCCCTGGTTGGGGAACTAAGATCCCGCAAGCCGCATGGTGCCGCCGGAATAAGAAAAAACACTATCTATAAGCAATTTATAGGAAACGCATGAAGTGACAAAAATGTTTCAAATAAATGGACAAAAATTGTTTAAATAAAGAAATAAATAAATTGAAAAAGAAATATTGAGATGAAAATTATTTTCCAGTTTGTTATTTATAGGAAAAGCTAAAGGGAAAAAGTATACACGATAGCAGTAGGACAACCAAGCAAATCCTACAATATTGGATTTTCAGAGTTGTTTTTTTTTTTAAGAGTAAACCCCTATGCCTTAAATTGTCCTTTTAATGCTCACCTATGAATACAACCTGCTTCAAACATGGAAACAGCCTCCAGACAAATGAACACAATTAGGTCAAGTGTGAAGTTTTTTCTTGGATCTCAGGACCACAGAACTGGATTAATCCTAATCTTTGGTTATGACACTCTCCTTGTTGGTTTCTCCCTCCCTCCTTCCTTCCCTCCTTGCCCTGCCCCCTTCCTAATTACTCCCTCTCCTAAGGAATCTTACAATATCAACACCTTATTCAGAGTGGAACAGAACTTTAGAATTCTCCTGCCCTCCCCTCATTCCCCTTCCAGACAACTGTCTTTAGTTATTGGGCTGAGTTTGAAATTTTAATAAACACTGAAAGTGACAGACTTGCCACATCTGGAAGGAAAAACTGCCATTCCTTTTGGTTTCTCGCAGAATTCTAAGTGCATCCCAAATGCTCAAAGGAAGGGTGTGGTTTTGACTCAAACTTTGCCCTTTTTGCCAACCTCAGGGAGTCTGGGTTGAGTTAGGAGGAATGTAACAAAACCTGACAATGGACAAGTCTAATGTGGTTTGGAGTTTTATTATGAAACTTCTGTGTAGTTCTGCTTTTCACCCAGTTGTGTCATAAGAAAACAACCAAAACATTCATTTCAGTTTCTGCTAACCATCTTTTAGACTAACACAAATACATATTCAGTATTTAAATATTCTGTATTGTAACTAGCAAATTATCATAAGATGTTGAAAATGTATTATGTACTGATTCATAAGTCAGTTTTAAACTATTGCCTTACTTTCCTTTATTATAAGTATGATCATATGTATACATATATATACTAGGTACAATACCATAGATCCATATAAAAATATACACATTAAAAACACAAACAAAATATTGGGACTTCTCATTATTTGTATTATGTAAACAATTTTATTTATTAAAGAAAAATTGGATAATGCAAAAAATTAGAAAGAAAGAAAAATTATGTATGGGACAATTTATCTATTTATTCTACTGGCAACTGATATCGTGCTAGGTGCTGAGAAAAATACATAGATGACTAGGACGTAGACTGTAACCTATAGGAGAGAGACATAACTAAGTACATGTATTTTGAATATTCAGTGAAAGGTTACATTTGCCAAGCATCTTCAGTATTCCAGTATCTGCCTGTTACCTTTAAGTCAGTCATTTAGAGATACAGTCTGTTTACCTAGAAATCAGATGATCTGTGGGTGCCTGGGCTGTATCATGGTTTAACTTGAGGTCCAGCTCTCTTTAGCCTGCGTGTATCTGCACTTCATTCTTTAGAGAGGCAGCAGTTGGAAAGAAATCTTTCCGCTTGTAACATGGGCTGGGAGGGCTGGGTGGATGAGTGACAAAAGGTTCCGTGTTGATAGTGTCCGCTGAAGATAAAGAAACTACATTAAGATCAAGGTAGGAAAGGGACATGGTTATGTAGTGTATTAATGACTCATTCCAAATTTTACAAGAAAGACAACCACCAGGCAGAAAGTTTTTTCTAAAGTAATTTTAAATAAAATTTTGAAAAGGATTTTAACAAAATAGAGTTTAGTCAATAATTTAATAATTTTTTAACCAGTATATTAAGTCACATAGTGATCATGTAAAGTTAGAAGCCAGAAATCAACTGGTTTTACTTGTGCCTCATTGTGTACTATTAATGGTAGACTTCCATTGGCTTCAGATAATTAGAACTGTATTTCTAAGATTTCAAGATAGTTATGCTGGGAATTATACAGACAAAGTAAAATTGTGAGACCCTATAACTATGATCATTTAACATAACAAGGAACTGGGAGAGAATTATGTCAGTTCTTCTTAGGTAAGGGGGTTGAGGTAGCTGGACACAAAGGAGAAACTGAGTATCATCTAATTCTGGCTTTTTTCTACTGATGAAGCAAAACCAGACAGTTTCTAATTCTCCCTTGATTATGATTTTTACACACACACAAAAAACTTCTAACAAAATCAACATTAACATAACCTATTGCTTTCATTTATCCATCTGTGTGCCACCCATTTATCCAGAAAATATTTATTATGTATCTACTATGAAGGAAAGTACTTTTCTGAACACTGTATTACCAAATGCCTCAGTTGAAGAACAATTACATGTCGTGAGATATGATTTCATATAATAACATGAAGCTTCTATGAGAAACTTGGAGTTTGTTTATAAAATAGATGAGTTTAAATTTAAGGAGCAAATAGCACTCAGTTTTCAAAACTGAGGGTTGTTTGTTTGTTTGTTACAGAACACTCCTAAACTACCAGGCAAGTCTCAGTTATGAGTTTCTACTGCTCACGATCAAATGAAAAACGCTTCCCGTGGCAAGGAGAATCAGCAGTGGATTATTTGACTCTCATTGTGGTTTATTTCATTACACGAGAAGTCACATTTTTTCCTTTGTTGAGAAAAATCTGGTGGCTATACTTTACATCGGCTACAAAAAATAAATTGTTGTTCCCCAAACTGTGTATATGGCTCCCAAGTCTCCCTCCAGAGTCCTGGCTGTCTTTTATCCATTGCTAACTAGACATTTCCCCACTAGTGCTCCCCAGGCACACAAACTTCGTGTGTATGAAGCCGAACTCTGTGTAGTTGTCCACAAGCCTAGTCTTCTTGAATTCTCTCATAATTAACAGTACCACCATCTACCTAGTTTCTCAAACTAGAAATTCGATGCTCATTTAGAACCTGCCTTTGCTGGCATTCCCATAGTTACTAAGTCATCAAATTCTGTTAATTTTATCTTCAGAATAGATTCTTTACTTCATCATCACCACTGCTTTAGTGCCACTCACCCTTATATATTGCCTGGACTACTGCGAAGACCTCCAAAATGAACTTCCTGCTTCTGGTTTCTCAATACTCTAGGCCATCCACTATATTGACATTAAAGTTATCTTTTCCTAACTGAAATATTCTCATGTCACCCTCTCTGAAAGTCTTTGAACAGACCCTGACTAACTACAGGATTAAGTCCAGTCATGTAGCATGGCCTTTAAGAATATTTATAATCTGGTCCTAAATGTTCTTTTCAGGCCCATCTCTCCACAAGTATTATGTCTTTCTGCCAAATGGGACTGCTTGCCTACATATACCATGCATGCCCCTTTTATAACCATGAGCTACTGAATATGCTCTCTCTTTGTGTAGAAGCTGCACTGGGTAAACCCCTACTTGTCTTTCAAGATGTATCTCAAATATTATCTCCTTTGAAGTCCTCTGGAAGTGTTAGTACCTCTACTCTCTGTGCTGGGCTATTCTTTGCTTGACCTTTTTGACCCCCTCTCTACCATTTTCCATCTATCTTGAGCCCTGGGAAGCTGACCTCTTTGGACAATATTAACCGGGTTTTCTCTGACTTTCTGGTGGATTTGAACAATGGGAGGCCCTGGAGGAAGCTCAGAGGACAGAAGAGAATAAGATTGTAGTAATAGTTCCTTAACTCCCTCCCTCCCAGGCCTTGGATTGGCAAGGGCTGCATTAATCTACCAAAAAAGTTCCCGTTAGGAAACCTCCTTTTATAACTAGAGCTGTCTCTCTGGATTTTGATAATAGCTCCTTTCCTTTGCCTCTTTAGGACTAAGGGTGGGAGCAGTTTCTCAGTGTTGGTGCTTCATTATTCCTAACTCTGCTTACACCTTTCTAAATAAATTATTTTAAACTCTCTTTAATCACTCTCTTTGAGTATGCCATCTGTTACGGTCCTGACTGCTGTACTCCTTTAGTGCCATTTAGATATCTCCTTGGCTGTACTTAACACATTGTATTCCAATTATTTTTGCCTACCTGTTCATTTCCCCCATTAAACTCCTTAGGGCAGGTCTGAATCCAGGGAAAGAATCCTGTGACTAGGTGGAGAAAAGCCTTCTTCTCCTAGGAAGGTTTTGCAAAGACCAGGGTAGGAAGTGCAGATGCCAGAGCAAGGAGGGATCTCTGGAACCTGCAGAAAACCTGAAGGACCTGGGAGGAATCTTTGAGAATCAGGTAAGCAACTGCCTGCCTGCCTTGATTAGAGGGGTCAACCTGGCTGAAAAGAAAAATCAGAAAGTGGGGACTGAAAAATCTGACACAACTAATTGGCTTTGTCAATCTCAATCTCACTTGGGCTAAAGTCTGAAAATCTTGGCCTGACATTTGGAATCCAATGATAGAGGCTTTCAGATTTCACCTAATAAGGGGACCAAGAACTATAAACAAAAGGGCAATGATTCTAAAAACCGTATAAGACTTCTTAAACTTCCATAATTGTTGGAGGTGAGAGTTGGAGGATCCCAATCAATAGCACTTCTCCTTCCTGCCCAACTTTTCAACAAATTGAGAAATAAAAGATTAAGACAGATGGGGTCAAAAATAATAATGATAATAGCAATGATAGCTCAAACTTGTGGAACACTTACTTTGTAAAAGGCACTGTTCTAAGTGCTTTGTATATATGAACTCAATCTTCACAATAATTCTGTGAGTAGATACTCTTAGTCCCATTTTTGTAGGTGGAGAAATTGAAGCACAGGGAAGTTAAGTAACTTGCCCAAAGTCACATGGCTGTTATTAAGTGGCAGATACTGGGGTATTAACCGGTTTGGCTCCAGAGTCTATGCATCTAACCATTACACATTGCCTTTTGAAATAGAACACATTTATTATGGATAAACCTGATGTTGGAGAATGTGATTTGTATCTATGAACAGGAAGGATTCCTAATGCTGAACCCCTGGTCATGGACAGTGCTGAACTTCTGCAGGCTTCCTTACATGGGGCTTGTTTCTGGAAAACTTGGGGAGTGGAAAATCAGAGAAATTATCTTCCTTACAGGCAGGCTGGCTGCAAGGAGAGAGACTTCTCTGGTGGTCGAGTGGTTAAGACTCCATGCTTCCAATGCAGGGGGCATGGGTTTGATCCCTGGTGGGGAATTAAGATCCCTCATGCCTTGTGGCCAAGAAAAAAAAAAAAAAAAAAAAAGAGAGGGGGCGGGAGAGAGAGTGAGAGCGAGACAAAACAGAGAGGCAGACAGACAGAGGGGATAAACAGGGAGCTTGCGTAAGCATGCCACTTTCTCTTTTCATTGTCATCAATCAGATTAAGTAAATTCTCCTCTCCTGGGGAAGAGTTGAGGAGTGGAGGAAATTAGGGATATTACATTAGTGGAGCCCCCTCCATCTGGAAGGAAACATCAGGAATTGGGAAGAGGTATGTTTCTCCCTCAATGTGATGTCCCTATATTTATTACTTTTAAAATTCTCAATATCAGTGCTATATTGTGCTGAAATTATTTGCTTGTCTGTCTCTCCCTCCTCCTTCCTGCCTCACTTACGTTGCTTTTTTTTTTTTTTCTGTTTTTTTAGTTTTGGCTGTGTTGGGTCTTCCTTGCTGGGTGTGGGCTTTCTCTAGTTGAGGCGAGCGGGGGCTACTCTTCATTGCGGTGCACAGATTTCTCATTGTCTTGGCTTCTCTTGTTGCGGAGAATGGGCTCTAGGCGTGCAAGCTTCCGTAGTTGTGGCTCGTGGGCTCTAGAACGCAGGCTCCGTAGTTGTGGCGCACAGGCTTAGCTGCTTTGCAGTATGTGGGATCTTCCTGGACCAGGGCTCGAACCCATGTCCCTTGCATTGGCAGGCAGATTCTTAACCACTGTACCACCAGGGAAGCCCTACGTTGCTTCTTAACAGCAGAAATCTTTTTCTATTAACCTCTGGATCTCTGGTGACTGGCCCATGGTACACACTCGATAATTGCTTGTTAAATGAAAGAATGAACAAATAGGTATTTTTCTCTAATTCCTAGAAAATACAGAAGTAGGAATTTAACAGCATACTAGGATTTGTTGTTAGCTCAGGAATCGATTAGCCATTTCAGAACTTCAGCTTCCTGGCTTGAGGTCGTCCTGAACCTCTTTAATTCCTGGTTTTATTTTTAATATAAGGGCATAAGAGGTGAGCTGGAGAAGCTGAAAGTTTCCTACTTACTGCGGCTACCCATGGCTTTTCTGCAACTGGAATCAGACAAAGTGGTGAGGGACAGCATACCCCAGCAGCTTGGCACATAGCTTGGTTATCCCTTGTCTAGAAAAAAGAGGACTTGGGCTTTGGTATCGTTCAACCTAGTGTTGAAAACCCACTTTGCAATTTACTAGCTGTGTGACCTTGGGCAGATTAGGCTTGTAGCCTAGAGCTATGTTCTAGTAGGTTTTAGGCAGCTCCCTTCTGTGAGGACGTCATCTGCTTTTCAGAAAGCCTCGCATTTGACTGCTTTGATGGAATTACTCATGCCCTAGCTCATAGCCTCCTTTTCCATTTTTGAAATCAGCCTGCTTTATCTTCCAGACATCAGATTCTGCTGTTTGATAGCATGTGACTATCGAGAAATGTGATTATTCCTCTGACTTTACCCTGTTTTTCTAGTTTGTGATTGTATCTCAATTAACTATTTCCTTAGTTACTGATTGACTTAATGGAATCCAGCTTCATTGACATAGTTGTGAACTTTGGTTACCACTAACATCTATTTGAATCACAGTAGCTTGTCACATTGCCCTGATATTTTTACCGCATCTTCCAGAACCGCTGAAGCTTATTACCAATGGTCACTTCAAAATGCGTCAGTTATTTTTGCCTCTCAGTAGAGTTATCCAAATATCCAAATAACACGTTTCCTTGACCAATGAATCCTGTGTATCTTGTACCTGGGAACACATATTTCTGGTAATGCTATATGAAATTATCCAAAACTTAAGCATCTAAAGAAATGGTCATTTATAAACCAGGGCACAGAAATGAGTAACTGGGAAGGACCTCAGCAAGACCCAGTTTTTCAAAACTAGACTCCTACTGTATTATGGGACAACTTCTTGTCAACTTGCTTCAATTTATTAATCCTTTCATGATCCTCCTATTGCAATAAGCCAAGTTCATTCTTGTCTTCACAGACTGCTGATTCACAGATTCAGAAACTATTCCCCGAAGGCTACTAAATAATAAGTACCAGTGACATTGGCCCACATTTACCTAGGTTTGTAAGATGTTTTGCACCCATTCTCTCACCAGATTTGAGTTCTAGAACAGAGGACCTTACATGGAACCATCTTTACACTAGTAGAATGATGATTCTCTGTTCTATATTTTCGACACCCTGGCTGTGTTTCTGCCTCCAAGGCCATTGCTTATTTATTAATGCATTTAACTAACATTTATTGAATCTCCTCCTGTTTTAAGCAGTGCACTAGAAATTCTGGGGGAAATAAAGATGAACATGACATGGTTCCTTCATTTAAACCAGGGAGAAAAATTTATAACCAACAAGGGACTTCCCTGGTGGTGCAGTGGTTAAGAATCCACCTGCCAATGCAGGGGACACGGGTTCAAGCCCTGGTCCGGGAAGATCCCACATGCCATGGAGCAACTAAGCCCGTGTGCCACAGCTACTGAGCCTGTGCTCTAGAGCCCGTGAGCCACAACCATTGAAACCTGCATGCCCTAGAGACTGTGTACTGCAACTACTGAAGCCTATGCACTCTAGGGCCCATGTGCCACCACTACTGAGCCCGTGTGCCACAACTACTGGAGCCCGCGGCCTAGAGCCCGTGCTCCACAAGAGAAGCCACCGCAATGAGAAGCTCAAGCCCCTCAATGAAGAGTAGCCCCCGCTCGCCACAACTAGAGAAAGCCCACGCACAGCAACGAAGACCCAATGCAGCCAAAATATAAATAATAAAATAATAAAATAAATAAAATTAATCAACAAAGATACAATGTTAAGATACTATAATATATTTATATAAAGAGCTAAAAGAATACAGCAGGAAGAGAGGCTAATTCAGCCCTAAGCTTTAGGGTGGCTTCAGCGTCAGAGAAGAGGAAATTATTTAAAAAGAAAAAAAAAAAACCTAACAGCAAAACAAAATCCTGAAGCAAAGTAAGATTAATTTAATTTCATTTAAAAATTTTGTTAAATTTCATATTATAGATTCATACTTTTTTCTTGGGGCTGTGGGGGAACTATATGACAGGAGAGATAGTTGTGAAATCTAACAATCAATATGGGGTGTCACAACTTCAAAGAGGTTAGAAATCATTGTCCTGGTATCCTAGAAGTTTAAATGCTTGCTTGGACCTTGTTACATACAATTTCTAGACAATGAGTACAGAGAGAAATTTGTGACCAATAAGCAGAACTAAAGGGTTTTTAATAGCAATCACTTACTTATCTTTTTTAAAAAATTTATTTATTTAATTTATTTATTTTTGGCTGTGTTGGGTCTTCGTTGTGGTGCGCAGTCTTCTCATTGCGGCGGCTTCTCTTGTTGCGGAGCACGGGCTCTAGGCATGCGGGCTTCAGTAGTTGTGCCTCGCTGGCTCTAGAGTACAGGCTCAGTAGTTGTGGCGCATGGACTTAGTTGCTCCGTGGCATGTGGGATCTTCCTGGACCAGGGATTGAACCCGTGTCCCTTGCATTGGCAGGCAGATTCTTAACCACTGCACCACCAGGGAAGTCCCACTTACTTATCTTTATCTTAATAATTATGATAAGGTGACTACATGGCATCAGAACCTAGATGAGTATTTCCCATTTCATAAATAGGGACATTTAAGTTTTATACTTGAAGGATATTGGAAAAACATCCTTAATTCTCACTGTAAAGACAGCAGTGATTTCCTTTCTGTTTGGTTACAAACATTCTTGGTTTTGTGTGTGTGTGTGCGCACGTGTGTGTGAGGGCGCGTGTATGAGAAATGGTGTTTTTAGCATTAGAACATACCAAAACTTCTACTTGAGTTCTTTTTTAAAAGCAACTATAAAAGAAGAAAGAACAAACGGGATTTCCTCTATAACCAATATTGACTTAACTTTATAGGGTTGCAAGCCTGAACTCCTCTGTTTACTCATGAAACACATCCAGGCTATTGGTCCATTCGGATTTACTTCCAAACTTCACAGTTCAGACTGCACAGCCAGTTTAACTCTTGGCCTCTCAGGTGACATGATTTTCAAGGGTAATAGAAAAGACACAGCAGTGCTGGGAGTTTGTGAAAGAAACCCATGCCCCGGCCCACTGCCCAAGAGACTAGAGTCCCTCAGCAAAAGAGAGTTTCCACTGATTACACTTGAGACTTACCCCCTGTTTAGCCTTTGTCTCGAACCATCTGAATGTCAAAAGTGCTAATAAGCAACTGACTCACTGGTGGAATAAATTCAGTCTGGTGATTCTGTTCTGGAAGACTCTAATGACAGAGATACTGGCAATAAAACAACAAAGTAACTTCCTAAGTTTTGGAGTTGTCTGAGCTTCTCTCTTGTGAGATGGCATATTGATAACTGAGAGAGGGTATTGGAGATGTCATAGTAGCTCAGCTTCTTTTTGTATATGAAAGAAGCCCTGTTTAGATTTTGTCCAACATCCTTTTCCTAGCTCTCTCTCATTTTTTTTTACAAGTTCTCCAACATCTTTTTTAAAATTAATTAATTAATTTATTTTTGGCTGCGTTGGGTCTTTGTTGCTGCGCACGGACTTTCTCTAGTTATGGTGAGCGGGGGTTACTCTTCGTTGCAGTGCTTGGGCTTCTCATTGCGGTGGATTCTCTTGTTGTGGAGCATGGGCTCTAGGCGTGTGGGCTTCAGTAGTTGTGGCACGTAGGCTCAGTAGTTGTGGCTCACGGGCTCTAGCGCACAGGCTCAGTAGTTGTGGTGCACAGGCTTCAGTAGTTGCAGTGCATGGACTAAGTAGCTGTGGCTCATGGGCTCTAGAGCACAGGCTCAGCAGCTGCGGCACCCAGGCTTAGTTGCTCCATGGCATGTGGGATCTTCTCGGACCAGGGCTTGAACCCATGTCCCCTGCATTGGCAGGCAGATTCTTAACCAATGTGCAACCGGGGAAGCCCTCCTAGCTCTCGTAAAAGTAGCAAGTGTGGATCCCTTCTTAGAAGCCCTGGAATTATTTCACAGCTGTGACAATTGTTAGGAAAGTTTAATGAGACCTGGCAGTTTCCCTTAGAGTCATCAACATCATGTAAAATTTGACCACTAACTAAACTAATGCCAGAGGATAATAGCTTTGCATCCTCTCAATCACAGTATTATGCAGAAAAAAAAATATATATATATATTTTTATATTTTATATTGTGTGTGTGTGTGTGTGTGTGTGTGTGTGTGTGTGTGTGTATTCTGGTATAATCCTTTTTCATTTTCCTATACTGGCTCTTACATTGACCTATTTCAGGCAGAGATGAAAAATGTGAATATATGTGTTTTTTATATACATATAAACAGACATTTAGGTAATGGAAAAGGTCATTTTTGTGAGATGGCTAGTGGGCACAAGTGCATTTATTCATTTTAAGATTATGTTTCACTTTATAATTAGTGAGAAGCTTTTGTCAAGAATTTCAACTTCAATATTTCATGAAATTATCTCAAATAGAGCAATACTGGTAATGCATTGGCACACAGCAACCACCTTTTTTTTCCATTGGGTTAAATGTCTGTTTCTATAATAGCTTTACAATCATTTTTCTTTTGCATTTTCCTTGGAAACCTCATACCTCAGGAAAAATATTTCAGGCACTTTCACTCTAAAGGGCAACTCACATGTTTCACGGTTCATTTAAAACTTTGGTCAAGGAGTTAACCTAATGTCACATCTCTCTATCCTATATGATAGTTCTCTATGACCTGGAAAATAAAATTAATGAGCTATACTAAGTGTTTTTTATGTACCAGGCACTGCTGTAAAGAATTTACATTTAGTAACTCATTTAGTCCTCATACTAACCCTATGAATTAGGGTCAGCTCATCTAAATCAACCCATGTAGGCATCTTCTTGAATTTAATTCCCAATTTATTAATTCATTTATAAAATACTTGTAGAATGTATGCAAAGTGCTAGGTACTGTCCTAGGTGTTCTAGATACAAAATATATATAAGGCTGGATACTGATTCTTTTAGGAGTTCAGGGTCAAGCAATTAGTGGCCCCAGCTGCTGCAGATTTGCTGGACATTGTATAATTGGTACAGCATATTAATAAGGCTTCAGGCCTGTGGTATATGGCTATCTATATGGTGAATGCATCCTTTTCTATTCTAGTTAGAAGAGAGCATCAGAAATAGTTCACATTCCTGTGGGACAGACAACAATATTCATTTAAGCTTTTGCCTCAGGGCTGTATTAACTCTCCTGATCTCTGTTATAATATACTCTGAAGACATCCAGACTTCCTGGAAATCCCACAGAACGTCTCACTGGAGCATTACACTGATGGCATCATGCTGATTGTTCAGGATGAGTAAGAAGTGGCTAGTGTGCTAAAGGCCTTGGTAAGCCACAGTGTTCCAGAGGGTTGGAGATGAAAATTCTATGAAGATTCAGGAATCTGACCCTTCAGTGAAGTTTTTAGGGGTCCAAGGGTCAGAAGCATGACAAGGTATTCCCCTCCAAAGTAAAACAAAATTTCTGCATCTTGCATTTGTTACCACAAAGAAGGAAACACAGTGCCTGGTAGGTCTGTTTGGCTTCTGGAGGCAACACATTCCAAATCTATTATACAAATACTGCTCCATGTACTGAGTGACACAGACAGCAGCCAGCTTTGAGTAGGAAAGGTCCATGTTACAGGGCAAATAGCCCCATTTGGGCCATACAATCCAACAGATCTTATGGTGTTGGAGGTGTTGGTGGTAAGAAAGATGCAGTGTCTTATGGCAAGCACCACTGGAAGAATAACAATGCAAGCCTCTGGGGTTCTGGAGCAAGACCATGCCATTTGTAGCATAGAATGATATGCCTTTTGAGGAACAGCTACTGGTGAGATATTAGGACTGGTAGAGGTAGAACGCTTCATGGGGCGCCAAGAGAATATGGGTCCAGAGCTGCCCATCATAAGCAGGGTTCTGTTGGATATGTCAAATCCTAAAGTCAGATGGGTCCAACAGCAGTCCATTGTAATATGGAAATGATACATCTGGGATTGAACCCCAGCAGGACTGAGGACACAGTAAACTGTATGTCAGTCACCACAGTTGCAAACAGCACCTTTCCTCAGCTTGCTCCTACGGCCCATATGAGGGGCCCTGTGCAAGCAACCAAAGGAGAAGGAAAAGCCCCAGCTTGATTTATGGATGGGGGTATAGGCTGAAAATGGACCATGGCTGCATTATAGCCATATTCAAGGATAACCTTGAAAGACAGAGGGGAGGGAAAATCTTCCCTATGGGTAGAGCTGTGAAGAGTACACCTAGTCATCTACTTTTTAGTGGAATGAGAAGTGGTCCAGTATATGCAGGTACGGGAAGTGGGCTGGAAAGAAAAGAATTGGAAAATTGGAGACAAGAAGATGGAAGCATGTAGATGAACATTAAAAGTTTTGTATTACACATTACAGCTCAACAGAAAGCATCCACCATAGAAGGGGAACTAAATAACCAAGTATGTATAATAACTAGACCATTAGACATAAGCCAGTCTTTGTCATTGGCCACCCTGGGACTGCCATAATTGGCACATGAAAAAAGTAACCATGGTAGCAGAGACAGACTATGCATTGGTCCAATAAAATGAACTTTTCATTACTGAAGCAATCTAGCTTCTGCTGCTTCTGAATGTCCAACTTGTCAACAACGAAGATCAATGCTGATATATCATTATGTCTTGATGAGACCAACTGAGAGCTTAGTAGTAAGTCAACTACAACAGTTTAGTGGCTTGTCCTCACAGAGATAGATACCTATTCTGGGTACAGTCTTGTCTTTCGCTTTTTAAAAAATATTTATTTATTTATTTGGCTGCACCAGGCCTTAGTTGTGGCATGCAGGCTCTTACAGGGATCAAACCCAGGCCCCCTACACTGGGAACGCAGAGTCTTAAACACTGGACCACCAGGGACGCCCCAGTCTTGTCTTTCCTGATTTCATTGCCTTCACCAGCACCACAGTCTGGGGGCTTCAAGAATGTCTGATCCACAGTATGAATCCCACACAATAAACATCTGAACAGGTGACACATTTCACTGTGAAGGAGGTACAGGCTTGGACCCATGACCGTGGGGATGCATTAGCCATATCATATACTGCACCATTTAGAAGATCCAAATTCACAGAACACTGGAATAGCCTTCTAAAGGCACAGCTCTGAAGCAACACTCTGAAAGGATGCAGCGCCATCCTTGTAGAGAAAAGCTCAGACCTTTTCCTCGTCCTTCAGCTGGTCCTATGAGAACCCTCTCCCGCTCTAACCCCATATGGCCATAGGTATCAGCAGGGGGGAGGGATGCTGTTGCAACTGTGGTGGATGACATGGGGATCTGGACTAAACCAGAGACCATAGGTGCCTTGTCCCAAGTAGGAGGAACACAATGAACACCAAACTGTGGAATCAGGAATGGCCTTACATTACTTCCAGTAATCCACTGGGAGATTTTGTGCTTCCTGTACTTGCAATTCTGGGCTCTGCTGGGCTGACAGTTCTGGTCCCCAGAAGGGGTGCACTCTTACCAGGGGACAGAGCAAGTATCTCAATGAAATATATAAGTTGCGGATCCTGCCAGGGCACTTTGGACTCCTTGTGTCCAGAGACCAGCACGTGAAAAGAGGAGTCGCCATTTTGGGAGGGGTAATTAATCACGATCATCAGGAGAAGGTGGTGCTGCTTTTACACAACAAGGATAGGAAAGTGTGTAGAACTCAGGTGATCTGCTTGGAAGCCTCCTGGTACTCCCTTGGTCCACTGTAACTATGGATGGACATGGACAGCAGCCCTGACTTGAAAAAGGTATGATTGCCAATGACTAATACCCATCAGGAATGAAGGTCGAGGTCACACCCTGAGGTAAGCTAACAAGACTCGTCAAGGTGGTCGCTGAGAATAATGGGAATTTAAAATGGACAACAGAGGCGGGAGAGGATGAGTACCAGTTGCAGCCCCAAGACCAGTTGCAGCAATGGGGGCTCTGGTTCATCTCATTAACCTCCTTCTTCTAAGTTTTCTCTCAGGAGGAAAGGCCCACAGGAAGCATGGAGGATCTGTTTCCTAGATCTGCATAGAGAAGCAGACTTGTCCAGAGCATAGGGTGGACTGTGGAAACCATGAAAATGTGCCACTGAAATCTGCGTGTTGGACCCAACCCTTACCCGCTAGATCCACCCCTGTTTTTGCACCAGGCCAATACATCCCTTGGGCTTCTTCTAGCCAGTGATGGCACAGAAAGTGTACTAACCTAAGCCCATTTCTGTGATACAGGTACTCTTAGCAGGTGGCTTTGGCTTGAGGACTCCCCACTGACCTGGCTGAAATTTTCTTAGAACTGTGCTGTAGTGTAAGCCTCTTTCTACCTAAATCTTTCCTCCCTCTCTCTTTCACTGGTGTCAGACTTGCATCACAGTCTGAAGGCTCTCCCCACTTCTCTCGCTTTCTTTTTTATCCTTCACCAGCATTTCCCCCAATAAATCTCTTGCATGTCTAATTCTATCTTGGCATCTGCTACTCAGAGGACACAAACTAACATAATGACACTGGGGAAATGAGACCTTATCTGACAAGAAAATGGTAGAGTATGAAGACTGAGAACCTACCATCCTGTACTAGATCTTTAGAAACTGTTGATATAATGTTTACATTGTTGTCTGAAAATACCAATCCACAATTTATTGTTTTTGCTACCCTAAAAAAGGAGGAAGTGATAGCAAAAGAAAATGAAAGTAGAGGAATCACTTCCTCTATCTTTAACAGCTCTTTCACTTTTTTTTTCTATTTACGGTTTCTGTTATTACTTAAGCTGTAGTCCATTGTACAGTCTGGTATTGTGCACATTTATATCACTTGGTATCTGAGCAAACATATTCCTATTACTAGAAAACCACTAAAAAGTGTGTGCCCTAAAGGCCTAAAAGCATAATCTTAATTCATATAAATGGGTGAATATTGTTACTCTCCTTTGAGAAGAGAACCAGACTTAGGAATCTTGCACAGTATTCTGATCTCATCTTTGCTATTAATGTTTGAATACACCTCTTGAATTCCTGAAACCATATCTTACTTTACTAGAAAATAGAGGTAAATTATTTGCTCTCTAAGCTAAAGAAAGACATTTGCCCAGATGGGTCTTTTATACAATAACCATACTTGATGGTGTGTGTGTGTGTGTGTGTGTGTGTGTGTGTGTGTGTGTGTGTGTGTGTGTGTGTGTGTGTGTGTGTGTGATATAGGAAAAATAAACTTAAGATTTAGGGTTGGAAGACTTGAACTCAGCACTACAACTTGTAAGAAACCTGTGTAAGTCCTATTGCCTCATTGAGTCTTGCTCACCTCAGAGGTTGTTGCAAAGTTCAAGTGAAATAGAGCATGTGAAAAGGCTTTGTAAACTATAAAATGCCATATAGATCTGAGCTTTTATGATGGTGATGATAATTAGGAATCTTCTGTGGCACAGCTTCTGATATATGACAGATGTATGTAGCTTAAGAGAAGCAGGAAGTCGATTTAGCTCCTAGTCTACTAGGGCTACCATAACAAAATATCAATACCACAGACTGGGTGGCTTAAACAACAGAAATTTATTCTCTCACAGTTCTTGAGACTAGAAGTCCAAAACAAGGTGTGGGCCAAGTTCTTTTCTCCTGAGGCTTCCCCCTTTGGCTTGCAGACAGCCATCTTCTTGCCATGTTTTCACTTAGCCTTTTCTCTGTGCAGACACACTCCAGGTGTCTCTTCCTCTTCTTATGAGGATACCAGTCATATTGGATGAGGGTCCCACCCTTATGATCTTATTTAACCTAACTACCTCTTTAAAGGTCCTGTCTCCAAATACAGTCACATTGGGAGTTAGGCCTTCATAATGTAATTGGGGGGGATATAATTAAGTTCATAACACTGATCATTAAGTATATTCAAGGCCTTTCTAGATCCTACTTAATACTGTCCTGGTCTATCTCAGGATAATGTGGTTCCTGGACCTCCTGCATCAGGATCACTCGAGGTGCTTGGGGGAAATGCATATTCCACAGTCTCATCTTGGGTCTACTAACTCAGAATCTTTGGGGTTGGGGTTCAGCAATTTGTGTTTTACCATCTGGATAAAATTTATCCAGACGATTTTCGTGTACCAAAGTTTAATAATTACCAATACAATGGAAAGCACTTAGAGAGTTTGGAGTCACACTGCCTGTGTTCAAATCCTGGCTTCAACAATTACTAGCTCAGTAATCTTTGCCAAATGACTTAATTTCTCTGTGTCTTGATTTTCCCATATGTAAAATGGTATTATTACTACCTTCAGATTGCTGTGAGAATTAGAGATAATTAGAGGACTTAATGTGCTATATGTGCTTCATAATTTTTTAATTTTTATAATTCTTCATTTTATGTTCTGATAAAATAATAGTTCCATGAACACTTTCTTCACGTTTATGCTCTTTTTTTCTTTCTTACAATGCCCTCCTCTCTCATCTCTAAATCCTACCCATCTTTTAAGATGGACTTTAAATCTCACCTACTTCATGTCACCTTTCCTAATCCCCATTGCAATCTAGTTAACTCTTAGTGTATTCCCTTTTGCATTATAGTTATTTATATATGCCTTGTTTCCCACTGGCCTTTGACAAATGATCCCATCCTCAAACACACACACACATACGCAACACACATTCATTGAGGGTACCTAGAACAGGGCTTAAATGAATAACTATTTGCTGAATGAAATTGAAGGGGATCTATTTTTTCAAGCTGAAGATTTGGCTTAATTATTTGCAAAATTCACTCTCTTTATGCCCATGATATACCGCAAGAAGTAGCTCATAATTTAGGGGCTGGTAGTGTACAGGAAAATTGGAAACAGAATTTTGACAAGTGTAAATATTTGTAGGGAATGAAGCTAACGTTTTCTGGATTCTCATATGCCTGTGATCAAATAGAAATGGACCCTTTAGTTCTTATTATGAATACGTGGCCAGAGAAACTGCTTGCAATGTAGCTCTGGAAGAGTAAAGAGCTTGAGAATGAGGTTGATGAAGGATGGAGGAATTTTGATTGTTAGAGAAACTTGGAGCCTACAGTTTATTTTGAAACTGTTTTTAGTAAAGGTTTAGTCAGGTTCATTCCTATGAAGGTTTGGATATGTCTGGTCTATTTTATAGCACAATAATACCTCCTGGTTTCCTGGTTGGCTGGTATTTGTTTAAAGAGAGTGGGCTGCTGGTCCTGACAGCATTTGAGAGGTTATAACGAGAGGAAATCTGATATAAAGCTTTTCACCTGTGAAAAGGAGGGGTCGCTGAGGAATAAAATCTGCCATACCCATGAGGTTTCCTGGTTAAAAAACCATAGTTTTGATTTCTTTATAGTCTTGTCCATATTTGAGTGGATGTTAATCATCCTTCCAAACGTGATTACACATCCCCAAAAGACAGTATTAAAATCTTGAAGTTATATAAGGTTCTGGTTATTTTTCACAGTTTGCACTTACATTTAATATAGTTACCAAAGCACCAAACCATGCTAGCGAGTTGTCACTGGGAACAGGCCAAGCATAATTCTACTGAAGACTGAAGTTAGGTTAACTGGAGCATTGCAGTGAATCTTGGTTATTTAGCAGGAAAAGAACATTAAATACACTTGCTTTTGTCTGAATTATCTGACCAGATATATTTTTTAAATGCTCTAAATATATAAATTTACATCTTCCTTTTCACTGGATCTAGTGACATGTTTACTATTTCCAGAACTGGTGAAAGTATTGTGATTTTCAATAAAGAATGTTAAATGAGATGATTTAAATGATCTTATCATCTAATTCTTTTCAAAAAAGGATTTCTTACTGAATTCAAAGGGATACAAGAAAAAAAAATCTCCACTTGGATTCAACCTGTTCAAAATGAAATCCATAACCTCTATTCTCAATGATTTCTCTAGTATTTCTTATCCTAGTTAATGGCTTCAAGATAGTCCAGTCACCTAGACTAGACCTAGGAAACCCTCTTTGCATCCTCCCTTTCCCTCTATGGAACTGGTCTGAAACTTCTATAGCTGCTCTCTACTAATTCAATCCTTCCTTTACAAATTTACTGCCATTGCCTTACATAACTTTATCTTTCATTTGGCCTATTATAAAGGTTTCTTAAATGATTTTCTTGGCTTTGGTCTCACAGTCTACCAAACTATTCTTCATGCAGTACCAGCATTGAGATTTGAAACATATAACTAAAATTCATCATGCCAAAAAAAAAAAAAAAATCAAAAAATCAATCATGCCCTGCTTAAAAACCTTTAACAGTTCCTTATAACTCACTCACTTATAAATTCCAGGCTCCACAGGATGGCCTCTAGACCTTCCCATGATTTGACTTCTACCTACCTATCCAGCTTCATTTCTCCATGCCCATCTTCCCTCTAACCCAAATCATACCTACCTGGTTACAGATCCAGAAGTGTCCATGCTGTTTCATGCTTCCATGTCTTTGCACATATTGCTCTGTGTGGATGCTCTACCTTCTCCTTGTCTACCTGGGGAACCTCTATTTGTTCTTTGGTACCCAGGCTAGCATCTCTTCATCTGTGAACTCCTCTTCATCCCACCACTATACTTGATAAGAGGTATGTTAGAGCATTTCATACTGTGCTGCACCTGTTTACATATTTTCTCCTCTACCAAACTGAGGGCTATATCTTATTCATATTTGTACTTTTGGTATCTAGGGCAATGCTTGGCACATGCTGAATGATGAATAAATTTTTGCAAACATAAATGTTTTCTTGTCTTCACTGTGTTTTATGTTATTATGGATGAAATTGGTTGTTAAGGTTTGACTTTTTTTTTCTTCTGTTTCTCCATGTTATCACTGACAGGCCCTAAATCAACATCTTTTCAGCAGAATGAGATCTAAGATATGTAGGCCCATAAAATTATGATAATAATGTGTAGTCATTCCTTTAAAAATTAATGTATTAATTTTTTTTTTTGCATTTATAGTACATGATTAGAAAAGAGCATAAAATCCCTGTAGCGTTTGCCTTGTGATGAAAGAGAACTGCTAATTTATCTATTTGTGTAGTTAGGAAGACAGAGTCCTAGTTGAATGAAATAGCATTGAAAGCAAGCCTTGAAAAGAAGCTGAACTGATGATATAATCTGGGGATCTTCTTTGAAAAACCCAGAATTGATAGATCCTGGGAAGTCCTGAAAGGATGGAGAATGTTAAGAGGATAGGATATAAGAAAAATAAATTAAATTTACATTTACCAAGCATCTAGTCACTGGTAGTCATTTTACATATTAAATTAATTTAATCCATAACAATGACCCTATGAGGTGGACATTGTTATCCCAATTTTGTAGATGAGGTAGGTAACCTGAGGCATTAGGTACCCTCCAAGGTCCTGCAGCTGCAAAGTCGTAACTAGATCTGACTGACGCTAAAGTTTCCTTCCCTCGCTGCGTGCTGCCCTGACTTTCAAAGTTCCCAGAGCTGCCCGTGCTGCTGTGTGCAGCTTAGTAACACATACAAAGACACATTATTTGCTCCTATTTGCAGTGATCATATGTAGGTGGCTCACTTACTAGTTAACGGTAATAATTTTATTTCCAATCCCAATCCTCAGTTTTAAAAATTTAGTAATGAATAGTCATGCATTTATTGATGATGTTAGATAATGAATTGGAAGAATCTTTTTGAGCGTCTCTTACAAAACAACATGAATGCATTTTAAGTAGGCTTAGTGGAGAAAGCATACTTCTAAATTTTTCTTTGGTGTGCCCCACTGCTGCTCCCTTTGGAATCCAGAAACGACTGCTGTCTGGAATAAAAGGCAGTTTGCTCTTGCTGCCTCCTGTACGTTGCTTAGCCTGGCAGTTTGTCACTCTCCTGGGCAAGAATCCAGCTTGTGGTAGTGAGGTGGTTTTGTGGCAGAACTCCACAATTAACCACAAGTTCAGTGTCAACGGTAGGCTGCCACCGTCGTGGCTGTGATCCTTCAGATCTGCTGGGATAGCCAGAGCTGAAGAAACTACCGCTTGTCTAAGGAGGGAACAGGAAACTTGGAAAGAGTTTGCATTGCTGTTTATTGTTCAAGATTCAGGTTTTAGGTTTAATACAAAAAAATCCAGGAAATTTCAGATTAACAGTTATAGATTTAATACTTTTACCAGTTACTTTTGGTAAAAATATAGTGAATTTGTGTCATAGATACAATTGTTGCTCTGAAAACTAGAAATAGAAAAAGAAAAATTCCTACAGTGGTAGAATATATTCTTTCAAAGCAAAAGAAATCTAGGTACCATCACTTGAATAAAAAAAAAAAATTGACCCACATGTCTCTTAAACATTACATTGGAAATTAAATCAAACATAAATATAAATAACGTTTTCTATAAGTCTAAGAGAAATGTTCTTTTACTGACTTTGCGCAAATGGATGTTAAGAAAAATATTTTCAGTAACAAAATGGAATCTTTTTTGTATTAAATCATGTTTTAAAAGTTTCAGTTAAAATTCATTGACTAATAAAACACAACAGCAAAAACCTAAGGACATACAACCAAAAAATCTGATTTAAATTGTTCTGAGAAATAAAAACATACTTCAAAGATTTTTGAGCATTAACTGAGTACTTATGCATGGCATGGAGACTAAAACAGGATTCTTGGGTTTGAGGAGTATATTGAAGACTTTACCATGTAAACAAACATGAACTTTTGTATAACAAATAGTAACAATAAACTCCAGTTGCACATTACGGCCATACCATTTCTCTAGCCTCTTTATTTCTTACATTTTTGTACTTTGCCCCTTCATGCCTTACACTCTAGTCATAAAATACTTGTAATTATCCAAATGAACTATTCCTCCAGATTTTTAAACTTGTTTGCTTCTTTTGCCCAGATTATCTTTTCTCCTACTTTATTTAGGTAACGTCTCATCTTTCAACACTGAGCTTAGAAATCTCTTTCTCTGATTCCTCAAGAGCATTACTCCTTGCCTGGTACTCCACCCTTGGTCTGGGTTAGGTGTCCCTCCTCTGAGCTCACAGAGTACACTGAGCTTGCTTACATTTAAATCACAGCTCCTGTTACACTGGGCTCTAGTAGTCTTTTTACTTTTCTAGCTTTCACCATGAACCCTTAAGGGCAGGAACTACACCTTTCATCAATGTATCCTTGTCAGCGAGCACAGTCCCCAGCACAATGCCAGGCACTTGATAAACACTGAATGAATGAATGCATTCATTAAGGGAGAGAAGGCAGAAGGGAGTGGTTGCATAGGAGAGTTGAGGAAGTAAAAGAAGTGAGGGATTAAATATAGAGATGAGAGAGAGAAAGTGGACAGAGGGGAAGAGAGAGAGAGGAAGACAGCCATCCAGACACTGGGGACTGGTGGAGGAGAAACAAATCTTGAAAACAAGCTGAGACAACAACACAGTAAGGAGACTCCAGAGAAGAATGACTTTCTCCTTAATAGTTCTCAAGCACTGTTCCCGACAGTTTTTATCACGTATTCTCTTGTGCTCTTTAATGGTCTACGTACATAGGTCCTACCTCTCGTATAAAGCTGCAGCTTTAGGAAGCTTCTAAAGAAGTTTATAGTTTTTTAATGTTCTAAATAGCATCTAGCACAGTGCTGTGCATATAGAGGACACTCAATAAATACTTGTTGAGATGATCTAAAGAGTGAGTCAAAGTGAGGTTCAGATTCAGAGATGAGTATTAGCTGGAAGGAAAATAGGTAGTATTGACACACTTAGGCAACAGAGTTGCCACTGCACATTGAAAACAGAATGATCCTTTCTATACCAGAGAAAAACCAGTCTTTCTTTTTATTTTCAAATGTAAGTTTGAAAATGTTAATTCTTTCATTCTTTCAAGACCTTTTAAAGTTTTCACGTATCTTAAAGAATGGCTCTAGTTTTGGAATTTGGAATCTCAGTGATACTGCTTAATTTACTGGGTATTCATGAAAATTTCTTTGATATTAAAAAATTTTCAGACTGCTTTGTATCTTTATCCCTGAGAAATTAGGGTTGCTTTATTACGGAATTCTGAAAAGTTACATTTTAGAAAGAGAACTCAGTTCTAAGCACTTTACAAAATCCAATTCAAATCTATTTGTTATAGTCTATTTCAGAGGCTTTAAATCCTCCCTCCCTCCCTCCCTCCCTCCCTTCCCCTTCTTCCCTTTTTCTTCCTTCCTTTTCCTTTCTTTCTTTCTCTCTCTCTCTCCCTCCCTTCCTTCCTTTTTTTTTTTTTTCTTTTTTTGTGGTACGTGGGCCTCTCACTGTTGTGGCCTCTCCCATTGTGGAGCACAGGCTCCGGACGCGCAGGCTCAGCGGCCATGGCTCACGGGCCCAGCCGCTTCGCGGCATGTGGGATATTCCTGGACCGGGGCACGAACCCGTGTCCCCTGCATTGGCAGGCGGACTCTCAACCACTGCGCCACCAGGGAAGCCCTTTCCTTCCTTTCTAACATTTTTTCTTTTCTTTCCCTTCCTCCCTCCCTGCCTTCTTCCTTTCCCTCCTTCTCTCCTTCCTTCCTTTCTTTTGGCCCAAGGGTTCCAAAGAGGGGGCTTCAGGTCAGAGTAGGAGGTGTCAGAGACCTGCCAGTAGTCAGGCTCTGGGTTGGGACATCTCCACCTCAATAACAGCAGTCTGCTTTTATGTGCATGACATTTCTTTTGAAAAAATTCGAAAACCATGGTTGAGAGGTGACAATATAGAATGAGAACAGTAATAAAAAGCTCTTAAAGAACTGGTAACATTTATTCCCTGCTTTTCATCTGCTCTTTAGAGGCTGCTCCATGAATTGAGCTGGGGAGTCACGTGAACATGGGACAGTGATAAGGACTGGATAGAGTCTTATCCCTCATCCATCCACCTTTACCACCCTTTCCTATTTATATTCCATGCTAATAGGGTCACCAATGGGCATAGGGACTCAGATCCATTTAAAATATTTAATTTTGTAAGGGAATTTCTGGGAATACTGCTCTAGAAATGGATTTTCTTTACATCTGGACTTTAGAGTTCAGGAAAGAATCCTATCTTCTTTTTCAAAAAGAGACTGAAAGCACAAGGTATAAGGATGGGGAGTTAGACTTATCAGAGGACAGGACAGGTGGGGAGGAGTTGCTGAGACCTAATATGAGGACCATTTGTTATTTCAGCTTCTTTGAGGATGAAGGTTTAAAGAGAGAACAAGAGAATTCACAGAGAGGGTAACTTCCAATCAAGCAATGGTGAGAACCAGAGGTCCCAGGTGAAAAAGTGGGTGTTCTAACAGTTGGGCTGAGCCCAGTAATGGGACATCTCAATTGATGCTTGTAAGGTTAGACAGGTGGGCAGGCAGTGGCATCTAGAAGGTCCACCAATGGGGTCCTTAGCTGGTAGACTAATGTTTAGGGGCAGAGTGTTTGGCCCTGAGACTGGAAAGACCTAGGCAGGATTTTACTTCTTCTGTAATTAATTGGAGCTTTGGCAGCTTATTGGTGTGGGTTCCTAAAATGGAGAACAAAACAAAATTCTCATCCTATAAACTGGGGCACATGGGAAAACTGGGTCTTTGGAGCTTGAGGGCAAGGACCTCATTATCAGAATAGAGAAGTAGACAGGGGGTTGCACTGCACCAGAAGGACTTGGGAGCTGGGTAGTAAGCACTACGATCCCACGTCAGGGATCATCAAACTGGGAGAATGATTCTAGTGGAGAGATCATGGGTCAAGACGTGAGGGAAGGCAAAGTCACGTAAAATAAGGCTGGGGTAGAGAATGTTGAGAAAAGTCAAAGGTATGCTGTCACTTTAGGGTTTTTTTTCACAACAGATAATGGTCATACATTCTTGAACCTAAAGACCAGAGCTGAGTAATTCTATTGGTTGTTTAAATCTGGCAAAAGAATAACTAAATAATTTGAACTCTAAGACATGTGGCCTACTACTAATCTCTGACAAAAACTGTAAACAGAGAAGGGAGTTGCTATAAACATAGCTAGCTGATTCTTTTGGTGCATATTTTTAGTTAAGTAAACTGATGGTCTTTGGTCACGTCCTTACATTTTATTTTGCAGTCCTCGCAGGTGCTGGAGTTGGTGTCTAGAGGGATGCACTCCAACTAAAGGTTATTGAAGAAGTTGGGCTTTTAGCCTCATAAAGACCTGGGAAGACAGTTCAGAGAAGGAGAACTGGGAAGTATGAAGAGGGCTTTGCATTTTATTTTCCAGATAATAGTCCTTGGATACAAATCCTTTTATTTTTATTTGTCAGCACTGAGAGTTTGCTTTAGTTTGGTGGTACAAATAATTCAAAGGTTGCTGTTAGCAATCCTTGGATCCTAAAAATACCTATATGTTTTTGGCATATAGAAATCAGAGCTTTTTAAGACTGGAAGGGATTTTAAGATCATCAAAATTAAATTGCTTCATTTTACAATTGAAAACACTGAGGCCTGTAAAAGTTATGTGACCTGCTTAATGCTGGACATGAATGGTTGGGCCAGGACTAGAAATGATGAAATGGATTTCTAGTCCACTACTATTTCCATTACCATGCCTATGCTATCTCAGATGACAACCCAAGCTTTTAAAACAACAACAACTTTATTTATTTATTAACAACAACTTTAATCTGAATTTGTTCTGATTTTCAAAGCAATTTATTATTTCCTATGACAATTTATAATGGGCATTTCAGTGATGCTGATACTAGTTTGTCATGCCCTTCTGTACAAGCTCAAAATGTATCCATCAAGTTTCCTATTTTAATCTTTGATTGGTAATGATGAGTTCTGTTTATTTTTAAATACATTTTAAAATGTATTTGCTGAGTTCTGTTGAAATGAGATTTTTTTAAATATTCAATTGTCATGGTGGAAAAAAGATCCCTTGGATTTTTATCTTTTAGGGCAAGCATTTGACTAATCAACTTGAAAACTCTATTAAATATTTTTTCCTTTACCCAAGAGGCAGACAAGGAAAGGGAATTCTGGTCTTTTTTCATCTTGGTCAAATTCTTGTGCTGATTTCTCTGTGATTTCTGCTATGCATTGTGAACTATGACCATATATGAAAATAATCTGTTTTAGGTCATGGCTGTGGGCAAAGATTAATTGGTGAAAAATGGGCCTGTTTGTGGGATTTACCACACAGTAAGGTTTCAGATCTCCCTGGAAAAATGTGGAATTAGCTCTTTGAGAAATGAAGTTCTGTCATGAGGTTGAAGGGAGAGTTTTGGTGGAGGGAAACACAGTTCACTCTCTAAGGCGTTATGATTGGTTAGATTCCAGAGCAGTCCCTTCGGTACAGCAAAGTTCTTCCCGCTTTCAAGTCAGCGTTTCCCACACGTAGCTAGTTTCACCAGTAATTCGCAGATAGCATCTTACTTGGCTTCTTTCATGGCCAACTGATCCAAACTGGGCAATGGTCTTGGAGAGAACTCCTAATCCGCCCATTCCCCATCTCTAGAACATGTAGTTACAGTGAAAAAGCCTTCCATGGGGAAAGAACTTTTCGACAGCAGATTTTCTATGCTCCTTGAGATGGATGCAGATGTCAACCAGTGCGTATGTTTGACAAGGACGCAGGGAGGATGGAACGGTAGTTCCTTCCCTATGAAGATGGTTCTTGAGGAAGACAATCTCGGTAGTTATCTACTAGGATGCTCCCAGAGAGCGCTCCACGTGCATGCTCCTCCCTAAAAGCCACTGCAAGGGCCTGCTGCGTGGCCCAAGAATCCACGTTGCTGTTGAGGTCAGACCTAGCCACAGTAATCAAGGTTTCTTCCCCATGACCTTGGTGGTGGCTGGCCCTTTACCAGGTCACAGCTCGGCTCGGACAGTCCAAGGGTCCACCCTAAACTGGGATGAAGGTAGAGGCACGACCCGCCGCCTCCCCCCCCCCCCAACTCGGTTTCTCTACTAGACACTCCCCTTGGGAACCGTAAACATCCTCTTTCCCTACGCCCCGGTGGTGAGCCTGCCTGGGGTCCGTGACTTACCCCCAAAGGGAACCTGCGCGCCTGGGGTCCCAGGATGGCGGGCTTGCCCCCTTCCACCCGAAAAGGACCCCTCCAGTCTCTCCCAGCCCGGGCGGGTCTTCGGGCGGCCGCGGCCGCGCTCTCCCCAGTCTGGGGACACTTAGTCGGCTGGGGTCCCCAGCTCACTTCCCGGAGGGCGGGCGGCCGGCAGTGCGAACCGCGGAGCGGGTGGCGGCGGGACTGGCCGGGGCGCGGGCGCGCGCGGGCGGCTGGCGGGGCGCGCGCCCGCGGCCCGGACAGCCGCGGGGGAGGAGCGCCCGCCAGCCGATCGCGCGCCCAACGGACTAGGCTAAAGCCGTGAGGTAACTGTTGCAGCCCGCGGGAGCTGGGAGGCAACACCGAGGCTCCAGTCCCGAGAAGTGCCCGAGGGAAAAGGAGGGGGTCCTGCCGCAGCGGTCCCAGGCAGAAGCCCCTTCCGCCCCTCTCCTCAGCCAGCATGTCGCGGACCCCGCCGCTCCTCCGCCCGCGCGGCGGGGACCCTGGGCCACGGCGGTGGGCGCAGCCCTGACGCGCTGCCGAGCCGGGGGGCTCCTCGAGCGCGGGGGCCAGGCGGGAAGGAGCGCGAGCTGCAGCTGCGGTCCGAGCGGGGCGTGCCGAGCCCCTGCGGCCACCCCGCGTCCCGGCCATGAGGAGGGACGAGCGAGACGCCAAAGCCATGCGGTACCCGCAGCCGCCGGACGGGGCCGGCTCGCCCCTCGAGAGTCTGAGGAACGGCTACGTGAAGGGCTGTGTGAGCCCCCTGCGGCAGGACCCCCCGCGCGGCTTCTTCTTCCACCTCTGCCGCTTCTGCAACGTGGAGCTGTTGCTGCCGCCGCCGCCGGCCTCCCCCCAGCAGCCGCGGCGCGGCTCTCCCTTCTCCCGGGCGCGCCTCTCGCTGGGCGCCCTGGCCGCCTTTGTCCTCGCCCTGCTGCTCGGCTCGGGGCCCGAGAGCTGGGCTGTCGGGGCCGCCCGGCTGCGGACCCTGCTGAGCGTCTGCTCGCACAGCCTCAGCCCCCTCTTCAGCATCGCCTGTGCCTTCTTCTTCCTCACCTGCTTCCTGACCCGGACCAAGCGGGACCCCGGGCCGGGCCGGAGCGGTGGCGGCTCCTGGTGGCTGCTGGCGCTGCCCGCCTGCTGTTACCTGGGGGACTTCTTGGTGGGGCAGTGGGGGTCTTGGTCTTGGGGGGACGGAGACGCCGGGGCCCGGGCCCCGCACACGACCCCGGCGGTGGCCGGCAGGCTGTTCTTGGTGCTGAGCTGCGTGGGATTGCTGACGCTCGCGCAGCCGGGGAGGCTCCGGCACAGCATCCTGGTGCTGCTCTTCTCCGGCTTCGTCTGGTGGGTGTCCTTCACCAGCCTCGGGGCGCTGCCTCCAGCCCTCCGGCCGCTGCTGTCCTGCCTGGTGGGGGGCGTCGGCTGCCTGCTGGCCCTGGGGCTGGATCACTTCTTGCAAATCAGGGAAGCTCCCCATCATCCTCGGTTGTCCAGTACCGCGGAGGAAAAAGTGCCTGTGATCAGACCCCGGAGGAGGTCCAGCTGCGTGTCATTCGGAGAAACTTCAGCCAGTTACTATGGAAGTTGCAGAATGTTCAGGAGACCTTCATTGCCTTGCATTTCGAGAGAACAGGTATGTTACCAGAAAGCAAAGTTTGGTAAGGAAGGGAGGGAGGTTTTATCGCTTCAGTTCCCGAGTTGAATTAGCGTGTTTGAAAGCATGTTTACTTCCATGGTGAAAAAAAGACAATTTTTATTCTGAAAAGAATTCCTAAAATACAGGAAGCTTTTAAAAAAATGCATAAGTACCATTTATCTTTGAATAGAAATGAAATAGCAGACTAAGCATGTCTCACTTTTTAAAGAGTTTGTTAATGTAGTAGATGCGTTCTCAGAAGAATGAAGTGAATTATTTGAAGTATAATAGATTGACTACTCCCACTTTGGCATAGTCTGATGTGTAGCTTTTTGGTGACATTTATCTGTTGCTGTTATAATGGTGATGTCTCCCCAAAGATAGCGTACAGCCATTAGAATGAGTGGGGAAAAAATATATATATATGCATTCTAATCAGTGTGGTTTCATTATTCTTGATAATTGAGAGGACAAATCTGAGATCTCATAATAAAAAGAGAAAACAGTGGTGAGTTTTGGAAGAGACTTGTTAATTTAGATAAAAAGACTGTTGGGGATAATTATAAGAGATTTCTCCCCCACCCTCCACCCCAAATTTCAGCAGTGTAGGCTAATATAATCTTTTACAGACTAACTCATGGTCCTGTGTGTTTGTTGCATAATTAGGAGAATGTTGTAACAATTTAACCTTTAAACTTAGTAATGTTTGGAACTATGCCAAAAGCATTTGTACAATTTCTTTTCCTGTAGGTTTATATGCTTTTGCGTTTTAAAAAAATGGAAATCATCATTAGGGAAAGAGTGTCTATTTTTGTATAGCCTAGGGAAATCTTACCTGTTTTACATCACTAAGAAACTCACCAAGTATAGCGACTGTTCACAGAGCATTTACTAAGTGCAAAATCCTTATATTGTCTTAAACCCTCACAAGGACTCTGTATGGTAGGTGACATTAACCTCAAGTTAGAGATGAGCAAATTGAGGCTTATAGAGATTATCCAACTTCACACATTTAGTAAGTGGCAGTGCTGGGATTTGAACCTAGATTTTTCAGTTTTCAATGATGTCTTCTAAGCAACTAAAAGGATGAGTGTAGAGGTTTTCCTTAAGTAGGAGAGTAGGAGTCTATACTATTGGTTTTCAATCTTTTCGATTAGTGATATGCTTTACACCAGGGACCCAATATATTTGAAACAGAAGTTTCTTATTACTACATCTGATGCTCTTTGCTCTTCAATATAATCTACAAGCTATTACACTATCCGTAGTGCTCAAAGAGACAACACCTTGCTCCCTGAAAAGTGTTTTCAGAGGCTGCTTTGTGGTCTGTAGTTATTTGGCCAAATGCTTGAAAAAAATTGTTCAAAAAATATCATGGCTTTTGTTTTCTCAGTTTACTGCCAGTGATAATAGACAATGCTCAGAATAATGTGTATCAAGAGAAAAATTGTCAGGAGAAGAGTCACTGTAGAGCAGAGTCATATCAGCTATTTTCATAGACTGGAACAGCGTTTGACATTTGACTATTTGCAAATACATTGTATTTTTTAACACCAGGAAAGTGTTTTAGCACAGTTTCATCACATTTGTAAACAATTTTCCTGAGCTTAGCAGCGTTACAGTTTAACGTAACTGAATTGCAATATATTGGCCTAGTGAATTATGGGTGTTATCTTATAAATTGAAAACTCCTGATCTACTTGATCCTGGTCTGGTTCTCTTTCCATCACAGCAACCTTTTTTCAGCCGTTAACTAGGTGCGGCATTGTTATGCTAGGTAGCTTTATTAGTTGTATTAGAGGAAAATATTGTGCTTTCAAAATTTGTGCTTTTAAAAAGGGCATATTTTATTAGTGCAGAAAACCCTTATTCACATTCCACTATGAATAGGAACATTTTCTTGGTGGAGGGGGTCTTAAATATATGCTAATAGTTCAAGGGTTTATACATGGTTAATGTTCAGTGTCATAACATAATACTCTTTCGGCAATACTAGAAACTACTAGATATTTTTAGCTTGGCAGAGGCTGTAATAAAAATTTTTACTTATGCTTTTTCCTGAAGTTTAACAGTGGATCTGTGGTTTTGTTTGGAGGTATGTTATGTGAAAGAAATTAAGTGGAAACCAATACTTTTATGGAAGTAAAAGATCAAGAGATTTTCTAATTTTCAAAGTGCTAAACTTTGTATGTGATAATTGTAAAGTCACTCGTTTCAGAAAGTGAAGGGAGACAAACGGTTTTGGGTGGAAGCTGATATAGGAGAAAGTCTCCTGGATTCATAGAGGTTCAAGGGTAAAGTCTTAGCCCTGCCGTCATATTGGAAAAGTTGGTGAGCCTTTCCGAGTCTGAGTATCCTGTCAAATCAGGGGATCCAGTAGGTGAATTCTGTACCACCTTCCAATTCTAGAATTCATTTCTTTTAGTTAGTTTACACTTTTTGTAAGGTATAAATAAATGTATGACTAAAACTTCAAAAGTTAATAGATCTTGAAGTTTTACTTAAATGTTTAATGTTGATATTGCTAGCCTATATTTTCCAAGGTGTGATAATTGGAAAATATCAACAAATATTCTGTATTATTTGAAGAGAAAGAACTTTTAACACGTATATGTGGACTTTCATTTGTGGATTGATAAAATTATTACGCTTTCATTTCCTTAAGAATTTAAACGTTTTTATTAACATCTTTGAAAAACAATTGAAAACTCATATTAATATAAATGTTTTTAATTGTGTGAGAGTAGATTCAAAGTAATTTTTAACATTTGGGATGTTATGTTAGATACTGTATTGAAAAATAGTGGCATATGTTTGTAAAACGTATGGTTTTTCATAATTAGGTTTAAACTTTAGTTACTGCTGACTGTGTTCTACCTTGGTGGGTTAATGGAAAGAAGCACTAAGTTTGTAGTATATTTGTGAAGAATCAGCTGAGACTAATAGGAAGTAAAAAAAAATTTTTTTACATCTACATGAGATGCCTTGGCCTGAATTTAACAAGCTACATTTCTATGTCATTTTAATTATACATTCTACAATGCAAATTTCGGCTGTCAACCAGATCATTTCATGTGTGATAGGCTAGGTAAATATAAGGTTTTGAAAGGCATAAGTCTGTGTGTGAGATATTTTTCTATACCTAAAATGCTGAGTGCTTTCTAAATGGTTAGGTAAATATTTAAAAATTCTGTGGCCTTAAAGCCCATAAATATTATTTAAAGTGTTGTTAATTTTGTTTAATAAAGGATACGCATGTAGTATGAAGCCTTTTTAAAAAGATTTTAAAGTTTAAGTGATTATTTATTCCCCTAAGGAATCTGCAAGTCATAACCCACCATGAATTTTTTAAAGAATACTGTGGAATTTGTGAAATTTAATGAGTGAGTGTTTTATTCTAATTTCATGTTAATATTTTGTAGTGAAACATCAGCCTACGTAATATTTTTATGCTTTATTTTGTAAATATTGTATGTACCCTTGCCATCAGAGTTATCTTCCAAAAACACAGATTTGATCAAATCACTCACTCTGTTTTAAAAATCTCTTACGGCTTTTCATTGTCCACAAAATAAAGTTCATGCCCTTGACCCTTGCTTGCAAAGTCTTAACCTGCTCTTGGCCTTGTTTTGTTGTTTTTGAAAGCCGTTAGCAGTTATGGAACACCTCCCCACATCCATCCACCGCTCTAGCTATTTGAGGACTGCTTATTGTTACTGACGTGTAGACTTTTTTCTTTTGATTTTACCATTCACACTGTTTGAAATCTCCTTTAAGAAACATATAAGATTAAGAAGTGTTTAGACACTACAGTGATGCTCAGACTAATGTATAAGCTGAGAACAAAACTCCATCCTAGTAGAGTTGGCCGGGTTTAAAAATAAAAGTTGACAAATCGTGTCAAGCAGTGATGTGGTGATGTGTGATAGAATATTTTCATTATACCACATGAAATAGTAACGTCTCCATAGTTTGTTTTCCCACAGTGAGTGGAAGGTAAATAGGGCCAACCATAAGTAAAACTTTGACTTTAGTATAGTTTAGTGATGTTTGTTTTCATTGTCCTCTGATTTTTTAATCCTCCTCAGTGGCAGGCGCTTCTCTGATTCTTTCCTTCTTCCCTTTCAGTTACCAAGTCAGCCTGTTTCCCTAGCGCATTCTCCTGCCTTCTTATACCCCACCCAAAGCAGGAAGAATCTATACTTGCTGAAAAAGTTTATTTCAACATAAATATGTTTGTATAGATATAGAAGAAATAGAAGAGATTTGGAGTTTATCCAATTGAAATCTGCTCGTTTTATAGAAAGGAAAAAAATTCAACTCCAGAGAGAGAAGAATATTGTCTCTAGGTTATGCCACGAGGTTTTGGGATACAGGGACTAGAACCTAGGTCTTGACTCCTAGTTCAGCTGTACTTTCCATTAAGAGCATATGCACCTGCAGTCATAGTTTTCCAAGGCTGTTCTTAATTTGCCAGATATCTCTAATTATGTGATAAACAATGCCCCTGAGTAAAAGCGGTTGAGGGTGGTGGTGGAAGAGAGGGGAGTGAGAGGTAGGAGGTACTCTTGAAATCACATAGTTCATGATGACCTTGAAGATAAACTTGGTACCTGATATCATTATTTCAGGGTGACTTGTCAGGATGCAGCTGGTCTGAAACTCAGGTGCCTTAAGAGGCCAGCCACATAGCCTATTTATGTTATACGTTGGGGAAGGAGGAGGGGTAAGGAAGAATGGAAGTGAACTGTTGCCTACTTTGCCTAAGGGCTTTCAGTTTAAATAAAACAAACTGAACAACTGTGTTAGCCAAGCAAAACTTTAGAAGAGCTGGGTTCTGTCTGTGGGTAGTTTCTGACAGTTTATAACTGTATATAATTGTGTATAAACAATTATAGTTTATAATAATTATAATTATTATATTTATTTGTTTAATTATATATTTAAATACATAATATTTTTATTATATTTTATTATTAAGTTTATTATAATTATAATAGTTTATAATTGTTCACCTTATTATTTACAAACTGATTCAGGTTTATTTAAGAGATTGTTAGAAACCTGTTCTTAGAACTTGGGGAAGAGGAGGGTGTTTCCCACTTTTTCTTTTACAACCTAGAACTTTTTCTCCAATATTAATTGACCTGGAAGATTATCTTATCTTTATAGATTATTCCCTCCTCCATCAGATAGAGTACATTGTTTGACTGCTTCCTTACATTTCGTACAACTTGCTTTCAGTATATTTTAAATTTATTTAGTTGGCATTTAAATTTGTTAATGAGAAATGCCATACATAAGACTGTACATATGTATATTTTTATATGGTTTAAGGAAGAAAATAAAACAAAAAAAGAAAAATGTCAAGTACTTACCACTCATTTCCTTTGTATAACCTCTTTTGCATCCCCTTCTCTCTGCCCCAGAGACAACACATCTATCTTGATTTTTTTTTTTTGCTGTTCATTCCCTCGCTTATCGTTATAACTCCCCTGAACATATTACTAAGTAATCTAAATAATATGTTGTCAGTATTGTCTGCTTTTGAACTTTAAGTAAATAGAATCATGCTATATGAATTCTTCTGTAACTTTTCTTTTTTCTTGACATTTGAGATTCATTCATGTTGATGTGGATAGATGTGGTTCACCTTTTTCAGTGCTGTATAGTGTTTCATTGTATGAACATAATAAAATTTATCCATTCCACTGTTCATGGACCTGTGGGTTGTTTTCAGTTGTTTGCTATTAAGCACAATGCTGCTATGAAATTTTTTGTAAATGTCTCCTAGGGGCATGCACACATCTAGAAGTAGAATTGCTGAGCTGCAAGGTATGCTCATATTCAACTTTACTATGTATGATAGGCAGAATAATGGTACCGTAAAGATGTCCATGTTCTAATTCCTGGAATTTGTGGGTATGTTACCCTGCCTGGCAAAAGAGACTTTGCAGGTGGGATTAAGTTAAGGACCTTGAGATGGGGAGATTATCCAGGTATCTAGGATTATCTAAGTAGACCCAGTGTCATAGGGTCTTTAAAAAGTGGAAGAGGGAGACAGAAGAGATCAGAGAAGGAGAAGTGACAATGGAAGTAGGATTAGAGTAATATAATGTGAGAAAGACTCACTCAGTCCACCTTTGGCTTTCACAGTGGGAGAAGGCCAGGAGCCAATGAAAGCAGGCAGCCTCTAGAAGCTGGAAAAGACAAGGAAATGCATTTTTCCTTATAGTCCTCGAAAGTAACAAAGCCCTTCCAATACCTTGATTTTAGCTCAGTGAGACCTTTGTCAGACTTTGGACCCACAGAACTGTAAGATGTTAAATATGTGTTCTTTTATGTGACTGAGTTTGTAGTAATTTGTTACAGGAATGTATTAGTTTGCAGTAACTGCTATAACAGTTGACATGGGTTGCTGTGACAAAGTACTACAAATTGGGTGGCTTAAACAGCAGAAATTTATTGTCTCACAGTTCTGGAGTCTACAAGTCCGGATCAGACTGTCCCCAGGGTTGGTTCCTTCTGAGGACGCTGAGGGGGAATCTGTTCATGCCTGTCTCCTAGCTTCTGGTGGTTTACTGGCAACCTTTGGCATTTTTTGGCTTTTAGATGTGTCACCCCATCTCTGCCTTCATCTTCACATGGCACTCTCTCCATGTCTCTTCATATAGTCTTCTCTCTGTGCCTGTCTCTGTGTCTCAATTTACCCTTTTTATAAATACCCCAGTCATATTGGACTAGTGCCCACCCTAATCATCTCATTTTAATCTAATTACCTCTGTAAAGACCTAATTTCCAAATGAAGTCACATTCTAAGGTGTTGAGGGTTAGGACTTCAATATATCTTTTTTTGAGGGACACACTTTAACCCATACAAGTAGCAGTAGAAGACTGAGACACTCTGGGAAGTTGAGTTGTTTTCCAGAATGGTTGCACAATGTATATTCTGCTAGCAGTGAATAAGAATGCCCTTGAACCAATGATTCCTATTTAATAACTTTAATTTTTGTTAGTCCAGTGAGTGTGAAATGTATTTCTTTGTGATTTTAATTTGCATTTTTCTAATTACTAATAAGGCTGAATATTGTTTATGGATTGCATTTCTTATTCAGGGATTACCTGTTCATGTCTTTTGCCCTTTTAAAAATTCAGTAGTTTGGGGACTTCCCTGGCGGTCCAGTGGTTAATACTTCCAATGCAGGGGGTGCAGGCTCCATCCCTGGTCGGGGAACTAAGATCCCACGTAACTCATGGCCAAAAAACCAAAGACATAAAACAGAAGCAATACTGTAACAAATTCAATAAAGACTTTAAAAATGGTCCACATCAAAAAAAAAAAATTAAAAATTCAATGGTTTGTTTTTTCTTCGTTCATGAGTTCTTTATATATTTTGGACATTAATCCTTTATTGGTTATTTGGGTTGCAAATATCTTCTTCCAGTTTTAGTGGTGTCTTTTGATAACTGAGATTCTTAATTTTAATATTATCAAATTTACCAATCTTTTCCTTTAATGGTGTGAGACTTTCCATGTCTTGTTTATAAAACTCTTCTCTATTGGAAGTCATAAAATAAACTCTTATATTATCTTTTCAGAGTTTTAAAGTTTTGCCTTTCAAATGGTTTTTATCCTCCTAGAATTGATTTCCATGTATAATGTGATACAGAGATCGAATCTCATTTTTTACCCGTATGTATATCCAGTTATGTCAGCACAATTCACTGAAAAGTTTATTCTCCGTTTATCAGCAATGCTGCCTCTGTCAAATGTGAAATTTCAGGGTGTGTGTGAGTCTGTATCTGGCTTCTCTGTCATGGTTCACTGATAAGTTTATGTGCCCTGTGTTAATGCTACACCATTGTAATTATAATAGCTTTATAATGAGACAGTATATAGTAAGTCTCGTCATCTTACTGTTTTTCTTCAAGAGTTTGTCAGTTGTTTTTGGACCTTTGCTCTTTAATATAAATTTTAGAATAAGTTTGTCAGGTTCTACAGAAATTCATATTGGGATTTTGATTGCCATTGCATTAAATCTTTTGAACATTTAGAGGAGAATTTGATTTTGATTGAAAATTTTAAGTTGCATTTTTCTACAAATTTATTTAGTATAACTTTTCAAATTTATTTTCTTTGTAATATCTTTTTATTATCTGTAATATCTTTTTTATTATCTATTTATTTAATTTGTTCAGCATCTGCATTTTTGTCTTCTTTTTCATTCCTACCATCATTTGTATCATTTTTCTTTGTTTCTTAGTCAACCTGGCTAGAAGTTTGTTTTTTTGTTTTTTGGGTTTTTCTGGTCACGCCATGTGGCATTCGGGATCTTAGTTCCCTGATCAGGGATGGAACCAGCGCCCCCTGCATTGGAAACGTGGAGTCTTAACCACTGGACCACCAGGGAAGTCCCAGTTTATTTGTTTTTTAATCTCTTCAAAAAACCAGCTTTTTGGATTGGTACTTGTTTTCTTTTTTTTATATGTTAATTTTTATTGGAGTATAGTTGAATTACAATGTTGTGTTAGTTTCTGCTGTACAGCAAAGTGAATCAGTTATACATATACATATGTCCACTCTTTTTTAGATTCTCTTCCTATATAGGTCATTGCAGAGTGTTGAGTAGAGTTCCCTGTGCTATACAGTAGGTTCTTATCAGTTATCTATTTTATATATAGTAGTGTGTATATACCAATCCCAATTTTCCAATTTATCTGCGCTTCCCCCTTGGTAACCATAACTTGGTACTTGTTTCCTATTTTATTTATATCAGCTCTTTTATTATTTCTTTTTTTCTTTTATTTTCTTGTTCCCTTTTTTTTTCTTTTTTTGGCCATGCTGCACGGCTTGTGGGAATCTTAGTTCTTAGTTCCCTGACCAAGGATTGAACCCTGGCCCTCGGCAATGAGAGCCCAGAGTCCTAACTACTGGACAGTCAGGGAGTTCCCTCTTGTTCCTTTTCTTAACTTTGTAATTGAGATGCTAAGCCCATTAACTTTGAGCTTTTCCAGCATATGCGTTTAAGATTATACATTTCTCTCTGAATGTTGCTTTAGTTGAATGTCACAAGTTTGGATGTATAGTATGGTTATTGTGCAGTCTGAAGAATTTTCTAATTTTCATTTTGATTTCCCTTTTGATTGACAGTTGTTTAGAAAAAAAAATTCTAATCATATGCAGGTTTTCCAGTTATTGTTGTTGATTTCTGACTTAAGTGCCTTTGGGCAAAGAATGTGGCCTAACATATGATCAGTTTTCATAAGTGTTCTGTTTGCTTGAAGAAACACATCAGTTTGTTAGCTGTCTGGTAGATAAAAGGTGTAAAATGTCCTTTTCATACCTTCTGCGTCCTTGTTGACTTTTTATCTTATTGACCCGTCAGTAACTGGACAGAGTATTAAAAAATCTCACTTTCCTGGTGTTTTCTTCAACCCCCTCCCACCCACAGTTTGTGGATAAGTGTATGGAGAATAGAACTTTACAAATTGGATGGAATTACTTATCAGAGGGACAGAAAAAGAATGCATGAGAGAGAGCACATGTCATATGTTTAAAGAGTCTGTGTAAGAAAGTAATGAAAATTTGATCAGCATTAATATATATTTACAAATTGCCTTTTATATGTGCCTGCCCCTAGAGAGATACTAAGACGACAGTCACAGGATCTGTATTGCAAGGAGATCACACTCTAATTGAGATTAAAAAAATGTAAATAAATAATTACAATTCAGTGTGGTAAGTGATATAGCAGAGGTATATATAAGGTACATGGGAGCTTTAGAGAAGGAACAGCTAACTCTCTCCAGGAGTAGAGTCAGAAAGCCTTCAGAAAGTATATAACAATTGAGCTTTAATCTTCAAAAAAAGTTTCTTATTGATATAAAATGTATAAAAAATGAATTTAAAAATTTTACTTCTGTGACCTTAGAAAGAATTTTTCAAAGTTATTCCAACATAATCTCCACCTTACTGTAAATATGTTTGGAATAAGAATACTTCTTATCAACTGAGAGACTATAAAGTCACAGAAAATGTACTGAGTCCAATCAGGCAAACTGTTTACCTTCAGTCCCCAGTCAATACTAACAACCAAAAAAGATGCTTAAATTTTCTATCAGAAATGTCAGTATCAGTGGTAAAAATAATATAAGCAATAAAGAAATGTAACCCAGGATTAGAAAAAAGGGATTATTATAAGATATATGTACCAAGTGCTCACTATGTGCTAGTCTCAACAACTCTGTGAAATAAGTATTGAAATCCTGTTGTGCAGCTGGAAACTAAGGTAGAAAGGTGAATTGACTAGCCCCACATCACTCAGCTAGCACACAGAAAATACCATAAATGCTAAATGCCATTTTCAGTGTATAACAAGCCCCTAAGAACTCTCCCAATTGAAACAACTAAACTACAGGTTTAAGCATTTTAGAATGTATCTTTTGAAAGGAATCACTGAGTAAGAAAAATTTCAGATCCCCAAAAAAAGAAGTGAAAGCAGTGTGGGGGAGAAAAAAAATGTTCCCTTCTTCCCTTCTAGGGTCTTTGTTTGGGCTATTAATTAAATTGATTTAAGACAAATTAACAGGGGAAAAACAAATTTAATTTTGTATATGGGAGCCCCATAAAAAAGTGAGACTCCAAGAAGTAACCAAAGCAGGAATCTTTTATAACTTTAAGACAAAGAAATAATAAATTTGTGAAGAGTTGACGAGACAAAGGAGTCTGGGCTTGGGGTAGTGAATTGGCGAAGAAGTAACAAGGTTTGTTAGAGCCAAGTATTCTTGGCCCTAAATTCCCTATCTCTGGTGATAAGGATGGCTTCCACCCTCCTGGTACTGGGATGGGTACCTTTCACATGGGAGATTTATCTCCTGCTTTTGGGGAGGGGGGGAACAAAGGAGGGTCAGAGTGTTCTTCACCACTGTTTCTCAAGTAAACTTTAATTCAAAATAAGCTATATGCCAAGTGACATATTTTGGGGTAGCACATTCTGCTCCCTTTCAGTAGGAATCCCAAGAGGTAAGCAGACATTAAAACCAGCTTTCATTTGAAGGTTTCTGACCATCCTTAGAGACCATGAACATTTGCTTCTGTTAGATATGGCTAGACTCAAGAGATAAAACCTAGGGTCTGTCCAGAGTCAGAAATCTAATAGAAAAACTACATAAAGCAGAGACCCCAAAGTGCTACTCTTCCAGTGTAAGGGTAAGTGAGAAATAAATATGACCAAGGAGATGGGATGCGGGTCTTGTATAACCACAAGAGGGCCCTCATAGGGTTTTTGTTTGTTTGTTTGTTTGTTTTAAATTGTAGTAAAATATAAATAATATAAAATTGACCATTTTGGCCATTTTTAACTGTACAGTTTAGTGGCATTAAGTACATTCATATTGTTGTGCAACCATCACCACCATCTAACTCTAGAACTTTTTTTTTTATCTTCCCAAACTAAAACTCCATACCCATTAAACAGTAACTCTCTCCATTCCCCCTCCTCCCAGCACCTGGTAACTGCCATTCTACATTCTGTTTCTATGAATTTGACTACTTTAGATACTTCATACAAGTGGAATCATTTGTATTTATCTTTTGTGACTGACTTGTTTCACTTAGCAGAATCATCTTTGGAATTCTAATAGGAATTACATTGAATCCATAGATTGCCTTGAGTAGTATTTACATCTTAGCAATAGTAAGTCTTACAATTCATTAACATGGCAGGTCTTTCTATTTATTTGTGTTTTAATTTCTTTCAACAGTGTTTTGTAGTTTTCAGTGCACACGTCTTTCACCTCTTCAGTTAAGTTTATTCCTAAGTATTCTTTTTGATGCTATTGTAAATGGGATTGTTTCTTAGTTTTGTTTTTTTAATATTTCATTGTTAGTGTTTGAAAATGCAACTGATTTATATGTGTTGTTTTTGTATCCTGCAGCTTACCTGAATTTGTCTATTCTAATATTTTTTTCGTGTGGAATCTTTAGGTCCTCATTTAGTTAAATTTTTTAAAAAATAAGACTTAATTTTTTAGAGCAGTTGAAAGTTCATAGCAAAATTGAAAGGAAGGTACAGATTCTCCATATACACTTTGCCCCCAACATGGCCATAGCCTCTTCCATTATCAGCATCACCCGCCCCCTGCCCCCGACTGTTACATTTGTTAAGACTGATGAACCTACGTCATAATCACCCAAAGTCCATAGTTTACGTTATGTTTCACTCTTGATCTTGCGCATTTTATGGGTTTAGATAAATGTATAATGACGTGTATCCATCATTATGGAAAATAAATACAAAGTATTCACTGCCCTAAAAATCCTTTGTGCTCTGCATATTCATCCCTTACCTCATCCCCACCCTTGGCAACCACTGATCTTTTTACTTTCTCCATACTTTTGCCTTTTCCAGAATGTCATATAATTGGAATCATAGAGTACTCATTTAGTTTTTTATCTAAATTAATGCTACTTATGTGGATTTAGAAACCTCAAGTGAAAATGTAAAGTGGTTCCAGGTGACTGATAGAGGTAAATTCAAATTCTCTAAGGCATCAAATGATTCCCACAGATAAAATTCCAAGGATATTGAGCAGTGCATAGTCAAAAATCCACAGAACTTGCGCAGAAACAAGGCACTATGAATGAGAAGCTGCAGAAAAACGTACACAGCAAAAAAAACCCACAAAGACTTCAGAGCTTAGAGCTATTATTTATCAGATATTAAAAAATGTTTAATATGCTTAAAAAAACAAAATAGAAGCTTGGGAAAATGGTTGGGGAATAGAGAATTAAAAGAATAATCATGCAGATTTGAAAAATAGAACTTCTAAAGATGAAAAAATAGCCACAGATTTAAAACCTGATGCACATATTAAATAGCAGTTGAGAGACAGAATCTGTGAACCAGAATGTAGATCCAAAGAAACTGTCCGTAATGTTTTGCAGAGAGAAAAAGATGGAAGTTAAGAAAGAGGGATCGAAAAAGTTGGAGAATAAAGAAAAAAGTTTAACATGAATTTAACTGAAGTTCCAAAAGGAAATAATAAAAGGGAAAACAGGCAATATTTGAGGAGATAATGGTTGTAAAATAGAACTTTACAGAACTGATGAAAAATACCAACTGATATCCAGAAAGCCCACTGAATCCCAAGCAGATTAAAGAAAAAGAAATCCACCCTTAGATTCCATCATTGCAAAATTCAGAACACACACACACACACACACACACACACACACACACACAGAGAGAGAGACACACACACAGACACACACACGAGAAGTTCTAAAAGAAGCCAGAGAGAAAAAAGAAGTTACCTACCAAAAAAATGAACGGCAGTTACACTGAAAGGTGACTTAGGAAGAATGGAAGCCAGAAAACAGTTGACTGTCATTTGTCATGTGCTGAGGGAAAATAACTGTCAAAGTAGAAACCAATGTCCAGCAAAACTTTCTAGAAAGAGAACATACTAAGACCATTTCAGACCAGCAAAAACTGAGAGTTTTTTTACCAGCAAAAGTATGCATACATTAGGCAGAAGGAAGAACTTAAATCAAGAAGGAATGATAGTAAATATATAGGTAAAATTAAGTAGCCTACATGTTCTGAAACATTACTAGCAGTGCCTAATTTGTGAGGGGAGAACAAGCTAGAACTAAAACTAGAAAAAAATAGCATTTACCTTGGAAGGAAAAATTAGAATAGTGAGATGATGTGAGAATCTTCTGTCTATAGTGAGAATACTAGGAGTGGAGAGACAGAGAGGTATAAATATTTTCATATGAAGAGAGGTCTGAAGATATTTCAGGTCTGGGTGTCTGAAAGGTTAGTGGTATTGTTAGCCAACATAGGCAGTATGGGGAAAGGACCTGGTTTGGGAGAAATGACAAAGAGCTTGGTTTTATTGATTAATGCATGTTTTCTCATGTGTATACTTGCTATCTCTAAATGGGATGTAACCTCCCTGGCAACAATGATCAAACATTTCTATTTTGTATTTCTCATAGTATATTTTGGAGTTGACAATGGTTATCTAATATTGTATTTACTCTTGATAGTTCCATGCTGACCTTGAGAAAAGGAAAGAACTCTAGGTGGAGATGGGTCTCAATTCCCTACTGTCTTTGGTATTCTCGTTAACAGTAAGCTGTGTTGCACAATGATGAAGCCAGACTGCTTCAGAGTTTCAATGGCATCTCCGCCACTTACAGGATATTAGGCAAGTTGTTTAACTTCTCTGTACCTCAGCTTCCCCAGGTGTAAACTGGGGGTAAAATAGCATCTGTCTCACTGATGTGAGGATTAAATGAGTTAATAACCTGTAAAGTTCTTGAAACAGTGTCTGGCACCTGGTAAGGTTGCCATGCAATATTGGTGCTGTTATTACAGTTAAAATTTTCATTCTTGAATTGCTTGGTACTTCATGCCAAATTACTCTAAAATTAATGGTGGGCTTCCCTGGTGGCACAGTGGTTAAGAATCCTGCTGCCAATGCAGGGGACATGGGTTTGAGCCCTGGTCCAGGAAGATCCTACATGCTGCAGAGCAACTAAGCCCATGCGCCACAACTACTGAGCCTGCGCTCTAGAGCCCACGAGCCACAACTACTGAAGCCCGTGCGCCTAGAGCCCGTGCACCAAAACAAAGAGAAGCCCGCGCACTGCAACTAAGAGTAAGTAGCCCCCACTCGCTGCAACTAGAGAAAGACCGCAAGCAGCAGTGAAGACCCAACGCAGCCAAAATTAAATAAACAAATTTATCAAAAAACCCCACAACAACCCTTTAAAAAAAAAATCAATGGTAAGGTTAATTGAAATTTAGATCTTTCAAGCAATCCCTTTTTATTGTCCTGAAACTCCTTTTGCAACCTGTATTGAGTAAAAAGCCTGTGCATAAGGGATAATATGGGGAAAATTCTTCCAGCGGATTGTTCAGTATTAGGACAACAAAGAAAAGATGCAAGTGATGAGTTTAAAAGAGATTAAGGGGACTTCCCTGGTGGTCCAGTGGTTAAGACTTTGCCTTCCAATGCAGGGGTGCTGGTTTGATTCCTGGTCGGGGAGCTAAGATCCCACATGCCTCGTGGCCAAAAAAAAAAAAAAAAAACCCCAAACATAAAAAACAGAAACAATATTGTAACAAATTCAATAAAGACTTTAAAAATGGTCCACATCAAAAAAAAAAAACCTGTTGTATAAAAAAATAAATAAAATTAAATTAAAAAAAGAGAATAAAGGAAAAGCAGCAGAAATGATTAAAAAAAAGCAACTTCAAACGTGATTAAAAGGGGTAATTGGGGCTTCTTATCTTTTGAAGTTTCAGAGTTAAAGGTTAAGAACCTTTGGTCCAGCAGACGAAGAATTTGTCAACTACTGCAACCATAACTTTCTGTCCCTTAAACTTTTGTTCCAGTTTGTCACTTTGGGGTTGGAGGTACACTGGAACTTCAAACAAATGCTCTCACTCATAATTCTTGCTTCATAGTTCACTGTCTGCTAAGCATGTTGACAGTTATGCAGCCCCACCCCAGGGCTGATAAGAGGGAAACAAGGGATGAGGGAACAGAAGGAAGAGAAACGGTGTCTAAAAAAGTGACTCCTCCAACCCTCCAGCCATTATGAGGCACCGAGCTTTACTGCTTCTTCAATTTAACGCTTCGTTCCACCTTTTAGATAAAGTGCCCTGAAGATCTTTCACTACGTAAAAGGTAATGGTTTAAAGCAGACAAAAATAATTATGGGTGTGAATTTTTACAAATATATGGGGACATATTTTTCCTTAGGGGGAAAATACCTACGTATACATTAGTAAACACCAATATTTATTATTTTATAGTTTGCTTTTGTTGTAAATTAAGTACCATGTAGAATTAACTTTACTATCTGAAAATTCATTCCTTCAGCAAACTTTGCTAAGGCTAACGTTCTGCTAGGAATTGTGAGGGCTATGAAGAAGAATCATGTATGGATATTATACCTAGGTGTTTAGTATAAGATAAAAGTGAAGATTTTATTTTAAATGAGAAAGCATTATTGTAATTTTGTAGTGTCTGAGGGGCTCAATAAAACCCACATTCCTTCCCCAAATTCTGAACAAACTGAGAAAAGAGTGACAGATGAGAGATCAGAATACCACCTTTATTCCTGATAAAACTCATGTTGCAGGACATGGCTTATATATGCAGACAGTTTTGCTTTCTAATCATGAAGCCCAGAATTAAATAGACATACGTGGTCATAGAAAGAACAGGGCCAGGAACATCCTCCTTACTTGCTAGGAAGGCCCATCCATGGAGGAGCACTGGAGAACTTCTAGCTAGTAGGTAGGCTCCCTAGAGCAAAAAGCAACAGGTAGAGTTATGCTTATGTAATTCTTTAGGCTAAACTTACCAATCATGTTAAGTTACTATTCCCCTTCTAAGAGAATAGTGAGGGGATAGAGAGAGTCCAGAAATTTAGGGAAAATTCCAACTCGTGGAAACTGTAGGATTGAGGAAAAGGCATTGCCTTTTAACATGAAAATAGGAAAAGCCATTTGTAATCCTAACAACTTTAATGCAACAGGTATTTTAAATTTTGTGTGGCCTGGTTTTTGCTACTGTAGATTTTTGCATAGTTGCATAGAACGTACTTAATTTTAAAACTGAGTCTAGGTTCTACCTTTTTTCATTTTTTCCCTCTCGACAAAATTGAGTCACTGCCTTCTCAGTGTGCATCTACTCTTAACATTCAATATATTTGTGTTTATTTTGTGTTCTTTAAATGCAGGGATAGTTTCTCATTCGTTTATGTATCCCCCGTGCTTGACATATAGCAAATAGTTTATTGAATTGAATTATTGCATTAAGTACTGTTCTTTTTACCACTTAACATGGCATTTTTTTCTAGTTGCTACATACTACCCATAATTCCATCATTAAAAATAACGTGAGTGGGATACCTAAAGAATACGTTCTTGGAATCACAGAACCCAGAAGCAATCTCCTCTAACAGGAGAAGATTGCTTTAAGTGAATGACAGTTTGTAGGTGAAGTTTTAGAAGAATATTCAAAGCTGGGAGAATGGAGACTAATGTAGGACCCTATGGGTTGGAATTCCCTCTTTTGCAAAAAGAGGTGGCATACAGTGATTATTTGAGGTGACATTGTAGTGGTTCAGTAGTGCTGAAAACAACTTTGATGTTACTTTTTCAGATATGCCTTACAAAAAAATGCTTAAGATTTGGTTAAAAATTCCTAGGTGTTTGAATGGTTCTCAGTTAACCAGTGTTGATAGAGTGAACACTTTCAGTGTTTAGAAGCACTTTAAAAAATTTTCTAGGGAGAACTTCACCTTCTTAATACAAATCTGCTAATTTTTATAGTTTACCAAGGAGGAAGATGGTAGTAAATTATTAGTCATAATTGTTTAGCAAACTCCAGAAATGTGATTATTTTAAACTAAGTACATTTATGTCCGGTAACCAAGGTTTATCTTGTTACAAGTAGTTTAGTTTAAATGCATTTTTGCCATGACTGTTTCTCATATGTTTAACTCTGTTTCTGCTTCCTGACAGATCTTGATGAAAATAGTTCATTATTTCCCTGATAAGTAAGGGTTGTCATTTTAAACACTGTTTCTCTTACTGTGCCGTGATACAATGATGCCCTAAGTGCCTTATAAAGCCTTGCCGTATACTAAGTGATCTCAGACATTTTGTATCTTGAATTTTTACCTGCTCATTAATAGTTATTTTGCTTGCTTCTCATTGTTAGCTGTTATTTCTTAGTTATCAGTCTTTAACAGACATCTTCCCCACCTTCCCAGTTTGTTACTGATTATCAACAGTAGGTCAGGAAACTAGTTAACCAAGCTAATTGGAATTGGCCTTAAAAGTAAGGATGGAGGGGCTTCCCTGGGGGCGCAGTGGTTGAGAGTCCGCCCGCCGATGCAGGGGACACGGGTTCGTGCCCCGGTCCGGGAAGATCCCACATGCCGCGGAGCGGCTGGGTCCGTGAGCCATGGCCGCTGAGCCTGCGCGTCCGGAGCCTGTGCTCTGCAACGGGAGAGACCACAATGGTGAGAGGCCCGCATACTGCAAAAAAAAAAAAAAAAGTAATGATGGAAAGAAAGTCTTTCTCATGGATAAAGTGTATGGACTTTGTAACATCTATTTTGACTATGCAGAGACCTTTCTTGCTTGTTTTGATAAAGAATCTCTGGATAAATGAGGTGTTAGCCATATTGATTCAACACGAGCAGCCAAATATAGATTTGTTTTTCCTTTTCATTTCTAGTGAGATATACTGTACATGCCATAAAGTGAACAAACGTTAGGTATACAACTGAACAAAATTTTACATGTGTATATACCCATATAATTACCACTCATCAAAATAAGGAACATTTTCAGCACCCTAGTTACCTTCCTCATGTTCTCTCCCAGTTAATAGCTACATCCAGAAATGTCCACAATTCTGACCTTTATCCTAATAGATTAGTTTTGTATGTTTTTGAATCTTTATAGAAACTGAAATTTGAGTTTTAGATCATTTTCTTATGTCATGAAGTATCGTTCTTTTGATTTTTTAATGTTATTTTTTCCCATTCTTGAAACATTCTTTCAGTGCCTACTATGGGCAAGAAATTAATGAGTTGGTAGATTCAAAGATGAATAAAACATACCTTGTCATCAAGAAACTTGGAGTCTAGTACAAGAAAAAAAATAAAGTGTCATAAAGGAGGTATAAACAAAATACAGAGAAGGCATAGGGAAAGGGAAGTGGTGTGTCAGTGAGGTCCTTGGCAGAAAATAGATGATACAGTCAAATGGGTAAACTTGCAAGAACTTAATGTAGGGGGTGAATTATAAAAGTGTGGGTAGAGTTAAGGGAAACTGACACGGAATAGTGAAGTATCTGGTGAGCAACAATAGGTAGCCATCACAGCCCTCAGACAAGTAAGGGAAGAGTTAGGAGGTTATTGTCAAAACTCAGAGGGCAGCTGTATAGAGGTCCATTTGAACAGAAGCTTTGGCTTCTGGTAGAGTGAGATTACTAACTAGAGGTGACATTACTCTAGGCTCACTCTCTTCCTGTCTCCATTGGCTGAATTCACCCAAAAGACGGCAAAGGAGACTGTTATTACAGTCTATTCAGGATAGCCTTCTGGGAACACAGAGCAGAGTGGAGAAAAGTGGAGAATGGCTCTGGAGGGGCAAATGAAATATACCCAGCACAACTGGCTTTCTAAAAACACAGTAGAGGACTTCCCTGGTGGTCCAGTGGTTAACTCTGAGCTTCTACTGCTGGGGGTGCGGGTTCGATCCCTGGTCAGGGAACTAAGATCCCACATGCGTGACATGGCCATAAGTAAATAAATAAAAATTAAAAACACAGTAGATCCATTCTCTGCAGAAGTGGAAGGATAGCTCCTTAGAAAGAGAAAATCATGTAAACAGAGGTGGAGGAGTAGTGAAATAAAAAATGTGCTCAGAAAATGGAAAGTATTTCAGTTTGGAGTGTGTGCTGGACAAAGAGGAATAGTAAATGGATAGTATTTGCAGAGATATGTTAATTTTTACACTGCTTTTCCTCTTGTTTATTATTAAATCTTGCATTATATCATGGCTCTTATAAGTGCATGAGAATCAGTGTTGACTTCATCATTAGTTTGAAGATATTGGGTCACGTTTTGAGTTTTAGCGTTGCTGTCTGAGTGTTTTGCACATGGTGACAGAGTACAAATAGTAGAAAGAACAGGAGTCATTCAGAGAGTGAGGCTTATAGTTAAGACTGTAGGCTCCGGAGTTGGACTGTCTGTGTTTGTATTCTGGCCTCAGAATTCACTTTCCAGCTTGATGACCTAGGCAAATTACCTAATCCAGGCCTCAGTTTTCTCATTAGTAAAATAGGCATAGTCATAATAACTTTACCATAGAGTTGTTGTGAGGATTAAATGAGTGGTTCATATGAAATACTTAGCCCAGAGCCCAGCAGGCACTGTCAAGAAATGTTACCTAATTTTTAAATTATATTTAGGAGGATGTAGTTGTCTTCAAATATTTGAAAGCCTGCCTTATGAAATAGGGATTAAACTTCCTGTTTTCATGAGAACTTCTGGGGACAGAACTGAGATTAATATGTATAAATAACAAATAGGCAGCTTTTTGACTAATATGAGAAAATCTTTTGGTCATTTAAAGTTGTTTGGGTCAGAATTGATTAGCTCGTGACATAATGATTTGCGTGCCAGGGGAAGTGTTCAAGAAAAGACTGGGGATGTTTGAAAGTGTATTCATGCATCATGAAAACACAACAAAACTAAATAATATCTTCAGGATACCTCCCAACTGTAACTTTATTCTCCAGAGTCTGTGAAAATTGAAGCGCTGGATAAACCACGTTGATTTCCTTTTCTCCTTCTCTATTTATTCCTCTTGAGAAGGTCAGTCCCTCCTGCCCCCCCTCCCCCGGCCCTCACCACCTTAATCCAGCTTAAATGTCATCTTTATTTAACTATATTTATTGAGCATATACACGTGTGCCAGGTTTTGTTCTAGATACCGTGATTAGTACTGTGAACAAGACACATAAGGGTTTTGCTCTAATGGAGCCTTAACAAAATTCTAGCACAGGTAAATAGAAAATAAAAACACGGTAAAATAACTTCATGTAGTTCTAAGTACTGTGATGCATGAAGAAAGTAAAACAGAATAATGGGTCAGGGTGGTGGAGGTGGAGCTTTAGGTAAGATGGTCAGGAAAAGCCTCTCTGAAGAGACGTTTTAACTGACACATGAATGTTGAGAAGGAGCTGGTCATGCAGGCTCTGGGAGAAGAACATTCCAGACAGAAGGACTAGCAAAGGCAAGGTCCCTGTGGTGGGAAAGACCCTGGCATTCTTGGGGGTTAGAAAGAAATACGGGTGGGCGGAGAGTGGTAGGTGAGGTAAGAAGCGTGTGGATCACATAGGGCCTTGTAGACCATGTTGACACTTGCACTTCTTTCTAACCGCATTCTAATGGGAAGCAGTGAGACAATTTCATGACATCATTTAATGCTTCAAAAATATTATTCTGGCTTTTTTATGGGCTATTGGTGGGGAGTATCTAGAGTGGAAGCAGAAAGATAGGTGGCTGTTGCAGTTGTCTGAGTGAGAGGGGACTGGCTTGGACTATCTCAGCGAACTTTCTTTGCCAGCACCCCCTCCCCGCCCCACTTTGATCACCTGGATAGAATGTCCTTTTTAATATTTATAATGTTTTACATACACTACTGTTAAAGTACCTTTAGTTACCTATGTGATTGCCTTCCTATTGAGAAGCTGAGTTCCTTAAGCATAGGGGCAATGTCTTATCCCTCTTCTGCATTCCTTATCCTTAGTGCTGCAGATAGCACTGTAGCTCTGTTATTAACATCGCACTTAATAAATGTCTATTAAGTGAATTCATATATACTCTTTATTAGGTTAAAGAAGTTCCTTTCTATTCTTAGTTTGCTGAAAGTTGAATGTCATCAAATTTTTGCATCAAATGATATGGTCATATAGTATGTCTTTTTTTCTTTATACTGTTAATATGATGGATTACATTGCTTGTTTTTTGAATATTGAACCAGCTTTTGCATCGCAGGGATAAGTACCACTTGGCTGTGGTGTATTATTATTCTTGTGTATTGCTGGATTTGATTTGTTAATATGTTGTTGAGGATTTTTGTATCTATGTTCATGAGGGATGTAAGACTGTAGTTTTTTTGGTACTGTTTTTGTCTAGTTTTGGTATCAGGGTAATGATGCTCCCACTATGAGTTGGGAAGTATTCCCTTTTCTGTTTTCAGAAGAGAGTATATAGAATTAGTTTTATTTATTCTTTAAATGTTTGGTAGAATTTCCGAATGATATCATTGGGAACTAGAAATTCTCTTTGGAAAGTTTTGAACTATGTATTCAATTCATTAATTTTCTCTATTGCTTTTCTGGTTTTTTCATTGATGTCTGATCTTATCATTGTTACCTTTTTTCTGCTTGCTTATAGGCTTATTTTGTTCTCATTATAGTTTAAGGTGGAAGCTTAGATTATTGATTTTAGATTTCTTTTCTAATATAAGCATTTAGTGTTTTAGCTTTCCCTCTAAGCACTATTCTATCTGTATGTCATAAATTTTGATATGTTGTATTTTAATTTTTATTTGGTTCATACTATTTTCCAATTTCCCTTTAAACTTCCTCTTTGAATTACAGCTTATTTAGAAGTTGTTTAATTTCTAAGTGTTTGGAGTATTTCTTTTATCCTTTTGTTATTGATTTCTAGTCTAATTTCTAATTTTATTATGGTCAGAAAGCTTACTTTATATGATTTCAGTTCTGTAAATATATTTGGTGCATGTGTATGATCTTTTCTCTGCTGTATTTACCCTGGATGGACTTGCTAGGTGGTAGGGTACATCTGTGCTTCAATTTTGCTGAATAATGCCAAATTGTTTTTCAAGTGAAGTGACGACATAAAACTTTGTGTAGGTTGAAAAAATTACTAATTTGTGACTTCTCAAATCTTTATTTAAATAAAAAATTTATAGTAAATTTATAAGTTATATTGAATTGATTTGAAATATTTGAATCTTGAAATAGAAATGGAAGTTGTATCCCAAAGAATATGAAAGTTGAAAAATATTTAAATAGTTCGAAAGCCAGTGCGGAATGTGAAGCAATATTGTTAAATGCTGTTAGAGAAACAATGGAACTGTGTTCATTTAATATTAATCAATTCTGAAGGTTTTCCTGGAAATTTGGTTTTGCTGCCCACTAAAGGTATTTCAAACCCATTTTATGCACCATACCTGTGCTGCACCAAGAGCAGATGGAAGTTCCTGGGGGAACTTTCTCAGTGACCCGTAATCTGAGATCGGATGATAGTTTTGGAGCTACAGAAAATAGTACTAAAGTTGCCACTGTTTCTGTTTTATTTGCCTAACAAACAGATTTCTCGTTGCCTCTTCTTTCACAGATCTTATGGATGACATACAATTCACTTTATTTATTAGTGTCTGATTGATTAGCATATAATCTTAAGATTATAATTCTAAAAGTGAAATGGATCTTAATTGAGTAATTTAGGAGTTTACTCAAATCACCACATAATTTCCTTTTTTTGAACAACGCAAAATATGCACTTCTCTTATCACACAGGTTCAAAAACTTCCTGACCAGATAGGAGATAGTTTTCCTTTAAAGCTACATTCAGAATTTTATTTCTACGATAGTAACTTGAAAGTATGCAGTTTCTCTTTTCATTTCATTTATTGAAATTGATTTTTATTGTTGTTTTTGGTAAAGAAATTTAAAATTTCACTAACATTTGTTTTTTAACCATAGGGAAAATGTGTTTTCAAGAAATTAGAGATTTGAATTTGAAATATTTTTTATGTTAAACATTCTGCCAATTTTTTGTTTAACTGTGGACTCTTCATAACATCAAAGAGTTGCATGTTTTAGAGCTTAGAGAAAAATGGACACACTGAATCCTAGCAACTAAAGGCAAATAGACAGCTACGTCAGTACCACACTTATGTCAGCGGTTTGTCCTATTTGCTTGGGAACTCTTTTGTTTTAGTAGTGTGTTTACAGTGAGGTCTTTCACTGGAGCAGGACTACATGACTGAATATGTACTCCGTGTTGTTTGAGTACATTCTGTATACAAACTTTAAGACCTATGTATACAGGCATATTTACTGTTATTCAGTTATTTGTTATTGGTATTTAGTCTTACTTACTGTATTTATTTTCTTTCTCAAAAGTATTTTATCTGTTCATGTTTAATAACTAGCAGTAGGCTTTGCATTTCTAATTACGGTGTCCTTGTATAGGGCACTGAGTGTGATTCCAGATAAGTTATTATAATTAGATCTGTATGGTTTATGAGCCACATGACTTGTTTTTAAGAGGGAAGTTTAAGCTATTAGAGGTGGAATAATCTGTATTCTTCTTGAACAAGGCCTATAATTTTATCATGCCTTAATTTTCCTAAAGGTTACTCTGAAAATTATTTACTAAGAGTTTAAAAGTTATCATTAAAATGAAGTTCAGAGTGCTCCAGGGGCCGTGGGATTTTGTGTGTGTTTTCTGAGGCGGGGCAGATGTTATCTTCATGAAAAAGGCCAATAGGCAGTTGAATCAAAGATCATAGGTTTGAAAAGAGAATGAGGCTAGAGATAAGGTTTTGAAGCTATTCAGTATGTTTCATTCATTCCTCTATATGCCTCAGGGAATTCAGGCCTTGGAGTTCATGCAGACCACAAGGCTGGCATCTCCCTTTCCCAGAGAGTTGGTAGTCTAGTCACTATATTCTAGAGGGAGGATTATTTGCTAAAGAAGATCATAGATGAAGCTTGAGAATAGATGAGACTGGGGGGAAAAAAGGAGTGCAGATAGAATTTTTAAAAAATTAAGGACAGCCTGACTTTGGGAAGTACCTGTGTTGTGTAGGTTTTCAGGAGAAAGGCAAGAATTGTGGGAAGTACCTATATTTAGTGGTTGGCATGTCAGAAAGGAGTCAGCAAAGAAAACAGAGTCAGGGTTGTAGGTTGTGGGGGATTTACCACTTGTGCAAATTTCTTCTAAGCCTTGGGGAGAAAGGTGTTCACATGGCCACATGTTTCTGTAGGATTTCCAAAAGTAAGGTATTTTAAGTTAAGAGTGCTGTCTCTTTCCATTCTTGATTTACCCTCATGTCATGTAGCATTGGAGTGCCTGTAGGCATTTTTGGCATCCAGCTAAGGGAAAGTTGAATTGGGGTTACATTTAGTTTGGGTGGCATATGTTTATACGGTTCATTGTCACTTCAGAGTGTAGTTAGGTTTTTGCTAGCTGTTCTGGTATAGGGATGACATTTGGAATACAGTTGACCCTTGAACAACACAGGTTTGACCTGTGTGGGTTTACTTACATACAGAATTTTTCCAATAATAAATAACTATAGTACTATGGCTATCTGAGGTTGGTTGAATCCATGGATGTGGAACCTCGGATATGGAGGAGCTGCCTATACGGAGGGCTGACTATAAATTATATACAGATTTTCGACTGCTCGGAGGGTTGGCACTCTTAGCCCCCCCGGTTGTTCAAGGGTCAACTGTACTCTTATTACTTACTGTGCTGACTCAGTGTTATGAAAAAAGATGCAAGGCCAGAGATTATAGATGATATGGACACGTCCTACAGAATCTGACACTAGAAGTACGTGAGTAGGGTAAGAGAAACACAGTTTGAAATACACGGAGCCAGAAGCTAGTCTGGGGAAAACTCTTTTGAATCTGATAGCTTATAAAGGAAAGAAACAGATGTAAGTTTCCCCAAATTTGACAACAGTACTAAAATTTTATATTACGTAGCCAGTAACAGTTTGTGAACCTAAAAGAATATTTTCTAAAATGTGAGTAATGATTTAGTCTTCAGAAAGTTTTAAAAAATCTATTTCTTTATAGAAAATCTTACATATTTCTATCTACTTATAGAAAATGTTACATGTCATTGTCACATGAAGAAGTGATCATGAAAGGTATGCAATTAAAATGTAGAAAAAGTATCCTAGAAGTGTGTCAGGGAGTTTATTATTGATAGAATTATGATGTTATTTTTCTAGATTTTAGTGATACTTGTGTTGTGATTCTTTCCCCCCTCATTCTAGATAAGTATTCACCATTACACCTAAGTTTGTATTTCTAATTTTGCTTTTTTTTCTTAAAGAGGTTCCCCTAAATTGTTTAAAGTTCAGGCCCAGCAAAACCTGGGAGGCACAGAATCATGCACGTCGAGAGGATACAGTTTAAAGATGGAGGATGTGTTCTGTTTTAAATGATGCATTGAGGTCATATGGAAGGCAGTTTGACTTGGTGATAAAGGTCATTATTGATGATCATATGAATTTGGGAGTAGGGAGTGGAGGCTGTATATTTTTTTAAGAAAGTGGCTGTGACATCAAACAGTATTTTGGAAGGGAAAACAAGGTCCATGCAAGTTTTATGTGTATGTGTGTGTATGCTTCAAAGATAGATGCACATCTAAATATGTTAGAAAGATATATATATATACATATATATACACACACACACACACACACACACATATATATAATATATATGTGTGTGTATATATATATACACATATATATGTGTGTGTGTATATATATATGTATATACACACATATATAGCACAGAAGGAAAAATTAAAGATAATAGCAAGTGAGGTTAAAGCTCACAGTAGCTAGAACAGAGAGGTAAGGAGATGAGATCAAGACACAGGAGTAAACGAAACAGTAGAATTCAGTGAAGGGGCAAACATCTATCTCTATACACTTAAGTAGTGTTTTTTAAAAAAATTGACATTTAATTGATATATAACATCATGTTTGTTTCAGGTACAAATAATGATTCAATATTTTGTATTTATTGCAAAATAATCGTCATAATAAGTCTAGTTAACATCCATCACCTTACATAGTTATCAAAAAATTGTTTTTTCTTGTGATGAGGACTTTTAAGATCTACTGCCTTAGCAGCTTTCAAATGTGCACTATAGTATTACTGACTACAGTCATTTTGCACACCCCTACCCCCCACCTCTGGCAAACCACCAATCTGTTCTCTGTATCTATAGCTTGTTTTTTTTGTTTTTGTTTTTTAGATTCTACAAATGAGTGAAATCATACAGCATTTTTCTTTCTCTGACTTATTTCACTTAGTATATAATACCCTCAAGATCCATGCATTTTGTCACAAATGGGAAGATTTCATTCTTTTTTATGGCTGAATGATATTCGTGTGTGTGTGCACGCACACAACACACATATACCGCATTTTCTTTCAATTCATTCATCCATCAATGGACACTTAGGTTATTTCCCTATCTTGGCTATTTGTAAATAATGCTGCATTTCAGCAATTGTTTAGTCATCACTGTTTTAGCTCTGTGTTGATGTTGAGTATTGTAATTGGTTTTTATAATGCTGGCCTCAAGCATTTCTTCCTAAAACCATGACATACTCTGTGCTTAGTTGGCTCCAAAACAATACAGTTTTAAAAGATTAACATTTGGATGGTTATGTCTTTTGTGACATAAATGGAAGATAATTATCTGTATTAGTTTAACATGTTAAAATCAGTCTTCCCAAATTCTTCTTTGACTATATGTAGTGGTTGCCCCAAATTAGAGATAAATATCAAGTCTTTTGCTGGTAAGGTTATACAAACTGATTATTACCAGAGACTTGGAATATATTTATTTTCTTTTAGCTTTATAGATCTTATGGAAAAGGGTACAAATTGAATATCAGATAGGACATTTATTATTACTTTTTTCATTCCATCCACCATTATTTATTAGGTGTCTACTACATGGCAGACATGGGTCTGGGTGCTGGGGGAAAGCAATGAACTACATGGACAAGGTCTCTGCCTTCATGGAACTTGCATTCTAGTGGGAGAGAGAGAAAATAAGAAATAAGCACATATACATGTAATATATTATCAGATAGCAATGTGTGTTGTGAAGAAAAATAAAGGAGAGTAAGATGACAGTGTGGTGGAGGATGATATTTAGGTAATGTGATAGGAAAGCCAGGTAGGATATTTACAAATCACTTTTTCTCAGGATATTTAGAAAATTATTTTATGCAAGCCAAACTGTGTTTACAAAGATCAAACCATTTAAAACTTAATAGGAGCAACATCTATTCACCATAGTTTTCTCATCTCTAAAATTAGTACCTACCCCATAGGTTTGTTGAAGAGTTTAAATAAGATTGTGTGTGTGTATGTATGTGCAAATATAGCCTTGGCACAATGCTTGAGTTATTATCAACTCTCAATAAATGTCGAGTCTCCTTTTTAGCATGACTTTATTTCCTGTTATTTATTTTATATGCATTTATATGAACCAAATAGGTTATGAGTTGACCAAGTCCTCTGTTAAGTACTTTCTTTTCCTGCACATATCTCCAAATTCCAGATTGAAGCTTTTTTCTTCAAATTTAGAGAATACAACTTTTTAAAATTGAGGCATAACATACATACTACCAAGTACAGTAATCTTAAAATATAGTGCTTAATGAATGTTTTCATAGGTATATACATATGTGGTTACCACCCAGACCCAAATATAAAACATTCCCAGCACACCAGAAGAAATCTTTGTTCACGCTTAGAGGCATTACTCCCTCCGTATGTTAACGACTATCCTAACTTCTATCTCCATCAATTTTTTTGGCCTGTTTTTGAATTTCATATAAATCGAGTTACATGGTATGTTATCTTTTGTATCTGGTTTCCTTTGCTGAAAATAATGCCTACAAGATTCATACATGCTGTTAAATTATCACTAGTTTATTCTTTTACAGTTCTGTGTAGTATTCCATAGTACAAATGTATCATTATTTATTCATTCTCCAGTTTATGGTCATTTGAGTTATTTCCATTTTGGGGGAACATTTATGATTAAAGCTGTTGTGAACATTCTTATACATCTTTTGGTAGACATATATTAATTTTTGTTGACTATTTACCTAGGAGTGGGTTTATTGAATCATAGTGTAGGTATATGTTTGACCCTCAATAGAAACTGCCAAGCAATTTTCCAAAGTTGTACCAATTTACACACCCGGTAGTAGTCGATGAGAGTTCCAGTTGCTCCACATTCTAATCAACACTTCAGATGAGTGTTTAGCCATTCTGTGAGTTGTGTAGTGTTGTGTCATTGTCACTTTAATTTACATTTCTTTGATGCTAATGATGCTTGAGTACTTTTCTATATGTTGATGGGCCATTTGGGTATTTTCTTTTTTGAAATTCCTGTTTAGATCTTTTGCCCATTTAAAAAATTGGATTTTTTTTTTATTATTGATTTATAGTAGATTTTACATTCTTTATGAATTCTAGATACAAAATTCTTTTGAATTTTACATTCTTTATGAATTCTAGATACATTCTTTATGAATTCCAGATACAAAACCTTTGCTGGATTTACGTACTGGGAATATCTTCTGCTGGTCTGTGGCTTAACCATTTGCTCTCTTAATGATATCTTTTGGTGAACAGAAGTTCTTAATTTTAATGAAGTATACGATTTTTTTTTTCTATTAATAGGCTAGTAACTTTAGTTTTTAGTTAGCAGTTTAGTGGCCTTTTGAATATTTTTTAAAATCTTTGCTTATATGAAGATCATGCAGATATTTTCTTATATTTTCTTCTAGAAGCTTTATAGTTTTACCTTTTACTTTTAGGTTTGTGATCTATCTTGAATTAATTTTTGTTAATGGTGTGAAATTGAGGTCAAGGTTCATTGTTTTTTCATACTAGTTTCCAAAACTCTAGCACCATTGATTGAAAAGGCTCTCTTTTCCCCACACAGATTTTCAGTGGCATCTTTTTCATAAAGCAAGTGACCATATATGTGTGGATTTGTTTTTGGACTCTGTTTCTTTAGTATATTTGTCCATCCTTTGACCATTGTCACAATAAAACTTTATAGTAAATGTTGAAATCTTGTTGTGTAAGTCCTTCAGCTTTGTTCTTCTTAAAGATTGAAGTTGGCTATTCTAGGGTCTTTGCAGTTCCATATAAATTTTTGGATTGGTTTTTCAGTTTCCACAAAATGTCTTGCTGGAATTTTGATTAGGATTGCATTGGAGCTATAGATTAATTGGGGGGAATTGGTTGTCATAATGATATTGAGTCTTACAAACCATGAACTGTGTGTATTTCACTATTTACTTCTTTAAAATTTTTTCTCATTACCATTTTTTAGTTTTCAGTGTAGCTATCTTACCTGTCTTATGAAAGATTTATTCATTATTTGATTTTTTGTTATTATATAATAAATGCTGTTTCATAAATTTGATTTTCCATTTGATTGTTATTACTATATAGAAATACAATAGAAAAGTCTTGAACTTCTATCAAAAAACCTTACTAGATTCACTTATTCATTGTAGTCCCTTGTTTGTAGATTCCTTTGCATTTTCTACATATATAATCATGTTATCTGTGAGCAAAGACAATTTTACTTTTTCTGATCTTTATACTTTTCTGCCTTTTTATTGCCTTATTTCAATGGCTATAACCTCCAATATAAAATTGAATAGAAGTGAGGACAGTGGACAATCTTGTTTTCTCCCCAACTTCTGGGGAATATATTCAGTATATTGACATTAATGTTGATGTTAGCTGTAGTTGAGGGATGTGTGTGTATTATTTTTGGTAGAAGATACCTTTTGTCAGTTTAAAGAATTTTCCTTCTTCTATTTCCAGATTGCTAAGAGGTTTGTAAAATTATGAATGAGTTAAATTTTATCAGATACTTTTTCTGTATCTATTGAGATGATCCTAGGATTTCTCTTTTTTATTTTGTTAATGTGGTGAGGTACTTTGGTTTATTTCCAAATGTTGAACCAACAACCTTGTTTTCTTGGAATAAATCCCACTTAGTCATATGTATTATCCTTTTTGTATGTTGCTAGATTTGCCTTGCTAAATTATTATTATTATTTTTAGAATTTTCATTAATGTTCATGAGAGATGTTGGTCTGTAATTTTCTTTTCTCATAATGTCCACGTCAGGTGTTGGTTTTAGGGTTGTGCTGGCTTCATACAATGACTTAGTATTTCCTTTTTCACTATTTGCTGAAAAAAGTTGTGTAAGATTGGTTTCTGCTACTTTTAATCTGTGGGATCATCTCTTTTTTTCTCTTATAAAATTTATGAAGTAGTCTTCAAAATATAGGGTATGGTTATCTTCTTCTACAGTTGAGGAACCTGAAGCTCAGAGAAGTTAAGCAGGACTAGTCAGCTGGTAGTTACTGATCTGGTATTAAAAACCAGTTCTGTCTTACTTCAAAACCTGTGATACATAATGTACATGGAGGAAAGTGACTGACCAAGTGGTCATATGGAGGTCTTAAGAAATACTAGAAGTTATTCTTTTGAAAGCTGAGAGAACTTCTTTTGGAAACTTACTTTCTGCTAGTCTAAGAATCACACTCCTGATGACTGCTTCTTAGCTGTTTGTGAGGGTTGTGGCTTAAAGCAGCTAAGCTTTATAATTCTCAGCTGGCTCTGTCCAACGAAAAGCCTGTCCCTTCCAAAACTGAACAAATCAGTTTTATTTCTCTGTGGTAACAACTGGTTACTTGGAATTTACTGGAATTCCTCTTTTTCCAAATCCACATAATCCTGGCAAAAATTCTTTGGCTTTGTAGAAGTTAAGATATTTCCTAGCATATGATAGGTTCAGAGAGTCAGCTCATCCTATACTGACAGGACCAAGGATAGGGGAAAAAACTTCATACAAGGGAAATATAAGGTGATTTTTAAGACTTATCTAGTACTTTATTTCCCCCTTAGTTCAAGCATTCTCGTCAGAGAGGCTTTCTTATAAAAATAAAGTTAACTTTTATTTCACGTAGAAGCGTCTTTTCTTTCTACGGGGTACAAAGTACATGAAAAGGGGTACTTGTTTGTTGATCATTAAAAACTTCAGGTTTTCAAACAATTATTTACTAATGACATCTCATGCTGTAGCTATTTATTTTTTATTTTTAGAATTGTACTGGAAATGTTTGATTCCTTTATAATTTTTCAGCAAGTTATATAAAGTTGTTTAGTCACTAAAATTTATACTGTGCCCATGACATTATTTTATTCCCTTCGTATGAAAGCCTCAATAAGTTTTTCTTGTTTCCAGTTAACTTAATTAGAAAGTCTGGCTTCGTTTGAAACAGCTTCTCATTTTTAAAGCATAAAGCGTTATTTAGTGAAGCCTATAAAAGAATAATATGAGAGAAGGTAATTCTTTTTAGGAGAAAAATGTTCTGTGTTAGTAAAACCTCGGGATTTTAGAGCTGAAAACTTTTCTAAGAGATCATTTAATCCTTTTAGTACTTGTGATATTGATATCTTAATGGGATTATTTTGCTGACATATATAGTATTTATTGCTTTCTAAAATCCTTTGTTAATTATGGGTGCCTCCAACAATGGAGACACAAATTTAATTTAAAGGAATAGATACTATTGAGAAAAACAATTTATTCAGTCTTTCATGCAATAAAATTTGATGGAGGGCATTACGTATTATGCCAGGTGCTCCTAGGTACACAAATGAAAGCAACACAACCATTGCTCTCAGTGGTCACAATCATTGGAAAAAAAAAAAGGAATATATATTATTTTTAGCCTTGGTCACCTTAAAAATTGGAGTTAAAGTATTGGCCCTTTTTAGTTCTGCTGGTAATAGTAGATCTTATTCTCTTGCCATGCTATAGGTCTAATTGGTTAATATGTGGACTCTAATATTTAGTAAGGTTAATTATTAGTGTGAAATTAGGATTTCATTTTGGTTTTTATATAAAGCTAGACATAAATAGACTTCATAGTTAATTATTTATGCTGAATAATAAAAGTTTAAGTTTGGAGGTTCTATATATTATTGGGAACACTTGCTCTTAGAAGTTGTATTAAAAATTTGATAGAAAAATAGGAAGTTGATTGATTTTATTGTAATAATTTTGTGAAACAGGAAATATGTTTTAAATTATCAAGGTAAACTGTCAAAAATAAGTATTTAGAAAGGAATGTTTTAATGTTGAATTACTTATGAACTGACAACTGTAATCTTTTGCCTAAGATTAATATCATAGTACAGTGCTTTAAAAACTTTCATAGCAAAGGCTTGTCAGTTTTTCCCATTTTTAGGAAAAATTTTTAGGGTATTATTTCTTAAAATATTTGTTTAATAAAAAGAAAAATTACTAATATTCCAGATGAAGTTTTCTTTCCAAATGAAGTTTTCTCTTTTAACCTTACTGTGTTCTCACTTGTAATGTTCAAGTGATATTGTTGCTGGCAAGTTCTCCTGACTAGTGAATTTATTCTCCTATCATAAATGTTCTGATGTCATTATTTCCTTCTCTGTCTTTTATCATGGCTCAGTCATTTTATGGGAACCTGACACAGTGACAGGCAAAAGGTTAGCTGGAAGAGAAAAGAGATGAAACTGAAACTAAAAGTGATTCAATATATACTAAGTTATCAGTTACTACTTGCATATTATCTATGGTAAATTTTATATTTGTACTGGCTTTTCCTTGTGTTTTTAGGAGCCCTGTTTGGAGTATCTCCTTTGGTCATTTAGTTAACAAATCTAAGTGCCTATTATGTGCATAACATTTCTGTGACTATCTAGCTCATTGATTTGTGCTCAAGTGATAGTATCCAATTTTAATATTAACTTTCTAAAACATATAGAGCTTAGTCTTCCCCACATACAGGGCTTAATCTTCCCGACAAATTATATGTGTGTATTTTAATGGCAAAAATAAATGGATTTATTCATATTCTAGCTCTCTGCCATTGGCACAAATAAATAGGTTTAACTATATTTCCTGTTAGCACTTTCTGAAGTTTCATTGAAAGAGATGTCTAAAATGAATAGTAGATATTATCTGTGTTGCAATTATCTTTGGATTCCAATTACTTACACCATCTCTTTACAACTGATATTCAAAAATAGTTTCAAGAGTTTGAACAATTTTAACATAAAATTTCTGTTCCGCTTTTGTAATACATTTTTATTTCCTTCAAAGTAATACATACACATAAAAAATCAAACAGCACTAAAAGATTAAAATGAAAAATTGCAGTCTCCTTTCTAGTTCTTCCCCACTCTCCAGTCCTGGTCCTCAGATATAATCACTCCGAATTCTTTTCATTGTTTCTTGTGGTATTTACATAATTTAAAATAATATGCCTCTTCTGCCAGTTTCTTGGCTTAAGTGATTCTTGTATGTTATTGAGAATTTAGGTCTCTTAGAGTCCTTCCCTTTCACTCTTCTTCCATTCTCTTACTGTAGCTATGTCACAATTTTAAAATCTATTTTTGGTATTTACATTTTTTGATTATAAAAATATTGTTTACTGTTGAACTAAGTCTACTTTAAAAAAAAAAAACATCCAGTGTTACTATTAAAATGTCTGAAGCTAATCTGATTTCTCTCTGGAAGTTGTTAGGATTTTCTTTACCCTGGTGTTCACAAATTTTGTGATGTTGTGCCTTGGTATATGTCTTTTTTTCAATCATGTGCTGATATTTGATTTTTTTTTTTAATTTAGGAGATTCATGTCTTTTAGTTTGGGGAAAATTTCCTGTGGTTTTTAATAATTTCTCTTTTTTTCCTCTTTTCAATTCTTTCTTTCTGGACTTACTATTAACTGGCCATTGTATCTCCTATTTTGACAGTGTATCTCTTGGATTAATTGCTTAATTAAAAAAAATTTTTTTTTCTCCCCAAGTCCATCTCTTAGGATTTTTGTTTTATTTTCCTTGTTGTCCTTCACTTCATCTTCTCATCCTTCTACTGACTTACAAAATTTTTGTTATCGTAGTTTTAATTTCTCCAAGAGCTTTCTTGTTCTCTGGTTCCCATTTCAATATTATGTTTTTGTTTCATGGATGCAATATCTACTCTTATCTCTTTGAGATTATTAATAACATTTTATCCGTGTTTTCTTCTGTTTCTTTTTCCTGCCATTTCCTAATTTCTTGTGGCTCATTTTAGTCTTTGCCTTTCAATTGCAAGCTTTCATCAGATCCTTAAGAGTCTTCGTTCTCTCAAAAGCAGACTCTAAGATAGGGAGATGATTCTAGGAATTATAATCAGAGAATGGGGAAGTGAGACAGTACAAGAGGAAAACTAGTAAAGAGTATATTGACTGAGTGAATTACTACTGTGGGCAGCTGGGATTCAATATTACTGGAGACTCTCAGAGAGACTCTATGCTGTCCAGTACTAACCACTAGCCATGTACTGTTATTTAAATTTAAATTACTTAAATTAAATAAAATTTAAAATTCAGTTTTTGCTCACACTAACCACAACTCAAGTGCTCAATAGCTACTTGCAGCTAGTGGCTGCCATATAGGACAGTGCAAATATCGAACATTTCCATGCTGGTTTAGACCATGATACCACAGAATTGTCTCACTGAGGTGCAGGGAGGCTGGGCACTTTATCTACCAACATCTGTCCCTTATTGGTTAAAAGTTGCTTCTGGCACTTTTTTTTTTTCCACACCAAAACAGTACTTTATTTTGTAAATTTTGACCCATTATTACTCCCATGTTATGGTTTTTTTCAGCTGTCAAGTGTACAAGGTAAAGAAAAAATTTAGTTAGGTGGGGGTTGTACCTGGAAAATAAATTTCTTCAACTCCATATACACGTTTCAGAACTGCTGGGTCCCAAGTCCCTCTATGAACTCCTGGGCTGCCAGTATCATGTGCAGCCTACAAAGCTACACTATCTGAATAGCTTATTAATTCTGCATATCAGGTCAATCAGCGTGTCAACCTGTAACAGACTGCACACTTTTAACCGAACATGGCAAAATATTCACTCTCTAGAACTTTACATCATCATTTGATGTCAAACAATGAAGCAAATCCCAACAGTATATACAAAAAACAGCTTTGCATTTACAAAAGATTGTTTCCCATACTGATTAATCCAGGCAGCTAACTCATTGGTTTATGCAACTTTTTTGAAGAAAAATAAATCAATTACTAGCAGAACTATTAGTTGATCACTTATCCATTGACAACTTGCATCGTTTATTCAGTGCTATATTAAATAATGTATTGGAAGATAGATTAACTAATAGCTCCAAGCCTCCTAACGATTTAAATGAAAATTACAAAATGTTTGAGACCCTATTTGGGAATACAAAGGGTGTTTGACTTCCAATTTCCATTCTGTGTAGAACAAGAACAGGTCATTCCTTTATGGACATGCATAAAATACATCACATTTTCTGTTCTGCTGATGCTATAAATTCAATACCAGTTCTCCAGCCACATCAGTTATGAGCATAAAGTATATCATGTAACCTCAAATCTCTAACAGTGGAAGGCTTACCCAAGAATGGATGCTGCTAGAATAATGCTGCTTCCTTTGATGTGATAACTCAGCATCCATCCCCCTCCCCCTCAGATGATTCTTCAGCGTGTTAGAGCAGTGAGGAATGGTTTTAATCCCATACCCAAGTTAGAGTGAAGACATTGGTCACATAATACACATGCTCCATTTTTTTAAAAAAATTCTGAATCTTGGGCAACTGTTCTCCTGTAACTACTTTACAGTTTCTAAAAGCAGTTATTGTCCAAAGCTGGAAGAACTTAAGTCTTCTCAGATGAGCATGTGAATGAATGGAGGGAGGTAAACAAAAGATAAAAAAGACGAGGTCTGATAGGGGAGCAGCTGGATAAGAAAATCAAAAAAGGAATAGTAATTTAAAGTTTATTCCAGCTATAATGCAGGTTATTCTGACTTTCAGCTAGCATCACATGGCATACTTCTGAGTCCATTCCTGAGTTATTCTGTTGTACTTATCTCTGTTTTATAGATCCGTGCAGTCTCTGGCACTAGGGGGTCATCTGGGTTTGGATCACATAGCAGTGAACAAATGGATAAAAGAAATTTAGAAGTAGTTAAAGCAGGAGACCACTGTGATCTTAGAATGTCGAGACAAATGCTGCCAATACTGTTAATATTTGGATGATAAATTTTGTTGTAAATGCAACCTTAGGTGGTTTTAAGGGGTAGTCTGTAGGAAACGAACTGTCAAAAAGAATACACCGCCTTGATATGGGCTGTCATTAGGTCCCATAATTGTAGCTTGCCAATGAAACATATCATCCCCAACTGGACCTGCAAAACATTGTGCTGCAGGGTCACGGGCCAAATCACCAAGTTCTTTATTAATCCGTTTTAGTGCCATGGTCTGTGCTTTTCGTTTGGCTATTTCGGTGTGTGCTCAAAGGTCAGGCCAAAACTCTTGATTATCCCGGTGGCTGGGAAGGATTGTCTTTTGTCTCACACCAGCTCTGCCAGACACAGGCGCAGCGGGCCGGGGCCTCCCTCAAGCTGCAGCCTGACCTCCTTCCTGCGTGGCAGCTGGTGCCTCCCTGGCCCTATGGAGCTCACGTGCACGACCTCTCCTGGTGTTCTTAACTCCCTGTTACTTCTGGCCTGTGTCAGTCTGCTATCTCACCTCTGTTTTCTACTAGGTGCCTGCTATACCAAATGCAGAATTTCTCTAGATCTCTGGTCTCTAGAATTTCTCCAGAGACCAAAATTCTGGTCTGCCAGTCTGAAGGGAAGTAGTTGCTTGACTGAACACAGTGGAGGGAGCGTCTTATCAGTATAAATATGTAGGTTTTCAATCAAACTCCCCAGATTTTAGTGGGAAATCTTACCCCAACATTCTATGGCAATTGCTATCTTCAAGTGCTAGATCTTTGGAGGGGTCTGTGAGTAAATTGACTTCCTATTCTTTTTCCTTACTGTAGGCATTTAGGTTTCAATCTTTTTTGATCTGCAAATTACCACCCCTTTGGAGCTTAAGAAAAATTATGATATATAGTGTTTCAAACATACGGAAAAGTATAAAGAAAAATATACGTGCAATTCTTGTAGTGCTGTGGTAAACCCAGCTAGGCCGTGATGTATTGTTTTGTCTTGTCTTTTCTTTTCCCTCCCTCCCTCCCTTCCTTTTCTTCTTTCTTTTCCTTCAATGCCAAGATCTTTTATTTGCTTAAATTTTAGGAGACTTGCCAACACTCATTGATATCAAGGCAGCTAAGATTTGTATTGGTTTTTCTCCTCTACTTTGCTATGTTTAGTTTGGTAATATTTTATTGAGAATTTTGTGTCTATTTGCATAAGACATTTTGGCATTTAATGTTCTTTTCTTGTAACATCTGTTCTCATCTGGTTTTGATATCAGGGTAGCACTAGACTTATGAAAAAGTTGGTGAGTGTTACATCTTTTTCTGTTATCTGAAACAGTTTTTACAAGATTAGGATTAGTTGTTCCTTAAATGCTTGTTTGAACTACTCCATTTGGGGCTAGCTGTATTTTTTGTGTGTGTCACACTCCTTCCTTCTGTTTTAATATTTTTCTTTATAACACAGAAATATCTTTCAGTTAGGTTCAGTTAGTGTAAGCTCTTTTTGTGTGTCTGAAAGTTTCTTTGTTTAACTCTCACTTTTGAATGATAGTTTACCAAGATGTAGAATTCTAGATTGTCAGGTTTTTTTCTCCTGGGTTTTTCTTCCTCAAATATCTTTAGAAAATTTTCCAAATTTCTTCTTTTTTAAGTTTGGCATGACCAGGAGGCTTGGGTCTTATCTAAATATTAGGTCTGAAGGTCTAACAAATGGAAATTAATTTTTTAAATGGATATCCCAGTTTTTAATTAGACACCAGCAATATTTATGACAAAAAGTTCCTTATAGTCTCAGATACCTTTAATTTTAATGGAAACATTTCCTCCAAAAGATTAAACAAGAATTTCTGAATCATGGCTCTATATTAGAACCTACTGATTTGATTGGTTTGGGATGGGGGTCTAGGTAGGCTTGGGTTATCTTTTGATGTGTCCAGGTAATTCTAATGTATAGATAGAGATTAAGAAACACTGAGTTACAAATTGATCTGTACTTCAGTGAAATTCTAATACAAATTTCAGCAGTCTTTTTCTTTTTTTTAAAGTTACTGACAATCTAATTCAAAATTAGATTGAATCTAATTTACAGGACTTCCCTGGTGGTCCAATGGTTAAGACTCCATGCTTCCACTGCAGGGGGCACGGTTCGATCCCTGGTGGGGGAACTAAGATCCATCATGCTGTGTGGCGGCCAAAAAAAATTTTTTTTTTACATGGAAAGACAAATAGTCAGAGCAATTAAAAAAAAGAACATAGTTCAGACTACCTGATTCAAGATTTATTTAATTACAGTATGTAGTAGTAATAAGATAGACATTATGGATCAATAGAATAGAATCGAGTGTCCAGAAATAGACCCACACACATAAGATCAGTTGATTTTTAGCAAAGGTGCCAAGGCACATCAAAGGAGAAAGTTACAGTCTTTTCAACAAATGTCCTAGAACAACTGGCTACTCTGTGGGGGAAAAAATGAACACTGACTCTTACTCACACCATACACAACACAATGGTTATAGACCAAAATTTAAAAATAAAAAACACTTTAAAACATCTAGAAGAAAATTCTGAAAAAAAAACATAAAAGAAAAAAAATTAACTGGACTTCATTACAATTAAAAACTTTTCTTTGAAAGCTATCAGTAAGAAAATGCAAAGGTAAGTACTAGCATGGGAAAACTATTTATAATAAATATATCTGACAAATGACTTCTATCTAGAATATTTAAAGATCTCTTACAACTCAATAAAAAGAAAACAAATGATCAAATTAAAATTAGGCAAAAAATGTGAACACTCCTGCTAGGAATGTAAAATTGTACATTCCTTTGGAAAATTGTTTTGGCAATTTAGCGTATGATCTTGGAGTTCTCTCCTAAGTATTTAATGAAGAGAAATAAAAACATATATCCACAGAAAAATTTGTTCACGTATGTTTGTAGCACTTTTGTTCATAAAAGTTGTAAATTAGAAACAACCCAAATGTTCATCACAGGTGAGTGGGTAAACAAATTGTGGTATATCCCTACAATGGAATACTACTCATTAATAAAAGGGAATGAACTATGAATACACACAACATGTGTGAATCTCAGAACATTAGCAAAACCTTATACTAAATCGAAGAAGCCATATACAAAGGAGTAAATACTGTATAATTCAGTTTATATACAATTCTAGAAAATGAAAAATAATTTATACAAAGCAGATCAGTGACCTGCCACCTAGGGCCAGTGGTAGGGGGAATTGAATACAGAGGAGTTTGAGGGAACTTTTGTTGGTGATGGAAATATTTATATCTTAATTGTGGGGATATATACACAGTTGTACAATATTTGTCAAAAATCATTAAACTGAACATTTTAAATGGCTGTAAGTAAATTTGACTTCAATAAATTTGATTTTAAGAAAAGTAACACTGGATTGGACAATCTCATATTCTTGTCCAATTACCATAGTATATAATTATGTGTCCTTTTCATAAGTTTTTATTTATTACTTTACTATTATGTGTATACACTGACAGTTTAGTTTGTATTATAATAAAATAAAATTCTAAAATCAAAATTACATTTCAAGAAGGTTTGTAACTGCTCTTTTTAACCGTGTGTGTGTGTGTGTGTGTGTGTGTGCGCGCGCGCGTGCGCGCACGCGTGCGTATGTGTAGAGTCTTTACTATAGGCATCCTCTTACAAAACAAAATAAAACAAAAATAAACAAACTGGGAATTGTAGCTTTATTTTACATAGTGCAGAATAAAATAGGCAAAGACAATTTTGGGAATGAAATTGTAGCTTCTAGTTTTTATTTTGTGACTTCAAATCCATGTTAGTGGTTAAATTACAGTGTTTATGGTTGAATGTGGAGTATTTATTGTGGAGAAAGTATATGTATGGTCTTGGCTCATTTACTAATAAAATATTTTAACCTTTAATTGAATGTTGCTATAGCATGGATGTTATGGATGTATGTTACAATTACATTCTGTTGTATAATACGGGGAATGTTTTTATTATTTATATAGTAATAAGGTGAAAAACTGTATACTGTTTAAAAAATATATGGATAATAGCTATTTCAGATCTTTCATGTGAGCCTATTAAAGCAAAAAAAAGGTTAAATACTGTTTTGTATATGCTGAATTCGCTGCTGCACAAAATAGAATGCAATGACCGTGTTTTCAGAGTGTTGGAGTGATTGTAAACAGATGAAGAAGTGCTGAATCAGGCACTCTAGGACTTTGACAGTTGCCCTGGAAACAGGGTGCATTATACTTGCTAGCAATAATCTCCCTCCCTCTTTCTCTCTCCTCCCCCACTCCCTCCCTCCTCTTCCTTTCCTGTTTTTTGATGATGGCAGTGCAAGTTGAATTTGTATATTGATCTAGGCTCACACTTAATGTAAATGATTTTTTTAAATTGAGTTCAATGAAGGAAAACTAAACTGTAGTTTTAATTAGACTATATTGTACAGTGCCTGAAACTGAAAGGCTAAATAAACTGACATCTTTTAAAGTATTACATTTTCTTAGCATCTGTTATTGAGTTAAGAACGTAGATTGAAATTTGTAATTTACTAAGTGACCTTGGATAAATTAAGCCCTCTGTTTCTCAATTTTCTCATTTGTAAAATGGCAATGGTAATAGTACCACAACTCCTAGTGGTGATGTAAAGATTAGATGAGCTAATGTATTTGAGGTGCTGGCACATAGTAACTTCTCAACAAATGTTTGCATATCATCATCATGATCGTATCCAAAGTAAAACAACTTCTATACCTCACTATGGCTATTTTAATATACATGTTACTAAGCAATATAATGTATTTAAAAGAAAAATGCTGGTAATGACACTTACAAATAAACAAAAAGAAGTGTATTGTAAATTTTAGATCATATATGTGGTTGAATTTTTAAATTGTGTTTATTGCCAATGTATTAGGTTTTGTAATGATCATTTAGATAGGAGCAATATTCATTCATTTTTAGAGTTTTTGGCCAGTTTCATAGATTTTTAAATAGCTGTAAAGACATAATTACAGTTTTCCTACACACATATTTTAGCATTTTGGTGCAGGCTGTAGTAGATTATATCTTCAGCATCTGACAGCATGTAGTGACAATATTGATTTCTTCCTTATTCAATCGTCTAGCAAATACATATCGTGTACCTACTGTGTACCAGATGCTGGGGATATCACAATGAACAAGACAGTCAAGATTCTTGCTGTCATGAAACTACTGTCATGAAACTTAGAAATCATCGTTGGGGAAGGTACTAGGGAAGAGTGATTGGATAAAACAACACATAAAAGAACAAGATAGCTTCAGAAAGTGTGATAAGTCCTGAGAAAAAAATAAAACAGGCTGGTGGGATACAGTGTGCCTGGAAGGACTAATTTAGATTGCATTGTTATAGAAGTCCTTTGTAAGAAGATGACATTTGAGCTGAGGCTTGAATGATGAGGAGACAGTCTCATGAAGACCTGGGGATGGAATTTCTGGTTAGTGGGAATAGGAGTGCAACTGCTTCTTAGACCTGATAAGCTTGGCATATTTGAATACTTTAAAAGGTGAGTATTGCTAAAGGGTAACGATTGAGTGGAAGAGTGATAAAGGAGATGGTGCGTAAAGATAGGCAGGGATCTATATTTCACATTTAGCCCTGGGAATCATTTCTTACTGACTCTGTGAACCTTGATGCCACTAGCAAAGAGAAGTATGGAAAACATGCAGTTGGTGTTAACAATGTGGCTTTTAGGAAACCAAAAAAATATCCACAGAGGTTTTCATTGCAGATTTGGAAGTATAATAAAAGAAATAATCATTAATTTCATAGGCTCTGGAGATAAATCAGGCCTGACTGATTCCTGGCTTCTTTTTAGTGAAATATCAAGGTATAAAAATTTGTTTTGAAAGCAGTGGAGGAGAAAACTTGTACATAGCACCCTTTCCTCCTATTATATATGTATTTATTGTATAACTACATAAATATATTCATATATATGGATATGCATATACATAGGGATTGATATAGACACATATATGAATACTAATAATTTTGGTTCATGTTTTGTGAATGCTATTACAAGATATGAACCTCTCATATTTATATAGAATTACCAACTATGCAGTTTGCTAGTAGTTTTCTATTTTGGATTAATGCACTTTGAGAATTAATCTTTCAGTCACTGGAATAGTGAATTAGTCACTCTTTGCTTTACTCACTTTGATAATTTACTTGAATATCATGGATTTTATGAAGGGATAGACTGATTTAAGTTTTTCCTTGTAAGTTTAACTTCTGTCATTGTTGATAGGTGATTTTTCTCTTTCTGTTTCAGGGCCACAGGCCACAAGTATCCTTTGCTCTAGTCAACCATCTGGAAATTTTATGACACTGATAATTACTAGAAAGATAATAATGGAAAAACATTAGCTAAGTGCCTACTATGTATATGTGCACAATTGATGATTTCTCCTTCTGGGTTGGAGATTAGAATTAGAATATGAAAAAATACAGTTTTATGCTCTTTCTAGCAGGTGATAATTCTTTTTATTTCACTTTCAGTTGTGATCGCTAGTTCACCTCTGGTATTGAGAAAATTGTAACAAATTTTAAAAAATTACAAACAATTCATGCTTATGGTTAGCAATTTAAATATTAGAATAAGAAAAATGGAAAGTAAAAGTTCCTGACCCCTGCAGTCTTATTCCCCAGAGATAAACTTTACTAACAGGTTCTTGTGTTTCCTTCTAGAATTTTAGATGTTTATGCAAGCATATGTAAGGGTATGTTTGCGTGTATAAATTTACATATATAGTGTATCTTCCTTTCCTTTCTCTTTTTACATGTATAGGATCTACAATACTGTTCTGCAACTAAAACTAAGTGTACCGTCACTTAGTACATATTATTGATATCTATAGACCCATCTTTTTTTTTTTTTTTTTTTGGTTGCTTCGGGTCTTAGTTGCGGCATGCAGGATCTTCATTGAGGCATGTGCAATATTTCGTTGTGGCATGCGGGCTCCAGAGCATGTGGGCTCAGTAGTTGTGGCTCATGGGCTCTCTAGTTGTGGCACAGGCTCAGTAGTTGCGGTGCAAGGGCTTAGATGCCCCGCAGCATGTGGGATCTTAGTTCCCTGACGAGGGATCTAACCTGCATCCCCTGCATTGGAAGGCAGATTCTTAACCACTGGACCACCTGGTAAATCCCCCATCTTGTTCTTTGTAACAGCTGCATGGTAGTCCATTGTTTGAATACAGTGTAATTTATTGACCTGGCTTCTATTGATAAACAGTTTCCTTGTAATTTGTATACTTGCATCGTGTATAAGTTTATCCATAGGCATTGCCTTTAAAAGTTTTAGAGCAGTTGCCAAGTTGTCTTTCAAAATAGTAGCAACAATTTATATGCCCCTCACTGTGTTCCAGTATTTCCCTTTTATATTCTAGCTAATGCACAAAAACAGTTGACTGTAGATAGGTAAATTTTATTGATAAACAGAAATATTTTTGGTTATGGTAAAAGTACCATTTATTTTCTTTTTTCTTTTTTTTTTTTGGTATCTTGTGACATCTTTATAAATACATGGCAAAAGTTGAATTTTACATTTAATCTCAAAGATGGTAGTACAGAGCTCAGCATGCTTGTTAGAAAACTTATATAGGACATGAATGATCTAAAGTGGTTAAAATAAATGATATTTATTTTAATATTTAGTTATTATATGCAAGCTAAAGTTCATGTAATTCAAATAACGATAAGTACATTTTTAGACTTCTCAGCATGGACTTTTTCTGTCATTAAATATAGTTAATATAGTTTTCAAATGAATGACTAAAATGGATTTAAATTTTGCAGATTGGATCAGGCAAGAATCATCAATGGATGCTAAATCCATGGGAAACTTTTAATGAGGAACAGGATATTTCAGTGATTTTAAAGAGTATCCTTGCAGATTGCTTATTAGTTGCAAGGGAAAAAAACAATAACTATACAGAGGATAAATCAGACAACACCTTGATCGATGATCAAAATTAATAGTAAGGGGTAGATGGATATCGTGTGTTTCCAGATGTGATTCTCCAAGCAGTGTTAGTATTTCAACTAAGAATGAATAACCTAAATCTAGTTATGAGAAAAGATCAGACAAACCCCCAAAATGAGGAGCATACTATTAAAAACAAAGGTTTAGGGCTTCCCTGGTGGCGCAGTGGTTGAGAGTCCGCCTGCCGATGCAGGGGACACGGGTTTGTGCCCCGGTCCGGGAAGATCCCACATGCCGCGGAGCGGCTGGGCCCGTGAGCCATGGCCGCTGAGCCTGCGCGTCTGGAGCCTGTGCTCCGCAACAGGAGAGGCCACAACAGTGAGAGGCCCGCGTACCGCAAAAAAAAACCAAAAAACAAAAAAACCCCACAAAGGTTTATATTCTATAAAAAGTCAGTGTCATAAAAGGCAAAGAGAGGTTTAGATAGGTTCCAGATTAAAGGAGAGTAAAGAGATGTAACTAAATGTAATACCGATTATAGATTGGATCCTATAAAAACTTACAGGACATTACTGGGTCGATTGACAAAATTGGAACAGGACAGTACATTTGATACGAGTATTTAGCAACATTAATTTTTCTGAAGTTTACTGTAGTATGGTTATGTAAGAGAATATCCCTATTCTTATAAATTTACACTGAAGAATTTAGGGATAAGAGGGTATGATATAAGCAATTTTCTCTCAAAAAGTTCAAGAGGAAAAAATAGAGTATGCTTGTAAGGGTGCATATATATGATAAGGTAAGTAGGACAAAATATATTTTAAATATTTATTTTTATTTTTAAATTTTCTTTTATTATTTTTTGGCTGCGTTGGGTCTTAGTTGCAGCACGCAGGATCTTCGTTGAGGCATGCGAGATCTTTCATTGCTGGACATGGGCTCTTCCTTGCAGCGCGCAGGCTTCTTTCTAGTTGTGGTGTGCAGGCTCCAGAGTGTGTGGGCTTCTGCAGTTTGCAGCACACGTGTTCTCTTGTTGAGGCGTGAGCTTAGTAGTTGTGGCGCACGGGCTTAGTTGCCCCGCGGTGTGTGGGATCTTAGTTCCCTGACCAGGGATTGAACCCACATGCCCTGCATTGGAAGGTGGATTCTTTACCACTGGACCACCAGGGAAGTCCCCAGGACAAAATATTAACAGTAGATTAGTCCAGGTAAAGGACAGACAGGACTTCTATGCACTAATCTTGTTTTGCAACTCTTCTGTAAGTTTGCAATTATGCTCAAATAAAATGTTTAAAAAATGGATTAAAGATTTTTTTAAATAACAGTGACTTTTTTTTTTTTTGCGGTACGCGGGCCTCTCACTGTTGTGGCCTCTCCCGTTGTGGAGCACAGGCTCCGGATTCGCAGGCTCAGCGGCCATGGCTCACGGGCCCAGCCGCTCCGCGGCATGTGGGATCTTCCCGGACCGGGACACAAACCCGTGTCCCCTGCATCGGCAGGCAGACTATCAACCACTGCGCCACCAGGGAAGCCCAATAATAGTGACTTTTAAGAGCTGTTTATAAAACTAAAGATTTTCGATCAGTGGTATTTTATTATGTATTAAGTAGGGAGAAATAATTCCAAAATCTAGCTATACCTCATTGCCAGAAATGCTAATTCTTTGTTGGAGAGTTTCTCATACAGAACAGTGTGGCTACTATGATTAGCAGGTGTTAAATATTGGGTTACAAACTAAATGTTTTTAGAATCTTGAATTGGGAAAGATTAGTGTGGGCTACATGTTAGGACTCTGAAGAAAGTGCAAAAGTTTGTGTGTTAGTAGTGGTGGTGAGGTGAGATAGAAGAATTGGAAGGAAATGGCTAGAGGAGAATTCAAACTTGGAGAAAGTGAATTTGGGAGTAAATTTCCATGTAAATGCTACCACTGTAGAGCAGTGGTTTCCAATCTTTTCCTTCCTGAGGATACTTGTCTCATTAATTTTAATATTCACTACTCCCCCCCACCCCGCCGCCGACATTTTAAAACCTCTGAAGTCTGGGTGTGCCTTACGATCAGTGGCACCTGACAATCAGTGTCAGAGTGGATTGAAGTCAGTTCTTCCATAAAAGATTTGTGTTTGCTTCTGCCATAGCATGGGGGCCCTAGCAACCTGAGACCATTTTAAATTAAATTTAGTGCTTGAGAATTTGGACCACACTAGTAGCATGAATTCAGATTACAACTCTGTGTTAGTTCTGGATGGCGGTTCAGATTTGAAGGGGAGTTCCCCGCCTCCCCCCCCCCGCCTCCGCCACTAGTGCCAAAGTTAGGAAGACAAGTTTCTGTGCTGTTGCCTTTCGTATAATGGGTTTCTCTTTTTCTCCTATATACTTTCTTCTTTTTTCTATATTCTTTTGTCATAGCTTTATTATAGGGTTTCCTATTAGACTCCCCATATTGGGCATTTTTTGTTCTTAGATGTACATAAAAATAATGGTGGTAAAATACCTTTTTTTCCCTTCCTGGCTAACTTTCATATCCTTACTATTTGGATATATGTCCTTAATTATATTATTCCTATTCATGGTTTCACAATATCTTTAATCTTGCCTGACCCAGAGGAATCCCTCTAAAAGTAAAATAACACTCTACATTTATAGTTCAAGCTCCCTTAAGCCATTTATCTTGGTGAGAGGTTGCAAAGTAGTCACCGTCAGTTTTTGGTTTGGAAGACATTTGGGGCAACATTGTAGAATAGGTGAATGAGTATACATATGCCTTGGAGTTAGTCCTGCTTTTGAATCCTCTGCAACTTACTTTAGCATGTTACTTAACCTTTCTGAACCTTAGCTTCCTCATCTAGAGAATGGATATGATAATACCACTCTGATGATGTTATTGTGAGCCTTCCACGAGGTAGTATATGTAAAGGTCTAGTGTGGCATCTGGCACAGATGTGGTGCTGAATAGTTGATTGATTTTTTGGGGTTGACTGTAATAGCTGTTGTTTTTGGTTTCTCAGAATATTCCCTTCTACTCAATCCCTCTTCTTTTAGAAATCTGTCTTGCCCACCCATTCTCCCCCTACTCTTCCACCCAACCACCAAAGGGATGGGCACATTACTCATCCTGGTGATCTAGGTTAATCCCGTTGATACAATAGTAGGTCTAAGTCTGAGTGGGCATGTGACCAAAATCCATCAGAGTCTTGTCCAGCCAGAGATCGATATGCATGTGTTGGAGGAACAGAACCTCTCTTTACACACTATTACGAGTGTGAGATTTAGACTATGAAGCTTTAGGCAGCCATCTTCCAATTCCATGTGGAGAAGTTCTGCTTAAATAATAAAGCCAAGGGGAAACTACCAGGGATAAGAGTTGGGTGTGGGGGGAGGGTGGTTAGGGAGTGACATACACACACACACACACCCTAACCAGCTGAAGGAGACCTACTTCCATTTTTTTGAGGCCCTTCTTTCTACAGTTTTTCTTTCAGAACTATGCCAATTTCCTGCCCAGCTTTATAAGCCAATGAATGCCCCTTTTGGCTTAATGTGGGTTGAGTTGGCTGTCACTTGCAATGCAGATTTCCGATGGGTATGATAATGATATTATTTTCCCCAAGAATATTTCTTGTTCAAAGAACTGCCTTTATTGCTTCCATGCTGAATATTCAAAAACTAGTGTTCAACAGGCCATTAAATGGAGGATAAATGTCTGGGTAAAGAAAGAAAAATGATGAATTTTTTTTTTTTTTTGTGGTACGTGGGCCTCTCACTGTTGTGGCCTCTCCCGTTGCGGAGCACAGGCTCCGGACGCACAAGCTCAGCGGCCATGGCTCACAGGCCCAGCCGCTCCACGGCATGTGGGATCTTCCCGGACCGGGGCACGAACCCGTGTCCCCTGCATCGGCAGGCGGACTCTCAACCACTGCGCCACCAGGGAAGCCCCAAATGATGAATTTTTAAAGGAATATCCCTGAGTTTAAGCTATTTTCCATGTCATATGATTCTTTCCAGTGATGGTACAGAGAATACTGTATTGAAAGTAAACTTCTATTCAGATGTGCAAAGAAAAATTGCAGTGTAATTTTAATTAGAAACTGTCAGTCACATTTAGAAGCTCTGATTAAAGATATAATGGGCAAAATGGATGAAGTTACATTTGCAGTTTTTCGTGGGTTGGATCTTCACTGCTTTTGCTTCTTAAGGATCTCAGATAGAATGAGCAGGACCTAACTGGTCTGAAGCTTAAAGGGTGATCCAGAATGCAAGTGAGAGGACCAGAAGGGTAATGAATCAGTGACAGCATTCACAGCTGGTAAAAATGCTCTTTGTGTTCTCATTAGGGATAGTTACTCTGAATAGGGGCCAAGGATCATAATATGGCTACATGCAAGTTTGCAATTTGATTAGACTTGAGAACATGTTAGGGAAGGAAAGAATTTCCTTTAAAATCATGCTGCACACTGAATACTCAGAGTGGTAGAAATGATTTAAGCTGAGAAGCCAAGAAAAAATTTAGTCATTCTTCCAAGTCTAAGGATAGCTGTATCCAGAGAATAGTGTGTAAACTCCTACCGTTTGTACTTCTGTTTTCTTTTCTTTGTGTGTGTTAGTATTTAAATTTTACCCAAGATAGGAAAAGTGGTTTATGTGGGTGTGCAAGAGATGTGTTTAAAAGTAGATCATAATCCTGTGGATTGACTTAAGTAATTTTCTTTGCAAGTGGTTGCATAGGAGTATTAAATACAAGTCCTCCTACTAATGTCATATTTAAATAATGCCTTAATATAATATAATGTCTTAGTGAACTGCTTGATTATACTAGAGATTATCCCATGATTCCTTTAATATGTCTCATAAAGTTGCACGAAAGAATGATATTGAGATCCTTTACTGTCAGGCACATAGACTTATTTCATTTAGTATTTATTTTAAAAAATTTGATTACCAGTTATATGTAGGACACCATGATAAATACAAAAAATACAAGAAATAGTCTTTGCTTTAGGCCAATTACATTCTCAGAGAGAGTTAAAATATTTATACAAATATCTGTTACTCAAAGCATTGTATATCAGATATCTTGTGCGGACTGTAAGTGTTTTAAGTTCTGAACTCTTGTATAGCAGGATTTTATTAGGTAAAGATGGTAAAGAAAAACACTACAGGCAGAGGAAATAGCATATGTGATGGGAACAATCTCAAGTACTATAATTTAGTTGGATTTCAGGGTGTTTCCACTGCTGTTTTGCATTTCAAGAGTTGTGGGAGAACACCAGTTTTACCACAACCTGGCTAGTACTGGATGGTGGTAGTGGTTGTATGTATGCAACTTGTTTTAAATGACTGTAGCAGGTTGTTTTGTTTTGATTAAAGGGGAAGCCTACTTTCTCAGCATCCTAGTTAATCTAACCTGTGATCATTTTTCATGACTTTGACATGTTCTAGTCCAGGGGAGGGGATGGTTAGATTCAGAGAGACTATAAATGTCTAAGAGTGTGTGTGTGTGTGTGTGTGTGTGTGTGTTGCTATTTGTATTGGTCTTGGCAGGTTGCAAAGTGAACATGATAACATTCTTCCTTTGGCCCTATTTTAAGCTTGCTTCTCTATTTGTGGATCTAAGTTATATTTGTGGATATAAAGGCAAAGATTTATATAGCTTTGAAATTCATGTTTATTATTGAGCCCTTGAAATATGCCTAGTGTGGTTGAGAAATGGAACTTTAAGTTTTATTTAATTTTGATTAAATTGTTACATATGGCTAGTGGCTATTGTATGGGACAGCACACTTACAGAGTTTCAGCAGTTTTGACTTCTTTTTAGCTCTATGGTGTTGAGAAGGGATGACCAGATAGTATTTTCACTCACATATGGTAAAGTAAACACAAATTTAAAATAGAATATTATTTTACATTTATTTAAATATGTTTTTGGTGGTTACACAAATTTTGATATTGTCAACTTACTAATTAGTTAATAGTTGATCGATTACTTATACTCTTCCTAATACCAAATACTGTATGTGAATGTTCAGAAGTGATATATCAATATTAATAATAGGATTATTAAAATAATGATGAAGGGAAAGAGCCATGTAATAAAAGAAGGCAGGGGACTTCCCTGGTGGCGTGGTGGTTAAGACTCCACGCTCCCAATGCAATGGGCCTGGGTTTGATCCCTGGTCAGGGAACTAAATCCTACATGCATGCCACAACTAACAGTTTGCATGCCACAACTAAGGAACCAGAGAGCCGCAACTAAGACCTGGTGCAACCAAATTAAATAAATAAATAAAATTCCTTAAAAAAAAAAAGGCGGCAGAATAAGGGCAGGAGGGGGAGAAAAATCTAGAAAAGTCTAGGTGGAGATTAGTCTGGCAAAAAATCTATCTGTACCAACTGTCAGAGTAAAAAGAGAAATCCAATAAAAAAATAACACCTTCGTATAGTAAAAAGACATATGCCTTTTGGTCAAGAGAGAAACTTTTCTGTAAGATGAAACACAGAGAGAAATTTATTGAATTTTATAGAGGGTGTTGAATAGCGTAATGGATGGCATCATTTCATAGCAATTTTATAAATGATGGGAGACATTTTCATCTACTGTTTATAACATCAGACCTCAGTAAAAATTTTTGAAGACCTAAAGTCTGCCAACGACTGTGTGAGTGAGCTTAGGAGCAGATCCTTCAGCCCTGTTGAGGCTTGAGATGGCTGCAGCCCCGGCTGACAGCTTGACTCGAGCCTCATGAGAACTGGAGCCAGACGCACTCAGCTGGGCCACTTTCAGATTATTTACCCACAGCTCTGAGATAAAAAGTGTTTGTTTTAAGATGCTCATTTTGGGTGTAACTTTTTTACACAGAGGAGATAACTAATATTATGTATTTACTATATGTTTATTATGCTATGCTTTTTTTTAGGATGCAGGTATTGGATATTAAATGTTAAAAATTATTTATGAAAATATATTTATATTTACTTGAGTTGAAGGTATAGTTAGAAAAAGGGTAAAAATAAGGTACTTAAACTAGCCAACCTAAATGGCTATTTGAATGAATGAAAAATAGCTAATAATAGCTAACATATATTGAACTTCTTCTCTGTGTCAGAAACTGTGCTAAGCATACTATGTGCATTATCTCATTTGATCCTCACAAAATCCAACGAGGTATTTCAGGCTTTAAGAGGTTAAGTAACTTTCCTAAAGTTATATAGCAGATGCATTCGGGACTTAACACCAAATCTCTTTGACTCCAGTTTAGCCAGTGTACTATACTGCCATCAGAGAACTTCTCAGATGCAGAAATGCATTTACCAAGCATCTGAGGAATTCTTTTTTTCCTTTGTTTCCATTTCATTTATTTATTTATTTATTTGGCTGCATTGGGTTTTCGTTGCTGCGTGGGCTTTCTCTGGTTGCGGTGAGCGGGGGCTACTCTTCGTTGCTGTGCGCGGGCTTCTCGTTGCAGCGGCTTCTCTCTTTTTTTTTTTTTTTTTGCGGTATGCGGGCCTCTCACTGTTGTGGCCTCTCCCACTGCGGAGCACAGGCTCCAGACGCGCAGGCTCAGCGGCCATGGCTCATGGGCCCAGCCGCTCCGCGGCATGTGGGATCTTCCCAGACCAGGGCACGAACCCGTGTCCCCTGCATCAGCAGGTGGACTCTCAACCACTGTGCTACCAGGGAAGCCCCATGCAGCGGCTTCTCTTGTTGCGGAGCACGGGCTCTAGAGGCATGGGCTTCAGTAGTTGCAGCATGTGACTCAGTAGTCATGGCACATGGGCCCTAGAGCACGTAGCCTTGAAGTAGTTCCAGCGTGTGGGCTCAGTAGTTGAGGCACACAGGCTGTAGGGCGCACGGGCTTCAGTGGTTGTGGCTCGCAGGCTCTAGAGCGCAGGCTCAGTAGTTGTGGCGCATGGGCTTAGTTGCTCCGTGGCATGTGGGATCTTCCCGGACGAGGGCTCGAACCCATGTTCCCTGCATTGACAGGCGGATTCTTAACCACTGCACCACCAGGGAAACCCCTGAGGAATTCTTGAATTTTGATGGATGCTGGAGATGTAGTGATGAAGAAAGTGAGACACAATCTCTGCTGTCACGGCATTTATAATCTTGTGAAGGGAATAGACATCGATATAATAAGCACATATTTACAAGTTGACGGAAGTGCTGTGACGGTGGGTTCTGTGAGGTCCTTTAAGAAGAGCCTGTCCTGTTGAAGGTGAGTAATGGCACGCTTAAGGAGCCAAAAGAAGGCTGATATCGTTGTAGCACAGAAACCAAAAAGAAGAGTGGTGTGAGATTAGGCCAGAAATATATGCACGGGCTGGACTGGCCAGGCCTGGGAGGGTGGCCTTTCATTCTCCCTAAGAGGTATGAGAAGCTATTGAAAAGTTTCATGTAATAGATGTCAGGGCTTTCTTTTTGAAAAGATCAAATATGGACAAATAGAATATAGAGGTACCAGAGTAGCTACGGGGAGATTATTAGGAAGCTGTTGCAATAACCAAGCTAAATAAGATGGACTAGCCTGATGGCAAAAGTCTTTTCAGAAAGGGAAGTAGATTTGAAAAATGGTTACAAGATAAAATCAACAGGACTTGGCAATAGATTGATTACCAGGGGTTGGGGGAGAAGAAGGTATCATGGACGACTGAAATATTTCTGGCTTGCCTATCTGGATGCATGTTGATGCTGTTTATCAGGATACGGAACATCAGAAGTGGGACCGGTTTGGTGGTAAAGCTCACTAGTTAGCTCTTGATGAATTTGAAATACCTTGAGTCATTCATGTTGAAATCTTGAGAAGCATATATTAGGTTAGGTCTCAAAGAACTCTGGACTGGAGATAAAAATGTTCAAAACATGGGCAAGTAGATGGAAATTGAAGTGGTGGGTAAGAATGCCTTGTGAGAGCTAGTGAGAAGAGAGTCTAGAAATTGGGGAGCACCAATATTAACTGGCCAAGCCGAAGAGAATAAGTGACAAAGGAGACAATAGGAGGGTTTTTTCACTCATTTACTCATCTATTCAACAGATAAAATTTGAGTGCCTACTGTATATCAGGCAATGTTACAGGATCCAGGGATATAGCAGTGGACAAGACAGTCAAAGTCTTTACTCTTATAGAGCCTGCACTATAGTGGACAATATGTAAATAAACTAAGTTATTCAGATAGGGACAAGTGCTAGAAGGAAATAGAAAAGGATTATGTGGTAGCATCTGAGATGGGGAAGACTAAAAGAGGAACAAGGTTTTTGATGAAAATAAGTAACTTTGTTTTAACCATGCTACTTTTGAGGTGTCTGATAGCCAAGTGGGTAACAGTGCCTGCTGCATGCTAGTAAACAGCACTGCCATTCACCCAGTTTGGCAGTCGTTCTTTATTCCTTCTTTTTGTCTTATATCCCATATTCAGTCCCTTAGAGTAACTGCTGACAGCTGTCTTTAAAACATATGCCCAATCTGATTACTTTGATTACTGGTACGATCTCTTTGGTGCAAGTCACCATTTCTGCTTACCTAGACTCTTACAGTAACCTCTTCTCTGGCCTCCCACCTTCTAATCGTGTCCCATGTAATCCGTCTTTCACACTGCAGCCAGAGTGATCTTTTAAAAATGAATATCTTACAATGTCGCTTCCTTGATTAAATGCTCCAGCTTTTTTCCTATAAAGTCTAAAAACTTTACCATGGCTATAATGCTCAATTAGATCTGATCTCTTTCTACTTTTCTGACTTCATATTCAAATGCGTTTCACTCTGTTTCAGCTACACTGTCCAGGACTCTTTGCTGTTCCTTCAGGGTGTCAACATCATTCCTGAGTTGAGGGTATTTACATTTGCTGTTTCTTCTGTTGAACTTGCTCTTCCTACATATTTCCGCAGAGCTTGTTCTCTCACTTCATATCAACTTCTGTTCAGGTGTGACCGTGTAAGAGAGGTTTTTTTCTTACCATCTCTCCATGCCTGCCTATCATTCTATATTTCCGTAACACATTTTCTTTTTCTTCATTCCACTTACCCCCCTCAACATTTGTTTATTATCTTTCTCCCTATCTAAAATTCAAAGACTTTGTCTTATTTATCTCTGTATCCCAGTAACCTAGAATAATGCCTGGTGCATAATGTGTGTATTCATTAACGATTTGTTGAATGAATGGATATATAAGTCTAGAGCTCAGGGGAAAGTTCAGTCTGAAATGTAAATTTAGGAGTCAGTAGCATATAGATGGTTTTTAAAACCATAGGAGATTATCAAGAGACAATATGTAGCCATAGCAGAAAAGGGGACCCAGATTTAAGCCTCGGGCTACTTTTCCATTTATAAAGCAGGATAGAAGGACCCAGGAAATTAGGGGGAATACCAGAAGAGATACATCACTGAAACAAAGACAGGAAATGTTCTAAGGATACAGCTGTGTTGAATGTCCCTGAGAGGTTGACCAAGATGAGGTTTGTGAATTAACCATTGGATTTGGCAAGTTGAAGGTTGTTTTATGGCCTTCAGGAGTTATTTCAGTGGGATGGTTGGGACAGAAATCAGATCTTAATAGAAGAAGGAATGAAGATTGAGAAGTAGAAAGAGCCAAGTAGAACTCTTTTGAGAAGTTTTGCTGGTAAGGGGAACAGAGGATTGGGAGATTACTGAAGGAAGGAAATGAAACCAAGGGAGGGCTTAAGCAGTCCCCAGAATTTCCTGAATTTGGGGTCCATCCATCTTGGTTATCTCCTCTTATCTTATATTGAGGTTGAGCTGTCATCAGTTAACTGGAGGATTTGTTTATAATGCCTTTTTTCAAGGTGGTAAATCCTAGCTTCCTCCCCAAACCTTCTGTTTACCAAGGTGCTTTTTCTTCCTCCATTCCATTAGAGTCCTTGGTAAATGCTTTCTGTTTAAGTGATAACTCGCTAGTAAATTAAGCTTTTTCAGTTGTTTGCTTTGCTTGATGATTTTATTGCATTGTATAACCATCATAGATACTTTCAAGTGTCAACAATAGTAGTAGTAATTGTAATATGATGCTAATGTATATTGACATTTACTGTGTACATGGGACCTTTTGAAGAGATTTACGTGTATTTATTGAGTTAATATTTCAAAACAACCCTGGGAAACAGGTGCTATTTTTATTCTTGACAGAGGATCCAGGGATATGAGGTACAGAGAGTTTGAACTAATTTCCTCAAGATTATGCAGTTAGTTAGTGGCCATCAGTATTGTTGGAGAGCTTCTGCTCTTAGGCACTACACTAATCTATCTCTACATTAACAAAGCAAGTGTCTCATCTTCAAGTTGTGTTAAACAAATATGCCTTTGGTTAAACGTTTTGGTAAAGTCAAGAATTCTTCTCCTCTCCTTTTATATCTATCATATGAATATATGTTTTGGACTGGGTTGTTGGTAATTCCATTATTCTTACAATAATCAGGTTTCAGAGTTAAATGAGACATTTAATTAAATAATGTCTGGGATAAAATTTACTAATCAGATAGACCTGTTTCCTAAATCGCATTTTTTTCCCAGTATCTTTTTTGACGTACCTCTATTAGGTCAAAAGAAAATAAATATTAAAAAAAAACTTAATGAAAATATTTTTCATTAGCTATTAGCTATGAACTTTAAATTTATTTGTGCTTATATCAATATGTACTATTTATTCCATGAGTAATTTAATTAACCGTACAAGGCTTACAATTTCCAGAATGTCAGAGTAGCCATTATCAAGTGCACACTTCTTAAATATACTCTTTTGGATTCATGACATTCCATTTTGACAGTGATAAAGAGCATACCCATAGGCATCATTGAAAAGGAATGTTCGAACTGTTTATGTGATAGTTCTTCAAGTTTCTTTCATCTATCTAACACAGAAAGGTCTTATCAACGTGCTTACTATAGTTTATAATATATGAGTAGGTTTTATAAGGTAATTAGTCATATGCTTAAGTGACAAAAGAGTTTTTAGGAATTTAAGTTTTGAAGTTATTTTAGGATTTGAATTTAAATTTTTTTAATTATGAATTTAAGTAAGTTTGTTCATTTCACATTATTGGCCAAACCAAATGTGGCTGATAAAAGTTATGAAGTTGTTTCTTATAATTTAAATATGTTTTTATGCTTTTATGAAAGTCACATTTAAAACTTAATGAGGAGGACTTTCCTCGTGGTCCAGTGGTAAAGAATCTGCCTTCCGGTGCAGAGGATGCGGGTTCGATCCATGGTCGGTGAACTAAGATCCCATTCTGCGAGGCAACTAAGCCCACACGTGACAATTTCTGAGCTCGCAAACCTCAGTGAGAGTGTCTGCGTGCCACAAACTACAGAGAGAAAACCCGCTTGCCACAACTAGAGAGACTCCTGCGCGCCGAGCAACTGGAGAGAAGCTCACGCGCTGCAACAAAGACCCGACGCAGCCAAAAAAATAAAGAAAATAAATATTAAAAAAAAAACTTAATGAAAATATTTTTACTGCTACAATTGTGAATAACAACTGTAAGAACCTAGATTTAGTCAGTTCTTTTCATGCTAACATTATAAAGAATGCCAGAGGCAATGGAGAGGAGCTGGGAGGATCAGAGAAAAGAAAGAGGAAGTAACATTTTTTTGAGCACCTATTATATTCTTGGTAACTCAGTGATAGGGCTTTTACTTATATTATCTCATTTAATTCTCACGGAACTCTTGCAATGTAAGTATTAATCATTTCCCTTTTACAGATGAGGAAACTGATGTTGCACAGGTTATCTTGATCTTCATCAAACAGATAGAACCAGAATTAAAATCTAGAGCTATTTGACACTCAAACCCAGTCTGTACTCTTGCTTCATGGAGTTGTTATTTGACCTTGTTAAGCAGAAAATTACTTTATGTAATAGCAGCATTTCTATGATACTTAAATTTTTATTCATGTAGCTATCACAAACATCAAAATAATACACTACTTCTATATATGCCTGCAGATCTTTTCATTTATAAATACTGAGTTGCATAACTGCCTCATCTATCAGAGTGCTATAGAATAATTAAAAGTAATTAAAGTAGGTCTCTCAAATATACATTGTCACTGATATTTTTCCAAAGCCCAGACACTTTTATAGCAGTGTAGTTCCAGACCATGCTCACTGCCACATTGAAGATACTCCTGAACAATCTCATCTTTATCTCCACCCAGTTCATTTATCTTCTGTAGGAGCCTCTGAGTTAGACAACCTTCCCTATTACTTCCAACATAGTTTCAGATAAGGGCATGATCAGATGTTTCTTGGAGACATTTTCTTTAGCATTTACCTTAGAATGCCAACAGCAAATGCATTATTGACTGTTGTGGATAAATAAGAAAGCATCTCAGTCCTTTTATTGATCAGAGTTATAGCTCAGTTGTTTTAGAAATTTTAAATAAAATGATAGTCATGTGTTAATTTGATGACTCTCTTTGAAATTAATTTGAATATACTGACTTTTATGTTTATTACTTTTTTGTAGTTTATAACATTTCAAAGATCACATTGTGCTTATTTCCCCAGTGACCTCTGACCAAAAGCAATAAAGTTCTAGTCTGGGTGGAACTTGGCTAGTTGTAGTTTCTCAAATTTATATAATGATGGATTTGCTTTAGTAAAAATAAATCATATTTCTCACTGCCACCTCTGCCTACTTACCTATGTTATTCCATCTTGGTTGCAGAAATTAACTACTACATAATAAAATACCAAGATTTTATAATTTTTTATATTTTAATTTGCAAGCAAAAAATTTTACTGAAACATACGTAAGACCTAACTACTGTGTGATAAGTATGATGGATATTCAGAGATTGATTGTCTAACTTTCAGGACTATACTCATTATATAAAATATAATTAATCTCTATTATACAAGTACTATGAAACAAATTTGAGTATAAAAATCATAATCCTAAATTTTGTTTTGCATTTAATGGAGTATTCAAACACTTTGTAACAAAAACATAATGCATGACTAGAATGAATAAATTATGAATTAAGGGTATATAAGTTAGAGTTCTTAGTTACAAATAATAGAAATCAACTTTGGCTGTTTTAAGAACTGAAAAAAATTTTTTAAAGAATATTGAGAATCTCAAAGAATCACTGGGAAAGCTGGAAAACTAGTCTCAAAAAAAGGACAAAAATAAGAGAAGTTAAGGCAGCAGACAAGACCACATCCAAAAATCACAGCACAACATTCATCCGGTGAATATATGCATGGCTGCCACCAACAATGAATACTTACTTGCACCTTGATTATCCTAGCCCACAAATGCCACCTGTTACCTCTGACACTGCTACCTCAGAACCTTGATGTTGCTGTCATCAGTTTCTACCTGTCTCCAGAATGGATTCTCCCTCTATTGCATCATTATCCTTCAATTTAAAGCCCTGATGGGTGTTTCTGAGTAGTTGATCTAAGGATATATGCTAGTGCCATAACTCCAGGAGTGATTGGGAAGTGAATGCCTGGCGTTTTCAGGAGGTGTAGTGGGAAGTGAGCTCTGCAGACCATCAACATTCATCAGGTAGAGAATTTCTCAAATGTAGAAAAGGAGTTCAGATGTTGGATGGCCAAGAATGGGCAGTTATCCACTACATTCTCTTTGTTACTGCATCTACTTTTTCATTCTTTTATGAATTTTTTAAACCTACAATTGTATAAGAGATAAAGGGCATAAATGGTTTTAATATTTTAGATTGAGAGACGTGGTTGGAGACAGTATTACTCTAGATGTTCTTTGATGTTTCAGGTTATTTTTCAATCTTATTTTTAGTTATTGTTTTAGCAGGTTCTGTGAAGTTATGGTAATATTGATAACATACATACTGATACTGTTCTTTGAGCATTATCACTTGAACATAGCCTTCTGCTTCTTCTGAAAGATATGATTTCCCTAGGCACACCTTCAACTTTTTACCTGGTTTGGGTAATATGCCCTAAAAGTGTAATGGAAGGAGCAAAAACTTTAGAGCCAGATTTGCGATCAGATGTGACCTCTGTCACTCTATCAGTATCATTTAACATCTAACATTTTCTGTTATTTCCATTTTAGTCATGAGAAAACTGAACCATAGAGAGGTTAAGTAGCTCAAGAATTTTTTATTAAACATGAACGATTAAACATGAAAAAGCCAGAAAAATTAAGTAACTTTGTCTTTTTTTCCTCAATATAGAATAGATATTTTTGTATCTCAAGTATGCAGTGGTGTCCATATTCTAATTGTGGATGTCTAATTTTTAATTTATATGTAGTAACAGATAATCATGTTATATAAGCTTGTCTCAGTTCCCTGTGTTTTATGTTTAGAATTTTGTTCACATTCTAAATAACAACTCTTGATTATACCCCACCACTATCACTTCACATGTTTAATTTTTTTAAGTTTTAAAGCCTTTTACTTTGATTTTATCCTTACGACACCCTTGTAAAATGTCTATTTTATAGATGTGGAAACTGAAATATAGAGGAAAAGTGACTTCTTTCAGATCAGTCTTCTAAATAGTGATTATATACTTTATTTAAGGACTTTTGGTATATAACTAAGTCAGAGCATGTTGTTGTAATTATTTTCTGGATAATGTACTATTTTAAAAATATTATGACTTTTTTTTCTCTGTAGAAATGCATTACTGTTTGGTGCTCTTTAGCTATCCAGCTGTAGTTTAGTTCCCATAGAGAAACTGCCCTCATTGGCCTCATATACTAGTAGAAGGAGACAGAAAATAAATGGAAAAACTAATGGTCAGCTGTGATAAGTAAGTGCTGTGGCCAAAATTAAGCAAGGAAGGGTAAAAGACAGTTCTGGGGATGGGAGAGGAAGTTGTAATTTTAAACTGGGTTTTTGAGGAAGACCTTCCTAGGAAGTTGACATCTGAGCAAAGAAAGACCTAAAGGAGGTATGGGAGGGAGACATGCAAATACCTTGGAGAAGAACCTTTCCAGGCAGAGAGAAGAGCAAGGGCATTAGTCCTGAGACAGTAGTGTGTCTGACATGTTCAAGTTGAGGCAAAGGAGACAGTGATGTCGGAAGCTGGGCAAGCAGAGGGGCAAGTAGAAGATGATGAGATAAAAATAATAAAAAGCTTACAAAATTAAGAGTGATTTTTTTTTCTTATGTCTAGATTACATACTGGTATGAAACTGTCCTGAACGTTTCAGCTGTTAGAAAGAATTGTTAATGCTCGATCAGCATGTCAGAGGATGGGGTTTTAGCAACTGTTTTATTGGGGAAACTAGGTTGAGAACCATGGCTCCAGATAAGAAGATAAGGTCATAAGAAGATTATGTCATCTGATAAGAAGAATAGGTCATATTAAATATCCTCTGAGGAACTATATATAATTTGAGGCCTTTTTTAGTATCATTTTTTCATGGTTAGATAACTTTGAGAGGAAAATAATGATCTTAAAAAATACAGCTGTTCAAGAAAACTTACTAGGAGGGATCATCTGTGTTTGCCAAATCTAAGAGAACAATTTAAAATATATCATGTTAGCATTCTAGGTGTTTTGTTTTGCCTTGCATAAAATACTGATTGATAACATGATTTCTGTTTTGTGCAGTTTCATAAAGACCTAATGAAGTTGTTTTTTGTTTTGTTTTGTTTTGTGGTACATGGGCCTCTCACTGTTGTGGCCTCTCCCGTTGCGGAGCACAGGCTCTGGATGCGCAGGCTCAGCGGCCATGGCTCACGGGCCTAGCCGCTCCGTGGCACGTGGGATCTTCCCAGACCGGGGCACGAACCCATGTCCCCTGCATCGGCAGGTGGGCTCTCAACCACTGAGCCACCAAGGAAGCCCTGAAATTGTTATTTTAATTCCCATTGTTTAGACACACATATTCTTGATATTTTAAAAATGCACATTATGGAAAACTCATTTTGGCATATTGATATACTTATTTGGAGAGAGTAGTATGTATCAAAATATTGCTTTACAAAATGACAATATGAGAAAGTGGCATTCAAATTCTTCCAAAATGCTTGAACACCTTAATTTTTACTCATTAGGTTTCACTAATATTTGTCAACAAAAAGTTATAACAAGGACTTTGTGAGGATTCTATAGAATGTTGAAAGATTAGGAGTGAATGTTTTATCTTATAAAATTATCTTTTAGGATAGTCTAAAAAAAGAGACAATAAAACTGCAGTTGTGTATTTTTTCAGTTTCTTATTTTACCTGTGTCTGTCTCTTGTCCTCTGTTTTCTCTGTTTTATTTCCCATTACTCCTGTTTATTTCTCTTAATCCGTCAAAGTTGGAAATTGACCAATACATCTGGTATATTATGGGGCATGAGTTCTGAGATCTTTGTGAATTTTCAGATAGAACCTTAGTAGTATATATTTTCAAATAGAAGTATAATAATTTTTGTTAAGGCATTACTTTTAATTACATACTCTTCAGGCTAGGGTGTGGGGGTCAGCTAGTAGGTGAGCCTAGGTGATTGTCCTACTTTAGCATTTGCCGCTATTTTTCCTGTTTACAATAACTTCCATGAAGTGACACAGACTTTTGTGCAGGATCATTTTGAAGGAAATGGTCCTAAAAAGGAAACAATTGGTATTGATAAAAGTAGAAAGAAAAATGAAAAATAAAAAGGCTAAGAAAGATATGACAAAAGCTAAAACTAAAGCTAGAAAATATAAAAGACCTCAAAGAGTAGGATGTCATTTTTTTGCAGGAGCTTGGAGCCATTAACAGAGCCACCATTACACTACATGAGGGGGAAAAAAAAAGGGATTCTGACTGTTTCAGAAAGTGATTTTGCTGTATTAAATACTTGAGAAAGAGAACACTTCACTGAAAATTGAAAATTACTGAAAACTGAACATTCAGTGTTAGGCTATGCATAGGAGTCACCTGACTCAAAATTTCAATTATAGTTTTGACTCAAATATATCATTTCTTCTGACATTGAAATTAAATTTGTATATTAATAACAATCTTGCTGAACTTACTGTTTCTTATAAATTTTAGGTTGTTTTTCTTGAAGCTTCCGAGTAAATAATTATGTCATCTGTAAGTGATAATTTTTCTTTCTTTCCAATCTCAGATTTTGCTTTTCTCTCTAATTACAAAGAGTGAGCACTTCCAAGACAGTATTTTTTCAGCATCTGTTGAACAGTTACATACTTTTTTCTTTCACTTATTAATAAGGGGAAGTATATTAACAGGTTGCTCAATACTGAATTATACTTGCATTTCTGGAACATATGATTCTGTTCATTTTTCATTAGTTTTTGTTGTGAAAAAATTTTTTTTAACATCTTTATTGGGGTATAATTGCTTTGCAATGGTGTGTTAGTTTCTGCTTTATAACAAAGTGAATCAGTTATACATATACATATGTTCCCATATCTCTTCCCTCTTGCGTATCCCTCCCTCCCACCCTCCCTATCCCACCCCTCCAGGTGGTCACAAAGCACCGACCCGATATCCCTGTGCCATGCGGCTGCTTCCCACTAGCTATCTACCTTACGTTTGTTGGTGTATATATGTCCATGCCTCTCTCTCGCCCTGTCACAGCTCACCCTTCCCCCTCCCCATATCCTCAAGTCCGTTCTCCAGTAGGTCTGTGTCTTTATTCCTGTCTTACCCCTAGGTTCTTCGTGACATTTTTTCCCCTTAAATTCCATATATATGTGTTAGCATACAGTATTTGTCTTTCTCTTTCTGACTTACTTCACTCTGTATGACAGACTCTAGGTCTATCCACCTCATTACAAATAGCTCAGTTTCGTTTCTTTTTATGGCTGTAATATTCCATTGTATATATGTGCCACATCTTCTTTATCCATTCATCCGATGATGGGCACTTAGGTTGTTTCCATCTCCAGGCTATTGTAAATAGAGCTGCAATGAACATTTTGGTACATGACTCTTTTTGAATTTTGGTTTTCTCAGGGTATATGCCCAGGAGTGGGATTGCTGGGTCATATGGTAGTTCTATTTGTAGTTTTTTTAAGGAACCTCCATACTGTTCTCCATAGTGGCTGAACCAATTCACATTCCCACCAGCAGTGCAAGAGTGTTCCCTTTTCTCCACACCCTCTCCAGCATTGTTGTGAAAATTTTTAACCACACAGAGAAGTTGAAACAGTTCATCAAAAATCTGTGCATCCTCTGCCTGAATTTAATAGTTGTTAATGTTTTGCTGTATTTACTGGTTTTTTTCCTAAACCATTAGAAATCATGATATTTCACGCTATATACCTCAGCATGCATTCTAAGAATAAGGACTCCAACATAACTACAAAACCCTTATATACCTAAGAAAATTAATAATAATTCTATATTATCTAATATCCACTCTTTAAGTTTTCCCAGATGTTCCAAGAATATCTTTTATAGCTCTCATTTTTTCCAAATGAGGCAAGGTTTTATACATTGCGTGTGGTTATGTCTCTTTCATCTTATTTAATATAGAATCACACCCTCCCCAATGAAGTGACTTTTGGAAGAATCCAGGCCAGTTGCCTTGATAGACACTGTCCTTATTTTCATAGAGGTTTTTACTAATATGAGAGACAAATATTATACATGCAACTTTATACATTATTTTATAAATATGTAGGATTATATAGATGAGAAAAGTGAAAAGTGGAGAGAGATTATGTTGATTATTCAAAATAACACAAGGGATAGTGGCCAAGATGTGTTTTAACTGAGTCTGGTTTCGAAACTCACTCTATTTCAACCATTATCAAGATGACTCTAATTTTAAAATGTTAAAGAGAATTTTCAACTTGTGCAATTCAGGTGATAGGTGTTTTTCTTTAAAACTGCAGACAAACAATGTTTCTAGATGAGAAGTAAAACATTAAAAAACACTTTTTCTTAACTGTCAGGCTGTGGGGTTCTAAACATACAGGTTAACTTGCAGACCTACTTTAGATTAAGGATATTCTTGTGATATACTGTCTGATGAAGTAGATTTCACTGTAGAGCTTTGTTTTAGAATCTCCTTTAGTTCAGTTTTCACAGAATTTTATCTACTGTTTTAATTTTAATTTTTTAAAATTTGCTTACACACCATCTGTTACGTTGTAAGACCCATTGGCAGTTAAATTCTCCTTCAGCCATACTCAAACACTTGCGGATCAGATATGTCCATGATACCAAGAAGACACCCCTATATTTGTGATTCTTTCAGTTAGGAATCACTCTAAACTTAGAGGTAACTTCTGTGCAGTGTGGATACTAGAATAAATTCCTTAATTCTTTCCAACTAATGTTTGCTTTGGATTTCAAGGCACAATAGTCTTGTTGTTTGTTTGTTATTTGTGGTTGACTGCCACAGACAAAAAGCCAGAAAATTTAAATGCCTGAGTATTAGAGTAGAGGTATTGAATTTAATCCATTTAATTTTTCTATAATCTCTGCTGGCTATTTAGGCAGTACTAAATCAAATTAATTTCTTCAGTGTTCAGTTTTTCTAACTTTTTTGTCATTGTTGTTATTAGATACAGATTGTTAAGCTTTGGTGTAGGGGCACTGGGATGGGGGGCAGTGTATTTAAACTACGTTGGCAGGATAGATCAATAATATCTACTAAGCGCTTACGCTTACTTTGTGCTGAAGCACAAGCACTGTGTTAAGTGATTTATACTTGTTATCGTCTTAATTCTAACAACAATCCTTTGAAGTTGGTACCATAATTAGCTCCATTTTTACAGATACTAGGCAAAGTTAAAACTTTTCCAGGGTCACACAGCTATTAAGTAGCAGAGCCTGGATTTGAACTCAACTCTGGGAAAGTCATACTCTTTATTGCATTGCCACTGCCGCTACTACCTGTTCAACTCTATTCTACAGATGAGGAAACTAAGGTACAAAGAGGCTAAGTAATAAAGGACTTCTTTGACTACTTGGCCCACCTGATGATTCTTTGACTGTTATCTAGAATAAATGCAAAGAATGTGTTACCTTTCATGATTCTACTAAAGTGACAGCTGTTAACAAAATTCGATTAGTTTGATATACAACATAATATATACATATAAGAAAGCATGAAAACTTAAGAAACCACCTAGAAGATCTTAACAAAATCTGTATTGTCTTGGAACTGCAATTTGAGAAGGACTTTACTCAGATGCTAATTTTGGTCCTTTTTAACCAAAGCGCAATACACAGGGATAACTAAGATATGGCCTCTGTTATTCTATTCTTTTTCTGAAATGAGCTGTCCTTCCATTCTGCTCCCCCTACACCCCATTCCTGTTCTTTCTTCCCTTTCCCCCACCTCTTTTCTATTTTTGAGTAATCAAATCCCACCTACCTTCTTCCTCTGGCTCCCTTAAAAACAATTTCTTCTTCCTTTGAACTTCCATAATAATTTAACTGTTTTTCTCCTGCTCAGTGTACTCCTTCATTGTGCTAAAGTACATTCTCAAAGCACCTTTGAAGAAAGAATATGTGGAAGGTATGCTTTCTGAATTCTTGCATGCTTGAACATGACTTTATTCATCCCCAGACTTGATTACATAATATATGTATAGTTTCTAAGTTGTTTAACATTGCTTTTCTTCAGAAATGGGAAGGTTCTGTTGTCTTCTCTCACTCAATATTGCTGGCAGTTGAATTCCAGTCTGATTCTTGGTAGGTGACATTTTTTTTCTCTGCAAGCAGAGGGCATGGTCAGTACGACAATTCCTTTCTTTGTTGACCAGAAGGTTTCTGAATTGGCATCAATTCCTTTACATTTTATATACTCTTAAGTCCTTCGTAATAGAGAAAGAGCATAGAGCAGTGATTGAGAACACAGTTTTTGGAGCCAAACTGCCCAGATTTGAATCTCGGCTCCATCATTTACTTGGTTCTGTGACCTTGGGCAAGTTCTGTACCTCAGTTTCCCCAGCTTTAAAGTGGAAATGATGGTAATAATAGCACCAACTTCATAGGATCGCTAGAATGACTTAATATTTATAGATGCTTAGAACTGTAACAGGTATACAGTAACATAGGGATTAGCAAGCTACAACTCTTGGACCTGATCCAGCATTTGGCCTTTTTTTGTACTGCCTGTGAACTGAGAATGGTTATTACATTTTTAAAGGATTGTTTAAAAAAAAACAACGAAACAAAATAAATAACAGCAAAGAAGAATATGCATGGCACAAAGCCTAAAATATTACTCTCTTGCCCTTTACAGGAAAAATTTTCTGACCCCTTAACACATTAAATATGATTGTTTAAAAAAATTATACTAATGTAGTTTCAGGAGAATGAGGAAGATAGAAGGAAAGTACATATTAAGTTCAGAATATCTTTTGACCTTTGCCCCCAAATTTTATCCCACCTAATTTTTATTAACCTGTTGGTTTTGTAATTGTGATATAATGACACATCAGTTAGAGTGAACACTACAGTTTTTCTTTGCCATTTCCTTTGTCTTCATTGTAGGGCCTGGATAAGTTGTCTGAGTAATAATCCAATTTCTCCTTCTCCTTTGTCTTCTCCTTTCATTATAATTAAAGTTAAACTCATGGTACTTACGGCAGGAATAATTTACAGGGTAATTAGGAAGAATTTTTACTGCAGAGGAGAAATTTAAAATGTGTTTAGTTTTAAGTGTACTGGTTAAATAAACAAATGCCCAAGGGTGTCACTGGCAGGTCTGTGGAATAGGCTATGGTACCACAAACCAAGGGAATATAATAAGAAAAGCCAAGAAAGAAGCACAGAATGGAAGAAATAGGAGTAAGAAAAGGTTTGGCAGTGGGTGAATCACAGGAAACTATCTCTTTTGCTGTTTCTTCTTGGTTAAAAAATTTTGAGAGACATGGAAACCAAGTCAGTTTTTGTTCTAGCCTCCTCCTTTAAACGAAAACAAGTGACAAAGATGCCTGAAATCTACTGTTTTCTGAAATGTGGTGTTCACGCTTGAAATGTGCCATTGTGGAAGAAAGTTCATTTCTGACATAATATATCTGACGTTCCTCAGTTCGTGGCGTTTCTGTTTTCTCGAAGCACGTTTTTGTCATTACCCTGTCTTTTAGAAAGTCTGTAGGCATTCATCCAGGAAAGAAACTAACAGCAATCAAATGAAACTATATTGTGCCTAGGATAAAAAATACTGGGTTTTGAAACTGTACCGTTTTTACCAGGATAAAAAATATTGGCTTTTGAAACTGTATCTTTTTTTTTTTCGTTGATCATATTTTCCATTAGAAAATTTTAGGGTAGAACACATACACTGGATTTTGTCATTATAAGACCATTGTTATTTTTCCTAAAATTATAGTTTTGTCCATCTATAAGCAATTTGGATATTAGCATTTATACTTCAGACTCAGTAGTATTCCTAGTTAGTGTTTCTTGCTGGAATCAGGATTTCTATTCTTCATTTGTTATAGTGCAGATTGCCTTTGATTGGATTTCAAAATCCATTATTACCTAACCAGATTCTTACATTTATAATTCATAGACTCTTAAACTTGCAACAATGAATTGATTTTAATCTTAAAATTAAATAATTACTTCAGTCTGTGTCATATGGCTCATAAATTGTAGTTTATTGAATTTTTAGAAACATATAGAATAATTAAGCATTGCAGATTTGTTTTAACATTTCCGTTGAAAAACCTTTAAAGTCTATTACATACATACTTTAGTTTAATAACCACCGTGATATTTAATTTTTCACGGTAACAAAGGGCTTTGAATATTAATATACTAAATACTAAACTATTATAATATGTACAAGAGACTTCCTAGTACAGTATTCTCATTTTAGCCCAATAACACCCTACAGATGAGGAAGATGATGTATAGAGGTTATTTGACTTGACCAAGGTTCCATGGCTAGTAAATAGAGCCAAGTCTCCTGTGAAGTGCCTTTATCCATTATACTATGACTTCTATGCATACAGAAGGCATGAGGTAGGAGATTAGCTTCTTCTAATCCTAGTAATGTTGCTAGACTAGCTGTTTTGAGTAAATTCCTGATAGGTCTCACTATCATAAAATCAGAATGAAGAAAGCACAAGTATACAAACCATAGAAGTAAGAAGTAGAAGGGAACCGTAGCTTTTTAGTGCACTGGTCCCCATACCTGGCTACACCTCAGAATTAACTGAGTAGCATTTAAAAATGCTATTTCCCTGTACCTGCTCCCAGAGATTTCTGATTCAGTAGGCTCAGTGTAGAGTCTAGGGATCTGTACATTTTAAAAGGTTTCTTAAATGATTCTCATGATGTTTGGGAACCTCTGATAGTCCATTTCTTTGTTTTATGGACAAAAAACCTAAAAGCCAGAACGGTGAAGATAGTGTAAGTGGTAAAACTTGGACTCAAAGGTGTTCTCTTGAATCTTAGCCCAGTGCTTTTCCTCTCTGTCTACTGCTTACCTATAACTTCTTATACATCTTTTGCCTGAGACACTTATAGGTACTTGCTAAGTATTACAATACTGAACAAAAGGTAATAATAACAATAGTAATTGTCCATATTTTTTCTGTGTTATGAAAATCATTTTGTATTTCAGTGGTATTTACATACTGTGCTCCTTTAGGCTGTTTTTTAGTATCAGTCAACTTTTCTACCTCACATTTTTGTTGTTTGGCAGTAATTTGTCAGAGTGTATTTGCTAAATCTCCTCAACATTGACTGCAGAGCTTTAAAATACTCCTTCAGCAGATGGTCCATAAATTGAATGTACTTTATAAGAGACTCTAGAAGGTGGAAAAAAAAATCAAATAATAGTTAAATGATAGGTTTTCTTGTGGTTGGGCACTTTACAGTCCGGTAACTGTCTGGGAGACTATATTGATTGTACTAATTGGTATTAGTTTGTTGATAAGAACCAAACCATATGTCTGGCCAGAAAGAGAAAACACAATAGTTAGAAGGAGGCTAACAATGAAAATATCTAGCATTTATCAAACTCTTAATATGTGCCAAGCACTGTGTTAAGTGCTTTGCAGACATTACTTCATTTAATCCTTTACAGTAATTCTTGGAGATAACTGCCCCGTGAGAGATTTTTTTTCAAGGTACAGTACACAGAAGAAGTACACTAGCTCTTTTCGATAAAGAGGATATACTATTATTATCTCTGTCTTATAGATTAAGAAAAAAAACTGAGACTGTTTTAAATAACTTGCCTGTAGTCATATATTTAGTAAGTGGCAGATCTAGGACTTGAACTCAGCCCTGACTCCAAAGTCCATTTTCCTGATTCACTATCATTGATGCAGTTTTTATTTAGCAAAACTTACGGAGTTACTACACTGAGCTTGACATACTACTAAACCCTGAAAGGTCAGAAGTGATTGCATACTTTGCCCCTGAGATTAGTACAGATAGTAATCCAGAAGACACTAGTTAGAGAGTGCTTATTGAAATTCCAACCGTATTCAAGATGTATGGAAGGCTGTTGGACTATTGTACTAATTTTCAGAGATGTCATATTTTTTTTTTTTGCCAAAGGAAAAACATTCAAATATGTGTATGATAAATGTGAATTGATTGCAATGCTTGAAAAGAAGGTGATGGGCATTGAGACTCATACTTCTGCACTGCAACTTAAAGGAAGGTGAAAAGTTCCTAGATAGAAAAAGGAAATAATGTATAAAGACGTCCAGGGGGTACAGAGCCTATGTTAGAGAAATAGGGAGTAGAGGAAGGTGATACAAAGAAGGAAGGAAAAGCTTTGAACCTTGGACCTATATGATAAATGTTAAGATTCTCTGTTTTGAGATTGTGAAGCAGGACTATGAAAAAAGAAGGGGAATAGATGAAGAAATTGTATTATGAGAGTTTAAAAAATATTACAAGATTTACCCTAAATAGAGAGAATGTTAGATCTTCTGGTGAAAAGTGTGGAAAAATAAGGGGATATTGTCTAGAACTAAAAGGTGAGAGAAAGCACTTTGCTTGCACTGTGTAGAAGAGATGGATTGTAGTTGTCAGGCTAGCCACAAATAGTTGTTGAAATTTCGATTAAAGTAATTAAAATTAAAAATTCAGTCCCTCAGTCACACTAGCCACATTTCAAGTGTTCAATAGCCATACGTGGCTAACGCCAGTCATTTTAGACAGAACTGTTCCCTGATGGAAAAAAGTTTTATTGGACAGCACTGCAGTAGACCATAGAGGTATGCTGGCTTTTAGGGCATATGTTCAGGATTTGGCAGAGAGCCTTCTAAAATTTATCAAAATCCTTGATAGTTACCCGGTTCAGATGAATCACGTAGGGATGACAGTGAAGAAGAGAATGTGGAAACATCTTTATAGTCCTCAGAAAAAAACATGTTGGGAATAATAGGTAGGGGTGTGTGTCTGTCACTTTTTTTTGTGGATTGAGATAGTGGAACACTGAAGGGAGACAGCAGAAGACAAATAATCTAGTTTTATCTCTGTTCTTCTCCCTTTCAAGGTAAGGGCTAAGCCTTTGATCTAGGCTGGATGCCCTGAGACTGGGTGTTGTTAGGACATGCCCATGATTATGGCTGTGGAGTATAAGAGCCCACAGTGAGGACAGCCTTGGAAGCAAGGCACAGAACACAGTTTGATAAACTAAATGAGCAAAAGATGCCCAGACAAGAGCACATAAGAGGATAGCCTGAAGTACAGAAGGAAGCAAAAGCTCCAGGGATGGTAAAAGCTTGTTGAAGTATAGAAGTCTTTGGGAGTTTCTGTGTGAAGCAAGAATTTTAAAGAGGAAACAGGCTTGCTGCTTGGGGCAGATTTTGTAATGCTTTTGGATCATAAAGAAAATGAGATCTCTTCAGTATTTTGGGGCAAGGAGAGTGATTTATTTTCTAACTGAAAAGGGTGGAACTAAAGTTGCCCTAAGGGAACTAAAGTCCCAGATCAATGAAGATTATAGGAGAGTATGTAGTTGTTTATAAACATTGAAACATCCTAATATAGATGAATTTTGTCCCAGGGTATGGAGAGAATTTACAAAAGAGCAAAGAGCCTTTATTTTTCTAGCAGGCATTGTAGAGAATGGGAAAGCTTCTGGAATATTTGAGATAGGTACATGATACTCTGATTTTCAGAGGGAGGACAAGTGGGCTCCACAAACAATAAATGCATTTGTTTGACATTAGTCTCAGAAAAGATTAAAAGAATGGATTTTGAGTACCCAAGAGAGGTAGTAGTGGAGTCAGTATGGGCTCACATGCATAGTTGTGACAGACTGGCTCCTCAGATCCAGGTCCTAGCTGTGCAGCCTTGGGCAGTTTGCTTCATCTCTCTATCTCAGTGGTCCCCAAGCTGTTTGGCACCAGGGACTGGTTTCATGGAAGACAGTTTTTCCATGGACTGAGGGGTATGGGGGTTGGGGGGTGGTGGTGTGTGGATGGTTTCAGGATGATTCAAGTGCATTACATTTATTGTGCACTTTATTTCTATTATTATTACATTGTAATATATAATGAAATAATTATACAACTCACCATAATGCTGACAGGAGGCGGAGCTCAGGCAGTAATGCGAGCAATGGGGAGGGGCTGTAAATAGTGATGAAGCCTCACTCACTCTCCTGCCACTCACCTCCTGCTGTGCAGCCCGGTTCCTAACAGGCCACAGACCAGTACTGGTCTGTGGCCCAGGGGTTGGGGACCCCTGCTCTGTCTCATTTCTCATTTTTAAAATTAAAAATAATACTATTTATTGCATAGGGTTGTAATGAAAATTAAATGAATTAATACTTGTAAAGCATTTAGAACAAGACTTGGTATATACATGTTAAGTACATTGTTAGTGTTTGCTAGATAAGGGTACATTGTCTTTTATCAAACTGTCAGCTCTGAGAAATTAAATAGATAATACGTCTGGATTTCAGCAAGTCTTCTGAAATTCAGATAAAATTCACATCACCATTTTAAAGTATACAGTTCTGTGGCACAGTGTTGTGCAGCCATCACCTCTATCAAGCTCTCCAACATTTTCATCATCCCAAAAGAGAAACCCCATGCCCATTACGCTATCACTCTCTATTTCCTCCTCACCCGACCCCCTGGCAAACACTCATCTACTTTTTGTCTCTATGGGTTTACTTATTCTAGATATTTCATGTAAGTGAAATCATACATGTGCTATATGATTTCACTTACATGACCTTCTGAGTCTGGCTTCTTTCACTTAGCATAATGGTTTTGATGTTCATCCACATTGTAGCATGTATAAGAACTTTATTCTTTCTTATGATTGAATAGTATTCCATTATATGGATTACCACATTTTATTTTTCCATTCATCTGCCAATGGACACTTGGGTTGCTTCAACTTTTTGACTGTTGTAAATAATGCAGCTGTGGACATGGGTATACAACTATCTCTTCAAGTCCTTGCTTTCAGTTCTTTTGGGTATATTCCCAGAAGTGAAATTGCTAGATCATATGGTAATTATATTTAAAATTTTTTGAAGAACCACCATATTGTTTTCCATAGCAGCTGCACCATTTTACATTCCTGGCAAAAAATGCATCAGGTATTCTAAGGGTTCTAGTTTCTCCCCACGCCCCCCCCCCTTTTTTTTTTGGCTGTGCCATGTGGCCAAATATAAAAAATATATATAAATAAGTAAAAATTGGGTTGTTTTTCTGTTGTTGAATTATGAGGCTTCATTATGTATTCTCGGGCCTAGAGCCTTATCAGACAAATAATTCACAAATATTTTCTCCTATTCCGTAGATTATCTTTTTACTTTCTTAATACTGTCCTTTCTTGAACAAAAAGGTTTTAATTTTTTTTTAATATCTTTATTGGAGTATAATTGATTTACAATGGTGTGTTAGTTTCTGCTTTATAACAAAGTGAATCAGTTATATATATACATATGTTCCCATATCTCTTCCCTCTTGCGTCTCCCTCCCTCCCACCCTCCCTATCCCACCCCTCCAGGCGGTCACAAAGCACCGAGCTCATCTCCCTATGCTATGCGGCTGCTTCCCACTAGCTTATGTTTGGTACTGTATATATGTCCATGACTCTCTCTCGCTTTGTCACAGCTTCCCCTTCCCCTTCCCCATATTCTCAAGTCCATTCTCTAGTAGGTCTGCGTCTTTATTCCTGTCTTACCCCTAGGTTCTTCATGACATTATTTTTTCTTAAATTCCATATATATGTGTTAGCATATGGTATTTGTCTCTCTCTTTCTGACTTACTTCACTCTGTATGACAGACTCTAGGTCTATCCACCTCATTACAAATAGCTCAGTTTCGTTTCTTTTTATGGTTGAGTAATATTCCATTGTATATATGTGCCACATCTTCTTTATCCATTCATCCGATGATGGACACTTAGGTTGCTTCCATCTCTGGGCTATTGTAAATAGAGCTGCAATGAACATTTTGGTACGTGACTCTTTCTGAATTATGGTTTTCTCAGGGTATATGCCCAGTAGTGGGATTGCTGGGTCATATGGTAGTTCTATTTTTAGTTTTTTAAGGAACCTCCATACTGTTCTCCACAGTAGCTGTATCAATTACATTCCCACCAACAGTGCAAGAGGGTTCCCTTTTCTCCACATCCTCTCCAGCATTTATTGTTTCTAGATTTTTTGATGAGGCCATTCTGACTGGTGTGAGATGATATCTCATTGTAGTTTTGATTTGCATTTCTCTAATGATTAATGATGTTGAGCATTCTTTCATGTGTTTGTTGGCAGTCTGTATATCTTCTTTGGAGAAATGTCTATTTAGGTCTTCTGCCCATTTTTGGATTGGGTTGTTTTACTGTTATTGAGCTGCATGAGCTGCTTGTAAATTTTGGAGATTAATCCTTTGTCAGTTGCTTCATTTGCAAATATTTTCTCCCATTCTGAGGGTTGTCTTTTCGTCTTGTTTATAGTTTCCTTTGCTATGCAAAAGCTCTGAAGTTTCATTAGGTCCCATTTGTTTATTTTTGTTTTTATTTCCATTTCTCTAGGAGGTGGGTCAAAAAGGATCTTGCTGTGATTTATGTCATAGAGTGTTCTGCCTATGTTTTCCTCTAAGAGTTTGATAGTTTCTGGCCTTACATTTAGGTCTTTAATCCATTTTGAGCTTATATTTGTGTACGGTGTTAGGGAGTGATCTAATCTCATACTTTTACATGTACCTGTCCAGTTTTTCCAGCACCACTTACTGAAGAGGCTGTCCAAAAAGGTTTTAATTTTTATGAAGTCCAGTTTATCTATTTTTTTTCTTTTGTTGCTTGTGGTTTCATAGTGAAGAATCTACTGCCAAGTCAAAGTTTAAGAAGATTAATCCCTATGTTTTCTTCTAAGAATTTTATTGTTTTAGCTCTTAATGGCCTTTGATCCATTTTTAGGTAATTTTTTTTTTGCAGTATGCTGGCCTCTCACTGTTGTGGCCTCTCCCGTTGCGGAGCACAGGCTCCGGACGCGCAGGCCCAGTGGCCATGGCTCACGGGCCTAGCCGCTCCGTGGCATGTGGGATCTTCCCTGACCGGGGCACGAACCTGTGTCCCCTGCATCGGCAGGCGGACCCTCAACCACTGCACCACCAGGGAAGCCCCATTTTTAGGTAATTTTTATATATGGTATGAGGTAGGGGTCCAGCTTCATCCTTTTGCCTGTGGATATCCAGTTGTCCCAGCACCATTTGTTGAAGAGACTATTTTCCCCCCATTTAATGGTTATGGTGTCCTTATTGAAAATCAAGTGACAATAAATTATGAGTTTGTTTCTCAATTTTCAGTTCTGTTTCATTGATCTACATGTCAACCATTATGCAAGTCCCACTGTGTGTTGATACTATTGTAAATGAGATTGTCTTCTTCATTTCCTTTTTGGATTGTTCATTACTGGTATATAGAAATATAACTGACTTTTGTGTGTTGATTTTGTATGCTACAACTTTTCAGAATTCATCAGCTCTAATAGTATTTTTTTGGACTGTTTAGGATTTTCTGTATGTAAGATCATATAATTTACAAATAAACATAATTTTACTTCTTCCTTTCCAGTTTGGATGACTTTTAGTTCTTTTCCTTGCTTAATTGCTCTGGTTAGGATGCCCAGTACAATGTTGAAATAGAAATAGTAAAAGCTGGCATACTTGTCTTTTTTCTGATACTGATGGAAAGACTTCAGTCTTTCACGATTGAACTAGCTGTGGGTGTTTCATAAATGCTCCTACGTTATGTTGAGGAAGATCCCTTTGATTCCTAGTCTGTTGAGTGTTTTTTTTTGTCAAATGCCTTTCTCCATCAATTGAGATGATCATGTAGTTATTTTCACTTATTCTATCACTGTGGTATAGTACATTGATCGGTTTTCATATATTAAAACCACTCTTGCATTCTCGCAGTCCCACTTTGTCATGACATATAATTCATAAGGGATATTGGTTTATAGTTTTATGATCTTTTTGTCTGGCTTTGGTATCAGGATAATGCTAGCCTCATAAAATGAGTTAAAACTGTTGCGTCTTCTTCCACTTTCTCAGAAAAGTTTGAGAAGGATTGGTGTTAAATTTTTTAAAGTTAGGCAGAATTCATCAGTGAGGCCATCTTGTCCTGGGTTTTACTTTGTTAGGAGGTTTTTGGTTACTGATTCAACCTCTTCACTTGTTGTAGATATGTTCAAATTTTCTAAAGAATGTTTTCTAGAGTCAGTTTTGGTAGTTTTTATAGGAATTTGGCCATATATCATCTCGGTTATTTTAATTTATGGGTATACAGTTCATACTTTGTTTACCACGTATAACATAACAGTTCCTTTAACAATGTCATATTATAAATTATTATTATCAGTTTGCATAGACCTGAAATATTAATAAGAAGAGATCACATAGTTAAAAACTAAGTTTTAAAATACAAAGGATTACTTCAGACAATATTATTCTGGAGCCATATTATTCATGCTGGACCTCAAACCTCGGAATTGGTTTTATAATGGGTAGCTGTTCTGTGACTTATTGTTCTCCTGGGTATGTAGCTGTTTATATTTCATACTGGTCACAGATTGGTCACAGTCTCAGTTTACCATTGGCAGCTGTTTTGATTTGAAGCAGGTGGCCTGAAGAAGCAGCATCCATAAATTAAAACACTAACACTTTTTCTTTGTATTTTAAAATCTTTCTCAGAAATCTGAAGGCTTTTTAGTACAGAGGTGATTTCAAAGCTCGAATATTCTTTCAGTTTTCACATAATCAATTTATATTAACCTGAGTTTTATATAACAGTATTAAGTTACATAAAATAACTGCTAACTTATTTTAACATAGAAATGAGCTAAAAAGACCCAAATTATATTTTCCAATAGAACTTCTTACAAATAATTATTTAAAATTCTGACCCAGATAGACGAATGGTTATTACATTTATTCTTTAATCATTTTAAAATGGGAAAAATAATTAACAATGGAATTCTCACCATCTAACTTTTTCACTTCTCTCTCTCTCTCTCTTTTTTTATCATTCATTGTGGCTTCGGACAGTCTCCAGGCAGCTGCATTTATTAAACTACATTATAGTTAAGGTGAAAAGGAAGTGGTCTTTGTTTTCATTGTTTGAAATACCCATACTAAAATGATACTACTCAAAGAAAAGCTAACTTCATAAATGTTTAAACACTTACTTATGTCATAAGGAGCTTTCTATTTTTATATAAGACTTGTTTTCTACCTAGGTTAGTATATATATAAATGAAAAGTAATAGAATGTTCAAGTTAGGGGGAAGTAAAAGATCATCTAGTCTGACTTTTCAGTGTTTGAATTACCTTGAACACATAACTAAATAGTACCTAGCTTCTGCAAGGACCAATCCAATGATGACTAACTCAATCCGTCTGAAGATGATACATCTCATTTTTGAACAGCATTAACTAATTAAAAGCAAATACTTGTAGTGAAGCAAAGTCTGTCTTCTTGTGTTTCTTTTTGTTTCTTACCCACTGGCCCTAGATTTCTTAGGGGCTATAAAGAATAACGTAAACTGTCTTCTGTGTGACAGTTTTGAAATACTTGAGGACAGCTTTTGGTACCCCTCTATTTCTCTCTTCATTCCCACAGTTTCTCTCCTAGATTAAAAATGTCTGATTCCTTCAGGCATTCTTCATGTGTCATGAAGTCCTTCTCTATCATTGAGAATGTCTTTCAGATGGCCTCTACCAGGGATACTGACCATGAATAGAATTCAGGGAATCCATGGATTTGGATATTGTATTAGTCAAGTTTCTCCAGAGAAACAGAACCAATAGGATATATAGACAGATAGATAGATAAGTATATATCTATGTATATGAGAGAGAGAGAGAAGAAAGAAAATAAGGAATTGGCTTAGCCAGTAATGGAAGCTGAGAAGTTGGCAAACTGGAGACTGAGGAGTTCTGCTCCAGTCTGAAGGTCTGAGAACCAGGAGAGGTGATGGTATAAATTCTAGTCTGAAAGCTTGGCAAGATTGAGACCTAAGAAGAGCCAGTATTTCAGTCTGGGTCTGAATACCGAAAGAGACCAGCTCAGCAGTTAGGCAGAAAATTTCCTTTTACTTGGCCTTTTTGTTCTATTCAGGTCTGCAACTGATTAAGGTCCACTCACATTAGGGAGGGTAATTTGCATTACTCAGTATTTTATTTTACGCTTATAAGAATATTCTGAAGATGGTGGAAGAGTAAGACGCGGAGATCACCTTCCTCCCCACAGATACATCAGAAATACGTTTACACGTGGAACAACTCCTACAGAACACCTACTGAACGCTGGCAGAAGACCTCAGACCTCCCAAAAGGCAAGAAACTCCCCCACGTACCTGGGTAGGGCAAAAGAAAAAAGAATAAACAGAGACAAAAGAATAGGGACAGGACCTGCACCAGTGGGAGGGAGCTGTGAAGGAGGAAAGGTTTCCACACACTAGAAGCCCCTTCGCGGGCGGAGACTGCAGGTGGCAGAGTGGGGGAGCTTCGGAGCCACGGAGGAGAGCGCAGCCACACGGGTGCGGAGGGCAAAGCGGAGAGATTCCCGCACATAGGATCGGTGCCGACCAGCACTAACCAGCCCGAGAGGCTTGTCTGCTCACCCACCCGGACGGGTGGGGGCTGGAAGCTGAGGCTCGGGCTTCGGTTGGAGCGCAGGGAGAGGACTGGCGGCGTGAACACAGCCTGAAGGGGTTAGTGCACCATGACTAGCCAGGAAGGGGTCAGGGGAAAAGTCTGGACCTGCCGAAGAGGCAAGAGACTTTTTCTTCCCTCTTTGTTTCCTGGTGTGCGAGGAGAGGGGATTAACAGCGCTGCTTAAAGGAGCTCCAGAGACGGACGCAAGCCACAGCTAACAGCGCGGACCCCAGAGATGGGCATGAGACGCTAGAGCTGCTGCTGCTGCCACCAAGAAGCCTGTGTGCAAGCACAGGTCACTATCCACACCTACCTTCCAGGGAGCCTGTGCAGCCCGCCACTGCCAGGGTCCCGGGATCCAGGGACAACTTCTCTGGGCGAACGCACGGCGCGCCTCAGGCTGGTGCAACGTCATGCCGGCCTCTGCCGCCACAGGCTCGCCCGCATCGTGCCCCTCCCTCCCCTCGGCCTGAGTGAGCTGGAGCCCCCGAATCAGCGGCTCCTTTAACCCCGTCCTGTCTGAGCGAAGAACAGACGCCCTCCAGTGACCTACACGCAGAGGCGGGGCCAAATCCAAAGCTGAGCCCCAGGAGCTGTGAGAACAAAGAAGAGAAAGGGAAATCTCTCCCAGCAGCCTCAGGAGCAGCGGATTAAATCTCCACAATTAACTTGATGTACCCTGCATCTGTGGAATACATGAATAGACAACGAATCATCCCAAATTGAGGAGGTGGACGTTGAGAGCAAGATTTATTATTTTTGCCCCTTTTCCTCTTTTTGTGTGTATGTGTATGCTTCTGTGAGAGATTTTGTCTGTATAGCTTTGCTTTCACCATTTGTCCTAGGGTTCTATCCGTCCGTTTTTTCTTTATTTACTTTTTAAAAACATTTTTTTCTTAATAATTATCTTTTATTTTAATAACTTTATTTTATTTTCTCTTACTTTATTTTATTTTCTTTTATCCTCTTTCTTTCCTTCTTTCTACTTTTTCTCCCTTTTATTCTGAGCCATGTGGATGAAAGGCTGGGAGAGCCAACTTCAGGACACTGGTCCACAAGAGACCTCCCAGCTCCACGTAATATCAAACGGCAAAAATCTCCCAGAGATCTCCATCTCAACACCAACAGCCAGCTTCACTCAACGACCAGCAAGCTACAGTGCTGGACACCGTATGCCAAACAACTAGCAAGACAGGAACACAACCCCACCCATTAGCAGAGAGGCTGCCTAAAATCATAATAAGTTCACAGACACCCCAAAACACACCACCAGACGTGGACCTGCCCACCAAAAAGACAAGATCCAGCCTCATCCACCAGAACACAGGCACTAGTCCCCTCCACCAGGAAGCCTACACAACCCACTGAACCAACTTTAGCCACTGGAGACAGACACCAAAAACAACGGGAACAACAAACCTGCAGCCTGCAAAAAGGAAACCCCAAACACAGTAAGATAAACAAAATGAGAAGACAGAAAAACACACAGCAGATGAAGGAGCAAGATAAAAACCCACTAGACCTAACAAATGAAGAGGAAATAGGCAGTCTACCTGAAAAAGAATTCAGAATAATGAGAGTAAAGATGATCCAAAATCATGGAAATAGAATAGACAAAATGCAAGAAACATTTAACAAGGACCTAGAAGAACTAAAGATGAAACAAGCAACGATGAGCAACACAATAAATGAAATTAAAAATACTCTAGAAGGGATCAATAGCAGAATAACTGAGGCAGAAGAACGGATAAGTGACCTGGAAGATAAAATAGCGGAAAAAAGAGCAGAGCAGAAAAAAGAAAAAAGATGAAAAGAACTGAGGACAGTCTCAGAGACCTCTGGGACAACATTAAACGCACCAACATTCGAATTATAGGGGTTCCAGAAGAAGAGAAAAAGAAAGGGACTGAGAAAATATTTGAAGAGATTATAGTTGAAAACTTCCCTAATATGGGAAAGGAAATAGTTAATCAAGTCCAGGAAGCACAGAGAGTCCCATACAGGATAAATCCAAGGAGAAATACGCCAAGACACATATTAATCAAACTGTCAAAAATTAAATACAAAGAAAACATATTAAAAGCAGCAAGGGAAAAACAACAAATAACACACAAGGGAATCCCCATAAGGTTAACAGCTGATCTTTCAGCAGAAACTCTGCAAGCCAGAAGGGACTGGCAGGACACATTGAAAGTGATGAAGGAGAAAAACCTACAACCAAGATTACTCTACCCAGCAAGGATCTCATTCAGATTTGATGGAGAAATTAAAACCTTTACAGACAAGCAAAAGCTGAGAGAGTTCAGCACCACCAAACCAGCTTTACAACAAATGCTAAAAGAACTTCTCTAGGTAAGAAACACAAGAGAAGGAAATGACCTATAATAACAAACCCAAAACAATTAAGAAAATGGGAATAGGAACATACATATCGATAATTACCTTAAAGGTAAATGGATTAAAGGCTCCCACCAAAAGACACAGGCTGACTGAATGGATACAAAAACAAGACCCATATATATGCTGTCTGCAAGAGACCCACTTCACACCTAGAGACACATACAGACTGTAAGTGAGGGGATGGAAAAAGATATTCCATGCAAATGGAAACCAAAAGAAAGCTGGAGTAGCAATTCTCATATCAGACAAAATGGACCTTAAAATAAAGACTATTAGAAGAGACAAAGAAGGACACAACATAATGATCAAGGGATCGATCAAAGAAGAAGATATAACAATGGTAAATATTTATGCACCCAACATAGGAGCACCTCAATACATAAGGCAAATACTAACAGCCGTAAAAGGGGAAGTCGACAGTAACACATTCATAGTAGGGGACTTTAACACCCCACTTTCACCAATTGACAGATCATCCAAAATGAAAATAAATAAGGAAACACAAGCTTTACATGATACATTAAACAAGATGGACTTAATTGATATTTATAGGACATTCCATCCAAAAACAACAGAATACACATTTTTCTCAAGTGTTCATGGAACATTCTCCAGGATTGATCATATCTCGGGTCACAAATCAATCCTTGGTAAATTTAAGAAAATTGAAATTGTATCAAGTATCTTTTCCGACCACAGAGCTGTGAGACTAGATATCAGTTACAGGAAAAGATCTGTAAAAAATACAAACACATGGAGGCTAAACAATACACTACTTAATAACGAAGTGATCACTGAAGAAATCAAAGAGGAAATCAAAAAATACCTAGAAACAAATGACAATGGAGACACAACGACCCAAAACCTATGGGATGCAGCAAAAGCAGTCCTAAGAGGGAAGTTTATAGCAATACATTCCTACCTTACGAAACAGGAAACATCTCGAATAAACAACCTAACCTTGCACCTGAAGCAATTAGTGAAAGAAGAACAAAAAAACCCCAAAGTTAGCAGAAGGAAAGAAATCATAAAAATCAGATCAGAAATAAATGAAAAAGAAATGAAGGAAACGATAGCAAAGATCAATAAAACTAAAAGCTGATTCTTTGAGAAGATAAACAAAATTGATAAACCATTAGCCAGACTCATCAAGAAAAAAAGGGAGAAGACTCAAATCAATAGAGTTAGAAATGAAAAAGGAGAAATAACAACTGACACTGCAGAAATACAAAAGATCATGAGAGATTACTACAAGCAACTATATGCCAATAAAATGGACAACCTGGAAGAAATGGACAAATTCTTAGAAATGCACAGCCTGCCAAGAGTGAATCAGGAAGCAATAGAAAATATGAACAGACCAATCACAAGCACTGAAATTGAAACTGTGATTAAAAATCTTCCAACAAACAAAAGCCCAGGACCAGATGGCTTCACAGGCGAATTCTATCAAACATTTAGAGAAGAGCTAACACCTATCCTTCTCAAACTCTTCCAAAATATAGCAGAGGGAGGAACACTCCCAAACTCATTCTACGAGGCCACCATCACTCTGATACCAAAACCAGGCAAGGATGTCACAAAGAAAGAAAACTACAGGCCAATATCACTGATGAACATAGATGCAAAAATCCTCAACAAAATACTAGCAAACAGAATCCAATAGCACATTAAAAGGATCATACACCATGATCAAGTGGGGTTTATTCCAGGAATGCAAGGATTCTTCAATATGTGCAAATCAATCAATGTGATACACCATGTTAACAAATTGAAAGAGAAAAACCATATGGTCATCTCAATAGATGCAGAGAAAACTTTTGACAAAATTCAACACCCATTTATGATAAAAACCCTGCAGAAAGTAGGCATAGAGGGAACTTTCCTCAACATAATAAAGGCCATATATGACAGACCCACAGCCAACATCGTCCTCAATGGTGAAAAATGGAAAGCATTTCCACTAAGATCAGGAACAAGACAAGGTTGCTCACTCTCACCACTCTTATTCAACATAATTTTGGAAGTTTTAGCCACAGCAATCAGAGAAGAAAAGGAAATAAAAGGAATCCAAATTGGAAAAGAAGAAGTAAAGCTGTCACTGTTTGCAGATGACATGATCCTATACATAGAGAATCGTAAAGATGCTACCAGAAAACTACTAGAACTAATCAATGAATTTGGTAAAGTAGCAGGATACAAAATTAATGCACAGAAATCTCTGGCATTCCTATACACTGAGGATGAAAAATCTGAAAGTGAAATCAAGAAAACACTCCCATTTACCATTGCAACAAAAAGAATAAAATATCTAGGAATAAACCTACCTAAGGAGACAAAAGACCTGTATACAGAAAATTATAAGACACTGATGAAAGAAATTAAAGATGATACAAATAGATGGAGAGATATACCATGTTCTTGGATTGGAAGAATCGACATTGTGAAAATGACTCTACTACCCAAAGCAATCTACAGATTCAATGCAATCCCTATCAAACTACCACTGCCATTTTTCACAGAACTAGAACAAAAAATGTCACAATTTGTATGGAAACACAAAAGACCCCGAATAGCCAAAGCAATCTTGAGAACGAAAAACGGAGCTGGAGGGATCAGGCTCCCTGACTTCAGACTATACTACAAAGCTACAGTAATCAAGACAATATGGTACTGGCACAAAAACAAAAATCTAGATAAATGGAACAGGATAGAAAGCCCAGAGATAAACCCACGCACAAAGGAGGCAGGAATGTACAGTGGAGAAAGGACAGCCTCTTCAATAAGTGGTGCTGGGAAAACTGGACAGGTACATGTAAAAGTATGAGATTAGATCACTCCCTAACACCGTACACAAATATAAGCTCAAAGTGGATTAAAGAGCTAAATGTAAGGCCAGAAACTATCAAACTCTTAGAGGAAAACATAGGCAGAACACTCTATGACATAAATCACAGAAAATCCTTTTTGACCCACCTCCTAGAGAAATGGAAATAAAAACAAAAATAAACAAATGGGACCTAATGAAACTTCAAAGCTTTTGCACAGCAAAGGAAACCATAAACAAGACGAAAAGACAACCCTCAGAATGGGAGAACATATTTGCAAATGAAGCAACTGACAAAGGATTAATCTCCAAAATTTACAAGCAGCTCATGCAGCTCAATAACAAAAAAGCAAGCAATCCAATCCAAAAATGGGCAGAAGACCTGAATAGACATTTCTCCAAAGAAGATATACAGATTGCCAACAGACACATGAAAGAAGGCTCAACATCCTTAATCATTAGAGAAATGCAAATCAAAACTACAATGAGATATCATCTCACACCAGTAAGAATGGCCATCATCAAAAAATCTAGAAACAATAAATGCTGGAGAGGGTGTGGAGAAAAGGGAACACTCTTGCACTCCTGGTGGGAATATGAATTGGTACAGCCACTGTGGAGAACAGTATGGAGGTTCCTTAAAAAGCTACAAATAGAACTACCATATGACCCAGCAATCCCACTACTGGGCATATATCCTGAGAAAACCATAATTCAAAGAGTCATGTACCAAAATGTTCATTGCAGCTCTATTTACAATAGCCCAGAGATGGAAACAACCTAAGTGTCCATCATCGGACGAATGGATAAAGAAGATGTGGCACATATATACAATGGAACATTACTCAGCCATAAAAAGAAACGAAATTGAGTTATTTGTAGTGAGGTGGATGGACCTAGAGTCTGTCATACAGAGTAAAGTAAATCAGAAAGAGAAAGACAAATACCATATGCTAACACATATATATGGAATCTAAGAAAAAAAAAATGTCATGAAGAACCTAGGGGTAAGACAGGAATAAAGACACAGACCTGGGCTACCCTGGTGGCGCAGTGGTTGAGGGTCCGCCTGCCGATGCGGGTGACGCGGGTTCGTGCCCTGGTCCGGGATGATCCCGCATGCTGCGGAGTGGCTGGACCCGTAGGCCATGGCCGATGGGCCTGCGCGTCTGGAGCCTGTGTTCCACGGCGGTGAGAGGGCTGCGTAACTCAAAAAAAAAAAAAAAAAAAAAGACACAGACCTACTAGAGAATGGATTTGAGGATATGGGGAGGGGGAAGGGTAAGCTGTGACAAAGTGAGAGAGTGGCATGGACATATATACACTACCAAACGTAAAATATATAGCTAGTGGGAAGCAGCCGCGTAGCACAGGGAGATAAGCTCGGTGCTTTGTGACCACCTAGAGGGGTGGGATAGGGAGGGTGGGAGGGAGGGAGACGCAAGAGGGAAGAGATATGGGAACATATGTATATGTAAAACTGATTCACTTTGTTGTAAAGCAGAAGCTAACATACCACTGTAAAGCAATTATACTCCAATAAAGAAGTAAAAAAAAAAAAAAAAAAAAGAATATTATTCTGAGAAGGGTCCATAGGCTTTATCAGATTAAAAAAAGGTCCATTTTTCAATTAATGGTTAAAAACCTTTAGTCTATACTTCTTTAAAAGTGTAATTTTAAAAATGAATACGTTTCATGTATGTGGCCCACTAATGGCAAGTAGAGAGGATTGTCACCTCCCTGCTTCTACATAACATTAAACAAGATCCCATTTATTTTGAGGAGCATTCAGATCACGCTAGTTAGAATTAATCCATCTTTTGATTCAGCCTATCCTGGTCTTTATAATTTCTGAATTGCTATTATTGCATTCTCTGCTCTGTGTTTCTGTCATCCACAAATATGATAAGCAAACTCTCTGTATCACAGATTGCCACACCCTGCCTGCCCATCAGAATCAACTGAGGAACTATAGAAAATAGGCTCTGAGGTCCTACCTCACACTTATAAATACTGACTGTGCACCTAGTGATTATTCAGCACTCCTGGCACTTGTGTGTGGGTTCACATGTGGGAATACCATTATTTTATATCATATATACTATTTATAACATTTATTAAAATATTATAGAAGTTAGAATTCTGTAGCGTCGCAGTAGCTATGTCTCTCCAAGTTGACCTGCAGTACTGTTAGTTTGAAACAATTATTGATTTATATTATAGTGCTATGTTATAATTCATACTTCTCCATTTTGATCAAGCTTGTTTTGAGAAATGAACGGTTTACCTACCTCACATCTCTGATCTGCCATCTCACAATAATCTTCTCAAAAAAGGAAACTATCTTTCATTTTTCTAGTGACTTGATATAAACTTCTGATCCCTGCTTTTTCACCTGACTTCTTGTAACTCATTCCTTAAATCTTGTTTTTGAGCCATTGATATCAGCCTCACTATTTGGTTTGGGTTCCTTTAGAAATCAAGACTGAGACAAGGATATGGAGTGCGTAGTTTATTTGGGAGTGGGAACGGAAGCGGGAGTAAGGAAGTAGGGAAGAGTAAGACCAGGAAGGAGGAAAAGCCCGTGTAAGAATGCATTACTGGGGCTAGATTATGTTGGGATTTCTCGAAAAGTCTTCAGAATGCCAATCAGGTTTTTGTTGTTGTTGGTGGTGGTGGTTTCTTTTGTTTTTGTTTTTTTGGCTGCGACGCACAGCTTGTGGGATCATAGTTCCCCGACCAGGGATCAAACCCAGGCCCCCTTCAATGGAAGTGTGGAGTCCTAACTAACCCCTGGACGGCCAGGGAATTCCCAGTCTTGTTTTTCATTAGTTGAGGGTTGCCCTCCCTCCTCAACCTGGGGGAGTTAACCTGCCCATTTTTCCAGGCTGTGCTTGCTCACAGGCTGAGTGGCCCATTGTAGTGCCATTGAAGGCCCTGAATGGGAAAATGGAAAGATGAGCTAATGTATGTTTAAAGTGACATTCTAGGGACTTCCCTGGTGGCTCAGTGGTTAAGAATTCACCTCCCAATGCAGGGGATGCGGCTTCGATCCCTGGTCAGGGAACTAGATCCCACATGCATGCCGCAACTAAGACCTGGCACAACCAAAAATAAATAAAATAAAATAAAGTGGCATTCTAGGGACTTCCCTGGCAGTCCAGTGGTTAAGACTCTGCGCTTCCACTGCAGGGGGCGTGGGTTCAATCCCTGCTGGGGGAACTAAGATCTCACATGCCAGACTTCCCTGGTAGCACAGTGGTTAAGAGTCCACCTGCCAATGCAGGGGATACAGGTTCGAGCCCTGGTCTGGGAATATCCCACATGCCATGGAGCAACTAAGCCTGTGCACCACAACTAATGAGCCTGCTCTCTAGAGCCCGTGAGCCACAACTACTGAGCCCACATGCCTAGAGCCTGTGCTCTGCAACAAGAGAAGCCACCGCAATAAGAAACCCGTGCGCCACAACGAAGAGTAGCCCCCGCTGTCTGCAACTAGAGAAAGCCCGTGCACAGCAACAAAGACCCAACGCAGGCAAAAATAAATAAATAAATAATGAATAAATTTATTAAAAAAAAAAAGATCTCACATGCTGTGGGGCACAGCCAAAAATATAAAAAAATAAAGTGGCATTCTGTTAATATGAGGTGTCTTCCCAGGACAGTCCACATCACAGCTATGACCAAAAGTGGCCTGAGGAGCTGTGACATGGGGTACCAGTGGTACTAGCTACACTCATCTTTTATATTTTATGGAATCTATTTTTTTCCTTTCAAAAATCAATTACATTTGTTTGTTTCTAGAATTCTTCAGTTGTTAGAAATAACCTCATGTGCTAGTTCTCTCCGTATCCTTTGACTGTAATTCATCTTGACAGAGAAATTGGACTTACCTATACTGGGCTTTAGTTCCAGCATTATGTTTGTTCAAATCTTTTCGTTCCCTGACACAGAAAAGTGGGACAAACTAGGAGTTAGAGTTTTGCTTTCTCTATTGGGATTAAAATACTTTGTAAGTTCTAACAACAGAAAAGTCCCTTTTGCTCTCTCTTGTATTTTGCAAGTCATAGATAATTTTGAGGTTTGGCCTTTTTGAATCTACTGGTCAATTCAAATTTCTTTTCCTAGCTCTGTTAAAGTTCATCCCTCCCTTGAGTTTTCTGCTGTGGAATCATGGCTTTAGTTTCTGTGAAAACTTTGAAATGTTTTCTTAAATTTAAGGAGACACATACGACTATGTCTAGACTTTCTCTTTATGGCATCACAAACACTGTTTACATTTGCCCCATGGTTGGTTAGCACTGGACCCTTGTTGACTGTCTTTGTGCAATACAAAGGCTTCTGTCATTTTTTTGCTCTCCCACCCCATTCTTTCTCTTCTTCCTCTTCTTCCTCTAAAAGCTGTCTAATATTCTAATACGGTCTATTAGCATTCACATCCTGAACTATCCCTTTTGCTCTCATTTATTCCATTGTTTTGGGACTCTTATTCAGTGATTACAGCTAATCTGATAAACTATTTGGAGCTCAGATATTAGGAATGGTAGTTTGGGAGTGGTTATATAACACATTTGTCTTTTGTCAGGAACCTAGGATCCCCGTTTTCCCCACCTTTTCTTCCTTATCTTTGAGACATTGGATCACAGGAAAGATCAACTGACTATTAATACAAGGCAAAAGTAATTTAGTTCTTTGGAGAGAGAAATATAAAAGTTTAGACTTGGGTGGTTTTAACATGAAGAACACGTACATGGCGTTTTCTTCAGTACATATTTTAAAATTTAAAATTTAATTTCATGGCTAGTTAAAGAAAGGAAAGTTAAAAGGAAGGAAAGAGAAAGGAAAGCACTGAGAGTGGCACAGAGGAAAATATTTAAGGAAAAGAGAAGATTAGGGAAAATCAGGGAGTGGCATTGTGGGATTATATTAAGTATGATAAAGTGAGTTCTGCATTTGTTAACCTGTGTGTGTGTGTGTTTCCTGATATAGGAGATCTCACATAATGGTGTTCAGAAAATGGTTGTTAATTATGGTAAGGTAGTAACCATGTAATGATTATTGTGTAGATGTAGTGATCATGGTATATGCCTCAAATGTGAATGGTTCCTAACACCAGCACACCAGTGAAACTTGCATTCTTAGAAAAGCTATCACAGTAACTTATTTGTTGTTCACTTGCCTTTCGTTCATATGCATGCAGTTACAATATGTGCTGGATGACCTTCTGAGTATTCTAACAGCTTTATTTTAAAAATCAAGTAGTGAAATAAATGCCAAACCAGCACTTTCTCTGAATGTTTAGTAATTTGTGTGAGGGTATTTGAAGGAGACTTTTCCAAAGTCTGCACAAATTTCATGTCAAGAAGATGATGTTTTTGTAAACATTTCAGCAGGTCACAGTTTTCTTAGGCTCACCTTGATAGTTGGCTTTTATTTACTCACTTATCCATTCAATATTTATTTATTTGAGTGCCTTCCATGAACCATGTACTTTGTTAGTCACTGGGGATAAATAAGGAAGGAACCTTGCCATCAAAAAGTCTAGGAGAAGACATGGAAATGTAAACAAATACCTGAATTTTAAAGTCAAAATAAAATTGAATGCTCTCAATGGGTTTGTTTTTAATGAAATCTCTTCAGTAATAATAGTATTTGATATTATTGAATCCTTGGATTCATAAACTGAGTCATTGGTTGGTTAAAGTCAACATATTATTCTCAGATGCCAATTCTGATTTCTTTAATAAAGCTGAAAATTGTTTAAGAATCCAATAGCTTTGATTTCCTTAGGTAAATGTTAAGCTAACCATCCATCCCCATTTTCTTCCAGAGAGAAGTATTGTTATTTTTATGCCTCTGTGTTTAAGTGATAGAGGTAATTTAATTGAAAAGAGAATGGTGTAAGTTTAAGTATCCCTTTTAGGGGATCAGAGGGGAGCAAGAGCCACCCATCTGATCACAGCGACCATATTGCTTTTAAACTTTTTTTTTAGCATAATAAATAAGTTGATAAATATGAAAATGGTCTGTAAAATTGACTTAAATTTTTCTGCATATTCATTACTGTTTTCCATAGGAAGATAATAAATAACATTTTCTGCAATGTTCAATCAACTCGTGTTCAAATATTTTAGTAAGTAAAATGCACATAAAGCCTTAAAATCATTACTTTTCTTGGAAAACTCAAGCAGGCCCTGGAGATTTTAAAAGCTCCACTTAATTTTAGATGACTAAATGGTGTTTTGCTTTAGAAGTTAAAAAAGAAGAATTGTTATGAAAATAGTTTATTCCACACCAATAAAGTCTGATTGGCTTATTTATTTTTATTTTTGAACAAGATAGAGTAATTGTGGAAACTTGTGTTTTAGGAACTTCCTGTTTAGATTGTGTTAAATAACATACAAACAAAGACATAGACAAAGTAATACGAGTTGTGCGTTAGGACTTGACTCAGTTAGACAGGCAAAAACTTCAAAATGCATTTTTAGCATTAGAGGGATAGTTCACTTTCCTTGGATTATTTGTTCCTTTTTGAGTTGCATGGATATTTATGGAAATTCAGTTTTATTTTTTCCTTGGTAATTTGATCATTTAATTTGATAATCTAATTTTACTGGATAGTTTCCTTAACACTTTAGTTTCAATGTTCACTATTCCTTAACTTTTTGTAAACAAGCACTTAAGTCACGAGAACTCATTATTATTAACATCAATAATACTAATAAATAATGGTAACATTTATTGAGACAGTTTGTATAGTAGTACATAAGCTCTTCATGAGTATTATCTCACTTTATATAACCTCTGAGTTATTATTATTACTGTTTTATAGATGGCATTATTTAAAAGAACTCTGCAGTTAGTCCTTTGGAAAACTGAACAATGTTCAGAATGTGAGCAGCCATACCCTTGATGTATCTTCTTTATACATATGGATTTTTGTATCTGATAGTATTCCTGTTAAACTTGCTATTTCTAGACCTCCTCATCCTTAATTATGTCTGCTTAGACTTGAACTCTCTATATACCTTTTTTTTCATGTCTTTATTGGAGTATAATTGCTTTACAATGGTGTGTTAGTTTCTGCTGTATAACAAAGTTCTATATACCTTTCACTATGCACCCTCTCCCCTCCTTTACTGGCTCCCAAACCAGGACGCTGCAGTCTTGGAAAGACAATCCCTGTAATATTCTACTATTATCTATTGTGTATTTTGAGCTCAAGGCTGAGATTGAAATTTTTCTGAATGAGAGAACCACCTTCAACCATTATTATTAAAAACTGAATGACTTTGGAAATTTGCTTATGCTACGGAGTTGGTAATATTTCTTAACTAATTCAACCTAAAATTATGAGGAATAACAATGTTTAAATGCAAAATTTATACTGTGGTAAAAGTGATTTTGATGACAGTGAGTGTTGTTTGGATCACAAGTAATGTCAATCTGCTTTACATGTTGTCAAAAGTTAAAAAAGGAAGTGGGATCTCCATTTCCACACAAATTTGCAGCAGCTATATTTCCTAGATCAAAGTACGGTTTTAGCAGTGGTATTCAGAACTCAGTGTAAGTAAAGGATTTTCCATATTTCAAAATCCATTTAACTGCACAGTCAGGGAACTTCCAAGTAACCTTCCACTGGAATGCATTATCTGCAATGTAATGACATGCTAAAATGTAAATATCAGGAGAAGAATCTAATATAATTCTATAAATACCTTTCAAGTGGTGAATATGCACAATTAAAATCATATACTTGTGGGCTGGTACCAATATTTGCCAGTCCCTATCTGTATGAAAAGACATTTTCAGAGGTGAGATATATAAAATCTCATTACAGATGAGCATTACAGGTAAACATTGATGTTGAGCATAGGGAATACCAATTTTTGAGTCCCAATTAAATGAAATGCTCTCCTTCCAAACTAATTTTATTCTTCTCATGTGCAGATCTGCATTACAAAAACTTATACTCACTATTATTATATTTTGAATTTTTTCAATAAAAAACTATAGAAAAATATGTTTGTCTCATTATAGAAGTACCTACATAGTAGATTTGATTTTGCTTTCTGGCTTACAAAGTCTAAAATATTTACTGTCTGGCCCTTTAAATAAAAAGTACCGACACTGAGTTAAACAATTATTCGTTTGTTTTTAAGTGATCCCATGATTATCCAAACACAAAGAAATAAATCTCTATTGGTGAGCTTTCAACTATCAGTAGAGAAAATAATACTTGTATATGATTTCTGGAACAGATTTTAGATTACCCTTTAATCCAACTTCTTTATTTTGCAGTTAAGATTCCAAGGTTTAGTGGAAGCTAGTCATTGGTAGAATTGAAAATAACTAAGATATTCTGATTTTCTGTCTAGTATACTTTATTTACATGCAAGTGTTTTTGCTGGGTGCTAAGGATATTAAAGAAGAAATATGAAAAACAGTGCCTAAATCATCAAGGGACGTTATAATCTAGTTAGGTAGTGTATCAGCCAGGGTCCCAGCAAGAAAAAAATGGCACACTAAAATGGAGTAACTGAGGATCATTTAGTAAAGGACTATTTATAAAAGTGTGAAGGGAGTTAGGGGGAATAACCCTATTACCACCCAAGGCCTGAAGAGACAAGGGATATAACTGTAGGATCTGTAGACGAGGGTCCCCAACAGGAGCTGTAGCTTTTAGTGGAAGAATCCAGCCACTGCCAGCCTGTGCTGTTGAGGAAGGAGCTGATGATATCCCCACCTATAAATACCTCAGCCTCATTCTCCTCTTGCCCTCTCCTTTCCTGCTGGTGCCTCCTGTAGTCCCCCATCAAAAGCCAGATAACAAACAACCTTTTGATGCAGTCCAAAATGGTCTGCTTCCTAAGCAAACACTGCCATTTAAGAGTGGATCTGAAGGGACAAATGGAGAATATCCAGAATAGGGGGCAAGATTGTTCACACAGTAATGCATGGTAACATATTCTAAGTGTGAGCAATCTAGACAACATGTATTTTAGACAATAGCATATAAACACATGAAATATTTTATGAGCATTTTTGTAGTACTTTGTTTTTTATAAAGTACATTCTTAATTTTCACAACAAGTTTAAGATAGTGCCTTTTATATCCTGACATCTGGAACAAAAGTAGTTTAGCCCTTGGTTTTCTAATTTGGTAGCCCACTTCTTCCATTGCATAAAGTTGTTCTGTTCTCTAATAGAAGCAGATGTTTTTTTAAGTGGTTAAGAGCTCAACTTCAGCAGGAGACCAAATACTAAAAGCCAGGAAGGCAAATAATGTATTGTAATTATTTATCATTTGAAAATTCATTACTTTCACATTTTTGTAAACTGACCTTTGCTGGGAGATGAGAGTTACATAGTAGAGATTCTTAGCATAATAATGAATTCTGAATATTCCAGTATAATACTGTCATTGAAATTCTGGATTTTGTAGGTAGAAAAACCAGTTTGAGTTCTTGCTCTACCACTCACCTGCCATGTAAACTTGGTCGAGTTAGATAGTCTCTCTCAGCCATGATTAAATGTAAAAATAAGGACAACAGGTCATATAGTAAGCTCTCGATAAATATTAGCTCTTATTAATAGTATTAATAGGCTACATAACCAAAACTTCAAATTTATATAATGTGACAAGTGATATTTTTAGGTGAATTCATTCTACAAGTATTTATTAAGCAACTAAGTGCTAGGTACGCACTTTGCTAGATGCTGGGATGCTCTTGTTCTCCTGGAGGCTAAGGGTGCATAATTTACATCTGATTTATATTAATAATTGGTGAATTAGTAAACTGCCTATACTGACATATGTACTGCCAGCCTGAGAGTTTATTGAGCTGTCTTCATTAACCATCAGCATACCAAAAAAGAGTAGGTTAGTTTATTTTGTAATAGTTTTGTGGTCAAAAATTAGCACAGTTTTCCACTGTGCTAGACTCATTAATCTCAGCAAAATGCTAGGTTGGTGTGCATTTGTCTCCTAATGAGGGAGCAGCCATTAATTTGGGGTTGCGGGGGGGGGGGAAGACTACTGAGTTAAGAATAGAACTATTTTTAAAATTTTACTAATATATTGATCATTGACAGACCTTAATATCTGGTTTCCTTTTCTTTGCCAGTTGGAGTAACTACTGGTGACTATTATTTGTACAGCACTGTCAGAAGGTTTAATGTTTTGGAAAATAAATTGATAGCACACTGAAGAGTTAGTAGTTGCTCTCAGTTTTTAGAAAGGGTCTCTAGAAATTATTTGAAACTTGCTTTTGAACTGTCAGTTTCTTTATGATCCATGTTACATTATAATAATAATTCAAATTAAATAATTCCCAGATTGTTATTATTTTATTCTATTTTATACATGGAAAATTAGTGTTCAGTGGTCTCTTACATGGTAAAATTTTTATTAAAATGTAGTGTTAAATTTATCTCTATATTTTAAATTTATTAAAAAGTCATTTTGCTTATGCAAAGCATAAAACTTTTAGTACTTTTTTTTTTTTTTTTTTTTTTGCGGTATGCGGGCCTCTCACTGCTGTGGCCCCTCCCGCCGCGGAGCACAGGCTCCGGACGCACAGGCTCAGCGGCCTCGGCCCACGGGCCCCAGCCGCTCCGCGGCATGCGGTATCCTCCCAGACTGGGGCACGAACCCGTGTCACCTGCATTAGCAGGCGAACTCAACCACTGCGCCACCAGGGAAGCCCAGGTTTTAGTACATTTTGTTTCATTAGTTTAGGATACTGTGATGATCCTTGGGGAAATCTGATTTTTTTTTAATAGATCAGAGGTTCCATTTTTCATTTCTAGATCAAGTCACTTTGGGGCTAGTATCTTTGCTTAATTTTAATCTGTTACTATGACAAAACTTGTTAACTCAAATAAGTGTCAAACAGATACTGCCGGCAACTTGAATAATTTCTACCTAATAAAATTCCCAAATGAAAAATGGTGAATTTAATTTTAAGTGTAAAAAAATAGTTTTGTTAGTATACATTGATCTTAAGTTTCTTTCTTGGTTAATTAAAATCTACTTTGATGCTTTTATGATAATTTCCTTTAATACCTCTATCTGCTAAATTTAATATTCAGTTCTAAAATAAAATCAGGTAAGGTCCTAGTAAATGTATCTCTGTTAGGTGTTTAAAATTTTACCCATGAAAAGTTATATAAATAAGTGGTAAGAAAATATTCTTAAATATACCTGTGCTACTTTCCTATATAGTCCTTTTTGTATGAAATGCCCTTTATGTTTCAGAGATGTAGCCATCTGACAGAATAAGAGTTCTTTGTGGTCCTGAATCTTTACCATATTGGCAGTGAGCTAGTTCATATAGAATAATCTAAGCTCTGGTTGTTACTTTCTAAATGAACGTGCAGTTGCTACCTTCAACAGGCTTTATTGTTTAAAGAATACCTCCATTGTAGCCTTCAAGTATTTCTTCTGTTTTAAGAGGTCAGCTACTTTTAACTGAGATTAAGAGATAGGAAGTAGAGAATAGGAACCAAGGAAAATAGGAAGGTTTAAGTCAGATGTAGAAAGTGGTAAGCAGATTGTTGTTGTTAAATTCCCCCCCATGGGTTTGGGTAGATAATCAGATGTGAGCTTGGTTGGTAGAATTATAAAATAAAAGGTAATCAGAAAAAGATGTTTTTATTTTTCTTTGGGGGAGGCTTGCTCACTTAAAACCAAATAGTTCCTTTGTTTTACTTGACTGTCTGCCTACAGGTAGATTTTTTTTTTTTTAGTTGACTGAGGTTAGAGGTAAAAAAGACAAAGGTAAAAAAGACAGAGGTAAAAAAGACAAAGAAAAAATCAATTACTCTGGACCTTGTTTTCTTTAGTATCTGTAAAATGAGAAGATTGGAATTAACTTCTAAATTCCCCTAAGCTCAAATATACTCTGAATATTTCTAACAGGAGAGTATCATGATAACAAGGCTTTGAAGATGTATAAAGTAGATAAAATTGATTGGAGGCTGTTGAAAGTGATCAAGGCTTGATATGATAAAAATGTGAAAATATGGTGATAGAAAATCAGAAATATCTAGATCAAAATAGATTGATACGGGGAAGAAGAGGGATTTAAAAATGAGTCATTTATTCATTCAACAAATTATTTATAAAAACTGATCTCACAGGTTGAATGTAATGATATATATAAGCTCCCAAAAGAGTACCTAATGTAGTAAACACACTTTTGTTGCCTGTGGTTTGCTAGACTTGAAGTTGCCTCTCCCTTTTAACTAGGTTTTATTTTGTTTTAGTTGCAGTGAGGTAGGAATTTGAGGACACTAAAAGACTGAGACTGATTAAAGGTCACCATGTGTTCTCTTTCAAATGACCCAAGCAATATTTAGTTATTACCCACAGTGATTTCCACCCTCTGTCCAAATGGGTTGGACATGTTTGAAGATGGGAAACTTCCAGTCGGAATGGTCCTGGGCCCATAGCTGGCTCTGATAGTTCTAGTGATCAAAGGAAGGGTAGAGTAGGCAGACTGCCGAGGGGTATCAAAGCCTGGAGCTGAGCCCTTGGAAGGAATTTCTAGATTTTTTCCTACAGCAGTATTCTAACCCACTTCAAATACTCCTCTTGGGGCAGAGATCACAAATTGTTGATGAAATATACTCTCTGCCCATGGTGAAATACCATTAGGACTCTCCATTGTGTTATTTGGGAATACAAAGCTTGTGTCTATGTAAACGCATTAGAGAGTCATAAATATCAGAAGAGCCAAGGAGGAGGATTCCTAAACAAAGGGACTTCCAGCAGAGAATTTGCGTGTTATTTTATTTCCCCTCCATACATATATGTAATTATTTTACCAGTAAGACTGGTGTCTTTGGTTGGTTCACCATTCTTAAGTCTAAACTATAATCTGTCTGTTCTCAGATAAATTATAAAGGGCAATCAGAGAAAACATATATGCTGTATTTGCTTTGTTAGGCAGAGGGTATGCCTGCCTAGGACCAGCTAGTCCCTTTGTTTTACTTGAATGTCTGTGCAATTTATGGAGCTTTTAGTTGTGTGAACCGTATAGAATTGATTGGGGCGGGGGCATGGGGAAGCAACCCAGCTTCCTCTGTTTGAGGAAAACCACCATTTTAGGTTGATCTCAGGTCTCCCCTGAGAGAAGGCCATTGTGATCCAGTTTTCTTTCCAGATTGGAGTCAAGTTTGTAGCATATTCCTGTGCTTGAGGTGAGGAACCTTTTTTTTCTCTTTTGGTCTTGTTCATAAATTGTGCCTAGAATTCTAGAACATTTATTAGGAAGGTCCTCATGCAATCCTGAATTGTCCACATATTTTAGTAAGGTCTTTTAAATATTAGCTATTATTAATTTAATCTTTTGCTTAAATTATACTGAAAATTATATTTTAACTTAAAAGGAAAACATTATTCACAGTAGGAGGAAAACAAGTTATAGGCTTACAATCCCATTTTTTTTTCAGTTATTTTTGGCACATTCTCCCCAGAATATGTATCTCTTGGTGGGATTGTAGAGTCCATGTCTGGGATGGAGATAAAATTCTGCTTAACCATAGGCCAGTTGAGGCATGTGCCAACTCATATATCTGGAAGGACACAGGAGGTCTAGAAGAGAAGCAGGTAGGTAAAAACTTGAAAACATCTGGAGTGAATAAGAGATTAAGAATACTGGTAAAATAGAGGTGATTTCATAGTATATTTAGAAAATGGCTCTCTGTGCTTGAATTCCCTTAGCACAACTAACTAGACCACAGTGTGTGGAACTGTTTTAAAAGGATTCTGAAAGGTTAAAAAAAAAAAAAGGTGTTTTACTCAATTTCAGAACATCATGATAAAAACAAAAGTCTCATAAGATCAATAGGATATAGAGGTTTAAGTAGTTGGTACTTTTAGAGGTTAAATCTCTATCTTTTTCAAACAATCTATGACTTTTCATATTTTTCTCACTCAACCTATGTCTGTCCTCTGTCCCTTTAAATATTGTTGTTTCTGGTTTTGTACTCTTGAGAGAAAAAAACCCAAACTTATATGTACATTTCAAGTGCTACTTTATAAAATCTGAATTATCAGTACGGCTTTAGAAAAATCTTTGTTGGAATTGCCTGGCATGTTCAAGGACCAGCAGATAAACTAGTAAAGCTAAGAGAGAATTGTAGGAGAAGAATTGGAAACAAAAAGTAAACATCACTCATGAGGAATTTTGCTGTAAATGGGGAGCAAAGAAGTGGGATAGAGACTGAGTATAAGGAAGATCATGAGAAAGTATGTGTGTGTGAGAAGTGAGGAATTGTGGCATGTTTATAGTCTAAGGGGAATGACTTAGTAGAGAGAGAAAATGATGATGTAGCAGACAGGGAGAGAACTGCTTGTGAAATATCCTCAGGTAGGTACCAGCAGATTGGACCTAGTGCATTTATGGAAAAGTAAGCCATTGACTAGAGTTCAGGAAGTTCATCTGTAGTAACAGAATGAAATGCAGGAAATATGGGATTGGAGGGTAATTTGATGATTTGATGATCCTTTTTTATTTATCATTTTTGGAAAGAAAGGTCTCATTAAAAGCTTAAATAATTATCCTTCAAGCATAGTAGTAGAAAGGGAATAAAATTGTAGGGAGATAAATCTGAGTTCAAATTCTAGCTCTGCAGTTTCCTAGCTGACACTTGACAGAACTTGGTTAACAATGTCCCTGTATTATTTAGGAGTGCAAAAAAGAAATAGAATTCACTCCAAGGTGGTTCAAATAAAAAGATTTTAATGAAGAATCTACTTTGAGAGAATGAGCGGGGTTAAGATGATGGACAAGGGGTGGTTAGGCAACAAGAGACTAGTAACTATGGAAAGCTGTTACCTCACCTGAGGCTGATGGAACAAGGGTGGAAATGGTGTGTTCAGAGTCACAGCTGAAGTTGTGAAGGGAAGACCATCTGGTTAAGACCTGTAGTCATGGAGGCAGCAGAGAAGAAATAATCACCTCTCTCTCCTCCCAAACTCCGGTTTCCTGCTGTCATCTCCCAGCCTAAGTGGAAGCCAGCTGCATGGGAGCTCAGGAGATGCAGTGTAGGGCCCAGCCTCCCCAGGGTGGCAAGGAGGGCAAAGAAGGGATCTGGGAGGCAAATACAGAATAATTAGTATAATCGCTAAGCCTCAACTTGCCCATATATAAATGAGGTTACTTGCAAAATTGTTGTGATTTTACATGGCTGCCAAGCACCTGCCATATTGCTAGCACATAGTAGTGTTGATAGTAACAGTAGTAAATGGTAATAATTATAAGGTGGTGTAGAATAATGATTAAGAATCCTTAAAGTTTTGGAATGAGGCAGATCTGAATTTAATTTCTGTCTCTGCCACTTACTAATCATGTGACTCTGGGCAGGTTACTTCACCTTTTTAGTCTCTGTTGTGTCAATTGTAAAATGAGGAAATAAGGCTTACCGCGAAGAATTCTAGTAAAGATTAAAGAAGACATTAGGTATTAGGCATCTAACATAGTGCTGGGGCATAGCTTACAGTCTACGTCACCACGGCTGTAATCATATATTTTGATTGATTAGTAAGAATAGTAAATGAGATTAGTTTCCAAGTAATACTAGTTTCCACCCCACCCCGCCCCTCACACACACCTTTTTTCCCCTGCTTGTCAGTTTTTCTGACTGGGGCCCTTATTTGTCAAGGTTACTATCTTAGAAAGTACAGTTTTAGTTTAGCTTTTTGGCAGTCCATTTATTTTATGTTTTTGGTTTATGTTCAATAAACACAGAGTTAAATGGGCCTAAGTTGGAAGGCATAGAAATAGAAAAAGTTGGAAATACTGAAATTCAGTCAATTTCATTAGCCTAGATTTATACATGAAGCTCAAGCAAAATGTCAACAAGAAACATGAGAATAAAGGATGCTGTAACGTTAATTCACAGCTGTACCATAATAGACAATCTTTCAAATTTCACATAAATATCACAGTTCTGTGAGCTTGACTTGAGGACACATATATATTTTTCTTTTTGTCTACATAGGGAACAATGAAATAAAACCTCATTGACGTAATTGAACCTGATAACATCTCCTGGTTGTGCTGCTGATGTTTCTCTGTGGTATTGGTGGTTTTGTAGAGCTCTGTAAAGCATGTTGGACTTATAAACATATTCAAAGAGAAACTTTTATCAGGATTCAACTTTATAACCACAAAGAAAAGCTGAATTTGTATAAAGGCACAGTCTTGGGTTTACTTTATCAAATCAACTAAAAGAATTTTTTAAATAGTATGCACCTCATATGTTACTTATGAGAAAATGCTGTTTTAAAAATTATTTTTGAACAGATAACTACAGTGTGTGAAATATGTACTAATTTCTGATATTGTATTTGAGTTTAGATGGAAACAGACAAATGTAATATTGGAAGCTCCTAAAAACAACAATTAGGGCTTCCCTGGTGGCGCAGTGGTTGAGAGTCCGCCTGCCAATGCAGGGGACATGGGTTCGAGCCCTGGTCTGGGAAGAACCCACATGCCGCGGAGCGGCTGGGCCCGTGAGCCATGGCCTCTGAGCCTGCGCGTCCGGAGCCTGTGCTCCGCAACGGGAGAGGCCACAACAGTGAGAGGCCTACGTACCACAAACAAACAAACAAAAAACCCAGCAATTAAAATTTCATACTTTCATTAAATGATGTCTTATAGTATAATAGAACCATGTTTTGAGAACATACCATAGCCACTGAAACTTCCCTTTTTTACTGAAAATTTAGCAGTATTTGAATTATTTATTCTTATATTTAAATTATTTATAGGATCTACCTTGCTATTGAGATTGAAGTTTAGATGCCTAAGGTTTTGCTGACTTGGGAAGAGTTTATATACAGAGCATATACTGTCTACTTGGAAGTAAAATTTTAAGAGAGCTACATATTATATAGGAGGAAGGAATGCTTCTACCAATGTTTCTTAAACTTTTAATATCCATGCACCATCCACTATGTATTCAGTATGTGTGGCAGGCGCCTACCAATATTAGATAAATGTATAAAAATGATTCATAATTTTTAAAAACTAAAATAAGTACATTATCAGTGAACATTGTTTGCAATATTAAAGGTATTTCTGTTTCAGCTCACTGATGAGTAAATAGGTTGTGTGTTGTAGATTCAGCACATATATCCAACCAGATTCTTTTCTTTTCTCTATTTCTCTTAAATTAGAAAAATTCAAGCAAAATTATAATTTACAGTGGAAAGTAGCAAGTAGTTGTTTTGGTTGTTGTTTCTGAATACTCAAATTCAACATGGACCCTCAAATCATAAAGAGATTTCTCACTGAAGATTACTTTTGAGGCTGTGTCAGTTGCTAAGTTAATGGTCATTGTCACGCTTTAAAACTTGAGAAATAGAAGTTCTTTGCATTTTATTGACTACTTCTATTTGCTATTTATAGTTTTTCTTTGCACTCCATTTTCCCACAGCACACTGAAAAGATGTACTTTCTGTGGCCAAAAATGGAGTGCATTTACACTTAATGCTATTCCTTTAACACTGAACTGTGCCCAGCATGTGTGTTTCAACTACCAGCTGTTTTCTGTGAATAAAGCAGTGGTAGATCTGCAGTTAAGGGATATTCTAATTGTTTAGCGAGGCCCTTCCTTGCTGTACAGATTCTCTCAGAACTGATTCCAGCACATGTTTTCAAGTCTCTATCATAGTTTACAAAATAATCATTAAATAGGAAAAAAAATCATATTTCGTAGTATGGGTTTTTCAAGGATAAACACATAAAAAAGTTGGCTGCCATCTTTTGCTGTGTGTATCGCACATAAACCAAGAGCTGATTTGGATTCATCACATGAGTGCATTTACCTACCAGTAAAGTAAAGTATTTGCTGTGTACAAATATGACAGTAATTACCCTTTTACCTTATATGCCTTTTCAGTTCTGTGATGTCCCAAGGTGTCACATAGTAAATACATTTTGGAAATTTTTTGGTCCGTTCTCTCTTCCAGCATAATGTTTATCATCTGTGTGGCTAGTTTTACAAGTCTCTCAGCAACAGTTTATCTTTTTTAATACGCTTTTCCTATGAGGAGCACAGAATCTGAATGGTGCCTCTAGTTTATGTCACTTCTGTTTTAGGAACAAAAATCTTCAGTTTCATATAAGAAAGCATAATGTGATTGTTCTAGAAAAGTTCTACTGGTTTACTAAAAAGTCTTCACATTTTGTTTGAGTGTCATAAAAGTTTCAAAGTGGACAACATTCAGAAGAATATAAGGTGAATGAATTGCGAGTCTAAAAAAAAGTCCAGTTTTTAGATGGTCACTGTTGTATGACTTAGTAATTTTTTTTTATGGGTTTGTGTGGTATCATCACACCCACAGATTTGTAGTCAGATTGCATTAGAGTCTTGCTCTTGATTCAGGCTTAGCATTCATTCTGAGTTTTGTTACTATTTTTATTAGTACCTTAAGCCTTAGGAAACCAATTTTGAGCTATTTATTTTTTGGACTGGAGACATAATGTAACAATGCAAAAAATGCAAATTCAATAGATATAAACAATAATATTCAAATGACACGAAAATACTTTACCTAGGATGATTTGTAGTCATGCAGAATAATGCAGGCCTTAGGGCACCTGCCTCGGTTTTCAATATGTATGGTTGGGAATTCCCTGGTGGTCCGGTGGTTAGGACTCTGCGCTTCCAGTGCAGGGAGCATGGGTTCGATCCCTGGTCAGGGAACTAAGATGCAACAAGCCGCTTGGCCAAAAGTTTTTTAAAAAATAAAAGATAAAAACAAAATATAATTGTTAAGATGATATTTCTGTGGAAATCAGAATTAATCTTGCAGTTCACAATGTTGAAATATATGTAAACTAAATTGGTTCTCCCCCCCGCCCCAAATATTCCAGACTGCTGAGGAACTAGTGATTCACAGATTTGATTAATAATGGCTAATACTCTATTACTGTTTCTTAGTTTAAAATTTTATCTATGTGCTAATATTATAGAGGTATTGAGCAATATTTTCATTAAGGATTTTGCTCCTTCGGAAATCGTGCACTCTATCTACCCTTTATCATTAGTTCTACTGTCCGGGATCATTCCTATCAAGTAGAAACAAGCTCTAGAACCTACCATTTTAACAACAAAAGTATTATTCCCACATTCTTTTCTGGCTATTGCTCCATTTCATTCTTGCCATGTATAGCACAATTCCTCAAGAGTTTACTCTAGTCACTGCCTCTACTTCTTTACCAGTTTAGACACTAAGGACAAAAAACACTATCGACCCACCATTATCTTTGAACATTACCAGTAACTTTGAAGTTCCCTGTATGGCACTCCCAGATCCAGTTTTCTTCTCCCCTAGAGATAACCATCCAGAATTTCTTCACAGTTTCCTGTATGTTTATATTTCTAAAAAGTATATTTCAATGAATATTTTATTTTATATTGCATGTAATTATACTGTATGTATCCTCTTGTGACTTTTCTCATTCAACATTATGTTTTTAAGATTCATTCATATAGGTTGTAGCTATCCTTCATTCATTTTCACTATTGTATTCCACTGCATGAATGTACCAAAATTTCCCCATTCTGTTATTGATGGACATTTGGGTCGTTTTTAGTTTTCTTGCTGCCCCAAACAGTGCAGCTCTATGCATCCATGTTCTTGTCTCCTGGCATCAAACTATATAGAAAAGGATCAAGCTTTGGGGGTTTTGCCCCAATCTGCTTTTGTAAAATATACTAAAATCAACTCAACAATATCAAATTGATATAAAAATTTCTAAACATTTACTCTTCATTTCTGTACTTTCTTATTGTGGACCACACCTTGAATAACACTGCTGTAAGATGTACCTAGCTGCAGCTGTATGATTCCTGGATTATACATCTTCTATTACTTATGCAGAAAATTTTGTTTTCTCAAAATCGCTAATATTCTAGTTGTCCAATTTATACAGAAGGCAGTCTACCAGCGATTTGTGGCTTTCACTGTATCTCTTTTCAGTTCCTAATATGCAGGGGATTTCAGACTAAGACCTGCTGCCTTTTGGCAAATGTATTTTTGATCGCAGAGAAAGTGACTATAAATAAGGTTGATCTACTGCTTAAGAGTTTATTCAAAGCCAGAATAGCAAGTGGGAGGCAAGGAAGACTCAGTGTTAAGAAACCCTCCTAATGAAAGTACGCTGGAGTTAGCAAGAAATCAAATTCTACTCAGACTAATGATTAGGAGAAATGAGGTGTAGGTGTGTCACCGTTTGATGGTATCATTTGTAGAAGAAATGTGGAGGTATGGATTGGATGATAGTATGTTAGGCAAGTATGCAGACTCAGACGCAAATCTCATAGGTAATCTTTAGTGATCCATCCTGAGGTTCTGTTTTCACTCCTGTTTATTCTGTACTTTTTAAAGTGAACTTAAGAAAACATCAGATTTACAGATGTCATGATGATGGGAAGAATGGTGAATAGGCTAGTCGACATTCCACTCTCCAAAGAAACTTGGACAGGCTGAAATCAGGACTGAAGTAAAGTACTGCAGTTGGGACTAAAAAGCCAGTTGTGTAAGAATAGCATGCAGAAAATGGAGCGTGTATATCAAGTATAAAAGAAATTTAGGGATTTTAGGTTATTTTAATCTTAATGTGAATGTTCTTAGGAAGTTATTAATGTCTTAAACTGCATTGATTAATGTCTCTAGAATCTAGAGTTTATGCTGGTTAAATCAAAACCTGAAATAATTATATGAGGACCACACTTAGGGCCATATAAAATACTGCGTAAATTTGATGAGTCTACTAATATATATTATGTACTTTGCATGTAGCTGTACCATAGCCATTTTGCAGGTACTGGTCCATGAATTTTGTAAGTGGTCTGGATTTTCTTTGGGAAGAGATAGGTTTCTCTTTACTGGCAAGAGATGACCTTCTGCAAGGATGGTGATAATGACAATTGACAATTTTTAAAAGGGGTCAGCAAGCTATAGCCCACTGACCAAATCCTGCCAGGAACATGTTTTTGTATGGCCACTGAGCTAAGAATGTTTTTTTGTTTTGTTTTGTTTTGCATGTTAAAGGGTTGTAAAACAAAAACAAAAACCAAAGAATATGCCATGGAAGACCTTATGTGGCTTGCAGAGCCTAAAATATTTACTATTTGTACCTTTACAGAAAAAAAATCTGCCAACTCCTTATTTAAATATCCGACCAATGAAAGAGTAGATAACATTTTATGATCTTTTGCAATCAGAATCCTTACGACCAAGGACAAGAAACAACACAAATATTTCAGTACATAGAAATTGTGATTGTGTTACAAATTAACTAGGCTTATGTTCGATACTAGGGTTCAAAGCCATGTAGAAAATCACAATTATAATCAATTATTTAGGCAAAAGGAGGAGACCTATTTATTACTTAAGTAAAACTTAAAAGAAATTTAGGATTAATGGTAGGTAGCAGTTACAGCTTGCCAAATTTAAGCTAATTTTATCTTCTAGAGCAGTGACTATGAGATGGAGAAGTAACCACACGGCCTGCTAGGAAGAGAAGGGCAGGAAAAAACTAGTCTGGTACTAAGAAGTTACCATTGAGAATCTATAAAGGAGAAAAACAGGAAAACTAATTATCTGTGAATCAAAAGGGTTGTGTGTAGCTTTTTATAAATCCATTCCTTTATGCTTAATCTAAACCGAGGGCAAGCTTTTTAGTGCTTTTGACAGAAGTGCCTTATTGGTAAGGAAATAGCACCACCTACTGTCACTGGTTTAAAATGACAAATTATGAGCCTTTGGAGAGGGTAGGGAGGGGGAAGAACGGTGATTTGTCATTTTTCTTGTATTTTTAGTGAATGGATGTGCTTCTGGATTGATATTTTCAGTTCTGTGGTAATAGATATTTTGAATCTATATTTTGAATATAGATTAGTTTAGTGACTTTATCCTGACTCTTTTGATTTCTCAATCACAGATTGTGTAATTAATAAAATATTCCACCTAGAGATATTTTTTATTCTAATCTTCCCAATTCCTCTCCCAAACTTTAAGGTATTTTAGGTATCTGTAATTGAAGATGCTCCATTTTGTCTTTACATATATTTATTTATTTATGATTTGTAACTAAGTGAACTCTTTTTTTTTTTTTTCCCCCAGATGATTCTTTGGGATTGGGACTTAAAGCAGTGGTATAAACCTCACTATCAGGTAAATATAAGTGATATCACTAATAATTAATATCTGTAATCAAATTTTTGACATAGAAATCTTCTGAATGTAACTTTAATTTATATGCCGTAAGATTTTTCTTTAGCTGAACTAAAATAACCAGAACTTCATTTAGGTAGTTTTTTTAAAATGTATTTTAATTGTAAGGGAAAAGAAAGTAAGAAACCAAACATATAAATAGTTATTTTTAAAATGTTGCTAATATAATCTGGGCTCATCTATATTAAATATGAGGCTCTTTTCCCCCAGTTCACTCCACCTAGAGTTACTGATAAATGTACAGAAAATTGCACAGCTCAAGGAATTTTCAAAAATTAAACATTCCATATAACTAGTACCCATAACAAGAAATAGAACATTACCAGCATCCCACAAGCCTCACTTGTGTGCCATTCTAGTCATTACCTATGTTTCCAAAGGAAATCCCTATCCAGACTTCTAGCAATTAGTTTTCTTTATTTATGAACTTTATATATATGGAATAATACAAAATGTACTTTTTAAAGATTTTTTGATAACTTTATGTTGTTATCAGTAGAATTAAAAATAGAAGTATAGGAGAAAAAAGGAAAATCATTCAAACATCAAGGAATAACTGTTAACTTTGTTAACTTTTGATATATATCTTTATAGATCTTTTCCTAGTTTTCCATTGTATTGAAACGTATGGTTTATATAATTCTAGTCTACAAAGATTGTAATATTATGTTTCATATGCTTTTGAAACCTGATGTTTTTCACACTAATAGATAAACATTAATAAAAATCAAATCTTTGTCATTTGTATTTACAGACATATTACTTCTATTGTCCCAACATAAAATTTTGCAAAATGAACACCCCTTTGAATGGTTGATTCTTATTTTTAAACTTTAAATGGAATAGCCACAACAGCCCATTAAGAAAAAACTATTCTCTGGTGTAACTGTTACAGTCAGATGATGTGAGGAAGGCCACATCTGACCTAAAAGGGGCTGGGGTTTCTTGACCTAAATAGTGGCCTTTTTCATCAGTCATATTCACCAAGATCCTCAGTTTCCAATTAAAAGAGTATCTACCTAAATTACTGGTAAAATCTAAAGATAAGTAAGCAGTAATGGTTGAGAGCATGGGCTTGTGGACACACAGACTTTTATTTCTCTCTTCTCCTACCCCTCTTTCTCTCCCTAATAATCCTTTTTTAAAAATCAAAGTATAGGGAATTCCCTGGTGGTCCAGTGGTTAGGACTCGGCACTTTCACTGCGATGGGCCTGGGTTTGATCCCTGGCCAGGGAACTAAGATCCCGCAAGCTGCACTGAATGGCCAAAAAAAAAAAAAAAAAAAAAAAATTGAAGTGTAACGCTCATATATAAAGGTGCACAGGTCATAACTGTATAACTTGATGAATTTTCTCAGAGTGAATATATACATGTGACCATTTTTCAGATGAAGAATTCAGTACACCAAAAGCCCCCTGTGCTCCCCACCTAGTCATCAACTTCTCCCAAGCATCCTTTCAAACCTGATTTCTGTCATCACAACTTAGTTTTTCTTGTCTTTTTCTGAATTGTATATAAATGGAATCACTCATATGTATTTTCTGTCTTGCTTCTTTCAAAATTTATCTGTGAGATTAATTCATGTTATTATACATAGTAGTAATTCATCCATTCTCATTCTATTTAGTGTTTCATTGAATGAATATACAGTTAATTCATCCATTCTATAGCAGATTGACATTTGTTTTATTTTTCAGTTTTTTGTCTATTGCAAGTTATGCTGCTGAAACATTCTTGATGTCTTTTGTTGGATATATACATTAGAGTGCATTGCTGGGTCATAGGGTATACATGTGTATGTTCAGTTTTAGTAGGAGGCACCAGATAATTTTCCAAAGAGGCTGTATCACTTTTACCCAACCATCAGCAGTATATGGATGTTTCAGTTGCTCTACATCCTTGCCAACACTTGGTAGTGTCTGTTTTAAATCATTCTGGTAGCTGTTGAAGGATATCCATTGTGGTTTTAGTATTTGTATTTCATTGATGGCTCATCAAGCTGAGAATCTTTTTATGTTCATTTGCTACTCAGATATCCTCTGGTAAAGATCTTTTCCCCATGTTTTCCACTGATTATCTACTTTTTACTTAGTGATCAGTAGGCGTTCTTTATGTATTTTGGACATGAATATATATATTCATAAAAAAAAACCTTCTCCCTGTCTGTGGTTTATCATGGTGTCTTATTAAAAGTACTCCATCAATCACTTCCTTTTATGCCAACTTATCAATCATTTCCTTTTTGTCTAGTGATTTTTTTTGTGTGTGTCCTATTTAAGAACACTTTGTCTACCTCCTGGGTTGTGTCTATCCTCTGGGTTGTGTCTACCCTCTTCTGTTACCTCCTAGCAGTTTTATTGTTTTACTTCTCATCTTTAGATCTGTAATTCATCTAGAATTGATTTTTCTGTATGGTGTGATTTATAGATCAAGACATTTTTTTCCCATATGGTTATCCAATTGACCCAGTTCCAGTTGTTGAACAAAATACACATTCTTTCTTCTTTGCACTGTATTATAACCTTTGTCATATAGCAAGTGACCATATGTAGATTTGTTTCAGGACTTTCTCTTCTGGTCTGTTTGTCAATTTGTCTCTCCTGAAACACTGATACCACACTCATTACTTTAATTACTGTAACTTTATAATAAGTCTTGACATCTGATAGTAAGTTCTCCAGCATTGTTCTTCTTCAAAGTTATCTTGACTATTCTTTAATAAACTTGAAAATTTCCACACACACAAAAAATACTGCTAGGATTTTGATTGAGACTATATTGACTCTATAAATCAGTATGAGGATAATTTACATCTCATAATACTGAGGCTTTCAATCCATGAAAATGGTATATTCCTTCACTGATCTGTATCCTCTTTATCTTAATAATGTTTTTAGTGTAGGGGTCATGCATATTTTGTTAGATTTATTCTTAGATATTTAATTTTTTTAATTGCAAAACATATTGTAAAAGGTATCAATTTTTAGAAGTTCCATGTTTTTAATAGTTTGTGCTGCCTCATAGAAGTTCAGTTGATTTTTATATATTGACTCTTGTATCCAGTGTCCTTGCTAAATTTACTTATTAATTCTAATATCTTGTCTGAGGATTCTTTTTTTTTTTTTTTTTTTTTGCGGTACGCGGGCCTCTCACTGTTGTGGCCTCTCCTGTTGCAGACCACAGGCTCCGGACGCGCAGGCGCAGCGGCCATGGCTCACGGGCCCAGCCGCTCTGCGGCATGTGGGATTTTCCCGGACCGGGGTATGAACCCGTGTCCCCTGCATCGGCAGGCGGACTCTCAACCACTGCACCACCAGGGAAGCCCTGAGGATTCTTTTAGAGTCTTTAGGGATATAATAACGTCATCAGTGAATAAGGACAGGTTTATTAATTTATTTCCAATCCTTTGCCATTTTTCTTGCATAACTGTATGGTTTAGGATCTTTAATGCAGTGTTGAATAGAATTGTTACTAGTAGGCAGCCTTGTCCTGTTCATGAACTCAGGGAGAAAATATTCAGTGTGTTCACCACTAATGTTTTCTGTAGATACCCTTTATCAGATTAAGAAAGTTCTATTCTAATCCCATTTTACTAAAAACTTTTTTCTTTTAAGTCATAAATGGGTGTAGAGTTTTATCAGATGCTTTTTCTGCACCTATTGAGATGATCCCTGGATTTTCCCCCATTTATTCTATTGATGTGGTAAATTATATTGTTTTATTTTTGTGCCTGTGTTGAACCATCCCTGGAATCCCAGAATAAAGCAAATTTGATCAAGAAGTATTTTCTTTTTAAAAATATGTATCAGGGACTTCCCTGATGGTGCAGTGGTTAAGAATCCGCCTGCCAATGCAGGGGACACGGGTTCGATCCCTGGTCTGGGAAGATCCCACATGCCGTGGAGCAACTAAGCCCGAGCACCACACCTACTGAGCCTGCACTCTAGAGCCCACATGCCGCAACTACTGGAGCCTGCGTGCTCTAGGGCCCGTGCTCCGCAACAAGAGGAGCCACCACAATGAGAAGCCCGTGCTCCGCAACGAAGAGTAGCCCCTGCTCGCCACAACTAAAGAAAGCCTGTGCACAGCAACGAAGACCCAACTCAGCCAAAAAAAAAGTACACACATACACACACACACACATATATCACTGGATTTTATTTATTAATATTTTGAATCTATGTCTACGTGAGAGAATTGGCCTATTATTCTTGTTTTTCATCATGTTTTTGGCATGTTTTTGGTATAAAGGTTATACTGGCCTCATAAAATAAGGTGGGAAGTTACCTTTTTTTCTATTATCTAGAGGAGTCTGGTAAGATGGGTTTCATTTCTTCCTTTGGAAGAATACTCTGGTGATGCTATCTCAGTTTGGAGCTTTTCTTATGGGCAAGTTTTACATTATTAAGTTTCTTTAATAGTTTTAGGACTATTCAGGTTTTCTGTCTCCTCTTATAACAGTTTGGTTAGTGGTGTTTTTCTCGGAACTCCTTTTGTTTGGTTTTCTCCAGCATTGAGACTGCTGAAAACGATATTTTACTTTCAAAATAGAAATCTTTTTGAGGATTTCTGCTTGGTTTCTCCATCTCTTGGCCACTGTTTACAGATTGGCAAATATCTTCAGGGGAAAAGCAGCTCTGAATTCAAGCTTGCATCTTTGTTCTTCCCTTCTCTCTGGGATCTTGCTTGGCATTTAAAGCTCTCCCTGTCTTTATAACCCTAAATTCCAGTTTTGGTCTCCCAGCATAGAGCTGTTTCCTAGCCTCTTAACTGCTCTGTTTCTCATCTTCTCTGCCCCATGTCAGCTATGAATCAGTAGCAAATTCTGTGAAAGGAAAAAGTAGCACAGAATATTGGGTTCATTTTAATCTTTTCTCTTAACTCTAGGTTCTTGTGTTTTCAAGCCCTGGCTGCTTGACTGTGTTCTGATGCCCTGAAATGGATGCTATTTCTATTTTATTTTGGCTTTTCTAGACCTATTGTTCTAGGCAGAAGAGTTGGTCTGATACAAACTAATCCCTCCCAGCTAAAAAATTAGGCAAGCCTTTTAAGACACTTTGAACCTATTTCTTCATCTATAAATTGGGAGTAATACCAGTTTCCTCAGAGGGCTGATTAAAATAATAATATGTGCCTGGTACATAGTAGCACAGAAAAATATAAGCTGATATTATATTAATTTCAATAATAATAAATACTAAGCATCTCTGAAATTATAGTATAAGATACAAGTTAGCACATTTTTTCCTATAATGGGCCATATAACAAATGTTTTAGCATTTGAGGGACACACAGCCACCTTCTCCTCCCCCTCCTCCACTCCCACAGTAACTGTTAAAATGTAGTATTCTTGGCTCTGTGTACAAAAACAAGAGTTTGCCAAATATAAGCCAAATGGGAAATAAGAATTTAAGTTAAACTTTTAAAGTTATAGCAAATAATTTGAATATTCCATTCTATCTGACGTAAGTCAGATGTCAGTCTCTTGCTCACTATGCTCCTATCTCACCAAAAATAAAAGCTGAAGTCCTAATCATGGACTTAAAAGACCCTGCACAATATGGTCCCTTCCTTTACTCCCTTTTACTTCTCTGACCTCATCTTCTGCTTTCTCTTTCATTTACTCAGCTGCTGCTACACTGGCCTTGTTATTCCTCAAACAAGCCAGGCAGGCTTCTGCCTCTGCATCTTTGCAGGCGCTAGTCTGTGTGCCTGGAATGCTCTTTTCTCACACTTTTGTCAGGTCTTAACATCATAAGTACTGCCTTCTTTTTAATACCTTCCATCACTTCTTTTTTCCTTTTCTTGCTTTATTTCTCTTTGACCACCTCAAAATCCATGACTCTCCATTGTCCATATTCCTTAGCCTGGAATCTGATGTTATCAAATATTGGTTCCAACATGCCTCTCCAACCTTATCTTCCACTGCTCTTTAAAAAAAAAAAAAAAAGTATATATATATAGCCTATACTTAAAAAACTTTACGTTCCCTGTACATCACTATTTCACCACTTTTGTACCTTTATTTATGCTCTCTCCTTCTTGAAGAATGAGTTCTCCCAAATAAATTTTGTTTGTTTTTATTGTAAAAAATTCTTTTCTCCTAATCTTTCTGAGTAAAATCCTACCAAATGAACAGCTCAGCTCAAATGCCACCCTTACCATGATGTGTCTGTTAATCACTCAGATTAAAGTTATCTATATATTCTTTGAACTCTGGTACCATTTTATCTCACCACTTTCCATAATAATAATATTTATTGCCCTTTACCTATATATTCTATACATTGCTTTATGTGTTCTGCATGTATCATCAGATTTAATTCTCCCTGATACTCTCTGCTAAGTACCAGTATAAACTCTGGAAATAACGCAAGAGGCGAACAAAGGAGAACTCTGAAAAATGCAAAGAGGAGAAATTAGGGACCCCAGTAACAGAGGAACAACATAGTGTGACAGGGTGTCTTTATAACTGTCACCCAACAGCAGATGTTGGGGTAATGCAGACTCCCAGCCTAACAACAGAACATGATGCAGGTAGGCTCTTCCTTTCCTTAAAATTGAATGAGAGTCTTGCCAACAACACCAAGGGGGAATTGATCAGGAACTCCATTGACGTTAAGTGGCCAGGGAAGTATGGTTATTCCCTACTAGGCATGAGACTCCCCTTCCCCAATGAGACAGAGGGTGGCCAGGTCTCCACAACACAGGTGCCTAGCCCAGAAAGTGCTCTCGGTCCTTGTGGCTTGGAGACTCCCTTCCCCGACCTAGAGGCATCAGATAGCCCAACCTGAGGAAGCTCCTCACCAACTCTCACCCGCAGCACCAGCAGGGACCAGTGGAAACCCTAGTGGCACCAGGAGAAAATCAAGCAGACGGAAAATACCACTGTGAATGCCCTGAGAATTAAATTCTCATTAGAATTACAGCCTGAAAAAGTAGACTAGGACTTGGTGCTAAATCTAAAGAGGAAGACCACCTCCTACTATAAAAGGTTTAAATAGGACCCAGAGTCTTCTAGCACAGTTACCAAAATGTTGATAAAATTTTGAAAATCACCTGTCATACCAAGAACCAGGAGAATCACAACTTAAATGAGAAAACACAGTCGATGATTAACACCAAGATGATCGGATTTGGAATTGTCTGACAAAGAATTTTAAAGCGGCCATCATAAAAACATCCTAACAAGCAATTACAAATTTTCTTGAAACAAATAAACAAAATAGAAAATCTTAGCAAAAAAACAGAAGTTACCAAAAAAAAAAAAAAAAGGGAAGTTATAGAACTGAAAAATGCAATAAAGGAAATAAAAAACTTGTAAAATGGTCTCAGTACAGTGGTGATGATTGATAGAGCATAGAATCTGTTGAGCTTGAGGATAGATCAGTAGAATTTACTCAATTTGAACAACATTGAGAAAATAAATGGAAACAAAAGGAGCCTTCAGGACCTGGTGGACAATAACAAAAGATCCAACGTTCATATCATCAGTGCCTGAGAAGGAGAGAGAGTAGGTTTGAAAAAGTATTTGAAGAAATAATGGCTGAAAACTTCCCAAATTTTGCAAAAGATGTCATTCTGCAAATTCAAGAAGCTGAGTGAATCCCAAATAGGATCAGTGCCCCCCGCCCCAAATCTACTCTGAGGTATGTCAATTAAACATTTGAAAAGTAAAAGCAAAGAAAATATTTTGAAAGCAGCCAGAGAGAAATGACACACTGCATATAAGGGAACACCAACTCAAATGACAACAGATTTCTTATTTGAGTGAGGGAAAACAGATACTGTTATACACAATTTGTGGAGGTATAGGTTTGACCAACATATGCAAGGGTAGTTTTATAGTGATTTTGGTTTGGTTCATTTACTTTGGTTCAGTAGTTCAAGTTAGGGGAAGCTATCTGTCAGAAGTATGCTTAATATCTACAGTGACATATAGAGAGAGGTGTTTGCTTATAAAGACTAGAAATAGCTGGGCTATGGCCCAATAACGGAGAACGTTTTAAGATAAAAGCTAATACAAAATAATACTTCACAAGGGAAAAAAAAAGAATTGCACAAAGAGCAAAGACATTACTAAGCTAATTGTTGGTCTAACTTTCATAACATTTCTCAATTTCAAAATGTGTTGAGGGTAATTAATAAACAGTGAACTCAATAAATACTTTGAATACTTACGAACACACCCAAATGTAAATTCAAGGCACAATAAAACAAACAAAAGTAACATTTAATTCACTGTTCTGATTATCAGTGTACTTATTTCTGTGGGTAATTGAGTTGAACATAATATATATTTTCAAAAAGTAAAAATCATATCATATATATTCATCAATGAAATATTAATTTTAAATTTTAAAAAATGTATTTCCTATCCATTTTTAAGGGTCCAGCGTCCTGTTATTCCTTCCATATTAACTATTCAGTTCAGTGTTATCACTATCTCCTTTGAACTCTGACACCATTTTTTCTCCTTTTTATCTCATCATTTTCTATAATATGGATAATAATAGTTTTATTTATTGCATTTTAAATATATGTACCATGCATTGCTTTATGTGCTTTACATAGCTTATCAGATTTAATTCTCATATCAGCCCTTAATGAGGTAGTTGTTATCCCCATTTTACAGTGAAGAAACTGAAAAGTTCAGATGTTGAATAACTTGCTCCAAGTCATGCAGTTAGGGCTAAAGTCTAGATTTCCAACTCAGATGTCTTTGCAACAAAGCCTTGTCACTATGCTAGACTGCCTCTTAAGTGAGGAGTAAATAAAAGAAATGCTGTATATGTTTGAAAGAAATTTTGACATAGAGGAAAGAGAATCATTAATAAATTAATAAAATGCCCAAACTATAGATTCTGAAAGAAACACAAATCTGGTTCCATACTAGTTATAAGGAAGTCATTAACGAATACCGTTAAATATGAGATACACTAATGAAAAATGTAGAAAAAAAATTAAAGTTCACAATATCTGTTATATCAACATCAAAAATTTTAAAGTTAGAATCGTACCACTTGATATATCATTTATGCCAAGTCCAAATAAATGAAAATTAATATTTAATAGGATTCAAGTACTTAGTCATTGTTAGAGTTAAGTTTTTCTTAAATGTTAAATTTTCTGTGTAACACATATAATTTTATGGGTTTTTTTTTTTTTTTTCTTTTCTAGAATTCTGGAGGTGGAAGTGGAGTTGATCTTTCGGTGCTAAATGAGGCTCGTAATATGGTGTCAGATCTTCTGGTTGACCCAACCCTTCCCCCGCAAGTCATTTCTTCCCTCCGGAGTATCAGTAGCTTGATGGGTGCTTTCTCTGGCTCCTGTAGGCCAAAGATTAATCCTCTCACACCATTTCCTGGATTTTATCACTGCTCTGAAATAGAGGACCCAGCCGACAAAGGAGATAGAAAACTTCACAAGGTCAAAATACAGTAATCAGCCAGCCCTGTTTATCACGTTTAATAATGTTTTTGAATTAAAACTGCTCCTTTAAATTTTGCATAAAATAGAATTTCTTTTTAAAGGGCCAGCTTCTTTTCCAGTACATTGAGTTGCTTGGGACTTCAGAGGTAGTCATAATCTCAAATAATTCTAAGCAAGTATTCAGTTTTTATTCTAAATAATATTGCTGTAATTAGCAGTTATAACTTCATTGGTAGCAACTATTTTTTTATTATTGTTATTGTTTTTAAGAAGTAGAGAACAACAGGCAAATTTAATTTCAGGCTGTACAGCAAACTAGTATTCAAATTGTGTCATTATTCTATTTTATTCTTTAGAAACCAGAAATTGTTTTTAAACGAAGAAAAATGATCATTATAATATTCATTTTATGAAATTACACAGCATTATTTTAAACTGATTTTCACATTTTTTGGAACTGTGTCTCCTTACCTCCCGCCTACCCACTGGAGATTACTATAGCCCAATAGGCATTGACTTTTCCATCAGTAGATATGGGATTAATTTTTCTTTAAATATCACTGATTCAAAATAGGATTTCCTTTAGAAAATAATAAATACTGTTCTAAATAGGTATACATTATGTCTGTTCAGGTTGCTTTTAATTATTTTATTTGACTATCAACACCTTTACCAGTAGCAGAGATCGTAAAACTTTAAAAATAGAAATATTTTAGAGATTATTTTAACTACTTTATTCTACTAGCTAAAGAAACTGAGAGAAGATGAAATTCAAGCCAGTTAATTTTGTTCATTGTAATAGTGATCTAGAGCTTAGAAAAAGTTAAATATAGTTTTTGGAGAGACTTTGATCATCAGTTAATTCTGTTAATTCTCAGCATTATTGTATAGAAGTGTTAAAAATTAAGCAAGCCCGATTAGGGCAAATTTTTGATAATTATTGTTCACAAATCTGGATCATAGGTAGTTATGTGATGCTTTTATTTTTAAAGTGTATCGAGTAGCACCTGCATTACACAAAACCCAATGGGAATTAAGTTATATGGCATTTTTTTTTTTAGCACTCTACCTGTGAGAAAGGTTAATCACAAGCAACAAAAAGGGATAGCAATAAATTCATCAATAAAATAACTAAGATATTCTTGGTTAGTTTTCATTTGCTATGTTGTTCTTCCTTTGTATTTTCCATTGACATCTGATGTTTAGAATAGTAATTTTAAAAAATAATAATTCTTAAAAATCTTAGTGATAAAAATCACGCTGAGGGAATTCCCTGGTGGCCTTGTGGTTAGGATTTTGGGCTTTTACTGCTGTGGGTTCAATCCCTGGTCGGGGAACTGAGATCCCACAAGCCGCATGACGAGGCCAAAAAAAAAAAAAAAAAAAAAATCACATTGATATCAGTATTATGTTTGTTATTACGTTTACTATGTAGAAAAGTGTACTGTACATTTTAGAAACATTTAAACAATATTAATTAAATAGGATGCCTAATTCCTCATTTCCTGAACATTCTAGGTAATAAGGCTTATTTTGAGTACTAGAATTTACTGATAGGAATAAGTCATATAAGAACCAGGAAGTAACCCTTATTTCTTTTCTTTGTGTTCTTTAAAATTTCTTATTTGAATTTCTTATCTAATTTATCTCTGCTTTGGAAAAGAATATAAAAAGCCTGATGTTACTTCAGAAAAGAGCAAGAGCATTTATGAAAAAATAATTAGTAAGGAAAAGGGAGTTAGAACAGATAATTTAATGTAAATGTCTTATATGTGTATTAAGAACTAAGAAAGATCGTATGGACCTAAATTATAGTCAGAAAGGATGTTACATAAACAACTTTTTCAATGTAAATATAACTAACATTGAACCTTTAAAAAATCAACATCCTTGGGAAAACTTAAATATAAATGGTATTTATCTCTTTGAGATGGTTTTGTGTCTGCTGATAGGGGAAATTTATAAGAAGCAGAAACTGTTTAATGTCAATTTCACTAAAACACCTATTCACAATGGTCAAAAATGGAATATTCTGGTTAACATTTGGATTAACCGAGAATATTTTCAAAAATTAGGGTAAAATATTCTTAATGTGAAAGGTGTTCTGAATTTAATTAAGTCATTAATTCAAAAGGTAGCTCAGAATTCTGCAGTTTAACCTCTATCTATGTACATTAGCATTGTACTGAAAATATATTAGGAAATAGGGATCACTCCTGATCCTAAGCTTGCCCTCTGAAGTCTTTTTTCAGGGTAAATCTTTCATATCTACTTTTAAAATTGTCAGTTGCATATTTCTCATAAAACTAGGAATAAAATGTACAAAAGAAAAAAAATTTGGTTAAACTATAGGGAGTTCAGAAATCATTTTTTAGTTGGAGGAAGATAAATAGAAGAACAATATAGAATGTTATGTTTGGAGTAAAATTAACAGATCTTCAGAATAAAATATTTTGTTTCTCCTATACATGCTAAAAATGTATGGTTGATCCTTAAATGACATGGGTTTGAACTGTGTGGGTCCACTCAGACCCGTATCTTTTTCAATAGTAAATACTACAGTTCTACACCATCTGCAGTTGGTTGGATCCGCAGATGCGGAATCCGGATATGGAGGAAGCCTGCATAGGGAAGGCCCACTTGTATGTTATTTATGACACCCAGATTATTCGACTACACAGAGGATCAGTGCCCCTAACCCCCGAGTTGTTCAAGGGTCAACTGTACTTTGTATTGATATTTCCATGGACCATCTTTTACGGCATATTGAAGGATAACGATTTTAATCATTGTTAAATTATCCAACAGGGGCTAAACAGTAGGAATAGTTTATCAACCCCACAGCTGAGAAGGAGCTCGGGAACCTCAGGTCTGCCACCTATTGACCAGACTTCTCCAAGGTGGGAACGCAATAATGGCAAAAGGTCTCACCAAGAATTTGGCGTTTTAAGGTAAAATCCCCAGAGCCTTTTCAAGAAACCTGAATCTAATACATCAACTTTCTTTCTGTGAATGAAGTTTGAAATAGTTCTAAAAGCATAAAGGAACACTGGAAGTATTTTAGTATAGGATGGCTTTGTTTGTAACGTGACCTGATAGAGAAACTGATTCTTAAAAAGAAGGTAATCTCCTTTCCCCCCAAATAGGTAAGTTGGGTACAAAGCATGCCGGAGCCTTAAGAACATGAATCAGGGAGGCAGTTTAAGGAAACAAGGATCAATTTAGGATGCAATACTGGGAAAGCCACGGTAGAGGTGGCCATATTAGGGGCAGTCACCAGGCCCCTGCGTAGTATTCAGAGGTTGGTCAACAGTTTCTGACTTGTGAAAGGAGGAGCATCCCCAAGGTTCACCGCAGATGTTACCTCAGACGTGAGATGTAAGGTAACAGGACACTTTTAAGCCCTGTTCCTGCTGGGGAACTAAAACTACTAATATATTGTATATTCTGTTGAGTATTTACTTGGAACTAAACAGTGCTAATCCTACAAAGGAGAGGTGTCAGTAACTGCAACCAAGTGAGTGAGGCTGGGAGATTGCAGGAGCTGAGATCTTCTGAATGTATATATATCCACTTACTCTGATAACAAAGGATTCAACACTTTGCCTTTTAAAGGCCAGGAAAGATATTGATATCTTGTGTGAGTTATAAGCTTCTATTTAGTCAATTATCTAACCATGTTGATAAAATTGGAACCAGTGTAAATTTCCTGTTAAACCACTTTGTTAGGACTGAGCATGTGTTGTGTTGATACTTTAACTTGACCTGTGTAGTTACACATTTGAAACAGTAGGTGGCAGTGTTGGACCAGAGCTATTTATCTGTTAAACTTTATATGAACATTTTATATATGAAATATGATCAGATCATTGTAATTTTCCAGATGCTTGTGTGGCTTATTAATTTGAATCTTATACAGTACATTCAAGTAGATGAACTCCATTTTTATGAAAGAAAAATTGAGTGAAATGATTTATAAAATAGGAATGGATTCAAGTATGAAGAGAACATCACAGGAAAATGAGCTTTGGTCCAAAGCTAGCCCAGAGCCTAAACAGGATAATGGTTTTTGTTGCTGTCGTTGTTGTTGTTTTGTTAACGGAAGCAGGATATGACGAAGTAAATGACGTTAGGAACTGAAAATATGACAGGTATTTCTTAACCCTGGGAAATATCTTGAGAATACTTTTGAGTTTAAGAAAGAATGATGAAAATGATTCTGTTTTTTCATCTTTCCATCACATTGATGTAACAGCAATGCATTTAAGATAAAAGAAACGTTTGATGCACTGAGTTAAGGTTATTTTTATACTCCTGCCTCACACGATTGATAATAAAATAGAAACATGGTCCAAGGAAAACTAATCTTTATACGAACATATCTCAGAGTTAAAGGTAAGTATAGGCAGATTCCATATATTTAGTTAACACTCATTAAAACAAAATCATATGCCTCATAAAAGATTTAGAACTTTGAAGAATACAGTAATTGGCCATATTAGGAAACATCTACTTTAAAGAGATGAGGCTAGAAGTAATCTTTCTAGTGTGCAGAAGCTGGAGCTTCTCAGTAATAAATTTCTAAGTATACTTTGAACGTAGGGTAAAGGGGAATATATGAAGCATTTACAACCACTCTTCCTTTTGAAATTCAAGTCTCTAGATCAGTGCCGTCCAATAGAAATTTCTGTGATGACTGGAATTTTTTATAGCTGTACATGCAATTTGGTAGTCCCTAGCTACGTGTGGCTATTGAGAGCTTGAAATGTGTCCAGTATGACTAAGGAACTTAATTTAAATTTGATTTGATTTTAATTAATTAAAATACAAAGAGCCATATGCAACTATCATATAGATATAAATGGCAGGCATATTAGACATCGTAGCTATAGATCATTAATGTATGGTGACATTTGGTTTGGGAACATTTACGCTTTAGTAGCACAAAACAAATAGGCTTGTAACTCTGTAATCATGAGGCATTCATTTTGAATTTATTAGAGTACTCCAGAAGGGAGATCACATTTCCTAGTTTTGATACGAATGTAGCTCTGGATTCTGATCATAGCTTCTCTGACTATGATTTTTAAATCACCCTATAATTTCAGCATGATTTAAATATTGAACCTCTTGCTCCCTGAAACTATGTCTGAAACCAAATTTCTCATCCCTCCAGCTGCTTTTCCCTCTGTTACTATTATTCTGTCCTCATTTCCTGGCACAGTGCTGCAGTCCTCTAGTTTTGTGGTTGCTTACAAAATTGATTTACCTAGAAAACTTGGTGTTATCTATACATCCTGTTACCTTACTCTATAGATAACAGTTGTCAAGTCTATCTCTAAACCTCTTTTCCTCTCTATTCCTTTTTTTCCTTTATCACTTTGCCTACACTATTTCATGCTTTCATTATTCCTTACGTGGGCTATTGAATTATCCTTCCATTTCTAATATCCTTCACTACCCAATCGATCTTCTACCCTTCCACCAGAAATCTTCCGTAAACAAAACTTTGATTATACAGTTTTTACTAATCATTAAGTTTTTGGACATTTATCAACACCCATAGAATACTGCCCAAATTCCTAGCCTGAGATTTAAAATTCTGTTACTCCCTCATGACAAAGTTGCACCCTTACTTGGAAAAATTAAGCAAACAGAGATGAGCAGTCTTGCAAAGAATAAGAGTAGAAAAATGATTTGGAAAGCTCTCTACGTGAAAGTAACAGGCATGTAACTTGTGTTAGACTCTTCCTTGAAGTTTTCTCATAATTTTGTTTTTAGTTTCAGTCCCTTTGAAAATTAAGCTGAATTATATTTTTCAGCTGCCTCATTTGTGTAAAGCGTAATATAGGACTTAAGTTTGGTTTTCTTTATGCTTTGCCTGGAGAAAAAAAGTGAAGTATTATAAACCTTATGTTAGGTATGATGAGAGGACTCCAAAGGAGGAAGACCACAAGGAAGAAGAATTAGTCCTACTTGAACAGCCACCGTATTACCTACTCTTAAGAGTTTACCACTGCTGAGGCTTCCCTGGTGGCGCAGTGGTTGAGAATCCGCCTGCCGATGCAGGGGACACGGGTTTGAGCCCTGGTCTGGGAACATCCCACATGCCGTGGAGCAACTAAGCCCGTGCACCACAACTACTGAGCCTGCACTCTAGGGCCTGCATGCCACAACTACTGAGCCCGCATGCCACAACTACTGAAGCCCACGCGCCTAGAGCCCGTGCTTTGCAACAAGAGAAGCCACTGCAATGAGAAGCCCATGCACCGCAATGAAGAGTGGCCCCTAGAGAGAGCCTGCATGCAGCAACGAAGACCCAATGCAGCCAAAAATAAATAAATTAATTTAAAAAAAAAGAGTTTACCACTGTTCATCTCTTAGAGGACTTGAGATTTTAATTAATTAAGAAGGCCATTACTTTATAACACCAAAATATCTCTCCGGTATCACCTTTATTTATCTGAAAATCCAGTCAAGCTTAACTGTTTGATATTCCTTCTGTTTGTGCACAGTTGTGCCCCTTTTTAGTTATTCCCTCTACCTAGAAGAGACCCTCTGACCCCTATTTCTGTATGTCTTTAAAGATTGAGCTCAGATGTCACAGTTTAAGAATAACACGCTGACATCCCCCTCCCTTGTTCTCCAAGGAAAGGTAAACTGTTTCGCCTCTGAATCTCTTTAACACCTTTTCTTTGCTCTTTTATGGCAATTTTCCTTTTCTACCTTGCATTAGTCATTACAACCCTTCTGAGACCTGCTTGACTACTGTAAAGAGTTTGGGATTACATTAAAATGGGTCTTTGAAGATAAACAGCTGCTTAACAAGTATCCTGCAAGGGTATGGTGTCCATATGACAGTTGATACTGCCTTCTGCTTAAGTTTCAGACCTAGGATGAAGTTTTACTGGTCAGGAAATTCCAGGAAGAGTTGAAGAATGCTTTTCTGGGTTAGCTGACAATTGAATTACCCAAGTACAGTGTTAGTACCTAGGGTTAAAAGAATGGCTAAACTGCTATGCATGGAATGCCTGCTGGGACCCAGACCCTCCCTGTGGACAAACAATGTATTCAGAACTCACAGCTCATTTCCTTTGAACAGACTTTCCCTGGGAAATGTAGGCAAATTGCATACCAAAACTCTGAGGGCCATCAACTATAGGTACCCCTACACTAAAGAGGCTTGCCTTTAACCTATTCTGATTCATCGTTCATAGCCGTAAGTGCTCTGTAATTAAATCTAATAACTTGTTGCCTGGCAATAGTATGTCTTCTAAATAATGTACTTGGGAACCAGCTTCTCAATTATGTGTCTCATAATTTATTAGAGATTTATACCAATGCCTGGAACCTATTTGAACTGCAGAGATTCAAGAGGGCTAATGGTGTCATCCCACTCAGTTTTTAAGATAATGGCTCTGCAAATCTGGATGTTGGAGCCAGAAAGTTTTACAGCTACCTAAAAAAAAATAATAAATGAGGTGATACAAAACTTGTCAAGGTAATTTGCATTGATTGTCTTAGAAATCAACTCTTAACATATGACTTAACTCTGTGACCATAACATTTGACATCTCTTGTAAGGCTTGTGCACTTGGATTTGAAGACCGATTCCGAAGTCTGACTTTAATCACCTTCCTACCAACTATTAATAATCACTGGGACTCCTAGCCTATCTTGCCCTCTGCTTTCTTCAGTATTTTTTTTTAACATCTTTATTGGAGTATAATTGCTTTACAATGGTGTGTTAGTTTCTGCTTTATAGCAAAGTGAATCAGTTATACACTCTTCAGTATTTTTTATGTAATCTCATTGCGGTATATATTTATCTGGTTATAGGCAGGGAATTAATGATTCTGGAACTGAGCTGAAAACCTGTCATTTGACCTCTCAATTCTAAACAGCTGTTTCAATGATTAGGCCCCCTGGATTAAGGTAGAAGACTATGGAGCAGTGCTTCAGGTCTCTTCTCTGAAGGAGAAAACCCTGTCTTTGTTTTGAATATTAATCAGGAAGTAGATGTTGGTAGAGTACACAGATTGTTCTATTTGAATATTGCCCTGGGTGGTATTGTCACTCTTCTTTCCCCATCTCTCCCACTCTGTATGTAGGCAATGAATATTCAAATACAAAGAATGTTTGAGCATTGGTAGGGAGATGAGTTTATTGAGTGGTATTATTTACATATTGCCTCTTTTTGTAACATTGCCAACAAACTATTATTACTATTGAGCAAAAAATGTTATAGAATCTAAAGGCTAGATGTTCTCTTAGAAGTCCTTTATTCTAAATCTCTAATTTTACAGGTGGAAAAACACATACAAAGATAGCATCAGATATATCTGATGCTGAAAAATAGATTTTCCTTGAGTAAGGGGGTGTGGAAGTACAAAAAAGATGAAGGAGTTAGGGAAAATCTTGAGAACTCAGCCTATACTAACAAAATATTGAGTGGAAAATAGAGAACCTAGATTTGTCCTTGATCCTGTAGCAAAGTGCCCAATCAGGAATTGACTAACAGAAGAAAACAGGCTAGTGACTAAGAAAGGAAGTGCTATATGTATGGCATTGAGCCAAAAGCTTTAAAATATATAATCTTAAAATGCCTTTTATGTATCAGTTGGTATACTGTGACTGCTCACCTATATGTAATTTCTTCATAAGAACCCTAAAACCTGTAATAAACATTTCAGTTCCAGGATATGATTGCGTCAGTGGGTAATCAATATCTGTGAAGAAGGGGAGACCTTCTTCACAGACCTTTTGAATCGGAAATCTTGGGGATGGGACTAGAAATCTGTGTAGTAAGAAGCCCTCCAGGTGATATTTATAACCTGCTTGAAGCCAGGGTTCAGCAAATTATAGCCTGTGGACCTAACGTGGCCCATACCTGTTTTTGTCAATAAAATTATATTGAAACAATACTCATTTGTTTATTATTGTTTATGGCTGTTTTTATACTGCAGTTGGCAGAGTTGAGTAATTGCAGAGACCTTATGGCCTGCAAAGCTCAAAGTGTTTACTACGTGGTTCTTTACAGTAAAAGTTTGCTGGCTCCTGCTTTACTCCTTAGGCACTAGATAGATGTCTAAACTAAATGTATAAGCAGATATTTGCTAATTGAATTGAAGACCATAAGGAAAAAAGGAATTTCTCATGTTTTTAAAAATCTTAACCTATTATCTTTCCCTTTTAGTCAAGGATGCTATCTAAATGGACCTTTTAGTTCAAATCCACTGACAATCCCGAAGCAAAGGTCATCTTCTGTATCGTTAACCCACCATATAGGTCTAAGAAGAGCTGGTAAGAAACCATTTTTGTGACTTAAATATGGGAGGCCTCAAAGTATGTGGTAGTGCAAACCTTGTCATTACCTATTTATAGCTAATTTTGAATACCATTTCATGTGTTATAAGTTAACATAACTAAGCAGTTTGGGTTGGCTATTAAGAGTTTGCTCATTCATTTATTAATTTTTGAACAAGTACTATGTATCAGGCACTTCGTTAGGCACTAGTAATTCAGGGATAAAATATAGAACTATTTAACCTGGGTAGTTGTAGACAGAGAACAAGGGAAAACCCCAGAAAGAGCATTCTTTTGTAGCATGATAATTGTGGAAGGAGAAAAAAAAAATCTTAATATGAGAGTAGGAAAAAACCCTGACTATATCCTATATCCTATAATAAGTCATTCTAATAGAATTTTTATCCAATTATCTATCTATGGGGGGGGTGAATTGACATAACATTATATTAGTTTTAGGTGTATAGCAAAATGATTTGATATTTGTATATGTTGTGAAATGATCACCATAAGTCAACATCTGTCACCACACATAGTTACAAATTTTTTTTTCTTGTGATGAGAACTTTTAAGATCTATTCTCTTAGCAACTTTCAAATATGAAATACAGTATTATTATGCAATACAGTATTATTAACTACAGTCACCAAAGACAATAGATTGGCATATTTAAAGTATTGCAAAACAAAACTTGCCAACCTGGAATTCTTTATCCAGTGAAAATATCCTTTAAAACTTAAGGTGAAATAACATTATTTTCATACAAACAAAAGCTGGTAGAATTTATTGCTAGTAAACTTGCACTGCTAAGATTCAGCAAAGGAAGTTCCTTAGGTAGGAGGAAAATGATCCAGATTGAAGCATGGATCTGCAGGAATGAATGAAAAGCACTGGTAAGCCTAAATGTGTGGGTACATAAGAGAATACTGATCATTAAAAACAGTGACTCCCTTGTGGCCTGCATAGTGTATAAAGAAGTCAAGTATATGGTAACAGTGGCACAAAGGGTGGGAAAGGGGTAAATTGGACTTAAACTTACAGTGTACTGGCAGTGATTGAAAAGTACTAAAAAAGTTCTAATTTAAAAGAAACTAATACTTCAAAGATGCACATTGTAATATCCAGGGTGATAATTAAAAGAATAAAAGAAAAAGTATAAGTAAGAAGCTAATATAGGAGGTAAAATGGCATGATTTAAAAAAAAAAAACCTTGAATAATCTAAAATAATACAAGAAAAGAGGAAATAAGAAACAGAAACAGAAAGAATAACTAAAAAAGAAATAGCAAGATGGAGGATTAAGCAAACTATATTAAATATACACCTAGCGTGGGTGGCTGGTGGGGAGCTGGGGGTGCCAGGGATCTGACCAGAGTTGCTGGAGTATATTATCTGAAATGTGCAGTTTTCCACAAAAAAGTTGAAAATACACTCCAGTTAATAGATACAGACTGTCAGACAATTAACACAAGACTCAAGTACATGCTCTTTACAAAAGGCACACTAAATATAAGGACACAGGTCTGATCTCATGGGTATAAAACACAAAACCAAAAATTAATTAATTAATTAAAATAAAATACACAAACCAAAAATTGACAGAACTATAGGGAGAGAAAGACACATCTGTATTCATTTTGGAGATTTTAACTCATCACTCTCATTATCTAGTAGAATAAGCAAACCAAAATATTAGTCATAGATAAATGGAAGATTAGGACAACATGATTTAACTGACTTGACCTAATCGACTATAAAACACCACACTCAGACATTACAAGATACATATTTTTTCCAAGGACACACACAAGATTGATCAAAATAGACCATTTGCTGAGCTATAAAACAAGTCTCAACAAGTTTCAAAGGATTAAAATCATATATAGCGATCAGCTTCCGGAATGGCAGAGAGAGGATCTAAGTAAACTTGTTCTTCTGCTAAAACAACAAAAATAGGGGCAAAAAACTAAACTCAATCATTTCAGAATTCTGGAAGTTAACGAAAGCCAGAGAACTAGAAGTCATCTATACAAGAGAAACTACCTACTGAACCTTGGTGAGACAGTGGCGTTCTGCAACAGCTTAATTGGGGGCACTTCCCAAACCCTCTGTCTGCCCAGCTCAGTGATACTACAGCTAAAAGCCACTAGCTTTGCAGCCATTAGAGTCTTACCTCTTTAGAAACTGCATTAAAAGCAACAAGCTGATAGTACAGTAAACGTTTTGTTCAAGCCCCCTGGCAAACACTTCTACTCCCAGGGTGCTGTGGATATTTCATTTAACTCAGAGCTCAGCTCTCCAAAAACACAAACAAAAACCCCTATACCCTATGCCAGGCAACATTGTGAGTGCCTAAGGCTGTGATTTCAACTGGGGCGAACAAGAGCTGATTGGGAATTTAAAAGGAAATCCTGGACACTAGATGACCCTGGGGAAGTGGAAAGCTCTGGCAACAGAAGAGGATAGTTTTTTGTTTTTTGTTTTTTAACAAAAGGGGCCAGAACAACTGGATATCCAAGAAAAGAATTTGGACACTTATCCCACCACATATACTAGGCTGAGCACATGTTTATTAGGGCTGTGCACATGCCCAGGAAAGATCTGGGAAAGGTGAAGGCCCTGGTCACTCCATCTGTAGCTGACCTTGAGGTCCTGCACAAGCAGGAAGTAAAAGCTAAGGCTGTCTTGTAAACTGCCTGGAAGTTTGAAGTTGTATCTTTTCAAACAGACTCTCATCTACAGATGACATAGAGGCAAGACATTTAAAGTAATCTTCTGTCTCATCTAAATTACACTGACCCAAGAATGGCTTCTAAGAAAGCAAGCGTAAATCAAGGAGAAAAGGGAAAAAAGGCAGCAGAGAACTCAGTGGCTACACACCTCAGAGAAAACAAAATCTACATAATGAGTCCAGGAAATCACTCAATGAATAATCAGAAACAAAAACCGAACAAACAAAAAACCAGCAGCGTAAACCTTGAGGGTGGGAGAGATCTGATATTAGAATTGTTACAACATATTATCTAAAATGTCCAGTTTTCAACAAAAAAACCATGAAGCATGCAAAGAAACAAGAAATTTTTCGCCATGTAGACAATGAAAAACAGCCAACAGGGCTTCCCTGGTGGCGCAGTGGTTGAGAGTCCGCCTGCCGATGCAGGGGACACGGGTTTGTGCCCCGGTCCAGGAAGATCCCACATGCCGCGGAGCGGCTGGGCCCGTGAGCCATGGCCGCTGAGCCTGCGCGTCCGGAGCCTGTGCTCCGCAACGGGAGAGGCCACAACAGTGAGAGGCCCGCGAACCGCAAAAAAAAAACAAAAACAAAAACAAACAAACAAAAAAAAAACAGCCAACAAAATTTCCCTGAGGAGGCTTGGATTTGGGATTTAGTAATGACTTTAAATCTGCTACCATAAATATGTTTAAAGAACTTGAGGAAACCATATCTAAAGTAAGGACAGTATGACAACAGTGTCTCACCACAGAAAGAATATAAAGAATTAGAAATTATAAAAATTATAAAATAATTTAAATAATTATAAAATAATTACCACTTCTACTCAATACTGGGTTGGAGGTTCTACTCAGGGAAGTTTAGGTAAAAATGAATAAAAGGAAGATGTAAAACTATTTTCAGACAACATAATCGTACATTTATAAATCCTAAGAAATTCATTAAACCTATTACAACCAATAAACAAGTTCATCAGTGTGGCAGAATACAAGATCTATAATTGATAATCAATTGTATTTCTATATACTAGCAATGAACAATGCAAAACTGAAATTAAGAAAATAATTTCAGGACTTCCCTGGTGGCACAGTGGTTAAGAATCTGCCTGCCATTGCAGGGGACACGGGTTCAATCCCTGGTCCAGGAAGATCCCACATGTCGCAGAGCAACTGAGCCCGTGTGCCACAACTACTGAGCCTGTGCTCTAGAGCCTGTGAGCCACAACTACTGAGCCTGTGTGCTGCAACTACTGAAGTCCACGAGCCTAGAGCCCGTGCTCTGCAACAGAAGCCACCGCAGTGAGAAGCCCGTCCGCCCCAATGAAGAGTAGCCCCCCACTCGCCGCAGCTAGAGAAAACCCACACACAGCAACGAAGACCCAACGCAGCCAAAAATAAAATAAATACATTTATTAAAAAATACTTGGGAATAAATTTAACAAAATAGTGCAAGACTTGTACACTGAAAACTATAAAATGTTGAAATTAAAGAAGACCCAGATTTTTTTTTTTTTTTAAATTTTTGACTACGCTGCGTGGCATGTGAGATCTTAGTTCCCCGACCAGGGATCAAACCCATGCCCCCTGCATTGGCACGCAGAGTCTTAACCACTGGACCAACCAGGGAAGTCGCAGGAAGACCCATATGGAAAATATCCCATGTTCGTGGACCAGAAGACTTAATATTGTTAAGATGGCAATACTCCTTAAATTGTTCTAAATTTAGTACAAATCCTTATCAAAATCTGAGCTGGCTTCTTTGTAGAAATTTGAGAAGCTGATCTGAAAATTCATATAGAAATTCAAGGGACCCAGAGTAGCTAAAATAATCTTTAATAAAAAAAAGAAGAAGAAAACTGGGGGACTCACACTTGTAAATTTTAAAACTTACTACCAAGCTATGGCAATCAAGACAGTGACACTGGCATAAGGATATTCCAACTCAGTGGTATAGAACTGAGTCCAGAAATAAACCCTTACATGGTCAATTGATTTTCAGCCAGTGTGCCAAGGTAATTCAAAGGGGAAGAAATAGTGTTTTTAACAAATGATGTTGGGACAACTGGATAGATATACAAATGAAAAAGAATGAATTTGGAACCATACCTGTCATCATACTCAAAAATTAACTCTAAATGCTTGTACACTCAAATATAAGAGTGAAACCATAAAACTTGTAGAAGAAAACATAGGAGAAAATCTCTGAGTTTGGATATTCTTAGACACCCAAAGTACAGTCCATAAATGAAACAAATTGATAATAGAGGGGGACTTCCCTGGTGGCACAGTGGATAAGACTATATGCTCCCAATGCAGGGGACCTGGGTTCGATCCTTGGTCAGGGAACTAGATCCCACATGCAAGCCGCAACTAAGAGTTCGCATGCTGCAACTAAGGAGCCTGTGAGCCGCAACTAAGGAGCTCGCCTGCCGCAACTAAGACCCAGAGCAACCAAATAAATATTTTTTAAAAATTGATAATAGGAATTCATTAAAATTAAATCATTTGTATTTACTTCAACAGACACCTAAAGAAAGTGAAAAGACAGTCCACAGGATGGGAGAAAATATTTGCAAATTACGATTTGACAATGGACTTGTATTCAGAATAGACAAAGATGTCTTAAAACTCAATGATAAACACAGAACTGACCTCACTAAAAAATTGGCAAAAGATTTGAATAGGTGTTTCTCCAAAGAAGGTATACAAATGGCCCTAACCACGTGAAAAGATACTCAGCATCATTAGTCATTAGGGAAATGCAAATCAAAACCACAAGGAATCATGACCTCACACCCACTATGATGTCTATAATTCTAAAGACAGTATAAGTGTTGGAAAAATGTTCAGAGGTAGGAACACTCATACATCACTGATTGGAAAGTAAAATGCTACAGCTACTTTGGAAAACAATTTGGCAGTTCAGTACTTGAACAGGGAAATAAAATTGTGCTATATTCATACATACAATTTTATATGTCATTCAAAATGAATGAACATGTGAAACATCTTTTTAAAATGTTGAGCAAGGCATAAAAGCATTTATACTATCTGATTCAATTTACAAAGTTCAAAGAAAGGGCAAAACTAAACTGTAAAGAGATAACATATGTGGTATAAAGAGAGGCAAGAAAAACACTACCATAAAAGTCGAAGTAATGCTTTCCTTTAATGAGAGGGAGGGGAATTAGATATTGGACATGGGTTTCTGACCTCTGGCCATGTTTTATGTTTTAGCTTGAGTGGTGAGCATTCCTGTTATAACTTTTCTATATGTGTGTTATATTTCATAATTTAAAAGGTTTATAACAAAAACGATGAATCTGTATTGTAGAAAGTATTTTATAAGGGTTGCTGGGATTTTCTTTACCATTTTGTCTTCTCCGCGAAGCTTTTCTATGTTATATGAAATTTCTACCCTAAAATTAGGCTATCCTTTATTCTTCTCAGCCTGTTTGTCAGGGTTTCGGACACTCAGTATTATAATAGAAAAAAGAATGCTGAAAATTGGGACTTCAGTCTCCAGTTAGTAACTAACTGTTATTATTTTGACAAGAAGGATACTTCTCCTTTCTAGTCCTCGGTTTCCTCTTCTGAAACTTTAAAGTGTTTGACCGATTATTTATAAAATCTTTTTCAGCCCCAACATTATATGAAATTATAGGAGCCTCTAAACAAATCAGTTTGATAGAACAGCAGTTGGCAGCCCTGCACATGTAAAATGAAAATGCTACTTAACTCACAGGGCTATTATGAAGATTAAATAGAGTAACACATTGTATTAGTCAGGGTTTTCCAGACAAATAGAACTAATAGGATGTTCGTGCATGTGTATATACCTACATACATACATATATACTTACATACATATACATGGGGTGGGGAGTGATTGATTGATTGATTGACTGATGGGGATTGGCTCGCCAGATAGAGAGGGCTGTCAGGTCCAGAATTTTTAGGGCAGGCTGCCAGGCTGGAAATTCTAGCAGGAGTCAATGTTGCAGTTTTGACTCTGAAGGCAGTCTGGAGGGAAAATTCCTTCCTCTTTGGAGGACTTCAGTCTTTTCTCTTAAGGCCTTCAACAAATTGGATGAGGCCAGTCCACATTATAAAGGGCAATATGCTTTATTCAGTCTACAGATTTCAATGTTAATCACATCTGAAAAATACCTTCACAGCAATATCTAGACTGGAATTTGACCAAACAACTGGGCATGATAACCTAGCCAAGTTGACACATAAAATTAACCATCACACACATCTGTAACTATGTCTGAAAATACCATAATACCTTAACAACTGTTATTTGCTTTCCTCTCTGATGCACACTTTACTTGGATCTTTATTTCAAAATAAAGTTTTAAATCCACCTACATCTGTCCAGATATACCCTTAGTTCAAGGCACCCAGCAAAGGCTCTTGAGTAAATCAATAGGATTAGGGATGTATTTCTGAAGCACTCTTTTTTTCCCCTTATTTTAACACTTAGCACTTGTTTGTATTTTCCACTAGACTTTAGGTTCATTGAGTTGTAGGGATGGCATCTTTTTCTCCATTGTGAAACACTGCACATTTTCCAGCATATAATAGGCTCTCAAATACTTGTTGAATGAATGAATGAGCTGGAAAGATGTGGATTTTTTAAGGGATCTGCTGTTGTGTTAATATAATTTTATCATATGCTTAATTTGCTTAATGCTATCAAGAACTTTGGTTCTTCAATAAAAATGAATTGTATTGTACTGAAAAATATTCAATAAAATTTGGTAAAGATGCTTTTGTTCATGTGGATAATCAAGCTGGTAGGGACACAAAATGTTAAAGATAAAGACCAATATGAATTAGGAAAATTTGTGCCACACATTATGTACATTTTAGTTATACTTTTAGTATTTACCTACTATGTGCCATCCTGCCACAGGGTGTTTATTCCACAGTCATCGATGATGACAAATATGGTCTATATTCTGCCTGAATTCGTAGAAGGTGTTGAAGATAGCTCCGTGTAGAAATCTAGTTAATCATTTAACTGTAAATACTTTGCTTTCTTTAAAGAAGGAAAATGCTCTTTATAAACACCCAAACACGGACAATAAACACATACATATCAGTACATACATACATACATATCTCTTTCTTCTCTTTCAATTTTCTAGGTACTTTACCCGGCCTGAATTCTCCCAGTCATGGACCAATGTCTGCTGGCTCTCCAACTAACCGATCGCCTATAGAATTTCCTGACACTGCTGATTTTCTTACTAAGCCAAGTGTTATTTTACACAGATCTCTGAGCAATGCACCCAATTCACCAGATTTTTATCAGCAACTTAGAAATTCTGATAGCAATTTATGTAACAGGTAAGTTTCCCAAGTGTTTACTATTTGTTTCAAAATATAGGTTATTTTAATAAAGTATTACCAGTTTTCTTGTTCTGTATTATAACTAGATGATTAATGAATACTACATCCTCTTCTTCATCTAGCAGTTTTTATTCTAAACAATTTTTTTTCATTTCAGTGCCATTATTCATTTCCCAGCTAAATGATCTCCATCTGAAGTGAAATATAGTGGTATTTTATCCATCATAAGATATCAGTAAATGTATGAGAATTATTTTAGTATGTACTAATTTAGTACCTATTTACAGTACCCAGTTCATATGGTGTTTGTTCTTATTTCTGCTTTGATGGTAATAAGTGTTTACCTCAGATCTCAGTGTTACTTCCAAAATATGTTATTTCCTTCATAGGGACACAGGTGCTTTCTAGGATAAAGCCTGTTAAGTTTATAGAGAGATTGGAATATTAGGATATTTTGCAGTTGGGATCTTGCAGTTAAAAAATAACCAGATTTTCTGATTGTATTTAGGTAAAAAAATTTTGCCTCACTTATCATATACATATATTTATCTGTTTTATTTTATAAGCTGTGGACATCAAATATTGAAATATGCTTCAGCATCTGAACCAGAGGCTGGTACAGACTGCCACAGGGAAAAGTCAGGTGAGACTGCAAAAGTCATGTGTGTTTAAATTTAAGAACAATTTCTTACATTGTTTTTTAAAATGAATAAATGAATGAGTTTTTTAGTCTATCCATCTTTAAAATGAAGATTATAATCTCTTACTTCACAGAGGAGTTATTAGCAAATTATAAATAATAGATGGTGAAAGTATTTTGAAGAGTAAAAATGTGCTGTACGAATGAATATAGTCTTATGTTACGGCTAGGGTTCATAAATAGTGAGATTAACTATATTAACCTCGAAATTTAAATTGCATAATCTTAGCTCAAAAGCGTCTGCATACATTTTTAAATAATTACACAAAGGAGTTGTTTTAAAATTTAGTTAATTATATTATTCTGAAACATACCCTCAAACAAGAAATATTGTTAGTGATAAAGTTATAGTTGTTTTATAACTTTAAAACATTGATGACTCAAGTGTCCACTAATAGTTAACTAGGTAACTCAGACCATCATATCCCCTGAAGGTAGCTAGAAAAGTTACAAGTTATTAACAATAAAAAAATCTGCTTGAAGCCACTGAAGAACTAACAAGCTCCTCAGAATTTCCAGTATAAGACCTGGAGGAGGACAGAAATCCAAGAAAGTGAGTCTCAAGTTTGGGGCTACCAAAAGGGTGTTCGCTGCTTCCAGAGGGGCCAGTGACTGATAGAATGAGCAGTCCCTTTGGTAGCTTCATGGGACTAGGGAGACAAAGATTGGAATTGAAGGTTTGCCATGGTAGGAGTAACTTGGTAAACTCAGCAATACTGCATCCTAAGAATAAAGGTAAACCAGAAATAGGCCCTTTCAGGGGTTACAGGTGCCTATCAATCCCTTCACATACTTTAAAATTCACCCTATTATAGTGTACAATTTAATAGTTTTGGGGTTTTACATTTTAAAGGACTAAAAAACAATAAGAGGGGCTTCCCTGGTGGCGCAGTGTTTGAGAGTCCACCTGCCGATGCAGGGGACACGGATTCATGCCCCGGTCCATGAAGATCCCACATGCCGCGGAGCGGCTGGGCCCGTGAGCCATGGCCGCTGAGCCTGCATGTCCGGAGCCTGTGCTCCGCAACGGGAGAGACCACAACAGTGAGAGGCCCACGTACTGCAAAACAAAACAACAACAACAAGAAAGAAGACCAAGCCTTCACAAACTTCCAAAAAATAGGAGGGCAAACTTCCCAACTCATTCTATAAATGAGACCAGTATTACTCTGATACCATAAGCAGACAAAGGCATCACAAGAAAATAAAACTATAGACCAACATTTCCAATATCCTTAACAAAATACTAGCACACTGAATCTAGCAACAGATAAAATGTCATACCATGACCGATTGGTATTTATGCCAGGAATGCAAGGGTGGTTTAGCATTTGAAAATTAATCAATGTAATACACCCCATTAAAGAGGGGGAAAAATCACATGATAATCTGTCTAGATGCAGAAAAAGCATTTGACAAAATCCAACACTCTTTCATTATGAAAACACTCAAACCAGTAATATCAGAGAAGTCCTTCAATCTGATAAAGGGAAAGGGCATCTTTGAAACAAACACAGAGCTAACATCATCCTTACTAGAGGAAGATTGATGCTTTCCCCCTAAGATCAAGAATAAGAGAAGGGGGCTTCCCTGGTGGCATAGTGGTTGAGAGTCCGCCTGCTGATGCAGGGGACACGGGTTTGTGCCCTGATCCATGAAGATCCCACATGCAGCGAAGTGGCTGGGCCTGTGAGCCATGGCCGCTGAGGCTGTGTGTCCGGAGTCTGTGCTCCACAGCAGTGAGGGGCCCGCGTACCGCAAAAAAAAAAAAAGAATAAGAGAAGGGACATGACTCTTTTTGAATTTTTTTACAATAGCCAGGACATGGAAGCAACCTAAGTGTCCATCAACAGATGAATGGATAAAGAATATGTGGCACATATATACAATAGAATATTACTCAGCCATAAAAAGAAATGAAATTGAGTTATTTGTAGTGAGGTGGATGGAACTAGAGTCTGTCATGCAGAGTGAAGTAAGTCAGAAAGAGAAAAACAAATACTGTATGCTAACACATATATATGGAATCTAAAAAAAAAAAAAAAAGGTTCTGAAGAACCTAGGGGCAGGACAGGAATAAAGACTCAGAGTAGAGAATGGACTTGAGGACATGGGGAAGGGGAAGCTGAGACAAAGTGAGAGAGTGGCATTGACATATATACACTACCAAATGTAAAATAGATAGCTAGTGGGAAGCAGCCGCATAGCACAGGGAGATCAGCTCTGTGCTTTGTGACCACCTAGAGGGGTGGGATAGGGAGGGTAGGAGGGAGAAGCAAGAGGGAGGGGATATGGGGATATATGTATATGTATAGCTGATTCACTTTGTTATACAGCAGCAACTAACACAACAATGTAAAGCAATTATACTCCAATAAAGATGTTAAAAAGAATAAGAGAAGGATTTTTGCTTTCAGCACTTGTATTCAATATTTTACTGGCGGTTCTAGCCAGGAAAATTTCTAGAAAGATAAAAAAATAAAGATATCTGAGTGGAAATAAAGAAATAAAACTGTCCTTATTCACAGATCATTTGTAGAAAATTTCAAACACACACACAAACACACACACACACAATTATTAGAACCAATAAACAAGTTTAGCAAAGTCACAAGATCAAAGTACAAAATCAATTGTATTTCTCTATACCAGAAATGAACCATCAACAATTGAAATTTAGAAAATGTTTCCATTCATAATAGTATCAAAAAGAATAAAGTTAAAATAAATTTAACAAAAGAATTAGGAGATTTATAAACTGAAATCTATAAAACGTTGTTGAGAAAACTAAAGAAAGAAAATTAAAGAAAAATTAAAGAAACTAAATAAATTGAGAGGCATAGCAAACAGATTGGGAAACTCAGTACTGTCAACAGGCTATTCTTCCAAATTGATTTGTAAATTCATTGCAATTCTGATCAAATTCCAGTAGGCTTATTTTGGTAGAAATTGACAAATTGGTGTTAAAATTTACATGGAAATACAAATGGCCTAAAATAGCCAAAACAATTTGGAAAAATAACAAATTTGGAGGACTGATACTACCTGATTTCAAAACTTATTTCCACTTCAAAAGACACCAATAAGAAAATCAAAGACAAACCACAGACTGGGAGAAAATATTTGCAAATTATACATCTGATAAAGGTCTTAAAACCATGACATATAACTCTTTAACTCAATAGTAAGTCAACCAACTCAATTAAAACACAGGCAAAAGATTTTAGATATTTTGGTGAAAGACTTTTGGTGGAGGATATGAAGGATATAAATGAATGGGTAGTAAACACATGAAAAAATTATTAACATCATTAGTCATTAGGGAAATGCAAATTAATACTACAGTGAAATACCAGTAAACTCAAACCAGAATAGCTGTAATCAAAAAGACAGACAATACCAAGTGTTGGCAGGGATGAAGAGAAATTGGAACTTGTGCATTGCTGATGGGATTGTAAAATGGTAAACCCACTTGAGAAAACATTTTGACAGTTTCTTTAAAAGGTAGACATGGAGACTTCCCTGGTGGTCCGGTGGTTAAGACTCTGTGCTTCCACTGTGGAGGGTGTGGGTTTGATCCCTGGTTGGGGAACTAAGATCCCACACGCAGTGTGGTGCGGCCAAAAAAAAAAAACAAAACACAAACAAACAAAAAAGTTAGACATAAATTTACCGTATTACCCAGCAGTAACATGGATAAGAATTTACTCAAGAGAAAACATATGAGCACTCAAAGACAGGATTATGAATGCTTATGACATCATTATTCATGATAGTGCTAAACTGGAAAAGATCAAAATGTCCATCAACTTGTAAATGAATAAATATCATGTGGTATATCCATACAATGGGATTCTGTTTAACAAAAGAAGAACAAACTGCTGACACATGCTACTACGTGGATAAACTTCCAAACATTATTCTAAGTGAAAAAAACTAAGCTAAAAAGATTACATATTGTTTGATTCTATTTATATGAAATTCTAGAAAAGGCAAATTTATAGAGACAATAATCAGAATAGCAGTTGCCTGGGGTGAAAATAAGGATGAACTGTAAATAGGCATAAGGGTACTTTTTGAGGTGATGAGAATGTTCTAAAACTAGACTGTCATGCATAGAGAGCAGACTTGTGGTTCCAAGAGGGAGGGGTTTGGGGGAGACATGCGGTGGGAGGTTTGGGTTAGTAAAGTATTATATATAGAATGGATAAACAACAAGGTCCTACTGTGCAGCACAGAGAACTATATTCAATATCCTATGATAAACCATGATGGAAAAGAATATTAAAAAAGAATGTAGGACTTCCCTGGCAGTCCTGTGCTTAAGACTCCACACTTCCACTGCAGGGGGCTCGGGTTCGATCCCTGGTCAGGGAACTAAGGTTCTGCATGCCGCACAGCGTGGCCAAAAAATAAAAAAAAATAAAAATATAATGTATATATATGTATAACTGAATCACTTTGCTGTACAGCAGAAATTAACACAACATTGTAAATCAACTATACTTTAATAAAAAAAGACTTTTTTGAATCTAAAGACCAAAGCAATCAGGTGTTTTGAAGATAATGATGATAATAAAAATTCTGGGCCAAACAAACAAACAAACAAAAAAACTAGATTGTCATGAATATTGCAGAAGTCTAAATTTTCTAAAATTATGGAATTATACACTTACTCTGAGTGGGTTTTATGGCATGTAATTATACTCAATAAAGCCTTTTAAAAACCACAACAGATTATTAATTCTCACAGTTCTTTGCATTGACTGGTCTCAGCTGGGAGATTCTCACTTGAGGGCTGTCATGTAATTGCAGTCAGATATTGGCAAGGGTGACAGTCATCCAAAGGATTGATTGGACTGAGTTTCCAAGATGTCTCATGTGTCTGCTGGCTATTGACCAGTCCATTTAAATATGACCTCTCTCTGGTCTTCTTCCAACATTTTGGCTGGAGGCCAAAAGAGGAGGCTATGAAAGCTGCCAGTCCAGTTAATGGCTCAACCCAGACCAGACAAAGTTGTCATTTCTGTCATAGTCTGTTAATCAGAGCAGTCATGTGGCCTGTCCAGATTCCAGGGGGTTGGGAAATAAATGCTCTCTTGATGGAGCAATAAGAATACATTTCAAAAGAATGCATGTGGGATAAGAGATAGTACTGTGGACATCTTTGGAGAAGAAATTGCTATATTTATTTCATCTGTTTTTCTTATTATCTGTAAGATATAGTTATTAGGAATTTAGATCATTAAAAAGTAAATCATGTACTTCAAATGTCAACAAGTTTTGGATTGACAGCTATTTTAGAACATAATTGTAGTTAGTGCCTTAACTTACCAAGAACAGTTGAATAATCTGAATTTTTTAATTTTCTTAAAGTGTGTTCATTTGGAAACATTTGAAAAGTAATATTTTCCAAAGGGTAATACTTCCTGATCATGATCAGTTAATGATTTTTTAGTATATTCAGTGTGTTAGGTTCAGATTTGACTGACAGTTATTGATCAACTATTATGTGTACCATCTAGTAAAATAGGTGTTATTATCCACATTCTACAGGGGGAAAAGCTTGCCATTATTAAGTACAAAAATCAGGATTTAAACCTAGTTCTTCTGAAAGAACATCTATATGTGTATAACTGAGTCACTTTGCTGTACAGCAGAGATTGGCACAGCATTGTAAATCAGATAGACTTCAATAGAAATAAATAAATCAATCAACCAACCAACCAGCCTAGTTCTTCTGAAAGTCAACTCGAATGAGTACTCTTAAAAACACTTTTACTTTAAAAAATCCCTACATATTGAAAAATAAATAAATCCTAGGTCTGTGGCTTGATGAATTTTCATACATCTAATATACATATGTAGTCAGCACCCAGATCAACAAACAAAATATTACCAGCACCTCCTCTCATGCCCCACTTCCAGGAATCTCCCCCAAAGATAATGTTTATCCTGTCTTTCAATACTCATGTGTGTCAATTTTGATATGTTTTTGAACTTTTCACAAAGAGAATTGCAGAGTATATACCTTTGTGTCTGGCTTCCTTCACTTGACATTGTATTTTTAAAAATCATCCATATTGGTGCATGTGATTGTAGTTTCTTCTGTTTGCTCTGTAGTGTTCAATTGTGTGAATACACTACAGTTTGTTTATTCTACTGTTGATGTGTTTGGGGAAAGTTTCCTGGTTAGCATATTACAAATAGAATGAGTATGAATATTCTTTTGCATATGAGTGAATGAAATGTAGCTACCAATGTTGCTTCCCTTTTCCATGTAATTTGGGAAAAAGAGTATTATTAATCACATTGGTAGAGAAATAACTCACAATTCATAACATTGTTCTAATTTTTAGATGTGCCTTAATCTCATCCATAATTATGAGTTTAGAATTTTCATGTCCAAAACTCAAACAATTTCAGGTATTAGAAGTAGTTTACATGAAATTGGTTTTAAAAAAATTTCCTACTAAAAAAAAAAAAAAAAATTTCCTACTGAGAGGGACTGACATTTTCTCACTTTTATAATGAATTTCCACTCTCTCTTTCATCCATGAGTAGCTATATCAGGTGAAATATTGCCTGAGCACAAGGTACCTGGGCCAACTGGTCCAGCAAGATACAACTTAACTGTGTCATTAATTTAGATTGAAGGCCAGTATGGTTCGATTTATCTGAATACTTTTTACAAATTTTTCTTATAAAACTGTTCATATAGGACATGTTTTATTCTTGTTTATTACTTTAAATACTTTTTGAAAGGTGATGAAGACAATACCGTTTTCTCAAAAGCATCATTCAACCTTACGGAAGCTCAACAAGAAGTGGAAACAGAGAACAGAGACTGCAGAAAATTACTTTGGGAAGGTGATAATCACCTAAAAGAAGAGGCACAGAATGAAGAGCAACCAAATGTAAAAGATAAATTTTCAATATGATTATGTAAAGGTGAAATATATTATTAGTTAGTACTAAGCTTATTATTTTTGCCCAGAACAAGGTTTTTAATATAATGATTTAAAAAATTTTTTTACTGAAAAGTCACTATTAACACCTGAAAATAGAGTTTCTTTAAATAAATGAGGAGTTTGGGATTAACATATACATACTACTATATATAAAATAAACAACCAGGACCTACAATATAGCACAGGAAATGCTACTCAATATCCTGTAATAACCTATATGGGAAAAGAATCTGAAAAAGGATATATGTATATGTATAACTGAATCACTTTGCTGTACACCTGAAACTAACACAACAGTGTAAATCAACTATACCCCAATTAAAAACAAAAAAAAGAAAGAAAACCTTCGGTTAAAAATAATTACTTTTAAACTCATCATCCTAGAATAACTAAGTGCGTTCATTTTAAAATGGACACATTTATTTGGTTGTATAGTCAATATATTACTTTCTACGCTGATTTTTTTTCATTGTATGTGTTAAAATATGAAAAAATAAAGTATGTGCATAGTCATTAAAAACAATGAAAATAACCTACTTATAATTGTAGGGGTTTTTTTGTTCTTAATATTGTTTTTGTTCTTAAAGTTCAAAATCTAAGCTTTTTAGGAAAAAAAAATCCATCCATTTCTTTTGGGAAGTTATCCTAGTAATAAATGTCAGTTTAAGTTTCTGTCTATTATCCTTTGATACCTGTAACTTCCAAAATGAAAATAATGGATTTTAGATTTGTGTAGTGTTTTGGAAATATAATAGTTTTATTTATAAAAGTAGTGTAAAGACCAATAAGTCTTTTGATACCTAGAAGACATGTTTATATTTGTCTGAAGATAACATTCTACAAAGAGAATTAATAGGAAGTACAGTTTATATTTGAGAATAACCATTATAGAAAATAATATTGACCATTTTTATAGTGTTCATTTATAAGTGTTCTCATTTAGCTATGGATTTAACAATATTTATAAAAAGTAAGGTTAAGTTGGTTTGTTTTTTTTTTTTTCCCCCTACATGTACAGATTGAACAAGAAGCATCACGGGACCTGATTTTAATAGAAGATTATGACTCATTAATAGAAAATATGAGTAACTGGAATTTTCAAATTTTTGAACTTGTAGAAAACATGGGAGAGAAATCAGGAAGGATCCTCAGTCAGGTTTGTTTCAAACCCCTACTGCTTTATTATAAGTTACTTTTTTCTTGAATCTTTATAAAAAGCAAAATCTAAAGATGTATAATATTGGTTTAGGTACAAGTTCAACATTGTTCATTGAATTATTTTTTTTCACAAATGAAATTTTCAGTAGAAAATTTGAAAAGAGAAACCTGGATATATAAACCCATATATATATAAACAAATATATTATTATGTATATAAAGTATTTCATAATTATATATATATTTATATGAAAAGTAGTTTATTTGCCCATAATAATGGGATTTAATTTACACTAAAGAAGTAATAAAGATTTACTTTTTATTAAATCTTGAGGTTGAAAAGGACATGAAAAGTGATCTAGTTCTTTGGACTGAAACTTACGCTTCGTCGTTTTCACCGGTCCTCCCTGTGCTTTCCCCAAGGCCAAATGGTCCATTTCATGCTAGAACCATGGAAAAATATTTCCATTTTACCTCCCAGACTCAAAGTTCTTCCTGGTGGGTCCACACAGCAGCATCAGATTAACCTTCCTGAAATACTACTCTCATTAACTCCAAAGCATCTTATTTATGAAATGTGAGAACATAAAGATAAATTATGTGGAGGACACACAATTTATCACATTGAATTCTTTAGGGACAGAAATGTGATAAATATATTGTTCTGACTTCTTTTAACACCTAGGACTAGAATAGAATACAATTCATATGCCTTTCAATAAATTGTGAATGAAAAGCTAAAGGGAAGAGTGGAAAAATTTCAAAACTGGGACATGATATTATAATCATTCTTTGGTTTTCAAGGGCTTTAGGGCAGTATCTTCCTTTTTCATATTTCGGAAAGAATTCACTATAGGGAAGTTTTTAATAAGTTACTTAAGTTAAAGGCATATACATGGTTAACTTTCCCAAATGCAAATCACAAAAACATACTCAACTAGAAATAGAAATTCCGATTTTTAAAGCGAACTTTCTTTTCATTAACATGTAGGTTATGTATACCCTATTTCAAGACACTGGCTTATTGGAGATATTTAAAATTCCTACTCTACAATTCATGAACTACTTTCGTGCATTAGAAAATGGTTATCGAGACATTCCTTGTAAGTATTAAAATATATGATTTAAGTTGAAATAATACTGGTTTGAAATTCTTTATAAATTCCCTTCAGAGAGTCCCTTAAACACTTTTAAAATTGCATGTTTGGAAAAGTTGGAAGATAGTAATTTAAAAAGAAAATCTACATCCTCCTACCCAGAGTTAACTGACTACTGTTAACATTTTGGTAAGGGACTTCCTTGGAGGATTGGTGGTTAATACTCCATGCTCCCAATGCACCGGGTGTGGTTTCAATGCCCCGTCAGGGAACTAAGATCCCACAGGCCATGCGGTGCAGCCAAAAAATTAAAAACAAAACCCAAAAAAACCCACTTTGGTATATATCCTTCAAGACCTTTTCTTATACGTACTTATTTTTTATGAAGTGAATCGTAATACCTATTTATAATCTGCTTTTTCATGAAATATAGTATACATCTTTCTATGTTAACAATTATTCATATGAGTACCTTTTCAAATGTTTGGTAATTTTAAGTCATGAGTTTCATAAATTTCTTTACTTTAAAATGTTTAAAATTTATCCATAGAATCGTTTTTTAACTGTGTCCTGATTTGTGGAATAATTTTGTTTGTTTTTTGGCCACATGGCTTGTGGGATCTTAGTTCCCCGACCAGGGATTGACCTTGGTCCTCGGCAGTGAGAGCAAGGAGTTCTAACCACTGGACCGCCAGGGAATTCCCTGTGGAATAATTTTTAATGGCTACTTGATTTTATGATACAATAGAATTTTAATTTTATATTAGGAAAAGGTACAATTTTATGTGTTGATCATTCTACAGTTTACCTCCAGGTGGACACGCTTTTGGGAATTATAGAGAGAGCAAATTATTCTTAAATTGGCCTCATAAATAATGGTGATGCTTAATAATTTAATGTGTGTTATATGTACTATAATTACCACTTACAAAGTAGGCATTTTGAAAAGTGGCTGAATTTTATAAATGGAATAAAGTGATATTTTAAGGTGGACTTCAAGGGCAGGGGGATTGAAAAAAGAAAGCCATGGTGGGGAGTTTTCACGGTCACCTCCAATTAGGATATATTGGTTAAGACAAGAGTCTCTGGGGAATTCCCCGGCAGTCCATTGGTTAGGACTCTGTGTTTCCACTGCAGGGGGCACAGGTTTGATCCCTGGTCAGGGAACTAAGATCCCACGCACCCACGTGCCGTGCTGAGCAGCCAAAAAAAACAAAGTCACTGGGACCTAACTTTTCTAAATTTTAGGTTCCAAATTTATAAATGGGAATAACAATAGTACCTACCCCATAGGTAGTGATAATAATGTAAAGCACATATCAAAATTCATGGCACATAGTAAATGGTCAATAAAAGGTCATGATTGTATTAATAATAAGCTCCTAGTGGGTTGACATCATATCTATAGTCTAAACATTCAGTATTGTATCATTTGCTAATGCTACATGGAAGGTACACATTAAATATTTGTTGAAACATCAGCTGTGACTATAATCATTAGATTCACAAAGGTTATCTCATTTAATCTTTGTTGGAAAGGTTGTATTATCTACCTTTTACAGGTGAGAAGTAAAAATTCAGAAGGATCTTTTCCAAGATCATAAATCTGGAAATAGCAAAACTGGGTTTCACTTGTAGGTCTTGCCTTTTCACATAGTGGTATTTCAGTAAACCAGTGTTTTACTGATCATATACTACACGTCAGACACTATTCTGGATGTTTATATAAAGGTATATGCCTTTTAACATGTAATCCTTATAGCAGGCCTGAGAGAGTTATTTCTTATCTGGCGAGGTGGCTGTCCAAGTATCCAGAATTTTTAACTGTTCTATGTGCCTTTGTGCAGAAATTGTTTTGTTTGCAAACATGGGTCTCCATAACCGAGACACTATTTGCATATTTTTAAGTTAAATTTTTTTTTTTACATCTTTATTGGAGTATAATTACTTTACAATGGTGTGTTAGTTTCTGCTTTATAACAAAGTGAATCAGTTATACATATACGTATGTTCCCATATCTCTTCCCTCTTGCGTCTCCCTCCCTCCCACCCTCCCTATCCCACCCCTCTAGGTGGTCACAAAACACCGAACTGATCTCCCTGTGCTATGCGGCTGCTTCCCACTAGCTATCTATTTTACGTTTGGTAGTGTATATATGTCCATGCCACTCTCTCACTTTGTCACAGCTTACCCTTCCCCCTCCCCATATCCTCAAGTCCATTCTCTAGTAGGTCTGTGTCTTTATTCCTGTTTTACCCCTAGGTTCTTCATGACATTTTTTTTTTCTTAAATTCCATATATATGTGTTAGCATACGGTATTTGTCTTTCTCTTTCTGACTTACTTCACTCTGTATGACAGAATCTAGGTCTATCCACCTCATTACAAATAGCTCAATTTCATTTCTTTTTATGGCTGAGTAATATTCCATTGTATATATGTGCCACATCTTCTTTATCCATTCATCCGATGATGGACACTTAGGTTGTTTCCATCTCCTGGCTATTGTAAATAGAGCTGCAATGAACATTTTGGTACATGACTCTTTTTGAATTATGGTTTTCTCAGGGTATATGCCCAGTAGTGGGATTGCTGGGTCTTATGGTAGTTCTATTTGTAGTTTTTTTAAGGAATTTTAAAAGTCACAAAAAGCAACTGTAGGGATTTCCCTGGCACTTTCACTGCAGGGACCCACCCTAGTTTGGGAACTAAGATCCCACAAGCCTCGCAGACTGGCCAGAAAAAAAAAAAAGCAACCTTAAGTAAATTAGCCCTGGTAATGCTGCCTTTTCTTTGACCCCTCTAATATGTTTTCATAGTATATGTGAAAGTTTTTAAAAGAAAGCTTTTTAACACATCAATAAACTTTTACAAAATAAGATGAAACAAAAACATAATTGTTGGAAATTATTCTAAGCCATATATTTTATTTATGAGGATACAGTATGACTAGAAAGTACTTTTTAAAATGTCCTATGTTAAAAATAACAGAATGATCATTTTTATAAAACATTTTGGTGACTTTAGATCACAATCGTATACATGCCACAGATGTCCTACATGCTGTTTGGTATCTGACAACACGGCCAATTCCTGGTTTACAGCAGATCCACAATGATCATGGAGCGGGAAATGAAACAGGTACTTCCTTCTATAAATCTTTCCTTTAATTATTTGATTAGGAATAATAAATCATACTATCTCATTTCATTATCTCTGTTCTCTTAAAAGTTTTATTAAGTAAACTTTGGTATATATAAAGGACTATGTAAATTTTGAAGAATAATGACATGCAAATTAGGAAACCCACTACCTGTCTTAAAAGTGAGGTTAAGATTCAGTACTACTCAACCTACCATGTTTCTTTTCTGTGTCCCACAGTGCTGCCTTCTTCACTGAGGTAGCCAGTATCCTGAATATTATGATAATCATTTATTTGCTTTTCTTTCAATTCTTAGTTTTTTTGTTTTAGGTGTATCATGTAAATTTAAAATATATGACATTCCTAACAAAAGTGGACATGTTTAAAATCTTCATATAAGTATTTAAATAATAATATTAAAGAACTTGTTAACATTCAAATTTTGTTTCCTCATAAATGTAACTATTTATACAAATCTAATGAATTATAACATTCATGGCTCTCTCATTCTAGTTTATAAAAGAGGGGAGACGGGAATTACCTGGTGGTCTAGTGGTTAGGATCCGGCACTTTCACTGCTGTGGCCTGGGTTCAATCCCTGGTGAGGGAACTGAGATCCCAGAAGCTGTGTGGCCAAAATTTTTAAAAATTAAAAAAAAAGAGGAGAAATGCTCCAATAAAATACACACATGCACACACACACACACACACACACAAATCAGGACAGAATTTACGTAGTTACAAATGCCTGAGAAATATTACCATACTAATCAGTGTAAATGTGATATAGTCTTAGCCACTGCTTTACATTCTTTGGTGGTTTAAAGTACTGCCATTGTTTGATGGATTTGCCTTATGTCACTGGTTCATTTTTGTCTGCCATCCATACTCTTTTGTAGAGCTCTTCCTTCCTTCCAGTAGTTCCGTGCTTCCATCAGAGATCATTTTCTTCAGCCTTTTTGTTTGCAGATGTATTTTTTAAAATTTTTATTTATTTATTTATTTTGGCTGCATTGGGTCTTCATTGCTGCACGCTGGCTTCCTCTTGTTGGGGCAAGCAGGGGCTACTCTTTGTTGTGGTGCACGGGCTTCTCATTGCAGTGGCTTCTCTTGTTGCGGAGCACAGGCTCTAACCGTGCGGGCTTCAGCAGTTGTGGCACGTGGGCTCAGTAGTTGCGGCTCGCGGGCTCTAGAGCGCAGGCTCGGTAGTTGTGGCGCATGGGCTTAGTTGCTCCACAGCATGTGGGATCTTCCCAGACCAGGGCTCAAACCCGTGTGCCCTGCATTGGCAGGTGGATTCTTAACCACTGTGCCACCAGGCAAGTCCCTATAGATGTATTTATTTTGTCTTAGAATAATGTTTTCTTATTTCAGCACATTTGTAGATACCTCTGGGTTCATCTTCTGACTTCTATAGTTTCTGTTGACAAATCAGCCATAAGTCTTTTTTCTCCTTGAAAGTATTATGTCCCTTTTCTCTTTGCTATTGGTTTTTAACATTTTGACTATGATGCACTCAGATGATATTCTTTGTATTCATCCTATTTGGGGTTCACTGAACTTCTTGAATATATTGATTAATATATTTTGTTTTCTATCACACTCTTCAAAATTCTTCCAGCCTTCTCCCACTGCCCAATTCCAAAGCTGTTTTCACATTTTTTAGGTATTTGTTACAGCAACACCCTACTTCCGAGTGCCAAAATCTGTATTAGTTTTCTATTGCTGCTGTAACAAATTACCACAGACTTAGTGGCTTAAAACAATACAAATTTGGGGAATTCCATGGCAGTCCAGTGTTTAGGACTCTGCACTCCCAGTGCAGGGGGCATGAGTTCCTACATGCCACATGGTGTGGAATGTTTCCTTGCCCCCTCCAACTTCTGCAAGCCACCTGCATTCCATGGCTCATGGCCCCTTCTTCAAAGACATCAGCGTTGTATCTTCAAGTCTGTCTCAGACCCTGACCTTTTCATCCTTCAAAAGAATTAGCAAAAAGTGGTACAGCTACAATGTTGGTTTTCTGTCCAGAGTACACATTCCTGACAGTGCACCTCCTACTTTTAATATTTTTTGCAGTCTGAACAGGTTGAGAATTTCCCAAATTATCAAGTCCTGGACCCGTTTTGCTTAACAGTTCTCCCTCATTTTTCTCTTGCATTTTATTTCAAACAGTAAGAAACCTGGCTATATATCTTTAATACTTTCCTTGGAAATCTCCTCAGCTAAATATCTAAGGTCATTGTTTACAAGTTTTTTATTCCACATACGCAGCACACAATTCGACTAAGCTTTCTGCTGCTATATTGACAATGATCCTCTTTCCTCTAGTTTCCAATTATGGGTTCCTCTGAGCCCTCACTGGCACTGCCCTTGACAGCAGTTTTCTACCACCAGCCTGTTCAAGATGATTTAAGTATTCCCTAAGGCAATGCCTGTTTTCTCTTCCATGCACTTTACTTCCTCCTGAGTTCTTACTAGCAATGCTATAAGTCCTTATACACAATATTATGGAATCAAGTATGTGTAGAAGAGGAAGCTTCCTTTGGGAGACCAAGTAGCTGTTGAAATGTAAAATTGTGGTAGAAACAAAGACTATAAGGACTATGGGATGTGCTGCCTTATTCTGATTGCAATGGAGAATTAATAGAAAAAAAAAATGATGACACCAAAAGTATAAGCAACAAAAGCAAAAATAAACAAGTGTGACTACATTGAACTAAAAAGCTTCTACACAGCAAAGGAAACAATTTAAAAAATGAAAATGCAACCCTCAGAATGGGAGAAAATATTTGCAAACCATATACTGGGTAAGGGGTTAATATCCAAAATACATAAAGAACTTGTACAACTCAATAACCAAAAAACAATCCAATTTTTAAAAATGGGCAGAGAAACAAAATAGACATCCAAATGGCCAACAGGTACATGAAAAGGTACTCAGCCTCACTAATCATCAGGGAAATGTAAATCAAAACCACAATGGGAGGCTTCCCTGGTGGCGCAGTGGTTGAGTCCACTTGCCGATGCAGGGGACGCGGGTTCGTGCCCCGGTCCAGAAAGATCCCACATGCTGCAGAGCGGCTTGGCCCGTGAGCCATGGCCGCTGAGCCTGCGCGTCCAGAGCCTGTGCTCTGCAACGGGAGAGGCCACAACAGTGAGAGGCCCGCGTACTGCCAAAAAAATAAAACCACAATGGGATATCACCTCACACTTGTTAGAATGGCTGTCATCAAGAAGGCAAGAGGTAAGTCTTGGGCAGGATGTGGATATAAGGGAACACTTGTGCACTGTTGAAGGGAAGGTAAATTGGTTCAACCACTGTGAACACAGTATGGAGATTTTGATTCCTCAAAAAAATAAAAATAGAACTATCATATGAAGTAGCACTTTCTGGGTATATATCCAAAGGAAATGAAAACAGAAGTTTAAAGAGATATACACACTCCCATGTTTATTGCATCATTATTCACAATAGCCAAGACATGGAAATAACTTGTCTGTCAATGGATGAATGGATAAAGAATGTGTGTGTGTGTGTGTGTGTGTGTGTATGTGTATACACACACAATGGAATATTATTCAGCCATGAGAAAGAAGGAAATCCTGCCATTTTCAACAACACAGATGGGCTTGAGGGCATTATTATGCTAAATGAAATGTCAGACAAATACTTTACGATATCACTTATGTATGGAATCTAAAAATGTTGAACTTGTAAAAACAGGCCATGAGTGAGGGAATTGGTGATATGTTGTTTAAGGGTACAAACTTGGAACTAGTAGATAAACAAGTTCTGGAGAGCTAACGCACAGCATAATGATTATAGTCAACAGTACTATATTATAAAGCTCAAAGTTGCTGAGAGACTAGATCTTAATTGTTCTCACCACAAAAAAGAAATGATAGTTATGTGGTGTAGTGAGGTGTTAGCTAATGCTCCAGGTGGTAATCATATTGCAGTATACAAATGTATCAAATCAACACCTTGTATACCTTAAATTTACACAGTGCTTTGTGTCAATTATATTTCAATTAAAAAAAAGAAATGAAATGACACGTTTAGAGTTTAAATGAATGGTTAGAGAACCAGATAGCTAAAAGATTCCTTCATTTTTATAGTAGTAGGATCATAACTACTGAAAACATAATCCAAAGTCTGATCCTGAAGTTACCTGAAATACAATTCAAGTTGAGTTCATGGCCTCACTAAGCCTCTTACGTTAGAACTACGGTATCAATTGGGAAAGAAAGGACCCTGATAACTAACTGGAAGGGGAATATTTGAGTAGATTTCAGTAAATCTGATTACCCTGAACCCCTCAAATCTTGCTGTACCTCCCTGCTGAGAAACAATCATTTCTCCTTGTGTTGGTTGCCTGAAGACCTTGTAACTACCTCACCTGAGATTCTTGACTTGTAGGGGAATGTTATTTCACCTCTAAATCCAGTCCCACCACCTCTCATTTCTTTGTGATCCATAATTAAACTCATATCTGCCAGGAGCTAAGTCTGAACACCAGAATAATTTCCTAAATTTATATTGGCAGAAACCTGAGGAACATATGTGGGAATGGATTTAAAGTGTTACAGCAAGGGAAAGGAAGGTAATGGTTGATCATTCTGAATTTATTGATATAGGTGTACCTATTAGAGATTCTGGATTCAGGGCATTAGCTTGAGTGTTCGGCAGTGGCCCTAACAGTTTGCTCCATTCATTGTCTGAAATCTAGGCATGAAGAGAAATTGAGGTGTCACAACTTCCTGATATACTGTGGAGGAAGGAATTCAAAGGCTTACACTGATAGGATATTGAAATGGATTGGTCATGTAGTCTTCCCACCCATACCTAACCATGTCCCTCAGAAGTGTCCCCCTTCATCAGTGTTGAGAAATACATTGCAACGCTAACTCCTGGCCCACCAATCATAGTAGGGGCTTACGGAATTTAGATGATAAAAGGACTTTCGGCCTGGGTCCATCTCATAGTGGTAGTTCCCTGAACCCACCCGTTTTTGGAATGCACAGTTGGAATAAACATATTTAGCAACTGGCAGAATCTCTCCATTAATTCCTTGATCTCTGCAGAGAGGACCATCATGGTGGGAGGGGTCAAGTGAAATCTCCTGAAACTGCCTCATTCTAGCAAAATAGTGAACCAAAGCAGTACCTTGTTTCTGGATGGACTGCAAAATTAGTGCCACCATCGAATGCTTAATAAATGCAGGAGTGGTGACTTCCATCACATGCTATTTGACCTGTGGTACTTTAGCTTTTACACAAGATGAATGGATCTTGAAAAATGATGGTGGGTTATTCTAAACTTCATCAGGTGGTGACTCCAGTTGTCACAGCTGTTCCAGATATGAATTTTTGAATAAGTCAACCCCACTCATCCTATTTGGTACACAGCTGTTAATCTGGAGAAATGTGTCTTTTTTTATACCTGTTAGCAAAATCCACAAGAAGACATTTACTTTCTCATCTGGCAGGCATAGCAGTATACTTTCATCATCCTAGTTCTGGGCTATATCAAGTCTCCCATTCTGTTATAATCTAGCCTAGTCCCATAAGGTATCAAAGTGGTCCAGTATAATGACCAGATAATGCTGAATAGCTCTACTGTGCAAGATGTAACAAATATCCCAGATACCTTGATAAGAGTGCCAGAGGAAGAGAAATGAGAGAACTTGCACAAAAATTCAGAGATTTGCTACCTCAGTGAAGTTATTAGGAATCTGGTGGTCTAGGATATGTTGAGGTATCCTCTCCAAGGTTAGGGACGATTATTTTGAATTCTCTACCTAGAGTGCTCTTTGGATTCTAAAGGCAAATTTACAGTATCTCAGTACTGCTGCTCCAACCCATGAACTGTAAGGCTATGAATTTTATGTGCAACTCAGAGCAGGAGAATCATGTGAAGCAGTTTCAGGGTAGTGTAAGCTGCTTGGACACTTGGCAATATGACCCTCAACACATCCAGCAGTTTTCAGAGTATCTTTGGCAGGTAGGGATCCTCTGTGGAGTTATAGAAGATCACTACAAGGGAATCATAGTATAAATCCTTAGGATTTTGAGGCAGTGCCCATCCTTCTTCCTCGGATAACTGTTCTTTTTGTAAAACAGCTGCTAGATCGTTATTGGGCTCTGATAGAGTTTGAATATTTGACCATGTGCACAAAGTTACCACATGACCTGCCTGTCCTAAACTTGGGCCCTCTGACTCTCCTAAAGTTGGCATATACAGTATAGCACTCAATCATCAAGAGGAAATATTAAATACAAGGTTAGTTTTGAGCTGCCCCTGAAGGAACAGGAGACTCCAAATATGAACTCAGATTGCTAATACGTTGGCACTCTTCCTTAATCCATGTGGCCTCATGGGGAATTACCCATGACCGGGTGACTGAAGGAGAAAAGACCTGGTTTCTAGATTGTTGTGTCCCATATACCAGTCAGTACCTCCTGAAAGTGGATGACTACAGCTTTATAGACTCTCAAAGTTATCCTTTGAAGGATAAAAAGGGGAAGGTAAATCCAATCAGTAGGCAGAACATCAAGCAGTAAATCTGCTTGTTTATTTGGCCTAGAGAGAGAGATGACCAGGAGAAAGGGTCTACACAGATACATGGCCCGTGGGTAATAGCTTGCTTGGATACTTAGAGTTTTAGAAGGAAAAAGATTGGAAAATTGGTGATAAGGAGTTCTGGGAAAGAGATTTGTGGCTAGACTTCTCAGAGTGGAGGATATCTGTTTCCCATGTGAATGCTTACTGTAGTGGTTAATTTTATGTGTCAACTTGGTTGAACCATGGTGCTCAGACATTTGGTCAAATATTTTTCTGGATGTTTCTGTGAGGCTGTATTTTAGATGAGATTAACTCATCAGTGGATTTTGAGTAAAGCAGATTGCTCTCCATAATGTGGGTGGGCCTCATCCAATCAGTTGAAGGCTTTAATAGAACAAAGACTGACTTCCCCCCAGAAAGAAGGAATTCTGCCTGCAGACAGCCTCCATACTTGAACTGCAGCATTGACTCTTACCTGGTTCTTCAGTCTGCTAGCCCATACTGCAGATTTTGGACTTGCCAGCCTCCATATTCGCATGAGCCAATTCCTTAAAATCTCTCTCTCTCTCTCTCTCTCTCTCTCTCTCTCACACACACACACACACTCTCACACACAAACACACACACTGTTGGTTCCACTTCTCTGTACAACCCTAACTAATACACTTCCCAAAGAGCATTCCCTGCAAAAGAGGCTCTCAATAATCAAGTAGTCAAAATGACCTCTTCTCTTGATTATCAATCAGACTCTGTCCTTAGCTACTCCCGTTTTCATTTGGTGGGCTTATAAACACAATAGCCAAGATGGCAAGAATGGAGATTATGCATGGGTTTAGCAACACGGACTTCCTCTCACTGAGGCTGACCGGACCCTGGCTTCTGTTGAGTGCCCAGCTTGGCAATAGGAGAAACCAATGGTGAGCCCTTGATATAGCACCATTCCCTGGGGGAATATCCAGTCATCTATCTGGTAGTAGTAGGTTGATTATATTGGATCCCTTGTCTTATAGAAGAGACAACTTTTGTTCTCACTTACTCTGTGTATGGATTTACCTTTACTGTCTATAGTGCTTCACCGTCACCATCTATGAACTTAGTGAATGCCTTATTCACCATTGGCTTATTATATACAGTACTGCATATCAAGGAACTCATTTTTGCCTCACAAGATTGTTGCACTGGGCTCATGCTCACAGAATTTACTGATCTTTTCATGAACTTTATCATCCCACAGCTGGCCTGAGAGAATGACATATTGAAGACTCAGTTGGGGCACCTGTTAGGTGAAAACATTTTGTGGGGCTAAGGTGCTGTCCCACAAAATGTGGTTTATTTTCTGAACCAGTGACCAGTATATGGTACCATTTCTCCTATTTCAAGAATACACAAATCTGTGAATCAAAGAGTGGGATTAGGAGGGTTTTTTCTGTTACCTCAAACGATCCACTTAGAAAATTTTTGCTTCTCCCCCAACCCCCACCAAAACAAACAAAAACTTGGCTTACACACCTTAGTTGCCAAGGAAAAATGCTTTCAATAGAGGACACATAAAAGGGAAACTGTAAACTGAGACTGACATCTGGCCACTTTGTGTTCTCCATGCCTTTGAACCAGTAGACAGGAGGAGGATTCTGTACAAGGTCAGGTGATTGATCCTGTCTGATCCTCATTATCAAGAAAAAATAGGGTTCCTACTACACATGGGAGGATGTATGTTAGGAACCCAGGGGATTCTCTGACCTTTTTGGTACTCCTATGTCCAGTGACAAAAGAGAATGAAAAACTGCAGTAATCCAGTGCCATAAGGGTCACTAATAGTACAGACCCCTGAAAGTATGGGTCATCCCACTGGGCAAAGAACCATAATCAGTAGAGATGCTGGCTGAGCAAAAAGGGAATGAGGGATGGGTAGTGAAATAAGAAAATGATTGAATCCCAAACACAGCTATGTGACCAGTCACAGAAATGAAGTCTATAATAGCCATGTATTTTCCTCATTGCTTTGATATATATTGATATTTATTTTATATATTAAGCATTTTTTTTTCTGCCTCTTTCTCACTCTTCTACCAGTCAGTATGCAGTTGATGGAAATTTGGGTTCTTTCCACTTTTGGGGTGTTATGAATAATGCTGCTATGAATATTCTACCAGCTTTTGTGTGGGTATATGTTTTCATTTCTCTTGGCCATATACCTAGTTTTATGGAATTACTGGGTCATAAGGTGACTCTGTGGTTAACATTTGGAGGAACTGCCAATCTATTTTCCAAAGTGGCTGCACTATTTTACATTCCCACACACAACATATGAAGGTTCCAATTTCTTGTTATTATCTATCTATCTTTTTGATAGCCATTCTAGTAGGTGTGAAGTGGTATCTCATTGTGGGTTTTTTGATTCACATTTCCTTAATAGCGAATGACATTGAGCATCTTTTCATGTTGTTATGGGCCATTTCTATATCTTCTTTTTCCATTTAAAAATTTGGTCATTTGTCTTTTCATTACTGAGTTGTAGAAGTTCTTTATATATTCTGGATACAAGTATCTTATTAGATTTATGATTTGCTATTTCCTCACATTGTGTTGTCTTTGCACTTTTTTGATGGTGTCTGTTGAAGCACAGAAGCTTTTAATTTTGATGAAGTTTATCTTATTTTTTCTTTCATTACTCATGCTTTTGGTGTCATATCTAAGAAGGGTTTGTGTAACTCAAGGTCATGAAGATTTACTATGTTTTCTTCCAAGAGTTTCATAGTTATAGCTAGCTCTTAAGTTTAGGTCTAGGATCCATTGGAGCTAATTTCGGGGGATGAAATAAGGAAGAGGTCCAACATTCATTCTTTAGCACATGGATATCTAGTTGTCCCAGCACCATTTGTTGAAAAATTTTCTTTATATATTCTGTACATGGTTGGCTCTTAAATGTTATGAAATCAGTTTCTACCTTTTAAGATGTGAGCATTAAATGAAACAACATGTATGAAAGTGCCTTGCATCACGCAGGGCATAGTTGGCTCTCAACGAGGTCTTGGCACGCTTGTCCAAAAGCAATTGACCATATATATGAGGATTTATTTCCGGACTCTCAAATCTATTCCATTGATCTATGTGTCTATCCTATGCCAGTACCACGCAATCTTTGTTACTAAAGCTTTGTAGTAAACTTTGAAATTATTCTTCTTTCTCAAGATTGTTTTGGCTAATCTGGATCTCTTGCATTTCCATATGAATTTTAGGGCCAGCTTATATATCTCTTGTACCAAAAAAGCCAGCTGGGATTTTGGTAGGGATTGTGTTGAACCATAGATCATTTTGGGGAGTATTGCTATCTTAACAATATTAAGTCTCCTGAACCATGAACATGGGTATTTTTCTACTTATTTAAGTCTTCTTTAATTTCTTTCAACAACATTTTTTAGTTTTCAGAATACTGGTTCTGCACTTCTTTTGTTAAATTTATTCCTAAGTACTTTATTCTTGTTGATGCTAGTGTAAATGGAATTGCTTTCTTGGGTTCATTTTTTGATTATTCATTCCTAGTGTGAAGAAATAAAATTGATTTTTTGCATATTGATCTTGTACCCTGCAACCTTTATGATCTCATTTATTAGTTCTAATAGTTTTCCAGTGGATTTTTTAGGATTTTTCTGTATACAATCATGTCATTTACAAATAGAGGTAGTTTTACCTCCTCCTTTTCAATCTGGATGCCTTTTACTGAGGCCTGCTTTTATTTATTTAATTTTTTAAAGATTTTTTTTTGATGTGGACCATTTTTAAAGTCTGTATTGAATTTGTTACAATATTGCTTCTGTTTTATGTTTTGGTTTTTTGGCATGTGGGATCTTAAGCTTCCCTATCAGGGATTGAACCCGCACCCCCTTCATTGGAAGGTGAAGTCTTAACCACTGGACCGCCAGGGAAGTCCCGTGAGTCCTCTTTTTAAATGAGATCTACAGTAGTTATGTTTAGTTGTCCTTGCCATCTATTTTCTTTTTTATACTACTAATTTTTATACTACTAATGTTAAGTATATACAAACTAATGTATTAAGATCCTAATATGTCAATTCTAAGTAATTATTGAGTTTAAAAGGATTTTTTGGCCATTTTTGATATTTTATGTATATATTGTAAATTCTAGGGGAAATACAGAACACATATAATGCAGGAAAAATTGAAGTTATTGACTCTGATATTGGTAATTAAAATCTTATCAGAATTAAGTATATCTTTATCCATACATTTAACTGTCTTGTTTTTACTTTTTATAATTATTTTTAAAAGTAACTCTAGTGTGGGTAATTCTAAAACTCTATTTAGATACAAAATATAAACAGCATGAAAATAATTAGGTATCTTTATAATTATCAGTAGTGTGTGTTAAAGTCATTATGTTAAAACATTCTTGTGATTGCAGATATTGAGTGAACTAAATTATGATAAAGTCCTTTTGGACTTTGACAAGCCAGGGCATTATTCTGAGTTTCCACTGGTGAACACATCAATGAAATTTAGTATCTCTCTAATATCCTTGTGGTTTTATTTGCTGTCTACTCTCAATATAGTTTATTATTTCCTTCTTAATACTTTAAGATCCCTTTAGCAAAAACAATCTAGTGACTATCTAAATGGAGACAGCCACCCAATTACAAAAAAGGAAGAAACAAATGTAAGATATTAAGGACACCAAAAGCACAATGCTGATAGTGAAAACACTGTTTCTAACTAGAAGATAAAAAGAGTTATATTGACTGAGTCATTCCTCAGTTTTCCATGCCTTTTCAGTTTTCATAGTTTTTCTTTACAGTATTTTATAAGGGGCTTCATGGAAGGAAAAAGAAGAGGAAGAAGGGTTGTAGTCAGGGTTACAAATGAAAGGTAATCTATCTGGATAAGATTTGAAAAGCATCTATGTTGAATAGCTTACTTTGTTAATATATTAAATTCCTAAGTCTCTATACTATTTCATGAAATGTTATTCTCTAGGTTGGTTTTTCCTGTTACCCCGGGCATTATATCTAACCATTAAATAACAAATGTTTAGAAAATCAGAGGTTTGGCTTTTTTATTATTTTTTTTAAACGCACACTTCTCCAACACATTTATTTCTTTAAAGGAATGGATTTTGAAGAGAAAAAACATGGGGCAGAGAGGTATGGAATAGAAAATACAAATGTAAGCTGTTTTGCTAATTGCTTTATGACCACAACAAACTAGTACAGAGAATGCCCTGTACAAAACAACACAATAAAGATCGAGGTGTTCCCTTAGGCAAGGCTGAAGATTTCAGTCTCTGGTATTTGGAATTTAGGTTGCAGTCCTTGTTTTTGGACGGATCACTGGGTGTGTGGCACAGTCCATGCTTTTAACCAGATCTGAACAGGAGAATGGCCACTTGGCCCAGGTAGAAGTAGATGAAGTGTTTGGTTTCATGTGTCACATAACTACCGAAGTTCCTCCCCACGATGCAGTGCCAGGTGGGGTTATACTTCTTGTCAAACTGCTTCTTGATATGGGCCGCAATGTCCTTCTCTATATTATATTTCTCCAATGCCTGAGTAGCACACTCCACCGAGCCCTGTTGCATGTCCTCCGACATATCGGCATTTTTGATCACAGCCTTTCAGTCACACATGGTTACCGAAGAGCAGGGTCTGGCCCACTGCAACGGTCTCCTGGGGGAGGGGCTGGCGAGGCTCAGACCCTTTGAGAGTAGCGATCCCTACTGAAGCCATGGTGCATCTATCAATCAGAGGTTTTTAAAAATTATCACTAGCTTGAGTAACAGCATCATGAGAATCCTGTCATGTCCTGTAAAGTGAGTGACTTCAGGGTCGTGTTTAACAGTATTCCTCTCTATTAGCATGTATGTTGGAAATAGTATACTATTTTATGTCCATGTTTATAAATAGAGTCTATTTCTTAGGTAAGTCAACAAATAAGATAAATAATGATATTACCTGTGGGAATCTCCTTCTTAGCCTCCTTGTGAGGATATTATGTGTAATGCTGGGTTATTTTGCTTGTTCCTCAGATTCTAACGGTAGAATTAACCCTGGGCGAATTGCTTACATTTCTTCGAGGAGTTGCTGTATTCCAGATGAGAGCTATGGCTGCCTGTCTTCAAACATTCCTGCATTGGAATTGATGGCTCTGTACGTGGCAGCTGCCATGCATGATTACGACCACCCAGGGCGGACAAATGCATTTCTAGTGGCTACAAATGCCCCTCAGGTAGGAACTACTTTTTCAGAAAGTTTAAGGAGTGGTTCTGAAATTTTACAGCCATACTGTATTTCCCTTTGTAAACCATTCTTCAATTGAATCATTTGGCCGTTGGATAATAACACACGGCAGTGATATGACATGTGCTTGTGCTGAAGAATTAGGGAAAAATCATCTTCAGCTGGAAAATAAGTAAAATGTTCCTGAAAGAGTAATTCGCTACTTTTATGAAATTCTGGAGTCTTTGCTGTCAATATCTTTGCCTTTGATCAAATTGATAAGACTTTGACTAGATGTAAGACTTACTCTTCCTTCTAGCAAGATCCTTCATATGCCTAAAAGCTATAATGACTGAGAACTGTTATTATTTTTGTTGTTGTCCTCTTTTTTTCTCTAAGACATACCATAATATGCAGTCTCTTAGGTCTGCATATATTCATATATGTAAAAAATCTTCTAGTACATTATTTTTGTATTCAGTACAGCTGATAAGGTGCAAGATTCCTTTAGGGTCACAATTTGCATGAGAGGTAGGAGTCCCCAGCAAATGGATATTGTAATTGCGATGACTTTAAACATTAGGACTTGGAACTAGATAGTCAGCCCTCCATATCCAGGGTTTCTGCCTGCATGGATTCGATCAACTGCAGATCAAAAATATTTGAAAATTTAAAAAATTCCAGAAAGTTCCAAAAAAAGCAAAACTTGGAATTTGCTGCACACTGGTAACTATTTACATTGTATTAGGTATTATAAGTAATCTAGAGAAGATTTAAAGTATACAGAGGATGTGCGTAGGTTATATGAAAATACGACATCATTTTATTAATAGACTTGAACATCTGCAGGGGTCCTAGAACCAATTCCCTGCAGATGCTAACGGATGACTATACTTGGTTTTAAGCAGAATTTAGTGTGGTTGTGAATTTTTGTTTAGGCTGGTGATTCCTGAAATGTCAGCTTTGTATTTCTGCCTGCCTGCCTTACAAAGAGCAAGTTGTCAATGATTGTTTGCTGAATTCATCTTACTTCCTCACTTTGTTGCTCTGTGTTCAAAACTCAGTTCTGATTCTTTCATCTTTTATAGCCATTCTCTGTGTTCCTTTTCTCATTTCTCTGACACACTCCCACTGCTTAAAATATAGGAGATAGATTCTCTACCCAGAACAAAATTCAGTGAGACAGAGAAGATTAAAAGTGCTATGTAAAAAAAAAAAAGTGCTATGTAATTCATTTTCTCCAGTTAGACTTCATCTCTTCATAGCTCATGATTTCCACAGGTAACTTTTAAATGAATTTCAATCTAGATACTAATAGTTTTCCACTTTCTAAGAATTGCTTTGGGAGAAATTTCCCACTAAGGAACACATTTCCTCATTTGCAGTCCCATTCTGCAAGAATCAGACGCCCATTTTCTCTAGCCTAGCACTTCACAATCCTAGTCCTATGGCAAGTCACAGACCTGGGCAGTAGTGGCACAGCGGAAAAAGTACTGGTCTTCGGATTGAGAGACCTGAGTTTAATTTCTGGTTACCTACTATTAGCTGTGTGACATTAGGCAAGTAACCCTTATCTTTCTGAACCTCAAAATATGTACCTGATATGACTAAAAGAGATAACATTTGGAAAGTTTTCTACTGAATCAGATATCATGTAGACAGAAATTATTTACTATTCTATTCCACCCTCTGCTTTCATTCTCTCTTTATTAGCTTTGAGTATAGGTGAGTCAGACTTGTTTATTACCTCTTCTTCAAGGATATTACAAGTTAGTGAATTCTAGTGTTACTTGTCTTGCATGCAGATAATTGAAAACAATGACACATGAATGTAATTTATATAAGTTGTATACTCAAAACTGTTGTCCTGATCAAAATACAAACATGAAGTCTGGACACAATCAGTAACTATGTGTTATTTCTAAATTCTCATTGTTAAGGACTGCCAAGAGATGAAGCAATGGAAAGGGCTGGACTGGAAAGGAAATTGATCAGAGTTCAGCTATGAAAAAGTGTAGCCTTTTACCTAGTCTCCTTGCTTACTTCCTGCTCCCCTTCAGTCTGGTTTCAACACATAGCAGCCAGAGTGGCCCTGTTTAAACGTGCATTACATCACTCTCTGTTCCAAGCCCTCACTCCTAGTAAAAGACAGTCATTACAGTGGCTCTGAAGGCCCTACACGATTTAGCCCCCAGTAATTCTCCTTTTTAAATTCACTCAGATCTAGCCTCACTGGCCTCCTTGCTGTTTCCTTCCATGTGCTGGCACACTCCCTTTCTAAGAACCTGGTCAGTTTCTGTTCTCTCTGCCCAGAGTGCTCTTTCCCCAGACATATATTGGGTTAGCCAACAAGTTCATTTGCGTTTTTCCATAACATCTTACAAAAAACCCTAACGACGTTTTTGGCCAACCCATTATATAGCTCACTTTGTCACTTCCTTCCACCTGAAATTTCAAAAGCCCCTCCCTGGCACTCATTATGTTCCTCCCCGATCATAACAATGGTCATTCAGCATACTGTGTATTTTGCTTGTGTATTTTGTTTATTCCATGCCTCTCAGAGGAGTATAAGTTTCCAAGAGGGCAGGGATTTTTATCTCTTTTATTCCCTAATACCTAGAATGGTGCCTAGCACACAGAAGGCATTCAGTAAAAATTTGTTGAATGTTGAAGGATCCCTAACTTCTTTGCTCTGCAGGACTGCTAAGCTTGTCTGAAATACACTCCATTGTTCCCAAAGTGATGAAATTCTTGAGACCTTCTTCAGCTAGTGCCTGTGAGATAAGGACTCTTTTGTGAAAGCCTGAGGCCTAACCTGTTTATTAGGTAATAAAGCAGTCTCTCTCATCTTAGGAAGCTCAATAGGTCTAATCAGGCCATAAATAGTGAAAGATATTATTGCTCTGGTGTATGATAAAAAGGGACAATAGTGTATACCACCACCAACTGGATCAAGTGTTCTTCATTCTCATGGTAAGAGAAGTGTGTGGGAAGACTTAGGAGGATGATTTTGAATCCTTGCCATGAGAGAAGGGGAAACATTTAGTCAGCTTTATCCTGGAGGGATGTCAGTATTGAAATTCTAAGAGATTTCTGAGCTATTTCCAAATGAAGAGTTGGCTGAAAGACAGAGATTAGTGACTGAGATGTTAGAGTTTGTAGAATATTTTGATTTGGGGTAAAAGTAAACAAAACTTTGAGAATGGTAGATCTGAGACAGTCATCAATGTTTGTCCTCCCAAATATAGATCAAGATGGTGACTAAACAAGTACATTTTTCTCCTTTTCCTCCTGATCAAAATATTAGTAAGGGATGAAGCTCATTACAACAGAGAGGAGTTGGCGGGAGGATATTATCACCAGTAGGTTAAAGAATTTCATACTGTTTCTGGAAAATGAAAAACATGTGGGCAAATATTACGAGATTAAAGTATACTAGAAGGGGGCTTCCCTGGTGGCACAGTGGTTGAGAGTCCGCCTGCCGATGCAGGGGACACGGGTTCGTGCCCCGGTCCGGGAAGATCCCACATGCCGCAGAGCGGCTACGCCCGTGAGCCATGGCCACTGAGCCTGCGCGTCCGGAGCCTGTGCTCCGCAACGGGAGAAACCACAACGGTGAGAGGCCCGCATACCGCAAAAAAAAAAAAAAAAAAAAGTATACTAGAAGGGAGCTGAGGCCTAAGTGGAACCCTAGAGACTCCTGATGCAATTTGCCTTTGTCTGCTCTACACACACACGCCTCCCACATAACACACACCAAACACCTTTAAGCAAAGCTACTGTATTTACTGCATTTACTTCCAGGCAGAAAACACATCTCTTAGATATTGAAGAAAATGGCCAGGAGAGATTTAATACTTCAGAGTAAATCCTTCTCATTTTTGAAATCACACTGGTAATTCTAAAGCAAAACCTGCTAGGTAAACAGGCCCCATCCATGTTTACAGGATTCCTACTCATCCTTCCCAATTAAAGAGACTCAGCAATAAAACATACACAAGGCTATTCAATGCATACTATGATTATTGAACAAAACAGGCAAAAAAAATATTCTGCCCCCATGGAACTTACATTCTAGTAAAGCAAGAAAAAACAAATAAGTGTGTGTGTGTAAAAGACAGAGAGATGATTATGACATAAGTGCTAGGAAAAAAGTAAAACGGGAAGAGATAGTGCTGGCATAAAAGGATTATTTTCATGTTAGAGTTCTGTATCCAGCTAAGCTACAGTTGAGTGTTAAGAGCAAAATAAAGAGTCTCAGGTATGCAAAGATTTTTAAAAATCATGTTCCATCCATCCTATCTGAGAAAGTTACATAAAAATGTGTTTTAGCAAAACAAGGGTGATAACTAAGACAAAGGGTCTTAGAAGATAATGGGATTACCAGAAATTTTAGAACCCAGAACTTGAGAGTAAAGGAATCCCCAGATGACACCTGTTCATCAAGACTATTTCTTTAAAGAGAAGTACTTCTTTATAAAAAAGTAGCTTCATTGTTTTCTACTGCACCTAATTTGTTTACTGCCTCTATTGGATTCTTTTTTAAGTTAGGAATATTATTTTTTTAATGAAAACAGCCTTTCTTAATCCAAGATTTTTCATTCAGAAAAATTAAAATACCTTCTTTTAATCTTACGACTATGACCTAGAGATTTTTCTGTTTCCTCCTTTTTCTTGTGTTTCAAAAGGAGATATTTGTTCAGATTTGTCATAGTCTTCCTGTTTGATCAAAGTCTTTATGTCTGATGGGTTTTTGTTAAGATTAATTATGTCAGAGTTTATATTAAACCCCTTTTCAAATCTTTTTGATTCAGAGAGGGTAAAAGTAAACTTTATGATCAACTAATTTGCTTTGCCATGTTAGAGAAGTATTTGCTTGTGGAGATAAGGATGGGATCCATAACTAGAGAAAGCAGGTAGCAAGTTGCTTTAGCAAAATTCAGAGGATATTAGTTACTGCAGCTCTAAATTAGGGGGGAAACTGTCTTCCTTTTCTAGTTGTCATGGCGCTCTCAGTAAAAGCCAGCTGAGGCTTCATTATCTGTTTTACCTGGAATGTTTTCCTCACAGAGTTTAAGCTTGGCTTGTTGCTCTATGTGCAAGCTTCCAGTATTCTTCTAAAGCAGAATTTGCCTCCTTACTGCTCCATGATTCTTGCCTCCACTCAGCCATGAGGTAGAGAGTTGACTGGGGTCCAGCAGGGGACTCCTTCTACTTACTCTCCAGGTGGGTTTTTCCTTCTTATGCAATGACTTAGATGGCCTTTCCTCAATCCATTCCCACTTTTACCATGTCTTTAAAGCTTCCAGTATAGTGATTATTTCTAGATTCTAATATTGACTCAGATTTCTTTTGGTCCCCATTTTATATTTCTTTGGTAAGGTCAAAGGGTAATTTGGATGCTGCAGGAATTCTGAATTACCAATTTTTTTTTTTACTGATCTCACTAGCTGAGAGTTTAAGTCAGCTAGCTTTACAGGACACTCATTATACATTGTAATTTATTGAGCTGGGAGTTTGATTACTTCTTCATGAACAAAGCTATTCTGGTAATTTATCAGTCTTTATTAGATTTAAGCATGAATTAGTTAAATCACAATTAAATGCAAGTTGACCCCTTAGGAAGTCTTTGAAGTTTCACATGTATGTTTCAATTTGATACGTATATTGTAATATGATTACCACCATAGCGATAGCTAACACCTCCATCACATCACATAATTAACTTTGTGTGTGTGGTAAGGACATTTAAGATCTAGTCTCTTAGCAGTTTTTTATTATATAATATAGTATTGTTAATTATAATCACAATGCTGTACACTAGATCCCCAGAACTTGTCTTCAAACTGCACATTTGTACCCTTAGACCACCATCTCCCAATTCCCCCACCCTCTGGTAACAACCTAGTTCTGCTGTATCTAGAGTTCAGTCTCAGATTATTTGTAAGTGATATCATACAGTATTTGTCTTTCGCCGACTTATCTCACTTAGCATAATGTTCTCAAGGTCCACCCATGGCAGGATTTCCTTCTTTTTCACGGCTAAAAAATATTGCATTGTGTCTATATATATTACATCTTCTTTATTCATCCATTGGTGGACACAGATTGTTTCCAGCCTTTTTATGACTCACTGCAAAGTTTAAATCATATCACTGCTAACATAAAAATAAATGATGTAAAAAAAAAAATCAAATGGTATGTATCTATGCTTAAATCTAGACTATAGCTAATTTTCACAAATATGTAAAACAATCTAATTAGGCTCAGAATATGCATCTTAACTGAGATTGCGCAGTATTTTTATCTGTCCTTTTCCATTAGACAGGAAGCTCTATGAAAATAGGGACAACGTTTTAATTTTTATACTCAGCCGTTAGCACTGGCTATGAGAATTCTTTTAATAATTACTATGCTTATTTAATAATTTTAAAAATTGCTTGCTTGTTAGAGATGGAAGAAGCTTTAAAAATTCTATATAGTCCAGTGGTTTTTAAAATCTGTATTCCCAAATCCTAGACTACTGAGGTAGTACCTCAGGGTCTTCCACTAGAGTGAAGTGGAAAAAAAGTGAATAAATCTACACCACTTGAACCAGAGAATTTGTGCTTTTACCTGCTTGATACTTCTCTGACTCCCAGGCACTGTGTCAGTTGGGAGTATAGGATGTGCCCTTCTCATATTTGTGGGTCTCTGACTCACCATGCACAGTATTCCAGGTTCCTCTCCTTCATGCTTTAGTCAGCATGTTCATTCCATGCTGGCTAAAGAACAGTAATATATCCCTAAACCTGCTCTCTCTGTCCCTAATGACTTTATTAACAGAAGCTTTATCTGAGAAGGTTCACTGATTTAATGAAGTTGACCTCAGATATCCACTTTACATCTCTTGGTAGGCAGCGTGGTGTCTGCAAAGATGAACTTTGGAGACAAATTACCCTTTCGCTTACTAGCTGTGAATGCTGGAAAGGTGTACCTTATCCTCTTTGCACTTGTCTACTCATTTATAAAATTATCAACCCTTCTTTACAGGTACTAACATGCCTGGCATGTAGTAGGTACTCATTGTATTCTTCCAACCTGATCCTAACTCTGTTTATTATTAAAGTTCAGTATCTTTGAGATGCCTGCCTCATTTTTCTTATTCCTTTTTAGGCAGTTTTGTACAACGACAGATCTGTTCTGGAAAATCATCACGCTGCATCAGCCTGGAATCTGTATCTTTCTCGTCCAGAGTACAACTTCCTTCTTAATCTTGATAATGTGCAATTCAAGCGCTTTCGTTTTTTAGTCATTGAAGCAATCCTTGCCACAGATCTTAAAAAGCATTTTGATTTCCTTGCTGAATTCAATGCCAAGGTTTGTTATGCAAATTAATTCCTGGTTTAAAAAGCAGAAATTATTGTCAGTGTTACTGACAAAAGTTATTTTTTTGTTTTGTTTTAAATTTTGAGAGTTTATTTGATCAAAAGCTGATTTGAATCAGGCAGCATCCAGTCTAACAGAAAGGAGCTCCAAGGACCAGTATAAAATGAAAGACTTTTATAGGCACAAGGGGACAGGAAGTTATACTGGGCAAAAAAGCGGGTTGGTAATTGAAAAGTTACTTTTCTTTGGGGGATGGCCAGGTTCTATCAGTCAGATTACCTAACTGATTAGGCCATTCCAAAAGGTATTTTTTTAACATTAAGTTAGAATAAATCTGAAGTCATGAAGTCATGATAAGTCTGACATAATACAATATATATGCCAATATTTTTTAAAAATTATAACATGTCCAAAAATACTATTGCTTGCTACATTTCCAATTATGTCAATTGAAGCTTTTAGGGACAGATTTGAGAATGTTGGGCACAGTGCCAAGTAAGGCATTTTATGAAGTTAAAGATGTGTTTCTAAGAAGCCAGTTATGCCTACTTTGCTTCACCTGTTTCCCTTTATATTATTAAGTGTTTAACTGGCTGGTGTGGGTCTGGAGAAGTACGTGAGAATAAGGCACTCATTGAACTACTGTTTATTGGGATTGCCCACTGCATGCAATCGTCCTAGTGAAGAATAAGGAATGAGCAGATGGAAGTCCCTGTCCTCACTGAGCTCACATTCACTGTGGAATTGAGAATCACTGCCCTTGTGTGATGGTACTAATGGGAGCACGTTCTATCCCTCAGAAGTTGGGGTGAAAAAATGTTGAGAACCACTGCTTTAGATTCCTGAGGGAAGGATGCCCCACCTTCTGCAGGCAGGAAATCGTTTTCTTGATAACATTTGTGCCCTAAAGGAAGGTGTACCTTCAGGGCAGAGGAACAGGTATCAAAGGAGTACTAGATTCAGCCTCCTGGAAGGAGACCTATATATGTCACTGTTGTGATATTGGTAAAATGTTTATAAAAATCAGCAAGAAATTTGAAATTTCTTTAAACTTGTTTCATCGCTGTATAGCTCTATTAACTTTTTATTTAATAAAAATTCACTTAAGTGCTTAAGTCAGAGTAAATAGAAGTTTTTATAGGTGAAAGATTATCTAGCCCAAAACTTTTGAATCTGTGTTCCTCAGAGATTTCTATTCTGTAGTCTCTCAGAAAAATGTCACATGAGTGGGGCTCTAGACTACACAATTTCTTTCTTTTCTTTCTTTTTTTTTTTTGGCCATGGGGCGAGGCTTGCGGATCTTAGTTCCCGACCAGAGGTTGAACCTGGGCCACGGCAGTGAAAGTGCAGACTTCCCTAGTCTAGGGAATTCCCTAGACTACACAATTTCAGTCTAAAGAGCTCGCCTTTCTTTTAACTGTTTTCTGTAGTGGTGGTCTACATAAGAGTTCCTTTAACAAAAGGGGTGGATGCCAGGGAGTTCCCTGGTGGTCCAGTGGTTAGGACTCAGGGCTTTCTTGGCCGTGGCCCTGCTTCAGTCCCTGGTGGGGGGGAACTAAGATCCTGCAAGCTATGCAGCACAGCCAAAAAAAAGAAAAAAGAGGGGGGTAGATGCCAAAAAAAAAATCTACCATCACAATAAAGTTCCAAAGCCACTGATCTGGCCTATTCACTTTATTTCTTACAAGAGGAAATTTGAGTTCTTGAAAGGCATGTTAATTTGCCTGATAACTAGCATTTATTTAAATAACAATGTTAGCATTTACTATGAACTGTGAATTTTTCTTTGTTAATCCTCATGGCAATATGGCTAGATTGATATTTTTCCTATTTTATAGATGAAGAAGGGTGGACTCAAGGAGCTTAAGTAATTTTTCCAGCATTATGCAATGAATTAGTAAATCATTCTGAGTCAGGATTTAAAACCATAGAGATTAGCTTCTAAGACTTGTGTTCTTTCAGCTATATAGCATGTTGTCTTTTACGGTTAGATCCTTAAGTGTTCCTTTTTGAGACAGAAATAGTTATAATTCTTATATGATTTGGTTTTGCATATACATTTTATATTATATCATATTATATACGAATGTGTTAATATACACAAATTACAATTTTCTCTGGTAATCACAAATATTGAAACCCATGGTTTGTTGTTCTGCTTGTACAGTGCTCTACTTCCATTGAAACAAAACCGTAAATGACACTTCAAAGGGAAATTTAACCCATAGAGGTACATGTTATGGCACAAACCAATTAAAAGAAGCATTTATTGAAATTCCTTCCTGTCCTTTGGACAGGAAACAGTTTTAAGACAATTTGGTAAAAACAAAAAACTGGGGAATTCCCTGGCAGTCCAGTGGTTAGGACTTCACGCTTTCACTGCCGAGTTAGGACTCCACCGCTTTCAAACCCTGGTTGGGGAACTAAGATACCACAGGCCGTGCGGTGTGGCCAAAAAAAACCCCCCACAACAAAAAACTCCTGTGCCCTCAGCACCTAAAATAATTCTGTTTTTCCAAACTAGGCCAATGATGTAAACAGTAATGGTATAGAATGGAGTAATGAAAATGATCGCCTGTTAGTATGCCAGGTGTGCATCAAACTGGCAGATATAAATGGCCCAACAAAAGTTCGAGACTTGCATTTGAAATGGACAGAAGGCATTGTCAATGAATTTTATGAGCAGGTAAGTTGAAACATTAGATTGGTGGGACTTTTAGATTGGTGGACTTTTCTGCCATCTGAAGACACTACCCTTTGGGTTTGGATAGCTACATTAAATGCTTGAAATGAGTTGCTTTAACTAAAAATGGGTTGCATTTGCTCTGGTCTTAATATTTTCTCAGCTCCTTTGCCTTTGTTTCTAAAATTTAAAAACAGGGAGTTCCCTGGTGGTCCAGCGGTAAAGAACCTGCCTTACAACGCAGGGGACGTGGGTTTGATCCCTAGTCAGGGAACTAAAATCCCACATGCCACAGGGCAACTAAGCCTACACGCCACAACTACTGAGCTCGTGCACCTCAACTAGAGAGAGAAAACCCACACACTACAACCAGAAAGAAGCTCACACGCCACAACGAAAGATCCCGCATGCCTCAACGAAGATCCCATGTGCCACAACTAAAGACCCAACGCAGCCAAAAATTTAAAAAATAACAATAAATAAGCAAATTAATCTTTAAATTTTAAAAACAAAAATAGTTTATTGCCAATCTGGAGTGGGTTGAATGTACTCCAGTCTAGAGCTAAGGAAAGACTACATATTGATTCCAAGGTCCCTTTCAATCCTGAAAACCTATAGCCTAGGATAATTTATTTCCAGAAGAAGTTGTTTAATTGATTCAGGGTATATTTAGATTGTATTTTTAAAGTATCAACCCATTTTCAACTCTGCTATAGAAAGACTGCCTTAGATACATCAACTACGTAAAAGTCCTGGCAAAGGGTAAGAAATTAGCACTAGAAATGGGGACAAAGTAGATATTTAGTGGCTTTCAAGTTTCAAAAATATAAACATGCTCTTTTCTCATATGTTTTTAATCTTGTCTTTAAAATAATCCTACCACTTTGCAGTCTTTACCACTTTTCTGTCCAATCTTGAGGCTCCCTACAATGTAGAAAAATACTGATTTCCCCAGAAGCCTAATATTTCATTATCTCCAAAATAACAAATACATCCTCTTGACTGGAACTGCATTCCTTGGGAATCCTTACTAGACCTACTAATCAGGAAAGATCAAGATGTTTACCAAGTGAGACTTCTGTGACAGGGCTTTCTTTACCAAGAGTTGCTACTCTAGTAGGAATGATGAAGGTGAGCCTATAAACTGCACACTTATCCGTTATACCTTGTCACACCCAGGTTGTATTGAATGACCAGTAAATGTAGTGTCTTTCACCCACCTTAGCTGAACATCCCTGTACAATAGTGTATACTCTGCTGTTTACAAGTCAACAAAATACCATACTGTGTAGTCATGAAAATAGATTAGTAAAATCTTAACAATAATCTTAGAATACTTTTCACTGATACATTTGAACTAAATTATATGTAATTTGGGGTAATAAATGGTTATAAATATTTACCCTAATTTGTAGACTGCAGTATGTATAGTAATGTTTGCATATTCCCATCCTCATTCTCAAAGATAATTGAAGACTGCCTCAGGCTTCAGTTCAGGTTCACAAAAGAATTTTATGCTAAGGAAAATGCTGTCTTTATATTATCTGTACAAACAGTGGTAATAAGAAAGTGGTCGTATATGCCAATTTTAGAAAAATTGGCCTAGAAAAGCCTAGCTCCTATTTAAAAGTCAAATGTATGAAACTGTAGAATCCTGTGGATAAACCCACCTGGATATTTTTTGTAAATATTAATAATTTTCATCCTCACAGAAGATAAAGCCATATAAGATTTTTAATCATGGGACAGTGAATCATGGGACAGTTTCTGGTTGTCTCCTTAGGGCTCTGTTGGCTCAGCACAGATAGACACTGCCTGCTTGCAGAACTTGTGCACTGTGGAGAGTATTCACCCTCCACCAGTTCAGACAGTAGGCACTAAAGTGTTAATAGTACCATTTGGGGACCACTCAGCCCTGTGCTCGACATTTTATATAATATTGCTTTTCATCCTATAGCAACCCTGTAGATTATTATTCACATCTTGCACATGAATTGGGCATAGAGCTTGCCCAGCACCACACAGGTAGTAGGTGGCAAAAGCAGGTTTTGAAACCACATCTGTCTGATCTCCAGTTGTGCTCTCCAGAACCCTAGGGACCACAAGTGGGAGGGTATCACAGGGCAGGCAGCTGGGGTGAACCCTCACCTCAACCACAATAGCTCTACTTTTGTCTGTTTTACATATTGAGTTTTCTGATTTAGATTCATTAAAGGGTTCTGCTGTTAGAAAAAAAAGGGAGGGCATTGGAAAGCATTTGCAAAATTCAACTCTGTACTTCTGAGGTACAACTACAACAAAAATGATTCCATTATATCATCTCCCCATAGGAGAAAGAGGATCTATATTTGATATTATAGAATTTTGGTAATTTATATAGAATTTATATATTCTATTAATATAATTTTGGTTTGTTAGCAAATTTGCTGTATTTATTTATTTATTTATTTTTGCGGTATGTGGGCCTCTCACTGTTGTGGCCTCTCCCATTGCGGAGCACAGGCTCCGGACGCGCAGGCTCAGCGGCCATGGCTCATGGGCCCAGCCACTCCGCGGCATGTGGGATCTTCCCAGACCGGGGCACGAACCCGTGTCCCCTGCATCGGCAGGAGGACTCTCAACCACTGCGCCACCAGGGAAGCCCTGCTGAATTTATTTTAAAAGATGTATATTTTTCTTGCTACCTGAATATCAACCGTACTGGTTGACTGGGGGTGTGAGAATAAAGTCTTGTTAAGGATTTCTCAAATAGTAGAGAAATTCTTTGAGTTGAAATGACAGAGTAATTTCACTGATACTTCTTTGTAAAAATTATTTTGAGTTAGACTGTGCTTATTAAAAAACCTCAAGATAATTTTAACAAAGCTCAGTGGTTGTTCTTTCAACAGTTAAATGTATACTTTTCTTTTTAATATGATCAGGGAGATGAAGAAGCAAATCTTGGTTTGCCCATCAGTCCCTTCATGGATCGTTCTTCTCCTCAACTAGCAAAACTCCAGGAATCTTTTATCACTCACATAGTGGGTCCCCTGTGTAACTCCTATGATGCTGCTGGTTTGCTACCGGGTCAGTGGATAGAAGCAGAAGAGGATGATGATACTGAAAGTTGTTATGATGAAGAAGATGGTGAAGAATTAGATACAGAGGATGAAGAAATAGAAGACAACCTAAATCCTAGTAAGATATAAGGATACTGTCATTTCTTTAATGTTATTAATTACCTGCAAATGTCCATTTAATTTGGATTTGTTTTTAAGATACAGATTCAGTAGTTATATCTTAAGTAAGTACTATCTAAATGTTCAGCCTGAATAGTCTCCTTTTGAGTAACTACTGCTTGGGTACCACGCAAATGCTGTCACACAACAAGCATTCTTAGTTAAAGTAGCATCTCTGGAAGTGCTGTCCTCCAGCCAGTGCACTTCAGCAGTCTCTACCTGTGCACACATGATGGGGCTGTCGCCAAATCTGAACTTACGTGAGCTGGCTGGTCCTAGTGGCTAGTCCTCCTTTGCCTAACCCCTCTTCACACCACCCTCCCCTGTTAACATGCCCTTCATACAGACTTGGGAAATAGTTCATTCAACACAGTTGGGAGAGGAGGAAAATACACATTATCTGACTCTAAGAGGAAAACCAAGTTTTGTGGCATTATGGCTTTGAACTACCAAACCGTAATGCATAGTTTTTCCATATAAATCAGTGAGTATAAATGGAAGATGAAAAAGACATTTGTCATCTTTGTAACTAAAAATGAAATCAGTTATTTGCTTTTTAAAGTAGGATTTAAATTATATCTAGCTAATTTTTTTGTTTGTTTCCCAAGCATGCTATAAATCAGAACAGATAAGACAGCTTGAAACAAGATAACAAAGTACTACCCCCACCCTACCTTGTATTCAGGAGTAGCATAGTGAAGAGTAATCTTATGGCATTTTGGCATTACCATCTGATGTCATCTTGGGAAAGTTGATTGGCTTCTAAAAATTATTTGTACTCACCAAAATTTTGATAATTGTGTTTAATTCAATACATTAGAAAAAATCCCTAAAAAGGATGGTTTTTAACTTTGCATTGTTATTTATCATCAGTACCATCCTCCCTTCTCCTTGAAACTCCCACCCCACCCCATCTTCCCTAATTCCCTCTCTTCTTTATTTTTATCCAGTAACACTTAACACCATCTAACACACAAGTGTCTTGCTTCTTTGCTTATCTTGGTTTTCCCACTAGAAAGAGAGCCCCATGGTGCAAGGATTATTTTAATCTTATTATAACTATAACCCCAGTGCTTAGATAAATGCCTGGAATGTATCAAGCACTCAGATACTTATTGAATGATTGAATCATATTGCTATGATTAGAATACACATGTGTTAAATTTCACAGAACCACAAAGAAGGAAAGGCAGACGGCGAATATTTTGTCAGCTAATGCACCATCTCACCGAAAACCACAAGATATGGAAGGAAATCATAGAGGAAGAAGAGAAATGTAAAGCTGATGGGAATAAACTACAGGTGGAGAATTCTTCCTTACCTCAAGGAGATGAGATTCAGGTCATTGAAGAAGCAGATGAAGAGGAAGAGAGACAGTTGGAATAAAAGAAAAGGCATATTGAAGAAGCCCTGAGGGCCGTGCTCAGTGCCGACGTCACTGCCTAGTGCTCACCACGCTGGCTTGGAACCGACTGCACCTAGGTGGACAGGCGCTAACACTGTGAGAGGATCCCTGCTGTGCCGGCAGTTTCCCACTCCCATGCACTTTCACCACACGGACTAAAAGTATCCTTGGAGCTTGGTTTCAGTTGACTTGTGTTGCCAAGCCCTTACTTAATGTCTTTACTGGTGTATAAATATTAATACTTTGTCATAATACTGCTTTGCTGGCTAGAAGGCTCTTATTTTTCATGAGGGGGGAGCTATAACTAAAAACTCAAGTGACTCACTTTAGTTTCCTAAGTGGCCAGAACCTTTTCCTTTCTTGAAGACAGGATTAAAAAACAACAACAAAAAATGGGAATTCCCTGGCGGTCCAGTGGTTAGGACTCGGAACTTTCGCTGCCATGAATCCCTAGTAGAGTTCAATTCCTCATCAGGGAACTAAGATCCTGCAAGCTGAGCAGCACAGCTGAAAAAAAACCCAAAAACAAAAAACGCCACCAAAAAACATGATTCATATTGTACTTCCAAATGTGTCTTTTATGTCTTTGAATGTTTGGGGGGGGAATGTCTGTGCCTATCTATAAAAAAGAAATCCAGCGTTGCCTTTCTGAGGGATCTGTTCAATGCAGTATACCGTTCAGTGCTGTTCTCCAGCTAGGTTTATCCATGAAGGACTGAGTAACCTTTGTTATATTTAACAAAATCCAGGTGCATCAATTTTTGATGCTTTTTACTGTTTTTTTTTTTAATCTACTATGTGTGTGTTCTTTCTGCTCAGAGCATTCAGGTTTGCCGTGGACATCAGAAGTCTGAATTCCAGTCTTACTGACTTTATATCCCATGGTTGAATTTTAAAGCTGTTTAGGTTTAACAATGAAGGAATTTTATTCTTTAGTCAAAACTGTTCTTATTTTAACTCTTGCTCAGGATTAGTATTTTTAAACATTTATTTTAATATAAACACAGCACAGATTTGTAAGAAAAAAAAATGTCCTAATATCAATGTTAACCTTTTATGAAATGAGCATTATTCTCTCTTCTTAAATTTGAGACTAATTAAAGCCAAGGAAAAGGAGATGTCTGTCTTTCGCCTTAATACAAAAATCAAATGCAATTAATCCTATCAAAGATAAAGAACAAATGAAATAGCATGAGCTCTAAAGGTCACATACATTGAATAAATAATTGAATATGTGCTTAATCTTTAGATCCATATCTTGGGTGTTGTGTGTTACTGTAAAACTGATGCTCATCTTTCTGTTAGTTTCCTTCTGCCTTGAGACTACATGAAATGACCTATGACTACTCAATACTTCTAGAGCTCAACTGCAAGTCTAGTTTCTGAGATAAAGTAAATGGTGGGAGTACTTATTTAATTTTTATATTTTAAAAACCTAAATATTTTAGTAAATCATTTTACACAAAAGCACATTAAGATAATTACAAAGAAAATGGGCCATATTTACAATGTTTATAAACTTGTTAGGGTCCAGATATATACCCTAGTTGTGAAAATTTTTTTGAAGATATAAAATGCAGCCAGAATGACAGCAAGACGGTAGACAATATTTTCCATTATTTTTGGAGACTGTATTATATTTTGGATCTGTGCAGCTCTTATGAAGCTTTTTCAGTTTTCCAAGGTAATTCTTTTTTAAATTAATTTTTACTGTATAGTTGATTTACAATGTTGTGTTATAGTTTCTGCTGTACAGCAAAGTGAATCAGTTATACATATACATATACCCACTCTTTTAGATTCTGTTCCCATATAGTTCATTACAGAGTATTGAGTAGACTTCCCTATGCAAGGTAATTCCTTTAAAATATGTCAGCAGGCAATTTCTTACCTACCTAGATTATTTAGCTTATCTGAAAGATATCAATTAAAGATCTACATAAGTGTTGAAAGTTTTGATCCTGTATAGTATCATAATATTTAATGAATCACTAAGCTTTATTTATTAGATACGGTGAGTGCTAGCTCCTTCCTACTACTTTTGCTACCATTGCCACATCACTGTAAACTGGCCTCTCATTACTGAGTGATAAAATTTTAACTAATTTATTGAGTTTGCCCTTATAATGTCTATATCCTGTGCTTGTCGTTCTCTTGAGTACATTTTACATCCTGCAGAAGTATATTTCTGCTATTGCAAACTACATATATATATATAAATTCACACACATGCATGTGTGCATAATGACTCAAATTTCCTTACTTTCTATTTTATTAAAATTTTGTATTGGGTTTAGTGTATATTTTTATTTTCTCAAAAGAAGCATGTTTTTATTCTGTTAAAAATGCTATTACTGAAAATTCACTTAAGTAATTTAACCCTGAAATTATTTAGCCTTTACAAAATAATTGGCATATATTAAAATAACCCAAACACTAAAAAGTATTCTTGCTGAAACTTAAATTCATAAATTGTAAGAAATGAATGTGAGTGTATGTTAAGTATAAACAGTACTATTAGATGGAATCTTACTTGAGAAATTGTGGAAAGTCATATTGCAGATCCTATTTTGGTTATTACTGAATCAGATTAATTTTCTAATTAGAATCATTTTCATCATGAATTTGCTGTTGTTTTAAGTCACTGGTCTTAGAAATAATCTTGTAGTGCTATAATATCTGTGTGCTTACTGACATTTTTCTCCATAAAAGTCTACTTTTTAAAGTTATTTCATGATTTGAAGGCTGTTTCCTGCTATTCTCACTCTGCTGGTGCTGTTGGATTTTTCTACTTATTTTTACAAGAATCCTAGGAATTCTGGCACTGCTTAGGTTTCTGTCTATATTGCATGATCTCATAGGAACAACCTTCACAATAGAGACGAATAGAATGAACTCTGGTTTCTTCACTGTAATTGCCAAGCCAGTCAGCAGCTCTAGAGGGTGTGTGGGGATGACTGGTGTATGGAGCAGGGATGAAAGCTTCCCAGAGACTTTAATGCTGAGAACTGAAGACTTAATGAGTTAGCTTGGAGATGATGGCTTGGCTTGTGACCAGAGAATAACAGCATGTGTAGAGGCCAGGAGAAAAAGCATCCCACCTTGGAGGAGCCGAAAGAGATTTAGGATGGCTGACACTTAGAGTGCAAAAAGAGGGGATGGTAGAGAGAGAGAGGTTAATGAAGGGACTTGTAAAGCATGACATGCCACTTAAACTTTATTCCAAAAGGAAATGAGGAAAAATTGAAAGAGTTTTAATATGAAAGTGACATAATTAGATTCACATTTTATGAGGATCATTCAAATAACGTATCATGTTGAGTGGAAGAGTAAGATTAGACATGGGGAGACCTCAGTGCTCTAGGATAGATTGTAGGACAACAGGAAAGTGAACGGACTTGAGATTTAAGGTATACAATAGAATCAATTTACCCTGATTAACTGGGTATGGTGGTAAGAAAGAGATGATGACCTTTCACAGCCTCCTCACCTGGGAAGCTTCCTAAACCTGATGTGCAGGCCACAAACCAGACCAATCTAATCAGAACGTGGAAAAGAGGGTGGAAGTTGGGTATCAGCATTTTGCAAAAGTCCCTTGAGATTCCAGTGAGCATCCAAGGTTGAGAACCAATGTATTAGAAGTCCCTGAGGGGCAGGCATGAGTGAGGGCCACGCAGACTGCCTTACTCTGCCTCCCACTCCATCCTCCATCACCTACTCCTCAGGTGCCTCCTCCCTGTCTTAGGGCTGCTGCTGAAGCTCCAGTCAGGCCACACCCCTTAACTGCTTTCCCCTATATTTGCTATCCCCTCCCTGTTGATGGCCCTAATGGATTCTGCAGGTTAAACATTCACAGCTGGGAATTCCCTAGTGGTCCAGTGGCTGCCTTTCCATTGCAGGGGGCAGGGGTTCGATCCCTGGTGGGGAATCCCACAAGCCCCATGGTGCAGCCAGAAAAAAACAAACAACCTTCACAGCCATGTCTAGCTGCCCTGAGATTAGCCTGTCAGACAATGGCAGAAACCGCTCTTACTCCTGATTCTAATGGAATAATTTACAGTAAATGGTCTCCCTTCCCCCACCAAGGAGCCCAGTCTCCTTAGACAAATGGAGGTGAGCAAGGGCTGCCTCTAATGGGATGCAGGAGCAGAAATGAGCTGTCCAAATGGAGTGGCTGTCACAGCAGCTGCTGTATTAAGTGAGAGACACTGAAGGCTTCAAATCCTTCTTGTAAACTAACCACTCCTGGTGAGAGATGCAGCCAAGAGTCGTACAGAACCCAGGCTACAGGCTCCAGGGTGGGATTTCCAATTAGAAAGGGCCACAGGGGAGGTGACTAGGGGGTGGGGGTCCCCCTCTTCCCTGTTGACTTCCTACATCCTTCTTCCTCCTCCCCTTCTTCCCACCCCTTCACACCCTCACCCCTGCTCTGCCCTAGTGTTTGAAAGGATTCCTTGGAGCCTTATTCCTACTCACTTTAAGAGAGAAGTTCCGTTCCAAACCCTTGCTCTGGGCTCAGGTGTCCTCCACTAGTGTATGGGGGGAGCCGAGATTAAGATGCCTGATACCACCTGGCACTGGTGCCTTCCTGGGAACCACGACTCTGAGGACTCACTGATCAAGGAACATTTTCCATGCCCATAAACTTTTCCATCAAGAGAGATGCTGCTCAGCATTGATTATCCATTATTAATTCCCTCATTCAATAAATATTTATTTTCAACACAAACAAGGTGAATCCCATGTTTCTTCTACAAGTTGTGTACAGCCCAGCAGCAGAGAGAAATATGTGCACATGGCGGGACACTCACTGGAGCTGTAGCTCAGATGCCACAGAGGTGGCACTGACAAGATCTCCTTGTCAATATGCTCAAGTTCATGTTCATTTGGTCATTGGTGACCACATAAGTTGCAGTATGCAAGGAGGAGACTTCTGGAAGGAAAGAGAATTAGACTGTGGCCATTCCCTTGGTTGATGTTAACTAGACTTATGGTGGTGATCATTTTGCACTATATACAAATATCTAATCATCGTGTTGTACACGTGAAACTAATTAATATATCAATTATATCTATTAAAAAAAAACCTTAGTAAGTGGTGAGGGGAGACCAGCATGGTAGACAGACACTTTTCGCTTACAGCTAATTTCTAGACTCCACCTGCTGGCAGACATAGGACACTCCTCAACGTACTGCTAACACTGTGTACATTGATTCAGAAATGGGCGGGACAGAGCTTGCCTGTGAAGGTCCCCCCAACGCCTACAGTTGAGCTTGGCAGGACAAAGGTAGATAGTAATACCTGCAATGCCTTAACCTTCTGAAGTCAACACTAAGACAATTTAAGGATTGAATGGGAGGTAGAAGATAGGTTTGATGGCCTACCTCCCCTTTCTGGGAAAATTTCTATCTCCATGTGGTTTAGACGACCTTGTTGGAACCACAAGGGTCTGACCCACCCCTCAGGCCAGAGTTGATTGATCCAAGAATTTACACCGAACCCAAGTTCCAACCCATAGACTAAGCTTAGTCCGCCACATTCCTCCTAAGAATTTGAACTAGTAAACTAAGAAACCAAGATTAAGAACCACACTATCAGATAGTAGAGATATTGGACTTAAAAGGTCATTACAATGGATCAAATTTTTGTGTTCCCCCAAGTTCATATGTTGAAACCTAATCCCCAATGTGACAGTGTTTGGAGGTGGGGCCTTTGGTTGGTAATTAGGCCAAGAGGGCAGTTATGCAAGGGAGGATTAACATTAGAAATTGAATAATGGGAAATTCCCTGACGGTCCAGTGGTTAGAACTCAGCGCTTTCACTGCCCTGGGCCCAGGTTCAATCCCTGGTCAGAGAACTCAGGTCTCATAAGCCACATGGCACACCCCCAAAAAATTTTTTTTGATTAATGTAATTAAACACATTAACCAATTAAAGGAGAAAAAAAGAATTATTATCTCAATGGATGCAAAAAATAATAAAAGTCACTCATTTAAGAAACAAAAGAGGAATGAAAGAAGGATGGATGCATGGGAGGGAAAAAAAGAGATAAACCTAGAATATAGGGAACTTAGGTTTGTGGGGTATGCACAAAAGAAATAACAGTCGATGACATATTTAACGATGAAATGTTAGTCATTCCCTTAAACAGACAAGAATGCTCACTATTATCACTTTTCGTCAACATGCTACTGGAGGTTCTAACCACAGTGGTAAGAAATAAAAGCCATAATTGGAAAGGGAGAAACAAAATGGTCGTTATTTATAGACGATATTATTGTCTAATGGAAAATCCCAAAGAATTGAGAAAAAATTATATTTTTCAAAATAGAAAGTTTAGCACTATTGTCATATGCTATCAATACACAAATTTCTACTGCATTTTCAGAGAACAGCATCAAATTCTGCTGTCACCAATTTTAGCTTAGAAATGATCCCCAAGTTCAGGGTCCCAGGCACACTTTAATTCTCTTGAGTCTTCACACATAGTCAAAATCCCCTGCTGGGGGCTCCCTGCTTGTTTTTAAAGGAAAGTTTTTAAAGAGGATATTCACAGTTAAACGTCATCAGGAAGACAGACAGTGTAAGTGCCATCCAGCTGCTAACACTTTGTCTCAGTCTATTTTCCCTTAATAGCCCTTTCAATACTATCAGCCTAAATGAAGACAAAGAAGATCCAAAAAGATATAAAATATCCACCACTAGAAGAGTTAGTATGATTCATTGCATTTAAATTCAAATAACTGCTTTTGGAAAAGGATAAATGGAGAAGGGCTGGTTTAATCAGCCCTCTAATGATAATAGCCCTGGAAGCTGTTGTCAATTACCTATGTTTCTCTGGTTAAGAAAAAGAAAAAAGGCAAAGGGTGTCATAAATTGCATTCGTCAGAATATACTGTCTGCATCCACCCCATTCTGAAATAGCCAGATAAAATAAATGGAACATTGGTAAATTAGAAGTCCAGAGAAGAGTGATAAGAGCCAAATCAGATAAAGAACGTATGATAACTACCCTGAACTTGGTGTTTATTTTTCCCATCTAGGACTTTACACTTTTACTACATAAGTATGTTTCTATTACAAACAGATGCACTTTTTAAACTTTAAATAAAGAGCACCATACTTCACACCTTCTTTGCAAGTTTCTTCTTGCAAAAAATTTTTTAGGCTTATTCATGTTTACATGTGTAGCTCTATTTCATTCATTTAAATTTCTGAATTGTATTACATTGTACTTATCCATTTCCTCTTGAGGGACATTTAAAGATTTTTTAATATATGCTATTGTAATAAACATTGAACTTAAAGGGAAATTTTAAAACATACAAATCCTATGACCCATCTTCAGAGCTTTTGACTTAGTAGGTCAAAGACAACCATATAAAAACCACCACTACCACCTGTGATTCTAATGTTCACGTCAGTTTTTCAACCATTGAAGGTTGACCCCATCTCCACTCACCACCTCTCTCCCTACACCACTTTACAATTAAGTCCCTGGAAGTTTACAAAGTCCCTAGAAGTTTGGACATGCTCAAGGTCAGAGAAAGATTCATGGATTTTGCAGCCATCATGTGCTAAACTTTAGATAGGTCCTGTGGATATAAAATAATAAAGAAAACAGAAAAAACCCTGCCTTCCTTGAGCTTATCATCTAGACCAGCGCTTTTCAAACTTTTATGTGCATATGAATCACCTGGGGATCTTAAGGCATAGATGCTGATTCACAAATCTAGGTGGGCCCGAGATTCTGCATTACTAATCAGCTCCCAGGTAATGCTGCTGGCCCATGGACCAGACTTTGCATGGCAAGGAGTGGAACAGCTTCAAGGCTGAGACTAGAATGCAGGTTTCCTGACTCTGATAACCTGAAGCCAGGGTCTGATTCCCTAAGCAGCTCCCCAAAGACAAATTTACTGGTTACCTGAGGGTGAATATTCTGCAAGCGTTTGATGGAATTCCTTTCAAGACCAAAATTAAGGAAACAAAAAGAGAAATAAATTTAAAAAAAGAACCTATGATATTTTAGCCTGGAGAAGCAAAGACTCACAGGGGAACCCAAGTGAAAGCTTTCTTTCAATGTTTGAAGTGGGGGCCACATATTTAAATACCTACAAGACCAGATAGAACATTCAAATTAATGTGGACTTCGTGTAGTACACATGTATATATCACGTAAAAAGCCACAACTCAGCTCTAATTGTTTTTTGCTAGTCAAAAGGCCAGCCCAGCATTTATGGAATATCATATTTTTTAAAAAGAAACGCTGAAAATATGGATTTTACAAGAAATTTAGATTGTTTTTAAATGTCAACTTTTATTTTTTAAATTAAACCTAAATATTCTGGAACCAATACCTATGTGGTTTCCCCCACATCACAAACGAGCAATTCTCCGACAGCAACTGGGTGTCCTACAAGTCAACTCTATTCTGACACTATTTACCCAGAGATAGCATCAGATTCCACAAGGGCTCAGTCCCACAAGACGGCCCCCACTCAAATACCAGCCTCAAGTCCATGTTGTTCTGACCAACTGGCTATAAATCAGAGGCTCCTGCTACCCTCTCTTTGGGTTCAATTAATTTGCTAAACCAGCTCACAGAATTTAGAAAATCAATTTACTCACCAGATGAGTGGTTTATTACCGAGGATATTAAAGCACAGGAATCAACAGCCAGATGGAGATTCACAGGGTGAGGCTGAGAACAAAGAAACTTCAGTCCTCTTGGAGTTTGGAGCCCAGCACGGCGGCACGTAGAGGCATTCTGCTTCACCAACCTGGAAGCTCTCTGAAACCCCTCCTTTTGGATTTTAATGATGGCTTCACTACACAGGCATGGTTGATTAAATCCTTAGGCATTGGTGATTAATTCAACCTCCAGAACTTTTCTTCTCCTCCTGGGTAATCAGGGAGTGGGGTTGAAAGTTCCAACCCTCTAATCAAGGTGGTTCCCCTGATAACCAGCCCCATCCTTACTTACTTTCCAAAATCACCTCATTAACATAAACCCAACTGTTGTGGAAAGAGGCTTGTTACGAATAACAAGGCACCCATTTCACTTCTATGGCTCTGAAGCATTTTTTCAGGAATTGAGGACAAGAGACAAAATACTGTAACAAAACATGCTCCATTGGTCTTACAGTTTAGGAAACTCCCAAGGGTTTGGGAACTGTGAGCCAGGAACTGTGGATGAAGACCAAATATATTTATTGTGAATTTTTATGAGTCAGGAATTTAGAAATGTCTTGTCTGAGCAGTTCTAGCTCAGGATCTCTCTCATGAGGTCACAATCCGATGCTAGCTGGGTCTGCAGTCATCTTAAGGTTTGAGAAGAATCTACTTCCAAGGTGGCTCACTCACGTGGTTGGCAAGTTGATCTGGGCAACTGGTGGGAGGCCTCACTTTCTCTCCATGTGGGCCTCTCCACAGGACTGCTTGAGTGTCATCATGACATGGTGACAGGTTTCCCCAGTCAGGGAGACCAAGGTGAAAAGCTGCAACGCTTTTAGACAAGCCTTAGAATTCACGCACCACCACTTTCATCGCATGCTATTCATTATACAAACTAGCTGTGATTAACAAGTTTGTGTGTACCAGGTGAGGATAATTAAGGGTATTTTTGGAGGCTGGCTATCACAGGCTGTACGTTGCTTTTCCTTGTTTTTGTTTTGTTTTGTTTAGCGTGATTTATCCTGGAGATCTCTCCATATCGCTACATAGAAAATTCCTAACTCTTTAGAAAGCTGTAAAATATTCTATGGCAGAATATACTATTCCTCTATTGATAGATATGTATTGTTACATTGACTTTTTTGCTTCGTTTTGCTATTAGAAATAACACATCAGAGAATAACAACCTGGCACTTATGTCTCTTCATAAGTGTTCAAGTGTATCTGCAGGAGAAATTCCTAAGAATTAGAACTGTTCAGTCAAAAGGTGAATACATCTATTATTTGATAGATAATGCCAAATTCCCTTCCGTAGTAAATGTGTGTAAATTTGTACTTTCATCACCCATGTATGAAAGTGCATGTTTCAGCACAACCTTCTCAATAGTGATTACAGTCAAGTTCTAGGATTTTTGCCAATACAATAGATGAGATATGTTATCTTAGTAAAGTTTACATGTGCATTTCTTTTCTTGATTAAGGTTTAGTTATCTTTTTAGATGTTTACAATGTGGTGTATGTTATGTGAACTGTCATAACTGGACTTTTGACCAATGTTTTCTAATGCATTATTAAGACTTTTTCTCCTGTGTTCTTGTATTAAGGAGATTAGCCATTTGTTTGCAATAAGATTTGCGTATTTCTTCCCAGGTTGTTTCCACTTATAGTGTTGTTTGCCTTGTAGAGGATTTATGTTGTTTTTATGTTGTGTTTTATGTTTCTATAGTATATCCTGCAATAGAATATTGTACAGCTATATAAAGAATAAGGAAGTTTTCTATGTAGCAATATAGAGAGATCTCCAGGATAAATCATATTAAACAGAACAAAAAAAGAGTTTACAGAATGTAAACAAAGAATCTTAAAATTTGTATGGAGACACAAAAGACCCCGAATAGCCAAAGCAGTTTTTAGGGTAAAAAAATGGAGCTGGAGGAATCAGACTCCCTGACTTCAGACTATACTACAAAGCTACAGTAATCAAGACAATATGGTATTAGCACAAAAACAGAAATATAGATCAATGGAACAGGATAGAAAGCCCAGAGATAAACCCATGCACCTAAGGTCAACTAATCTATAATAAAGGAGGCAAGGATATACAATGGAGAAAAGACAGTCTCTTCAATAAGTGGTGCTGGGAAAACTGGACAGCTACATGTAAAAGAATGAAATTAGAACACTCCCTAACACCATACACAAAAATAAACTCAAAATGGATTTGGGACCTAAAGGTAAGACTGGACACCATAAAACTCTTAGAGGAAAACATAGGAAGAACACTCTTTGACATAAATCACAGCAAGATCTTTTTTTGATCCACCTCCTACAGTAATGGAAATAAAAACAATAAACAAATGGGACCTAATGAAACTTCAAAGCTTTTGCACAGCAAAGGAAACTACAAACAAGACGAAAAGACAACCCTCAGAATGGGAGAAAATATTTGCAAACGAATCAATGGACAAAGGATTAATCACCAAAATATATAAACAGCTCATGCAGTTCAATATTAAAAAAACAAACAACCCAATCCAAAAACGGGCAGACATTTCTAAATAGACATTTCTCCAAAGAAGACATACAGATGGCCAAGATGCACATGAAAAGCTGCTCAACATCACTGATTATTAGAGAAATGCAAATCAAAACTACGAGGTATCACCTCACAGCAGTTGGAATGGGCATCATCAGAAAATCTACAAGCAACAAATGCTGGAGAGGGTGTGGAGAAAAGGGAACCATCTTGCACTGTTGGTGGGAATGTAAATTGATACAGCCACTATGGACAACAGTATGGAGGTTCCTCAAAAAACTAAAAATAGAATTACCACATGACCCAGCCATCCCACTACTGGGCATATACCCAGAGAAAACCATAATTCAAAAAGACACATGCACCCCAATGTTCATTGCAGCACTATTTACAATAGCCAGGTCGTGGAAGCAACCTAAATGCCCATCGACAGATGAATAGATAAAGAAGATGTGGTACATATATACAATGGAGTATTACTCAGCCATAAAAAGGAACGAAATTGGGTCATTTGTTGAGACGTGGATGGATCTAGAGACAGTCATACAGAATGAAGTAAGTCAGAAAGAGAAAAACAAATATTGTATATTAACGCATATATGTGGAACCTAGAAAAATGGTACAGATGAACCGGTTTGCAGGGCAGAAACAGACACAGATGTAGAGATCAAGCATATGGACACCAAGGGGGGAAAGTGGCGGGGAGGGTGGGGGGGGTGGGATGAATTGGGAGATTGGGATTGACATATATACACTAACATGTATAAAATGGATAACTAATAAGAACCTGCTGTATAAAAAAATAAAATAAAATTCAAAAATTCAAAAAAAAAATAATGTAAACAAAGGACGTTGCAGCCATTCAACCTTCAGCCACTGCAGCAGTTTGCCCTCACCTGCACAGCGCACCCTGAGGGGGTTCAGGATGGAGAGAAAACAGGATACTGGCCATAGATAGTTAACGTACATGTCAAAGGAAGAATTTAAATAAGCCCAGACTCTTGCATCTTCTCATACACAGAAAAGTGCTAAATTCATTAACTTGGGATGTCTGGTTTTTCCTTAATTAGCAGTAATATTGATATTTTGATGTTCGACTACCTTTTTTTTTTTTTTTGCAAAAACTCCTATATATCCTGACTCCTCCCTTAGGATGTATCCCAGGCTTAAATCCTCATAATGTCCCTAAATAAAGCATAATCCTCAACTTTTAGTTGTGCATTTTTTTTCAGTCGACAGTAGTATATCAAGGCATATGCTATGAGATATGGGTTCAAATTTTTAACTGGTTTCAAATAACTGAAGAGAACTCCCAATACCATTTATTAAAAGTTCCATCTTTGTTCCACAGACTTGATGTTCTTCTATGTATTTGAATTTATTTCTGACTTTCTTTTCAATTCTATTTGTCGGTCTGTTCATGCCATTATTACAATATTCTAATTATTCAAATTCTATAGTATATTTCAATACCTGATGGGGCTAAAACCCCCATACAGCTATTTTTTTGTGGCTATTCTTTTACTTTTCATGTAAATTTTAGAAACAGCTTGTCTGGTCTTATGGGGAAAAATACCTGATCTCATTAAATTCATACCTTAGCCAAGGGAGAACCAACATCTTTGTGTTGTCTTCTTATCCAAGAACATATCTATCCATTTGTCAAAGTCTCCTTTTGGCTCTGTAGGGGAGCAGAATTTGCCACCCTAAAATATGTCTCTACAGCATATTGCTTTAGCCTGGTTATTTTCTGAGAAAAGGCAGACTTTACATATTATTTAATTTTTGTTTGATTTTCTGTTACTCTCTGTCAATTAAATTCTTAGATCAGCCAGAGGAACTTTGAAATGAAAAGGAAAATTTCTTCCTCCTCTACAGCTCCTTCAAGAATGTTTTAATGTTTTCCCCACTCATCTATTTCTATTGATTTTGTAAAAAGGTACTTTCTCTTCCATGTATCTAATGGTTGCTGTACATATAATAACTATTGATTTTTTGTATTTTAATTTTATATCCTATTACTTTATTAAATTATCTATTTATTCTCATGGGCTGTACGGGAATATAGTCATATTTTCTGCAAATAAAAAGTTTTACTCTTTTCAAGTCTTGCAATCTAATGTTGTCATTGTGCTAGCTAATACCTTTAATACAAGAAAACAGTATGGGGAAAGTGGACTCATTTTCTTGTTCTTAACTTTAAGGGGATACCTCCACTATTTTCACATCAGTTTTGGAATGTGTATATATAATACACATTATATATACACATATTTACATATGTACACATTGTATGTTTTAGAGGTGTATATATACATGTATTCATTCTATCAATTTGTATTTTATTAAATGTTGAATTTTGTCAAATGCCTTTTTAACATCTATGAGCTTGTCCATATGAGTTTTCTCTGTAAATGATTAATGTTTTCTAATACTGAACCATTCACATATTCCTGGAATAAACTCTACTTGATCATAATGTATTAATTTTTAAATGTAGTGTTGGATCTTTTTTTTTTTTTTTTTTTTTTGCAGTACGCAGGCCTCACACTGTTGTGGCCTCTCCCACTGCAGGGCACAGGCTCCGGACGCGCAGGCTCAGCGGCCATGGCTCACGGGCCCAGCTGCTCCGCAGCATGTGGGATCTTCCCAGACCAGGGCACGAACCCATGTTCCCTGCATCAGCAGGCAGACTCTCAACCACTGCGCCACTAGGGAAGCCCTGGATCTTTTCTTAATAATTTATTTAGGACTTTTAAATTGATATCCATGTTTGCTGTTGTTTTGATTCTAAAATAGCATTCAAAATTTTCCTTTTGTTTCTATGCTCTAGAACAGCTCAAATAGTTTTCTGAGGGTCACATCTTTGGCAACTTTTTTTTTAATGAAATCTGGTCTGTTAAGACTTTGTCTTCCTAGGGTCATCTTTGGTAAATTATATTTTCATAGAGATTATCCATTTCAAGTCTTCAAACTTCTTTGCATTTAATTGTATAAATCAATTTCTTATGATTATTAAAATTCTATTTCTGGATTATTCTCTTTTGTTATTTTGTATTTTGAGTATTTATGCTGTCGCCCCTAGCTACTAGTTTTTCTAACTCCAAAATCAGCAAACTTTTTTGTACAGGGGCTGATAGTAAATATTTTAGGCTTTGCAGACCAAGCACATTATGTAGGTACTTATATAAAAGAGAAACAATTTTCTACAAGATTTTTATTGATGACATTCATAATATAATATAGTAATACTATATTAAGTACTTTTTTTAAAAAAGTAATATTGATCCACTAATGAGAAAAAGGGAATTCTTTTTTAGGAGATAAAATTTCACTTAATTGGGGTTCAAAGTGTGTGTTTCCTGTCATTCAAAACATTACAAATGTTCATCTGTTAATGCTGATCTGTAATGAGATTTACATGTTTCATATTTGAAAGTGCCTTTTTACACAGATGGGTACTGCCAAATTCTGATATCAATCCATGAGCATCTGATTTTAATTAAGTATATTAATCACTGGGAAGGCATTTATAGAATTCTATTAAATTCTCTGATATTTGCCTTTTAGCATGTCATTACTTTGCAGACTAAACACTTGCAATTGAAGGTTAGGTGGAAGCTCCTCAACTACACAGTTAAATAAATTTTGAAATAAGAATTTTTTTTTGCATTTGCATCGAGGTCCAAAAAAGAGCTTCTGGAACTTTAGTTTGAGCTCACAAAATTTATCTGCTGAAAGGCTGCATGGGGATGGAGGCCTAACTTCTTGTTTTAACTGTTGACACCACAAGAAGTATAGAAAGTGTTAGGTTGTTGTTGAAATGATTTTACCTGCTCTAAAGGCCAATGTCCAGGGTCATTCAGTACTTGATAACAGTAGTTAAAGGTGGTTCTCCTCATTCAGAAATATTTCAATCTTGGCCCTGAGCTCAAAAAAATTTGCAATAAAGTGTTATCACTGCTAAATCATTGAAGTGTGGTAGAGCAGGTCAGGATATTCTGCTCCTATTTCTGACAAAAATTCACAAAACTGATGATGGTTAAGTGCATAAGAATAAATGAAGTTCACTGTTGACACTACTGGTTTTATAACACATGATAGATTCAAGCACTTTCTGCAAAGTACCTGCTGATAATACAATTTGTACAACTATGCCTTTTAATGCTCCACATATATTTTTACTATCAATTGTAACACATCTTAGCAGATTCCATCTTAGGTTGTGCTGAATCAGTGTTTTCTCATTGTCTTTGAAAATAACCTCTTCCGTACTTGTCACAGGCAGACTATTCACAAAGGCTAAATCTTCAAACTTCGCACTGACTCTGAATAAACAACTGAACAGTATTGGTAATATTTATTTACTCACTGAGAGAGACGGAAGACCACTCAATCTTCTGCCTTGTTGTTTTTTTTTGTTTGTTTTTTTTTTGTGGTATGTGGGCCTCTCACTGTTGTGGCCTCTCCCGTTGTGGAGCACAGGCTCCGGACACGCAGGCTTAGTGGCCATGGCTCACGGGCCCAGCCACTCCGCGGCATGTGGGGTCTTCCTGGACTGGGGTACGAACTCGTGTCCCCTGCGTCGGCAGGCAGACTCTCAACCATTGCGCCACCAGGGAAGCCCCATATGTGTCATTTTTAAATACCTTATTGTAATTTCCTATCTACTTAACTGCTGCTATGAGGGTCACAGGGACCCTCGTTTGTAGGAAGAATGACGCCGCAACTCTTATGAAGCTATAGTAGGAAGCAAGATTTGAAAGCACTGGCAGGTTTTACATTAAATATACTGTAGAGCTATCTATTCTATCATCTGCCACCATGTCTAAAATACCTCTGTAGTCCAAACTCATTTATTTGGGTTTTAATTTCTTCTTTAGTCCACTATTAAACTGGACTAGCACCACACAATCTATTAATGGCAATACCTGATCAGAAAGGAGCTGGCATTGACATTTGGAAGCAAAGAGCCCAGAAAAGAGCAAATTGCAGTCAAGAAGGGATGAGGGGTACCTGGTGCTCAACAACAGGCTGAAAAGTCAGGTCATCGATGGCACTTCTTAGTATCTTAAGCAACAACTGTCATTTGTACATCTGTTTTCCTCAGATAATTCCACCTTATAAGTCATAAAAAGTTGGAAAAAGTAATAGCTAATGCTTATTATTACAGTCTTTAAAGACACATCTGTGTTCATTTGGTTTTTATGATGCTGTGATCCTTATACAAACACACACACTGTATAAACAAGGTTCAGGGGTGAGGCAAACACCTTGTTCCACAAAACAGCCAGGCACTTTCACCGTCTTTCTGTACAGATGAGGTAGGGCTGGGGTTGCAACGTCATGCCTAACCTGGGCTTCAGATTTGGAACCAGTTCATGTGGAAAATGCAAGTGAAATCGCTGAAGCAATGTTGTAAAAAACAGGAACATTTCCATCCGAGCCAGCTGTTCTCCAAGACAATGTCTTCTCCCTCAACATAAAAAACAGGCATAATAATTTTTCTAAATCCACAATATTTACCAAAATTTATGTCTAATACGTACCATTCAAGAAACCTGGAATTTAAAGAAACTTAGAGGAAGTTATGTTTATTTTATTCATTACTTTTTAATAAATTTATTTATTTATTTATTTTTGGCTGCGTCAGGTCTTCATTGCTGCTCAAGGGCTTTCTTTAGTTACGGCGAGCGGGGGTTCCTCTTCATTGCAGTGCACAAGCTTCTCATTGCAGTGGCTTCTCTTGTTGCGGAGCATGGGCTCTAAGCCCATAGGCTTCAGTAGTTGTGACTCGTGGACTCAGTAGTTGTGGCTCATGGGCTCTAGAGCACAGGCTCAGTAGTTGTGGCAGATGGGCTTAGTTGTTCCATGGCATGTGGGATCTTCCCAGACCAGGGCTTGAACCCATGTCCCCTGCATTGGCAGGCAGATTCTTTTTTTCTTTTTTATAACATCTTTATTGGAGTATAATTGCTTTACAATGGTGTGTTAGTTTTTGCTTTATAACAAAGTGAAGCAGTTATACATATGCATATGTTCTCATATCTCTTCCCTCTTGCGTCTCCCTCCCTCCCACCCTCCTATCCCACCCCTCCAGGCAGTCAAAAGCACCGAGCTGATCTCCCTGTGCTATGCGGCTGCTTCCCACTAGCTATCTATTTTACATTTGTAGTGTACATATGTCCATGCCACTCTCTCGCTTTTTCACAGCTTATCCTTCCCACTCCCCATATCTTCAAGTCCATTCTATAGTAGGTCTGTGTCTTTATTCCTGTCTTACCACTAGGTTCTTCATGACATTTTTTTTTCTTAAATTCCATATATATATGTTAGCATATGGTATTTGTCTTTCACTTTCTGACTTATTTTACTCTGTATGACAGACTCTAGGTCCATCCACCTCATTACAAATAGCTCAATTTCGTTTCTTTTTATGGCTGAGTAATAATATTCATTGTATATATGGGCCACATCTTCTTTATCCATTCGTCCGATGATGGACACTTAGGTTGTTTCCATCTCACGGCTATTGTAAATAGAGCTGCAATGAACATTTTGGTACATGACTCTTTTTGAATTATGGTTTACTCACGGTATATGCCCAGTAGTGGGATTGCTGGGTCATATGGTAGTTCTATTTGTAGTTTCTTAAGGAACCTTCATACTGTTCTCCATAGTGGCTGTAACCAATTCACATTCCCACCAGCAGTGCAAGAGTGTTCCCTTTTCTCCACATCCTCTCCAGCATTTATTGCTTCTAGATTTTTTGAAGATGGCCATTCTGACTGGTGTGAGGGGATACCTCACTGTAGTTTTGATTTGCATTTCTCTAATGATTAATGATGTTGAGCATTCTTTCATGTGTCTGTTGGCAATCTGTATATCTTCTTTGGAGAAATGTCTATTTAGGTCTTCTGCCCATTTTTGGATTGGATTGTTTTTTGTCACTGAGCTGCATGAGCTCCTTATAAATTTTGGAGATTAATCCATTTTCAGTTGCTTCATTTGCAAATATTTTCTCCCATTCTGAGTGTTGTCTTCTGGTCTTGTTTATGGTTTCCTTTGCTGTGCAAAAGCTTTGAAGTCTCATTAGGTCCCATTTGTTTATTTTTGTTTTTATTTCCACTTCTCTAGGAGGTAGGTCAAAAAGGATCTTGCTGTGATTTATGTCATAGAGTGTTCTGCCTATGTTTTCCTCTAAGAGTTTGATAGTTTCTGGCCTTACATTTAGGTCTTTAATCCATTCTGAGCTTATCTTTGTGTATGGTGTTAGGGAGTGTTCTAATCTCATACTTTTACATGTACCTGTCCAGTTTTCCCAGCACCACTTACTGAAGAGGCTGTCCTTTCTCCACTGTACAGTCCTGCCTCCTTTGTGCATGGCTTTATCTCTGGGCTTTCTATCCTGTTCCATTGATCTATATTTGTTTTTGTGCCAGTACCATATTGTCTAGATTACTGTAGCTTTGTAGTATAGTCTGAAGTCAGGGAGCCTGATTCCTCCAGCTCCGTTTTTTGTTCTCAAGCTTGCTTTGGCTATTCAGGGTCTTTTGTGTTTCCATACAAATTGTGAAATTTTTTGTTCTAGTTCTGTGAAAAATGCCAGTGGTAGTTTGATAGGGATTGCATTGAATCTGTAAGATTGCTTTGGGTAGTAGAGTCATTTTCACAATGTTGATTCTTCCAATCCAAGAACATGGCATATCTCTCCATCTATTTGTATCATCTGTAATTTCTTTCATCAGTGTCTTATAATTTTCTGCATACAGGTCTTTTGTCTCCTTAGATAGGTTTATTCCTAGATATTTTATTCTTTTTGTTGCAATGGTAAATGGGAGTGTTTTCTTGAGTTCACTTTCAGATTTCTCATCATTAGTGTATAGGAATGCCAGAGATTTCTGTGCATTAATTTTGTATCCTGCTACTATACCAAAATCATTGATTAGCTCTAGTAGTTTTCTGGTAGCATCTTTAGGATTCTCTATGTATAGTATGTCATTTGCAAACAGTGACAGCTTTATTTCTTCTTTTCTGATTTGGATTCCTTTTATTTGCTTTTCTTCTCTGATTGCTGTGGCTAAAACTTCCAAAACTATGTTGAATAAGAGCGGTGAGAGTGAGCAACCTTGTCTTGTTCCTGATCTTAGTGGAAATGCTTTCAGTTTTTCACCACTGAGGACAATGTTGGCTGTGGGTTTGTCATATATGGCCTTTACTATGTTGAGGAAAGTTCCCTCTATGCCTACTTTCCGCACGGTTTTTATCATAAATCGGTGTTGAATTTTGTCGAAAGCTTTCTCTGCATCTCTTGAGGTGACCATATGGTTTTTCTCCTTCTATTTGTTAACATGGTGTATCACGTTGATTGATTTGCATATATTGAAGAATCCTTGCGTTCCTGGAATAAACCCCACTTGATCATGGTGTATGATCCTTTTAATGTGCTACTGGATTTTGTTTGCTAGTATTTTGTTGAGGATTTTTGCATCTATGTTCATCAGTGATATTGGCCTGAGTTTTCTTTCTTTGTGACATCCTTGTCTGGTTTTGGTATCAGGGTGATGGTGGCCTCATAGAATGAGTTTGGGAGTGTTCCTCCCTCTGCTATATTTTGGAAGAGTTTAAGAAGGATAGGTGTTAGCTCTTCTCTAAATGTTTGATAGAATTCGCCTGTGAAGCCATCTGGTCCTGGGATTTTGTTTGTTGGAAGATTTTTAATCACAGTTTCAATTTCAGTGCTTGTGACTGGTCTGTTCATATTTTCTATTGCTTCCTGATTCAGTCTTGGCAGGTTGTGCATTTCTAAGAATTTGTCCATTTCTTCCAGGTTGTCCATTTTATTGGCATAGAGTTGCTTGTAGTAATGTCTCATGACGTTTTGTACTTCTGCAGTGTCAGTTGTTACTTCTCCTTTTTCATTTCTAACTCTATTGATTTGACTCTTCTCCCTTTTTTTCTTGATGAGTCTGGTTTATCAATTTTGTTTACCTTCTCAAAGAACCAGCTTTTAGTTTTATTGATCTTTGCTATCATTTCCCTCATTTCTTTTTCATGTATTTCTTATCTGATTTTTATGATGTCTTTCCTTTTACTAACTTTGGGGTTTTTTTTCCTTCTTCTTTCTCTAATTACTTTAGGTGCAAGATTAGGTTGTTTATTCGAGATGTTTCCTGTTTCGTAAGGTAGGATTGTATTGCTATAAACTTCCCTCTTAGAACTGCTTTTCTGCATCCCATAGATTTTGAGTCGTCGTGTCTCCATTGTCATTTGTTTCTAGGTATTTTTTGATTTCCTCTTTGATTTCTTCAGTGATCACTTCGTTATTAAGTAGTGTATTGTTTAGCCTCCATGTGTTTGTATTTTTTACAGATCTTTTCCTGTAACTGATATCTAGTCTCATAGCGTTGTGGTCGGAAAAGATACTTGATACAATTTCAATTTTCTTAAATTTACCAAGGCTTGATTTGTGACCCAAGATATGATCTATCCTGGAGAATGTTCCATGAGCACTTGAGAAAAATGTGTATTCTGTTGTTTTTGGATGGAATGTCCTATAAATATCAATTAAGTCCATCTTGTTTAATGTATCATTTAAAGCTTGTGTTTCCTTATTTATTTTCATTTTGAATGATCTGTCCATTGGTGAAAGTGGGGTGTTAAAGTCCCCTACTATGAATGTGTTACTGTCGATTTCCCCTTTTACAGCTGTTAGTATTTGCCTTATGTATTGAGGTGCTCCTATGTTGGGTGCATAAATATTTACCATTATTATATATTCTTCTTGGATCGATCCCTTGATCATTATGTAGTGTCCTTCTTTGTCTCTTCTAATAGTCTTTATTTTAAGGTCTATTTTGTTTGATATGAGAACTGCTACTCCAGCTTTCTTTCGGTTTCCATTTGCATGGAGTATCTTTTTCCATCCCCTTACTTTCAGTCTGTATGTGTCTCTAGGTCTGATGTGGGTCTCTTGTAGACAGCTTATATATGGGTCTTGTTTATGTATCCATTTAGCCAATCTGTGTCTTTTGATGGGAGCATTATTCCATTTACATTTCAGGTAATTATCGATATGTATGTTCCTATTCCCATTTTCTTAATTGTTTTGGGTTCGTTATTGAAGGTCTTTTCCTTCTCTTGTGTTTCTTGCCTAGAGAAGTTCCTTTAGCATTTGTTGTAAAAGATGGTTTGGTGGTGCTGAACTCTCTCAGTTTTTGCTAGTCTGTAAAGGTTTTAATTTCTCCATCAAATCTGAATGAGATCCTTGCTGGGTAGAGTAATCCTGGTTGCAGGGTTTTCTCCTTCATCACTTTAAATATGTCCTGCCAGTCCCTTCTGGCTTGCAGAGTTTCTGCTGAAAGATCAGCTGTTAACCTTATGGGGGTTCCCTTGTGTGTTATTTGTTGTTTTTCCCTTGCTGCTTTTAATATGTTTTCCTTGTATTTAATTTTTGACAGTTTGATTAATATGTGTCTTGGCAAATTTCTCCTTGGATTTATCCTGTATGGGACTCTCTGTGCTTCCTGGACTTGATTAACTATTTCCTTTCCCATATTAGGGAAGTTTTCAACTATAATCTCTTCAAATATTTCTCAGTCCCTTTCTTTTTCTCTTCTTCTTCTGGAACCCCTATAATTCGAATGCTGGTGCACTTAATGTTGTCCCAGAGGTCTCTGAGACTGTCCTCAGTTCTTTTCATTCTTTTTTCTTTATTCTGCTCTGCAGTAGTTATTTCCGCTATTTTATCTTCCAGGTCACTTATCCGTTCTTCTGCCTCAGTTATTCGGCTATTGATCCCTTCTAGAGTATTTTTAATTTCATTTATTGTGTTGTTCATTGTTGCTTGTTTCATCTTTAGTTCTTCTAGGTCCTTGTTTAATGTTTCTTGTATTTTGTCTATTCTATTTCCAAGAATTTGGATCATCTTTACTATCATTATTCTGAATTCTTTTTCAGGTAGACTGCCTATTTCCTCTTCATTTGTTAGTTCTGGTGGGTTTTTATCTTGCTCCTTCATCTGCTGTGTGTTTTTCTGTCTTCTCATTTTGCTTATCTTACTGTGTTTGGGGTCTCCTTTTTGCAGGCTGCAGGTTCGCAGTTCCCGTTGTTTTCGGTGTCTGTCCCCAGTGGCTAAAATTGGTTCAGTGGGTTGTGTAGGCTTCCTGGTGGAGGGGACTAGTGCCTGTGTTCTGGTGGATGAGGCTGGATCTTGTCTTTCTGATGGGCAGGTCCACGTCTGGTGGTGTGTTTCGGGGTGTCTGTGGACTTATTATGATTTTACACAGCCTCTCTGCTAATGGGTGGGGTTGTGTTCCTGTCCTGCTAGTTGTTTGGCATAGGGTGTCCAGCACTGTAGCTTGCTGGTCGTTGAGTGAAGCTGGGTGCTGGTGTTGAGATGGGGATCTCTGGGAGATTTTCGCCGTTTGATATTATGTGGAGCTGCAAGGTCTCTTGTGGACAAGTGTCCGGAAGTTGGCTCTCCTACCTCAGAGGCACAGCACTGACCCCTGGGTGCAGAACGAAGAGCCTTTCATCCACATGGCTCAGAATAAAAGGGAGAAAAAGATGAAAGAGAGAAAGAGAGAAAGAGAGAGAGAGAGAGAGAGAGAGAGAAAGAAAGAAAGAAAGGAAGGAAGGAAGAAAGGAAGGAAGGAAGGAGGGAGTGATGGAGGGAGGGAGGGAGGAAGGAGGGCAGGAAGGAAAGAAAGAAAGAAGATAAAATAAAGTAAGATAAAATAAAGTTATTAAAATAAAATTAATTATTAAGAAAAAAACAAACAAAATGGGCGGATAGAACCCTAGGACAAATGGTGGAAGCAAAGCTATAAAGACAAAATCTCACACAGAAGCATACACATACACACTCACAAAAAGAGGAAAAGGGGAAAAAAAATAATAATTCTTGCTCTCAAAGTCCACCTCCTCTATTTGGGATGATTCATTGTCTATTCAGGTATTCCACAGATGCAGGGTACATCAAGTTGATTGTGGAGCTTTAATCTGCTCCTTCTGAGCTTCTGGGAGAGATTTCCCTTTCTCTTCTTTGTTCTCACAGCTCCCGGGGCTCAGCTTTGGATTTGGCCCCGCTTCTGCGTGTAGGTCGCTGGAGGGCGTCTGTTCTTCACTCAGACAGGATGGAGTTAAAGGAGCAGCTGCTTCGGGGACTCTGGCTCACTCAGGCCGGGCGGAGGGAGGGGTACAGAGTGTGGGGTGAGCCTGCGGCGGCAGAGGTCGGCATGACGTTGCACCAGCCTGAGGTGCACCATTCTGCATTCTCCTGGGGAAACTGCCCCTGGATCCCGGGACCCTGGCAGTGGCAGGCTGCACAGGCTCCCCGGAAGGGGGGTGTGGATAGTGACCTGTGCTCGCACACAGGCTTCTTGGTGGCAGCAGCAGCAGCCTTAGCATCTCATGCCCATCTCTGGGGTCCGTGCTTTTAGTCGTGGCTCACGCCCGTCTCTGGACCTCCTTTAAGCAGCGCTCTTAATCCCCTCTTCTCATGCACCAGGAAACAAAGAGGGAAGAAAAAGTCTCTTGCCTCTTCGGCAGGTACAGACTTTTCCCCAGACTCCCTCCCGGCTAGCCATGGTGCACTAACCCCCTGCAGGCTGTGTTCATGCCGCCAACCCCAGTCCTCTCCCTGCGCTCCGACCGAAGCCCGAGCCTCAGCTCCCAGCCTCGTCCGCCCCAGTGGGTGAGCAGACAAGCCTCTCTGGCTCGTGAGTGCCGGTCGGCACCAATCATCTGTGCGGGAATCTCTCCGCTTTGCCCTCCGCATCCCTGTTGTTGTGCTCTCCTCCGCAGCTCCGAAGCTTTCCCCCTCCGCCACCTGCAGTCTCTGCCTGCGAAGGGGCTTCCTAGTGTTTGGAAAGCTTTCCTCCTTCACAGCTCCCTCCCACTGGTGCAGGTCCCATCCCTATCCTTTTGTCTCTGTTTATTCTTTTTTCTTTTGCCCTACCCAGGTACGTAGGGACTTTCTTGCCTTTTGGGAGGTCTGAGGTCTTCTGCGAGCATTCAGTAGGTGCTCTGTAGGAGTTGTTCCACGTGTAGATGCATTTCTGGTGTGTCTGTGGGGAGGAAGGTGATCTCCGCGTCTTACTGTTCCACCATCATCCCTCTGTTTCTAGCTTTTTATATGATGGCCATTCTGACTGGTGTGAGATTATATCTCATTGTAGTTTTGATTTGTATTTCTCTAATGATTAATGATGTTGAACATTCTTTCATGTGTTTGTTGGCAATCTGTATATCTTCTTTGGAGAAATGTCTATTTAGGTCTTCTGGCAGGTGGATTCTTAACCACTGCGCCACCAGGGAAGCGTGGAAGTTATATTTATTAAAGGATTTTCTTAAGCCGCAAAGAATAGAAATTGGCACTCTGGTTCCCAGAGGCCATTTCTTCATCTTCTTTTGTAAGGTCATGTACTGTTGTAAGCTCATTAGTTCTATTCTCCACTTCCTTTGCATGTGGCAACAGAGCCTGAGATATGCCATGAAAGATGTGAGGTGTGACACTTTGTTCTCTTGACCCAGGAGAAGTCCATTTCATTTCAAATGACTGCATGTGTACCCTTCCCCAGTGAAAGGATTTTTCCAGTCCATCTTCCATGGGTCTCGTGATCTGTGTACTTGTTCACAGGAGATGCAATATTTTTGGAGATGAGGTATAAGAATTGAGAGCCAAGAGAGCTAGATTCTAGTTTCACTTCAAGTTATGATGCCATTCCTGTCCCTGGGTCTCAGTCTCTCAAGCTGCCTGTTACTGATTTCTAGCTCTACAAGTTTTGATTACAAGCCAAAATCCACAAGCAAGAAAGTTTCAGAAAAAGCCAGAGCTTCTCATCAATTTCTTTCTAGCTACTAAATTATGGCTTATTTTGAGTAGAAAGAGGTGTTAATGAGCTCTAATTAAACCATTCTCTCCTGTAAGATTCAATACTGTTTTCAGAGTTGGGATATTAACTCTACAAGAGAATGCTTCAGATTAAGGTATTATACATGATAAATCAGCATTATACTTTTTCCTAACGTTATGCCCCTTTGAAAGTTCTCTTACCTAGGGAAAAGGGAACCAAAGCTTCCTTCTTGGCAAAATATCCATTGCTGTCCAGAAATCGGTCTGGATAGAATATTTCTGGGTCTCTCCAATACTTTTCATCGAAGTGTACAGAATAAAGATTTGTAATTACTGTTGTGCCTTTAGGAATGGAATAACCACGTACAACTGCATCCTCAGAGGTTGCATGGAAAATCCCTAATGGCACTATATTACAGAATCTTAAAACTTCATGTAAAACTGCCTCAGTATAAGGCATTTTGCATTTGTCATCCCAAGAAGGTGTCCCACTGGGTCCTATAATTAAATCAATCTCTTTCTGAACTTGTCCTGTAAGAGAAAAAGTGTTCAAGTTATTATGCACTTCTTAGAATTATATCTAAAGTAATTTCCCTTTAGGATAAAACAAAAGATAACCTGTAGTAAGCCAACAAGGTATGGGTACACCCAGATTCAGATTTTTCATTATCTGGGAGTTCTATTTAAATATGTGCCACATATCTTATACAACCAGTACCCAACACTCTAAGTAATTTTGTTGTGAAAAACACATTATAAGTAATAAAAATAAAAATTAAACAAATCTAGAATTAGAATAACAACACTCTCAGCAAGGAAAAGAGTGAAGCATAGAAACTTAAATTAAAAAAAACTAGGGTTGGGACTTCCCCGGCAGGCCAGGGGTTAAGACTCCATGCTTCCACTGCAGCAAGCATGGGTTCAATCCCTGGTTGGGGAACTAAGATCCTGCATGCAGCATGGTGTAGCCGAAAAACAACAACAACCACCACCACCAGGGTTCAGGTCCCAGCTCAGCACTAGAAGGGAGTGAGCAAATCAGTCACTCAGCCTTTTCCCTCATTTATGAAATAGGTATTATAAGACATCTCTGAGGTTTTTATACGAATTTAGATAACAGTTTTGAAAACCTTATAGCTATTCAATGCTTCTCTTTTTGGATAGCACAGCAGGAGTTCCTAAATAGAATGCCTTGTACAAGGCCAAAGACTCTAAAACATGTGTGAGCCTTAAATGTAAGAACAGACCTTGAGATCACTGGAATCCTTACCTTGAATGTTAGGATAAAGGGCCATGAAAAGAATTGCCCACCGAAGCACATTGGTTGTAGTTTCAGTTCCAGCAATGATGAGTTCACCCACAGAGAAAATCAGGTTTTCTTTGGAGAAAGTAGATGATGGGTCATTTTTACCTTGATCCATCTCATCTAAATAAGCATCAACAAAATGCTGAGGTAACTGAGGCTTTCTGTTGATGGAAACTTTTTCAATAAGCCTGGAGAGAAAGTCATAGACCACAGCTGCATTTCTAAACAGTTGCTGATGTTTTCCAAAAGGTAAGATGCCAATCCATGGAAAGGCATTATAGAGGAAGACTGAGGCGTCGGTGGCTAGTTCCACATTTTCACTAAATAACTCAATCATGTGCTGAAAATCAGTGTCTTCATAAGTGAATCGTTCTCCAAAAATTATCAGATTGGTTATGTTTGAAACGGCATTTGTTATTAATTGTTTAAAGTCAAAAGGGCTACCATTGTATGTTTCAATAGCATCAATGAAAAATTTGGTTTCTTCTAAGATTTTAGATTCAAAAGACTTTTGACCATATCCAAAACAGCGAAAGCTGTTTACAGCTAATTTTCTGTGATCAACCCATCCTCGGCCATATCTGGAATTGAGTAAGCCTAAAAAGAAAAAGGGATGGTTAGTCATTCTTCTCCAAATTATCTTTCTATGATACTATTAAAAAATTTTATCATTCCTACATCCCTGTATCTAACAGCTAAAAATACTATGCAGGGAAGAAAAAAAAAAAAAAGATGGTTATTCATTCTTCTCCAAATTTCCTATAAAACGAAAACTAGACCCAGTAGTTAAGCCCTATTCTTTACTCCTCATTAGCCATGGAATATTATAAACAGATAAAGCTTATCCATACTTCTCATCTGGGCACAGGCAAAAAAGACCTATAATCTCCCACCACAAGAAACTGAACTGTCTTCTGTAATTCAACCTGGGTGAGCAAGGCCTTGGGTGACCTTATTATCCAACTTCTATTATAAGCCTAATTTACAAAAGACGAATGACTGTGTGTTCTATGGGCAAAATTTTATCCTGGACTAAACACATACCTGAGAAATCATCCTTCTTGAATTAGAAATTTCCTGCTTTAAGAGACTAGATTTTAGAATACAAATTTCCTCCCATTAAAGGCATATGTTACCTAATACTATAACTGGAAGTGGCAAGGATGGCCTGAATGAGGTGTCAACGTAGTGGAAATACTCAAGCCAAAAGCAGGTGCTAGGGACTGAATGTTTGTGCCACCACAACATTCAAATGTTGAAGCCTAATCCCCAATGTGATGGTATTAGGAAATTAGGTATTTGGGAAATAATTATGTAATGAGCCCTTATGAATGAGCTTTAGTGCCATTATAAGAAGGGATGTAGGAAGAGATGACTGCTCTTGGTTATCTGAGGATACAAGGAGAAGACGGCAGTCTGCAAGCCAAGAAGCAGGCTCTTTCCAGACACTGTTCTGCTAGTACCTTGATCTTGAATTTCCTAGCCTCCAGATCTGATAGAATAACTGTCTGTTGTTGAAGCCACTTAGTCTATATATTTTTGTTATAGCAGCCCAAACTAAGGGGACAAACATGAAACTCAAACTTCTAATATTGATATTGCTTGCCTTGAAATCTCAGTCTCCACAGTATACTCTGCTGTTCTGATATGTCTACTATGGAATATTTTCCCTTTAAATCGATTATCAAGAAAAAAACTTCTTCAGCATATATATTTCTGTAACGTGTAGTTTACTTGGAATTTCATTCATAATTGGTACATAGGTATACCTATGATGAAAAATGTCATGTTCTCTTGTCTACATGAAGTACCTATGTAATTTACATTTCAACAACTTTTGTGCAACAGTTTTTGAATTTGGAACTTATGATGAAATTAACCATACATAAGGGGGCCTTTAACGCTGTGCAGCAATTTTTTTTTTTTTTTTTTTTTTTTTTTTTGCGGTACGCGGGCCTCTCACTGCTGTGGCCTCTCCCGTTGCGGAGCACAGGCTCCGGACGCGCAGGCCCAGCGGCCATGGCTCACGGGCCCAGCCGCTCTGCGGCATATGGAATCTTCCCGGACCGGGGCACGAACCCGTGTCCCCTGCATCGGCAGGCGGACTCTCAACCACTGCGCCACCAGGGAAGCCCATGTGCAGCAATTTTATATGCCATATTCCATTCTCTTTTCTATACTCCCAGATGACTATTCATTCAACATAATGTATTTCTGGAGCTAAAGTGTCTTAGATATATCAGTGAACAAAAGAGGCAAAGATGGCTATTTCTCATGGACCTTACATACTAGTGAGGAGAGACAAACAAATTATAGAGCAAGGAAGGAGACATAGGGTGGTCAGGAAAAGCCTCAGTGAGAAGGTGACATAAGTAAAGACACAGGAGATGGGAGTGAGTCAAGCAGATATTCAGGGAAAGATCACTGCAGGTAGAGAGAACCAGTGCAAAGGCACTGAGATAAAAGCAAGCCCAAGAGAAATGTATGCATATGGGATACATGTGCATAATATATGCATACAGTTACACACAAGAAGGTACACAGGAGCCTGATTATAACCTTATACTGGCCAGTCTGTGTGCCTAGGCATGGGCTGAACCCGCCTAAAGGGCCACTTTTTCCTATTCAAACAGTGGGTTTATGGTGGCTCTGATTTCTCACTTCCAAGTTCAGTGCATATGCATCTTAAAATAACACATCTAGGGAATTCCCTGGTGGTCCAATGGTTAGGACTCCACGCTTTCACTGCTGAGGGCCCAGGGTCAGTCCCTGGTTGGGAACTAATATCCCGCAAACTGGGCAGTGCAGCCAAAAAAAAAGAGAAAGAAACCACATCTAATTTTCTTTCTGTTTTTAAAAAAAAATAAATTTATTTATTTATTTATGGCTGCGTTGGGTCTTTGTTGCTGCACGCGGGCTTTCTCTAGCTGCGTCAAGCAGGGTCTACTCTTCGTTGTGGTGCACAGGTTTCTCATTGTGGTGGCTTCTCTTGTTGCGGAGCACAGGCTCCAGGAGCACAGGCTTCAGTAGTTGTGGCACACGGGCTTCAGTAGTTGTGGCTCATGGGCTCAGTAGTTGTGGCTCACAGAAAGCATGCTCAGTAGTTGTGGTGCACAGGCTTAGTTGCTCCATGGCATGTAGGATCTTCTCGGACCAGGGCTCAAACCCATGTCCCCTGCACTGGCAGGCAGATTCTTAACCACTGCACCACCAGGGAAGCCCAACACATCTAATTTTCTACTTATTTTTAATCTTACTATTTCTTTAAAAGTCTTAAGTTGAATGCATGTTTTTTCTTTCTTTATGATAAAAACAGTCTAAACTATAAGTTTATAGCTTCAAAAAACATACAGTTTATCCTAAATATTACTCTGATCACATCATACATTTTCATAATTTCTTTAAAGGTCTTCTATTGTAATTGTGGTATAATTTCTTCTTTGGCCTAATTATTACTTGGAAGAGTATTTAAGAAGCTGGAGATTTGCTTTTTATTTATATTATTGCTTTCAAGTGTCATCATGCCCTGGCCTAAGAATTTGGCCTTTAAAACTGGTGTTTTCTTTGCATTAATTGATTTGCTTTGCAATTTAATATATGGTTAATTTTTATTTTGTTCCTTTTCAATCAATGTCTTCTTTAGTCTATGTAACCAAGATACTGTTGAATTTTTCTTTCAAATGAAGCGTGAAGCTCTCATTGAACTGGAAAATTTTGGAGATAAAAACTCTTATACTATTAAGTATGAAAACGGATGTATCTGACGTCAACATTCTATTTTAGGCTTTCTGTTGCTGCTTTCGTCTCATCCGTTCTGTTAACTTTCAGCCTTTCTCCCTTGTTGAATATGCAGTCATCCGACACTGATCAACACTAAACCATAGAGAATACTAGTCCTTCACATAAACCCACAATTCTTCATTTACATATCATATTAATTAGTAAAGAAAGGCTGTTTCAGGGTCTATAAGCTTATAAGTAAAATAATAGTAAAATGTCACCAAGCGCTCAAGACTAGCTTCAAAGATACTTTTGATTCAAGTATGTGTGCATGTGTATGTATTCTTAACCTGTTTCACAAAACCTGCACATATTATTAAGTGCTAATTCTTTAAAACATTATTTACAATATTTATTAGAACTGGATTACAACAGTAGAATTAGTATGTACTGGCCTAAAATATGAATGTAACGCAGCCTGAAAGGTTCTCAAATATTAGGGTCTGTAACCTAAATTAACTAATTAATACTTTCTTGTTAATCAGTACAACAGAATCCAATCTCTATGTACTAAATTTACATAAAATAAGAAATGTGGGGACTTCCCTGGTGGCACAGTGGTTAAGAATCCGCCTGCAAATGCAGGGGACACGGGTTCAAGCCCTGGTCAAAGAAGATCCCACATGCCGCGGAGCAACTAAGCCCATGTGCCACAACTACTGAGCCTGCACTCTGTGAGCCACAACTACTGAGTCCATGTGCCACAACTACTGAAGCCCGTGTGCCTAGAGCCCATGATCTGCAACAAGAGAAGCCACTGCAATGAGAAGCCCGGGCACCACAACAAAGAGTAACCCCCACTCACCGCAACTAGAAAAAGCCCGTGCACGGCAATGGAGACCAAATGCAGCCAAAAATAAATAAATAATTTTTTTTAAAAAAGGAAATGTGACTTAAAATAGTTTAGTAAATCATTAGGTAGGTGAAAATAAACATACCTCCCATTTTTGTCATCTTCATGAATAAAGGAAGGCATGGTCTGTCTGCAAAAATTTCACTTTGATGAACAAGGCATTCCTTTACTACATCATAGCCATTTAGAACCACTGCTGATATACCTCCAAGATCCAAACTGAAGATCTTTGAGAAGAAAAGAAAAACATTTAAATGGCAAAATATATGGAGAAATATAACCACAGAAATCCACATATACTAAGTCCAGCTCTCCCAGTATTTGTTACTCCCTGAAAATGCTGGCATTTATTACTCAGCTGACAATGTTTAGAGTGCCTTCTCTCTACAAGGCACGTCAAAGACCATGATTTCATTACTCATTCAGTGGCTCAAGACATAATCTTATAAATGGTGTAATGAAAAGAGTACCAGACTCAGGAGGCCTAGGTTCTAGTTTAAGCTTTGCCATTAAACAGATACAGGACACCTGGTAGAACCCTTAAACTTTTTGGGCTTCAGGGCTGCCACAGAAAATCAAGAAATACTTGATATTTATGCTCTTTTAAAATTCATTCCAACTCAAAACATTCAATGATATCTCAGAATCTGTTTACTTCCAAGATGAATGAGGAAGTGGCTCCATCTACACATCATTTATTATTCCAGGTTTAGGTGGGGGAGGGGATTGTCAAAGGCCTGAGAGACAACTTTTGAGGTATAAAATGTTGGGGCCCAGGATATGCAACCCCAAAATATGACTCAATGGCATATTAATTATTTTGAATTAAAGTTACTGAAGAAATGGCCAACGCAAGAGGGATGCTCTAGGGAGTTCCCTGGTGGTCTAGTGGTTAGGATTTGGTGCTGTCACTGCTGTGCCCCGGGTTCGATCCCTCGTAGGGAACTGAGATCATGCAAGCTGCTCGGCACAGCCAAAATGTTAAAAAAAGAGGGACACTTTCTCTTTTTTGTCTCCCTGAAAGCAGGAAATAAATCTCTCATGTGAAAGGTATACTCCATGCATCTGGAGGTAGGACACCCTTATTGCCAAAGATAGGGAATTTGGGGGTGAGAATCCTTTTTTAAACAAATCTTGTTACTTCTTTAATGTACTGCCCAAGCACAAACTCTCTTTAGATTCTTCACCAATTGGGCACCCAAAACCAAAGTTTCTTTGTCCTGTCAATTCTTTGCAAATTTATTGGTTCTTTGTCTAAGAAGTAGAAAATCTGCCTGCTTTGGCCACTTCCTCCATCCCATGTCTGTGAAACCACCGTGTGCATGGAGTCAAATGTGTTTCTTTTTCTCCTGTTAATCTGTCTTGTGTCAATTTTATTATTAGTCCAGCCAAAAGTACTCAAGAGGGGCAGACGGGAAAACTTCCCTCTCCTCAACAAAACATACTGAAACTCACAGGCTTATTTATTTGGGCTCCTGAATTCCACGAAGTTAACAAAGAGGGCCCTATGGGAATTTGACCTTGGAGGACTGGCATCCACACATTGGCACAGGTGGCTGCCCCTCAGCTAAAAGATGGAATACCCATCCTATTCCTTGCTGAAGCTTCTCATGTGCTTCACCACAGGTTCACTTACAACGTCACACCTCCTGCAGTCTATTCTAGCTAGCCCTATATAAAGGCCTAGGGAACAATGCTGCCGTATTAGTGGGATGCAAAGATTGCTTATCCCCATCCTCTCAGTGGGTGGCTGAGAGCTTTTGAGAGCCAAAACACTGAGTCAAGCCTCATCTCTGGGCAAACAGGTAGAACAGATTTAGCTATGATTCACACTACTTTGGGGGGTGGGGTGGGAGGTACCAGGAGACTTAGCAGAGAATTGAAGTTCAGCAGAAATAGTTACAGTAGCAAAAGTGATGAAGACCTCCAAGTAGTAAAGAATCAACCAGCTGAGAAGGGTCTTTGGCACAAGGATGGGCCCTGCCAACTGAGCAGTAGGTACATCCAGAACTTTGGGAAGCAGCATGGACTGCCTGCCACAAGTAAAGGTATTAGTCAAAAGTGGCAGTGTAAGAGTTTCAGCACAAAGGAAGTGGTTACCAGCTGAGCAAAGATGGGGCTCTTTCAGTTCCCAAAGCAGTAATGGGATGGTCTTAAAATCTTTTCACAGAAGTGTAATTTTTAAGCAGATATAAAGGAAAAATTCCTCCTCCTGTGTGTCTCCTCTACTCTCAGTACTCCACTACAACACCTATAACACCAGATGTGTGCAATTCTGGGACACCAGCTGGGTGTCCTACAATTTAACTCAATTCTGACATTATCTACCAGGAGAAAGTGTCAGATTCCGCAGGTTAAGGGCTCAATAACACAAGAGTGCTCCTCCACTTCAGACTCCAATCACAAGTCGAGGTTGTTACCTGTGCTTCTGATCAAAGGGCTATAAATCAGAGGTTCCCATGACCTCCTCCTCAGGTTTGATTAATTTGATAGAGTGGCTCACAGAACTCAATAAAATATTTTACTTACTAGATTACCGGTTTCTTAAAAAAGGATGTAACTCAGGAGCAGCCATATGGAAGAGATGCATAGGGCAAGTGTATGGTCAGGCCACTCAAGATGGCTGTTCTCTTGCTCTCTGTATATTCCCTGCTCAACCAATGCCTGCTTCACCTATACCCTACTCACAGGACTGACCTTCCTACATACTTGCCCCAGGCTCCAGCTACTGACTGTTCTTATCAAAGGGGCAGCGAGGGGCGTGCCCCTCTGCTAGTGTACCTGATAACCAATGAAGCAACCTGAATCAACTCCCCTGTAACTGGTAATCCCCCGCCCCCTTCCCCTGCTGCCAGGTCCTGCCTTCCACCTGCCATACACGATGGGGTATCACTCCAGGACCTTGCTTCAGTTATGTAAGATCCCTATCCATTGATGTCTCTGTTGCTGACTCCAGGCTCTTTCTTCAGTCTTGGAGCTGGGCAAGTACAGGCCTTGCTGGCCTGCGGGGTGCAGCCCAACAGCAAGGTATGAGGAAAGGGGTGTAGAGCTTCCATGCTTTCCCCAGGCATGCTAGCCTCTGCTCACCTCCACGTGTTCACCAAATCACCATGGAAGCTCTCAGAGCCCTATAATTCAGGGATTTTTATGGAGGCTTTATTACCTAGGCATGATTGATCAAATCATTGGTCACTGGTGACTGACTCAACCTCCAGCCCCCCTCCCTTCCCCAGAGGTAAGATGAGTAGAACTGAAAATTCCAACCCTCTAATCCTGGTTGGTTCTCCAGGCAACAAGCTCCCATCCTTAAGGGCTTTCCATTAACATTCACATAAACTCTGAGGTGGGTGAAAGGGGCTTATTATGAATAACAAAAGATGCATCTACCACTCTCAACACTTAGGAAGTTCCAAGGGTTTTGGGAGCTTGTGCCAGGAAAGGTACAAAGACCAAATACACATTTACTAAAAATCACAGTATCACAAGCAGAGACAATAACGAAAGGTATTAGTGAATAGGCAGTGGTCCTGATGCAGGAAAAAAATCCCCAACTTTGTGATTAAATCAACTTTGTGATCGATTTCACAACGATCGGATTACAAATTCTGTTAATAGGAAGGCAGAAAAGACAGGGGAGTTAATTTCAGGGTAATGCTGTCAGGTTGTGGACACTAGAGATTGCAAAAACCAACTAGGAGCCATAACTTGAGAAAACTGTTACTCAAAAATGAGATGGTCCTCTACTTCACAGTGAAAACTGGGGAAACTGTTACTTGAACTAGCATCTATTCAGGTACATGCTCTTTCCAAGGACTTTTGGTAGAAGTTTGTAAATCAAATTGTGAAAATTCATCCTTATGCTGCTTTAATCTATGGAAGTGTCCAAGATTAGTTTTATACATTTTTAAATTTATTCAATAATTTTTATTATTATTATGGGGTAGTTATGACGCTGGCAAAGATGGAAACAGGTACACATGAAACAGCTTCTAGAAGTCAGTCTATGATCTTCAAGTCTTTTGCCCTATTCCCAAACTGGCTCTACCCACGATTTTTCACTATCTCGGTTAATGACCATTCCAGCCATCCTTCAAGCTATATTCTGGTCCCAAACTGCCCATGGTTTTTGTTTTTGGGGGTTTTTTTGGCCACACTGCAGCACGCGGGATTTTAGTTCCCTGATCAGGGATTGAACCTGCACCCCCTGCAGTGGAAGCTCGGATTCTTAACCACCAGACTGCCAGGGAAGTCCTGAGCTGCCCATGTTGACTCCATTTTTCACCCAAGCCCCACATCACTGCTTAGCAGTCACGATGTTTCAACTTTAACAATACAGACAGAATATGACAATTTCTTACCACTTCCGTCACTAACACTCTAATCCTTCATTTCTCCCCTATGTTATCTCAACAGCCTCTTAACTTGTCTCTTTATAAGTGATTCTCAGCATGGCATACTCTTGCTTCATGGCCTTTGTACTTGTTCCCTTGGCCTGGAATGTTTTTCCCCTAGATACTCCCATACCTTGCTCCTTCACTTCATTCAAATATTTGCTCAGATGCCTTTTTTACAGTGAGGCCTGCTCTAACCCATTTAAATTTCACCCCCTAGCATTCTCCATTTTCCTTACCCTAATTTAGTTTACTTCTTACTCTGTACTCTAACATATTATATACTTACTGTGTTTATATTGTCCCTATCCTGCTCCCCACCTCCCCTCCACTGGTAGAGTGTAAGCTACACGAGGGCAGGGATTTTCACCTGTTTTGTTCATTGCTAAATCTTCACATCTAGCATAGTATTAATACATAGCGTATGATAACAATGGATAAATATATGCTGAATTAAAGACTAGTGGGGGAGACACACATTTAAGCATATTATTACAACACTATGGGCTAAGTGCTAATAACAGAGGAATGTAAGAAGTGCTGTTGATGAAAACTGATAAATAACTGCCACACACTTTTCAACATTTGCTTGGGCTGTTTTCTCATTTGGAATGCCTACCTAGACTGCCATACCGTCCAAACCCCACCAAGTCTTTAAGGACCCACCTCCATGAAGCCTTACTCGGTGCACTCTCTTTCTCTTTCTCCCTTGAACCACCACAGCACATGCTTAGAAGCTCCCATGGCACTTACTTAATACTACCTAAAACCAGAAGCATTCATATTCCTGTCTTCTGCTTGCCTGCTAAATTATAAACTCTTTAGATTCAGTGATTTCATCTCTTTCATCTTTGAACGCTCCACGGAATCTCATTCAATGCCTTGCTTAAATCTCAATAAACGCTTACTGTATAAATAAATTATAGGTTGTCAACTCCACATGCCTCAAAATAATTATTTTATTATCCTTACATGCATTACCTGAAAATAATCTGTAAAAACTCCTTGTGCTAGCTTTGCTAGTTAGGGAATGCTTCTCGAAATCTGGGTTAAGATTAGTCACTGCAGAAGCTTATGCATTCAGAGTGAATCTCCAAGGAAATGCTAAGTCTCAGTGTGATACATTTCTGTAAAAGATTGTCTTTAAAATGACTGTATAAGTCTTGAGCACCGGTTGTCTTCCTTTCAAGAATTATGAAGGAGAATTGAATTCACAGACTTCATAAAAGTAGGTGTCACTTGAAGGGACTGTCATTTCTTATAAGCAATTTTAAAGTCCAGGGCTTGCTTTCTCTGAGCACACATCTCCAGATCATCAAGTAAGACAGTGGAAAAATAAGATTCTATATTTATAAGTACGACATATAAACAACTTTCCACAACCTTCTAGAAGTACAGGAGATAATAATTTCCTTCCACTTCCAAAAAAGGCATAGTATTTTAACAACTCATACTGTTAGCGGAAAAACTGACTGAAACTGCCCGTCCTGGCCAGGCAAAGACAGTAACAATTTGCATGAGTTATTTTATGACAGGAGATCCTGGTAAGGAATATAGAACTAACAAGCCACCAACCGGAAGAATACAGAAAAGGTCAAACAGAGAGAGAAGATGCCAGTCGACATGTCCTACCAACCTCCCAGAATCCTCCTCGCTGGAATCCATCTTGGCTGAGCAGTTGCACGCCCACCAGAAAGGAACCTGAGTCAGAATGATTGGCCAGAGACAACCTGGAAACTAATCCCATCACCATAAAACCCGAGACTGCGAGCCACATGGCAGAGCAGTTCTCCTGGTTCCCTCACCCTCCTGCTCTCTACCCAGGCACCCCTTTCCAATAAAGTCTCTTGCTTTGTCAGAACGTATGTCTCCTCAGACAATTCATTTCTTAGTGTTAGACAAGAGCCCACTCTGGGGCCCTGGAAGGGGTCTCCCTTCCTGCAACAATACCAACTTTGAGACTTTGTCAGAATTGGAAAATACCTCTGAGACAATGGGAGAACTGTAGGGGTGTTTCACAACTAAGATAAAGAGCAAGTAGCTTAAAGGGTTAATATATCAGGTGGTTTTCAACTTAAGTCTAAAACAGAGTTACTCAAACCATGTCTACTCTTCAATGCATACATCCTTTCCATTTCTGCTCCTCTTTCTTTTTCCTCTGCTCCTCTTATACCTAACAGCACAGGTTAGCCCTACTTAATTTTACCACCTTCAGAAAAAGACCTCTTTGTAAAGAACCAAGGTTGCCTCAAATATATAGTTGTACCAGCAATAAAACTGGTTACTCATGCCAAATTCTTATCCAATGTACCAGATCTACCTATGCCAAGATGACAGTCTTCCAGCACATTTATAATTTGCAGTCTATTATAAGACTAAATTACCCCTCTCCCAAAAGAATGTTCATAGTAAATACAGAGTTCCTTTCAGTTCAAATATCTACGTATGAAAAACAGTTCCCTATTCTGCATGACACCATTTCACATAACTGGTCTAAAAACACTTTCTACTTTGTAGGCCTAATAAGTTGTTCTGTAATTAATAACTAACATTTACTCAAAGAACATTTGAGTAGCACTTAACTGTGTTCAGTTATTATTATTACCATTACGCATATCGCGAAACCTTAAGATTCAGACAAGTAAAGGTCAAGTTTTACCTGACGAAAGAGGACTCAACCTCTCGTCTTGCGCTTTCACATCTCACGATTTCTCTAAATATTAATGATGCTTTGTACACCAGAGATCAAATATATTCAATGGAAATCACGGAAATACACTCAATTCCTGAGAACTGGAGGGTGGAAAATAGTATCTAAGAATTACACAATTTGCTTTATCTAAGCCCAGCCTCCCTTTAGCGACATATACCATCAGGGAACTGCAGAAACCTAGAATAATTATTGTAAAAGCTGGTTTAAATACGGATGTAAGCCCAAACCTGAAACACCGCAATTGCCAGACAGCCCTGCGGTACTTTTCCTTCAAAACACAATTTGTGGTCGATCGTTAGATTAATTTTTTTCTCTGGCTAGACTGTAACTACCTAAAATTGGGCTGTGACTGCCTTCTTCATCTCTCTATCCCCAGCACCTGGCAGAGCCTGGCTGGTCGTTTCCTATAAAAGAATGGATTCAAAAGGAAACAAGTGAGCCATGTTAGTGCCAGTGTTCTGGAAACTTCTGCCTCCTCGAGGTCAGGACACCCTTCCAAACACAAGCTAGCGTTTTGGCCTTTCCCCTGCTAGTTCGCAGCGGCGTGGCTGCCTGCAAGTCACTCAGCTGGTCTATGCCGCAGTTTCCTCCTCTGTAAAACAGGGAGGACCAGAGGACCTGCCCCCGGGCGCCCGCACTGCAAGGGAGGCTGGCCCACAGCCGGCGCAGTCTCCGTGTTTGCTGCGGGGACGCTCCTGGCTCCGGGCAGACAGGACGGCACTGCGACTCCGCACTAATTTTCACTCAGTTCATTCTCTCTTTCACGGTCATTTCCCAGAGGCCTTCACCTGCGCTCTCTCAGCCTCTCGGCAGACGCCTAGACCAGCCGTTCTCAAACGCAAACATGCAGCGACCTCCTATTAACCATTAACTCGGTCCTAGATTTCGGACGCCTGGTTTTCTCGAGAAGCCGCGGGTGGAAGCTAACCTACACACTTCGTGCAGCTCCGTGGGCGCTAGAAGCTGGTCGCGCTGAGGGTAACGCCCGTCACTCCCGACCGGGCTTCCGGCGCGGGACCCAGGCCCCACTGCGCAGGCGCGGGAGCGGCACCTCGTCGCCCTCGGGGGCGGGAGAATCCGGCCAGTACCTCCCGGGCGTCAGGTGGGAAGGGCTCGCGGCTTGGCCGGGCTCTCCCTCCCCCAGCGGCGCCGCTTGAGTACCTCGACCCCGGGCCTGGGAAGCCAGCTTCCCCTCCACGCTGCCGACACACAGAGAGGGGTCAGACAGCTCGCACCCACGAGCGTGGGTCATCCCCTCACCCCGGGAGGAAGGCCCGAGCTTTCCCTGCCCGAGGCCCGTCGGCTGTACCTCGCCGTACACCTGGCTCTGCTTTTTCATGTAGACGTGGGGGAGCTCGGCCGAGGCGCCCAGCGAGTAGATGTTGCCGATAAATGGCAGCCCCGACGGTCCCGGGGGGAAGCCCGACGGCCGTCTCTGCTTCAGCAGCTGGCGGACCCCCAGCGCGAAGAGCAGCAGGAAGAGGGCGCCTCCGAGGGCAGCCGCGAACGCCTCAGCACCGTGAGGCTCCCACATGGCCCGGGCTGGGGCTACGAAACCCCACCGCCCCGGGACCGGGCGAGCGCTCCAACCCCGCCGCATCGTATTGGCCCGGTACCCCGTGGTCCCGCCCCATTTCCATGGCCATTGGCTGGCTGAGCGTAGGGCCCTCGGGCCAGTTACTCTTGCCTTTGTTCTGGTCAGAGTCCGCCCTGCGGAGGGCGGGTGGCCCTATGGATCTGGGCGCGGCTCTAGGCAAGCCCCGGTGGTTGGGCACAAAGCCTGGAGGCCTCTTCCAGGGTGTTGACACTTGGGGCTGAAGACGTGACAGCACCGCCTACCTCACTGGGTCAGGCGGATCCTGCATCCCAGGCAGCCAAGCCTTTTCTGTGGGTATCTTTTTAGGAGCCAGGTCTGCTTATTTCAGACTGGAAAACTGGGGAGATTATCAGTACTGCAGTCTTTAGCAAAACCTGGTAATCTTAAGAATCTCCGTTAAAGAATTGACCCATCAATATAGAAAGAAAATAATCTCACTATCCTTTTTTTACTCATCTATTCTTTTGTCCTATGTTATGAGGTATTTTTACATGTGATCCCTTATGAATTGTAATTGCACAATATTTAGGCAACCTGAGTTAATTACATATCTTTTCACAGCTTTCTGGTCGTTCCCAACTGGTTACTTCTTGGCACTCACAGAAGACTCTCTGGTCTACAGTTGCCCAGGGATAGTGATTGCCTACTTGGAAATTTCTATTTGCTGTTTCTGTTTCTATTCCTGTTTTGTATTGGGTAGTTCCTTGCAACACAGGACCTACTGGGCATGGGACTCTTTTTAACAGCTGCCTTTTGTGACTGAGCAGTGGCAAGAGTGTTATGATCCTCATTAGCTTAAGGCTTATTCACACTGCAGGTGTTTTTTTTTTTTTTTTACATCTTTATTGGAGTATAATTGCTTTACAATGGTGTGTTAGTTTCTGCTTTATAACAAAGTGAAGCAGTTATACATATGTTCCCATATCTCTTGCATCTCCCACCCTCCCTATCCCACCCCTCTAGGTGATCACAGTGTACCGAGCTGATCTCCCTGTGCTATGCGGCTGCTTCCCACTAGCTATCTATTTTACGTTTGGTAGTGTATATATGTCCATGCCACTCTCTCACTTTGTCACTGCAGGTGTTTTTTAAATGTCCACCATGTAGTGCTATCCAAAGCAATGGAGATAATATGTGAAAAGAGCAACAAAGTCCCTACCCTCCTAGAACTTACATTCTTGTGAGGGAGGAGGAATAAACACATAAAATAATTTTAGACAGTCATTAGCAGACGAAAATAAAAGTGTGTTATAGAGAATGCTTGGGCATGGGGAAATCCTTTAGCGGGTGAGAGATGTCAAGAAAAGTCTCTTTAAGAAGATGACATTTGAGCTTAGATCAAATGATAAGGAGTTATATTAGTTTTCTACTGCTGCCGTAACAAATTACTACAGTGCCTTAAAACCACAAATTTGTTATCTTATAGATTTTGTGCTCAGAAGTCCAAAGTGGGACTTACTGGGTTAAAAGCTAGGTGTTGGTATAGCTGCATTACTTCTAGAGGCTCTAGAGGAGAATCAGTTTCCTGGACTTTTCCGAATTTTAGGGGCTACCCACGTTCCTTAACTCGTATTCCCTTATCTTCATCTTCAAAAGTAGCAACATCTCACATTGGATCTCACTGACTCTTCTGCCCCGCTCTCTGCCTGCCTTCTGCCTGCCCCTTCTACTTAGAAGGACACTTGTGATTACATTGGGCCTACCTGGATAATCCAGGATTATCTCCCCACCTCAAAGTCAGCTGTTTAGCAACCTTAGTTCCATTTTATTGCTCCATGCTGTGAAACCTAACATACTCTGTTTCTGGGAATTAGGATGTGAACATATTGGAGGTGAGAGGTGGGGGCAGGGGCGACCATGGGGAGATATGGGGGAAAATATTCCAAAGAGGGAATAGCGAGAGTAAAGGCCTCCATGTACTAAGCAAGCCTTGTCCTCTGGGAGTGTTTCCAGTCTCTCACTTTCTATATCTCTGATGCAAATACACTGGATCGGAAGCCAGGCAGTGAGTTAACCTTAAGATTTGCTGTTTAACTGTTTTGAGCTCACTATCTGGTATATGGACATCTCCAGTGTCCTGTACGTTTCACAGGATCTCCAGCCACGGAATATCTACCTACTGCCTACCACAAATGCCTAATATATTACCTTTAGGGATTCCTTTAAACTCTTATTAATCAAGAATCTTCTAGTAAAATGGAAAAATAATATGATAGATGATCATTGCTAAACTTAGTCCTCAATGTCTAACCAAAGGTCAGTGGAGATGGCCTAGGATGGATATTGGCATTGCAGCTGGAGCACAGTGATGCTGAGGCACCAGGAGTGGAGTGATATCACCTACTGGGTGTCTGAGGTCACCCCTGCCTGCCTTCCCCAACATCATTCAGCTTGCATTGTCTGGCTGGCCACAGCTGTTACGCAGTATGGTACTCGGTTCAAGAGTGGCCCCTTTCCATTATTTATTTTCAAAAACGATTAATTTCCATTTCAAAAATATCCTCCCATTCACTTAAGGTAAGGAGCATTTCTCCTTTGGCATTCTCCCCCTGCCTACGTTAGCGGAGGAGGGCTGTAGCCTTGACAGCAGCCTGACTCACTAACGGCACCGATGAGATGCCTCATCTCCACCTCCACTGCCCCTTGGGGACAGTGTGTGTGGGAGGTCTTCACGACTCACTAAAAGTCTCTCAGAACACAGATCCTTCCCTGTCATCATTTTCATCATTTATGTTCTCTCAGCGCTCAGCAAAGAGAAGTAGCTCTCTTTGTTCCCCCTCCCTGCATTTGCTCCTAGAGTGATAGAAAACAACCAATATTATGTTTGTCTGTGGACTTTATCAGGACAGGGATGTTTGGTAGAACAGGAAATGAAGTATTTTGCTGTTTCATGGTAGAGAGCCCATCTTCAGTATGCAGGGCTGAATGGGTGCCTGGAGAAATGTGAAAACCCTGTACATGGCTCTGATATTTCTGTGTGCAGACAGGTAATGGTTTCAACAGAAAGTCTGTGCTCCAGTGAGAGCCTCTTTCTTGAGCTTTGGGAGCCTCCCTCCAGGACGCATTCTGAGGGCTGCATGCCGTTCCTGGATGGCTGCTCCCCTGGCCTGAGCCCTGGGTGCTCTCCCAACCCCCCACCCCAGCACACAGCGATGCAATCAGCAATCAGCACAAGGTGCCTCCGTGGCACATTTCATTATGTCACTCACAGTTGCATTTCATCAGAATGGAAGGGAGTGAGAGTCAAGGAAGTGCCTAGCCGAGCCATATTGAAGCCCGAGGCAAAAGAAAAAAATCAACAATACTGATGTTGGCTCATTAAAAATTTGATATTTTGTTCATCATGGATTTTTTTGCATTAATTTTGAATTTAAAGTGTTACATTAGAATATTATCTTGATTACTAAGCATTTTGGTGTCCCCTCATTTTGCTCCCAAGGTTAGTGCCTCACATGCCTCACCGGAGCCCCAGCTTTGAGATGTAGGGAACATAACTGATGATTTTGATGACAAAGTGGTATGTAGGAACTGGGTTTGTGCACTTGGATTTTCCTGACGCTCCTAGGAGCCAGGTACTGAGGTGAAGCTGGTGGAGCGTGGCACCTCTGCATGGGATTTGAGGAGCCTTATGAAAGTCTCCCTTTGACCACTACAAAAAAGTCCCCACCTTGCCTGAAGTTCAATCTTTATCAATTTAATTTATATGAGTTAAACATTCCCCCAAAGAGGCTAAGTTGGAAAATGTAAACCCTGATGGCAGCAAAGTGATAGAAAGTTCCTAAAACTGCGCTTACACGTGAATGTGTTTATTCCAGCATTTTCTTAGAGGCAGGACAGAATGGGAGGCGTGCTGACACTGATTTGCTGGAGTTATTGGCATGGTCATGTTGATGGTGGTAGGTGTGGGGACTTAGAAAGGGGTACAGAAAGAAAAACAGAGGTTTTCAATGAGAAACTTCTTTCCCTTCACAATTTTCCAAAGGCTGCAGACAGATCACACTTCTCCCAGGAGTCATTCCTGCCGTTTCCTGGGGATGCTCGGCCAACCACCCTCTGCCACTGCCTCTCCTCCAGCACCCTACTGGTCCATCGTCTAATCTTGACATCTTTTGTTTCTTTTCTTGTATTTAAAGAGATTAGAAGTCTAAAGTGGATGAACACTTAGTCACCATCTTGTTGAAGACCCTCTTCCAAACGTGGTATCTGAGACTCAGTGGAAATGTAATTCTCTGTCCAGGGTCACACAAGGCAGCACCAGTGGAACCAGAAGTCTGGGCTCTGGACTTGCCACATGTTTCTTCAGTCATTCATCATAGAATTATTGAACACCTACTAGACTAGATGCTGGAGATGTAATGGTGAGCAAAACCAGTCATGGTCCCCACTTTCCTGGGATTTACAGTCTACTGGGGGATGTGTACATAAATAATCACAAGTAGATATATCATTACAAATAGTTAAGTTTTCTACCGGTATCAGTGTTATACCATTTTGATGGAAATGTAGAAACCATGCTACATTTGGGCATCTTTGCCCTTCTCTCTCTTTAAATATTGGATTGGCCAAAAAGTTCATTCGGGTTTTTCTGTAATGTGAAATGCCTGAACGAACTTTTTGGCCAACCCTAAATATAGTTTTAGGTGTTTCCCCTATATGCATTGCACACCATGTCAGATGGTGTAATAATTTTTGCTTCAACCATCAATTTTGCCCATTCTGATGTTTTTTTTCCTGAAGTTCCAGACTTTCTTCTTTTGTTTCCTTCTCTGATTAGAGAACTTCCTTAAGCCATTTTTAAAAAATTATTTCTTATTGGAGTATAGTTGCCTTACAATGTTGTGTTGGTTTCTGCTGTACAACCAAGTGAAGCAGCTATACGTATACATATACCTTGGGCCATTTTTAAGAGTAGATTTACTGGCACAGATTTCCTAGTTTTCCTTCATTTGAGAATGTTTTTATTTCCCCTTTCATTTCTGAAGGATATTATCTCCAGATATGCAATTCACAGTTGACAGTTTTTTCTCTCAATTAAAAAAAATAGTTAAGTTTTCTGATGTAAAGAAACAGTTTTATAAGCCTGTATAACACAGGAAATGGGATCAGTGTTGGAGGTCAGAAATTGCTGCCTGGGGCACAGAACTAGCTTATACCCAGGGACTTGTCTTCTCCACAGTCATGTTGACTGCAAGGTTTACTGTTCTTCTCAAGCAACTGGACTTCTGTGGGACTTTGAGCACCAAGTAGGAAGAGAAGGGAAAGTGGATGTGACAAATCCATTCTTTAAGTTGTGAATATCGCTCAGAGAGCCACTTCAGTCCTAATTTGAAGCCTTTTTACTCTTGCTCTGCAAAAGATTTTGATAAACATTCTTATACTGTGCTTCTAAAAAGGGTAACTTTGAAGAAGCAAAGTAAACAGCAGGTTAAATTGAACATGCTCATTAAAGAACATTAAAGTTATTTTAAGAAGATTCTAACTTAAGTGTGCAGGGGAAATGTGTGGTGTATTTTTGGAAGATTTGGCTAAGTTTTTTTTTTTTTTTAAATCAAGAGTTTGGTTGCCATTTAGTAAACATTGTCAGGGCTTCTCTGGTGGTCCAATGGTTAAGACTGTGCTTCCACTGCAGGGGGCACGGGTTCGATCCCTGGTTGGGGAACAAAGATCCCACATGCCGTGAGGTGCGGCCAAAATAAATAAATAAACAAAAGCTTATTTAAAAAGCATTGTCAGATATGTTATCACTAAAAGATCTCACAATCAAAAAACTTATAAGGACAAAACATGTCTGTGAAAACTAAGTTAGTTTGAATCCATGATGGATGTAATACCCCTTGGCAAGGTTGGCTGACAGGGTCCTGATTTGCTACCAGATAAGCCAATGAGACATGAGTTATATTTATTGAACATGGAATCAAATATTAAAAAGATGCACACTAGATAACTACAATGATTTTATTCTGCATTGAGCTTTAGTTTATTTCAAGGAAAAGAGTGTTTTCAATATCAAGAAGCATGTGTATATATGTGTCTTCCATGCTATTTTTTCTGCAAGTTGCTTTCACTGCAAATTAGAGAAGTAGAGTTCAGCTGCTAACATGTATCTACTATAGTTGCCTTCAAGTTATATGGGGAAACTGAGGCTCAGAGAGGGTCTGGCCCATGGTGACATAGTTAGCAGAGGACAAACACAATATTTGAACCCAACTCTATGCTCTGAATCCAGATGTACATAACATTGTAAGGAATACTTCCAAAGGGTAGAGTCTTGCCTTTCAAACTCAAAAACTAGAAGATCACAATTATAACTTCAGGGAACAGCGTTTTAAGTGAAGAGGTTCTATATTTCCTGGCAGATGATCTTAGTGTCACCAGGAGACACTGGAAAAATAAAAATAAACCCAAGTTAGAGGGATTTCAGTTATTGAGACTCTCTGTTCTATATCCAGCCACTACAGATTTTTTTTATGATACATGCCCAGGGAGGGTTAGAGTGTGACCCGCACCCCTGCAATAATACCCAGCCACCAGCCATGCCATTCAAAGTACTAGGGCGGTCACCTTCCTGGAGTCATTTCACTCTTCAGGCCTGCAGGTCCCTGTGGTGGTGGCCAAAGGCTTTGGAGCCCACGTTGGTGGGCATGTAGTTCCTCTTAATCATGCTCCCAGATCTGCTTAGCCAGCCCGCCATCTTATGGGTCACGCAAGTGGCAGTGTTGCACGAACTCTTCTGGGCAGTGATGCTGATTTGTAGGATGGAGAAAATGAGAAGGCCTGTCAGTGAGAGGTTGAGGGCAGATGCTGCCCTATGGGATCATCAGTGGAAAATTACTACTCTGAGAGGCACCAGTGAACCTTAAATGTTTCTGCTAAATACAATCATCACAGCAGAAAATCAAAAGGTTTTAGGGAAAATGCCACAATCACTCCCTGTAGACATTTTCAGGGGTGTCAGAAGACCAAAGATGTCTCCGGGTTAATGTTCTTGGAACACAGAACTGTAACAGCCAATCTTTCATGTGTAAATTAAACACCAACCAAGGCTTATGAGATGAGAGAGAGATTTATGGCACTATACCCAATCTCATTCTTAAGTATACCCCTTCCTGGTAAGCTGGGGGAAGGGTAAGCCATGTTCTGGGAGGGGTGCAGAGATTTACCTGAAGCTCTCTTCCTCATGCTCCAGCTCACTGGCCTTCATCTGCACATAATACTTCACCATTGCAGCCAGTAGGAGGCGCGATTCCTCCTCAGTGAGTGTAGCAGGTACAAAGCCACTTTCCAAGGCCGACCTAGGGAAGGGAAGGAAGCCCAACTCATGCTCTGAGCCCCTGCCTACCCGCACACCCCAGGATAAGCAGCCAGCTTTCTTGGTTTCTGGGGCTTCCACTGAGGATGTGGCCAACCCAATTCTCTCTCTCTTTTTAATTTCTTTTTTTAAGGTTTTAAAAATAACATTTATTTCTTAAAGGTTAACATGTGCAGGGCTTCCCTGGCGGCGCAGAGGTTGAGAGTCCGCCTGCCAATGCAGGGGACACGGGTTCGTGCCCTGGTCCGGGAAGATCCCACATGCCGCAGAGCGGCTAGGCCCGTGAGCCATGGCCGCTGAGCCTGCGCGTCCGGAGCCTGTGCTCCGCAACGGGAGAGGCCACAACAGTGAGAAAAAGTTAAAATGTGCATAATAAGAAACCAAAAAACACAAGAAACAAAAAACAAAGTCATCCATCATCACAAGCAGTATACTGATGTGTCCTTCTAGATCTCATTTGTGTATTTACACAATTAAGCATCCATTTTTATGTAACTAAGATCATACAGTTATGTATCATGCTTGTTCACACATCATTTCAAAGTCCCAAAGCTATGAGTATTTTGATAACCAAGAATACACTACACCAACTCAATCTGGAAGGAGAAAAATGTAATCCTGCCTTTCTTGGTGACAAAAATTTCAGAAAAGACAAAAATGGCAACAGGCCTCTAGACAAAGATATTGGCAAAGTTATGATTAAAATACTACATTCCCTTAATGTTCAATTAAAAATGAGACATAAAGCAACAGAGTACACAAAGTATAATGCTTTTAAGAGGATTCATTATCCAATCTAAACTATTAAAGTGTTAGCAAGGAGGTATGTTTCCATTGAATTACTTAACAATATATTCCTATAGTACAGCCAAGAGATGCACACACATCAATGGTTATCATCAAAATATAAATATGAACATGTCCACATACATCCCTCCCTTTATACTTCCTTCTGCCCCTCTGCTGCCAACCTAATGAACACGTCCTGACATACATTTCTCAGAGACGGTTTAACAATTCCATGTCCAAGATGCTGCTTTTTCATGAATTATAACAAACATATTTACAAGTTGGTTAATTCACTAGCTCTACTTTTTACCATATATTGTCACTTCAGGACATCTAAAAAAGCCTAGATGTTGCAAAATAATGAATGAACCTTGTCTATAATAAACATTGGTACTTTACAAAAATGCACATATAGACCTATGTTTATAACCTAAAATTGTTTTCTATACGGAGATATTAGCCAAGAGCCCTTTCCCTTCACCCTTCCTCTTACCCCTTCTCCAGCATTTCAACGACTAAGTACAAGACTACATCTAGCTCCAAGATGTGGATTAACATAGACACTCCCAGAAGATATAGCCCTTCCTAAAAACCAAAAAAAGGGCATTTATTAAGGGATTATTTTACTACTCTATTTTTAATATACTTTGGGCATTAGGACTTTCTTATTCTTTAATACACAGCAATATTAACTAAAACACACAAATAGAACAAGGGTTAGACAATCTGAACTTGTCTAAAGACTCATGGGCACAGATCCCTTCTCTGCACTTCCTTCCCTGTCCCCTCTTCCCTCCCCAACTACCCAATGAACAGTCAGCCTACTCTCCAAGACTCAAGTTTAACAATTCCACTCCCCAAATATAACCATTCCTATGAATTAACAGAAAAAAATATGTAAAATGTATTACTTTAACCCTCTACTTTCAACATATGTTGTGCACTTTTACACATCTAGAAAGACTAGATGATTCAAATAAGGATTTCAGTATCTATACACATAGTAGCAATGAATAAACTGCACACAAAGGCTTTAATCTCAAAGTGTCTTCTAAACAGGAAAACTCTGTCCTAGAACCCTTCCCCTTTTCATCTCTATCAACCCAGCCCAGTTCTCAATGGACAGGGCATGAGGCATGTATCCATCCAAAAATGCCACTTCACCAGGATTTAGGTTCTGGTGTGACCTAAAAGAAGTGGTTTGCTCCAAGTGGATTATATAGACTTGTGAAAGGTGATGGTTAGATTTTCAAGAATTTTATGAGCTTAGTGTAAATACAGCCATTATTAAAAATTAAATGATAATGATTTGAATCCGAAAATGATTTCAGTTTAATATAATTTGAATAAAGGTGAGAAATTAGATGAAACATCACATAGATATAATAACAAACTTATTGGGAAAGTAATTAGCAGATTAGGATGCAATTCATTGATCAAATTATGGTAAAAGTAGTAAACAGGTTTGCTAAAGATAGAAATGTTTGGTAACAATCAACAAAAGCATGCTGTGAGGTTCAATGAGTTACAGTATATGAAATTTACAAGGAGTATCCTGTATCTTATGTGTGTTTGTAAACTGTGTGACACACATCTTTGTATCACAAAAAATTTATGATAAACTTATATACATGTTTACATTCATACATTACCCGCCCCCCCATAAGAGCCAGATTCATCACAGCACAACTTACAACACAGAATTATAAGATTGGGAGTTGGAAGTGCTCCTGGCAGGGCTGTCTCACCTGAATGGCGCTGAGTGGACCATGCCTGCCTGGTACAAGACTAGGATGCTGAGGACCAGGAAGGGGGGGAACTTCCAGAAGACCATGACGACTCTCTGCAAGGGAAGAATAACATCAGCACCTGGAGAATAACAACTTCCATGAGCCCACAGACCCAGGCTCTGCTCCTGCCTCTGCCCCTAACTCCCTTGCCTTCTGGTTTCATGCTAGTCATGTCAATCCAATTCACCATCATTTCCTGCTCAGCAAAATGGACTGCTGGAAGATCCAGTAAGGCTGTGGCATGCTTGGTTTAGCAAAGAAACCTAGTGGGACAACTGGGTGAGGAGGTCTTAGTCTATAGCCCCCACCCCATCACTCCACTCACTCTCACATACAACCTGTTGGCCAGGTCTCCTGGAGGACAGAGTCCGAGTACCTGTCACCACAGCTTTTCCCACTGTGCAACCCAGAGCTGTCCTCCTGGTGCCGGGCTTTTGCACATACATGGAGGGAGGAGGGGATTACCGAGGACAAATTTCTGCCGTTGGAATCCCTGAGAAACTGAAGAACTACATTCTACTGCTCAGCTGCTCCACACTTTGGTAGAGAGTGCCCTGTAAGAATCAAGCTGGAAGGGTCTCAAATTGGAACCCAGGACTTAAACTGGGAAAAAAGTTCCCAGAACCCACAACGGGGGCTTGCGTTTAAAGGCTGCCTGCCCCTCAGTCACTGCACCTATTTGCCTCCCGCTTGCGCTGGCCCAGGTTCTGAAGCATTTCCCGCGGTCCGCTAGGCACAAGACGTGATCCGTGAGAGCACCATCTGCACAAAACTATTCCTGCGTCCAGATCTGCTTGCAGTGCCAGGGGAGCTCCAGCATCCCAAACTGACCTAAGCACGTGTGCTTCGGGAAAGGAAACTGGAGCCCGCCTCAGCGCGGGGAGAGTGAAGCAGGGAGTGCGTGAACTGAGACCATCCAGTGTTACCTGTGGAAGACGCCTGGGATGCATTGCAGAGTAATGCAGGTTGTGTGAGATGACCTAGACAGAAGTGGACAGAGCCTTTGAGACTGGAAGAGATCAGCTAAGAAAAAGTAATGGAGAGAGAGAAGGAAGAGAGGGGAGAGAGAGAAAAACAGAATCCCAGCTAAGCAGGAATCTCCGGGCTTACCTGGCAGCAGGAGCCAGGTGGCTTGGAGCAGAGGAGGGAGCAGTGGCAGTAGCTTTGGCTTCAGGCGATGGCACGGTGGCAGAAGTGGCAGTGACACTCGAGCTGGGCAGTGCGTCTGATGCCTCCCAACACCAGCAGCTGCTCTTATTCCCGCTGCTCTGGGTCTGGGGTGGTCCAGGAGCTCTGGGCAGCCAATGAGGGGAAGGATCTGAGCCCCAGAAGGATTGTGTCATCACTTGGCGTCCAGAAGCTGGAGCATCCAGAAGGACCACCCCACTTGTATTTGCATTGAGGTCATTGATGGCGGGGGCGGGAGAGGGACGTGGGGGGGTTGGTGAGGACCAACGAAAAACACAGGAAAAGTGAGTAGGAATTTGAGGACAGTTTAACGTCATGGTTAACTTCACCTGTTCGGTTTCGCGGGTTTTGAACACACACGTGTCCCACTCCATCCCCAACTGTGCGATCTTGTCGGGCAGAGTCCAGCATTACAAGGAATGCTGTCTCCCCTAGGTCTGACCGCAGACCTCCGTGCAAGTGCAGCTTCGAGGGTTAATGCATAGTAGAGTTGATGATTCTGTGCCCAAGCAGGGGGTCTGATTCAGGCAGCTGGGATCACGCACAGGAGGGCAGGGCTTGTGGGTATCAGACACAGAGGATCAAGAACTTTGTCACACTGGAACTCTGCTGCAGTTGTGCCTTTTCCAGGTGGAAACATCGTGGGCTAGTAACTTCTAGTGCCTCAGTATACTTATCTATGAAATGGGGATCATATTCTCATCTTGAAGGAATGTTATCATTACTAAGTATGTACCTGTTATCTGCCCAGGTAGGGATCTAGAAGTGCTTACCAGGGAAGTTCATAGGGGATTCTGTGGGATCGCAATCCATCTTCCCAAACAGCACCCTGTGCAGCTGCCTGGAGTCATGCTGGTTGGTCCATCATGAGGGTTAAGGAGGGGCTGGATATCCTGCTGGGCCTGAGCATGCAAGTGCAAGGCTAAAAGCTTCCAAGCGGACCTCTAGCCCCACACCTCCTCCCCCACCATTCATCACCTAAAGTTCAGCCTCCTTCTCGAACCATTTGCCCAGCTGCCCCTTGCTTCCGGCTGCTGTTTGCCAAGATGTTCTAGTGACCTGTGATTCCAGCCCTGCACCCATGTCTACCGCAGTTCAGTCCTCTGCTAGAAAGCCCGCCAAGCTTGATGGTGCTGAAGAGTCCAGCGGAGTGCAATCCTCGCTCTCACTTCAGTCATACACTGCACACACACAAACTCAGTACTTTCTCCAAACATGTGCCCAGTCCCAAACCACAGGCACTCACAAAATGACACTGGCGCTCAGCGGCATCCAGGTGATGCGCTCAGTCCCGCCCTAAGTATGCGCAGAGCGGCATGATTAGGACCTGCATCCTCGAAACCTGCACCGACTCTCAGTAAGTGTGCTCCGTAAAGCCCAATTACCCAGCAACCTCGAGCCTCCTACACACTGCCCAGCACGTTTCTGGATCTATCTGTCAGAGCTCCTGCTCTAAGCCTTCCAGGAAGGTCTGAGGTGCTGACTTGCCGTCCTCAGCAGATAGAATGCAGAAAACGAAGCTTCTCGCTGTCCGCAGCATCGCTGGGTCTGAGCACATAGCGCAAGATCCAAGCAGCCCGTACAGACCCTCCAGCGCGGCAAGCACTGCGGCGGCATCGCGGGGCGGTGGAATAAAACACGGATCCCAGGTAGCTGGTTTTCTCAGGCGGAACTGAAACTAGCCGAAACGAGCCACGTGGTGACCCGAGCCACTGGTCCACGCCCCAGACCTCAGTGTCAAGAAGCTTCAGTGTTTTGTTCGACACGGCAGCTGCCTCGCGGCACATCTCTTTCCCCTTGCAGGTTGGTGGTCTCCGGGCTCAGGACACCTAACTTCCAAGATGCCCTTATTCCAATTTTCTGCTTCTTAACCGCAGCGGTGGCACTGATGCAAGCGAATAAAACCTTGGGGCAGGGGAACTGGATATCTGAAACTGGCTGTCCTCAGGCAGGGCGGTGGGGGATCCGGGGAATGGAATAACCGGTTGGAAGCGCGCAAGTGCGCTTGGGCGCGGAGCCGGGAAAGGCAAGATGTGCAAGGGAAGGATTCAGGATGGCGAATTGCGGGTTCAGTGCATCCTGGAGTCTCGAGGCAGAAATCGGGGGCTGAGATCCAGACCGGTGTTAGGGAACTCAGCAGCAAGACTAAATTGGCGAACGCGGCAAAGCAGATACTGTGCGGCATGTAAATTGGGCTCTGCCACTTAAGACTGTTGTAGGCGAGGCATTAAAACTCAGGTGCAAGACACTTCTCCCGACAGGACTTCCAAGACCTGAGGTTTCTGACGTATCAATCTTCTGAAATCATTTGTAAGTACGTGTGTCCATGGATTGCCTTTTCCTTTCTTAAAAAAAAAAAAAACTTATTCATTTGGCGGCGCCGGGTCTTAGCTGCGGCAGGGTAGATCTTCGTTGCCGCGAGCGCACCGTCACTGCGGTCTGCGGAATCTTTAGTTGTGGCCTGCAGGAGGTATGCGGGCTCTATTTCCCTTACCAGGGATCGAACCCCGGTCCCCTGCATTGGTAGCTCGGAGTCAAGCACTGGATCACCAGGGAAGTCCCGCCTTTTCCTGGGGAAGTCCTGCCTCTTCCTATTGAGAGAACCATGGCTTTCACCAGTGGAATGATGATGACAAAATGGTTAAGAAACGACTATTTTAGAAGCCGAATTTGTAACCATGTCTCTTTGTGAGCTCAGAACTCCACCCCTGGCTGTCACGTGTGCCATCAACCTTCAAAGCCTACATTCATTCCCCTTCTGAAATCTTTGGTGGCTACGAAGGGCTAGCAGTGTGAAGCAGGACACAGGGTCTGTACCCAGAGGGTGCTAACGTAGCCTCCTGCAATTTCAGCTTTTCCTGAAAAGTCAGTTTCTCAAGATAGGGAGGGAATGTCATGAACTCATCCATCAAGTAGTCTGAATTTCTAATGAGTCCTGGTGCTGAGCTGGGGGCAAGGTTTTAAAAAAAAATCTTTGGGGCTTCCCTGGTGGCGCAGAGGTTGAGAGTCCGCCTGTCGATTCAGGGGACACGGGTCGTGCCCCGGTCTGGAAGATCCCACATGCCACGGAGCGGCTGGGCCCGTGAGCCATGGCCGCTGAACCTGTGTGTCCGGAGCCTGTGCTCCGCAACGGGAGAGGCCACAACAGTGAGAGACCCGCGTACCGCAAAAAAAAAAAAAAAAAAAAAAAAACTTTAGCACTTAGCAGCATGTGTTGCATACCAGGTGGCACTCACCCAATGTTTATTAAATAAAGGAAATTAATTTACTGTGGAAGATTTACCAGCCAGTCTCACCGCTCTTATAGGACTCTAGTCTAATCCCAACCAGCAGAGAATCCGGACCTAGCTAGGTAGTGCAGCTTTTCAATTGGATTTCAAAATTGTGAGCTCAAACATTTGAGACACTCCTCTCATTTCATCTGACGTGCAGAGTTGGTTTCCCCATGGAAGTTTCCAGCAACAAGACAGGGAAAGGAAGGTTAACCCTAGGGTTCTTTCGGAAGTCTAGAGTCTCCTAGTATGAAACACAAAACTATTCTCCTCTGAGCCCATCCCTGATTTACCAAGTGAACTCAAAGTTTAGACCTTACCATGTGCACATTGCTTATGTTGCATCCAGCCCTACCTGAGACTTCTTTTAACTGAAGCACTAAATGGAAATCGATCTTGAGAAAGTCAAGGAAAATACTGATTTAAAAATAGTTACCTGATTATTTGGCACTTGATTGTACAGTCTTATTTCATAACTTTTAAACCTGAAAACCAGGTTTAAAAGTTTAAAAGGTTTAAAAGGGGGAAACAATCTAGTTTGGAGAAAACATTTTTTACAACATTCTGATAAACTCTAACTGCAGTGTTTATTTCCATACTTTTAGCTTAGATTCCTGTGCTTTGTTTCAAAACTTTTTTCAATTGAGGTATAGTTGATTTACAATGTTGTGTTCATTTCTTCTGTGGAGCAGTATTCAGTTTTATACATATATATATTTTTTAAAATTTTATTTTCCAATATGGTTTATCTCAGGATATTGAATAATCTATAGGACCATCCATATTGCTGCAAATGGCATTATTTCATTCTTTTTAATAGGTGAGTAATTTCCCACTATATATACATCTTTTTAAAAAAATTATTTTAATTTTAAGTATAGTTGATTTACAATGTTGTGTTAATTTCTACTGTACAGCACAGTTATTCAGTTATACATATATATATATACATTCTTTGTCGTATTCTTTTCCATTATTGGTTTACACAGGATATTGAATATAGTTCCATGTGCTATACAGTAGGACCTGGTTGTTTATCCATTCTATATATAATAGTTTGTATCTACTAATCCCAAACTCCCAATCTATCCCTCCCCCACCCCACCTCCCCTTTAGCAACCACAGATCTGTTCTCTATGTCTGTGAGTCTCTTTCTGTTTCATAGATAAGTTCATTTGTGTCATATTTTAGATTGCACATATAAGTGATATCACATGGTATTTGTCTTTCTCTTTCTGACTTACTTTATTAGTGTGATAATCTCTAGGGCCAATTGTGTTGCTTCAAATGGCATTATTTCATTCTTTTCAATGGCTGAATAATATTCCATGTTATATATGTACCACATCTTCTTTATCCATTCATCTGTTGAGGGACATTTAGGTTTCTTCCATGTTGGCTATTGTAAATTGTGCTGCTATGAACACTAGGGTGCATGTAACGTTTTGAATTATAGTTTTCTCCAGATATATATCGAGGAGTATGATCATTGGATCATATGGTAACTCTATTTTAGTTTTTTAAGGAACCTCCATACTGTTCTCCATGGTGGCCCCACCAATTTATATTCTCATCAACAGTGTAGGAGGGCTCCCTTTTCTCCACACTCTTTCCAGCAATGATTATTTGTAGACTTTTTGAATAAGCCATTCTGACCAGTGTGAGGTGATTCCTCATTGTGGTTTTGATTTGCTTTTCTCTAATAATTAGTGATGCTGAGCATCTTTTCATGTGCCTGTTAGCCATCTGTATGTCTTCTTTGGAAAAATGTCTATTTAGATCTTCTGCCCATTTTTTGATTGGGTTGTTTGTTTTCTTGATGTTGAGCTGTATGTGCTGTTTGTATATCTTGGATATTAAGACCTTGTCAGTGGCATTGTTGTAAATATTTTCCCCACTTCCATAGGCTGCCTTTTTGTTTTGTTGATGGTCTCCTTTGCTGTGCAAAAGCTTTTAAGTTTGATTAGGTCCCAGTTCTTTATTCTTGCTTTTATTTCTTTTGCCTTGGGAGACTGATCTAAGAAAATATTGCTACGATTTATGCCAAAGAATGTTTTGCCAAAGTTCTCCTCTAGGTTACTCCTTTAATTCTATATAATTTGTGTGTGATACAGAGTCAACAACAACAACAAAACCACAACAGTAACAACCTCAGCAGCAGTAGCAACAACAACACAAATTCATTCTCTTCAGTCTGGGTGAAATTTGGAGCTGCTAAATTAACTGGAGAATTTTAACTGAAAATTGACTGTACAGGGTTCCACTTACAAGGAATTTAGAAATCACAATAACGAAAAGCTGAACATACCGAAAAAATCAACAACTCTTCTAGGAGCCCTATGAGAGATGACTGAATGGGCAAATTTCTGCCCCTAAGACTGGGGAGACAGAAAGGTGAATACAGAGAGTAATGGCTTCCCAGAGCAGGCACTCACAAGGGCAAACTCACCTGGAACCAGCAGCGGACAGAGTTAGAAATCCTGAACTATAACCGACGAATTGCTAGAGCATCAGTGTGGACAACTTCTGAAACTTAAAAACCCACCTTCCTGCCCTGCACGTGTCTGAGATTTACCTCCAGTAGCTCAACCAGGTTCTCACAGTAAACAGGGGAGAAAAACCCCCTTGTGCTTTCAGCTGGGTAAGGAGAAAAGGAATCATTCTGAAATACACCACGGCAATCTGTATTTCTTAATAAGGCCTGCCCTTATTAACTCTTGTTAACCAGAGCCTAGCTTTACTGCTATATTATCAGAGACTAAGTGACCTGGGGGAAGGGAAATTCCCAATTAACTTCCTTCCTAGGCTTTCAGGTGGGAGTAGGGAAACACCCAACTCTAGGACCCACTAGTCCCCTCTGTCACCTAAGTGGGGAGTAAAAAAAACTGAGAAACACCTGTGAAAAACTGAGAAACACCTATTCACAGTCCGGTAGAATACTCTCACTAAAAGACTGAGACCTAATTATAGGGCTATGGAAATCTTTCCCTGTCCCCAGACCTCACCACCACATTACTAAAGGCCTATTTCTAGCGTTTCCCTTGACCTGGTGTACTAAATGTGTATTAAAAGGCGACAAAACAATATGAATAGGCATCAGGTATCCGATCAATTTACTTTTCTTATACTTACTTGATCTAACAGATAACGATTTGTTCAAAATAATAATAGCAATGGTGTATTCAATAACATACAGTTATATATATCCTATATCTATATCTATATAATGAGGTATATATATGCCTGGAGAAAGTTGCTAAACATGAGGAACAGAGAATTTTCAAAATAGATAGGAGGAAGAGGGGGACAGATACCTTGCCCTTGTATCCCTGACACTAAAATAGGTAATAGTGCTCTCTGAGACGGGAAAGAGAACTGGCCACCTGGATGGCAGCACCAAATTCCTTTGTCATAAAAATGGATCTACAACTGACTCCTAGTCCTTGCCTGGATGCCACGCTTTCTGCAAGTTGTCAGCAGAAGCTTTGTAATATGACTGCTTAGTGAGTTCACCTAGAGCCTAAAGCACATATATAATTGAGCCTGAAAAAGAAAGAGGAATAAGACCAGTCTCCTAAGAATGATTATGGTCTCTTAGGGAGGTGAGATTCAACAAATGAAATAATTAAAGAACAATAAAAGAGAGGGAGTTAGTACTTGTTGCCTATTGCTGCTGTAGCAAATTATCAGTACTTTAGTGACATAACGCAAGTTTATAAACTTACACTTCTGTGACTAGAAGTCCGACGTCCATCACAGGTCTCACTGTGCAAAAATCTTGGCAGGCGTTCTGGAAGTTCTAGAGGAGAATCCATTTCCCGTTTCTAGTGGCCACCCGTGTTCCTCGCCTCGTGGCCCCTTCCTCCTTTTTCGGAACCAGTAATGGCGACTTGAGTCCTTCTCACATCGCCTCACTCCAACCTCCTCTTCTGCTTCCCTCTTCTACTTGGAAGGAGCCTTTTGATTTTACTGGGCTCACCTGGATAATCCAGGGTAGTCTCCCATCTGAAAGTCCTCAATTTAATCGCATCTTTAAAGTCTCTTTTGCTGTGTAAAGTAGCAAATTTGCATTTCCAAGGATTAGGATGTGGATGTCTGGGGGGAGGGGTCCTTATTGTACCTACCATAATAAGTAAATGTTGGGCTGACTGGCAAGGACAGTGGATGCTGGGGCTTGGAGAAAGAGGCAGCCATGGGCTGGAGCACTGAGGAAGTCACCCAGAGCAGGTGGGCCAGAGCCCGAAAGTGGCTAAATAGAGGGGAGGTAACAGAGTGCCTGAAAAGAGAGTGCATCTAGTGGGGTGTGGGGCAGGGGGTGAGGAGACCACTCTTTATATCATGTGCCATCCTCTGTCCCTCTTCTTGAGAATGGTGCCTCCCTGAATCTACAACCTGTATGGCTGGCTGCATTGAAATCTCAAGTATCAGATGTTCCTCCTCTAGCAACTTCCAGTTTGTGTTCTTCAATATTCCTGTTCATATGTGCTACAGAGCAAGGGGGGCTATTGAGCGAACTGTTGTCACATTTGGTGAAACTCCAGTAGAGGTGGGAAACGGACTGCTTTGCATCACATAACTCCAGGCCTTGACAGGTTATTGGTTAGGATGCAGTTAAATCCTGAAGTTGGTGCTTGAACTTTGAGCCCCATCCCTTAGATACTTCTACTAGATCCCTTTGACAATAACCAAACAACAAGGCTTTTAATTAAGTGAGGATTGTATTAAAGCCCACCTGAAAAAACTCACTTTATTTTTATAACCTGTATCCAGTATTTAATGATGCATGCAGGTTGGGCAGGCAATAGGGAATTGTTAACACATGGAAGATGCACGTGAGCCCCGGGACTTCACTGCTCGAACTTGGAGAAACTTTCTAATGTGCCCGTGCTCCCAAGAGACATGTGATCATTATTTAGGCGTCAGGCTCCTGGAGCTTTGATGTATGATTCCCTGATCCCTCGATGGGAATGCCAACTGCCATTAGAGCCTAGAACCAAGAATACAACATCAGTGGATTTTTAGGTTAGGCAAGGAATGAGAAAGGCATTTATGGCAGAAGGAAGGAATGGGATATCGTGTCCATGGGGTTTTCCTGGCCTCTCATTCTTGGAAAATGAGAGGTCCTAGCTTATTTTCCTGTAGCATGGAGGTGACTTGCCCTGGAAGGCTACTTTTTTGTTTTGTTTTGGTTTTTGTTTGTTTTTTGCGGTACGCGGGCCTCTAACTGTTGTGGCCTCTCCCGTTGTGGAGCACAGGCTCCAGACGTGCAGGCTCAGCGGCCATGCCTCACGGGCCCAGCCGCTCCGCGGCATGTGGGATCTTCCCGGACCGGGGCACGAACCCGCGTCCCCTGCATCAGCAGGCGGACTCTCAACCACTGCGCCACCAGGGAAGCCCTGGAAGGCTACTTTTAATCTTTTTCATCTCTTAATCGTATATGCGAAAGGATCATATAATAAACCTCATAGAAAAATATCAATTTCCCAACTCAAAAATTAGTAGATACTACTTTCTCAAACCTCAGTGCAAAACATGGAACTGAATAAGTGAAGCATAGTCTTAAAATCTATTCTAAATTTTAAAATACTCTTCTATATAACTTTTTTTTTTTTTTTTTTTTTGCGGTACGCGGGCCTCTCACTGCTGTGGCCTCTCCCGTTGCGGAGCGCAGGCTCCGGACGCGCAGGCTCAGCGGCCATGGCTCACGGGCCCAGCCGCTCCGCGGCATGTGGGATCTTCCCGGACCGGGGCACAAACCCGTGTCTCCTGCATCGGCAGGCGGACTGTCAACCACTGCGCCACCAGGAAAGCCCTTCCATATAACTTTTGAGTTAAAGTGAAAATCAAAACAAAAACTATAGACTATTTTAAATATGCAATCTTTACATCTTGTAAACATGTCAGTGGTTACAGATGAACTCAGAGAACGAAATCCGAGCATTACATAGTTTCATAATTTACTTATTAACTCAACAAATGTTTATCGAGGGCCTATCATGTTCTATGGAATTTTCTATGTTCCAGGGATACAGCCAAGGATACATGTAACTTCCCTCATAGAGTTACATGCTGGTGGAAGGACATAGACAATAAAAGAAAAAATAATAAATATATAATATTTTAGATAGTGGTAAGTTCTATGAATAAAAAATTAAGCTGAATAATCAGGTGACAGAGAGTAATTTGAGAAGAATGTACTTTTGTATATGGTGGTCAGGAAAGTCTTCTCTGAGGTGGTTCATCAGAAAGAAGGAATGGGATATTGTGTCTGTGGGGTTTTCCTGGTCTCTTATTCTTGGAAAATTAGAGGGCCTAGCTTATTTTCCTGTAGCATGGAGGTGATTTGCCCTGGGGGCTGCTTTCCCAAATCCGCAGGCTCCCTCCTTCCAAAGCCGCAGGCTCCTTCTTTCTGTAGACACTATGAGAGGTTCCTTCCAAGGTCACAATATTATTTTTAGAGTGACTTCAACTTCCAGGGAAAGAACTGTGTGTGGTTGAGGAGGGCCAGGCTGGTCACTCAGAGAGGTGGAAAGACTCAACTGGTCATGTTAAGGAGTTACTCTGGATGGGTTCCTCTTAGATGATTAAAATTCTGCCTTAGCTGAGACTTACCAGATACACAATGTCTCTCTTCTCCCAGGCAGCATCTCCCGTGTTGCAGCATCACTGCCCAGCAGGTTAATGACAATTTATATTAAACACCTGGCATATTGTCTGGCATGCAGCAGGCACTCAAGAGTGGTGGCTATTACTGTCATTAAAACAAAAGCTTACCCCTACCCCATCAAGTTCCAAATTATATCAACTTCTATGGGAAATTAGATAAAATGCACTGTATACTCCTCTTCATTCTTAAAAGGATATAACAAATATAATTTTAATCCTTTCTTGATTTCATCAACACCATGATAAGAACATTGCTTAAGGTGCTGGACACTTATACTATCCACTCTCAGGGGCTATAAGACATGTAGGGCCAATAGCCTTGAACTAGTTGATCTCACATTATCTTCCTTTTTGAGGTTTAAAATTAATATAATATTATAGTTATTTTATTTCATTTCTTATCATCAGGTTGTCAACTATCACTTCTTGCTGGTGTCACTGTAACTGTCTTTTGCAACAGTCTACCCACTCCCATTTTCATTTGGTGTGCAGTGAAATAAACAACAAAACAAAAACAAAACAACAAAAACCATGCTTAATGGTTTTGTAGAATGGTAAGGGACCAACAAGCCTATCTACAGACAATGAGTGCAAAATATTTATTGAGTGTAAATATAAATATGCATTTGTAAATTAATTATATATATTTATTTTATATAATGTATATTTTATAAATTTATTGTTATATATTTCTTATATATTTATCAAGAACTATAAAAAGCCTCTTTTTGGACATTTACTGCATTAATCTGTACTAGTGAACAGAAACAATCCTTGTCCAATTTATGGGTAAGCACAGAGTAAATAGATACGAAGTGAGTATTTATGAGTAATGATCAGGAATTTCATGATCTTTTAAACAACAGCTTTAACGAACTTGTGCTCAGGGGAAAAACAGAAAACAGCCAAACAAGTGAGAGCTGTGTGTGAATGAAGAGCCTACATTCACTGAGTGAGAACTTAGTAATGGTCAGGATGGCGGTAATGAATTGCTGTGACGCCTATTTCAGTTATCCAGAGCCTATTGGTTTCTTCTTCTCAGCTTTGTCTGGTTTAAGGGCAGTCTGCAGTCAAGGGATACCTGATGATCGGGTGTTTTTTAGTTTCTTTCAAGGGGCACAGTCATAGTGAAGACAAGACAAAGTCTGTGATGTGGGAAGGGCTTGGCCATCCAGGCTGCAATCTTGGAAGGAGTGTGTCCCTGGATAACAGGATTCTGAGGACATCAGCAGAAACTGTGTTTCATTTTTGGCAAATATGTAATTGGCTCTTGGAGCTGATGTGAGATCAGTCAGCTTTCAAATGTCCAGATCAAAGTCATCCTTTGGCATAAAAAACCCAGAGGATCTTAAAGGTCCTTTGAAAGCTCCTCAGCCCTGGGCCAGTTGTCCTTAGCACACCTTCACCAGTCGTCAAACAGGCTTAAGCAATCAATGCCTAACTTCTCTTTAGCACCAATAAGTACCATCACGGCAAACTTCCAGTTAAAATGAGAATGTGAAGAATAAGTTCCCTGAGGAGCCCAAAGGCTGAAGAGAGAACATGGGTTAGAGAAGGGTTGGTTTCTCCTTTTCCTACTTTGCCTTGTGGTCAACCTGTGATGACTTGTACCTCTTCCCTTTGTCTCAGGAGCGCAGGAATTTTCCCTGGCCAAAATACTACTAAGAAATCCGTTTTGTTCTCTCTCTAGCAAGATAGAGAACCAGTTCCTACAGGTGATCAGGTAGAATAAGTGGGATGTTGTTGAGAAAGCGTATTCCTACTTCTGCTTGATATAATTACAACCCTTATCATATAATTATCTGTTTCACATCAGACTGTAAGCCCCATTAAAACCAGAATGATATCTGACTTGTTCGCCCTTTTTTAAAAAAATTAATTAATTAATTAATTTTTGGCTGCATTGGGTCCTCGTTGCTGCGTGCAGGCTTTCTCTAGTTGCGGCGAGTGGGGGCTACTCTTCATTGCAGTGCATGGGCTTCTCATTGCGGTGGCTTCTCTTGTTGTGGAACATGGGCTCTAGGAGTGAGGGCTTCAGTAGTTGTGGCATGTGGACTCAGTAGTTGTGGCTCACAGGCTCTAGAGTGCAGGCTCAGTAGTTGTGGTGCCCGGGCTTAGTTGCTCTGCGGCATGTCTGGGATCTTCCCGGACTAGGGCTCGAACCCGTGTCTCCTGCATTGGCAGGCGGATTCTTAACCACTGCGCCACCAGGGAAGCCCCCTGTTCACCCTTGTATCTAGTGCTTAGAGCATAGTATATGCTCAGAAACCTTTTGAATTAATAATTTTTTCCCCCGGCGCACCTCACAGAGTGTGGGATCTTAGTTCCCCAACCAGGGAACAAACTCACACCCCCTGCATTGGAAGCACAGAGTCTTAACCACTGGACCTTCAGGGAAGTCCCAATGAATGAATTTCTATTAAATTTAAAGAATATAAGAAGGCAAATATGAAAATTCTCATTCATAGGATTTTTGGGAAACCTGCTTAGCGCAGGTTTGGGGAAGACATGAGCTAAAAGCTTTCTAGATATTTCTAGGAGGTTCTGAAAAATGCCAAATAGTAACAAATCAGTCTTTGGAGAAATCATCCTTTCAGTAAGTCATTGTAGTATCCATCCAGTTTTCAAAGTTGTACCAAACATTGAAAGAAAGAAAGCTGATTTAGGAGGCAGTAATTTCTGCACTGAAAAGAAAAGATCAACCAAATACTACTGGTCTTGTTCAGTGGCAATTCATGTTGATATTTAAAGGAAATACAAATATTAAAATACCAAGTACCTCATAAGCATATACTCTAGGAGTCTTATTCCCCCTCTTGTTTTTTTTGTTTTGGCCGCACCCCATGGCTTGTGGGACCTTAGTTCCCTGAACCCAGGCCCTTGGCAGTGAGAGCGCAGAGTCCTAACACCTGGACCACCAGGGAATTCCCATCTGTTTTTTAATTCGAATGAAAACATGAAAATGGAACTTCATCGGATTCAGCTCAAAGGACATTACAATAACCTAATACGATAATTGCAAAAGAATGTATCAGAATCTTGGCTTCTACTAAAGAACAGACATTACCTAGTAGGTATTCCACCCCCCAAAAAAGAAAGTCAGGAAAAAAAATCTGATGAGGCAAAGTGACATCAAAACATTTTTCAGGACTTCCCTGGTGGCACAGTGGTTGGGAATCTGCTTGCCAATGCAGGGCACATGGGTTCGATCCCTGGTCCCAGAAGATCGCACATGCCTCAGAGCAACTAAGCCCGTGCGCCACAACTACTGAAGCCTGTGCGCCTAGAGCCCATGCAACAAGAGAAGCCACAGCAATGAGAAGCCCAGGCACCACAATGAAGAGTAGCCCCTGCTCACGGCAACTAGAGAAAGCCCGCGCACAGCAACGAAGACCCAACACAGCCATAAATAAATAAATAAATAAACAAACAAACAAACATTGGTGATCATGCAATTGCCACAGTTTCTAGCCATAATGGGGAGTAGACTGAGTATTACATCTCCAGAAAGGATACAAACTGCTGATTATAGTAAAATATTTTTAAGAATATGATCAAAGGAAAACCCACAAAACATATCCTTGTTTTAAAAGTCAGCAATATCATTTTATTATGAACTATCTATCTGTAGTTGAAGAAGGTGTCTTTTGACTGTGGCAGACTGTATTTTCCAGTATTGGCTGAGATAATATTTCCCATCCCATATGTTTGGTTTTGTTTTTTTAAACCTTGTCATATTCCCATTAAGTGTTAGGTGGCCAGGTTGAAGGTAGGTGGTGCGAAAAGTCAGCATAGGGAATGAAATTAGCATCATATTTTCTGTGAGTCAGATGGAAATACCATAGATAATTAGGCATATTTAATATTGTCAAAGCATGTCTCTCAGTATAGATTTGACGTTTTCATGTTATTGTACCGTGTTTCACGATAGAAACTTTCTAATTTGAAAACTTGACTAAACAATCACTCTGAAGAAATTATCATGAAAAATAAAAACAAATCTCATTAGTAATAATCCTAAATATTAATCAACAAAATATAAAGAAAGCCACAACCTCAATGAGCTTGTATGAAATCCTCAGAGATTAAACTTTCAGTTCATACCGTCTTCCTACTCTGTCCTCTGAACTCCCAGAGCATGCATTCATTTGGTTAGGATGTCTGTGTTGATGTCCACTGTGCCACTTATTTTGCCTGATGCTAAGGACAGAGAGGTAAAGGATGCTGTCCTTGCCCTCTGACCGTTGGCTCATGTCATCACTATAGTTCATATCAGGTTGCAGCTCACCGTACATGTATTAAGGAAAGGCCCAGGTCTTATTCACATTTGTTTACTGTGCCAAGCACAGTAGTCAATTTTAATTGTAGTAGAAAGTTTAAATGGTAATTTTTTTCTCCAAAATATGGTCAGAAGAATAAGGAGAAAATGAGATTAGGTGGAAAAGAATCAGAATTATTGGACTGAACAAGGCACCAATATTTCCTGATTGACCACCATGCACCAAATATCATTCCAGGAAATTTGTATGTGTTTCCTTGTGTAATCCTTACCCCAGTCCTATAAGGCATGAAGGAAATTAATCTCACTAAGACTTACAGAAATTGATTCCTTACACCCTTCTGACTCATCCTCCCTACTGCAGCCAGGTGACCTGGTCTGGTCACTCATTGGCTTAGCAGCCTTTCATGACTCTCCACTGCCCTTGGAATAATGTCTAAAACCCTCAACTGTCTAAGAAGCTATGGGACCTGGTGTTTCCCCAAGTCTCCAGCCTCATTTCTTGCCTCTCTTTCTCCTACTCCCTTCTCTCTTGATACAATGCTTTTCTTTCAGTTCCTTGAGCACACCTACCATGCCTTTTTTCATATCCTGCCTTTCCACAGGCTGTTCTCAAATTTGGAATGCTGTTCATTAACTGCTGAATGAATGAGTGAGTGAATGAGTGAATGAATGAATGATTGAATAAGGGATATTGGAGAGAGTCAGGATAGGATCCTGTTCAGGGGAAAGATTAGGAGTAGGAAGGGGATTAGGGAATTAATCACAAAACTATGATAATAGATGAGTACTTGTTGATCACAGATGTAGCACATCTAGCACCCAGACCTTGATTTCTTCCCTTTACTAGTTCCTGTTCTTCTTTTAAGCATCAGTATTAGTGCCACATTCTCTAGGAAGCTTTGCTACTCCCAAGGTAGTGAAAACCCCTGCTATACGGCATAGAACTAGCTATATGCACTTCCCTTCTGTAATGCTCATCACACTTTGATGACACACAGTTTCATGTCTTTCTTGTTTGCTTCTCTATCCCCAGAACATAACATGGTAAACACTACTGGTGGGTATTCTCTCTCTGTATTTACTGACTTAAATTATACACAATTACTCCAGGACATATAGTTGAATTGTTTTTCTCATTGGTTTGGTGTTTTATTTGTTTGGCCATTTGTTTCTTTCATGTAGCATTATGGAGTAGTTGGAGATTTTATAAATTCCCTACCTTCTCTTCCAGGGTGAGTACAACTGATCAGGGATTGGGGCTACTCTCAAGTATAAAATGATATTATCTAATTAAATAAGAGAATTAAAATAACAACGATTCTGATTCTCTAAATGTCCCTCTGGGCACGTGCTCTGCTGGAGCACATGTCTTTATCTTCCTTTCTTTTACCTTCTCAACTCTTCACTCTTTTATGGCTAATTCCTATCCATCTTCTAAATGTCAGCAGGGCTATCACTTCAGACAGTGTGCACCTAGGCTATCTAAATGACAATCATATTCCCAGTGTCAAGTAAAAGGGTACTTGACAAAAGGTAGGAGCTCAATAAATGCTGTTGAATAAAAGAGTGAGTGAGTAAATGAAGGTGTGTCGGGGAGATTTGGGGTAGGATATTGTTCAGGGGAAAGATCAGGAGTAAATAGATGAGGAAATCAATCACAAAGTGATGTTGTGTTTTTTTAAAATTTTATTTAGTTTTTTATACAGCAGGTTCTTATTAGTCATCAATTTTATACACATCAGTGTATACATGTCAATCCCAATCGCCAAATTCAGCACACCACCATCCCCCGCCCCATGGATTTCCCCCCTTGGTGTCCATACGTTTGTTCTCTATATCTGTGACTCAACTTCTGCCCTGCAAACCAGTTCATCTGTACCATTTTTCTAGGTTCCACATACATGCATTAATATACGATATTTGTTTTTCTCTTTCTGACTTACTTCACTCTGTATGACAGCCTCTAGATCCATTCACGTCTCAACAAATGACTCAATTTCGTTCCTTTTTATGGCTGAGTAATATTCCATCGTATATATGTACCACATCTTCTTTATGCATTCATCTGTCAATGGGCATTTAGGTTGCTTCCATGACCTGGCTATTGTAAATAGTGCTGCAATGAACATTGGGGTACATGTGTCTTTTTGAATTATGGTTTTCTCTGGGTATATGTCCAGTAGTGGGATGGCTGGGTCAGATGGTAATTCTATTTTTAGTTTTTTAAGGAACCTCCATACTGTTCTCCATAGTGGCTGTATCAATTTACATTCCCATCAACAGTGCAAGAGGGTTCCCTTTTCTGCACACCCTCTCCAGCATTTGTTGTTTGTAGATTTTCTGATGATGCCCATTCTAACTGGTATGAGGTGATACCTCACTGTAGTTTTGATTTGCATTTCTCTAATAATTAGTGATGTTGAGCATCTTTTCATGTGCTTCTTGGCCATCTGTATGTCTTCTTTGGAGAAATGTCTATTTAGGTCTTCTGCCCATTTTTGCATTGGGTTGTTTGTTTCTTTAACATTGAGCTGCATGAGCTGTTTATATATCTTGGAGATTAATCCTTTGTCCGTTGATTCGTTTGCAAATATTTTCTCCCATTCTGAGGGTTGTCTTTTTGTCTTGTTTGTAGTGTCCTTTGCTGTGCAAAAGCTCTTAAGTTTCATTAGGTTCCATTTGTTTATTTTTGTTTTTATTTCCATTACTCTAGGAGGTGGATCAAAAAAAGATCTTGCTGTGATTTATGTCAAAGAGTGTCTTCCTATGTTTTCCTCTAAGAGCTTTATAGTGTCCAGTCTTACATTTAGGTCTCAAATCCATTCTGAGTTTTTGTATATGGTGTTAGCGAGTGTTCTAATTGCATTCTTTTACATGTAGCTGTCCAGTTTTCTCAGCACCACTTATTGAAGAGACTGTCTTTTCTCCATTGTATATCCTTGCCTCCTTTATCATAGATTAGCTGACCATAGGTGCGTGGGCTTATCTCTGGGCTTTCTATCTTGTTCCATTGATCTATGTTTCTCTTTTTGTGCCAGTACCATATTGTCTTGATTACTGTAGCTTTGCAGTATAGCCTGAAGTCAGGGAGTCTGATTCCTCCAGCTCCATTTTTTTCCCTCAAGACTGCTTTGGCTATTCGGGGTCTTTTGTGTCTCCATAAAAAATTTAAGATTATTTGTTCTAGTTCCATAAAAAATGTCATTGGTAATTTGATGGGGATTGCATTGAATCTGTAGATTGCTTTGGGTAGTATAGTCATTTTCACAATATTGATTCTTCCAATCCAAGAACATGGTATATCTCTCCATTTGTTGGTATCATCTTTAATTTCTTTCATCAGTGTCTTATAGTTTTCTGCATACAGGTCTTTTGTCTCCCTAGGTAGGTTTATTCCTAGGTGTTTTATTCTTTTTGTTGCAATGGTAAATGGGAGTGTTTCCTTAATTTCTCTTTCCGATGTTTCATCATTAGTGTAGAAGAATGCAAGAGATTTCTGTGCATTAATTTTGTATCCTGCAACTTAACCAAATTCATTGATTAGCTCTAGTAGTTTTCTGGTGGCATTTTTAGGATTCTCTATGTATAGTATCATGTCATCTGCAAACAGTGACAGTTTTACTTCTTCTTTTCCAATTTGTAATCCTTTTATTTCTTTTTCTTCTCTGATTGCCTTGGCTAGGACTTCCAAAACTATGTTGAATAAGAGTGGTGAGAGTGGACATCCTTGTCTTGCTTCTGATCTTAGAGGAAATGCTTTCAGTTTTTCACCATTGAGAATGATGTTTGCTGTAGGTTTGTCATATATGGCCTTTATTATGTTGAGGTAGGTTCCCTCTATGCCCACTTTCTGGAGAGTTTTTATCATAAATCGGTGTTGAAGTTTGTCAAAAGCTTTTTCTGCATCTATTGAGATGATCATATGGTTTTTATTCTTCAGTTGGTTAATATGGTGTATCACATTGATTGATTTGCATATATTGAAGAATCCTTGCATCCCTGGGATACATCCCACTTCATCATGGTGTATGATCCTTTTAATGTGTTGTTGGATTCTGTTTGCTAGTATTTTGTTGAGGATTTTTGCATCTATATTCATCAGTGATATTGGTCTGTAATTTTTTTTGTAGTATCTTTGTCTGGTTTTGGTATCAGAGTGATGGTGGAATCATAGAATGAGTTTGGGAGTGTTCCTTCCTCTGCAGTTTTTTGGAAGAGTTTGAGAAGGATGGGTGTTAGCTCTTCTCTAAGTGTTTGATAGAATTCACCTGTGAAGCCATCTGTTCCTGGACTTTTGTTTCTTGGAAGATTTTTTTTTTACATCTTTATTGGAGTATAATTTCTTTACAATGGTGTGTTAGTTTCTGCTTTATAAAAAAGTGCATCTGTTATACATATACATATGTTCCCATATCTCTTCCTTCTTGCGTCTCCCTCCCTCCCACCTTCTTGGAAGATCTTTGATCACAGTTTCAATTTCATTCTTTGTGATTGGTCTGTTCATATTTTCTATTTCTTCCTGGTTCAGTCTTGGAAGGTTATACCTTTCTAAGTATTTGTCCATTTCTTCCAGGTTGTCCATTTTATTGGCATAGAGTTGCTTGTAGTAGTCTCTGAGGATGCTTTGTATTTCTGCAGTGTCTGTTGTAACTTCCCCTTTTTCATTTCTAATTTTATTGATTTAAGTCCTCTCCCTCTTTTTCTTGATGAGTGTGGCTAATGGTTTATCAATTTTGTTTATTTTCTCAAAGAACCAGCTTTTAGTTTTATTGATCTTTGCTATTGTTTACTTTGTTTCTATTTCATTTATTTCTGCTTTGATCTTTATGATTCCTTTCTTTCCTTCTGCTAACTTTGGGTTTTTTTTATTCTTCTTTCTCTAGTTCCTTTATGTGTAAGGTTAGATTGTTTACTTGAGATTTTTCTTGTTTCTTGAGGTAGGCTTGTATAGCTATAAACTTCCCTCTTGGAACTGCTTTTGCTGCATCCCATAGGTTTTGGATCGTCGTGTTTTCATTGTCATTTGTCTCTAGGTATTTTTTGATTTTCTCAGTGATCGCTTGGTTATTTAGTAACATATTGTTTAGCATCCATGTGCTTGTGTATTTTACGTATTTTCCCCTGTAATTCATTTCTAATCTCATAGCGTTGTGGTCAGAAAAGATGCTTCATATGATTTCAATTTTCTTAAATTTACTGAGGCTTGATTTGTGGCCCAAGATGTGATCTATCCTGGAAAATGTTCCATGCTCCCTTGAGAAGAAAGTGTAATCTGCTATTTTGGAATGGAATGTCCTATAAATATCAATTAAATCTATCTGGTCGATTGTGTTATTTAAAGCTTCTGCTTCCTTATTTATTTTCATTTTCGATGATCTATCTATTGGTGTAAGTGCAGTGTTAAAGTCCCCCACTATTATTGTGTTACTGTCAATTTCCTCTTTTGTAGCTGTTAGCAGTTGCCTTATGTATTGAGGTGCTCCTATGTTGAGTGCATATATATTTATAATTGTTATATCTTCTTCTTGGATTGATTCCCTGATCATTATGTAGTGTCCTTCCTTGTCTCTTGTAACATTCTTTTTTTTTTTTTTTTTTTTGCGGTACGTGGGCCTCTCACTGTTGTGGCCTCTCCCACTGCAGAGCACAGGCTCCGGATACTCAGGCTCAGCAGCCATGGCTCACGGGCCCAGCCGCTCCACAGCATGTGGGATCTTCCCGGACCAGGGCACAAACCCGCATCCTCTGCATCAGCAGGCGGACTCTCAACCACTGCGCCACCAGGGAGGCCCCTAACATCCTTATTTAAAGTCTATTTTATCTGATATGAGAATTGCTACTCCAGCTTTCTTTTGATTTCCATTTGCATGGAATACCTTTTTCCATCCCCTCACTTTCAGTCTGTATGTGTCCCTAGGTCTGAAGTGGGTCTCCTGTAGACAACATATATATGGGTCTTGTTTTTGTATCCATTCAACGAGGTTGTGTCTTTTGGTTGGAGCATTTAATCCATTCACGTTTAAGGTAATTATCGATATGTATGTTCCTATGACCATTTTCTTAATTGTTTTGGGTTTGTTTTCATAGGTCCTTTTCTTCTCTTGTGTTTCCCACTTAGAGAAGTTCCTTTAGCATTTGTTGTAGAGCTGGTTTGGTGGTGCTGAATTCTCTTAGCTTTTGCTTGTCTATAAAGCTTTTGATTTCTCCATCGAATCTGAATGAGATCCTTGCCAGGTAGAGTAATCTTGGTTGTAGGTTCTTCCCTTTCCTCACTTTCAGTATATCATGACACTCCCTTCTGGCTTGTAGAGTTTCTGCTGAGAAATCAACCTGTTAACCTTATGGGAGTTCCCTTGTATGTTATTTGTCATTTTTCCCTTGCTGCTTTCAATCATTTTTCTTTGTCTTTAATTTTTGCCAATTTGATTACTATGTGTCTCGGCGTGTTTCTCCTTGGGTTTATCCTGTATGGGACTCGCTGCACTTCCTGGACTTGGGTGGCTATTTCCTTTCCCATGTTAGGGAAGTTTTCAACTATAATCTCTTCAAATATTTTCTCTGGTCCTTTCTCTCTCTCTTCTCCTTCTGGGACCCCTATAATGTGAATGTTGTTGCGTTTAATGTTGTCCCAGAGGTCTCTTAGGCTGTCTTCTTTTCTTTTCATTCTTTTTTCTTTATTCTGTTCTGCAGCAGTGAATTCCACCATTCTGTCTTCCAGGTCACTTATCCGATCTGCTGCCTCAGTTATTCTGCTATTGATTCCTTCTAGTAGTTTTCATTTCAGTTACTGTATTGTTCATCTCTGTTTGTTTGTTCTTTAATTCTTCTAGGTCTTTGTTAAACATTTCTTGCATCTTCTTGATCTTTGCCTCCATTGTTTTTCCGAGGTCGTGGATCATCTTTACTATCATTATTCTGCATTCTTTTTCTGGAACTTTGCCTATCTCCACTTCATTTCGTTGTTTTTCTAGGGTTTTATCTTGTTCCTTCATTTGGTACATAGCCCTCTGCCTTTTCATCTTGTCTCTCTCTCTGTGAATGTGTTTTTTTAAAATAATTAATTAATTAATTTATTTTTGGCTGTGTTGGCCTTTGTTGCTGCGCCCAGGCTTTCTCTAGTTGTGGCAAGTGGGGGCTACTCTTTGTTGCAGTGCGTGGGCTTCTCATTGCAGTGGCTTCTCTTGCTGCAGAGCACAGGCTCTAGGTGTGTGGGCTTCAGTGGTTGTTGCATGCGGGCTCAGAAGTTGTGGCTCATGGGCTCTAGAGTGCAGGCTCAGTAGTTGCGGCACACGGACTCTGTTGCTTGTGGCCTGTGGGATCTTCTGTGTCCAGGGCTCGAACCCGTGTCCCCTGTACTGGCAGGTGGATTCTTAACCCCTGCACCACCAGAGAAGTCCCATGTTGTGGTCTTTGACATTTAAACTTTTCAAAAGATGCAACACACCTAGCACCCAGATCTAGTTTTCTAAATACCATTTTCCAATAAAATGTAGAAGAAATCCTTAGAGAAATGGCTGATTTTAAGGCTGGGGCAGGTAAAATTTAATATGAGTCTGGAGTATCATTTAGGGCTAGAAAATAAAGAGGTGCTCAAGTGGGCTGAACTTCGTGACTTGCATCTAACAAACAGAATATGGAAAATGAACCTGAGTAACTTTAATAGGAGGAGAAACCTGGCAGATGCTAACCAAGCAGATCGCTAACCAAGCGATCAAGGTTAACATCACCATGTTGACATCATGAGTGCCCTGATATGATGAGATGAGAAACATACCTTTCTTCTGAGATATTCTTCCAAAGAACATGAACCCCAAGAAAATATCAGATAACCTCAGTTTGTGGGAAGTGTAAGAAATATCTGACCAGTTAATCAAAAGTGTCAAGGTCATGAAAAACAAGGAGTGATAGAGAAGCTGTTAAAGAATCAAAGGGGACTAAGGAGACATGACAACTAAATGCAACATGGTATCTTGGAACAGAAGAAGGGTAATAGTGGAAAAACTGGTGAAATCTGAATAAATTCCCTAGTTTAGTTAATTTCACTATACCAATGTTAATTTCTTTGTTTTGATAAATGGGTCATGGTTATGTAAGATCTTAACACCACGTGAAGCTGGGCAAATGGTATATGGGAATTCTGTACTATCTTTGAACCTCATCTGAAAAATCTAAATTATTTCAAATAAAATTTTCAAAAAAAGAGGTCACACAAGGTTTCACTGCAGTGTCCATTTAGGGGAGTGCAGTGAGGAGTTCAGGGAAGCTTGCTTGATTTGATGTTCATGAAATCTTGGCTGTCTAGCAGTGTATACAAGGCTAGCCTTACCTGCATAGTGATTTTAATTTTATGGGAGAATTTCACTCTTATACTCATTTGACCCTCTCCAAGAAGAGAAAGGATGGGGAAGGAAGGTGTTTACATTCACGGGGACTAGAGTGAGCTTCTCCCAGGCCCTTGTGTTAAAATGCATAATCTCACATATAATGTTTGAGATCAGGCATCTGTAGAGACAAAAGTGTAGACCCTAAAAGGAACTGATCTGAAAGAAGACTGTGACATCGTTAATTAACACACTAATGACAGAATCACACAGAGATGGCAAGCAACCAAGTCCAGAAAAAGGACCAGCCAGACTGAATTAGTCAGCATGTTTGCAGCAAGGACCAGGGGGATGTAGGTGAAAGCTGTGTCTCATAAACCAAGATAATAGGATCTTCTCTTCAGTAAAGATCAATGACTCAGGCTGTTATAGCTCCTGTGCCCTGATTCTGTTCTCTCTAAAAAAGTTATTAAAGCATGAAGAAAGAAAATTGATTACCAACGTACTCTGCTAGATAATTTAAATGCTTAATGTTTTTTAATTCTCTCAAAACACTATGAAGTAGACATTACTGTTCCCATCTTACAAGTGGGAATCAGAGACCCATAGAGAGATTAAGCTACACACTTGGTTACAAAGTAAGTAAAAGAGCTGGGATTCAAACCCAGGTATACCTGATGCTCTGACCCAGTCCCTTTCTAAGACCAGAGGGTAGGTATAGAGAAAATGACCCTCAGCCCCATTGTGCTCTTTAATCATCCTACCTGATGGGGACTCCTGGCAAAAAATTGGATCACTGTTCTCTGGGGTTATCTTTTGGAGCACTCATTGTTTAAAGGCAGAAACCTCACTTGCCTTTTGAAGACAACAATCTCTACAGTGAATGGACAAGAGGGTGACTCCCCAACATCCATTTCCCTTTCTCTTGGTACTCACCCTGATTTTTGTTGGGTATTCGTGCAATCCCTGCCCAGCCCAAGTACTTTGGCTGAAGCTCAGTCCACCCCTGGCCCTTGGGGAAGGACATCTGGTTCAGACTAGTGTGACCTTATTCTCTGGCCACAGATTTTGGTGACGGGATGTGCATGCAGGCAAAATTAGGTGAAGGAGCACAGGGATTCCTTTGCTGGGAGCCTCTGAGAAATATGCCTCTTTGCTTTTATTTGGGGGAGCAGCTCAGAGATTTCTTTTCTCTCTTCTGGGAATGGAATGAGGAATCATGTAGCACAGGGTATGGATGAGGAAGAAGGTTATAGCTATTTACTTTGCCCCAGTGAAGTGGAGTCAGCTTTTGGAGAAAGTGCCTTGTGCATCAGACAAGTCAAAATAAACCAAGGCTTTTTTTGTTGTCTCCACCTTCCTCATGAGCTTATAAGTCCCTTTAGTTATTTAATACAGTTTCAGTTTGTTTTTCTCTTGCTTACAACTGAACTCATCTTCACTGACAACTTTCAAAGTAACTTTTTTGAAAGTTGGTCAGTGAGTAGGGTGACCATATGATTTATCATGCAAATCGGAACCACTTTTGATAGAGTAAGGGAGAGCTATTAATCATTACATGCTTGCAACAGGTGGCAACTGGGACCATCCTGGACAAACTGGGATGGGTGGTCCCTCTACCACTAAGGCATATGCTACTTGCAATTCTACCAGTGAATAAACTGTAAAACTTTGGATGATTACTCTGCTCTCTGGATAGCAGTTTGCTGTATAAAAATGAAATATGACGTTTTGTGAATCTAGGTAGTTTCTCCATAGTCTGTAATATACTGAGCTCCATCCTGCTGGGAGTCCAAAGATAGAAATGTTCCTTACAGCAGAGATCATCATCATCACCACCACTTTATTAGTCAACTATTGCTACAATAATGCTACTCACCTAAGAACCACAAAATTCACAGTCACTTACAATATCATTAATCTTTCTTGCTGATGACTCCGCAGAGAAGCTGTGGTTTGGCTGACTGCTGGGCTTGGTTGGCCAGGCTGCACTCCAGACTTTGGCTTGGGTTAGGATCTCCACTTGTGTTCATTCCTGTTCCCAGGCTGAAAGAGAATGACCACCTGAGACATTTTCCTCTCATGGCACAGGGTAGAAACCCCAAGAGACCAGAAAAAAAAACTGAAGTACATTTAAAGTCTTTGGTCTGACATGCCATGTGTTATATCCACTCACATTCCTTAGATCAAAGGAAGTCATATGGCCAAGCTCAGTGTTAGTGGGACTGCGCCATAAATCCACTTCAAGAAGGAGGCACTAAAAATCACATGGCAAAAAAAGAAAAAAACTCACACGGCAAATGGCTTATATATAAAAATCTATTACAGGGTGAAAGTGAAGAATTGGTAACAATAATCCATTCTAACATCTACCACTCATTGGGTACTCACTATGTACCACTTAAGTATATTATATCATTAAACCACACAACACTTACATGGGACAGATATGAGTATTTTTTGGATGAATGAATGTCTATTGTATGCCTATTGGGCTATCCACTGTGGTTACTGTGTAAACAGGTCTGATATTCAGTTTGCTGGAGAGCAGGCAAGGTAGCTGTAGGGGTCAATTAAGCATGGAGAGAGATATGCAGTTATTTCCTAAGCTGAGATCAGCAAGATGCACATTTGATCCTAGGGAAGCCAATGAATAAAGACCTTTCATTTAGGTTGGAAGAGAGCTTCCAGTGTGGATGCCTCTTTCCCCTCCCCATCCACCTCAGCACCCTTGAGCTTCATTCTTCAGAATTACTTCCTTATGGTAGTATTAAGCTATGTCCCTTCCTTTTCCCCAGACATTGTGAAGCTGCCACTGCGCTGAAGCACAGTGTTTGCTAATTGGAATTTGCTATTCTGCTATTTTCATAGCAACTCTTACATGAATATAGAAAAGCACCAATAAACAAAAATGATAAATCATAAAAGACTTTAATAAACAGAAAACTGCAAGATGGTATACTTGATGTCTAGGCATTCTAATGAGGGAGTCCTAAATCAAGGAACAGCTGAATGGGGGAAAATCTAGCACAAGGGTGACTTCCAGTCAATGTTCGAGTAGTTTCTCCTCCCACTCACTCCCCCAACCATTTTGATATCATGGTCTGAGCTACCAATTCTGAGTCTATTGCCAAGTCATTATCCTTTAAAGGATGGGTGAGAAAACCCATTTTTCTACTTTATAAATAACACACTCTAACACAATAAAAGATGTCAGGCCACACAATTTTATTTCGTTCAACATTTACTGAATATCTACTATATGCCAGGCATTAAGTTACATGCAAGGGATAATACTGCCGTTAGGGTCACACATAGTCCAGTATGGAAATAGCACATAGATACAGATTTAACCTTTGAGGTGTTGTCAGTCTTTTGAGTTATGAACAGGTACTATGAGACACAATAGAGGGATAATTTCTTCTGGACAAAGGAAGAAAGAGTAGGTGCCATCTAATCTCAGCCTTGGATATAAGAGAGAAGAAGAGGGAGGGCATTTTGGGAAAAGGTTCAGAATGTAAAATGGTACAGATGAATAAAAATACAGTGTCTCCTGCAGAGCCCTGGTCAGTGTCCTGCATGGCCTCCTCAAGTACTGCTGTGGGCTAGGGAGTGTTATGGATTGAATTGTGTCTCTGAAAATAGATAAGTTAAAGTCTTAATGAGAACGTGACTTTATTTGGAAATAGGTTCTTTATAGAACTAATCAAGGTGAACTGAGGTCACTAGTGTGGGCCCTAGTCCAGTATGACTGGTGCCATTATAAAAAGGAGAAATCTGAATACAGACAGACAGGCACAGAGGGTACACAATGGAAGGAGACACAGAGAGAGAACCTGTAAAGCCATGTGAAAATGGAGGATTGGAGTGATGCATCTATAAGACAAGGAACACCAAAGACGCCACCAAACCAGCAGAAGATAGGTAGAGGCAAGGAAGGATTCCCCTACAGGTTTCAGACGGAGCAGGGTGCTGCTGACACACTGATGTCTGATTTCGACCCTCCAGATCTAAGAGACAATAAATTTCTGCTGTTGTAAGCCACCCGTAGTTGGTGGTACTTGCATACAGCAGCCCTAGGGATCAAATACAGGAGTTAAGATGTTGGTCTCAGGATTCTGGGCTGTCCACTCCTACTTTAAACACATTTTTCTTTCATTTTTTGCTTCTGCTTAAGGTTTTGTTTGAAAAGCAGGGTTTCATTGGTGAAATGAACATGAAACTACAGATCTTTGAGAGTTTATCAGTTGGACACTTTCAATTGCAAATAAAGCCGAGGTCAAATGTCCTAAATAACCAAAGGATTTATGACTCCTATAATTATAAAAGTCTAGAGAAGATGTGAGGTTCCAGTGCAGTTTGACAGAGACACTGACCAAGGCTCTGACTCCATTTCTCTGCAGTTTTCTGGAGAGTTGTCATGTAAGGGTTTCGTCATCGGGCTGCTCCTGTAATGGTGGCAAAATGGCTGCATAGTTCCAGCTTCACCTCACAGCACACTACGCAGAGTAGGCAGGAACAACGTTGACCAGGTATCCCCAGCCAAGGCCTTGAGGTTCTCACTGATTGGACCACACCTGAGCCTGCATTGATTATCTGACCTGTGTCTGGATCAGCTGTGACAGGAGGGAACGATTCACCCTGATTGGCTTAGCCCACTCTTTCCATTAGCCTTTGCTACATAAAAAAATACTCCAAAATTTAGGGTCTCAAAACCACAACAATTTATTAGTTCATGAGTCTGTGGGTCAGGAATTGGGCAGGGCTCAGCTAGGATGGCTCACTCGCTTCCATGTGGCGTTGGCTGGGCTCACTCATGCATTTAGGGTCACTTGGCAAGTCAGCTCGGGGCCAGCCGGTCCTGGATGGTGTCGGTCATGGTCATACGTCTGCTGGTTGTCCGGGCTGCCTGAGTTCTCTTCTGTGTGTCCTCTCCATCCAGCCAGCTGGGGCACGTTCTCATGCACACAGCAACTCATGAGGGTGAGAACAGAGGCTCAAGGACCCTTGACATCCAAACATGAGACCTGTGCGACATAATTTCTGTCACATTATATTGGTCAAAGCAAGTCCCCACCTCTTGGTGGGAAGATCTGTAAGAATTTGTGATGGTTTAAAAACATCACACCCACCCTTAGAGCTGGGGAAGGGGGAACCAATTTCACCAAACCACAGAGCTCCTGAACAGAATGGACATTAGGGGGAAAACTGGCCGGAGGCTGGAGAAGAGGCTAAAAGGTAGATTGAAATTAATTGTGAGGGGCTCTGTATGCCTTGCTAAGTGGACTTTATCTTTTAACTTGCGGTTCTCACCCTTTTTCTGTGACAACATAATTAATGATTCTGATGCATTCTCATTAGGAAACATGACTTAAAAGTAAGTCACCACGGCTGTTCTTCTCAACCTGAAGATTGGGCATGAATAATGTTTTTTTAGGGGGGACTGCATGCTCCTTCCTCTTGGGGAGTGGGGCTGCCTTGGTTGTAACTCACTGTTCCAGGCACTGGGGAGCCACTGATGTCTTGTTCCTAAGTGCAAGGGAGATTTCTGCTCTGAAACTCAGTCTTAAGCTGCTCCGGTAACAGCTCTGAGTTATACTCACACACCTTTCTTCATTTCCCCCAGTGTGAACATACGCCGCTAGTTTGGGATTTTCCTCTTTCCAGCAGCACACGATTCCCAGAAGCAACATTTCTTCCTGCTGGTCAAGTCCTTGGGGCCCAGTCTGCTTTTTCCTGCTTTCTGGCCTCGACTAGGAGAGCCCCACTGCATACAGTGTGTTTGGACAACAACCAGGGGAATGGCCACCGTCCAATTCTCTTTCCTCCCAGAAATCTCCTTCTTGCAACTGACGTGGTCTCCAGTGACCAAGCAACATGAGCTTGAGCATATTGACAAGGGGATCTTGTCAGTGCCATCTCTGTGGCATCTGAGCTCCAGCTCCAGTGAGTGTCCTGCCATGTGCACATATTTATCTCTGCTGCTGGGCTGTACACAACTTGTAGAAGAAACATGGGATTCACCTTGTTTGTGTTGAAAATATTTACTGAATGAGTGAATTAATAATGGATGAATAAAAAGGATAACGCTGAGCAGCATCCCTTTTGATGGAAAAGTTTATGGGCATGGAAAATGTTCCCTGATCAGTGAGTCCTCAGAGTCATGGCTCCCAGGAAGGCACCAGTGCCAGGTGGTATCAGGCATCTTAATCTCGGCTCCCCCCGCACACTAGTGGAGGACACCTGAGCCCAGAGCAAGGGTTTGGAACAGAACTTCCCTCTTAAACTGAGTAGGAATAAGGCTCCAAGGAATCTTTTCAGACACTAGAGAAGAGCAAGGGTGAGTGTGCGGAGGAGGAGTGGGAACAGGGGGAAGAGGAGAAGGATGTAGGAAGTGAACAGGGAAGAGCAACCCCCATCACCTCCCCTGGAGCCCGTCCTAATAGGAAATCCCACCCTGGAGCCTGCAGCCTGGGTTCTGTAGGGCTCTTGGCTGCACCTCCTGACCAGGGCTGTTTAGTTTAAAAGAAGGACTTGAAGTCTTCAGTGTCTCTCACTTAATACAGCAGCTGCTGTGACACCCACTCCATTTGGACAGCTCATTTCTGGTCCTTCATCCCATCAGAGGCAGCCCTTGCTCACATCTATTTGTCTAAGGAGCCTGGGTGCCTGCTGGAAAGGGAGGGTATTTAGAGTATATTATTCAGTTAGAACCAGGGCTTCTGCCTTTGTGTGACAGGCTAATCCTAGGACAGCTCAAAATGGCTGGGATTGTTTAATCTGCAGGATGCCTTAGGGCTGTCAACAGAGAGGGGACAGCAAATATAGGGGAAAGCAGTTAAGGGGTGTGGCCTGACTGGAGCTTCAGCAGCAGCCCTAGGACAGGGAGGAGGCACCTGAGGAGTAGGTGATGGAGGATATGGTGGGGGTGGAGCAGAGTAAGGCAGATCTGGTGGCCCTCATTCATGCCTGCCTTTCAGGGATTTCTAATACATTGGTTCTCAACTTTAGATGCTCATTGGAATCTCACGGGACTTCTGCAAAATGCTGATACCCAAGTTCCGCCTTCTTCTCCACATTTTGATTAAATTGGTCTGGTTTGTGGCCTGTGCATCAGGTTTAGGAAGCTCCGCAGGTGAGGAGGCTGTGAAAGGAAACAGAGAGATCTTATCATTTCATAGTGGACAGCTGGAAGGACACCTCCAGAGCAAGGTTCTCAGGTGAAGCAACAAGCCAAGAGGGAAAGCTCACCTATCCAGATTAGTGAAAAAGAAAGGGCCGTAACTTTTATCTCTTGAGTTCCCAGGTGAGTTAATGTTTTCATCTACACTCTTCTTTCATTTACTAGTCATAGTCTTGGTGAAATCTCAGTTTCCTTACCTATCAAATGGGTATTATTATCTAATCTACTCATTTCCTTTTATTGCCATGAAGATCAGGGTTCATGAAGATGCTTTGCAAACAATATAGAGGTGAGAGAAGAAACAACAGAGATGTTTCTCCACTCCATGGCTTCCCATGCCACCCATGTGCACTTAGAATAAAGTGCAAACTTTACTCAGGCCTACAGACCACCCCTCCGCCCCAACCCCTCTGCTCCCAGCTGCTGCCACATGGCGGGGCTCCTGCCCGCATCTGCAGGTTCAGCTGCTGCCACTCCTCAGTGTGTTCACCATGTCTAGACATACTGGCCTCCTCTCTGGCCTGGGACACACTGAGTCCATCCTTCCCTGTGCAGTTTCTATCTCTTCCACCTGGATTGCATAAGCCCTACATTTTGCTGTGTAATCTATCTTTTCTTGTGGTTTTGTCACAACTAATGTTAATGGCTGTGGGCAAAGCAGTGACTGGTCAGTATGGAATTAGAAACAAGAAGTATGGAGTTGTGAGTAACGAGGCAGGAGAGTTATAGAACAGATGGTAAGAGGGGAGTGTGGAGTCAAAACTTAATTTTTGCCATGGAAGAGAGACTTGAGCACATGTATGTCTCTCAGGTAGGAGATAAAAAAGGGACATACGTGATGTGGAGGAAAGTGGGATAACTATAGCAAATTCCCTAAGCCCTTTTAAATGTAATATCCCTTTAAAGAGATAAGATATTTGACTCCTTAGGATTCAAGTTTCCACTTAGTTTCCTTTCTTTGTTTTCTTACCACTTTGTGAGCTTCTATAGTGTAGTGCAAATATCTCCTTATCTATCTGTGTGTAGACTGTGAGCTCACTGGGCAGAGGGGAGAGGTCTTAATGATGATTGTGTCCCAGCACTGAATACAAAATAAAGCCTCCATAATTAATGAATCAATTTATCTGTTGCCTTGCCATCTAAGTGACTTGGGTACCCTGAAGCAGCATGGATCCTCAATAAATGGGTAAGAAGACACTATGAAAAAGAGGTGGCAATTAAGTTAGAGGGATGTGTATATGCCAAAAAGAAACTGTACCAACTTCATATTTTGAAGAGAAGAAGGAGGAGCAAACAATCTATTTTTCTCCCCTCTTGTAGTCCTTGTCTACATTCTGGTATATTTTACAGAGTTAAAATCAAAACGTCGACATAATTGGATGTTTTCTTTTATGAAAGAGTGTTTTGAACAGTTCCTTGCTGTATCTCACATTCTTTATAATTATTATTGTGAGACAGGCAGAACATTCTCCAGTTTATGTACTGAAATATACTTCACTGTTTTCCCTGTTCCTATTGTTGAACATTTAGATTGTTCTCAATTTCTGCTATTTTAGAGAATGCTACAGTGAAGAGCGTGACACAGGGATTTGCCCTCCTTTAGAATTATCTCCTCAGTTTAAATTACAATGAGGGACTTCCCTGGTGGTGCAGTGGTTAAGAATTGCCTGCCAATGCAGGGAACGTGGGTTTGAGCCCTGGTCCGGGAAGATCCCACATGTCGTGGAGCAACTAAACCTGTGCACCACAACTACTGAGCCCACGTGCCACAACTACTGAAGCCTGCACGCCTAGAGCCCGTGCTCCGCAATGAGAGAAGCCACTGCAATGAGAAGACCCCGCGCCGCAAAGAAGAGTAGCCCCTGCTCGCCGCAACTAGAGAAAGCCCATGCACAGCAACAAAGTCCCAACGCAGCCAAAAATAAAAATAAACAAATAAATTTTTTTAAAAAAGGAATCCGCCTGCCAATGCAGGGGACACGGGTTCGAGCCCTGGTCCTGGAAGATCCCACATGCCGGAGAGAAACTAAGCCCGAGCGCCACAACTACTGAGCCTGTGCTCTAGAACCTGCGAGCCACAACTACTGAAGCCTGCGCGCCTAGAGCCTGTGCTCCGTAACAAGAGAAGCCACCGCAATGAGAAGACCATGCAACGCAAAGAAGAGTAGCCCCTGCTCTCCACAACCGGAGAAAGTCTGCACGCAGCAGCGAAGAGCCAACATAGGCAAAAATAAATAAATAAAAATAAATTTATAAAAAAAATTCAATGAATCAAATTACTGGGTCAAATGGTGTGAATATTTTTATGATTCTCAATACATCCTGCTATGTTCCTGCTTTATATCCACTGTCAAAGGTATTTATCAATTTCACTGTTAACCCTGGCGCTATTATTACATTTTCTTTGCCAAGTTAATTGGTATAAAAACATACTTTGACATTTAATTTGAATTTTGTACAGCCTCAACATTTTCCCTTGTTTGCTTACTATCAGCATTTCATTCTATTTATATCATTTGCCATTAACTGGACATCTGTGATATTTACATACATTAGAATAAACGTTTTATATTTTATACGTAATAATTCATTTCTCTGATATTTGAGACAAATACTTTTCCTGCTGTTTTCATTTTCACTGTGATTAGTTTGTTCTTGTACATAAGTTTTCTATTTATTGATCTTTTCATTTTTGAATTCTTTCAAAGATTTGAAGTTCCAGCACTCAGTGTAACAAGTGACAAGGAAGGCAGCAACAGGAAACTTTCTCTTATTGCCTCTGTGGCAACCAAATTCATAGTTTTCTTTCTGTTTTTCCTCCAATGGTGTGCCTGTTTCTCCCTTCAGGATGGCTAGACTTCTACAAGTTCTCTCTCATGTATGAATGCCTGCTTGGTCAGCACTTACTCAATCTTTGCCTGATAACAACTAGAGGGGTCTAGGCAGTTTCACTAGCCTCACCTGTTCTGCAGCCTGTACCTGTACGGAGGTTTGTCTCTTACTAGCTGCAGTGGTGGGTGAGACTCCTCCTGGGTCCCTTGGAGTAAGGTTCTAGGATCCAAAAGACTGGCCAAGGGCTTCCCTGGTGGCGCAGTGGTTGAGAGTCCGCCTGCCAATGCAGGGGACACGGGTTCGTGCCCCAGTCCGGGAAGATCCCACATGCCGCAGAGCGGCTGGGCCCGTGAGCCATGGCCGCTAAGCCTGCGCGTCCGGAGCCTGTGCTCCACAATGGGAGAGGCCACATCAGTGAGAGGCCCGCGTACCGCAAAAAAAAAAAAATAAATAAATAAAGAGAAGGAACATCTTATGCTGCCACACTGCTGATGTTGCTCCTCTATTGCTTTTAGTTGTCATGTCTCCTTAGTCTCCTCAGCTTCTCAGTCTCCTAGTTCTTTCATGACTTTGACACTTTAAGGTCATGAAAATACACTAGGCAGATATTTCTTACACTGCCCCCTAACGTAGGTTATCTGAGGTTTTCTCATGATTACATAAAGGTTATGGATCTTAGAGAGGAACATCCCAGAATAGAGGTGACTTTTTCTTTTCATTTTTTAAAATTGAAGTATAGTTGATTTACAATGTTGTGTTAGCTTCAGGTGTACAGCAAAGTAATTCAGATTATATATATTCCTTTTCAGATTCTTCTCCCTTATAGATTATTACATGATATTGAGTATAGTTCCCTATGCTATACAGTAGGTCCTTGTTGTTTATCTATTTTACATATAGTAGTGTGTATATGTTAATTCCAAACTCCTAATTTATCCCTCCCACCCCCCCTTTCCCCTTTGGTAACCATAGTTTGTTTTCTATGTCTGTGAGTCTATTTCTGTTTTGTAAAGAGGTTCATTTGGGGCTTGCCTGGTGGCGCAGTGGTTGAGAGTCCGCCTGCCGATGTAGGGGACGCGGGTTCGTGCCCCGGTCTGGGAAGATCCCACATGCCACGGAGCGGCTGGGCCTGTGAGCCATGGCCACTGAGCCTGTGCGTCCGGAGCCTGTGCTCCGCAACGGGAGAGGCCACAACAGTGAGAGGCCCGTGTACCGCAAAAAAAAAAAAAAAGTTCATTTTTAAGATTCCATATATTAGCAATATCTATGATATTTGTATTTCTCTGTCTGACTTCACTTAGTATGATAATCTCTAGATCCATCCATGTTGCTGCAAATGGCATTATTTCATTCTTTGTTATGGGTAATATTTCACTGTGTGTGTGTGTGTATGTACACACACACACACACACACACACACACCATATCTTCTTTGTCTGTTTATCTGTTGAGAGACATTTAGGTTGCTCCCATGTCTCAGCTGTTGTAAATAGTGCTGCATTGAACACTGAGGTGCATGTATCTTTTTGAATTATAGTTTTGTCCAGATATATGCCCAGGAGTGGGATCGCTGGATCATATGGTAGTTCTATTTTTAGTTTTTTAAGGAATCTCCATACCGTTCTCCATAGTGGCTGCACTAATTTACTTTCCCACCAACAGTGTAGGAGGGTTCCTTTTTCTCCACACCGAAAGGTGCCTTTTTCATTGCATCGTATTAGGGAGTCCTTGATTAGGGAGTCCTATTTACTACTGGTGATGTTAACTTGATCCCTTGGTTAAAGTGATGTCTTCCAAGTTTCTTCTGTTACAAAGTTACTATTTTCCCCTTTTCATAGTCTATCTGATAGATGAGAATCACTAAGTACACCCCACACTTTGGACACTTGAGCCTCTTCTTACTTTTTAGCACTACAAGATGTTCCAGACTCATCTTGTATAATATTTTCCCTGCCCCAGCCCTAGAATCACTTATTTCTACAAGGATTCCTGCTTCATTTTATTGGAAAACATTATATAGAAATATATAGAGAGTAACCACTAGTGATGTTCTCAACACTTTTTGAGAATAGAGGAAGGAAAAGCAACCTGGGTAGAAAGAACAGCCTGTGGGAAGTCCAGGATAAGAAAAAGGGCACGGTGTGCTCAAGGAACTGAAGGAAGTGCATTATACCAAGAAAGAAGAGAGCAGGAGAAAGAGACACAAGAAATTAACCTGGAAACTTAGGAATGCACCAGGTCTCATAGATCCTGAAAGGTTAGTTAAGGGTTTTGGCCATTATTTCAAGGACAGTGGAGAGCCATGGAAGCTTTTGAAGCCAATGAGTAACTAGACTATGTTACTGGTCAGCAGTGGGAAGGATAGGTTGGAAAGGATTAAGTCATTAACCTCTGTAAGGCTTAGTTTCCTTCCTGCCTCACAGGATTTGGGTGAAGATTAAACAAGGGAACACATACAAGTTCCCCAGAATGATGTTTGGCACATGATGGGCAATCTGGAAACGTTGGTGCCTTGTTCAGTCCAACAATTCTGCTTTCTTTTTCATCTAATCTCATCTTTCTCATTATTCCCCTGACCGCATTTTGGGTAGAAAATTATTCTTTAAACGTTTTGCTGAAATTAAAATTATTGTGCTAGACACAGTGAACAAATGTTAATAAGACCTGGGCCCTTCCTTCGTACCTATTTACAATAAGCCATAACATGATGTGATATGAACTATACTAATGACACAAGCGTAAGCTCAGAGGGCAAGGATGACATCCTTCACCTCTCTGTCAGGCAAAATATGTGGCACAGAGGACTTCAACACAGACTTCTTGACCATATCATGCTCTGGGAGTTCAGAGGACAAAGGCAAGAAACTTGGCTATTGAACTATAAGTTCAATATCTTGGGAATTCATACCGTCTCAGAGACGACTGTGGCTTTCTTTCTTTATACTTTGTTAGTATTGTTTGGGATTATTGTCAGTAGGCTTTTTAAAAAATTTTTCATGGAAAAACTTTCAGAGTGATTGTTTATAGTCACATTTCCAAATCAAAACTTTCCTACACTATAGGAATCACATGAATCACACTATAATAGCATGAAAACATCAAATCTATACTGAGGTGCTTGGTTTGATAATATTAAATTCAAAAGATACCTTCTTCAATTTCAGGTAGATAGTTCATAATATAATGGTATTGTTGATTTTTGAATTGATGATATCCAAATTTTATTGTCTTTCCTTTGATCTGATTCTGAAAATTTCTTTTATTAGAATTGTAAGTTTGGACATGTAATACTCATGGTAGTCCCAATTATGACTAAAAGCTCTTGTAGTTGCATGATCACCAATATTTCTTTAATGGATGAGAAACTATTTAGTTTTCCCTTTTATTTTCTACTTAGCACAGCATCCAGGTATTATTAGTTATTCTTCTTTTTATTATTCCATATAATATATTGTATTTTCACTTTACTGATGAGGAAATCTAGAATTGGAAAGGTGATGCAACTTTTCTAAAAACACATTAGTGATACAACTGGGATTTGAACCTGTATCTTTGCTCTAAGCCTAGATTTTTTTTTTAATTGAAGTAAAATTGATTTACAACATCTTGTTAGTTTCAGGTGTACAGTGCAGTAATTCAGTTATACATACATATATACTAGGTTCTTACTGTTAATTAAACTCTGTCTAATGCTTTGGGTCAAGAATTACATGTCAAGCTTATAAGTAGGAAAATACTTAATCTAAGTGAGCTGTGATACCCTCCCTGAAAACCATATCTTATCTTTTATGCCGGGGATATGGGTTACATACAGATTTGCATTTGAATATTAATATGTCTATTGTTTTGGGAGATTACTTGAACTAATATAACTAAGCAGAATCTAAAGATCCAATGTGGAGAGAACTAAAATACTGTGTTGCTTCTTCTCCATTCTTCTCCTAACTCAGTTTCATGGTTCTACAAGATAACACACTCTGATTAAATGCCATATTAAGATAAAGAATTAGTACATAAAAGAAAGCAAAGACATTTTGCCAGTAGGCAGAAGAAATCATAGAAAACTTCCTACAGAAAGCTGATCTTGACTAGTGTGATGAAGGAAAAAAAGGATATATTATGAAGACTTTGACAGTTTAGAGTTTGTTCCCCAAACTGGCTGTGTATCAGAATCACCTGGGGAGCTTAGTAACTATTCAATGCTCAGACTTGACCCCTGCAGATTCAGATTCAGTTTGCATAGAGTGGGACCTAGGAACAGTGTCTTTATCAATACTCAGATGATGCTGATGTAATAAGCCTTCAGTCTCTTTTTTGGGAAAACATAGGTTTATAGCACAGTTCAGGAGTTTTTCTTTTTTAAAACTTCAATCTTTAGCACTTTTTTAAAGTTTTCATGTCATTCTCTCTTGTCATCAGATTTTATTCTGGCTTTAAAAAAATCTACAAGGTAATATCTTTTCTTTAATAGAAGCCAACATTCTGACTCATTCTTTTGCTGTTGTCGTGTTAAGTTTTTGTAATATCTCTTGAGCTGAAACAGATAAAACTCTATTTTCTAGTTTCATTGGAATTAAAAATGGAATGAGACTCCTAGAGTACACAATTATGGGCTAGAGATATATTATATTTACATTTCCTTTAAATATCAAAGTTTACTGCCCCTGAACTACACCTGTAGTGTTTGGCTGAATATTCCTTTTTAGTACAGAAATGACTGCCTCCTAGAATCAGCTTTCTTTCTCTCAATGTTTTTTACAACTTTGAAAACTGGATATATACTCCAGTGACTTATCAAAAGGATATTTTCTCTGAAGACTTTACTGTTACTATTTGGCATCTGTCAGAACTTCCCAGAAGCATACAGAAGTCTTTTAGCCTCTTCCTTCTTCAATCCTATAGTGTACTAAGGAGAGTTCCCTATAGCTGTATTGAAGATTTTCATATTGGGCCTCATATAACCTTTAATCTTAGTAGGGAATTCATTCAATCATTCAGTAATATTCTGAGCATATACTATACTCTAGGCACTAGAAACACAAAAGTAAATAAGACAGATACCATTCCTGTTTCAATGGTGCTTATAGTCCGATGGGAAAGAAAGATAATCATATAATCTGATATAGTAATTGTACTAGGTAGTGTTCCATCAGAGTAACAGAACCAGCAAGAGATACATATATATATGTGTGTGTGTGTATGTCTGTGTATATATGTGTGAATATATGTGTGTATACATACATACACATATATAGTATATGTATATTATATGTGCATATATACTATGCATATATAATATATATAGGATGTGTATATACATATATAATATATATATATATGGAGAGAGATAGGGTGGGGTTGAGAGATTCATTGCAAGGAATTGGTTTATACAATTGTGACGGTTGGCTAGTCAACTCCAAGATTCCTAGGGTGGGCGGATAGGCAGTCAAGAAAGGAGGGCTGGACATTCTCAAGCAGGAGGTGACACTGCAGTTCACAGGCAGAATTTCTTATTCCTCAGGGTAACTTGGGTTCTGTTCTTAAGCCCTTTGAACTACTTGGAAGGTCTACCCTGATTATGGAAGATAATCTCCTTTACATAAAGCCAATTAATTGTAGATGCTAACCAAATCTATAAATTACCTTCACAGCAACACCTCAATTATGGTTTAATTGAATAACTTAGCACTATAGCCTAGCCAATGTGACACATAAAACTGACTGTTACAGCAATGTTTGAAAGATGCTATGGCGGAGAAAGTATAAAATGCCAAAGACCAACATAGCAGGGGCATCCATCTTAGTCTATGGGGAGTCAGATGACTATTAAGGTAAGACCTGAGAGATGAGTAGGAATAAGCTAGATAAAGAGGTGGACAGAGAATATTCTAAGATGTAGGAAGTGTAAGCAAAGGTCCAGAGACCAGAGAGAGAGCACCAGAGATGTAATCTTCTCTTCTCATCAGATGTTTTTTCCCGGGCTTTCTTTTTTCAGAACACCCTGAGATGATGGTTGTTCTTTAACAGAAGCTGAGATTTAATTTTTTTGGTAATTATTATATTAGCTTATTGTAATGCCTTCAATACTGAATCAGATGAAACTTTGTTTTAATTAGCACTTTCAATTGCTGGTGAGATGAAGCACCCTTTCATGTTTATTTGACATTCAGGTTTCCTCCTCTATAGATTTCCTGTTTCTAACCTTTGCACGTTAGGGTAGTTTTCTTTTCCTTATTGATTACATATGATTTGGATATTACCAGAAATCCTTTGTCTTTATATGCATTGCAGATATATCTCCCAGAGAATACCAGTCCAGACTGGGAGGTACTTTGTAGACTACAGTTGCAGGTGAGTGCAAGGAGAGCTTGTTAAATCAGAGAGTGCTGGTGTTACCTTAATGCCAGGCTCAAGTCTCACTTCTAGGACAGAGCCACCACACTGAGCAGGAACAACAGGGGCACAGGAAAGGAAAGGGGAAAGAGACAGCCCATCTCACAAGGCAATGTATTTTTTAACAAGTCAAATAAATGACAGAAGAGGGAGCTCTAGAATCCTTACACTAGGAAATCTACACTGACTGTCCTTCCTTCTAGTACAGGCAAACTCATCTCGCTGAAATACAAGCAGTAGGAAAGAGAGGTAGTCAAACCCACTCCAAATTATTTTCAGAAAAATAGGAAAACTAGTATCAGAGTAACATTCTTTCAAACAATGAAAACAAGCCAGAATGACATGCCTGCAAAATAAAGGAAAACTATATACTATTTTAAACAAACAAGATTAAACAAATTAAGAAAATGATAAAAGGTATAAAAGAACAACTTAAATTAGAATAAAAATAACTCAGACATAATATTATTGGAAAAAAAACAGGAATATTTGAAAATGCAGTTTATAAAACCAAGGAAAGTTAGCAATAAAAGAAGTAATATTTTAGAAATGGAGAATGAAGTAGAAGTAATACATTAGTTAATAAATATGATGGGTAGTACATAAAGAGAAACATACAATGAAGGGAGGAAAGTTTTAGCTTAAAAATATGAAAGAGGGGCTTCCCTGGTGGCGCAGTGGTTGGGAGTCCGCCTGCCGATGCAGGGAACACGGGTTCGTGTCCCGGTCTGGGAAGATCCCACATACCGCGGAGCGGCTGGGCCCGTGAGCCATGGCTGCTGAGCCTGCGCGTCCGGAGCCTGTGCTCTGCAACGGGAGAGGCCACAACAGTGAGAGGCCCGCGTACCGCAAAAAAAAAAAAAAAAAAAAAAAAAAAAAAAAGAAAGAAATGAAAGAGGATTTAAGAGAAAGTGACATAAAATATCCTCAGAGTGTGTGTGTTTATGTGTGTGTGTATGTGTATGTGTGTACATTCCTGAAGAAGCAAGCCAAAGCAACTGAAGAGAACAGAACAAATACTAAAAAATAATCAAACAACCCAATCCAAAAATGGAGAGAAGACCTAAAGAGACATTTCTCCAAAGAAGAAATATGGAGAGCCAATAAGTACATGAAAAGATGCTCAACACTGCTAATTATTAGAGAAATGCAAATCAAAACTACAATGAGGTAGCACCTAACAGCCGTCAGAATAGCCATCATTAAAAAGTCTACAAATAACATATGCTGGAGAGGATGTGGAGAAAAGGAACCCTCTTACACTGTTGGTGGGAATGTAAGTTGTATGGCCACTGTGGAAAACAGTATGGAGGTTCTTCAGAAAACTAAAAATAGAATTACCATATGATCCAGCAATCCCACTTCTGGGCATATACCCGGACAAAACTATAATTCAAAAAGATACATGCACCCCTATGTTCATAGCAGCACTATTTACAATGGCCAAGACATGGAAACAACCTAAATGTCCATTGATAGATGAATGGATAAAGAAGATGTGGTACATATAAACAGTGGAATACTACTCAGCCATAAAAAAGAATGAAATAATGCCATTTGCAGCAACATGGATGCAACTAGAGATTATCATACTAAGTGAAGTAAGTCAGAAAGAGAAAGACAAATATCATGTGATATCACTTATATATGGAATCTAAAATATGACACAAATAAGCCTATCTACAAAACAGAAACAGACTCATGGACATAGAGAATGGACTTGTGGTTGCCAATGGGGAAGGGGTTTGAGGAGGGGTTGGGGTTAGCAGATGTAAGCTTTTATATACAGAATGGATAAACAACAAGGTCTTACTGTATAGCACAGAGAACTATATTCAGTATCTTATGATAAACCATAATGGAAAATAATATTAAAATATATATATACATGTATAACTGAATCACTTTGCTGTACAGCAGAAATTAACACAACGTTAAAAAAAAAGGAAAAAAATCATTGAAGAAAAACATACTGAAATAAAAGGCAACTTGAAATCCTATATTGAAAGAATATACTGAGTACCCTGGAAAATCAACCCAGAATAACTGACTCCAAGGCATATTTTAGTAAAATAATGAGAACTTAAAGAAAAAGAAAACTGAATTAAAAATATATACTCAGTAATAAAATTTTTTTTAAACTAATTAATTTCTTTAATTTTGGCCACACTGGGTCTTTGTTGCTGCGTGCGGGCTTTCTCTAGTTGCAGCGAGAGGGGGCTACTCTTCATTGCGGTGCACGGGCTTCTCATTGCGGTGGCTTCTCTTTGATGAGGAGCACGGGCTTCAGTAGTTGTGGCACGTGGATTCAGTAGTTGTGGTGCACGGGCTTAGCTGCTCTGCGGCATGTGGGATCTTCCCAGACCAGGGCACGAACCCGTGTCCCCTGCATTGGCAGGTGGATTCTTAACCACTGTGCCACGAGGCAAGTCCCAATAACAAAAATTTTAAGAGTCTCTTTCATCTAGAAATTAAAAAGTCATGCTGGCAGACTCATCCCAGGGGCAGGGGTGTGGGGGTAGGGTCAAGTGAGAGTGTCTCACGGGCTCCTGCCAGCTCTTGGCTTGAGTCCTACTTGCTCACTCTACAGCGCTCTCCCTGTGAAGAGTAATGCAACCAGAACAAAACTTCCCCCTTTGCACATTCCGTTATGTGTACTCATGTGTGTTTCATCACAGTGGAGGAGAGTGAGGGCCTGTAACAGGACAACCCAATTCTTGATCTCAATGACAAAATTATACATGAGAATACACTGCAGTCTTGGTAGGAAGAAATGAAACATTAAGTGAGAGCTTTGCCTTCTATTGGATAATCATAACCATAGGCACCAGTAAGCCAGAGGTAAAACTGTTAGAAATCATTTGTGTGTTAAGATCTGAAATGCCCTTCCAGCACTAAGAGAAAGAAGAGTTTCTCCTACTAATGGATGAAGTTCCATTATTAGACTTTCATTCCTTTGGCTTAAGCCTTATCCTTAGCACTCTGGAAATATTTAAAGCACTTGGCTGTGTCGATGGAAATCATATCAGCACACTCAGGATCCTTTCAACTTGCCTAGTTAGCTGGAAAACTAAAGCATAACTGTCCCCACACTTCCTTAAACCTACTGTCTTAGGGTATTTTTTTTTCCAATTATATGTCTCATGTGAGAATTGAAAGGCAGAGTTGGACAGTTCTATATTCCTGCTCTTCTGTTTTCTGCTGGCGAGTGGTCGAGAAACCAGGTGTTCAACAGCAGCATTCCAGGGCCCAGTATTTCGTAGGTGTTGAAAGGTAGTTGTGGCAGCACCAGGGGCAGTGTCCTGATCCCTAGATCACAGGCTCCATGGGATTTTCTTCATGTCTACAGTTCAAGTTTGTGGACTTCTGAGTCCCCACCTTTTGGTTATGGTAACTGTAGCATCTTCCAGAACTACTCACATTATTACTATTACTTTTAATTTATTAATTTTATTTATTTTTGGCTGCGTTGGGTCTTTGTTGCTGCGTGCAGGCTTTCTCTAGTTGCAGTGAGCGGGGGCTACTCTTCATTGCGGTGCGTGCGCTTCTCATTGCGGTGGCTTCTCTTGTTGCAGAGCACGGGCTCTAGGAGCTCAGCCTTCAGTAGTTGTGTCTTGCGCACTCTAGAGCTCAGGCTCAATAGTTGTGGTGCACAGGCTTAGTTACTCCGCGGCATGTGGGATCTTCCTGGACCAGGGCTCGAACCCATGTCCCCTGCATTGGCAGGCGGATTCTTAACCACTGTGCCACCAGGGAAGTCCCACACATTATTTTTTAACATCTAGTTCCCTGTATGAAATTTCTTTACGTTATTTTTTAACATCTAGTTCCCTGTATGAAATTTCTTTCTGTTAAAATACCTAAAGTAGCTTCTATTTCTAAAACTGAATGGGGGCTGTCTCATGTGAATAAGCGTGCTTAGTGGAGGAGAATGGATGAAGTAATATGAGGGAATAAATCTCCTTATGAGGGCATGAGCTTTAAAACATGAGGAGAAAACAAAGCTCACAAGAAAAGCAGTCCCATTTCAAACTGGACTGAAAGATGCCTTCCTGGAAATCGGCTTCTTCCAGAAGAACTCACCAGTAAGTCTGGCTGGGATTCTCCACAGAAATAAAATAAATAGTATTAATCAGTGTCTCCCAACTAACCTCCAAGTAAATCTCATTGCCATCACATGGTGTCCTTCATTTGTTCTTCTTCTTTTTTTTTTAACTGGGGTATAGTTGCTTTACAATCTTGTGTTAGTTTCTTCTGTACCATGAAGCGAATCAGCTATATGTATACATATGTCCCCTATTTTTGGATTTCCCTCCCATCCAGGTCACCACAGAGCAGTGAGGAGAGTTCCCCATGCCACACAGCAGGCTCTCACTGGTTATCTATTCCACACACAGTAGTGCATACATGCCAATCCCAATCTCCCAATTCATCCCACGCCTGCACCCCCTTGGTGTCCATGTGTTTGTTCTCTACGTCTGTGTCTCTATTTCTGCTTTGTTCATCTGTACCATTTTTCTAGATTCCACATATATCTGTTAATACATGATATTTGTTTTTCTCTTTCTGACTTACTTCACTCTGTATGACAGTCTTTAGGTCCATCCACTTTTTGTTCTTCTACATCCACCTCCTTCACTCCTCCCCTTTCTCATTTCAGTAAAATAAAAGAATTAGACTGCAATGTGCCTCACAGCTATTTTCATTAAATGCTACTATTTTTTAGACTTATAAAAAAAGCAAAGTCAGTAGAATGACTTACAGAATATGATCTATATGTGATCTAATGACTACATATGCTCTAACTTTACCCTGTACCTCTTAAGACTGTAGAGAAGTAAAATGAATGGAAGAGGGCTAGTCAAAACATTTAATGCTGAAGTACATCATACAGGTAGGAATAAAATTTCTAACCACTCCACCTTATCTTGCTCATCACTGGCAGGACCTGATGTCTATCTTCCTACAGAGAGAGCAAAAAGGATTTCATAGCCTTACTTTGACCCATGAAAACTCCTTAACTTCTGAGGCAAAAGAAACAGCTTATTCAAGGTTGACCACAAGGCAAAAGAGGAAAAGAAGAAACCAACCCTTCTCTAACCTGTGGTCTCTGCTCAGTCCTTGGGCTCCTCAGGGAGCTCATTCTTCACATTCTCATCTTAACTGGAGGTTTGCTGTGGATGGCACTTATTGGTGCTGAAGAGAAGTTAGGCACTGATTGCTTAAGCGTGTGTAACTACTGCTTAAGGTGTGCTGAGGACAACTGGTCCAGGGCTGAGGGGTTTCCAAAGGGTCTTTAAGATCCTTTAGGTCTTTGATGCCAAAGAGTGATTTTTGCATTATGGAAATCAATACAAGATCTGACATCTGAAAGTTAGTTGATATCACACCAGCTACAAGGATATTTGCCTAGTAATAGGAACATAATTTCTACTCATATCCTCAGAGCCCTATTATCCAGGGACACACCCCTCAAGATTGTGGCCTGGATCACTGAGTCCTTTCCACATCACGGACTTTGTCTTCACTATGATTGTGCCTCATGAGAGAAACTACAAAACACCCACTCATCAGGTGTCCCCTGCCTGATGACCTCCGTTAAACAAGATAAGGCTGAGAAGAAGAGACCAAGAAAACAGCCTCTGGATCATTGAAATAGGCATCACAACAGTTCATTACTGCCATCCTGACCATTACTAAGTTATCCTTCAATGTCTGTAGGCTCTTCATTCACACCCAGCTCTAACTTATTTGGCTGTTGTTACAAAAGACCATGAAGGAGGATTCTGGGAAGAAGGCAGAGTAGGAAGTACCAGGTATCTCTGTCCCCACATAGCCAACAACTGTGCTGGTAAACCTGTCTAATGTAACTACTCTGGAACTCTGGAGTCTGTTGAAGGCTTGCAACTCTAAAGGGAAGACTTGGACTGAAAACTGCAGTTTGTGTTAGCCAGTTCCAGCTCTTAGCACCATCGCAGCTACCAATCTCCCATCCCCAGATATAAGGCAGTCAGCTGTGCATGTGTTCCTGAAGTAGGTTGCAAACAGCTTGTGGGAGCCAGAGTGGACCGAAAGGACCCTGTTGTCTGAGTATCAGGGATCTGTGCTCTGATTGCTGATTGCAGAGTTTCAGGCAAGGAGGTGGATCTGAGGGGCATGCTGCACCTCCTCTCATCCTTGCAAGCCTTTCTCCTCTGCCTGTAGTGACTGCCAAGGAATTTAAGGGCCAGCACCCATTTTCTCTCCTCTTCAATTTTCTCTTTTTCCCATGCGAAAACAGATTAAAGACTAGGCTATTCGAAAACAACTGCATATATAGGGGAAATTAGAAAGTGACCACACATGCACAGGGGAAAAATTCAGAAGAGACCTGAGAAGACCTTAAGTTTACACATCAGGTTGATCCTCAGCAGAGAAACTAATGTCTTGGAGCACAAAAGGTATAAAGATGTAATTTTTGACATCAACAACTGAAAGGAGTGGGGATAGAGATGTAATGGAGCTGAGTTTTTTGTTTTTTAAAATTTTTTGGCCACCTCACGCAGCATGTGGGATCTTAGTTCCCCAACCAGGGATCAAACCCATGCTCCCTGCAGTGGAAGCAGAGTCTCAACCACTGGACCGCCAGGGAAGTCACTGGAACTGAGTTTTTGTATGTTATTGAAATTTAGCAGGTAGAGATTCAAATTAGAGTGTATAACTTTAGGGTATTAAATTTAATCCCTATGCCAGCCACAAAGAAAATAGCTATAGAATTACAAAAAGGAAATGAGAAATGTATTTAAACATATATTACAAAAAATCAACTAAACACGAAAGAAGGCAGTAATACAGGAAATGAGGGACAGAAAAACTATGAGGCATATAGAAAACAAATAGCAAAATGAAAGTTCAATTACTTTAAACATAAATAGATTAAGCTCTCCAATCAAAAGACAAAGATTAGCAAAGTGGATAAAAACACATGGTTAACCTATATACTCAGAAGAATCCCCTTTGATCCAGAGACACAAATGTGTTAAAAGTAAGAGGATTAAAAAAAAGATACTGCATGCAAATAGTAACCAAAAGAGAGCAAAGGTGGCTATATGAATATCAAACAAAACATACTTTATTTTTATTTTATTTTTTAATTGAAGTATAGTTGATTTACAACGTTGTGTTAATTTCTGCTATATAGCAAAGTGATTCTGTTATACATATATATACATTCCTTTTTAATATTCTTTTCCATTATGACTTATAGGATATTGAATATAGTTCTTTGTGCTACACAGTAGGACCTTATGTTTATCCATAGCTTACATCAGCTAACCCCAACCTCCTGCTCCATCCCTTCCCCAACCCCCTCTGAGTCTGTTTCTGTTTCAAAGATAGGTTCATTTGTGTCATATTTTAGAGTCCACATATAAGTGGTATTATATGGTATTTATCTTTCTCTTTCTGACTTACTTCACTTAGTATGATAATCTCTAGTTGCATCCATGTTGCTGCAAATGGCATTATTTCACTCTTTTTTATGGCTGAGTAGTATTCCATTGTATATATGTACCACATCTTCTTTATCTATTCATCTATTGATGGAAATTTAGGTGTTTCCATGTCTTGTGAATAGTGCTGCTATAAACGTAGGGGTGCATGTATCTTTTTGAATTATAGTTTTGTCTGGGTATATGCCCAGGAGTGGGATTGCTGGATCATATGGTAATTCTGTTTTTAGTTTTCTGAAGAACCTCCATACTGTTTTCCACAGTGGCTGTACCAACTTACATTCCCACCAACAGTGTAGGAGGGTTCCCTTTTCTCCACATCCTCTCTAGCATTTGTTGTTTGTAGAGTTTTTATTTAAAAAAAAATTTTTTTTTTGGCTGTGCCACATGGCTTCCCTGACTGGGGATCAAACCCGGGCCCCTGGCAGTGCGAGAGTGGAGTCTTGACCACTGGACTGTCAGGGAATTCCCTGTAGAGTTTTTAATGATGGCCATTCTGACCGCTGTGAGGTGGTACTTCATTGTAGTTTTGATTTGTGTTTCTCTAATAATTAGCGATGTTGAACATCTTTTCATGTGCCTATTGGCCATCTGTATTTCTTCTTTGGAGAAATGTCTACTTAGGTCTTCTACCCATTTTTTCGATTGTTTTTTTTGTTGTTGTTGTTGTTGAGTTGTATGAGCTGTTTGTATATTTTGGAAATTAAGCCCTTGTGGGTCACATAGGTGGCAAATATTTTCTCCCATTCCATACGTTGTCTTTTCGTTTTGTTTATGGTTTCCTTTGCTGTGCAAAAGCTTGATTAGGTCCCATTTGTTTATTTTTGTTTTTATTTTTTTTCTCTATTGCCTTGGGAGACTGACCTAAGAAAACACTGGTATAATTTATGTCACAGAATGTTTTGCTCTTGATCTCTTCTAGGAGTTTTATGGTGTCATGTCTTATGTTTAAGTCTTTAAGCCATTTTGAGTTTATTTTTGTGTATGGTGAGAGAGTGTGTTCTAACTACATTGATTTACATGCAGGTGTCCAGCTTTCCCAGCACCACTTGCTGAAGAGACTGTCTTTTTCCCGTTGTATATTCCTGCTTCCTTTGTCAAAGATTAATTGACCATAGGTGTGTGGGTTTATTTCTGGGCTCTCTGCTCTGTTCCATTGATCCATATGTCTGTTTTTGTGCCAGTACCATGCTGTCTTGATTACTTTAGCTTTGTAGTATTGTCTGAAGTCTGGGAGGGTTATGCCTCCTGTTTTGTTCTTTTTCTTCAGGATTGCTTTGGTAATTCTGGGTCTTTTATGGTTCCATATAAATTTTGGATTATTTGTTCTAGTTCTGTGAAAAACATCATGGGTAATTTGATAGGGATTGCATTAAATCTGTAGATTGCTTTGGGTAGTATGTTCATGTTAACCATATTACTTCTTCCAATCCAAGAGCATGGGATATCTTTCCATTTATTTGAATCATCTTCAACTTCCTTTATTAATGTTTTATAGTTCTCAGCATATAAGTCTTTCACCTCCTTGGACAGGTTTACTCCTAAGTATTTTATTTTTGGGGGTGCAATTTTAAAAGGTATTGTCTTTTTACATTCCCTTTTTGACATTTCATTGTTAGTGTAAAGAAATGCAACCGATTTCTGTATGTTAGTCTTGTATCCTGCTACCTTGCTGAATTCTTTATCAATTCTACTAGTTTTGTGTGGAGTCTTCAGGGTTTTCTATATATAGTATCATGTCATCTGCATATAATGACAATTTTACCTCTTCCTTTCCAATTTGGATACCTTTTATTTATTTTTTTCTTGTCTCTGATTGCTATGGCTAGGACTTCCAATACTATGTTGACTAGAAAAGGTGAGAGTGGTCATCATTGTCTTGTTCCAGATTTTAGCAGGAAGGCTTTCGGCTTTTCACCATTGAGTATTATATTGGCTGTGGGATTGTCAAAAACAGCTTTTATTATGTTGAGGTATGTTCCCTCTATATCCACTTTGGTAAGAGTTTTTATCATGAATGTATATTGGCTTTTCAGACAAAATAGACTTTAAATCAAAAAAAGTTACAAGAGAAAAAAAAGACATTCTATAGTAATAAAAGGCTCTATACAGCAAGAAGATATAATAATTATAAACATTTTCACATGTACTAACAGAGCAACAAACTATATGAAGCAAAAGCTGACAGAATTGATGGTAGAAATAGACAGTTCTACAGTAATAGCTGAAGACTTCAGTACCCCACTTCAAATAACGGATAGAACAACCAGACAGACGATAATAGAGTACTTAAGACAATAAACCAACTAGATATAACAGACACCTACAGAACACTCTACCCAAGAACAATAGCATACACGTTCTTCCCAAGTGCACATGTACATTTTCTAGGATAGACCATATGTTATTAGGCCACCAATTAAGTCTCAATCGATTAAAAAGATAGATATCATAAAAAGTATCTTCCCCAATCACAATAGGATAAAGTTAGAAATCAGTAACAGAAAAAAAATCACAAACTTGTAGAAATGAAACCACACTTTGAAACAAGCAATGGATCAAAGAAATAAGGGAAATTAGAAAATTCTTGCAGATGAATGAAAATGAAAATTCAACATACCAAAACTTATGAGATGCTGTTAAAGCAGTGCTAAGGGGAAATTTACAGTCTCAAATGCTTATGTTAAAAATCAAAAAAGGACTTCCCTGGTGGCGCAGTGGTTGAGAGTCCGCCTGCCGATGCAGGGGACACGGGTTCGTTACCCGGTCTGGGAAGATCCCACATGCCGCGGAGCGGCTGGACTCGTGAGCCATGGCCACTGAGCCTGCGCGTCCGGAGCCTGTGCTCCGCAACGGGAGAGGCCACAACGGTGAGAGGCCCGTGTACCGGAAAAAAAAAACAAAAAACAAAAAACAAAAAACAAAAAAACAAAAAAAAACTATGAAAAATCAAAAAAGGTCTCAAATCAACAACCTACCTTTACAACTTAAGAAACTAGAAAATGAAGAACAAACTGAATCCAAAACTATCAAAAGAAATGAAATAATAAAGATTAGAGCAGAGATAAAGAAAAGGGAGCTTAGAGAAACAGTAGAGAAAATCAATGAATCCATAACAGGTTCTTCAAAAACATTAACAAAATTAACAATGTTTTAGCTAGATGGACTAAGAAAAAAAGAGAAAACGAAATTACTAAATCAGAAGTGATAGTGGGGACACTAGTACCAATTCTATAGAAATAAAAGGAATTATAAGTGAGTACTATGAAAAATTGTACACCAACAAATTGGATAACCTAGATGAAATGGACAAATTCCTGGAAACATGAAACCTACCAAGACTAAATCATGAAGGAATAGAAAATCCAAATAGACCTATAACTAGCAAGGAGATTGAATCAGTAAACAAAAATCTTCTAATAAAGAAAAACTCTGAATCTGATGGCTTCAACTGGTGAATACTACAAAACATTTAAAGAAAACTTATACCAATCCTACTCAAAATTTTCCTACTAGAGAATGAACTTGAGGATATGGGGAGGGGAAGGGTAAGCTGTGACAAAGTGAGAGAGTGGCATGGACATATATACACTACCAAACGAAAAATAGATAGCTAGTGGGAAGCAGCCGCATAGCACAGGGAGATCAGCTCGGTGGTTTGTGACCACCTAGAGGGGTGGGATAGGGAGGGTGGGAGGGAGGGAGACGCAAGAGGGAAGAGATATGGGAACATATGTATAACTGATTCACTTTGTTATAAAGCAGAAACTAACACACCATTGTAAAGCAATTATACTCCAATAAAGATGTTAAAAAAAATTTTTTTTCCAAAAACGTGAAGAGAAAGCACCACATCCTAACCTATCCTACAAGTCCTGATACCAAAGTCAGAGAAAGATTTTGAAAGGAAAACAAAAAAGCAAAACCAAAACCCTACCATCCAATATCCCTTATGAATGTGGATATAGAAACCCTCAACAAAATACCATGAAATTGAATTCAGCAGCATATTAAAAGGATTCTATAACATAACCAAATGAGATTAATTCCTGGAATGCAAGAATGATTCAAAATATGAAAATTGATCAATGTGTTAGTCCACAATAACAGAATAAAGGGAAAAAAATCCACACATGATTATATCCAATGATACAGAAAATGTATCTGGGAAATTTGAACACCTTTTCATGATAAAAACTCTCATAGGAATAGAAGGAAACTGACTCAATATAATAAAAGCTATATATGAAAAACCAACAGTAACACCGTACTCAAGGACAAAAAACTGAAAGCTTTTCCTCCAAGATTTGGAATAAGATGAGACTTTCCTCCTGAAACTATGAAACTCCTTGAAGGAAACATACTCAGTAAACTCTTTGATATTGGTCTTAGCAGTATCTTTCTAGATAGGTTAGGGAAACAAAAGCAAAAATAAACAAATGGGACTACATTAAACTAAAAAGCTTCTGCACAGCAAGGTAAATCATGAATAAAATGAAGAGACAACCTACTGAAAGAAAGAAAATATTTGCAAATCATATATCTGATAGGGGTTAATATCCAAAATCTATAAAGGCTCATTCACCTCAATAGCAAAAAATAAAAACAAACAAAAAAACAATTCGATTAAAAAATGGACAGAAGATCTAAATAGATATTTTTCCAAAGAAGACATATAGATGGCTAATAAGTACATGAAAAGGTGCTCATTATCTCTAATCAGGGAAATGCAAATCAAAACCACAATGGGATATCACCTCACACTTGTTAGAATGCCTATGACAAGAAGACAAGGGTAACAAGTGTTGGGCAGGATGTGGAGAAAAGGGAACCCTTGTGCACTGTTGGTGGGGATGTAAATTGTTGCAGCCGCTATGGAAAACAGTATGAAGATTCCTCAAAAAAATAGATAATAGAACTACCAGCAATACCACTTCTGGGTATTTATCCAAAGAAAACAAAAACACTAACTTGAAAACATATATGCATCCCTTTGTTCATTGCAGCATTATTTACAACAGACAAGATGTGGAAAAAACCTAAGTGTCTATTGACAGATGAATGGATAAAGAAAATGTGATATATATATGACATATATTTTTATATTTATAAATATATAAATATATACATATTTACCATATGTAAAAATATTTATCACACACACATATATATAATGAAATATTATTCAGCCATAAAAAGGAATGAAATCTTGCCATTTGTGACTATGTGGATGAACCTCAAGGGTATTATGTTAAGGAAAATATTAAGTGCAATAAATCAGGCAGCTCACAGATACAGAGAACATATTGGTGGTTGCCAGAGGTGGGAGGTGAAGGGTGGGCAAAGTGGGTAAAGGACGTCAAAGGTACAAACTTTCATTTATGAAATAAACAAGTTATGGGAATGTAATATACAGCATGGTGACTATAGTTAATAACATTGTATTGTATATTTGATAGTAGCTAAGAGAGTGGATCTTAAAAGTTGTCATCCCCCACCCCCCAATTTTCTGTAACGTTGTATTGTGATGAATGTTAATTAGACTTATTGTAGTGATCATTTTGCAATATATACAAATATCAAAATCATTATTTTGTACACCAGAAACTAAGCTAAAATTGGGACTTCCCTGGAGGTCTAGAGGTTAAGACTCTGCGCTTCCAATGCAGGGGGCACACGTTCAATCCCTGGTCGGGGAATTAAGATCCTGCATGCCACGTGGCATGGCACACACACACACAAAAAAAGAAACTAAGCTAATGTTGTATGTCAACTATACCTGAATGAAAAAAGAAATCCTTAAAACATCATTTTAAAAAAAAACCTCTTGCAGATTTACAGTTATCAAAACAGTGTGGTAGTGGCATAAGGACACTCATACAGAGCAATCATTTAGAATAGTAGAGCCCAGAAATAAACCTTTGAACATGAATGACCAAATGATTTTTGACAAAGACATGAAGACCATTCAATGGGGAAAGGACAGTGTTTTCAACAAACGGTGCTGAGAAAACTGGATGTCCACATGCAAAAGAATGAAGTTGGAGCCTTTAATTAACACTGTGCAAAAAATTAATTCAAAATGGATCAAAGACCTAAATGTAAGACCTAAAGTGATCTACCTCTTAGAAGAAAACATAATACACACGTTTTGCAAGATTGGCAGTTATTTCTTGGATATGATACAAAAGGCATAGGTATTAAAAGAAAAAAAGGACAAATTTGAATTCATGAAAATTTAGAATTTTTTTTCATCAGCAGAAATAATCATCAGGGTGAACTGGCAATCCACAGAATGGAAAAAGTATTTGTAAATCATGTATCTGATAAGGGAATATTATCCACAATATATGGAGAATTCCTAAACATCCACAACCAAAAACCAAACATTAATAATGGCCAAAGGAGGGACTTCCCTGGTGGTCCAGCAGTTAAGACTCTGTGCTCCCAATGCAGGAGGCCCAGGTTCGATCCCTGGTCAGGGAACTAGAGCCCGCAAGCCACAACTAAAGATCCTGTGTGCTGCAACTAAGACCCGGTACAGTCAAATAAATAAATAATAAAATAATGGCCAAAGGACGTGAGTAGACATTTCTCCAAAGTAGATATAGAAGTGGCAAATAAGCACATGAAAAAATGTACAATCTCACTAATCATTAAGGAAATGCAAACAGAAGTATAAGGAGATACCACTTAACACCTATTAGGATGGCTACTATTAAAAAATCAGACAATAACTGGGAATTCCCTGGTGGTCTAGTGGTTAAGAGTCAGTGTTTTCACTGCTGTGGCCCGGTTTCAATCCCTGGTCAGGGAACTGAGATCCTCCAAGCCGTGCAGTGTGGCCAAAAAAAAAAAAAAAAAAAAAAAAAAAAACAGATAATAACAAACTTTGGCAAGAATATGGAGAAACTGTAACCCTTGCAACACTTTTGGTGCACAATGTAAATGTAAATGAATGTACAGCCACTGTATATGTATAGCCTGAACATAAAAAGGTACAGTTATTGTGGAAAACAGTAGGCCAGTTCATAAAAAAAATAAAAATAGAATTATCATTTGGTCCAGCATTTCTACTTCTGGGTATATACCCAAAAGGACTGAAAACAAGGTCTCAAAGAGATATTTGTACACTCATATATATAGCAGTACTATTCACAATAGCTAAAACATGGAAGCTACCCGTGTCCATCAATTGATGAATGGATAAGCAAAATGTATATACATACAGTGGAATATTATTCAGCCTTAAAAAGGAAAGAAATTCTGACATATGCTACAAGAGGGATGAACCTTGAGGACCTCATGTTAGGTGAAAGAGGTCAATAAAACAAGGCAAATACTGTATGATTCTACTTATATGAGGTACTTAAAGTACTCATAGTCATAGGGACAGAAAGTAGAATGGTGGTTGCTAGGAATGGAGAGTCATAGTGTAATGGGTATAGAGTTACAGTTATACAAAGTGAAAAGACCTATACAGGATGAAAAGCACTCCTAAATGCTTACGCAGGACTTGTTTGCTCTGTGTTTACATATAATTTGACAAGCTTTATTTCTGTTCTCTTGAGTACAGATTAACTGAGCAGATGACCACAGAGACTCTTATTATGTTGCTTGACCAGTATTTACCAGGTCTCACTTAATCCCTATAGGCTCTTTGTTCCTATACCAGTATACTTAGTTCGGTTTTTGGGTTTTATTGCTGTGTTGTTAGTTTTGCTGCACACCAAATGAAAATGCACGTGGGTAGACTGTTGCTAAATACAGTCACAATGACACCAGCAAGAAGGGATAGTTGACAACCTGATGGGAAGAAATGAAAGAGAATAACCATAAAATTATATAGATATTAGACATCAAACAGAACTGACACCTTGATTATATCTAGTCTGGGGCTATTTGCCCTACACATCTTATAACCCCGAGAGCAGCACTGTCTTTATGCAAGCGCATTAAGTAGTAATTTTATGATAGTGTCAATAGATCCTCAAGAAAGGATTTAAATTATATTCAGTTTATTCTTTCTAAGAAAATAGAGGAGTATACAAAGCATTATACTAGCTTTTCAAACAAGCTGATGTGATTCGGCACTTGAGGGGTAGGGGTGAGCTTTTGTTATAATGATGATTCCTAAGTGCCTGCTCCCTGCCAGGCAATGTGCCAGATGTTTAATATAAATTGTCATTAGTCCTTCTGAGCAATGAGCCTACATCATGACCAGGCAGGTATCTTCGAGGTTTGGGGAAGGCAGATTCATTCTGTTGTGGCTTAGGCAATTGGTTTTATTTTGAGAATGAAACACTTACAGATTGCCTTCCTCTTAAGAAGGTAGAGGAGTGTGTATTGATTTTACTTAATTTACCTTATTGAGCTGATATAGTCAGATAAGCTTTTGTTATATAATAATAGACACCACTCTTAAGTACCTCCTTCATGCCAAGCAATGTGTCTGGTGTTTAACATAAAATATTGTTACTCCCCATTTTACATGTTGAGAAACTGTGGCTCAGAGAGATTGTTATCTGCTCAAGGACATAAGTGAGTCACAAAGGCAGGACTCAAATTCAGTTGTTTAATACCTTACTCTTCCCAATCCCAGGAGACTTCAGCTACAGAGGAAGTCCCCTCATGTGCACAGTATGGTTCGCCAACAGAGCCCATAAAGGAGCTGTCTGTGTAAGGAACTTCCTCATACAGTGAGAAGATTCCTGTTTCTATCCCTCTTCTCCATGGATCACTGTTTCTTACTCAGGGAGAGGAGAGCCATTCTGGATGGCTCTGAACCAAGGGAGGATTTGAGTCATCTCAGAGGAACCCACCCAGAGTAGTTCCTTGGTGTTACCTGCTGAGCCTGTCCACCCCTCAGAGTGACCAGCCTGGCCCTGGTTTACCACACTCAGCACTTTCCCTGGCAGCTGAAGTCACCCTAGAAATGGCCTCTGGATTTGGGAAGGAAACTCTCCTGGTACCTGCCGCAAAGAAGGTCCCTGTGTGGTTGGGAGGAGCACCCCAAGGGCAATTCAACTCAGCTCTGTAGGAAAGTCAGCTAGGCCCTCTCATATTCAAGAACGAGAAGACAGGAAGCCCCCACGGATGTGGCATCCTCTTTGTTCCTGCTGCCATGAATGCCTTTCTGATTCTTTGTCTAAGCTAAAAATCCACTGGTCCGTTGGCCAGGATGATATGCCTTCAGGTTAGGCTCTGGTTAAGTGGTGTCTCCTGAGGGCAGGCCTCCTTAGGAACATGGTGATTTGGTGTATTTCCAAATGTTTCCTTTCCCCTCCCTCTCTGGTTGCACAAGGGGATTTTTCTCTGCTACCTATTGTGAGAACCAAGTGCAGCTTGTAGAGGCAAATCCCATCAGGGTATTTTTCTCTCCTATGTACTGTGAGAACCTGTTGAGCACTAGGACTTAAAATTCACACAACTGTAGCGGACCCCTTATGACTGGGTGACGGAGTTTTTAACTCTCAGAGTTGTCCATGCTGTGTCTCTAGCAGTTCTTCAGTTACAGTTCAGGTTTTCCTACCACAGCACTGGCTCTAGGCACTTGTTCCCACTGAGGTTTCCCCTTGTGATCTCTGCTCCAGTAAGCCATCACCCACTGCCTGTCTCCTCAGTCTTGTGGGCAAAGGTTTGCTTTGTATTCACGTTTCTTAAGGATTCCAGAAGAGTTGTTTTTCCAGTCTCCTCAGCTTTTTACTTGTTGTTAGGACAAAGTAGTGACTTCCAAGTTCCTTACATGCAGAACCCAGTCCAGTGAATTTTCATTTGATATTCTCCAGTGAATTGGACTGCTCTGAACTTCCCCTAGTCTGAGGAGAATGAATTATTGTAGCTGTTGTTGCTACTGCTGCTGAGGTTGTTACTGTTGTGATTTTGTTGTTGTTCAGTCTATTTCATACACAAATTGTACAGAATTAAAGGAGTAAGCCTTTAGGTGTAACACTTTTAAATGCATGGAAATTCACATAATTCTCAACCAATGTATATGAAGTGACAGATGTTCACTAAAATTATTGTGATAATCATTTCATGACATCTAAGTCATTATGCTGGATACCATACACTTCAACAGAGCTGTATGTTAATTATATTTCAATAAAACTGGAAAATTTTTGAAAAAAATCCCAGAATTTCAACAAGATATGGGTCTCTGGCACACTCTGATAAATCATCTTCTAAAAATTTTTCAATAAAGAAAGCACAAGATACGCAGCTGAAAAAACAACGAAATAATGCTACTCCCAGGAACATGGATGGACCTAGAGGTTATCATACCAAGTGAAGTACGTCAAAAAGAGAAAGACTTACTTCACTAGGTGAAGTATCATATCATACCATATGATATCACTTATATGTGAAATCTAAAATATGACATAAGTGAACCTATCTATGAAACAGAAACAGACTCACAGACAAAGAGAACAGACTTGTGGTTGCCAAGGGGGAGGTGGGGTGGGGGTGGGATGGATTGGGAGTTTGGGGTTAGCAGATACAAACTATTATATACAGAATGGATAAACAACAAGGTCCTACTGTATAGCACATGGAACTATATTCAGTATCCTGTGTAAACCAATAACGGAAAAGAATATGACAAAGAATGTATTAATATGTATAACTGAATAACTGTGCTGTACAGTAGAAATTAACACAACATTGTAAATCAACTATACTTCAATTAAAATAAATTTTTTAAAAAGGTGTACATATAGTACAAAATTACTCACCTATAAAAAAGAATGAAATAATGCCATTTGCAGCCACATGGATGGACCTATAGATTATTCAATTACCTGAGATAAACCGTAATGGAAAAGAAAATTTAAAAGAATATGTACATATATATATATATATATAAAACTTAATCACTGCTGCACAGAATAAATGAACACAGCATTGTAAATCAACTATATCTCAATTGAAAAAAGTTTTGAAACAAAGCACAGGAATCTAAGCTAAAAGTATGGAAATAAACACTGCAGTTAGAGTTTATCAGAATGTTGTAAAAAATGTTTTTTCCAAACTAGATTGTTTCCCCCTTTTACACATTTTAAACTTTAAAACCTGATTTCCAGGTTTAAAAGTTATGAGGGACTTCCCTGGAGGCGCAGTAGTTAAGAATCCACCTACTAATGCAGGGGACACAGGTTCGAGCCCTGGTCCAGGAAGATCCCACATGCCGCGGAGCAACTAAGACCAGGTGCCACACTACTGAGCCTGTACTCTAGAGCCCACAAGCCACAACTACTGAGCCCGCGTGCAACAACTACTGAGGCCCATGTGCGTAGAGCCCGTGCTCCGCAACAACAGAAGCCACTGCAATTAGAAGCCGGCGCACGGCAAGGAAGAGTAGCCCCACTCGCCACAACTAGAGAAAGCCCACGCGCAGCAACAAAGACCCAATGCAACCAAAAATAAATTTATTTTAAAAAAAAGGTAATGAAATAAGACTGTATAATCAAGTGCCAAATAATCAGGTAACTATTTTTAAATCAATATTTTCCTTGGTGACTTTCTCAAGCTCAATTTCTGTTAAGTGCTTCAGTTAAAAGAAGTCTCAGGTAGGGCTGGATGCAACATAAGTAAGGTGCACATGGTAAGGTCTAAACATTGAGTTCACTTGGTAAATCAGGAACGGGCTCAGAGGAGAATGGTTTTGTATCTCATACTAGGAGACTCTAGACGTCCGAAAGAACCTAGGGTTAACCTTCCTTTCTCTGTCTTGTTCCTGGAAACTTCCATGGGGAAACCAACTCTGCATGTCAAATAAAATGAGAAGAGTGTCTCAAATGAGCTCACAATTTCGAAATCCTATTGAAAAGCTGCACTACTTAGCTAGGTGCCTATTCTCTGCTGGCTGGGATTAGATTAGAGTCCTATAATAGCGGTGAGACTGGCTGGTAAATCTGCCACAGTAAATTATCTTCCATTATTTAACAAACATTGGGTGAGTGCCACCTGGTGTGCAACACATGCTGCTAAGTGCCAAAGATTTTTTTTTTTTACCTTGCCCCCAGCTCAGCACCAGGACTCCTTAGAAATTCAGAGTACTTGAGGGATGAGTTCAGGTCAGTCCCTCGCTATCTGGGGAGACTTTTTCAAGAAAAGCTGAAAGTGCTGGAGGCTACGTTAGCACCTTCTGGGTACAGACCCTGTAACCTGCCTCACACCACTAGCCCTTTGTAACCACCAAAGATTTCAGAAGGGGGACCGAATGTAGGCTTTGAAGGTTGAAGGCACACGTGGCAGCCAGGGGTAGAGTTCTGAGCCCACAAAGAGACATGGTTACAAATTCGGCTTCTAAAGTAGCCCTTTCTTAACCATTTTGTCATCACCATTGCACTGGTGAAAGCAATGGTTCTCTCAATAGGAAAAGGCAATTCCCCGGCACACGTACTTACAAATGATTTCAGAAGATTGATACGTCAGAAACCTCAGGTCTTGGAAGTCATGTCGGCAGAAGCGTTTTGCACCTGAGTTTTAAAGCCTCCCCAACAACAGTCTTAAGTGGCAGAGCCCAATTTACATGCCGCACAGTATCTGCTTTGCCGCGTTCGCCAATTTAGTCTTGCTACTGAGTTCCCTAACCCCGGTCTGGGTCTCAGCCCCCGATTTCTGCCTCGAGACTCCAAGATGCACTGAACCCGCCGTCCGCCATCCTGAATCCTTCCCTTGCACATCTTGCCTTTCCCGGCTCCGCGCCCAAGTGCACTTGCGCGCTTCCAACCGGTTATTCCATTCCCCGGATCCCCCACCGCCCTGCCTGAGGACAGCCAGTTTCAGATATCCAGTTCCCCTGCCCCAAGGTTTTATTCGCTTGCATCAGTGCCACCGCTGCGGTTAAGAAGCAGAAAATTGGAATAAGGGCATCTTGGAAGTTAGGTGTCCTGAGCCCGGGGACCACCAACCTGCAAGGGGAAAGAGATGTGCCGCGAGGCAGCTGCCGTGTCGAACAAAACACTGAAGCTTCTTGACACTGAGGTTTGGGGCGTGGACCTGTGGCTAGGGTCACTAGTGGCTCGTTTCGGCTAGTTTCAGTTCCGCCTGAGAAAACCAGCTACCTGGGATCCGTGTATTATTCCACCGCCCCGCGATGCCGCCGCAGTGCTTGCCGCGCTGGAGGGTCTGTACAGGCTGCTTGGATCTTGCGCTATGTGCTCAGACCCAGCGATACTGCGGACAGTGAGAAGCTTCGTTTTCTGCATTCTATCTGCTGAGGACGGCAAGTCAGCACCTCAGACCTTCCTGGAAGGCTTAGAGCAGGAGCTCTGACAGAGAGATCCAGAAACGTGCTGGGCAGTGTGTAGGAGAGTCGAGGTTGCTGGGTAATTGGGCTTTACGGAGCACACTTACTGAGAGTCGGTGCAGGTTTCGAGGATGCAGGTCCTAATCATGCCGCTCTGCGCATACTTAGGGCGGGACTGAGCGCATCACCTGGATGCCGCTGAGCGCCAGTGTCATTTTGTGAGTGCCTGTGGTTTGGGACTGGGCACATGTTTGGAGAAAGTACTGAGTTTGTGTGTGTGCAGTGTATGACTGAAGTGAGAGCGAGGATTGAACTCCGCTGGACTCTTCAGCACCATCAAGCTTGGCGGGCTTTCTAGCAGAGGACTGAACTGCGGTAGACGTGGGTGCAGGGCTGGAATCACAGGTCACTGGAACGTCTTGGCAAACAGCAGCCGGAAGCAAGGGGCAGCTGGGCAAATGGTTCGAGAAGGAGGCTGAACTTTAGGTGATGAATGGTGGGGGAGGAGGCGTGGGGCTAGAGGTCCGCTTGGAAGCTTTTAGCCTTGCACTTGTGTGCTCAGGCCCAGCAGGGCATCCAGCCCCCCATTAACCCACATGATGGACCAACCAACATGACTCCAGGCAGCTGCACAGGGTGCTGATTGGGAAGATGGATTGCAATCCCACAGAATCCCCTATGAACTTCCCTGGTAAGCACTTCTAGATCCCTACCTGGGCAGATAACAGGTACACACTTAGTAATGATAACTTTCCTTCAAGATGAGAATATGATCCCCATTTCATAGATAAGTATACTGAGGCACTAGAAGTTACTAGCCCACGATGTTTCCACCTGGAAAAGGAACAGCTGCAACAGAGTTCCAGTGTGACAAAGTTTTTGATCCTCTGTGTCTGATACCCACAAACCCTGCCCTCCTTTTCGTGATTCCAGCTGCCTGAATCAGACCCCTTGCTTGGGCACAGAATCATCAACTCTACTGTGCATTAACCCTCAAAGCTGCACTTGCACGGAGGTCTGCGGTCAGACCTAGGGGAGACAGCATTCCTTGTAATGCTGGACTCTGCCCGACAAGATCGCACAGTTGGGGATGGAGTGGGACACGTGTGTGTTCAAAACCCGCGAAACCGAACAGGTGAAGTTAACCATGACGTCAAACTGTCCTCAAATTCCTACTCACTTTTCCTGTGTTTTTCGTTGATCCTCACCAACCCCCCCACGTCCCTCTCCCGCCCCCGCCGTCAATGACCTCAATGCAAATAAAAGTGGGGTGGTCCTTCTGGATGCTCCAGGTTCTGGACGCAAGTGATGACACAATCCTTCTGGGGCTCAGATCCTTCCCCTCATTGGCTGCCCAGAGCTCCTGGACCACCCCAGACCCAGAGCAGCGGGAATAAGAGCAGCTGCTGGTGTTGGCATCAGACGCACTGCCCAGCTCGAGTGTCACTGCCACTTCTGCCACCGTGCCATCGCCTGAAGCCAAAGCTACTGCCACTGCTCCCTCCTCTGCTCCAAGCCACCTGGCTCCTGCTGCCAGGTAAGCCTGGAGATTCCTGCTTAGCTGGGATTCTGCTTTTCTCTCTCTCCCCTCTCTTCCTTCTCTCTCTCCATTACTTTTTCTTAGCTGATCTCTTCCAGTCTCAAAGGCTCTGTCCACTTCTGTCTAGGTCATTTCACACAACCTGCACTACTCTGCAATGCATCCCAGGCGTCTTCCACAGGTAACACTGGATGGTCTCAGTTCACGCACTCCCTGCTTCACTCTCCCCGCGCTGAGGCGGGCTCCAGTTTCCTTTCCCGAAGCACACGTGCTTAGGTCAGTTTGGGATGCTGGAGCTCCCCTGGCACTGCAAGCAGATCTGGACGCAGGAATAGTTTTGTGCAGATGGTGCTCTCACGGATCACGTCTTGTGCCTAGCGGACCGCGGGAAATGCTTCAGAACCTGGGCCAGCGCAAGCGGGAGGCAAATAGGTGCAGTGACTGAGGGGCAGGCAGCCTTTAAACGCAAGCCCCCGTTGCGGGTTCTGGGAACTTTTTTCCCAGTTTAAGTCCTGGGTTCCAATTTGAGACCCTTCCAGCTTGATTCTTACAGGGCACTCTCTACCAAAGTGTGGAGCAGCTGAGCAGTAGAATGTGGTTCTTCAGTTTCTCAGGGATTCCAACGGCAGAAATTTGTCCTCGGTAATCCCCTCCCCCCTCCATGTATGTGCAAAAGCCCGGCACCAGGAGGACAGCTCTGGGTTGCACAGTGGGAAAAGCTGTGGTGACAGGTACTCGGACTCTGTCCTCCAGGAGTCCTGGCCAACAGGTTGTATGTGAGAGTGAGTGGAGTGATGGGGTGGGGGCTATAGACTAAGACCTCCTCACCCAGTTGTCCCACTAGGTTTCTTTGCTAAACCAAGCATGCTGCAGGCTTACTGGATCTTCCAGCAGTCCACCTGGTAGAGGAGGAAACGATGGTGAAGTGGAGTGACATGTCCAGCCTGAAGCTGGACGCCCGGGAGTTAGGGGCAGAGGCAGGAGCAGAGCCTGGGTCTGTGGGCTCATGGAAGTTGTTATTCTCCAGGTGCTGATGTTATTCTTCCCTTGCAGAGAGTCGTCATGGTCTTCTGGAAGTTCCCCCCCTTCCTGGTCCTCAGCATCCTGGTCTTGTACCAGGCAGGCGTGCTCCACTCATCGCCATTCAGGTGAGACAGCCCTGCCAGGAGCGCTCCCACCTCCCTCTGTCCCTGGATCCTAATATTCTGTTCTCAGTTGTGCTGTGCTGAATCTGGCTCTTGGTGGGGTTGTGGGTGGGGTGGTGGTGGTGGTAATGTATGAATGTAAACGTATATATAAGTTTATCATAAACTGTTTATGAGACAAAGATATGTACAAACACACATAAGATATACAGTACTGGTTATTGTAAATTTCATATAACATTGCTTTTTACCAAATATTTGTATTTTTAGCAAACCTATTTACTAATATAACCGCAATTTGAGAAACAGATTACATCCTATCTTCTAACCTCTTTGCCAATAAATTTGTTATTTGTTATTAAATCTGATATGTTACCTATACATTTAATTTCTCACCCTCAAATTACATTAAAGTGAAATGATTTTCAGATTCAAACTATCATTATCACTTAATTTTTAATAATGGCTGTATTTAACACTAAGCTCATAAAATTCTTGAAAATCTAACCACCAGCTTTCACAAGCCTATATGATCCACTTGGAGCAAACCACTTCTTTTAGGTCACACCAGAGCCTAAATCCTGGTGAAGCAGATTTTTTGGATGGATACTGACCTCACGCTCTGTCCATTGAGAGCTGGGGCAGCCACATCCTCAGGGGAAGTTGCAGAAACCAGGAAACCTGGCTGCTTATCCTGGGGAGGGGGTAGTCAGGGGCTCAAAGCCTGTATTGGGCTTGCTTCCCCTCCCTAGGTTGGCTTTTGATAGTCATTTTGATCCTGCTACACTCAATGAGGAGGAATTCCGCCTCCTACTGGCTGCAATGGTGAATGACTATGAGCAGATGAGGGCCCGTGAGCTGGAGAAGGAGCAGAAGACACGGGGCTCCAGGTGAGACTCCCTGCTGCACCCAGCACAGGGCATCCGCTCCCTCCTTCATGCTCAGGAAAGCATATCCCAGAGGCACCTTTGGGTTTTCTGACACCCCTGGAAATGTGTATGGGGAGTGATTGTGGCATCTTCCCTAATGGCCTATGATTTTCTGCTGTGATGACCGTTTCTAGCAGAAGTACTTAAGGTTTATTGGTGCCTCTGAGAGCAGTAATTTTCCATGATGATCCTGTGGGGCAGCACCTGCACTCAAGCTCTCACTAACAGGTTTTTTCTTTTTCTCCATCCTGCAAATCAGCATCACTGCCCGGAAGAGAGCCTGCAACACTGCAACCTGCACGACCCATCGGCTGGCAGGCTTGCTGAGCAGATCTGGGAGCATGGTGAAGAGCAACATGTTGCCCACCAAGATGGGCTTCAAAGTCTTTGGTGGGCGTCGCAGGAACTTTTGGATCTGAGCAGCGAAATGATTCTAGGAAGAAGGTGACTGCCCTTTGTACTGTCAGGTGGGAGGATAAATGACTGGGTATTGCAGGGGTGCAGTCCACACTCTAATCCTCTGTGGGTTCATATGGGTGAAAAATCCACAGGGGAAGGCACCCACACCAGTGTCTGAAGAAGGAACAGACAGTCCCAACAGCTGAAACCCCTAAAACTTGGATTCATTTCTCTCTGTTTTTCCAGTTTCTCCCTGTGCCACTGAGATCCTTCAGGAAATATAGATCCTATTTATTTAAAACACAGTTCCCTGGGTTATAATTGTGATTATCCTGGCATTTGAGTTTGAAAGGTAATTACCCTATCCTTTTGGAGGATACTCTACAGTGTCATATACATCTGAATTCAGAGTATAGACTTGGGTTCAAATCCTGTGTCTGTCCTCTACTAATTATACGACATGGGCTAGACCCTCTCTGAGCCTCAGCTTCCACATCTAACTTGAAGGCAACAATAGTCTCATCAATATAAAAAGTAATTGGGATAATACATGACAAGAGCCTCTTAACTAGTAAGTAATAGCTGTTACTTCTTTTTTCTCCTAGGTCGCTATGAAGCTGAACTCTACTTCTTTTAGTTTGCAATGAAAGCAACTTACAAAAAAAATAGCCTAGAAGACACCCATGTATGCATGCTTCTTGACATTGAAAACACTTCTTTTGTTTGAAATAAACTAAATGCAGAATAAAATCATTGCAGCTATCCAGTGTTCATCTTTTTTATCAATATATTTGATTCTGTATTCAATAAATATGACGCATATCTCACTGGCTTATCTGGTAGAAAATCTGGGCCCTGTCAGCCAACCTGTTGGCTGCTCTGCTAAACCTCAGGGGCACATGAAATCGCTGCCTTGTGGGTGTCTGGAGATGCCTAGTAATGCTGAGCCTCAATGGAAATCTCTCTTTAAAGAAATGTTCTCATTTGTGCACTTCATCAAGATAAAAAATGTATTTTCAATACACTTAAAAGGAGTGTTGCTGCTATTTATGCTGTTTATCCCATGAGAACCTCAGGGACCTGTGACATTTTGTTGACCAGGTGGGCTCAAACGAGGCAATGATACCATGTTTGGGGTGGATCCTCGGTATCCTGTATCCTCAGTGTCTAGTGAAACACCTTTACTGGAATTAGAACCCTGTGTATCTCAAAGAGATATTCACATTTATTTTCAGAGAGTGCTCTGGTCCCCAGCCCCAGAAGTTATCTGTTCTCTTCTCCTTGACTCAGGTTTGCCCTTACCCATCCCTGCCTTTCCTCCCAACAGCACCCCTTCATACACCCCATAGCCTGAAAAGCCCGTTAGAACAACGGCTCACAGTTTGAAAGGGAATCACACACTGGCAGACCTGGAAAGATAATCAGATGCCATCTAATCCAACTTTTTACTCTCTGCTGTGCAGAGAAGAAAAGTGCGTTGCTCAGGTCCTGCAATAAGTTTAACAGAGACATTCCTATATTTAACAAATAATCATTGAGTGTCTGCTATATGCTTCACCCTATTTGAACTCCAGGACCACAGCAATGAACAGAACAGACAAAACCCCCTGCATTCATGGAGCTTATATTCTAACTGGGGGAGATTGAGGTGATACATGCTGTAGAATCGGAGATGCTTAGTATTAGAAGGAATCTGGGATATCATAGGGTCTAAAGGCTTATTTGATATAGGAATTTCACAGCATCAACATCCCTGGCATCTGTTGGAAATGCCGGTGACCAACTGCTGACTATAACTTCCAACGTTACTGGGCAGCTAGTTTTACTGGTGGACAGTCAGTTAAGTGGGATTCTTTAATTGGAAAAGTCATCCCCTTCTACTCACTGACTTTATTATTTCCTCAGCAGCACACAGAATTATGACCCTTGCTTCCATTCAGTCTGTATTCAACACAGTAGCCCAACTTTAGTTGCAAAGGTAGATCAGACCATATCTCCCTTAGGTACAGAATACTCCACTGAGTCCCCATCTCACAGAGTAAACACCTGGGGCATTGCAATAGCTTACAAGGTCCAAGTTCATCTTCCCTTCCTCTCCTCTCACCACCTCACACTGGCCTTCTTACTACCCCTCATTCTATATCCACCAGCACCGACCCCCTCAAGTGTTTGCACCTGCTCGTACCTCTCTGCAGAATGTTCTTATCCCATGGCCCCACCTCCTCCAGATATTTATTCAAATATCACCTACCCTGGCTAACCTTTCTGATACTGTCCCTCACCTGCCAAGCCACCCTAACCCTTCTTTGCTTTTTTCTTTTTACCTCTTTGCTACTTACTACCATCATAGCATATATTTTAGTTAATTTATCATATGTATCCCATCCTATGTAAACAATGTTAAGTTCCACATAGATAGGAATATGGCTATTTTGTTCATTGCTGAATCCCCTACACACTGAACAGTATGCCTGGCACAAGGCAGCATTCAGTAAATATTTATTAAATGAGGAGTTAAGTCTTCTTCTCTTTTGTGTTTGTAGTCAACTCTCTGGTTCCCTGTGGGTCTGAGGTACTACATGATCTGAGTCATATCATGTCTCTGCTCTCTTGCAAAATAACCCATCACTTGTTTCATTCCCAGCTTCCTCAGGGTCTTTGCACTTATTTATTTTTAATTATTTTTTTGCTTAAAATGCTGTTCCCCAAAAGTCTGTATGCCTGATTCCCTCCCTTCCTTTAGAACTCTGACGAACCACCTCAGAGAAGACTTTCCTGACCACCATATACAAAAGTACATTCCTTCTCAGATTACTATCACCTGATTATTCAGCTTAATTTTTTATTCATAGAACTTACCACTATCTAAAATATTATATATTTATTATTTTTTCTTTTTTTGTCTGTGTCCTTCCACCAGCATGTAACTCTATGAGGGAAGTTACATGTATCCTTGGCTATATCCCTGGAACTTAGAAAATTCCATAGAACATGATAGGCGCTCAATAAATATTTGTTGAGTTAATAAGTAAATTATGAAACTATGTAATGCTAGGATTTCGTTCTCTGAGTTCATCTGTAACCACTGACATGTTTACAAGATATAAAGATTGCATATTTAAAATAGTCTATAGCTTTTGTTTTGATTTTCACTTTGACTCAGAAGTTGTATAAAAGAGTATTTTAAAATTTAGAATAACTTTTAAAACTATGCTTCACTTATTCAGTTCCAGGTTTTGCACTGAGGTTTGAGAAAGTAGTATCTGTTAATTTTTGACTTGGGAAATTAATTGAGATTTTTCTATGAGGTTTATTATATGATACTTCCCCATAAATGATTAAGAGATTAAAAAAGATTAAAAGCAGCCTTCCAGGTCAAGTCACCTCTATGCTACAGGAAAATAAGCTAGGCCCTTTATTTTCCAAGAATGAGAGGCCAGGAAAACCCCACAGACACGATATCCCATTCCTTTCTTCTGCCATAAATGCCTTTCTCATTCCTTGCCTAACCTAAAAATCCACTGATGTTGTATTCTTGGTTCTAGGCTCTAATGGCAGTTGGCATTCCCATCGAGGGATCAGGGAATCATACATCAAAGCTCCAGGAGCCTGACGCCTAAATAATGATCACATGTCTCTTGGGAGCACGGGCACATTAGAAAGTTTCTCCAAGTTCAAGCAGTGAAGTCCTGGGGCTCACGTGCATCTTCCATGTGTTAACAATTCCCTATTGCCTGCCCAACCTGCATGCATCATTAAATACTGGATACAGGTTATAAAAATAAAGTGAGTTTTTTCAGGTGGGCTTTAATACAATCCTCACTTAATTAAAAGCCTTGTTGTTTGGTTATTGTCAAAGGGATCTAGTAGAAGTATCTAAGGGATGGGGCTCAAAGTTCAAGCACCAACTTCAGGATTTAACTGCATCCTAACCAATAACCTGTCAAGGCCTGGAGTTATGTGATGCAAAGCAGTCCGTTTCCCACCTCTACTGGAGTTTCACCAAATGTGACAACAGTTCGCTCAATAGCCCCCCTTGCTCTGTAGCACATATGAACAGGAATATTGAAGAACACAAACTGGAAGTTGCTAGAGGAGGAACATCTGATACTTGAGATTTCAATGCAGCCAGCCATACAGGTTGTAGATTCAGGGAGGCACCATTCTCAAGAAGAGGGACAGAGGATGGCACATGATATAAAGAGTGGTCTCCTCACCCCCTGCCCCACACCCCACTAGATGCACTCTCTTTTCAGGCACTCTGTTACCTCCCCTCTATTTAGCCACTTTCGGGCTCTGGCCCACCTGCTCTGGGCGACTTCCTCAGTGCTCCAGCCCATGGCTGCCTCTTTCTCCAAGCCCCAGCATTCACTGTCCTTGCCAGTCAGCCCAACATTTACTTATTATGGTAGGTACAATAAGGACCCCTGCCCCCAGACAACCACATCCTAATCCTTGGAAATGCAAATTTGCTACTTTACACAGCAAAAGAGACTTTAAAGATGTGATTAAATTGAGGACTTTCAGATGGGGAGACTATCCTGGATTATCCAGGTGAGCCCAGTAAAATCACAAGGCTCCTTCCAAGTAGAAGAGGGAAGCAGAGGTTGGAGTGAGGTAATGTGAGAAGTATTCAAGTCGCTATTACTGGTTCTGAAAATGGAGGAAGGGGCCATGAGCCAAGGAACACGGGTGGCCACTAGAAACAGGAAATGGGAAGGACATGGATTCTCCTCTAGAGCTTCCAGAACGGACACAAACCTGCCAAGATTTTAGAACAGTGAGAGCCATGTTGGACGTGGGACTTCTAGCTACAGAAGTGTAAGTTAATAAGTCTGTATTGTTTTACACCACTAAAGTAGTGATAATTTGCTATGGCAGCAATAGGAAAACAATGCTTATTCTCTTTTATTGTTCTTTATTTTTATTTATTTATTTTAAAATTGAAGTATAGTTGATTTACAATGTTGTGTTAGTTTCAGGTGTACAGCAAAGTGATTCAATTATACATATATATCTATTTTTTTCAGGTTTTTCCCTTATAGGTTATTACAAAATATTGAGGATAGTTCCCTGTGCTATACAGTGGGTCCTTGTTGGTTAATTATTTCATTTGTGTGATTCTTACCTCCCTAAGAGACCATAATCATTCTTAGGAAATTGGTCTTCTTCATTTCTTCTTTCTTTTTCAGGCTGGATTAGATATATGCTTTAGGCTATAGGTGAACTCTCCAAGCAGACCCATTACAAAGCATGTGCTGACAACTTGGAGAAAGCATGGCATCCATGCAAGGACTAGGAGTCAGTTGTAGATCCATTTTCATGACAAAGAGAAAAATATCGTTCTGCCAGTCCAGGCAACAAGCTTTCTCTCCCCTCTCAGAGGGCACTATAACATCCTTTAGTGTCAGAGATACAAGGGCAAGGTATCTGTCCCCCTCTTCCTCCTATCTATTTTGAAAATCCTCCCCTCTTCATATTGAGCAGCTGGTGGTGGGAGAAGCCTTTTCTAACTGCATCACTTAAATAGAATGACTTTCCTTACTCCTTCATGTTGACCCCTCCGGCTGTTCTTTCAGTAGACAATGCTACCTTCCAGGGCAAATGGAGGAAGCCAAATAGTAAGTATCTTGGTGTTAAATAAAGATACTATTAAAGATAGCATGAAGTTTACAGCAAGTTTGTAGAATGTCAGAATTAGAAAGAAACTTCGAAACCTCTCAATCCAAGAGATTTGTTTGACAAATGTGGAAATAGAGGTCCAAACGATTTTCTCAAAATCACATCATTTAGGGTTACAGGTAGGAATTAGAACCTTATCTCCTGAATCCCAGCACTCTCCCCCTTCCCCTTTCCCCCACTGCAAAATAAAACACTACTGAAACAACCACAATTTCAGACAAGGTGAAACAATGCATAATACCAACTTAAGAAGTTATTAGAATTAATTCTAAGAAGTTATTAGAATTTTGTTTCTTTGAACTTTGAGGCATTTAAAATTGTTATTTTACGAATTTTGTTATGGGTCTGATTTGGTTTTAATTTTTAGCAATTTACTTAAGTGGCAGCACTGACATTTTCCTACTGCAAAGTTGTCAATCTCCCAAATGTTGGTACAGGAACTGTAAATAATTCATGCCTGGTACTACAAATCACATTAGCCCTGAAGCAGGAAGACATGCCTGTGTCCTCCTCTGACTCAATGTCATGGCCGGAGGACCAGACCTCTTACCTGATGTTACAGCAGATTAACCATGTTCCAGCATCTCAGAGCCTCAATGACACCTTGGAAATACAATCAATTCAAGCCAAATTCTCTTGTTATTTCCTCACCTATAAAACAAAGATAATGATATCCATCTTATTAAAGTGTTGAGAGTATAAGAGAGAACATATACATAGTGCTTGACACACAGCTGGATCTCAATTGTTCGTAGTTTTAATATTAATAACTTTTTGCTTTGTTCTATTTCAATATGATTTTTATATAATTTTCATACTCACAGTACATGCAACATTTTTCAGATAATTTTACCTCCAGCATAATTAAACATTGATGTTTCCCCTCCTCCAGTGTTGCATAGATCCACCTGCATAGATCACTGATGGAAAGCTTGGGCTTCTCCCCTTCTTTACACAGTACAAACAATTAAAATAAATCACTTTATGTTTTTAGTGCAGTCTTAGATTCACAGCAAAATTGGGAGGAAGGTACAGAGATTTCCCACATACCTCCTGTGCCCACACATGCACAGTCTCCCCCATTATTAACATCCCTCACCTGAGTGGTACATTTGTTACCAGTAGCTTTCTGTTAATGATTTTTAGTTTAATTCCACTGTGGTCTGAGAGCAAAGATTGTATGATTTCTATTCTCTTAAATTTGTTAAGGTTTGTTGTGTGGCCCAGAATGTGATCTATCTTGGTGAACATTCCATGTGAGCTGGAAAAAACTGTGTGTTCTGCTATTGTGAAAGTAGTCTATAGATATTGATTATATACAGTTGATTGATGTTGTTGCCTAGTTCAACTATGTCCTTACTGATTTTTCTTTTTTTTTAAATTATATTATTTTGAACATCTTTTTAAAAAATTAATTTATTTAATTTTTTAAACATCTTTATTGGAGTATAATTGCTTTAAAATGGTGTGTTAGTTTCTGCTTTATTAACAGAGTGAATCAGTTATACATATACAAATATCCCCATATCTCTTCCCTCTTGCGTCCCTCTCCCTCTCTCCCACCCTCCCTATCCCACCCCTCTAGGTGGTCACAAAGCACCGAGCTGATCTCTCTGTGCTATGCGGCTGCTTCCCACTAGCTATCTATTTTACGTTTGGTAGTGTATATATGTCCATGCCACTCTCTCACTTTGCCACAGCTTACCTTCCCCCCTCCCCCATATCCTCAAGTCCATTCTCTAGTAGGCCTGTGTCTTTATTCCCGTCTTGCCCCTAGGTTCTTCATGACCCCCTTTTTTTTTTTTTTTAAGATTCCATATATGTGTTAGTATACGGTGTTTGTTTTTCTCTTTCTGACTTACTTCACTCTGTATGACAGACTCTAGGTCCATCCACCTTACTACAAATAACTCAATTTCGTTTCTTTTTATGGCTGAGTAATATTCCATTGTATAATATGTGCCACATCTTCTTTATCCATTCATCTGTCGATGGACACTTAGGTTGCTTCCATCTCCTGGCTATTGTAAATAGAGCTGCAATGAACATTGTGGTACATGACTGTTTTTGAATTATGGTTTTCTCAGGGTATATGCCCAGTAGTGGGATTGCTGGGTCATATGGTAGTTCTAGTTTTAGATTTTTAAGGAACCTCCATACTGTTCTCCATAGTGGCTGTATCAATTTACATTCCCACCAATAGTGCAACAGGGTTCCCTTTTCTCCACACCCTCTCCAGCATCTATTGTTTGTAGATTTTTTGGTGATGGCCATTCCAACCAGTGTGAGAAGATATCTCATTGTAGTTTTGATTTGCATTTCTCTAATGATTAATGATGTTGAGCATTCTTTCATGTATTTGTTGGCAATCTGTATATCTTCTTTGGAGAACTGTCTATTCAGGTCTTCTGCCTATTTTTGGATTAGGTTGTTTGCTTTTTTGATCTTGAGCTGCATGAGCTGCTTGTAAATTTTGGAGATTAATCCTTTGTCAGTTGCTTCATTTGCAAATATCTTCTCCCATTCTGAGGGTTGTCTTTTCGTCTTGTTTATGGTTTCCTTTGCTGTGCAAAAGCTTTTAAGTTTCATTAGGTTCCATTTGTCTAGGAGGTGGGTCAAAAAGGATCTTCCTGTGTTCTGCAAGAGTTCTGCCTGTTTTCCTCTAAGAGTTTTATAGTGTCTGGCCTTACATTTAGTACTTTAATCCATTTTGAGTTTATTTTTGTTTAGGGTGTTAGGGAATATTCTAATTTCATTCTTTTACATGTAGCTGTCCAGTTTTCCCAGCACCACTTGTTGAAGAGGCTGTCTTTTGCCCATTGTATATTCTTGCCTCCTTTGTCAAAGATAAGATGACCATATGTGCGTGGGCTTACCTTTGGGCTTTCTATCCTGTTCCATTGATATATATTTCTGTTTTTCTGCTAGTACCATATTGTCTTTTTTTTTTTAACATCTTTATTGGGGTATAATTGCTTTACAATGGTGTGTTAGTTTCTGCTTTACAACAAAGTGAATCAGTTATACATATGTTCCCATATCTCTTCCCTGTTGTGTCTCCCTCCCTCCCACCCATACCATATTGTCTTGATTACTGTAGCTTTGTAGTATAGTCTGAAGACTGAGAGCCTGATTCCTCCAGCTCCGTTTTTCTTCCTCAAGATTGCTTTGGCTGGGCTTCCCTGGTGGTGCAGTGGTTGAGAGTCCGCCTGCCGAAGCAGGGGACACGGGTTCGTGCCCCGGTCTGGGAAGATCCCACATGCTGTGGAGCAGCTAGGCCCGTGAGCCATGGCCGCTGAGCCTGCACGTCCAGAGCCTGTGCTCCGCAAAGGGAGAGGCCACAACAGTGAGAGGCCCGCATACCACAAAAAAAAAAAAAAAAAAAAAGTCAAGATTGCTTTGGCTATTTGGGGTCTTTTGTGTTTCCATACAAATTGTGAAATTTTTTGTTCTAGTTCTGTGAAAAATGCCATTGGTAATTTGATAGGGATTGCATTGAATCTGTAGATTGCTTTGGGTATATAGTCATTTTCACAATATTGATTCTTCCAATCCAAGAACATGGTATATCTCTCTATTTGTATCATCTTTCTTTCATCAGTGTCTTATAACTTTCTGCATACAGGTCTTTTGTCTCCTTAGGTAGGTTTACTCCTAGGTATTTTATTCTTTTTGTTGCAGTGGTAAATGGGAGTGTTTTCTTAAAATCACTTTCAGATTTTTCATCATTAGTGTATAGGAATGCAAGGGATTTCTGTGCATTTATTTTGTATCCTGCTGCTTTATCAAATTCAATTGATTAGCTCTAGTAGTTTTCTGGTAGCATCTTTAGGATTCTCTGTGTATAGTATCATGTCATCTGCAAAGAGTGACAGCTTTACTTCTTCTTTTCCGATTTGGATTCCTTTTATTTCTTTTTCTTCTGATTGCTGTGGCTGAGACTTCCAAAACTATGTTGAATAATAGTGGTGAGAGTGGGCAACCTTGTCTTCTTCCTGATCTTAGTGGAAATGCTTTCAGTTTTTCACCATTGAGGATGATGTTGGCTGTGGGTTTGTCATACATGGCCTTTATTATGTTGAGGTAAGTTCCCTCTATGCCTACTTTCTGGAGGGTTTTTATCATAAATGGGTCTTACTGATTTTTCTGCCTGCTGTATCTGTCTATTTCTGATAGAGGGGTGTTGAAGTCTCCAGCTGTGTAGTGGGTTGATCAATTTCTCCTTGCATTTCTATCAGTTTTCCCCTCGCATATTTTGTTGCTATTTTTTTTAGGCACAAACATGTTAAGAAGTATTATGTCTTCTTGGAGAATGACCCCCTTATTATTATGTAATGCCCTTCTTTAGCCCTGATACCTTTCCTTGAAGTCTGCTCTGTCTGAAATTAACGTAGCTACTCCTGTTTCTTATGTTAGCATGGTATATTTTCTCTACCCATTTACTTTCAATCTGTGTCTGTCTTTATATTTAAAGTCAGTTTCTTGCAGACAACATACAGCTGGGTCCTGATTTTTGATACACTCTGACAGTTTCTGTCTGCTAATTGGTGCATTCAGATCACTGACATTCAAAGTGTTTATGGATATAGCTGGATAAATATTTACTACATTTGTGACTGTTTCTTATTCGTTGCATTGTTCTTGGTTGCTATTTTTATCTTCCACTCCTTTTCTGCCTTTTGAGACAGAAGGTAGAATGGTAGTTGCTAAGAATGGGGAATTATAGTTTAATGGGTATAGAGTTACAGTTATACAAAGTGAAAAGACCTAATACAGGATGAAAAGCACTCCTAAATGCTTACTCAGGATCTGTTTGCTCTGTGTTTACACATGATTCTGACAAGCTTTATTTCTGTTCTCTAGAGTACAGATTAACTGAGCAGATGACCACAGAGACCCTTTTTATATTGCTTGATCAGTATTTACCAGGTCTCACTTAATCCCTATAGGCTCTTTGTTTCCATACGTGTATATTAAATTTTTCTTTTGTTGCTTTTACTTTGTTGTTAGTTTTACCACACAGCAAATGAAAATGCAATGGGTAGCTTGTTGCTAAATGCAGTCACAATGACACCAGCAAGAAGGGATAGTTGACAACCTGATGGGAAGAAATGAAAGAGAATAACCATAAAATTATATAGATATTAGACATCAAAAAGAACTGACAGTTTGATTATGTCTAGTTTGGGGCTATTGGCCCTACATATCTTATAGCCCTGTCAGCGGCACTGTCTTCATGCTAGCGCACTAAATAATAATTTTTTGTTAGTGTCAATAGATCCTCAAGAAATGATTTATTTATTTATTTAACATCTTTATTGGAATATAATTGCTTTACGATGGTGTGTTAGTTTCTGCTATATAACAAAGTGAATCAGCTCTACATATACATATATCCCCATATCTCCTCCCTCTTGCATCTCCCTCCACCCTCCCTATCCCACCCCTCTAGGTGGTCACAAAAAGGATTTAAATTTTATTCAGTTTATTCGTTCTAAGAAAGTAGAGGATTATGCACTGCATTTTACTAGTTTTCCATACAAGTTGATATGATTTGGCACTTGCAGGAGCAGGAATAAAGTTTTGTTATAATGATGATAGTAGCCACCACTCTTGAGTGCCTGCTCCATGCCAGGCAGTGTGGCAAATATTCATTATAAATTCTCATTAGCCCTGCTAGGCAATGAGCCTGCATCATGGCCAGGCTGGTATGTAAGAGGTTTGGGGAAGGCAGATTCATTCTGCTGTGGCTTTGGCAATTTGGACTTATTTTGAGAATGAAACATTTAGAGATTGCCTTCCTCTTAAGAAGGTAGAGGAGTGTGTACTGATTTTACTTAATTTATCTTATTGAGCTGATATAGTCAGATAAGGTTTTTTTTTTCATTTTAACATCTTTATTGGAGTATAATTGCTTTACAATGGTATGTTAGTTTCAGCTTCACAACAAAATGAAGCAGTTATATATATACATATGTTCCCATATCTCTTCCCGCTTACGTCTCCCTCCCTCCCACCCTCCCTATCCCACCCTTCCAGGCAGTCACAAAGCACCGAGCTGATCTCCCTGTGCCATGCGGCTGCTTCCCACTAGCTAGCTACCTTACTACGTTTGTTAGTGTGTATATGCCCATGACTCTCTCTCACCCTGTCACAGCTCACCCTTCCTCCTCCCCATAACCTCAAGTCCGTTCTCTAGGAGGTCTGCGTCTTTATTCCTGCTTTACCCCTAGGTTCTTCATGACATTTTTTTCCTTAAATTCCATATATATGTGTTAGCATACGGTATTTGTCTTTGTCTTTCTGACTTACTTCACTCTGTATGACAGACTCTAGGTCTATCCACCTCATTACAAATAGCTCAATTTCGTTTCTTTTTATGGCTGAGTAATATTCCATTGTATATATGTGCCACATCTTCTTTATCCATTCATCTGATGATGGACACTTAGGTTGTTTCCATGTCCTGGCTATTGTAAATAGAGCTGCAATGAACATTTTGGTACATGACTCTTTTTGAATTTTGGTTTTCTCAGGGTATATGCCCAGTAGTGGGATTGCTGGGTCATATGGTAGTTCTATTTGTAGTTTTTTAAGGAACCTCCATACTGTTCTCCATAGTGGCTGAACCAATTCACATTCCCACCAGCAGTGCAAGAGTGTTCCCTTTTCTCCACACCCTCTCCAGCATTTATTGTTTCTAGGTTTTTTGATGATGGCCATTCTGACTGGTGTGAGATGATATCTCATTGTAGTTTTGATTTGCATTTCTCTAATGATTAATGATGTTGAGCATTCTTTCATGTGTTTGTTGGCAGTCTGTATATCTTCTTTGGAGAAATGTCTCTTTAGGTCTTCTGCCCATTTTTGGATTGGGTTGTTTGTTTTCTTGTTATTGAGCTGCATGAGCTGCTTATAAATTTTGGAGATTAATCCTTTGTCAGTTGCTTCATTTGCAAATATTTTCTCCCATTCTGAGGGTTGTCTTTTGGTCTTGTTTATGGTGTCCTTTGCTGTGCAAAAGCTTTGAAGTTTCATTAGGTCCCATTTGTTTATTTCTGTTTTTATTTCCATTACTCTAGGAGGTGGGTCAGAAAGGATCTTGCTGTGATTTATGTCACAGAGTGTTCTGCCTATGTTTTCCTCTAAGAGTTTGATAGTTTCTGGCCTTACATTTAGGTCTTTAATCCATTTTGAGCTTATTTTTGTGTATGGTGTTAGGGAGTGATCTAATCTCATACTTTTACATGTACCTGTCCAGTTTTCCCAGCACCACTTATTGAAGAGCCTGTCCTTTCTCCACTGTACATTACTGCCACCTTTATCAAAGATAAGGTGTCCATATGTGCGTGGGTTTATCTCTGGGTTTTCTATCCTGTTCCATTGATCTATATTTCTGTTTTTGTGCCAGTACCATACCGTCTTGATAACTGTAGCTTTGTAGTATAGTCTGAAGTCAGGGAGCCTGATTACTCCAGTTCCTTCTTTCATTCTCAAGATTGCTTTGGCTATTCGGGGTCCTTTGTGTTTCCATACAAATTGCGAAATTTTTTGTTGTAGTTCTGTGAAAAATGCCAGTGGTAGTTTGACAGGGATTGCATTCAATCTGTAGATTGCTTTGGGTAGTAGAGTCATTTTCACAATGTTGATTGTTCCAATCCAAGAACATGGTATATCTCTCCATCTACTTGTATCATCTTTAATTTCTTTCATCAGTGTCTTATAATTTTCTGCATACAGGTCTTTTGTCTCCTTAGGTAGGTTTATTCCTAGATATTTTATTCTTTTTGTTGCAATGGTAAATGGAGTGTTTTCTTGATTTCACTTTCAGATTTTTCATCCTCAGTGTATAGGAATGCCAGAGATTTCTGTGCATTAATTTTGTATCCTGCTACTTTACCAAATTCATTGATTAGCTCTAGTAGTTTTCTGGTAGCATCTTTAGGATTCTCTGTGTATAGTATCATGTCATCTGCAAACAGGGACAGCTTTACTTCTTCTTTTCCGATTTGGATTCCTTTTATTTCCTTTTCTTCTCTGATTGCTGTGGCTAAAACTTCCAAAACTATGTTGAATAAGAGTGGTGAGAGTGGGCAACCTTGTCTCCTTCCTGATCTTAGTGGAAATGCTTTCAGTTTTTCACCATTGAGGACGATGTTGGCTGTGGGTTTGTCATATATGGCCTTTATTATGTTGAGGAAAGTTCCCTCTATGTCTACTTTCTGCAGGGTTTTTATCATAAATGGGTGTTGAATTTTGTCAAAAGCTTTCTCTGCATCTATTGAGATGATCATATGGTTTTTCTCCTTCAATTTGTTAATATGGTGTATCACGTTGATTGATTTGCGTATGTTGAAGAATCCTTGCATTCCTGGAATAAACCCCTCTTGATCATGGTGTATGATCCGTTTAATGTGCTGTTGGATTCTGTTTGCTAGTATTTTGTTGAGGATTTTTGCATCTATGTTCATCAGTGATATTGGTAGTTTTCTTTCTTTGTGACATCCTTGTCTGGTTTTGGTCTCAGGGTGACGGTGGCCTCGTAGAATGAGTTTGGGAGTGTTCCTCCCTCTGCTATATTTTGGGAGAGTTTGAGAAGGATAGGTGATAGCTCTTCTCTAAATTTTTGATAGAATTCGCCTGTGAAGCCATCTGGTCCTGGGCTTTTGCTTGTTGGAAGATTTTTTTTTTTTTTTTTTTTTTTTACTGAGGTGTTAGGACTTCAATATTTATCTTTTTTTTTCTAGGCCCATTACTTTATGTATTTATTTATTTTTTAACCTCTTTATTGGGGTATAATTGCTTTACAATGGTGTGTTAGTTTCTGCTTTATAATAAAGTGAATCAGTTATACATATACATATGTCCCCATATCTCTTCCCTCTTGCGTCTCCCTCCCTCCCACCCTCCCTTGTTGGAAGATTTTTTTTTTTTTTGTTGTTGTTGGAAGATTTTTAATCACAGTTTCAATTTCAGTGCTTGTGATTGGTCTGTTCATATTTTCTATTGCTTCCTGATTCACTCTTGGCAGGTTGTGCCTTTCTAAGAATTTGTCCATTTCTTCCAGGTTGTCCATTTTATTGGCATAGAGTTGCTTGTAGTAATCTCTCATGATCTTTTGCATTTCTGCAGTGTCAGTTGTTACTTCTCCTTTTTCATTTCTAATTCTATTGATTTGAGTCTTCTCCCTTTTTTTCTTGATAAGTCTGGCTAATGGTTTATCAATTTTGTTAATCCTTTCAAAGAACCAGCTTTTAGTCTTATTGATCTTTGCTATCATTTCCTTCATTTCTTTTTCATTTATTTCTGATCTGATTTTTACGATTTCTTTCCTTCTGCTAACTTTGGGGGTTTTTTGTTCTTTCTCTAATTGCTTTAGGTGCAAGGTTAGGTTGTTTATTCGAGATGTTTCCTGTTTCTTAAGGTAGAATTGTATTGCTATAAACGTCCCTCTTAGAACTGCTTTTGCTGCATCCCATAGATTTTGAGTTGTCGTGTCTCCATTGTCATTTGTTTCTAGGTATTTTTTGATTTCCTCTTTGATTTCTTCAGTGATCACTTCGTTATTAAGTAGTGTATTGTTTAGCCTCCATGTGTTTGTATTTTTTACAGATCTTTTCCTGTAATTGATATCTAGTCTCATAGCGTTGTGATCGGAAAAGATACTTGATACAATTTCAATTTTCTTAAATTTACCAAGGCTTGATTTGTGACCCAAGATATGATCTATCCTGGAGAATGTTCCATGAGCACTTGAGAAAAATGTGTATTCTGTTGTTTTTGGATGGAATGTGCTATAAATATCAATTAAGTCCATCTTGTTTAATGTATCATTTAAAGCCTGTGTTTCCTTATTTATTTTCATTTTGGACGATCTGTCCATTGGTGAAAGTGAGGTGTTAAAGTCCCCTAGTATGAATGTGTTACTGTCGACTTCTCCTTTTATGGCTGTTAGTATTTGCCTTATGTATTGAGGTGCTCCTATGTTGGGTGCATAAATATTTACAATTGTTATATCTTCTTCTTGGATCGATCCCTTGATCATTATGTGGTGTCCTTCTTTGTCTCTTCTAAAGGCTTTGTTATATAATAATAGACACCACTCTTAAGTACCTCCTTCATGCCAAGCAACGTATCTGGTGTTTAACATAAAATATTTTAACAGAGAATATTGTTACTCCCCATTTTACAAGTTGAGAAACTGTGGCTCAGAGAGATTGTTATCTGCTCAAGGACATAAGTGAGTCACAAAGGCAGGACTCAAATTCAGTTGTTTAATACCTTACTCTTCCCAATCCCAGGAGACTCCAGTTATAGAGAAAGTCCCCTCATGTGCGCAGTATGGTTCGCCAACAGAGCCCATAAAGGAGCTGTCTGTGTAAGGAACTTCCTCATAGAGTGAGAAGATTCCTGTTTCTATCCCTCTTCTCCATGGATCACTGTTCTTACTCAGGGAGAGGAGAACCATTCTGGATGGCTCTGAACCAAGGGAGAATTTGAGTCATCTCAGAGGAACCCACCCAGAGTAGTTCCTTGGTGTTACCTGCTGAGCCTGTCCACCCCTCAAAGTGACCAACCTGGCCCTGCTTTACCACACTCAGCATTTTTCCTGGCAGCTGAAGTCACCCTAGAAATGGCCTCTGGATTTGGGAAGGAAACTCTCCTGGTACCTGCCGCAAAGAAGGTCCCTATGTGGTTGGGAGGAGCACCCCAAGGGCAAGTCAACTCAGCTCTGTAGGAAAGTCAGGCCCTCTCATTTTCCAAGAATGACGAGACAAGAAAATTCCACAGACATGATATCCCTTCCTTCATTCTGCCATGAATGTCCTTCTGCTTACTTGTCTAACTTAAAATCTACTGAAGTTGTGTCCCTGGTTCTAGGCTCTCAATGGCAGTTGGAAGGCTAGAGCTGCCTGTAGTTGGGGATTTCCCTTCCCCTGGTCAGTTGACCAAGATAATATGCCTTCAGGTTAGGCTCTGGTTAAGTGGTGTCTCCTGAGGGCAGGCCTTCTTAGGAACATGGTGATTTGGTGTATTTCCAAATGGTTCCTTTCCCCTCCCTCTCTGGATGCACAAGGGGATTTTTCTCTGCTACCTATTGTGAGAACCAAGTGCAGCTTGTAGAGGCAAATCCCATCAGGGTATATTTCTCTCCTATGTACTGTGAGAAGCTGTTGAGCACGAGGACTTAAAATTCACACAACTGTAGGAGATCCCTTATGACTGGGTGCCCCCAGAGTTCTTAACTCTCAGAGTTGTCCACACTGTGTCTCCAGCAGTTCTTCAATTACAGTTCAGGTTTTCCTACCATAGCACTGGCTCCAGCACTTGTTCCCACTGAGGTTTCCCCTTGAGATCTCTGCTTCAGTAAGCCATCATCCACTGCCTGTCTCCCCAGTCTTGGGGGCAAAGGTTTGCTTTCTCTTCCCTCTCTTAAGGATCCTAGACAAGTTGTTTAATTTCCAGTCTCTTCAGCTTTTTACTTGTTATGACAAAGTGGTGACTTCCAAGTTCCTTACATGCAGAACCCAGTCCAATGAATTTTCATTTGAAATTCTCCTGTTAATTGGATGGCTCTGAACTTCCCCTAGTCTGAGGAGAATGAATTATTGTAGCTGTTGTTTCTACTACTGCTGAGGTTGTTACTGTTGTGATTTTGTTGTTGTTGAGTCTATTTCATACACAAATTGTATAGAATTAAAGGTATAAGTCTTTTAAATGCATGGAAACTTAACAGAATTCTCAACCATCTGTACGAGGTGATAGACATTCACTAAACTTATTGTGATAATCATTTCATGATATGTAAGTCAAATCATTATGCTGGACACATACACTTATACAGTGCTGCATGTTAGTTATATTTCAATAAAACTGGAAAAAGTTTGGGAAAAAAACAGAATTTCAACCATATATGGGTCTCTGGTACACTCTGATTAATCATCTTTCTAAAAATTTTTCATAAAAAAGCACAGGATACTCAGCCAAAAAAAAAAAAAAAACTGAAATAATGCCATTTATAGCAACATGAATGAACCTAGAGTTTATCATACTAAGTGAAGTCAAGAAGAGAAAGACAAATACCGTATTATATCATTTATACATGGAATCTAAAATATGACACAAGTGAACCTATCTATGAAACAGAAACAGACTCACAGACACAAGGAACAGACTTGTGGTTGCCAAGGTGGTGGGGAGGGATGGACTAGGAATTTGGGGTTAGCAGATGCAAGGATTATATATAGAATGGATAAACAACAAGGTCCTACTGTATAGCAGAGAGAACTATATTTAATATCCTGAGATAAACTATAATGAAAAAATTAAAAAATGTATACATATACATATATACTTATATGTATTTATATAGATAACTGAATCACACTGCTGCCTGCAGAAACGAACACATTGTAAATCAAGTATAATTTAATTGAAAAAAAGTTTTGAAAAATAGCACAGGAATCTAATTTGTTTATTTAGTTCTTTTCTTTTTTAAATTTTATTTATTTTTTTATACAGCAGGTTCTTATTAGTTATCTATTTTATACTTATTAGTATATATATGTCAATCCCAATCTCCCAAGGAATCTAATTTAAAAGTATAGAGATAACCACTGCAATTAGAGTTTATCAGAATGTTGTAAAAATTTTTTCTCCAAACTAGATTATTTCCATCCTTTAAACCTTTTAATCTTTTAAACCTGATTTCCAGGTTTAAAAGTTATGAAATAAGACTGAAAAATGAAATGCCAAATAATTAGGTAACTATTTTTAAATCAAGATTTTCCTTGCCAACTTTCTCAAGATCGATTTCTATTTAGTGCTTCAGTTAAAAGAAGTCTCAGGGCTGTCTGCAACATAAGCAATGTGCACATGGTAAGGTCTAAACTTTGAGTTCACTTGGTAACTCAAGGATGGGCTCTGAGGGGAATGATTTTGTGTCTCATACTAAGAGACTTTAGACTTTCGAAAGAACCTTAGGGTTAACCTTCCTTTCTCTGTCTTGTTCCTGGAAACTTCCATGGGGAAACCAACTCTGTATGTCAAATAAATTGAGAGGAGTGTCTCAAATGTTTGAGCTCACAATTTTGAAATCCCATTGAAAAGCTGCACTACCTTGCTAGGTCTGAATTCTCTGCTGGAAGGATTAGATAAGAGTCTTGTAACAGCGGTAAGACTGGCTGGTAAATCTGCCACGGTAAATTATTTTCCATTATTTAACAAACATTGGGTGAGTGCCACCTGGTGTGCAACACATGCTGCTAAGTGCCAAAGAGTTTTTTTTTTTTACCTTGCCCCCAGCTCAGCACCAGGACTCCTTAGAAATTCAGAGTACTTGAGGGATGAGTTCATGTCAGTCCCTCGCTATCTGGGGAGACTTTTTCAAGAAAAGCTGAAATTGCTGGAGGCTACGTTAGCACCTTCTGGGTACAGACCCTGTAACCTGCCTCACACCGCTAGCCCATTGTAGCCACCAAAGATTTCAGAAGGGGGACCGAATGTAGGCTTTGAAGGTTGAAGGCACACGTGGCAGCCAGGGGTAGAGTTCTGAGCCCACAAAGAGACATGGTTACAAATTCGGCTTCTAAAGTAGTCCTTTCTTAACCATTTTGTCATCACCATTGCACTGGTGAAAGCAATGGTTCTCTCAATAGGAAAAGGCAATTCCCCGGCACACGTACTTACAAATGATTTCAGAATATTGATATGTCAGAAACCTCAGGTCTTGGAAGTCATGTCGGCAGAAGTGTTTTGCACCTGAGTTTTAATGCCTCGCCTACAACAGTCTTAAGTGGCAGAGCCCAATTTACATGCCGCACAGTATCTGCTTTGCCGCGTTCGCCAATTTAGTCTTGCTACTGAGTTCCCTAACACCGGTCTGGGTCTCAGCCCCCGATTTCTGCCTCGAGACTCCAGGATGCACTGAACCCGCGATCCGCCATCCTGGATCCTTCCCTTGCACATCTTGCCTTTCCCGGCTCCGCGCCCAAGTGCACTTGCGCGCTTCCAACCAGTTATTCCATTCCCGGGATCCCCCACCGCCGTGCCTGAGGACAGCCAGTTTCAGATATCCAGTTCCCTTGCCCCAAGGTTTTATTCGCTTGCATCAGTGCCACCGCTGCGGTTAAGAAGCAGAAAATTGGAATAAGGGCATCTTGGAAGTTAGGTGTCCTGAGCCCGGGGACCACCAACCTGCAAGGGGAAGAGATGTGCCGCGAGGCAGCTGCCGTGTCGAACAAAACACTGAAGCTTCTTGACACTGAGGTCTGGGGCGTGGACCTGTGGCTAGGGTCACTCGTGGCTCGTTTCGGCTAGTTTCAGTTCCACCTGAGAAAACCAGCTACCTGGGATCCGTGTTTTATTCCACCACCCCGCGATGCCGCCGCAGTGCTTGCCGCGCTGGAGGGTCTGTACAGGCTGCTTGCATCTTGCGCTATGTGCTCAGACCCAGCGATACTGCGGACAGCGAGAAGCTTCGTTTTCTGCATTCTATCTGCTGAGGACGGCAAGTCAGCACCTCAGACCTTCCTGGAAGGCTTAGAGCAGGAGCTCCGACAGAGAGATCCAGAAACGTGCTGGGCAGTGTGTAGGAGGCTCGAGGTGCTGGGTAATTGGGCTTTACGGAGCACACTTACTGAGAGTCGGTGCAGGTTTCGAGGATGCAGGTCCTAATCATGCCGCTCTGCGCATACTTAGGGCGGGACTGAGCACATCACCTGGATGCCGCTGAGCGCCAGTGTCATTTTGTGAGTACCTGTGGCTTGGGACTGGGCACATGTTTGGAGAAAGTACTGAGTTTGTGTGTGTAGAGTATGACTGAAGTGAGAGCGAGGATTGCACTCCGCTGGACTCTTCAGCACCATCAAGCTTGGCAGGCTTTCTAGCAGAGGACTGAACTGCGGTAGACGTGGGTGCAGGGCTGGAATCACAGGTCACTGGAACGTCTTGGCAAACAGCAGCCGGAAGCAAGGGGCAGCTGGGCAAATGGTTCGAGAAGGAGGCTGAACTTTAGGTGATGAATGGTGGGGGAGGAGGCGTGGGGCTAGAGGTCCGCTTGGAAGCTTTTAGCCTTGCACTTGCGTGCTCAGGCCCAGCAGGGCATCCAGCCCCTCCTTAACCACATGATGGACCAACCAACATGACTCCAGGCAGCTGCACAGGGTGCTGATTGGGAAGATGGCTTGCGATCCCACAGAATCCCCTATGAACTTCCCTGGTAAGCACTTCTAGATCCCTACCTGGGCAGATAACAGGTACACACTTAGTAATGATAACATTCCTTCAAGATGAGAATATGATCCCCATTTCATAGATAAGTATACTGAGGCACTAGAAGTTACTAGCCCACGATGTTTCCACCTGGAAAAGGAACAGCTGCAACAGAGTTCCAGTGTGACAAAGTTTTTGATCCTCTGTGTCTGATACCCACAAACCCTGCTCTCCTTTTCGTGATTCCAGCTGCCTGAATCAGACCCCCTGCTTGGGCACAGAATCATCAACTCTACTGTGCATTAACCCTCAAAGCTGCACTTGCACGGAGGTCTGCGGTCAGACCTAGGGGAGACAGCATTCCTTGTAATGCTGGACTCTGCCCGACAAGATTGCACAGCTGGGGATGGAGTGGGACATGTGTGTGTTCAAAACCCGCGAAACTGAACAGGTGAAGTTAACCATGACGTCAAACTGTCCTCAAATTCCTACTCACTTTTCCTGTGTTTTTCGTTGGTCGTCACCAACCCCCCCACGTCCCCCTCCCGCCCCCGCCGTCAATGACCTCAATGCAAATACAAGTGGGGTGGTCCTTCTGGATGCTCCAGCTTCTGGACGCAAGTGATGACACAATCCTTCTGGGGCTCAGATCCTTCCCCTCATTGGTTGCCCAGAGCTCCTGGACCACCCCAGACCCAGAGCAGCGGGAATAAGAGCAGCTGCTGGTGTTGGCATCAGACGCACTGCCCAGCTCGAGTGTCACTGCCACTTCTGCCACCGTGCCATCGCCTGAAGCCAACGCTACTGCCACTGCTCCCTCCTCTGCTCCAAGCCACCTGGCTCCTGCTGCCAGGTAAGCCTGGAGATTCCTGCTTAGCTGGGATTCTGCTTTTCTCTCTCTCCCCTCTCTTCCTTCTCTCTCTCCATTACTTTTTCTTAGCTGATCTCTTCCAGTCTCAAAGGCTCTGTCCACTTCTGTCTAGGTCATTTCACACAACCTGCACTACTCTGCAATGCATCCCAGGCGTCTTCCACAGGTAACACTGGATGGTCTCAGTTCACGCACTCCCTGCTTCACTCTCCCCGCGCTGAGGCGGGCTCCAGTTTCCTTTCCCGAAGCACACGTGCTTAGGTCAGTTTGGGATGCTGGAGCTCCCCTGGCACTGCAAGCAGATCTAGACGCAGGAATAGTTTTGTGCAGATGGTGCTCTCACGGATCACGTCTTGTGCCTAGCAGACCGCGGGAAATGCTTCAGAACCTGGGCCAGCGCAAGAGGGAGGCAAATAGGTGCAGTGACTGAGGGGCAGGCAGCCTTTAAACGCAAGCTCCCGTTGCGGGTTCTGGGAACTTTTTTCCCAGTTTAAGTCCTGGGTTCCAATTTGAGACCCTTCCAGCTTGATTCTTACAGGGCACTCTCTACCAAAGTGTGGAGCAGCTGAGCAGTAGAATGTGGTTCTTCAGTTTCTCAGGGATTCCAAGGGCAGAAATTTGTCCTCGGTAATCCCCTCCCCCCTCCATGTATGTGCAAAAGCCCGGCACCAGGAGGACAGCTCTGGGTTGCACAGTGGGAAAAGCTGTAGTGACAGGTACTCGGACTCTGTCCTCCAGGAGTCCTGGCCAACAGGTTGTATGTGAGAGTGAGTGGAGTGATGGGGCGGGGGCTATAGACTAAGACCTCCTCACCCAGTTGTCCCACTAGGTTTCTTTGCTAAACCAAGCATGCTGCAGGCTTACTGGATCTTCCAGAAGTCCACTTGGTAGAGGAGGAAACGATGGTGAAGTGGAGTGACATGTCCAGCCTGAAGCTGGACGCCCGGGAGTTAGGGGCAGAGGCAGGAGCAGAGCCTGGGTCTGTGGGCTCATGGAAGTTGTTTTTCTCCAGGTGCTGATGTTATTCTTCCCTTGCAGAGAGTCGCCATGGTCTTCTGGAAGTTCCCCCCCTTCCTGGTCCTCAGCATCCTGGTCTTGTACCAGGCAGGCATGGTCCACTCAGCGCCATTCAGGTGAGACAGCCCTGCCAGGATAGCTCCCACCTCCCTCTGTCCCTGGATCATAAAATTCTGTTCTCAGTTGTGCTGTGCTGAATCTGGCTCTTGGTGGAGTTGTGGGTGGGGTGGTGGTGGTAATGTATGAATGTAAACGTGTATATAAGTTTATCATAATCTGTTTATGAGACAAAGATGTGTTGCACACAGTGTACAAACACACATAAGATATACAGTACTCATTATTGTAAATTTCATATAACATTGCTTTTTACCTAACATTTGTATCTTTAGCAAACCTATTTACTAATTTATGCACAATTTGTGAAATAGATTGCATCCTATCTGCTAAGTACTTTGTCAATAAATTTGTTATTAAATCTGATTTGTTACCTATACATCTAATTTCTCACCCTCATTCAAATTACATTAAAGTGAAATTATTTTCAGATTCAAACTATCATTATCACTTAATTTTTAATAATGGCTGTATTTAACACTAAGCTCATAAAATTCCTGAAAATCTAACCATCAGCTTTCACAAGCCTATATGATCCACTTGGAGCAAACCACTTCTTTTAGGTCTCACCAGAGCCTAAATCCTGGTGAAGCAGCATTTTTGGATGGATACTGGCCTATGCCCTGTCCATTGAGAGCTGCATCGGCCACATCCTCAGGGAAGTTGCAGAAACCAGGAAACCTGGCTGCTTATCCTGGGAAGGGGTTAGGTAGGGGCTCAGAACTGGTGTTGGGCTTGTTTCCCCTCCCTAGGTCAGCCTTTGATAGTCGTTTGTGCCTGCTACATTTACTGGGGAAGAGTTCCGCCTCCTACTGGCTGCAATGGCATATGACTGTGAGGACAGGAAGGCCCTTGAACTGGAGAAGAAGCAGAAGACAGAGGACTCCAGGTGAGGCTCCCTGCCTCATCTAGCTCAGAGTTATTGGTATCACTCTGCAGAATTGTTATCCTATGGCCCCATGTTCTCCAGATCTTTTTTTTTTTTTTTGGCCCTGCCAAGCGGCACGTACCACGTGGCATGTGGGATCTCAGTTTCCAGACCAGGGCTTGAACCCGTGCCCCCTACAATGGAGTTGTGGAGCCCTAACCACTGGACCACCAAGGAAGTCCCTCTTTGTTTTTTTCTTTTCACCTCTTTATCACTTATTAGCTACTATCATAATATATATTTTATTTAATTTGTTATGTGTATCTCATCCTGTAAACAGTGTAAGTTCCATATGGGCAGGAATATGGCTCTTTTGTTAATTGCTGAATCCCCTACACACTAAAGAGTATGCCTGGCATGAGGCAGTACTCAATAAGTATTTTTTGAATGAGTGGAGTTAAGTCTTCTTCTCTTTTGTGTCTGTAGCCAACTCTCTGGTTCCTTCTGTGTCTGAGGTATTACATGATCTGAGTCATATCATGTCTCTGCTCTCTTGCAAAATAACCCATCGCTTGTTTCACTCCCAGCTTCCTCAGGGTCTTTGCATTTACTTATTTTTATTTATTTTTTTGCTTACAATGCTGTTCCCCAAAAGTCTGCATGCTTGATTCCCTCCCTTCCTTTAGAACTCTGATGAATCATCTCAGAGAAGGCTTTCCTGACTACCATATACAAAAGTACATTCCTTCTCAGATTACTCTCTATCACCTGATTATTCAGTTTAATTTTTTATTCGTAGAACTTACCACTATCTAAAATATTATATATTTATTATTTTTTCTTTTTTTGTCTATGTCCTTCCACCAGCATGTAACTCTATGAGGGAAGTTACATGTATCCTTGACTATATCCCTGGAACTTAGAAAATTCCATAGAACATGATAGACGCTCAATAAATATTTGTTGAGTTAATAAGTAAATTATGAAACTATGTAATGCTCTGATTTTGTTCTCTGAGTTCATCTTTAACCATTGACATGTTGATATGTAAAGATCTCATATTTAAAATAGTCTATACTTTTTGTTTTGATTTTCACTTTGACTCAAAAGTTATATAGAAGAGTACTTTAAAATTTAAAATAACTTTTAAAACTATACTTCACTTATTCAGTTCCAGGTTTTGCACTGAGGTTTGAGAAAGTAATATCTATTAATTTTTGACTTGGGAAATTAATTGAGATTTTCTATGAGGTTTATTATATGATCCTTTCCCATAAATGATTAAAAGATATCAGAAAATGAAGTATTTTCCCTCAGGTATAAAATTTGGTAGCTGTAACTATCTACACATATATCTTTGTTTATATGTAATTAAAGTGATTATGTTATTCATATATTTTTTTTGTCTGGGTAGAGGGCAATAAAGTTTCCAAGTATTATTCTATCTCTGTGACCTATCCCTCGCAATTCTAAAAATTGTTAGTTTACACATTTTGAACTTTTTTCTTATTTTTAAAATCAACTTACATAAGGTATAAGTTACTTGATCATAATGTATGATCATTCAGCTTGCTCTGCATATCCTTGACAATGCTTGGTATTTTTAGTCTTTTAATTTTAACCATTCTTATGACTCTGGAATAGTATCTCATTGTAGGTTTTACTTTTTATTTCCCTAATGACTAGTGAAAATTAAATATCTTCTCATGTGTTTATTGGTCATTTGTTTATCTTCTTTTGTGTAATTTTCGTTCAAATACTTTGCCCATATGTTCTTGGGCAGCTTTTGTTCTTTTTACTCAGTTGTAGGAAATCTTTTATATTCTAGGTAATAGTCCTGCTTCCTTTATGGGTACTGTTTCACTCACCTGCCCACATTTCCCTCTCCTGGATTACTTCCTCTGTGGGCTGCCAGATGCCATGTCATGAGGCCATTCAAGCAGGCTATGGAGGGGTCTATGTGTCTAGGAATGAAGGTCTCTGGCCAATAGCCAGCAAGGAATGGAGTCCTGTCAACAATCAAATGAGTGAATTTAGAAGTGGACTCTCTAAAACCATAATTTGAAAAGATACATGCTACAATGTTCACTGTAGCACTATTTACAATAGCCAAGACATGGAAGCAACCTAAATGTCCATCAACAGATGAATGGGTAAAGAAGATGTGGTACATATCCACAATGGAATATTACTCAGCCATAAAAAGAAACGAAATTGAGTTATTTGTAGTGAGGTGGATGGACCTAGAGTCTGTCATACAGAGTGAAGTAAGTCAGAAAGAGAAAAACAGATACCATATGCTAACACATATATATGGAATCTAAGAAAAAAAAAAAGAGGTCATGAAGAACCTAGGGGTAAGACAGGAATGGAGACGCAGACCTACTAGAGAATGGAGTTGAGGATGTGGGGAGGGGGAAGGGTAGGCTGTGACAAAGTGAGAGAGTGTCGTGAACATATATACACTACCAAATGTAGAACAGATAGCTAGTGGGAAGCAGCCACGTAGCACAGGGAGATCAGCTCAGTGCTTTGTGACCGCCTAGAGGGATGGGATAGGGAGAGTGGGAGGGAGGGAGATGCAAGAGGGAAGAGATATGGGAACATGTGTGTATGTATAACTGATTCACTTTGTTATAAATCAGAAACTAACACACCATTGTAAAGCAATTATACTCCAATAAAGATGTTAAAAATAAATAAATTAATTAAAAAAAAGATGTGGTACATATATAATGGAATATTACTCAGCCATAAAAAATAATAAAATGATGCCATTTGCAGCAACATGGATGGACCTATCATACTAAATGAAGTCAGACAGAGGAAGACAAATAGCATATGACATTGCTTATATATGGAATCTAAAATAAAAAGTTACAAAGGACCTTACTTACAAACAGAAATAGATCCACAGACATAGAAAACAAACTTATGGTTACCAAAGGAAAATGGTAAGGGAGAGGGATAAATTAGGAGTTTGGGATTAACATATACACACTACTATATATAAAATAGATAACCAACAAGAACCTACTGTATAGCACAGAGAACTCTACTCAAGATTCTATAATAGCCTATATGGGAAAAGAATCTGAAAAAGAATAGATATATGTAAAGGTATAACTGAATCACTTTGCTATAACCCTGAAATTAATACAACACTGTAAATAAACTATACTCCAGTATAAAATAAAAATTGAAAAAGTAAAATAAGTGGATTCTTCAGCCCCATTTGAGGCTGGAGATGACTGCAGACCTAGCTGACAGCTGGACAGCAACCTCAAGAAAGACCCTGGCTGCATAGCACAGGGAGATCAGCTTGGTGCTTTGTGACCACCTAGAGGGGTGGGATAGGGAGGGTGGGAGGGAGGGAGACGCAAGAGGGAAGAGATATGGGAACATATGTATATGTATAACTGATTCACTTTGTTATAAAGCAGAAACGAACACACTATTGTAAAGCAATTATACTCCAATAAAGATGTTAAAAAAATATTTAACAGCAAAAAAAAAAAAAAAAAAGAGACCCTGAGCTAGAACCACCCAGCTGAGCCTCTCCCAGATAACCTGCCCTCAGAAACTGTGTAAGATAATAGATATTTGTTCTTCTGAGCTGCCAAGTTTTTAGGTGATTTGCCCCACAGCAACAGATAACTAATATCCATCCAAACCCTGATAACTTTGGTTCAGTCGCAAAATCTGGAAAGCACTTTCAAGATTAGCAGACCTGAGTCAAGCTGGAAGTCACAGTTCCCAGAAAGGATGCATTGTCAGACTTCTTTCCCCTGGTTCCCAAGCCCAGATCATATTAGGTGCAACGGCACAAGCTGCTTCCACTCCGAACAAAATTAAGTTCTTCTGTTCCTCCTCATTATTGAATGCTTTTTACCAGCAGCCTATTTCTCTCTCTGAGTTCTCAATGCTCTCCATCCTATAGCTACTCTTTCACATCATTCTTTCTGCCTCTAAGATTCTTATGGTGGGAAGAAACCATTAAGATCATGTAGAACAACCCTCATGCTTGAATTATTCTATAACATCCTGAGTGGTCTACTAGCTTATTTTCAAAAATTGGATGTCACTATCTCCTGACGTAGCTCAGTCTATCTTTGGATCACTTTGACTCTTAGAAAATTTTTCCAAGTGTGAGTAGAATTCACATTCTCTTCTCTCTTGATTCATCTGGCGAAGAGAAGAGATCAAGAGATTCATACTTGGGCTGACTCCCCAGGGAGAACTGGCTATGAGTGAGACCACATTTCTGCAGCCAAGACTAGGTATTAATTGTTGGGGTTTTAAAGAAATCATATTTTCTTTACTATGAAGTCCCTAGCTGGACTTCCCCCTTCTTCATCACAATCAGATTCCCAGTAGTCAAGCCCCACAGATTCCCCCATAAGCCCTGTGGGAAAGACCAGAGTAGGGGCTCCCAGGAAGGGACCCCTAATGCCAGGAGATCTGGATGGCCACCGTGGGCTCTCTTTTCCACTGGAGGAACTGCAGGCTTAGGGGAGACCTCTCAGCATGGTGCTGCCCCAGCCTGGGGGAGGGGTAATGCAGTTGGCATGTAGCCATTCCTCTTACCCTTCTGATGTCATGTGTCCTGGTCTCCATGGCACAGTGTGGGTGCATCAGCCTCACCCCCATGTTCTAGGATTCTCTCAGTGGTGTCTTTGTCCACAAATAGTTGTTAGTTTTTCTTCTTGTGGGGGTAATGAAGTCAGGAATGACCTATGTCGCCATCCTGGTGATGTTACTCTCATCAGCTCTGCAGTCTGGAGGAAGACTTTCTTCTTCCTCAGGGAGATATCAGTGTTTACTTTTAAGGCCTTCAAGTGACTGGGTGAGGCTGACCCACATTATTGAGAATAATCTTTGCTTAAAGTCATCCTATTATAGAACTATAAAATATACCTTCCCAGCTAAAACCTAAATTAATGTTTGATAGTATAACTGTGCATTATATCCTTTCCCAGATGACACATAAAACTAAACATCACAAGAGGCTATTATCCCAGGGCAAGAGTTGCAAGCCCCAAAGTTTGGACATTAGGCATGAGTGATGTGACTTGCCAAATAGTAAAATTATAGACATACACAGTAGATAAATGATTTCTATCTGCTGTTGTGGCTGAGGGTAAAAATGTTGTGAGCTCACAGTTCAGTGCTCCTTTCTCCTATTGGACATCTCACTCTATCAAGCTAGCCTTGTGCAAAAACAAGAGAGGTAATAGGCTGCTAAGTCCCCCAACTTACATCCTTATCTCTTGTAAACCTCTGGCATTTCTTATTCACAGCCTCAGGAGTAACACAAAGTTAGAGGAAGCTGGAACCAAGGACTTGAGCCCAAGTTATCATTCTCATGAATTCTCAAACCTGGAGCAGGCTGGGGCCAGAGATTCTGCAATTCTGGAAACTCTAATGATGCCAGTGCTGCTAGACTGAAGACCACACTTAGAGCAGCAAGGTTTAAACACATTATGATTATAGCTCTGATTATATGATAGTATAGTAGTTGGTGGACATTTATGTCTCCTCTCGTATATTCTAAGAATCTTAAGGGCAGGGGTTGTTTATTTTTTCTTTATAGCCTTCAGAGTGCCTCACATAGCACTCAGTACTTAGAGGATGCTAATTAACTTAATACCTATATTTTACAAAGAAAGAGAATGATGCACAGATTCCTTATACAAGCTGTTAGAGGTAAGTGTGCCTGTTTGAGACTGCACAGTGAGAAGAAGTTTGGAAATTGTACACTGAGATTGAGCAGAGAGAAGGTTTGGAATCAAAAAGGGGTAAGGGACAGGAAAAGAAGACTTAAACCAGTCTCTTAAGATGAAGATCTAGAAAAGAGCCCAAATCAAGAATTACCTTTTTGTATTTGTTTGTTCTGCATTCTAAAGGTTTTGATCCTTCTTTTTATACCAAAGGAAGTCTCAGGTCAGTGCTAACTTATCTTTAATACCTAACACCGGTGATTCCTTCCATTTAAAAAACTTAGAAAAAATTGTGGTCAAATACACATAAAATTTACTATCAACTATTTTTAGTTGTACCATTCAGTGGTATTATATACATTCATAATTTTGTGCTACCCTAACCTCCATCCATCTCCATAACTATTTTCATCTTGCAAAGCTCAAATTCTATACCCATTAAACACTAAATTCCCCTTCCCCCTTGTGCCTAGCTCCTGACATCATTCTGCTTTTTGTCTCTATGAATTTGACTATTCTAATTACCTTATATATGTGGAATCATACAGTATTCATCTTTTTGTGACTGGCTTATTCACTTAGCATAATGTCCTCAAGGTTCATCCATTGTTGCATATGTCAGAATTTCCTTCCTTTTTAAGGCTGAATAATATTTCTTTGCATGTGAAGAAATTCTTACCATATTTTGTTTATCCATTCATCTGTCAATGGACATGAGTTATTTTAGCGATTGTGGGTAATACTGCTGTGAACATGGGTGTACAAATATCTCTCAGAGATTTAAAAAAAGATTCAATCACCTTAGTAGTTATAGGAATGTGAAGATTTCCTATTTCTTTGTGATTTAGTCTTTGTAGATTTTGTGTTTCTAGGAATTTGTCCATTTCATCTATGTTATCCAACCTGTTGGCATACAATTGTTCATAGTACCCTCTTACAATCTTTTTCATTTATGTAAAATTGGTAGCAGTGTCTCCACTTTCATTTCTGATTTTAATAATTTGAGTCTTCTCTTTTTTTTCTTAGCCTATCTGGCTAGTGGTTTGTCAATTATGTTGCTCATTTCAAAAATCACCTTTTGGTTTTATTAGTTTTCTCTATTGCTTTGTGTTCTTAATTCCGTTTCCTCTTCTCTAATCTTTATTATTTCTTTCTTTCTCCTAGCTTTGCATTTGGTTTGTTCTTTTTTTTTTTTCTTTTGCTGCGCTGTGTGGCTTGCGTGATCTCAGTTCTCTGACCAAGGATTGAACCCAGGCCACAGCACTGAAAGCCTGGAATCCTAACCAGCAGGCAACCAGGGAATTCCCTAGTTTGTTTTTATTTTTAGTTCTTGGAGTTGTACAATTAGTTTGTTGATTTGAGAACTTTCTTGTTTTATTATTTAGATATAACCAACATGCAATATGTGTAAGTTTAAGGTGTACACATGTTGATTTAATACATTTATATATTGCAACATGATTGCCATTGTAGTGTTAGCTAACATCTCTACCACATCTCATAATTATCATTTCGTTTTTGTGGTGCGAATAATTAAGATCTACTCTCTTAGTTAAGCTGATGTCTATAATACAGTATTGTTGTCTATAATCACTACACTGTGCATTAGTTCTCAAGGTTTTATTTATCTACTAGTTGAAAGTTTGTACCCTTAAACAACATCTATTCCTCCATAACCCAGCCCCTAGTAATCACCATTTTACTCTCTGTTTTTAAGAGTATGGCTTTTTTAGATTCCCACATATAAGTTATATCAACAGTATTTGTTCTTCTTTGACTGACTTACCTCACTTCGCATAATGTCCTCAAGGTCCAGCCTTATTATCAAAGATCGCACGATTTCCTTCTTTTTCAAGACAATAATATTTACATTTTAGTAATGTGAGATCTATCTATCTATCTATCTCATATTCTCTTTATCCATTCATTTATCGATGGACACTCAGGTTGTTTCTATGTCTTGGCTATTGCAAATAATGCTGCAGTGAACATAGGGATGACATACCTTTCCAAGACAGTGAGTTCTCTTCCTTTGAATAAATATCCAGAAGTGGGATCATATGATAGTTTTATATTTAATTTTTTGAGGAATCTAGTTTCCCATAGTGGTTTCACTAATTTTCATTCCCATCAACTAGTGCACAAGGGTTCCCTTTTCTCCACATCCTTGCCAATACTTGTTATCTCTTGTCTTCTGAATGGTGTGAGGTGATATCTCATGATTTTGATTTGCATTTCCCTGATGATTAGTGATGCTGAGCATCATTTCATGTACCTGATGGCCATCTGTATGCCTTCTTTGGAAGAATGTCTATTTAGTTACTCTGCCCATTTTTTAAGTTGGATTGTTTGAGCTTTGTTATTGAATTTAATGAGTTCTTTATACATCGTTAATTTTAACTCTTCCAGTTGATGGTTTGCAAGTATTCTCTCCTATTCTATAGGTTCTCTCTTGATTTTGCTGATTGTTTCTTTTGCTGTGCAGAAGCTTTTAAGATTGGTGTAGTTACACTTGTTAATTTTTGCTTTTGTTGTTTGTGCTTTAGGCATCATATCCAAAAAATCACTGCTAAGACCAACGTTGAGGAGCTTTTACTCTAGGTTTTCATCTAGTTGTTTTACAGTATCAGGTCTTATGTTTAAGTCCTCTAACCATTTCAAGTTAGTTTTCGTGATTAGTATAAGATAGGGGTCCAATTTCATTCTTCTGCATGTGGTTATCCAGTTTTCCCAACACCATTTGTTAAAGAGACTTTCCACATTGGGTGTTCTTAGCAGTCTTGTCAAATATTAGTTCTCTGTTTATGTGAGGGTTGCATTCTGGTCTCTGTATTCCATTCCATTCTATTTTTATGCCAGTATTACTAGAGCTTTGTAGTGTACTTTGATATCAGGAAGCATGATGCCTCTGGCTTTGTTCTTTCTCATGATTGCTTTGGCTATTTGGAGTCTTTTGTGGTTCCATACAAATTTTAAGTTTTTAAAAAACATTTCTGGGCTTCCCTGGTGGCGCAGTGGTTGAGAGTCCGCCTGCCGATGCAGGGGACACGGGTTCGTGCCCCGGTCTGGGAAGATCCCACATGCCGCGGAGCGGCTGGGCCCGTGAGCCATGGCCGCTGAGCCTGCACGTCTGGAGGCTGTGCTCCGCAACGGGAGAGGCCACAACAGTGAGAGGCCTGCGTACCGCAAAAAAACCAAAAACAAACAAACAGAAAAAACATTTCTGTGAAAAATGCCATTGGGACTTTGAAAAGGATTGCACTGAATATATAGATGGCTTTGGGTAGTATGGACATTTTAATAATATTAATTCTTTTGATCCATGAGCACAGGATGTCTTTCTATTTGTTTGTCATCTTTGGTTTCATTCAACAAAGTCTTGTAGTTTTTGTTATACAGATCTTTCCCCTCCTTAAATTTTATTCCTAGGTATTTTATTTTTTTTAATGTTATTGTGAATGGGATAGGTTTTGTAAAATTTCAGATGTTTCATTGTTAGTGTATAGAAATGCAACTGATTTCTGTATATTGATTTTATATCCTGCAACTTTACTGAATTCGTTGATTAGTGACAAGGGTTTTTTGGTTGAGTCTTTGGGATTTTCTACACATGAGCTCATATCATTTGTGGATAATTACAATTCTTCTTTCTGAATTGGATGCTTTTTGCTTCTTTGTATTGCCTAATTGCTCTGGCTAGGAACTCTAGTACTACATTGAATCTGAGTGATGAAGCCACCCTTGTCTTATTCTTGATTTAGAGGAAAACCTTTCAATTTTTCACCAAGTATAATGTTAGCTGTGGGTCTGTTATATATGGCCTTTATTATGTTGAGGCATGTTCCTTCTACACCCAATCTGTTGTAGATTTTTATCATGAAAGGATGCTGTATTTTGTTAAATGCTTTTTCTGCATCTATTGAGATAACTGTAATTTTTATCTTTCATTCTATTACTGTGTTGTATCACATTTATTGATTTGTGTACGTTGAAACATCCTTGTATCCCAGGGGTAAATCCCACTTGGTCATGGTGTATAATCTTTTTAATGTGGTCTTCAATTTGGGTTGCTAATATTGGGTTGGCCAAAAAGTTCCTTTGTTTTTTTCCATAAGATGGCTCCAGTAGCACTTATTTGTCTTTAACTCCATTTGAAACAATTTTGTTAGACTGTATTATGACAGCTGTCATATCAGCATGCATTAAAAAAAAAAACTTATCAAAATTGATGAATTTTTGTGTAGCCATTTTAATGTTGAAGATGGAAGAAAAAAGCAACATTTTCAGCATATTATGCTTTATTATTACAAGAAAGGTAAAAATGCAACTGAAACGCAAAAAAAAATTTGTGCAGTGTATGGAGAAGGTGCTGTGACTGATTGAACGTGTCAAACGTGGTTTGTGAAGTTTTGTGCTGGAGATTTCTCGCTGGATGATGATCCACAGTCAGGTAAACCAGTCGAAGTTGATAGCGATCAAATCGAGATATTAACTGAGAACAATCAACGTTATACCACGTGGGAGATAGCCAACATACTCAAAATATCCAAAGCAAGCGTCGAAAATCATTTGCACCAGCTTAGTTATGTTAATCGCTTTGGTGTTTGGGTTCCACATAAGTTAAGCGAAAAAAACCTTGACAGTATTTCTGCATGCGATTCTCTACTTAAACGTAACAAAAATGTTCCATTTTAAAAACAAATTGTGACATGAGATGAAAAGTGGATACTGTACAATAATGTGGAATGGAAGAGATTGTGGGGCAAGCAAAATGAACCACTACCAACCACACCAAAGGCCAGTCTTCATCCAAGGAAGGTGATGTTGTGTACATCGTGGGATTGGAAGGGAATCCTCCATTATGAGCTTTTTCCAGAAAACCAAATGATTAATTCCAACAAGTACTGCTTCCGATTAGACCAACTGAAAGCAGCACTCGATGAAAAGCATCCAGAATTTGTTAACAGAAAATGCACAATTTTCCGTCAGGATAACGCAAGACTGTATGTTTCTTTGATGACCAGTTAAAAACTGTTACAGCTTGGCTGGGAAATTCTGATTCATCTGCCAAATTCACCAGACATGGCACCTTTGGATTTCCATTTATTTTGGCCTTTACAAAATTCTCTTAATGGAAAAAATTTCATTTCCCTGGAAGACTGTAAAAAGGCACCTGGAACAGTTCTTTGCTCAAAAGGATAAAAAGTTTTGGGAAGATGGATTTATGAAGCTGCCTGAAAAATGGCAGAAGGTAGGGGGACAACATGGTGAATATGTTGTTCAATGAAGTTCTTGGTGAAAATGAAAAATGTGTCTTTTATTTTTACTTTAAAAACCGAAGGAAACTTTTGGTCAACCCAATATTTTTTGAGAATTTTTGCATCTATATTCATCAGGAATATTGGTCTATAGTTTTCTTTCTTGTAGTGTCCTGATCTGGCTGTGGTATCAGTGTAATGCTGGTTTTGTAGAATAATTTTGGGAGTGTTCCTTCCTCTTCAATTTATTGGAAAAGTTTGAGAAGGACTGGCATTAATTCTTCAAATGTTTGGTAGAATTGGACAGTGATGGCATCTAGTCCTGGTGTTTTCTGTGTTGGGGAGGTTTCTGATTACTGATTCAATCTTTTTACTCATCTGTTCAGATGTTCTATTTCTTCATGATTCATTCTTGGTAGGCCACATGTTTCTAGGAATTTATTCATTTCTTCTAGGTTATATAACTTTTTGCCATATAATTCTTCATAGTAGTCTCTTGTGATCCTATACATTTCTGTCATATTAGTTGTAACATCTTTTTCATTTCTGATTTTGAGTCTTCTCTCTTTTTTCATAGACTCACTAAAAGTATGTCAATTTTGTTTATCTTTCTGAAAAATTAGCTTAGTTTCTTTCATCTTTTTAAATTGTTTTTCTGCTATTTCATTTATTTCCACTCTGATCTGTGCTATTTTCTTCTTTCTGCTAACTTTGGGCTTAATATGGTCTTTTTCTAGTTCCTTGAGATGTAAAGTTAGGTTGTTATTGGAGATCTTTCTCACTTTTTAATATATGTATTTATAAACCTTTTCAGAACTTCTTTTGCTGCATCTCATAGGTTTTGGTATGCTGTGTTTCCATTTTCATTTGTTTTGAGATATTTTTTATTTCCCTTTTGATGTCTTCTTTGACTCACTGGTTGTTCAGGAAAGTGTTCTTTAGTATCCATGCATTTGCAGATTCTCCAGCTACCTCTTGTGTTGATTTCTAGTTTCTCACCATTGTGGTCAGAAAAGATACTTAGTATGATTTTCCTCTTCTTAAATTTCCTGAGACTTGTTTTCTGTCCTATAATATGATGTATCCTGGAGAAAGTTCTGTGTGCATTTGAGAAGAATGTGTATTCTGCTGCTGTTGGATGGAATGTTCTAAAGATATCTGTTAGGTGCATTTGGTTTAACATATGGTTCAAATCCATTGTCACCTTGTTGATTTTGTCTAGATAATCGATCTATTGCTGAAAGTGAGTTATTGAAGTCCCCCACTATTATTGTATTATTTATTTCTGCCTTCAGATCTCTTAGTATTTGTTTAATATATTTAGGTGCTCTGATATTGGGTGAGTATATATTTAGAATTGTTATATCTTTCTGATGAATTGACCCATTTATCATTATATAATGACCTTCTTTGTCTCTTGTTACATAGTCACTTAAAGTCTGTTTTGTCTGATACTCTTTTGGTTTCCACTTGCATGAAATATCTTTTTCCATCTCTTCACATTGAGCCTATGTATGTCCTTAATGCTTAAGTGAGTCTCTTGTAGACAGCATATTGTTGGGTCTTCTTTTTTATCCATTTAGCCACTCTTTGCCTTTTGATTGGTGAATTCAGTCATTTTATATTTAGGCAATTATTGCTATGAAAGGACTTAGTAATGCCCTCTTATTGATTGCTTTCTTGTTGTTTTATATTTGCACTATTCTTTTTTCCCTCTGTTTCTACTTACCTTTGTAAATTGTTGATTTTCCATAGTGGGATGCTCTGTTTCCCCTCTTTTTCTTTTGTGAACCCACTCTAGATTTTGACTTTGTCATTACCGTGAGGATTTCGTGAAACATCTCATAGGTAAAACAGTCCATTTTATGCTGATAGCAACTTATCTTCGACCTCCTTCAAAGGCTCTACCCTTTTACTTCTCCCTTATATATATATATATATATGTATATATATATATACATATATATATACATATATATATATATATTTGCGGTATGCGGGCCTCTCACTGTTGTGGCCTCTCCCATTGTGGAGCACAGGCTCTGGACGCACAGGCTCAGCAGCCATGGCTCACGGGCCCAGCCGCTTAGCGGCATGTGGGATCTTCCCGGACCGCGGCATGAACCCATGTCCCCTGCATCAGCAGGCGGACTCTCAACCACTGTGCCACCAGGGAAGCCCCTCCCTTTTATATTTTTGATGTCACAACTTACCTACTTTACATTGTACATTCATTAACAAATTATAGTAACTACAGTTATTTTAATACTCTTTATCTTTTATGCTATATTAAGTGGTTAACCTGCCATCCTGTTATAGAATTAGTGTTTTCTAAGTCTGACTGCATATTTTTTTCACCTATACCAGTGTGCTGTATACTTTCATGTTTTCATGTCACTGATTTTTGTCTTTTCATTTCAGCTTTGAGAACTCCTTTTAGCATTTCTTGCAAGGCAGGTCTAGTGATGATGAACTTCCCCAGCTTTGGTTGTCTGGGAAAGTATTTCTTCTTTATACCTGAAGGATAACTTTGGGGATAGAGTATTCTGGTTGGCAATTTTTACCTTTAAGCTCTTTGCATATATCATTCCACTCTCTCCTGGCCTATAGAGTTTCTGCCGAGAAATCTGCGGATAGCCTATTGGGGGTTCCTTTGTAGGTTACACTTTTTTTTTCCCCCGGCTACATTTAGGATTCTTTCTTTATCTTTGATTTTTCACAGTTTTATTACAATGTGTCTTGGAGAAGGTCTTCTGGCACTGAGAATTCAGAGTGATCTATTAGCTTCGTGAACTTGGATATACAAGTCTTTCCCCAGGTTTGGGAAGTTCTCAGCTATTATTTCTTTAAATAAACCTTCTTCCCCTTATCTCTCTTTTCTTCTGGGACCCTGGTTATTTTAATATTTGTCCTTTGGATGGATTCCCACTGATGGTGCAATCTTTCTTCACCCTTAAAATTCTTCTTTTCTTTGTTTTCCTCTGTGTTATTTCAAACTCTAAGCTACTTTTTCTGTCTTCCATCTGCTCTACTACACATGCTCTCAATTGCATTCTTCATCTCATTTCTTGAATTATTCAGCCCCAGATTTTCTATTTGTTTCTTTCTTATGGGTTTCTATCTCTTTGAAAAACACCTGTTTGATCATATATATATATATTTTAAGATTTCATTGAATTGTCTTACTGAGTTTTCTTTTAGCTCACTGAGTTTCTTCAAAATAGCTATTTTGAATTCTTTATCAGCTAGATCATGCTGTTCCACACCTTTGAGCTCAGTTGTTGGAGAATTATTGATATCTTTTGAGGATGACATATTTCCTTTATTTTTCATGTTCCTTGTGTTTTTGCATTGTTGCTTTCACGTTTGAAGTAGCAGACAGCTCTTCATGTTTTTTAAATTTCTTATTTACTTATTTTTTAACACCTTTATTGGAGCATAATTGCTTTATAATGTTGTATTAGTTTCTGCTATATAACAAAGTGAATCAACTATATGTATACATATATCCCCATATGCCTTCCTTCTTGCGTCTCCCTCCTACCCTCCCTATCCCACCCCTCTAGGTGGTCAAAAAGCACTGAGGCGATCTCCCCATGCGATGCAGCTTCTTCCCACTAGCTATCTATTTTACATTTGGTAGTGTATATATGTCAATGCTACTCTCACTTCATCCCAGTTTACCATTCCCCCTCCCTATGTCTGCATTCTCTACGTCTGTGTCTTTATTCCTGTCCTGCCCCTAGGTTCTTCAGAACCTTTTTTTTTTTGATTCCATATATATATATGTTAGCATACAGTATTTGTTTTTCTATTTCTGACTTACTTCACTTTGTTTGACAGACTCTAGGTCCATCCACCTCACTACAAATAACTCAAATTTGTTTCTCTTTATGGCTGAGTAATATTCCATTGTATATATGTACCATGTCTTCTTTATCCATTCATCTGTTGATGGACACTTAGGTTGCTTCTGTATCCTGGCAATTGTAAATAGTGCTGCAATGAACACTGTGGTACATGACTCTTTTAGAATTATGGTTTTCTCAGATATGCCCAGTAGTGGCAGTGCTGAGTCATATGGTAGTGCTATTTTTTTGATTTTTAAGGAACCTCCATACTGTTCTCCATAGTGGCTGTATCAATTTACATTCCCATCAAGAGTGCAATAGGGTTCCCTTTTCTCCACACCCTCTCCAGCATTTATTGTCTGTAGATTTTTTGATGATGGCCATTCTGACTGGTGTGAGGTGATACCTCACTGTAGTTTTGATTTACATTTCTCTAATGATTGGTGATGTTGAGCATTCTTTCATGTGTTTGTTAGCAATCTGTATATCTTCTTTGGAGAAATGTCTATTTAGGTCTTCTGCCCATTTTTGGATTGGGTTGTTTGTTTTTTTGATATCAAGCTGCATGAGCTGCTTATATATTTTGGAGATTAATCCTTTGCCAGTTGCTTCGTTTGCAAATATTTTCTCCCATTCTGAGGGTTGTCTTTTCGTATTCTTTATGGTTTCCTTTGCTGTGCAAAAGCTTTTAAGTTTCATTAGGTCCCATTTGTTTATTTTTGTTTTTATTTCCATTTCCCTAGGAGGTGGGTCAAAAAGGATCTTGCTGTGATTTATGTCATAGAGTGTTCTGCCTATGTTTTCCTCTAGGAGTTTTATAGTGTTGATCTTACATTTAGGTCTTTAAACCATTTTGAGTTTATTTTTGTGTATGGTGTTAGGGAGTGTTCTAATTTCATTCTTTCACATGTAGCTGTCCAGTTTTCCCAGCACCACTTATTGAAGAGGCTGTCTTTTCTCCATTATATATTCTTGCCTCCTTTTTCAAAGATAAGGTGACCACTGTGCATGGGTTTTCTCTGGGCTTTCTGTCCTGTTCCATTGATCTGTATTTCTGTTTTTGTGCCAGTACCATACTGTCTTGATTACTGTAGCTTTGTAGTATAATCTGAAGTCCAGGAGCCTGATTCCTCCAGCTCTGTTTTTCTTTCTCAAGATTGCTTTGGCTATTCGGGGTCTTTTGTGTTTCCACACAAATTGTGAAATATTTTGTTCTAGTTCTGTGAAAAACGCCATTGGTAGTTTGATAGGGATTGCACTGAATCTGTAGATTGCTTCAGGTAGTACAGTCATTTTCACAATGTTGATTCTTCCAATCCAAGAACATGGTATATCTCTTCATTTGTTTGTATCATCTTTACTTTCTTTCATCAGTGTCTTATAGTTTTCTGCATACAAGTCTTTTGTCTCCTTAGATAGGTTTATTCCTAGGTATTTTATTCTTTTTATTTCAGTGGTAAATGGGAGTATTTCCTTAATTTCTTTCAGATTTTTCATCATTTGTGTATAGGAATGCAAGAGAATTTTGTGCATTAATTTTATATCCTGCAACTTTACCAAATTCATTGATTAGCTCTAGTAGTTTTCTGGTAGCATCTTTAGTATTCTCTATGTATAGTTTAATGTCACCTGCAAACACTGAGTTTTACTTCTTTTCTGATTTGGATTCATTTTATTTCTTCTTCTTCTTCTTTGATTTCTGTTGCTAAAACTTCCAAAATTATGTTGAATAATCTGCTGAGAGTGGGCAACCTTGTGTTGTTCCTGATCTTAGAGGAAATGGTTTCAGTTTTTCACCATTGAGAATGATGTCGGCTGTGGGTTTGTCATATATGGCCTTTATTATGTTGAGGTAAGTTCTCTCTATGTCTACTTTCTAGAGGGTTTTATCATAAATGGGTGTTGAATTTTGTCAAAAGTTTCTCTGCATATATTGAGATGATCATATGGTTTTTAATCCTTCAATTTGTTAATATGGTGTATCACACTGATTGATTTGTGTATATTGAAGAATCGTTGCATTCCTGGGATAAACCCCACTTCATCATGGTGTATGATCCTTTAAATGTGCTGTTGGATTCTGTTTGCTAGTATTTTGTTGAGGATTTTTGCATCTATGTTCATCAGTGATATTGGTCTGTAGTTTTCTTTTCTTTGTGACATCTTTGTCTGTTTTTGGTATCAAGGTGATGGTGGCCTTGTAGAATGAATTTGGGAGTGTTTGTCCCTCTGCTATATTTTGGAAGAGTTTGAGAAGGATAGGTGTTAGTTCTTCTCTAAGTGTTTGAAAGAATTCACCTGTGAAACCATCTGGTCCTGGGCTTTTGTTTGTTGGAGGATTTTTAATCACAGTTTCAATTTCAGTGCTTGTGATTGGCCTGTTGATACTTTCTATTTCTTCCTGGTTCAGTCTCAGAAGGTTCTGCTTTTCTAAGAATTTGCCCATTTCTTCCAGGTTGTCCATTTTATTGGAACATAGTTGCTTGTAGTAATCTCTCATGATCCTTTGTATTTCTTCACTGTCAGTTGTTACTTCTCCTTTTTCATTTCTAATTCTGTTGAATTGAGTGTTTTCCCTTTTTTTTCTTGATGAATCTGGCTAATGGTTTATCAATTTTGTTTATCTTCTCAAAGAACCAGCTTTTAGTTTTACTGATCTTTGCTATCGTTTCCTTCATTTCTTTTTCATTTATTTCTGATCTGATGTTTATGATTTCTTTCCTTCTGCTAACTTTGGGGGTTTTTTTTGGGTTGTTGTTGTTGTTCTCATTCTAATTGCTTTAGGTGTAAGGTTAGGTTGTTTGAGATTTTTGTTGTTTCTTGAGGTAGGATTGTGTTGCTATAAACTTCCCTCTTAGAACTGCTTCTGCCGCATCCCATAGGTTTTGGGTTGTTGTGTTTTCTTTGTCATTTGTTTCTAGATATTTTTTGATTTCCTCAGTGATCTCTTGGTTATTTACTAGTGTATTGTTTAGCCTCCAAGTGTTTGTAATTTTTACAGTTATTTTTCTTGTAATTGATATCTAGTCTCACAGCATTGTTGCTGGAAAAGATACTTGGTATGATTTCAGTTTTCTTAAACTTACCGAGGCTTGACTTTTGATACACGATGTGATCTATCCTGGAGAATGTTCCAAGAGCACTTGAGAAAAAATTGTACTCTGTTGTTTTTGGATGGAATGTCGTATAGATATCAAGTCCATCTTGTTTAATGTGTCATTTAAATCTTGTGTTTCCTTGTTTATTTTCATTTTGGATGACCTGTCCATTGGTGAAAATGGGGTGTTACAGTCCCCTACTAAGATTGTGTTATTGTCAATTTCTCCTTTTATAGCTGTTAGCATTTCCCTTATGTATTGAGGTGCTCCTATGTTGGGTGCGAAAGTATTTACAATTGTTATATCTTCCTCTTGGATTGATCCCTTGAGCATTATATAGTGTCCTTCTGTGTCTCTTATAATAGTCTTTATTTTAAAGTCTATTTTGTCTGATATGAGAATTGCTACTCAGTTTTCTTTTGATTTCTATTTGCATGGAATATCTTTTTCCATCCCTTCACTTTCAGTGTGTATGTGTCCCTAGGTCTGAAGTGGGTCTCTTATAGACAGCATATATATGGGTCTTGTTTTTGTATCCATTCAGCCAGTCCATGTCTTTTGGTTGGAGCATTTAACCCATTTATATTTAAGCTCATTATCGATATGTATGTTCCTATTACCATTTTCTTAATTGTTTTGGGTTTATTTTTGTAGGTCTTTTCTTTCTTTTGTGTTCCTGCCTAGAGAAGTTCCTTTAGCATTTGTTGTAAAGCTGGTTTGATGGTGCTGAATTCTCTTAACCTTCGCTTGTCTGTAAAGGTTTTAATTTCTCCATCAAATCTGAATGAGATCCTTGCTGGGTAGGGTATTCTTGGTTGTAGGTTTTTCCCTTTAATCACTTTAAATATGTTCTGCCACTCCTTTCTGGCTTGCAGAGTTTCTTCTGAAAGATCAGCTGTTAACCTTATGGGGATTCCCTTGTATGTTATTTGTTGCTTTTCCCTTGCTGCTTTTAATATTTTTTCTTTGTATTTAATTTTTGATAGTTTGATTAATATGTGTCTTGGCATGTTTCTCCTTGGATTTATCCTGTATGGGACTCTCTGCACTTCCTGAATTTGATTGACGATTTCCTTTCCCATATTAGGGAAGTTTTCAACTGTAATCTCTTCAAATATTTTCTCAGTCCCTTTCTTTTTCTCTTCTTCTTCTGGAACCCCTATAATTCGAATGTTGGTGTGTTTAATGTCCCAGAAGTCTCTGAGACTGTCCTCAAGTCTTTTCATTCTTTTTTCTTTATTCTGCGGTAGTTATTTCCACTATTTTATCTTCCAGGTCACTTATCCTTTCTTCTGCCTCAGTTATTCTGCTATTGATTCCTTCTAGAGAATTTTTAATTTCATTTATTGTGTTGTTCATTATTGTTTGTTTGCACTTTAGTTCTTCTAGGTCCTTGTTAAACGTTTCTTGTATTTTCTCCATTCTATTTCCAAGATTTTGGATCATCTTTAGTATCATTACTCTGAATTCTTTTTCACGTAGACTACCTATTTCCTCTTCATTTATTTGGACTGGTGGGTTTTTACTTTGCTCCTTCATCTGCTGCATATTTCTCTTTCTTCTCATTTTGCTTAACTTACTGTGTTTGGGGTCTCCTTTTTGCAGACTGCAGGTTCATAGTTTCCATTGTTTTTGGTGTCTGCCCCCAGTGGGTCAGGTTGGTTCAGTGGGTTGTGTAGGCTTCCTGGTGGAGGGGACTGGTGCCTGTGTTCTGGTGGTTGAGGCTGGATATTGTCTTTCTGCTGGGCAGGACTATGTCTGGTGGCGTGTTTTATGGTGACTGTGAACTTATTATGATTTTAGGCAGCCTCTTTGCTAATGGGTGGGGCTGTGTTCCTGTCTTGCTAGTTATTTGGCATGGGGTGTCCAGCACTGGAGCTTGCTGGTTGTTGCGTGGAGCTGGGTCTTAGTGTTGAGATGGAGATCGCTGGGAGTGCTCTTGCTGATTGATATTATGAGGGGCCGGGAGGTCTCTGGTGGTCCAATGTCCTGAACTCAGCTCTCCCACCTCAGAGGCTCAAGCCTGACACCCGGCGGGAGCACCGAGACCCTGTTAGCCATACGGATTTTGGGAAGTCTGAGGTCTTCTGCCAGCATTCAGTAGGAGTTCTGTAGGAGTTGCTCCACATGTATTTTTGATGTATTTGTGGGGAGGAAGGTGATGTCTATGTCTTACTTCTCTGCCGTCTTGAAGGTCCACCTCAAGATATTTTAGACATGCCCATCTTTTGGGGCCGCCAATGTAGGTGAAAGTAAAGGTGGAGTCTGAGTATCTGAAATCTGGCAGGGCGTGGTCATGGAGGGGCCAGAGGTGCTCAAGGCGTGGGGCAGTACCATTGTTTACAGTGAAATTGATGAGTATCTTTGACAGTGGATATAAAGCAGGAATGTGGCAGTATGTATTGAGAAACATAAAAATATTCATACCCTTTGACCCAGTAATTTGATTCACTGTAATTTAAACTGAGGAGATAATTTTTTAAAAAAGGACAAATTCCTACGTATGAGGCTCTTCTTTCTAGCATTCTCTAAAACAGCAGAAATTGAAAACACCTAAATGTCCAACAATAGACAGTAATAACAGTGAAGGAAATTACAGTACCTTAACTGGACAGAATATTCTGCATCTCTCAAAATAATAATTATGAAGAATGTGAGATACAGCAAGGAGATGTTCAAAACACTTTCATAAAACAAAATATCCAATTATGTAGATGTTTTGATTATAACTCTGTAAAATATACCAGACAAGGACTTATAAGGGAGGAGAAAAAATAGACTGTGTTTGCTCCTGCTTCTACTCTTCAAAATATGAAGTTGGTAAAGTTTCTTTCTGGCATTTACACATCACTCTAACTTCACTGCCACATCTTTTTCATAGCTCCTTCTTACTCATTTATTGAGGACTCATGCTGCTTCAGGGTACCCATGTCACTTAGACAAAAAGGCAACAGATAAATGTATTCATTAATTATGGAGGCTGTATTCTGTGTTCAGCACTGGGATACAATCATCATTAAGACCTCTCCCTTCTGTCCAGTGAGCTCACAGTTTACGCACAGATAGATAAGGAGATATTTGCACTATACTACAGAAGGCACAAAGTGGTAGGGGTAAAAAAAGGAAACTAAGTGGAAACCCGAATCCTAAGGAGTCAAATATCTTATCTCTTTAAAGGGATATTACGTTTAAAAGGGGCTTAGGGAATTTGCTGTAGTTATCCCACTTTCCTCCACATCACATATGTCCCTTTTTTTGTCTCCTCCCTGAGAGACATACACACGCTCAAGTCTCTCTTCCATGGCAAAAATTACGTTTTGACTCCACACTCCCCTCTTACCATCTGTTCTATAACTCTCCTTCCTCTTTACTCACAACTCCATACTTCTTGTTTCTAATTCCATACTGACCAGTCACTGCTTTGCCCACAGCCATTAACATTAGTTGTGACAAATCCACAAGAAAAGATAGATTACACAGCAAAATGTAGGGCTCATGCGATCCAGGTGGAAGAGATAGAAACTGCACAGGGAAGGATGGACTCAGTGTGTCCCAGGCTAGAGAGCAAGCCAGTGTATCTACATCATGGTGAACACAGTGTGGAATGGCAGCAGTTGAACCTGGAGATGTAGGCAGGAACCCCGCCATGGGAATGGAGTCTGTAGATCTGAGTAGAGTTTGCCCTTTAAGTGCAAATGAAATGGCATGGGAAGCCATGGAGTGGAGAAACATCTCTGCTGTTTCTTCTCTTGCTTTAATACTATATGCACAGCATCTTCATGAACTCTGATCTTCATGGCAATAATAGGAAATGAGTAGATTAGGTGATAATACCCATTTGACAGGTAAGGAAACTGACACTTCATCAAGACCACATGACTAGTAAGTGGGGGAAAAAAGAGTAACTGGGAAAATTAACTAGCCAGGGACCTCAAGAGATAAAAGAGATTTAAAAAAAAAAACCCTTTCTTTGTCAGTAATCTGGATAGGTGACCTTTCCCTCATGGCCTGTTGCTTCACCTGAGAACCTTGCTCTGGAGGTGTCCTTCCAGCTGTCCACTATGAAATGATAAGATCTCTCTGTTTCCTTTCACAGCCTCCCCACCTGCGGAGCTTCCTAAATCTGATGCGCAGACCACAAACCAGACCAATTTAATCAAAATGTGGAGAAGAAGGTGGAACTTGGGTATCAGCATTTTGCAAAAGTCCTGTGAGATTCCAATGAGCATCTAAAGTTGAGAACCAATGTATTAGAAATCCCTGAAAGGCAGGCATGAATGAGGGCCACCAGATCTGCCTTACTCTGCTCCACCCCCACCATATCCTCCATCACCTACTCCTCAGGTGCCTCCTCCCTGTCCTAGGGCTGCTGCTGAAGCTCCAGTCAGGCCACACCCCTTAACTGCTTTCTGTAATATTTACTGTCCCCTCTCTGTTGACAGCCCTAATGCATCCTGCAGATTAAACAATCCCAGCCATTTTGAGCTGTCCTGGGATTAGCGTGTCACACAAAGGCAGAAACTGCCCTTGTTCCTCCTGGTTCTAACTGAATAATATACTCTAAATACCTCCCTTTCCAGCAGACACCCAGGCTCCTTAGACAAATAGATGTGAGCAAGGGCTGCCTCTGATGGGATGAAGGACCAGAAATGAGCTATCCAAATGGAGTGGGTGTCAAATAAGCTGCTGTATTAAGTGAGAGACACTGAAGGCTTCAAGTCCTTCTTTTAAACTAAACAGCCCTGGTCAGGAGGTGCAGCCAAGAGCCCTACAGAACCCAGGCTGCAGGCTCCAGGGTGGGATTTCCTATTAGGACGGGCTCCAGGGGAGGTGATGGGGGTTGCTCTTCCCTGTTCACTTCCTGCATCCTTCTCCTCTTCCCCCTGTTCCCACTCCTCCTCTGCACACTCACCCTTGCTCTTCTCTAGTGTCTGAAAAGATTCCTTGGAGCCTTATTCCTACTCAGTTTGAGAGGGAAGTTCTGTTCCAAACCCTTGCTCTGGGCTCAGGTGTCCTCCACTAGTGTGTGGGGGGAGCCAAGATTAAGATGCCTGATACCACCTGGCACTGGTGCCTTCCTGGGAGCCATGACTCTGAGGACTCACTGATCAGGGAACATTTTCCATGCCCATAAACTTTTCCATCAAAAGGGATGCTGCTCAGCATTATCCTTTTTATTCATCCATTATTAATTCACTCATTCAGTAAATATTTTCAACACAAACAAGGTGAATCCCATGTTTCTTCTACAAGTTGTGTACAGCCCAGCAGCAGAGATAAATATGTGCACATGGCAGGACACTCACTGGAGCTGGAGCTCAGATGCCACAGAGATGGCACTGACAAGATCCCCTTGTCAATATGCTCAAGCTTATGTTGCTTGGTCACTGGAGACCACATCAGTTGCAAGAAGGAGATTTCTGGGAGGAAAGAGAATTGGATGGTGGCCATTCCCCTGGTTGTTGTCCAAACACATTGTATGCAGTGGGGCTCTCCTAGTCGAGGCCAGAAAGCAGGAAAAAGCAGACTGGGCCCCAAGGACTTGGCCAGCAGGAAGAAATGTTGCTTCTGGGAATCGTGTGCTGCTGGAAAGAGGAAAATCCCAAACTAGCGGCTTATGTTCACACTGGGGGAAATGAAGAAAGGTGTGTGAGTATAACTCAGAGCTGTTACCGGAGCAGCTTAAGACTGAGTTTCAGAGCAGAAATCTCCCTTGCACTTAGGAACAAGACATCAGTGGCTCCCCAGTGCCTGGAACAGTGAGTTACAACCAAGGCAGCCCCACTCCCCAAGAGGAAGGAGCATGCAGTCCCCCCTAAAAAAACATTATTCATGCCCAGTCTTCAGGCTGAGAAAAACAGTCATGGTAACTCACTTTTTAAAAAAATTATTATTTTTTTTTAAATTTATTTATTTTATTTATTTATTTTTGGCTGCATTGAGTCTTCGTTGCTGCATGTGGGCTTTCTCTAGTTGCAGTGAGCGGGGCCTACTCTTCCTTGCAGTGCACGGGCTTCTCATTGCACTGGCTTCTCTTATTGCAGAGCATGGGCTCTAGGCGCATGGGCTTCATTAGTTGTGGCACGTGGGCTCAGTAGTTGTGGCTCATGGGCTCTAGAGCTCAGGCTCAGTAGTTGTGGCGCATGGGCTTAGTTGCTCCATGGCATGTGGGATCTTCCCAGACCAGCGCTCCAACCCGTGTCCCCTGCATTGGCAGGCAGATTCTTAACCACTGTGCCACCAGGGAAGCCTGTGATTCACTTTTAAATCACATTTTCTAATGAGAATGCATCAGAATCATTAATCATGTTGTCACAGAAAAAGGGTGAGAACCACAAGTTAGAAGATAAAGTCCACTTAGCAAGGCATACAGAGCCCCTCACAATTAATTTCAATCTACGTTTTAGCCTCTTCTCCAGCCTCTGGCCAGTTTTCCCCCTAATGTCGATTCTGTTCAGCTTTGTGGTTTGGGTGACAATGATTCTCCTTCCCCCAGCTGTAAGATGGGTGTGATGATTTGAAACCATCACTAATTCTTACAGATCTTCCCATCAAGAGGTGGGGACTTGGTTTGACCAGTATAATGTGACAGAAATTATGTCACACAGGTCTCAAGTTTGGATGTCAAGGGTCCTTGAGCTTCTGTTCTCACCTTCACGAGGCACTATGTGCATGAGAACATGCCCCAGCTGGATGGGCAGAGACGACACACAGAAGAGAACCGAGGCAACCCAGATGACTGGCAGACGTAGGACCGACAACATCCAGGACTGGCTGGCCCCGAGCTGACTTACCAAGTGACCCTAAATGTATGAGTGAACCCAGCCAACACCACATGGAAGAGAGTGAGCCATCCCAGCTGAGCCCTGCCCAATTCCTGACCCACAGACTCATGAACTAATAAATTGTTGTGGTTTTGAGACACTAAATTTTGGAGTATTGTTTTTATGTAGCAAAAGCTAATGGAAAGAGTGGGCTAAGCCAATCAGGGTGAATTGTTCCCTCCTGTCACAGCTGATCCAGACACAGGTCAGATGATCAATGCAGGCTCAGGTGTGGTCCAATCAGTGAGAACCTCAAGGCCTTGGCTGGGGATACCTGGTCAACGTTGTTCCTCCCTACTCTGCGTAGTGTGCTGTGAGGTGAAGCTGTAACTATGCAGCCATTTTGCCACCATTACAGGAGCAGCCCGATGACGAAACCCTTACATGACAACTCTCCAGAAAACTGCAGAGAAATGGAGTCAGAGCCTCGGTCAATGTCTCTGTCAAAGTGCACCGGAAACTTACATCTTCTCTAGACTTTTATAATTACAGGACCCATAAATTCTTTGGTTATTTAGGACATTTGACCTCAGCTTTGGTTATTTGCAACTGAAAGTGTCCAACTTATACACTCTCAAAGCTCTAAACCTGTGGTTTCATGTTCATTTCACCAATGAAACCCTGCTTTTCAAACAAAACCTTAAGCAGAAGCATAAAATGAAAGAAAAATGTGTTTAAAGTAGGAGTGGGCAGCCCAGAATCCTGAGACCAAACATCTTAACTCCTGTATTTGATTCCTAGGGCTGCTGTATGCAAGTAGCACCAACTGGGTGACTTACAACAACAGAAACTTATTGTCTCCTAGATTTGGAAGCTGGAACTCAGATATCAATGTGTCAGAGGTGCCGTGCTCCCTCTGAAACCTGTAGGTGAATTCTTCCTTACCTCTTCCTAGCTTCTGACTTCCAAGGCAGCAACGGAGCTCAGAACATTACAGATTATGGAGAAACTACCTAGATTCACAGAATGTTATATTTTATTTTATTAAAAAAGAAACCTGGTATCTATAGAGCAGAGTGCTCATCCAAAGGTTCACAGCTTATTCACTGACAGAATTGCAAGTAGCATATGCCTCAGTGGTAGAGGGACCACACATCCCCGGTTTGTCCAGGATCGTCCCAGTTGCCATCCTGGACAAAGGATGGATTCACTTGTTGCCAGAATGTGATGATTAATAGCTCTTCCTTACTCTATCAAAGTGGTCCTGATATGAACGATAAATTATATGGACTGACTTTCAAAAAAGTTACTTTGGAAGTTTTCGGTGAAGATGCTTTCAGCTGCAAGTAAGCGAAAATCCAACTCAAATTGGATTAAATAATAAAAGGGATTTATTAGCTCATGAGGAAGGTGGGAACACCAAAAGCTTGGTTTATTTTGACCTGTCTGATGCACATGGCACTTCCTCCAAAAGGTGACTTCACTTCACTGGGACTAAATAGCAACAACCTGCTTCCTCATCCATACCCCTGTGCTACATGATTCCTCATTCCATTCCCAGAGGATAAAAAAAATCTCTGAACCCTGCCCTCCACCAAGAAAAAGCAAAGAACCATATTTCTCAGAAGCTCCCAGCAAAGAAATCCTATGCTTCTTCACCTAATTTTGCTTGCATGCACACCCTGTCACTAAAATGTGTGACCAGAAAGTAGTCTCACTGGTCTGAATCAGATGTCCTTCGCCAAGGACGAGGGGTGGAGTCAGCTTCAGCCAAAGTGCTTGGGCTGGGCAGGGTTGGCACAAATACCCAACAAAAATCAGGGTTAGTACCAAGAGAAAGGGAAATGGATATTGGGGAGTCACCCTCTTGTCCATTCACTATAGAGACTGTTGTCTTCAAAAGGCAACTGGGGGGACTTCCCTGGTGGTGCAGTGGTTAAGAATCCGCCTGCCAATGCAGGGGACACAGGTTCGAGCCCTGGTCCGGGAAGATCCCACATGCTGCACAGCAACTAAGTCTGTGCGCCAAAATTACTGAGCCTGTACTCTAGAGCCTGCGAGCCACAACTACTGAGGCTACATGCCACAAATACTGAAGCCCGCACGCCAAAATTACTGAGCCTGCACTCTAGAGCCTGTGAGCCACAACTATTGAGGCTGCGTGCCACAACTACTGAAGCCCGTGTGCCTAGCCCATGCTCTGCAACAAGAGAAGCCACCACAATGAGAAGCCTGCACACCGCAATGAAGAGTAGCCCCCGCTCACAGCAATAGAGAAAGCCCGCACACAGCAACAAAGACCCAACACAGCCAAAAATAAATAAATAAATTTACTAAAGGCAACTGGGGTTTTGACCTTTAAACAATGAGTGCACCAAAACACAACCCCAGAGAGGAGGAATTCCCATCAGGTAGGATGATTAGAGGGGGGCTGTGGGGCATTTCCTCTGTACTCACCCAATGGGTCTGGTAAGAGATTGGGTCAGGGCATCAGATACATTTGGGTTTGAATCCCAGCTCTGCTACTACTTACGTTGTAACCAAGTGTGTAGCTTAATCTCTCTATGGGTCTCTCATTCCCACGTGTAAGATTGGGACAATAATGTCTACTTCATAGTGTTTTGAGAGAATTAAAAAACATTAGCATTTAAATTATCTAGCAGAGTACATAGGTAATCAATTATCTTTCTTCATGCTTTAATAACTTGTTTAGAGAGAACAGAATCAGGGCACAGGAGCTATAACAGCCTGAGTCACTGATCTTTACTGAAGAGAAGAGCCTATTATCTTGGTTTATGAGACACAGCTTGCACCTACATCCCCCTGGTCCTTGCTGCAAACATGCTGACTAATTCAGTTTGGCTGTCCTTTTTCTGGACTTGGTTGCCTATAATCTCTGTGTGATTCTTTCATTAGTGTGTTAATTAATGATGTCACAGTCTTCTTTCAGATCAGTTCCTTTTAGAGTCTACACTTTGGTCTCTACAGATGCCTGATCTCAGACATTATATGTGAGATTACACATTTTAACACAAGGTACTGGGAAAAGCTCACCCTAGTCCCAATGAACCTAAACACCTTCCTACCCCATCTTTCCTCTTGGTGGAGAGGGTCAAATGTGCTTAGTGTGAAATCTTTCCGTAAAACTGAAAACACTATGCACTAAGGGTAGTGGTGTATGCACTGCTAGAGAGCCAAGAATTCATGGACCCCAAGTCAGGCAAACTTCCCTGCTCCCCTCACTACACTCCCCTTAAATGGACACTAAGGTCAAACCATGTACAACCTCTTTTTTTTCAAATTTGATTTTGAAGTAATTTAGATTTTTCAGATGAGATGCAAAGATAGTACAGAATTCCCATATACCCTTCAACCACCTTCACACGGTATTAAGATCTTATATAACCACAGCCCATTTATCAAATGAAGACATTAACAGTGGTAGAATGAAATTAACTAAAGTTTAGATTTTATTCAGATTTCACCAGTTTTTCCACTATTATCCTTCTTCTGTTCCAGGAAACCATGCTGTATTTAGTTTTCATATCTCCTTAGTCCCCTTTGATTCTCTTACAGTTTCTCAGTCACTCCTTGTTTTTCACGACCTTGACATTTTGAATACACTGGTCAGCTATTGCTTAGGTTATCTGATGCTTTCTTGTGATTAGACTGAGGTTAGGGTTCTTTGGAAGAATACCTCAGAAGAGAGGTGTGTTTCTCATTGTATCACATCAGGGAGTCCGTGACGTCAGCATGTATTACTGGTGATGTTAACCTTGATCACTTGGTTAAGGTAGCGTCTGCCAGGTTCCCCCTGTTATTAAAGTTACTCTGGTTCCTTTTCCATATTCTGTCTGTTAGATGAGAATCACTAATTTCAGCCCACACTTATGGCCACTGGAGCACTTCTTTATTTTCTAGCCCTACATGATGCTCCAGGTTCATATTTTACCTGCCCCAGCCTTAGAATCAGCCATTTCTTGAAGGCTTTCTGCTCCATTTTACTAGAGAATGATATTGAGAGACTAAGATCTGGGTGCTAGGTGTGCTTAATCTTTTGAAAAGTTTAAATGGCAAAGAACACAACATCACTTTGTGATTGATTTCCTCATCTCTTTATTCCTGATCTTTCCCCTGAACAATATCCTACCCTGAATCTCCCCAACACACCTTCATTTACTCACTCACTCACTCTTTTATTCAGCAGCATTTATTGAACTCCTACCATTTGTCAAGTACCCTTTTACTTGACACTGGGAATATGATTGTCATTTAGATAGCCTAGGTGCACATTGTCTGAAGTGATAGCTCTGCTGACATGTAGAAGATGGATAGGAATTAGCCATAATAGAGTGAAGAGCTGAGAAGGTAAAAGAAAGGAAAATAAAGACATGTGCTCCAACAGAGCATGTGCCCAGAGGGACATTTAGAGAATCAGAATCATTGTTATTTTAATTCTCTTATTTAATTAGATAATATCATTTTATACTTGAGAGTAGCCCCAATCCCTGACCAGTTGTAATCACCCTGGAAGAGAAGGTAGAGGATTTATAAAATCTCCAACCACTCCATAATGCTATGTGAAAGATACAAATGGCCAAACAAAACACCAAACCAATGAGAATCAACTGTATATTCTGGTGTCATTGTGTGTAATTTAAATAAATCAATACGTAGAGCAAATAACCACCAGCAGTGTTTACAGTGCTATGTGCTGGGGTAGAGAAGCAAACAAGAAAGACATAAAAATGTGTGTCATCAAAGTATAATGAGCATTATAGAAGATAAGTGTATATAGGTAGCTCTATGGCACACAGCAGGGGTTTTAACTACCTTGGGAATTGAAAAGCTTCCTAGAGAAAGTGGCACTAATGCTGAGGCTTGAAGGAAGAGCAGGCTCTAGTAAAGAGAAGAAACCAAGATCTGGGTTCTAGATGTGCTACATCTTGCAATCGACAAGAACTCATCTATTATCAGAATTTTGTGATTAATTCTCTGATCCCCTTACTACTCCTGATCTTTCTCCTGAACAGGATCCTATCCTGATACCTCCAATACCCGTTATTCATTCACACATTCATTCAACAGTTAATGAACAGCACTCCAAATTTGAAAAGAGCCTGTAGAAAGGCAGGATATGAAAAAGGACATGGTGAGTGCTAAGGAACTGAAGGAAAAGCATTATACCAAGAGAGAAGAGAGTAGGAGAAAGAGAGGCAAGAAATGAGGCTGGAGACTTTGAGAAACACCAGATCCAATAGTAGTCAGTTGAGGGTTTTAGACATTATTCCAAGGCCAGTGGGGAGTCATGGAAGGCTGCTAAGCCAATGAGTGACCAGACCAGGTCACCTGGCTGCAGTGGGGAGGATGAGTCAGAAGGGTGTAAGGAATCAACTTCTGTAAACCTTAGTAAGATTAGTTTCCTTCCTGTCTTACAGGATTGGGGAGAAGATTGAACAATGGAACATATACAAAGTTCTTGGAATGACGTTTGGCACATGGTGCTCAATCAGGAAATGTTGGTACCTTGTTAAGTGCAACAATTTGGATTATTTTTATCTAATCTCATTTCCCTTTATTCCCCTGACCATATTTTCAAGAAAAAATTACCATTTAAACTTACTGCTCCAATTAAAATTGATTACTGTGAACAAATGTGAAGAAGACCTGGGCCCTTCCTTAACACATATACAGTGAGCCACAACCTGATATGATATGAACTATACTGATGACATGAACTCAGATGGCAAGGACAGCATCTGTCACCGCTCTGTCCTTAGCATCAGGCAAAATGTGTGACACTGTGGACATGAACACAGACTTCCTGACCAAATGATTGCATGCTCTGGGAGTTCAGAGGACAGAGTAGGAAGATTGCATAAAATGAAAGTTTAATCTCTGAGGATTTCATATGAGCTCACTGAGAACGTACATGGCTTTCTTTCTTTATATTTTGTTGATTAATATTTGGGATTATTATTAGTATCATTTCTTTTTTGTTTCTATTGTTCATGAAAATGTTTTCAGAGTGATTATTTAGTCATGTTTTCAAATTAAAACTTTCCTAGGACTTCCCTGGTGGCGCAGTGGTTGAGAGTCCGCCTGTCGATGCAGGGGACATGGGTTCGTGTCCCGGTCCGGGAAGATCCCACATGCCACGGAGCGGCTGGGCCCATGAGCCATGGCCGCTGAGCCTGTGCGTCTGGAGCCTGTGCTCCACAACAGGAGAGGCCACAACAGTGAGAGGCCCGTGTACCACAAAAGAAACAAACAAACAAACAAAAAACCCCAAAACTTTCCTATCATGAAACATGGTACAAGAACATGAAAACATCAAATCTATAGTAAGACGCATGGTTTGATCATATTAAATTCCTAATTATCTATCATATTTCCATCTGAGTCACAGAAAATATGAGGCTAATTTCACTCTCTATTGCTGAATTTCCCCACCACCTACCTGCACCCTGGCCACCTACCCTAACCCCTAGCTGACATGTGTTTACATAATCAGAGTAATTTTACCCTTAGTCTGAGCAATACACCAGGGAACTGATATGAGAATTCTGTAATGTCAGTAAAGTATATAACTGTGGGGTCATAACTAACACATATTCCCTTAATGGGAATATGGCAAGATTTTAAAAAACATATGGGATGGGAAATATTATTTCGGCCAATATTGGAAAATACAATCTGCCACAGTCAAAAGATACCTTCTTCAACTAAGGTAGACAGTTCATAATAAAATGGTATTGCTGACTTTTTAAACAAGGATACTAAATTTTGTTGTTTTTCCTTTGATCTGATTATGAAAATATATTTTACTAGAACCATCAGTTTGTCTTCTTCCTGGAGATGTAAAACTCACATCTACTCCCTATTATGGCTAGAAGCTATGGCAGTTGCATGATCACCAATATTTCTTTAATGGATAAGAAAAAGTTGTTTTCCTATTCACCTTTCATTTAACACAGCACTAACGATTATCAGCTGTTACTATTATTATTCTATAGGAGATAGTGTATAGAGATAGAGATTTTCACTTAATAAAATCTAGATGTGGAAAGATGAAACAAATTATTTCTAAATCACAATTAAATTTGAACAAAAATGTAGCAATTTTTTTCTAAACTTACATTAGTGTTGCAGCTGGGATTTGAACCTAGATCTCTGTTCTAAGCCTAGATTCTTACTCTTAATTAAAATCTACCTAAAGCTTTGGGCCAAGAACTTCAAGTCAAGCTTATCAGTAGGAAAATTCTCAGTCAAGGCTCAATCCAAGGAGCTGTGATAGCGTTCCAAAAAACTGTATCCTAGGATCTTTCATACCAGGGATGTGTGTTACATACAGATTTGCATTTGAATATTTCTATGTCTGTTGCTCTGTCTGAGAGAATACCTGAACTAATATAACAAAGCAAGATCTAAAGAACCAATGTGGAGAGAACCAAAATATTGTGTTGTTTCTTCTCCATGCTTCTCCCACCTCAATTTCATGGTTCTATAAGATAACACACTCTGATTAAATGTCATTTTAAGGTAAGCAATCTGCTCAGCCCTTGGGATCTTCCATGAGCCCATTCTTCACATTCTCATCTTAACTGGAGGTTTGCTGTGGATGGCACTTATTGGTGCTGAAGAGAAGTTAGGCACTGATTGTTTAAATGTGAGGGACTACTGCTTACTGCTTAAGGTGTGCTGAGGACAACTGGCCCAGGGCTAAGGGGTTTCCAAAGGACCTAGAAGATCCTTTTGGTCTTTGTTGCCAAAAAGTGACTTTGAATTACAGAAATCAATACAAGATTTGACATCTGAAAGTTAGTTGATATCACACCAGCTACAAGGATATTTATCTAGTAATAGGAACACAATTTCTATTCATGTCCTCAGAGCCCTATTATCCAGGGACATACTCCTCATACGACTGCAGTCTGGATCACAGAGCCCTTCTCACACTACAGACTTTGTCTTTACCATGATTGTGCCTCCTGAAAGAAACTACAAAACACCCACTCATCAGGTGTCCCCTGCCTGATGACCTCCCTTAAACCAAACAAGGCTGAGAAGAAGAGACCAAGAAAATAGCCTCTGGATAATTGAAACAGGCACCACAACAATTCATTACTGCCATCCCGACCATTACTAAGTTCTCAATGTCTGTAGGCTCTTCATTCACACCCAGCTCTAACTTGTTTGGCTGTTGTTACTAAAGACCATGAAGAAGGATTCTGGGAAGATGGCAGAGTAGGAAATATCAGGTATCTGTGTCCCCACATAGCCAACAACTGTGCTGGTAAACCTGTCTAATGTAATTACTCTGGAACTCTGGAGTCTGTTGAATGCTTGCAACTCTAAAGGGAAGACCTGGATTGAAAACTGCAGTTTATGTTAGCCAATTCCAGCTCTTAGCACCGTTGCAGCTACCAATCTCCCATCCCCAGGTATATGGCAGTCAGCTGTGCATGTGTTCCTAGAGTAGGTTGCAAACAGCTTGTGGGAGCCAGAGTGGACCAAAAGGACCCTGTTCCGCAAGTATCAGGGATCTGTGCTCTGATGGCTGATTGCTGGTTTTATCACAGAGGTTCAGGCAAGTAGGTGGGTCTGAGGGCCATTGTTGTTGCATCTCCCCTCATTGTTGCATCTGCCCTCATTGTTGCAAGCTCTTTTTCTCTGCCAGAACGACTGCCAAAAGATTTAAAGGGCCAGCACTCTTTTTCTGCCCCCTTCAGTTTTCTATTTTTCCCATTGGAAAACAGATTAAAGATGAGGATATTCAAAAAAACTGCAAATACAGGGGAATTAGAAAGTGACCACACATGCCCAGGGAAAAATTCAGACAGACCTGAGGAAGACTTTAAGTTTATGCCTCAGGTTGATCCTCAGCACAGATTCAGCCTACACTAACAACAATGAAACAAAAACAATTACAAACCCCAGCAAACCTTGAGCAAGGAGGAGAATCTGATTTCCAGAGTTATAATATTATTAGATTCAAATGTTTTGGTGTTACCAAAAAATCAGAAAGCATACAAAGAAACAGGAACATATAGCCCATTCAAAAGAAAAAATAAATCAACACACGTTCCTTGAAAAGATCTGATGGCAGATATACTAAAAAAGATTTAAAACAACTATCTTAGGAATGCTCAGGTCTTCCTTGGCAGTCCAGTGGTTAAGACTTCATGCTTCCAATACAGGGGGCATGGGTTAGATCCCTGGTCGGGGAACTAAGATCCCCCATGCCGCGTGGCGCAGCTCCCACCCCACCCCACCCCCAAAAGAAAAAGAAAGAAAGAAATGCTGAAGGAATTAAAGGAAGATGTGATGTGCAGAAAGTTAAGAAAATGATGTGTGGGGAATTCCCTGGCGGTCCAGTGGTTAGGACTATGCGCTTTCACTGCCGAGGGCGTGGGTTCATTCCCTGGTCGGGAAACTAAGATGCCACAAGCTGTGAGGCACCGCCAAAAAAAACAAAACAAGACAAAACAAAACAAAACATGATGTGTGAACACAATGGGAAAAGCAATAAAGATATTAGAAAATCTAAAAAGAATCTATAAAAGCAATTCTGGAACTGAAAAGTACAGTAACTGAAATGAAAAATTTACAAGAGATTTGAAGGTAATTTGAGCAATCAGAAGAAAAGAGTCAGCAAACTTGAAGATCTGAAAATGGAAATTATTGAGATTAAGGAGCAGAAAGAAAAAAGAGTAAAGGAGACTAAACAGAGTCTAAAAAACATGCTGGAAATCACTAAAGGGACCAACATACATACTGTGGATGTCCCAGAAGAAGAAAGGGAGAAAAGAGCAGAAAGAATATTTGAAAAACTAAAGCTGAAAACCATCACCTTTGATGGAAGACATAAATATAAACAGCCAAGAAACTCAACAAATTCCAAGTAAGATGAACTCAAAGAGACCTGCACCAAGACACATTATAATCAGACTTTAAAATGCCAAAAGCCAGGAGAGAATCTAGAAAGTAACAAGAGAGCAGCAAATCATTGCATACAGGGACTCTTCAATAACACAGTCAGAAGATTTCTCATTAGAAACTGGGGGCCAGAAGGCAGTGGGCCAATACATAAAAAGTCCTAGAAGATAAACACTGTCAACCAGAAATCCTATATCTAGCAAAACTTTAGTTTGAAAATGAGGGATAAACAAAACTGAGGGAGTTTGTTACCACCAGTCCTGCCTTACAAGAAAGGCTAAAGGGTGTCCAGCAAGGTGAAATGAAAGGACACTAGACAGTAACTAGAAAGTGCGTGGAGAAATAAGATTTCAGTAAAGCAATTATAAAGGTGAGTATTATTGTAACAATGGTTTGTGACTGCACTTTTAGCTTCCTATATATTTTGAGAGAATAATACATTAAAAAACTATAAAGGCTAGTATTACTGTAACTTTGGTTTGTACCACCACATTTTGCTTTCTACATAATTTAATACTAATGCATTTAAAATTATTATTAGGTCATGTTTTGGGGCACAAAATGTAAAGAATGCAATTTTGTGGCATCAACAACTGAAAGGGGTGGGATAGAGAAGTAAAGGAGCTGAGTTTTTGTATGTTATTGAAGTTTAGCTGGTGTAGATTCAAATTAGAGTATTTAAGTATAGGATATTAAATGTATCCCCATGGCAACCACAAAGAAAATAGTTACAGGATTACAAAAAGGAAATGAGGGGGGCTTCCCTCGTGGTGCATTAGTTAAGAATCCTCCTGCCAATGCCGGGGACACGGGTTCGAGCCCTGGTCTGGGAAGATCCCACATGCCACAGAGCAACTAAGCCCGTGTTTCACAACTACTGAGCCTGCACTCTAGAGCCCACAAGCCACAACTACTGAAGCCCGTGTGCCACAACTACTGAAGCCTGTGTACCTAGAGCCCATGCTCTGCAACAAGAGAAGCTACTGCAATAAGCCTGCTCACCACAACAAAGAGTAGCCCCCACTCGCCACAACTAGAGAAAGCCCACACACAGCAAAGAAGACCCAATGCAGCCAAAAATAAACAAATAAAAATAAATAAATAAATAAAAAATTTTAAAAAAGGAAATGAGAAAGGTATTTAAGCATACATTTCAAAAAATCAAGTAAACACAAAAGAAGAAGGTAATGCAGGATATGAGAGACAGAGAAGCTATAGGCATCTAGAAAGCAAATAGCAAAAAGACAGAAGTAAGTCTCTCCTTATCAGCATACTTTAAATATAAATGGATTAAATACTCCAATCAGAAGACAAAGATGAGCAGAATGGATAAAAATACATGGTTAACTTACAGGCTATCTACAAAAGACGCCCTTTAGATCCAAAGACACAAATACGTTAAACGTAAAAGGATAAAAAAAGATATTCCATGCAAATAGTAACCAAAAGAGAGCAAGGGTGGCTATACTAATAGCAGACAAAATAGACTTTAAATCAAAAAAAGTTACAAGAGAAAAAGAAAGACATCCTATATTAATAAAAGGCTCAATACAGCAAGAAGATATAATAATTATAAATATTTTCACATGTAATAACAGATCAGTGTAATATATGAAGTAAAGCTGACAGAACTGATGGTAGAAATAGACAGTCCTACAGTAGTAGTTGAAGACTTCAAATTCCCATCCAATAATTGATAGAACAAACAGACAGAAGATAAATAAGGAAATAGAGTACTTAACACAATAAACCAGATCTAACAGACATCTATAGAACACTCTACCCAGAACAATAGCATACACATTCTTCTCAAGTGCACATGAACATTTTCCAGGGCAGACCATAAGTTAGGCCACCAATTAAGTCTCAATTGATTAAAAAGGTAGATATTATAGAAGGTATCTTCCCCAATCACAATAGGATAAAGTTAGAAATCAGTAACAGAAAAAAATAAATCACAAACTTGTGTAAATGAAACCACACTTTGCAACAAGCAATGGATCAAAGAAATATCATAAAAGAAATTAGAAAATGCTTACAGATGAATGAAAATGAAAATTCAAAATACCAAAACTTATGGGATGCTGTGAAAGCAGTGCTAAGGGGGAAATTTACAGCCTTAAATGCTTACATTAAAAATCAAGAAAGATCTCAAATCATCAACCTAACTTAATAACTTAAGAAATAGAAAAAGAACACACTAAACCCAAAGTTATCAGAAGGAAGGAAATAATAAAGATTAGAACAGAGATAAATAAAATGGAGGTTAGAAAAACAGCAGAGAATATCAATGAATCCAAAACTAGTTCTTCGAAATCATCAACAAAAGTGATAATTTTTTAGCTAAATGGACTAAGTAAAAAAGAGAAGACTCAAATTATTGAATCAGAAATGATAGCAGGGCCACCCAGAGCTGTCCCAGCTCTGGCGCCCAGGCTGCCGGCTTTTGGGTGCAGAGTCTTTGCTGAGGAATACTGCTTCTGCTCTCTGGGTGTGGCCGCCAGTAGGCACAGCATTCTGAAACTTTTTGGTCATTGCAATGATCTTGATCAGGAGATGAGAAAATGCTTGAAGAATGAGTACATGGAAAAGCGGAACAAGAGCAAGGAGCATGGCAACACAATGTGAAATAGACTTTTTAATCCTCCAGAGGACTCTGAAAAATAGATCATATTTTCACTGGATGCCTTGGCTGAGAGAAGACCCAAAGACTCTTGGTTGGTAGCTGAAGGAATCCTGTTGCATTTGGTCTCCAGAATCCTTTGAATGGAAAGTGACACATGAGAAATAGAGCCTTAGAGAAGTACAGAAGCCCTGGATCCGGAATGTTGGTTGGGCAGAGCTGTTAGTACTCTCGCTCCTCTACCAGCACACCTGAGACTTTTAATGTGTTTCTTCCCTTTGCCTACGGCCCGTTAACATTTGAGTAACTTATCTCCCTCAGTAAAATCATTGATTCTAAAAAAAAAAAAAAAAAAAAAGAAACGATAGCAGGGACATTACTACCAATTCTTTAGAAATAAAAAGGATAATAAGAGAGTTATGAAAAATTGTACACTGACAAATTGGATAACCTAGAAGAAATGGACAAATTCCTAGAAACAAAACCTATCAAGTCTAAATCATGAAGGAATAGAAAATCCAAATATACCTATAATTAGTAAGGAAATTGAAACAGCAATCAAACATTTTCCAAGAAAGAAAACCCCTGGATCTGATGGCTTCACTGGTGAATACTATCAAACATTTAAAGAAAACTAGTACCAATATTTCTCAAAATTTTCCAAAAAACTGAAGAGAAAGGACCATATCCTAACCTATTCTATGAGGCCAATATTACCCTGATACCAAAGCCAGAGAAAGATTCTGCAAGGAAAAAAAATCCCTACAGACCGATATCTCTTATGAACATGGATGAAGAAACCCTCAACAAAATACTAGTAAGTTGAATTCAGCAGCATATTAAAAAGATTATACAACATGACCAAATGGGATTAATTCCTGTAATGCAAGGATAATTCAAAATATGAAAACTGATCAACTGGTTAAATCACAATAACAGAATGAAAGGAAAAAAACACATAATTCCCTCCGCTGATACAGAAAATGTATATGGCCAAATTCAACACACTTTCTTGATAAAAACTCTCAACAAACTAGGGGTAGAAGGAAACTATTTAAATACAATAAATTATTTATATAAAAACCAAGAGCAACACCATAGTCAATGACAAAAAACTGAAAGCTTTTCCTCTAATATCTGGAATAAGATGAGAATGCCCACCTGAAACCATAAATCTCCTAGAAGAAAGCATACGCAGTAAACTCTTAGCAATATCTTTCTAGATATGTCTCATCAGGTAAGGGAAACAAAAGCAAAAATAAACAAATATGACTACATTAAACTGAAAAGCTTCTGCACAGCACAGGAAACCAAAAACAAAATGAAAAGGCAACCTACTGAATGGAAGAATATATTTTCAAATCATATATTTTCAAATCATATATTTTATAAGGGGTTACTATCCAAAATATATAAAGACTCATATAACCTAATAGCAAAATAAATAAATAAATAAAAAGAACAATTCGATTAAAAAATGGGTATAAGAACTGAATAGACATTTTCCCAAAGGGACATATAGATGGCCAACAAATACATGAAAAGGTGCTCAATATCTCTAACCAGGGAAATACAAATGAGAACCACAATGAGATATCACTCACATCTGTTAGAAAAGGGAACCCTTCGGCACTGTTGGTGGGAATTTAAATTGGTGCAACCACTATGGAAAACAGTGTGGAGGCTCCTCAAAAAATTGAAAATAGAACTACCATATGATCCAGTAATTCCACTTCTGGGTATTTATCCAAAGAAAACAAAAACACTAACTTGAAAAAATATGTGCAACCCTTTGTTCATTGCAGCATTATTTACAACAGGCAAGATATGGAAGAAACCTGTTTCTACTGATAGATGAATGGATAAGGAAAATGTGTAATGTGTTTTATATACATACACACATTAAATATATATTATATACATATATATATATATAAAATGAAATATTACTCAGCCATAAAAAGAAATGAAATCTTGCCATTTGTGACCACATGGATGAACCACTTGAGGGCATTGTATTAAGTGAAAGAATTCAGATAGCTCACTCATACAGAGAACGTACGGGTGGTTGCCAGAGGTGGGGGTTGGAGAATGGGCAAAGTGGGTAAAGGGGTTCAATGGTACAAACTTTCATATATGAAATTAAAAAGTCATGGGGTGGGCTTCCCTGGTGGCGCAGTGGTTGAGAGTCCGCCTGCCGATGCAGGGGACACGGGTTTGTGCCCTGGTCCGGGAAGATCCTACATGCCGTGGAGCGGCTGGGCCCGTGAGCCATGGCTGCTGAGCCTGCACGTCCGGAGCCTGTGCTCCGCAACGGGAGAGGCCACAACAGTGAGAGGCCTGCGTACCGCAAAAAAAAAAAAAAATGTTCAAGGAGATACCACCTAACACCTATTAGGATGGCTACTATTCAAAAACCCAGAATATAACAAATGTTGGTAAGAATGGAGAAATTGGAATTCTTGTATACTTTTAGTGCACAATGTAAATGTAAATGAATGTACAGCTGCTGTACATGTATAGCCTTTATGTAAAAAGGTACAGCTACTGTGGAAAACAGTAGGACAGCTCCTCAGAAAAATTAAAAATAGAATTACTATATGATCCAGCATTTCTACTTCTGGGTATATACTGAAAGGACTGAAAACAAGGTCTCAGATATTTGTACACTCATGTATATAGCAGTATTATTCACAATAGCTAAAACATGGAAGCTACACAAGTATCCATCAATTGATGAATGGATAAGCAAAATGTATATGCATACAGTGGAATATTATTCAGCCTTAAAAAGGAAAGAAATTCTGACATATGCTACAAGAGGGATGAACCTTGAGGACCTCATGTTAGGCAAAAGAAGTCAATAAAACAAGGCAAATGATTCTCCTTATATGAGGTACTTAAAGTACTCAAAGTCAAAGGGACAGAAAGTAGAATGGTGGTTGCCAGGAATGGAGAGTTATAGTGTAATGGGTATAGAGTTACAGTTATACAAAGTGAAAAGACCTATACAGGATGAAAAGCACTCCTAAATGCTTACGCAGGACTTGTTTGCTCTGTGTTTACATATAATTCTGACAAGCTTTATTTCTGTTCTCTTGAGTACAGATTAATTGAGCAACTGAGATTAACTGAGATTAACTGAGATTAACTGAGATGACCACAGAGACCCTTTTTATATTGCTTGAGCAGTTTTACAGGGTCTGACTTAATATCTATAGGTTCTTTTTTCCTATACCAGTATACTAAGTTTGGTTTTTGTTGGTTTTGCTTTCTTATTAGCTTTACTGCATACCAAATGGAAATGCAAGTGGTTAGACTGTTGCTAAATACAGTCACAATGACATCAGCAAGAAGGGATAGTTGACAACTTCTTGGGAAGAAATGAAAGCGAATAACCAACAATTATATAGATATTAGGCATCAAAAAGAACTGACAGCATGATATTGTCTAGTTTGGGGCTACTGGCCCTACACATCTCATAACCCTGAGAGTAGCACTGTCTCATACCAGCGTATTAATAATTTTATGATACTGTCAGTGACCTTCAAGAAAGGATTTAAATTGTATTCAGTTTAATCTAAGAAAGTAGAGTAGTATGCACTGCATTTTACTAGTTTTCCATACAAATTGATATGATTTGGCACTTGAGGGGTAGGGGTAAACTTTTGTTATAATATCCACCACTCTTGAGTGCCTTTTCCATGCCAGGCAATGTGCCAGGTATTTAATATAAGTTGTCATTAATCCTGCTGAGTAATGAGCCTGCAACATGGACAGGTATGTATCTGAGAGGTTTGGGGAAGGCAAATTCATTCTGTTGTGGCTCTGGTAATCGGTTTTATTCTGAGAATTAAACACTTACAGATTGCCTTCCTCTTAAGAAGGCAGAGGAGTGTGCATTGATTTCACTTATCATACTGAGCTGATATAGTTAGATAAGCTTTCGTTATAAAATAATAGCCACCACTCTTAAGTACCTCCTTCGTGCCAAGCAATGTGTCTGGTGTTTAACATAATATATGTTATACATGTTGAGGAACTGTGGCTCAGAGAGATTATTATCTGCTTAAGGACATAAGTGAGTGGCAAAGGCAGGACTCAAATCCAGTTGTAAAAGACCCCAAAGTCATACTCTTCCCAACCCCAGGAGACTTCAGCTACAGAGGAAGTCCCCTCATGTGCACAGTATGGTTCACCAACAGAGCCCATAAAGGAGCTGTCTGTGTAAGGAACTTCCTCATACAGTGAGAAGATTCCTGTTTCTATCCCTCTTCTCCATGGATCACTGTTCTTACTCAGGGAGAGGAGAGCCATTCTGGATGGCTCTGAACCAAGGGAGAATTTGAGTCATCTCAGAGGAACCCACCCAGAGTAGTTCCTTGGTGTTACCTGCTGAGCCTGTCCACCCCTCAGAGTGACCAGCCTGGCCCTGGTTTACCACACTCAGCACTTTCCCTGGCAGCTGAAGTCACCCTAGAAATGGCCTCTGGATTTGGGAAGGAAACTCTCCTGGTACCTGCCGCAAAGGAGGTCCCTGTGTGGTTGGGAGGAGCACCCCAAGTGCAAGTCAACTCAGCTCTGTAGGAAAGTCAGCTAGGCCCTCTCATATTCAAGAACGAGAAGACAGGAAGCCCCCACGGATGTGGCATCCTCTTTGTTCCTGCTGCCATGAATGCCTTTCTGATTCTTTGTCTAAGCTAAAAATCCACTGGTCCTTGGTCCTAGACTCCTTAATGGCAGTTGGAAGCCTAGAGCTGCCTGTAGTTGGGGTTTCCCTTCCCCTGGTCAGTTGGCCAGGATGATATGCCTTCAGGTTAGGCTCTGGCTAAGTGGTGTCTCCTGAGGGCAGGCCTTCTTAGGAACATGGTGATTTGGTGTATTTCCAAATGGTTCCTTTCCCCTCCCTCTCTGGATGCACAAGGGAATTTTTCTCTGCTACCTATTGTGAGAACCAAGTGCAGCTTGTAGAGGCAAATCCCACCAGCGTATATTTCTCTCCTATGTACTGTGAGAACCTGTTGAGCACCAGGACTTAAAATTCACACAACTGTAGGGGACCCCTTATGACTGGGTGACGGAGTTTTTAACTCTCAGAGTTGTCCACGCTGTGTCTCTAGCAGTTCTTCAGTTACAGTTCAGGTTTTCCTACCACAGCACTGGCTCTAGGCACTTGTTCCCACTGAGGTTTCCCCTTGTGATCTCTGCTCCAGTAAGCCATCACCCACTGCCTGTCTCCTCAGTCTTGGGGGCAAAGGTTTGCTTTGTATTCACGTTTCTTAAGGATTCCAGAAGAGTTGTTTTTCCAGTCTCTTCAGCTTTTTACTTGTTGTTAGGACAAAGTAGTGACTTCCAAGTTCCTTACATGCAGAACCCAGTCCAATGAATTTTCATTTGAAATTCTCCAGTGAATTGGACTGGTCTGAACTTCCCCCAGGCTGAGGAGAATGAATTTGTGTTGCTACTACTCCTGAGGTTGTCACTATTGTGGTTTTATGGTTGTTGTTGAGTCTATTTCATACACAAAATGTATGTAATTAAAGGAGTAAACATTTAGGTATAACCTTTTTAACTACATGTAAATTCACAGAAGATTTCTCAGCCATCTGTATAAGATGATAGATGTTCACTAAATTTATTGTGATAAACATTTCAAGATGTATGTGTGTCAAATCATTATGCTGTATACCTTACGCTTATACAATCTCGTACGTTAATTATATCTCAATAAAACTGGAAAAAACTTGAAAAAGGAATTTTCAACCAGATATGGGTCTCTGGCATAGCCTGAGAAATGATCTTTCTAAAAAATTTTAAATAAAAAAAGCACAGGAATCTAATTTAAAAGAATGGAAATATCATAGCAGCTAGAGTTTATCAGAATGTTATAAAATTTTTTTTTCCAAACTAGATTATTTTTACCTCATGCTGATTCCCAGGTTTAATAGTTATGAAATAAGATTGTCCAATGAAGTGCCAAATAATCAAGTAACTATTTTAAAATCAGTACTTTCCTTAGTGACTTTCACTAGATCATGCTCTGTTTAGTGCTTCAGTTCTAAGAAGTTTCAATGAGGGCTGGATGCAATATAAGCAAACTGCACATGCTAAGGTCTAAACTTTTTTAGTTCACTTGGTAAATCAGGGATGGGCTCAGAGGAGAATGGTTTTGCATCTCACACTAGGAGGCCCTAGACTTTAGAAAGTGTTTATTTGCACTCACAATTTCAGAATCCAAGCAAATGTTGCTCTGCCTAACTAGGTCCGAATTCTCCACAGGTTGGGATTAGAGCCGTATTAATAGCGGTGAGGTTGGCTGGTAAATCTGCCAGAGGAAATTGATTTCCATTCATTCAACAAACTCTGGGTGAGTGCCACCTTACGTGCAACACATGGTGCTAAGTGCCAAAGAAAAGGTTTTTTTTGTTTTTTGTTTTCTAAACTTGTCCCTGTCCCAGGGACTTCTTAGAAATTCAGAGTAATTGAGGGATAAATTAATCTCGGTCCCTCCCTATCTGGAGGGACTGACTTTTAAAGTAAAGTTTGAAAGTGCTGGAGGCTAAGTTAGCACCCTCTGGGTACAGACCCTGATGATTCCTGTCTCACACCACCAGCCCTTTGTTTGTAGCCTGGAAAGATTTCAAAGTGAGGAACCAATGTAGGCTTTGAATGCTGAAGGCCCACATGGCACTCAGGTAGAGTTCTGAGCCCACAAAGTGACATGGTTACAAATTTGGCTTCTAAAGTTGTCCTTTCTTAAACATTCTGCAGTCACCACTGCACTGGTGAAAGCTGTGGTTCTCTCAATAGGAAAAGGCAATCCACGGACATACATACTTACAAATGATTTCAAAAGATTGATATGTCAGAAACCTCAGGAATTGGAAGTCATTTAGGCAAAAGTTATTTGTCACCTGAGTTTTAAAGACTCACCTGCAAGTCTAAAGTGGCAGAGCCCAATTTACATGCCGCACAGTATCGGCTTTGCCGTGTTTGCCAACTTGGTCTTGCAACTCTTCTGGGAAAGCCTAGGCCAGAGCTCAGGACCCTAACTGCTGAGCCCCCAAACCCCGGTCTGGTTCTCAGCCCTCGGATTTCTCCTTCTAGACTCCAGGATGCACTGGGCCTGCAATCCACCATTCTGAGCCCTTCCCTTGCACATCTTGCCTTTCCCGGCTCTGCGCCCAAGCACACCTGAGCGCTACCAACCAGTTCTTTCATTCCCGGGGTCCCCCACTGGCCTGTCAGTCCGCCCTGAGGAGAGGGACTTTCAGGCACCCAGTTCCCCAGCTCTGAGATTTTATTCCCTTGCAGCACCGCCGCACCTGGGATTAAGAAGGAGAAAAACTGAACAAGGACATCTTGGAAATTAGGTGTCCTGAGCCCGGAGACCACTCCTACAAAGGTAAGAAATGTGGCACAAGTGTGTCGAAGGAAATATTGAGGTTTCTGGACCCTGAGGCCTGGGTCACTCATGGCACACCTGAGGCTAATTTCGTTTCCGCCTGGGAGAAACACCTACCTGCTCTGTTTTCTTCCACTGGCCGCTGATGCCGCTGCAGTGCTTGCCGCGCTGGAAGTTCTCAGGCTGCTGTGGATCATGCGCTGTGAGTTCAGACACGGTGATTCTGGGGACAGTGAGAAGCTTCTTTTTTTGCACTCTACCCGCTGTGTACAGGACCTCGGATCTTCCAGGAGGGCTTCGAGCAGTAGCTCTGACAGAGAGATCCAGAAACCTGTTGGACAGGGTGTAGGATGGTGCAGGTGCTGGGTAATCGGCTGTTACCATGCAGGCTTATTCTTGAGTCAGTGCAGGTTTCACGAATGCAGTTTATTTTCATCCAGATGTGTGCGCGCACACAGACACGCATGCGTGCGCGCTTCTGGCACGATTGAGGGCGAATGACACGTCAACGCCCCTGTGCCCGTGTCCTTTCGTGCGTGCCTGTGGTTTGGGAGTGGGCACACGTTTGGAGGCATTACTCAATTTTTGTGTGTGAGAGAATGACTGGAAGTAAATGCGAGGATTACACTCAGCTGTAAACGTAGATCTGACCATGTCTCCGGGAGGCACAAAATATCCCATTGACAATCCATCTCAAGGAGTAAACAAACACCTGGATCATTGCAATGGCTTACAGGGCCTGAATTTCCCTTCCCTTTCTCTCATCACCAGTCCCACTACCGCCTGGTCTCACATTCTACTTCTCCCTCCCACTGGCCTTCTTTCTGCCCCTCATTCTGTATCCACCAACACCAACATCCTCAAGTGTTTGCACCTGCTTGTACCTCTCTGCAGAATGCTCTTACTCAGCGGCCCCACCACCTCCAGATCTTTATTCAAATGTGGCCTACCCGGGAAATCCTTTCTGAAATTGTACCTCAGGCTGCCAACACACCCCAATCCTCTTCTTCTTTGCTTTATTTTTTTTCCTCTTTATCACTCATTATATACTATATCGTATATATTTGTTTACTTTTTTGGTTTATTGTTCACACCCTATGCTGTGAACAGTGTAAGTTCCACATGGATAGGAATACAGCAATTTTGTTAATCTGCTGAATCCCCTACACACAGAATAGCATGCCTGGCACAAGGCAGTACTCAATAAATATTTATTGAATGAATGGAGTCAAGTCTCTTTTGTGTTTGTGCTCAACACTCTGGTAAAACAACTGATAGAACTATAGGAGAAATACATATGAATCAAGAACTGTTTTTAGAGAATTAATGCACCCTTCCCAATAAGCCATGGCTTCTGGTATCAATTCCCCAACGTTAGGTCCCACACTGACTCTGCAAACGTCCCCTGAGAATATGATGTATTTCAGAAACAATACAGTGGTTACACCCACAAAGAGGTGATATATTTTATTACTGATCAGATTATGTCTACTTGTTCCAATACCATTTATTAAAAAAACCAAGTTGTCCCACGTTGATTTGAAACACCATTCTTATCTTTGCTGATCATCTTCTGGCCTTTTTTCTCCTCTATTGATATGTTTATACACCAGTAAGACAGTTTAACAACTAGTAGGGCAAAGTTGCCCTTATACTTCTCTTTTTCAACATGCTCTTGTGAATGCTCACACATTTATTTTTCCAAAGGGAAGTTAGGATAATTACCAATTTTTCAAAAGTCCTATTGGATTTTGATTTGCTTGGGCTTTCCAGGTAGACAGTTTTATCATCCATAAATAATAGTAAATCTTATTTCTTATTTGTGTTCTTATTATATGAAGTAGTACTTCTTCCATACTCAAGAATATATTGAATATATATATATATATATATATGAATAAACTCTCCTCTTACTGGATATTCAAAGATTTTTTTTTTTTTTTTTTTTTGCGGTATGCAGGCCTCTCACTGTTGTGGCCTCTCCCGTTGCGGAGCACAGGCTCCGGACACGCAGGCTCAGTGGCCATGGCTCACGGGCCCAGCCGCTCCGCGGCATGTGGGATCTTCCCGGACTGGGACACGAACCCGTGTCCCCTGCATTGGCAGGCGGACTCTCAACCACTGCGCCACCAGGGAAGCCCCAAAGATTTTTTAAAATCATAAATTGATATTAAGTTTTATCAAATATCTTTTGTTATCTAAAAAATTATGTTTTTTTTCTTTGACTTATTAATATGACAACACACTTCTAAAAATAAAAGCTAATGTTAACAGATAATATTTTTTGAGTGGTTACTACATGTTTAGTAAGTGCATTGCAGATATTAACTCTTTTAATCTTTACAAGAGCTAGGCCTATTTTATACATAAGGGAACTGAGGTATGGAGAGATTAAATAAGTTGATTAAAGCCATATAGCTATCAGATCCATCTCAAGATGCAAACCATTTCCTAGGCTATCTGACTCCAGAGTCTGCACTCTTAAATCACTATACTGCTACTTCATAAACTCTGCTTTGTCAGAGGATATGTACTAAAATACAGTTCTAAATTCAATTTGCTTGTGATTTATTTAGGATTTTGTACTCCCTTTGTTCTGTTTAGAATTGGGGCTATGCCAATGTTATTAAATGAGTTGGCAAACTTTTGAACTTCTGTTTTAGATCATGAAAACTTTCTGTGCCTTAAGCTTGATGTAATTCACCTGTGAAACTTTCTCACCGAGTTCTTTTTATAACATAGTTCTTAGCAAGGTTTTCAATTTCTGTCCTGGTTATTCAACATTAGTATTGTTTTATTTTATTCTACCTATTTTTGATTTACATATATTTTTGAAAACAGTTTAATTTTAAATTTTTTGCATGCATTAGCAAATTGTACTTTTTCATTATAATTTAAAATCTTCATATTTGAGGTTATATATATTTTTTCATTCTGGATGTAGTATATCTGTATTTTCCCTTTTCCTTTTCCTCATTCAAATTAACAACAATTTCTATTTTATTGAACTTTTCAAAGCACTGGCTTTAATATTTATTTTTCATTTCCACTGTCCTTCCGGTTTCTAATTCATTAATATCTTCCTGGCCTACTTAATTCCCTTATCCTACGTGATTGCTAAAAACATTGTTTAGCTGGTCTCTTTCTAGATTTCTGTGTTGAATTATTGAATTAAATTGCTTACCTTTTTCTTTTTCTTGGTTAGTTGTTAACTAATTAGTTAACTAATAGTTAACTAAGATTAGTTAACTATTTCCCTCCACCTAACTGATTAGATCCTGATCATGTTTATGATCATAGAATATCTGCAATGCACTTACTAAAATGCCTAGCAGGTAGTGACCAAGTCTCCATCATGTTTTACCTGAACTATTACAACAACCTCCCAATTGATCTCCCTGTTTCTACCCTTTTTGCTATGTAGATAATTCTAGAGTGATCTTTTAAAAATATAACTCATACCGTGTCTATCCTCTGTTCAAATCCTTCCACAGGCTCCCCACCTCCTCAGAGTAAGCCAAAGTCCTAATGGTAGCCTAGAAGGTACTACATGATCTGACCTTATATAATTTCTCTAATCTCCCTTCCTGTCAACGAATCCATTGCTTGCTCCACTCCCAGCTTCCTCAGGGTCTTTGCACTTACTATTTTCTCTGCCTAGCATGCTATTCCCTCAAAGTCTGCATGATTGATTCCTTCCCTTCCTTCAGAACTCTGCTGAAACATCACCTTCTCAGAGACGGCTTTCCTTACCACTATATGCAAAAAGGCATCCCTTCTCTGATCACTCTCTATCCACCTTACTCAGCTTTATTTTTTCCAAAGAACTTATCATTATCTTAAATATTATATATTTAGAGTGGTTTTTTGGTCTATGCACTTCCACTAGCATGTAACTCTATGAATGAAGTTACATGTTTTTTTATCTATGTCCCTGAAGCATAGAAAAATTTTTAGAACACAGTAGCCCTTCAATAAATATTTGTTGAGTTAATAAATTATGAAACTATATAAGACTCTGATTTTGATCTCTAAGTTCATCTTAACCATGTGACATGTGATGTAAAGATCTCATTTTTAAAATAGTCTATAACTTTTGTCTTGAGTTCCACTTTATCTCAAAAGTTAGGAAGAGCATTTCTATCTTTAAAATAGTTTTAAAAATTACGTCAGTTATCCAGTTCCAGGTTTTTTGCACTGAGGTTACATAAAGTGACCTCCATAAATTTTTTACTTGGGAAAATTATTGAGATTTTTCTATGAGGCTTATTATGTGATTCTTTCCAAAAAATATTTGTTAAATAATAGAAGAAGTATTTCCCCGAGATAAAAATATTTATATCTCTATCCAAATCTATGGATATGAAATTAACATGATTCATGATATTATTCATATATATTATCTTTGCCTTGTGGTTGATCTTGCAAAGACTAAGAGAGGGCAATAAAGTTTCCAAATACTATTGTTTTTTCTGTGAACTACCCCTTGCATTCCAAAACTTTTCAGTTTACACAGTTTTAACTTTTTCTTACCTTTATAAACAACTTTAATAAGGTATAAATATAAAATTATATACTTTAAACTATGTTATTTCAATGAATTTTACCAAGAATATGCCATATAAACCATGTAACAATACCACAAAAATGTATAGGATATTTCCATCATCCCAGCATGTTCTTTACGCCACTTTGAAATCAATATCATCCAAATCACTGTCTCACACAATCACTGGTGTGATTTCTATCACTGTGGATTCATTTTTCAATAGATATATAATATGTACTCTTTTTTATCTAGCTTCTTTCCCTCAGCATCATGTTTGGGATTGTTTTTTATTGCTGCATATATCAGTATATAACTATTTGGGGGATTAATCAGGTATTAATTCCAAAGGATTGGGGAGAAAGAATTAGGTAGCATGCCACTGCATACCAAAGATGTATTGTTGGACAGACACATGTATTGTTTCTAGCTTTTGTTATTATGCGTGACACACTTATGAACACTCATGTACAAGTGTTTCTATGAAGAGCTGAAATCATTTCTCTTGGATAAATAGCTAGAACTTGTATGGTAAATGTCTGTACACCTAACCTGACTATGCCAGTTTACAAATGGCTTTGTCATTTTATACTCCCAGCATAAACTTCAGTTCATTTAACTTGCTCGACACAACCTTGACAATGATTGCTATTTTCAGCCTTTATAATTTTAGCCATTCTTATGATACTGTAACAGTGCCTCATCATAGATTTTGATTTTTTTTTTTTTTTTTGTGGTACGCGGGCCCCTCTCACTGTTGTGGCCTCTCCCGTTGTGGAGCACACACTCTGTTTGTGCAGGCTCAGCGGCCATGGCTCACGGGCCCAGCCGCTCTGCGGCATGTGGGATCCTCCCGGAACAGGGCATAAACCCGTGTCCCCTGCATCGGCAGGTGGACTCTCAACTACTGCGCCACCAGGGAAGCCCTAGATTTTGATTTTTATCTCCCTAATTAATAGTGATAATTGAGTATCTTGGTCATTTGTTTATATTCTTTTGTAAAGTTCCTGTTCCACTATTTTTCCCATTTTCAATTGGACACCTTATCTTCTTACTATGTAGTTGTAAAGATCTTAATATATTCTAGATACAAGTCCTGCTTCCTTTGGGGGCACTATTTCACTTACCTGCTCATTTCTCTCCCTCCTGAATCACTTCTTCTGTGGGAAACCAGATGCCATGAAATGAGGCTGTTCAAGCAGGCTATGGAGTCGTCTGTGTGTCAAGGAATGCAGGTCTCTGACCAATAGCCATGAAGAATGGAGGCCTGTCAACAACCAAATGAGTGAGTTTAGAAGTGGATTCTCTAGCTCCCCTTGAGCCTGGATATGACTGTAGGCATAGCTGAGAGCTAGACAGCAACCTCAAGAGAGACCCCAAGCCAGAACCACCCAGCTGAGCCTCTCCCAGATAGCCTACTCTCAGAAACTGTGTGATATATTGTTCTTCAGAGCTAAGTTTTGAGATAATTTGCTACATAGCAATAGATAACTAATATTCATCCAAACTATGATAACTTAACCCAGTTTTGGGATTGAATCCAGTTTTGGAAAAGCGTCTGAAAATTCCTGTAACAGCTGCTGCACATAAGTGGTTGATAGAGCTAACAAATGTCTTGCCTTTGTCTCTTGTAGGGCCCTGAGCCAAGTACTATAAATCTGGGCCTCATCTTTCCTACTCAGGCTTGCCAGGACAATGATGAGATTAATTGTTTCCATAAAGAGGAAAACTCTAGGAACTTCCTGGAGAGCTTGGCTCATGCGTAGATCTAGGAAAATTGTAAAAGTAGTTTCTTGCCTACTTAAATGTAGCCAACAGTGGCCAAGTCCTATACAAAACCTTTAATATAGTCCACAAAGCTATGTATGAAGTGGCACCTGACTGCTGTTCCAGTCTCATTTCTCACCATGCTCTCTCTCCCATTCTGAACTCCAGTTACACTGGCATTCTTTCAGTTTGTCAGAATTTGCATGTTCTTTCTACCACAGGGCCTTTCCACATGCTATTTCCTTGTTCCAAAGTTCCTGTATCTTCTATGTTTGCAGTTAATTCTTACTCACTTCTTAGATCTCAGCTAAGTGTTGCTTCCTTAGAGAAGCCTTTCCAGACAACCTCCCTGAGTCTAGGTTGTATTTCTTTCTTATTTGATTTCAAAGAGTGTACATACCTTTCCTTAGTTCACCATTTCAGTTTTAGTTTATGAATTTATTAGTGTGAATATCTGATTACTATCTAATGCCTTAGCTAAAAATTCCATTCACACAGGAACCGCATCCATTTTGCTCTGCCCTGTGACATTTAACATAGAATAAAGTATAGTAGGTGCTCAATAAGTGTTTGTGATATGAAGAAAAATGGCAATTAGAACCCATGTTGGCCAAAGCAATCTTAAGAAAGAAAAACAAAGATGGAGGTATCACATGCCCTGATTTCAAACTATACTACAAAGCTATAGTAATCAAAACTGTATGGTACTGGCATAAAAACATACACATAAATCAATGGAACAGAATAGAGAACCCAGAAATAATCCCATGCTTGTGTGATCAATTAATTTACAACAAAGGAGCCAATATACAGTGGGGGAAAAGACAATCTCTTCTATAAATGGTGTGGGAACAACTGGATAGCCACATGCAAAAGAATGAAACTGGACTATTTTTTCACCATATACAAAATAAAATGTATTAAAGACTTAAATGTAAGATCTAAAACCATAAGACTCCTAAAAGAAATCATAGGCGGTAAGCTCCATGACATCACTCTTAGTGATGTTTTTTCTTGGATCCGTTTCCTCAGGCAAGGGAAACAGAAGCAAAAATAAACACATGGTACTACATTAAACTAAAAACCTTTGCACAGCAAAGGACACCATCAACAAAACAAAAAGGCAAACTGAATGGGAGAAGATAGTTGCAAATGATATATATCTGATGATGGGTTAATATCTAAAATACATAAAAAACTCAGCTCAGTATTAAAAAAAATCTGATTAATAAATGGGCAGAGGACCTGAACATTTTTCCACAGAAGGCATACAGATGGACAATAGACACATGAAAAGATGTTCAACATCACTAATAAACAGGGAAATGCAAATCAAAACCACAATGATTTACCACCTCACAATTGTCAGAATGGCTATCATTAAAAAGACAACAAATAGCAAGGATGTGGAGAAACGTGAACCCTTGTGCACTGTGGAAGCTATGTAAACTGATGCAGTCACTAAGGAAAACAGTATGGTGGTTCCTCAAAAAATTAAAAATAGAACCACCATACAATCCAGCAGTTCCACTTATGGATATTTATCTGAAGTAAACAAAAACACTAATTTGAAAAGCTATATGCACCCCTATGTTCATTATTTACCGCAGCCAAGATACGGAAAGAACCAAGTGGCCATCAATAGATGAATGAATAAAGATGTGGTATATATAGACAATAGAATATAACTCAGCCGTAAAAAGAATGGAATCGTGCCATTTGTGAAAACATGGATGTACCTAGGGTGCATTACGCTAAGTGAAATAAGTCAGATGGAGAAAGCCAAATACTGTATGATTTCACTTACACATAGAATCTAAAAAACAAATGAACAAACAAAACAAAAACACTCATAGATACAGAAAACAAATGGGTGGTTGCCAGAGGGGAAGGGATAGGGAGGGTTGGGCAAATAGGTGAAGGGGATTAAGAGGTACAACTTCCAGTTATAAAATAAATAAGTCACAGGGATATAATGTACAACATAGGGAATATAGTCAATAATATTGTAATAACTTTGTATGGTGACAGATGGTTACTAGACTTATCATGGTACTCAATTAGTAATCCCTCCTATATAAATGTCAAATTGCTATGTTGTATACCTAAAACTAATATGATATTGTATGTCAACTATACTTCAATTTTTAAAAAGGTGATAATATGATTGCGAAAAAAAGGAATCCATTTTAATAAATGGTACCCTCTGAGTAGCACAGGGGCTATGTTCTAATCTAATCCAGATAGAGAAAGCTTTCCTGGAATGTGATATCACATCACATCTCTAAAAATGAACAGCATTCTGTCAGAAGAACATAGCAACCACAAAAGTAAGAAATAACAAGAGCCTGAATAAGCTCACAAGTCACTGGATCCAGGTCTAGTCAATTATTTCTTTTGTGAAAATGAGAACTATCAGTCCATTTGTCTGGATATAGGAAGTTACTGAAGGTCCCGTGAAGAATGGTAGGAGCTTCAAAACTGAATGGGAAATGAGCTTGTAAGGTGGCAGGTGAACGCCACACAGCTTTTATGACATAGCCAGATCCCTTCCCAAGCATAGCTAATGAAGACCACCTTTGTTGAAGAGCTGCCTACTCAAGCACTCGTGACTGGAATTCTGGAAATGCCAGAACACCCAACAGCCAGACCTGAGGATTTGAAAAGGAGAAGAGGTGATGCCAAGGTACGACAGGATCACTAAGCTATTTGTCCTTTGGTCTCTTGAAAGTTGGGCCCAAGACAGGACCCAGGAATGCAAAGGCAACTCCACAGAACCCTAGAGAAATCAGAAGGTACTGTCACATACACTAGACCTGGGGAGCTGTCAAGGAATGCTGGGCCTTTCTGTAAGGCAGGTATGTAATCTTGTGAGCTGGTGCTGAGCTCAGGTGATTTCCAAGGGTAATCAAATAATTCAGCCTCATTCAAACTTAAATGTTGAAGCCCTAATCCCTAAGTGATGGTGTCTGTAGATGGGTTCTTTGGGAAATAAGTAGGTTTAGATGAGGTCATGAGTGTAGGCCCTCATACTGGGATTAGTACCCTTTTATAGAGACACCAGAGTTGTCTGCATTACCCTTACGCCTTTCTGTGCCATGTGAGCACACAATGAGGTGGCTGTTTGCAAGCCAGGATGAGAGATCTCCCAAGAACCTGATCATGCTACCACCCTGATCTCCAATTTCCAGTCTACAGAACTATAACAAAATACATGTCTGTTGTTTAAGTTACCCAGTCTATGGTATTGTGTCATGGCAGGCCACAACTAATACAGTGGCAGCGATACAGTGATGAATAGAAGACACACAGTCTCTACTCTCAATGGAGGATGAATAGGGAAGTTCGAAACCAACCATTAGCATAAAACATGAGTAATAATCAGAGTGTACAGTGCAGCACAGGTATATGTAACAAAGATGTAGCCTTGCCAGGAACTACGGAAAGAGCTATTTTAAGTTATAAATTTTAATTTGAGATCTGAAGATTGAAAGGCATGGGAGGGACATTAAAGGGCTTTCAGGCATAGAGACCAGGGGCACAGTCATAGTATCAGTGGCATGATGGAGCCTGCTCATACCAGCTCATGCAAGCCATTGTTTGCATCTCTTCCCAAATACTTTGTGTTTAGTGATATCTCATTGGTAGATTGAAAGTAGACATGTTGGGAGGATTTACACAGTGGAATTTTTTAAATGCTACTAATCAGGACTTTCTTCCCCCCCCATCAGAGAACTACCAGTTGTTAAATATTTACCACAACAGCTGTAAAGCATGTTTAAGAAACAGGGAATAAGGTCGGAGACAAAGAGTAAAAGATAAAGTGGAAAGATATGAGGATAATATTAAACTTTTAGGAATGGTGTGTGATCAGTAACTCAAAAAAAAAACGTACTCAGTTTTTATAAACAAGGGTGGGAACCAATGGGTAAGATTTAGACGGCCTTGTAAGCTATGGTAAGAGGTTAGTTTTTAGGTTAAGATCAAAGGGGGGTGGGGGAGAGGATTCTGGGACGATGGCAGAGTAGGAAGATCCAGAATTAAAAGATTAAAGCCACTGCACATTCAGAGTGAATCTCCAGGGAAGTGGTACTCCTCAATGTGGTACATTTCTATTCAAGATTGCCTTTAAAATGAATGTATAAGACTTGAGGACTGGTTGCCATCCTTTCAAGAAGTATAAAGGAAAACTGGATTCACAGACTTTATAAATGTAAGTGTCACCTGAAATGACTGTCATTTCTCATAAGCATTTTTAAAGTTCCGGTTTTCTTTCTTTCTTTCTTTTTTGTGAGCACACATCTCCAAATCATAACATAAGATAGTGGAAAAGTAAGATTCTATTGATAAATAAGCCATTCAAACAACTTTCTACAACCTTCCAGAAGTACAGGAGATAATAGTCTCCTCCCACTTCCTAAAAAGGTATAGTATTTTGACAACTTATACCAACTTTGAGACTTTGTCAAAATTGGAAAATACCTAAGACAACAGAAGACCTGTAGGGGTGTTTCACAACTAAGATAAAGAGCAAGTAGCTTAAAGGATTAACACGTTAGACTTAACTTGAAAACAACCTAAGGCAGAGTTAGGCAACAATGTCTTCAATGCATACATCCTTTCTCACTTTTGTTCCTTTCTCTTTTTCCTCTGTCCTTCTTGCACCTAATAGCAACCCTATTCGATTTATAGTAAAGAGCCCTCTTTGCAAAGTGCTATGGTTACCTCACATAGTTGTACCAGCAAAAAACTGGTTACTCATGCCAAATTTTTATCCAGTGTACCAGATCTACCTATGCCAAGATGACAGTCTTCCAGCACATTTATAATTTGCAATCTATTATGAGACTAAATTACCCCTCTCCCAAAGAATGTTCATAGTAAATACAGAGTTCCTTTCAGTTCAAATATCTACGTATGAAAAACAATTTCCTATTCTGCATGACACCTTTTCACATAACTGGTCTAAAAACACTTTCTACTTTGTAGGCCTAATAAGTTGTTCTGTAATTAATAACTAACATTTACTCAAAGAACATTTGAGTAGCACTTAACTGTGTTCAGTTATTATTATTACCATTACACGTATTGCGAAAACTTAAGATTCAGACAAGTAAAGGTCAAGTTTTACCTGACGAAAGAGGACTCAACCTCTCGTCTTGTGCTTTCACATCTTATGATTTCTCTAAACATTAGTGATGCTTTGTACACCAGAGATCAAATATATTCAATGGAAATCACGGAAATACACTCAATTCCTGAGAATTGGAGGGTGGAAAATAGTATCTAAGAATTACACAATTTGCTTTATCTAAGCCCAGCCTCCCTTTAGCAACATATACCATCAGGGAACTGCAGAAACCTAGAATAATTATTGTAAAAGCTGGTTTAAATACGGATGTAAGCCCAAACCTGAAACACCGCAACTGCCAGGCAGCCCTGCGGTACTTTTCCTTCAAAACACAATTTGTGGTCGATCGTTAGATTAGTTTTTTTCTCTAGCTAGACTGTAATTACCTAAAATTGGGCTGTGACTGCCTTCTTCATCTCTCTATCCCCAGCACCTGGCAGAGCCTGGCTGGTCGTTTCCTATAAAAGAATGGATTCAAAAGGAAACAAGTGAGCCGTGTTACTGCCAGTGTTCTGGAAACTTCTGCCTCCTTGAGGTCAGGACACCCTTCCAGACACAAGCTAGCGTTTTGGCCTTTCCCCTGCTAGTTCGCAGCGGCGTGGCTGCCTGCAAGTCACTCAGCTGGTCTGCGCCGCAGTTTCCTCCTCTGTAAAACGGGGAAGACCAAAGGACCTGCCCCCGGGCGCCCGCTCTGCAAGGGAGTCTCGCCCACGGCCGGCGCAGTCTCCGTGTTTGCTGCGGGGACGCTCCTGGCTCCGGGCAGACAGGACGGCACTGCGACTCCGCACTGATTTTCACTCATTAGTTCATTCTCTCTTTCACGGTCATTTCCCAGAGGCCTTCACCTGCGCTCTCTCAGCCTCTCCGCAGACGCCTAGACCAGCCGTTCTCAAACGCAAACATCCAACGACCTCCTATTAACCATTAACTCGGTCCTAGATTTCGGACGCCTGGCTTTGTAGAGAAGCGGTGGGTGGAAGCTAACCTACGCATGGCGCGCGGCTCCGTAGGCTCAAGAGGCTGGGCGCGCTGAAGGTAGCGCCTTCCACTCCCGACAGGGCGGCCTGCGCGAGTCCCAGGCCCCACTGCGCAGGCGCGGGAGCGGCTCCTCGTAGTTCTCGGGTACGCGAGATTCCTTCCGAGATCCAGCTGGTGTCAGGTGGTAGGGGCTCGCGGTTGGGCTGGGCGCTCCCCCAACCCCGCGGCGGCAGCGCCCGAGTACCTCGACCCCCGGCCTGGGAAGCGGGCCTCACTCCACGCTGCGGACACACGGAGAGGGGTCCTGACAGCTCGCACCCACAAGCGTCAGCCCACCCAGGAGGAAGGCCCGGGCCCTCCCTGCCCGAGGTAAGTCAGGCTGTACCTCATGGTACAGCTGGCTCTACTTTTTCATGTAGACATAGGGGAGCTTGGCCAAGACGGCCAGCGAGTAGATGTCGCCGGTAAATGGCAGCCCCGAACGCCATACTGGCGAACCCCCAGCGCAAAGAGTAGCAGGAAGAGAGTGCTGCTGAGGGCTGCCGCGAAGGCCTCAGCTTCGCGAGGTTCCCACCATGGTACGGGGCTGGAGCTGCGAAGTCTTGCAGTATCCAATTGCCCCGGAGACCCCGAGGTCCCGTCCCACTTCCATGGCCATTGGCTGGCTGAGCGTAGGGCCCTTGGGCCCAGTTACTCCTGGTTTTTCTTAGCTCACAGTCCGCTGTCCGGAGGGTGTGCCGCCCGCTGGATCTGGGCGCGGCTCTAGGCAAACCCCAGCCTGGCTGGGTACCGAGCCTGGAGGCCTTTTCCAGGGTGTTGAGACCTGGACCTGGAAGACATGAGAGTACAGCCACCCTCACTGGGCCAGGGGCATCCTGCGTCCCTGGCAGCCAGCCCTTTCTGTGTGTATCTTTTTAGGAACGAGGTCTGCTTATTTCAGAGTAGAAAAGTGGGGGCGGGGCCTCCCTGGTGGCGCAGTGGTTGGGAGTCCGCCTGCCGATGCAGGGGACACAGGTTCGTGCCCCGGTCCGGGAGGATCCCATATGCCGCGGAGCGGCTGGGCCCGCGAGCCATGGCCGCTGGGCCCGCGCGTCCGGAGCCTGTGCTCCACAACGGGAGAGGCCACGGCAGTGAGAGGCCCGTGTACCACACACACACAAAAAAGTGGGGCGATTATCAGCACTGTGGTCTTTAGCTCAGCGGGATAATCTTTAGAATCTCCATTAGAGAATTGACCCATCAGTGTAAAAAGAAAGTAATCATATTACTTTGCCTCTTTTACTAGTCAGATTTTTCCTTCTTATGGTATGAGGCATTTTTGTTTGTGATGCCTTAACAATTGTGATGATCGTGCAGTATTTATGTGATTAACTGACGTTACCTATCTTTTCACTCACTGGTCTTCTAGGAAAATGGAAAAAATAGTATGAGAGGTCATTGATAAACTTAGCCCTCAGTGTCTAACCAAAGGTCAGTGGAGATGGCCTAGGATGGATATTGGCGTTGCAGCTGGAGCACAGTGATGCCGAGGCACTAGGAGTGGAGTGATAGCACCTACTGGGTGTCTGAGGTCACCCCTGCCTGCCTTCCCCAACATCATTCAGCTTGCATTGTCTGGCTGGCCACAGCTGTTACGCAGTATGGTACTCGGTTCAAGAGTGGCCCCTTTCCATTATTTATTTTCAAAAACGATTAATTTCCATTTCAAAAATATCCTCCCATTCACTTAAGGTAAGGAGCATTTCTCCTTTGGCATTCTCCCCCTGCCTACGTTAGCGGAGGAGGGCTGTAGCCTTGACAGCAGCCTGACTCACTAACGGCACCGATGAGATGCCTCATCTCCACCTCCACTGCCCCTTGGGGACAGTGTGTGTAGGAGGTCTTCATGACTCACTAAAAGTCTCTCAGAACACAGATCCTTCCCTGTCATCATTTTCATCATTTATTATGTTCTCTCAGCGCTCAGCAAAGAGAAATAGCTTTCTTTGTCCCCCTTCCCTGCATTTGCTCCTAGAGTGATAGAAAACAAGCAATATTATGTTTGTGGATTTTTTCAGGACAGGGAAGTTTTTGTAGAACAGGAAATGGAGGATTTCACTGTTTCATGGCAGAGATCCCGTCTTTAGTATGCCGGGCGGAATGTGAAAACCCTGTACATGGCTCTGACATTTCTGTGTGCTGGGAGCGTTTATGGTTTCAACAGGGTTGTTGTGCTCCAGTGAGCGCCTTTCTTGGGCTTTGGGAACCTCCCTGCAGGATGCATTCTGAGGGCTCCCTGCCCTTCCTGGATGGATGCTCCCCTGACCTGAGCCCTGGGTGCTCTCCCAACCCCCCACCCCAGCACACAGTGATGCAATCAGCACAAGGTGCCTCCGTGGCACATTTCATTATGTGCACTCACAGTTGCATTTCATCAGAATGGAAGGGAGTGAGAGTCAAGGAAGTGCCTAGCCGAGCCATATTGGAGCCCGAGGCAAAAGAAAAAAATCAACAATACTGATGTTTGCTCATTAAAAATTTGATATCTTGTTCATCATGGATTTTTTGCATTAATTTTGATTTTAAAGTGTTATATTAGAATATTATCTTGATTACTAAGTATTTCAGTACCCTCTTATTTTGCTCCCAAGGTTAGTGCCTCACATGCCTCACCAGAGTCCCAGCCCTGGGATGTAGGGAACCTAAATGATGATTTTAATAGCAAAGTGGTATGTAGGAACTGGGTTTGTGCACTTGGATTTTCCTGATGCTCCTAGGAGCCAGGTACTGAGGTGAAGCTGGTAGAGCGTGGCACCTCTGCATGGGATTTGAGGAGCCTTATGAAAGTCTCCCTTTGACCACTACAAAAAAGTCCCCACCTTGCCTGAAGTTCAATCCTTATCATTTAATTTATTCCCCCAAACAGGCTAAGTTGGAAAATGCAAACCCTGATGGCAGGAGAGTAAAGTGTTAGAAGGTTACTAAAACTGCATTTACATGTGAATATGTTTAATTCCAGCATTTTCTTAGAGGCAGGACAGAATGGGAGGCGTGATGACACTGATTTGCTGGAGTTATTGGCATGGTCATGTTGATGGTGGTAGGTGTGGGAACTTAAGAAAGGGATACAGAAAGAAAATAGAGGTTTTCAATGAGAAACTTCTTTCCCTTCACAATTTTCCAAAGGCTGCAGACAGATCACACTTCTCCCAGGAGTCATTCCTGCCGTTTCCTGGGGATGCTCAGCCAACCACCCTCTGCCACTGCCTCTCCTCCAGCACCCTACTGGTCCATCGTCTAATCTTGACATCTTTTGTTTCTTTTCTTGTATTTAAAGAGATTAGAAGTCTAAAGTGGATGAACACTTAGTCACCATCTTGTTGAAGACCCTCTTCCAAACGTGGTATCTGAGACTCAGTGGAAATGTAATTCTCTGTCCAGGGTCACACAAGGCAGCACCAGTGGAACCAGAAGTCTGGGCTCTGGACTTGCCACATGTTTCTTCAGTCATTCATCACAGAATTATTGAACATCTACTAGACTAGATGCTGGAGATGTAATGGTGAGCAAAACCAGTCATGGTCCCCACTTTCCTGGGGCTTATAGTCTACTGGGGGGATGACTATATCAATCAAATAATCACATATAGCATTACAAACGGTTAAGTTTTCTGATGTAAAGGAACAGTTCTATAAGCCTGTATAACAGGAAATGTGATAAGTGTTGGGATCAGAAATTGCTGTCTGGGTCATAGAACCAGTTTATACCCAAGGACTTATTATCCCTCTGATGTGCATGGCAAGTTTTACTGAAATACTTCTCAAGTTTCTCGTCTTATATGGGACATTGTGTTCCAAGTAGAAAGGGAAAGGAAAGTGGATGTAACAAAATCCATTCTTTGATGTCTTTAAGGACACACCCAGAAATGGGCATCCCTTGGCCCAGTCAAGTTGACACATGAGGTTAACCATCACATTATATTACTGCCAGATCATTAAGTAAAATTCCCATTTGGGTACCCTGCTACCTGGATTTGTCAGCTTCTCCAAAGACAAGTGCCATCGTTCTCTCTGATAATATCCTAATATACACCAGGCTAGCAACCACTTCATTTTCTTTCTACTTTCTCTCACAATAGGTCCTTTGATAGAAAGCTTTCAGCCCTCTACTTCAAAAACTATAATCTCTGTACAATTTGGAAGTTTAGTTAATTAGAGATCTTCAAATCCTGCCAAGAGAGAGGAAGAGCCAGACTTAAAAAAAAAAACAGTGTCTTGCTTGCACATGGATTGATCCAAAAGCAGTATTTTAACCTAATTTCCTAAATACAGTTTTTCAGTAACTGTTTTCCCAGGGGAAATGAAAACTTTGAAAAAGAGGCATTTTAGCAGCATTATGCTGTGATTTATAATGAGAAATATATAGTTGGCCTTTGTCCTGTTTGCAGCACAGAACTAGTAAAACCCTAGGAATTTCCTAAGCCTTGAGAGTGACAAAGGTGTCTGTTATGTTAATGCGGTGACTTTGGACTGATCCCAAAGATGCAAGCTAGTTGCCAGTAGAGGCAGCTAAGTGATTAGAGGCTGGAACTTTCAGTCCCACTCCCTGACCTCCTGGCAGGGGAGAGGGGCTAAATTTGAATTTAATCACCAGTGGCCAATGATTTACTCAATCATGTCTCTGTAACAAGTGCTTCATAAAACCCCCCAGAAAGATGGGGTTCAGAGAGCTTCTGTGTTGGTGAACATGTGGGGATGTAGGGAGAGTGGTATGACTGGAGAGAGCATGGAAGCTCCATGCCCCTTCCCACATACCTTGCCCCATACATCTCTTTCTTCTGGCTGTTTCTGAGTTTGTACTTTTATAATAAACTGGTAACTCTAGTAAGTAAAATGTTTCCCTGAGTTCTGTGAGCCGCTCTAGCAATTAATCAAACTCCAGGAGGTCATGGGAACCTCTGATCTCTAAGAAGCACAGGTGACAACCTGGACTTGTGGTTGGCGTCTGAATTGTGTGTGGAAGGGTGACGTCCTGTGAGGCTGAACACTTAAACTGTAGGCTCTGATGCTATCTCCAGGTAGACAATATCAGAATTTAGTTGAATTGTAGGACACCCAGCTGGTGTTGAAGAATTGCTTGGTGGTGTAACCCCCCTCCCCCATTGGAATTGGTAATCAGAATTAGAGGCTTCTTTTTTTAAAATTAATTTTTATTGGAGTATAGTTGATCTATGATATTGTGTTTCTGCTGTACAGCAAAGTGAATCAGCTATACATATACATATATGCACTCTTGTTTATATTCTATTCCCATATAGGTCATTACAGAGTATTGAGTAGAGTTCCCTGTGCTATACAGTAGGTTCTTGTTAGTTATCTATTTTATATATAATAGTGTGTATATGTCAATCCCAATCTCCCAATTTATCCCTCTCCCTCCCTTTCCCCCTTGGTAACCATAAGTTTGTTTTCTACATCTGTGACTCTATTTCTGTTTTGCAAATAGGTTCATTTGTACCATTTTTTTTAGATTCCACATATAAGCGATATCATATGATATTTGTCTTTGTCTGACTTACTTCGCTCAGTATGACAGTCTCTAGGTCCATCCATGTCACTGCAAATGGCATTATTTCATTTTTTCTTTATGGCTGAGTAATATTCCGTTTTATATACGTACCACATCTTCTTTATCCATTCCTCTGTCGATGGACATTTAGGTTGCTTCCATGTCCTGGCTATTGTAAGTAGTGCTGCAATGCACATTGGGGTACATGGACCTTTTTGAATTACGGTTTTCTCCAGATATATGCCAGAATCAAAGGCTTCTTATTACTCAATTTCAGAACTTCATAATAAGCTCTCAGCTATGAATCTAGTGATAGTGTAGAACTTACACATGAATTTAAAGTAAAATTTAAACCATTTTGTCTCTGTAAAGTTTTGTAAATGTGTGTGTGTGTATTTCTGTGATAGTGCTATTAAATTTCCACAGAGAACAAAAAAATTCTTTAAATATATATAGTTAATCCTCTTAGATAATTTCAGAATATATTATAAAATAGAACTTCTATTTTATAAGTAAATTTTGAGATTTGGCCGTTACTGTCCCCCCCAAAGTAATAAAAACAGTTAAATACAAACTACAAGTAAGGTAGTTATGGAAGGAATACCTTTACTATTAAAAAAGCTCTTAAATTTGTATAGAAAATGCTTGAAACTCCAAGAAATTATTAAGCAAATGTCATGAGTAAATATATAATTCATTAAAGAGAGATTACAACTGGTAAATAAATACAATGAAAATGCATAACTTCACTCATAATAATAAATGTGAGATAAAAATCTCTGAAATTCTTAACAGCTTTTTTCATAAATGACAAAAAATGGACAAAGCCCAGGTGTCCATTAACAGGAGAATCAATAAATACCTGTGGTATATTCATGCTATGGAATACTACTCAGGAATAAAAAGGGAGAAGAAAACCTGCTAGTACATGAAACAACAGGGATGAATCTCAAAGGCATTATGCTGAGTGAAAGAATTCTCATCCCCAAAACTTACATACTGTGTAATTCCGTTGATATGAAGTTCTGGAATTGGCTCATGTAAACTATCATTTAAAAAACTAAAAATAGTGGTTGCTTCTGGGAGGGGGACATGTACTGGGGGCAGGGTTTAATGGAAGGAGGCATGAAGCAACTTTATGGCATCATGATAGACGTTTGTGTTTCATAGGTGTATGTGTTTGCCAAAACTCAGTAAATGGTACACTTAAGATTTATGCATTTTATTGTATTTAAATTTTACATTTTAAAAGACCAGTAAAAAAAATATTGAACTCTGTGTAGTGGTACACATGCTAAAGTGAGGGATGAAGAATAATGTTGAATACAACTTACTTTGAGGTAAATTTAAAAAATAGGTATTGATGGATAGAGGGATGGCTAGATATCAACGTATGTGTTAAAGCAAATATTGCAAAATGTTTAAGTCCAGGTATTGGGTATATGGGTATTTGCTGTACAGTTCTTTCAATTTTTGTGTGTTTTAATCTTTTTTTCATAAATTGTTAACTAAATCAACTCTGATGTACTATTTTGCTAATTAAATGAGAAAAAATAATTTAAAACATTTAAAAAATATGAACCACAAAATATTTTAAAAAATAATACACAGTAATGGCCATGATGCTGTGAAACTGGTATTCTCCTGTCTCTGGGTATGTAATTGATATAATTTTTTGGGAAAACAACTTGGCAGTTTGTATCAAAAGCCATAAAATTGGCCTACCTCAACTAATAATTCTACATATAGAAATCTACACCAAGGGAATTGACATCAATCATAGAAAATCCTGTATAAAGGAAGATGTTCATTATAACATTATTTAAATAGCAATAAGTCAGAAACCTAACTGTTTAACAGTAAATCAGTAGAGAAGTTTGTATTTCATTGTTTCCACAGAAAATTTGAGGAGCTGGTGAGAAAATTATAGGTGATGAAATAGTAAAATAGATATAGAAATAATGACTGATGAGGGAAATGAAATCATTACGTAAAATACATCTGCCCTTGAAATAGTGCATAGAGTTAAAAAGGATAGCTATGAAGACAATACAGTTTCACTGAAAATGTCTATGATATGACATCAGGTGTAAAGCAGACAACAAATCTATATATATGCAGCGTAATTCCAACTATGTAAAAGTATTACGTGTCTGAAGCTCCTTGTAGTAGTTGCTGTCATTTACCATCTAAATGCCTTCAGACTGAGGCTTACACTGTTCCAGCTCTCTGGAGTATGGGTGGCTGATAGCTCCCAGATGAGTCACTTTCTGAGAATGGCTTTCAGACAAAAGAGGTTGCCTTGTTCAAGGTCTGGCTCCCTCCCTGGGAATAACTCTCATCGAATGTACAGTGGAGGACAGGACTAGCTATGTAATTTGTAGGGCTCAGTGAAAATGAAAATGTGGGGTCCCTTGTTCAAAAATTAAGAAAGTAACAAAAATTAAAAAAATTTTTAAAAATTAAAAAATTAAGAAATTTTAAGAAAAATTAAGACAAGTGTCTGTGACAGCTGATAATTAAACCGAGACATGGAGTTCTTCTGAGTGTGGGGGGCCCTGTGTGATTGCATAGGTCATATGCCATCAAAGCTGCACTAGTCCAGGGAGGTGTAAAGGCTCAGGTTTCTTGTCTGAAGGAGGTACAAGTCTGAAGTCCTGGCCCAGCTTTGGAGCTCCCTGGGGACCAGCCCTCCTTGTGCAGTTCAACTTTCCTCTCTGCCCAATATCCTTTTTACACTCCCTGACAGGTGTTGATCTAGGAGAACACCCTAGTACACTTTTTGCATGCAGATCTCCAGCTCAGCTTCCCAGGGAACCTGACACAGTACATTATTGTTAAAGAAAACAAAAATAAATGGGAATAAAATCCGGGAAAAAATACAGTAATTGTTTAAAAGTAATTTTTTTCTCCTTTCTGAATTTTAGTAATATGTTTACATGACATTTAAAATCAAAACAATTTTAAATTTTAAAAATGATACTTCTAGTTATATACCCCAAATAATTGAAAGCAGGAATTCAAGCAGATATTTTGTACACCAGTGTTCATAGCAGCATTATTCACAATAGCCAAAAAGTGGAAACAACCCAAGTATCCATCAACAGATGAACAGATAAATGAAATGTGTATGTACACACAGTGGAATATGATTCAGTCTTTAAAAGAAATTCTGTAACAGCTACAATATTGATAAATTTTGAGGATACTATGCTAAGTGAAATGTCATACACAAAATGACAAATAGCGTATGATTCTACTGATGAGAGGTATGTATCTAGAATAGGCAAACTCAGAGACAGAAAGTATAACAGAGGTTACCAGGGGCTGCAGAGAGGAAGGAATGGGGAGTTATTATTTAATGGATACAGAGTTTCCATTTGGGATGATGAACAAATTTTGAAAATGGATAGTGGTGATGGTTACTTAACATTGTGAATAAACTACATGCCACTGAACTGTACAATTTTAAATGGTTAAAATGGTAATTAAAAAAAGTTCCACTCCTGCTTAGGATTTAGAAAGCAGCAAGAGTGTCACTCCAACCCTAACAATGAGAAAAAGCTGGATAATCTACAAAATCATAATTTTTTGAACCCACTGGAGAGCTGGAGTCACGAGGCAAACCAGGTGTACTGAATCAAAACTGACAAACACCTCCTACAAGAAATGGATCACATGAGCTGTTTCAACTTGGAAGAAGACGTTGTACTTGTAAAAGCTGGTAAGCAGGACTGGATTAGGCTGAGCAAGTAAGGCATTCTCCTCTAGTGCCAAATTTAAGGCAGTGACAAAAACTGAGAAAGCAAAATATATATTGATTAATAAAATATTTCTAAAAACAAAAATTAATGTAAAAATCTGTGATGAACAAAATATCAGCATTTTAAATGAAGGCAGGATGGTACATGGCATTTACATGAACCTGCCTTGCTCACCTCACCCTATTCCTTGTCCTGTCAGATCTCATCTTTATTCAAAATTTAGATGTTTTAGACAACTAGCTGCTGGACAGTCATCGACAGGAAGACACTGGAACTCACCAAAAAAGATATCCCACATCCAAAGACAAAGGAGAAGCCAAAATGAGATGGTAGGAGGGGCGCAATCACAGCAAAATCGAATCCCATAACTGCTGGGTGGGTGACTCACAGACTGGAGAACACTTATACCACAGAAGTCCACCCACTGGAGTGAAGGTTCTGAGCCCCACGTCAGGCTTCCCAACCTGGGGGTCTGGCAACAGGAGGAGGAATTCCTAGAGAATCAGACTTTGAAGGCTAGTGGGATTTCATTGCAAGAATTCGACAGGACTGGGGGAAACAGACTCCACCCTTGGAGGGCACACACAAAGTAGTGTGCGCATCGGGACCCAGGGGAAGGAGCAGTGACCCCATAGAGACTGAACCAGACCTACCTGCTAGTGTTGGAGGGTCTCCTGTAGAGGCAGGGGGTGGCAGTGGCTCACCGTGGGGACAAGAACACTGGTAGAAGTTGTTCTGGGAAGTACTCCTTGGTGTGAGCCCTCTCAGAGTCTGCCATTAGCCCCACCAAAGAGCCCAGGTAGGCTCCAGTGTTGGGTCGCCTCAGGCCAAACAACCAAGAGGGAGGGAACCCAGCCCTACCCATCAGCAGTCAAGCAGATTAAAGTTTTACTGAGCTCTGCCCACCAGAGCAACACCCAGCTCTACCCACGACCAGTCCCTCCCACCAGGACCCCCGCACAGGCCTCTTAGCCTCATCCACCAAAGGGCATACAGCAGAAGCAAGAAGAACTACCATCCTGCAGCCTGTGGAACAAAAACCACATTCACAGAAAGATAGACAAGATGAAAAGGCAGAGGGCTATGTACCAGATGAAGGAACAAGATAAAACCCTAGAAAAACAACTAAATGAAGTGGAGATAGGCAACCTTCCAGAAAAAATTCAGAATAATGATAGTGAAGATGATCCAGGACCTCAGAAAAACAATGCAGGCAGAGATCGAGAAGATGAGAGAAATGTTTAACAGAGACCTAGAGGAATTAAAGAACAAACAAACATAGATGAACAGTACAATAACTGAAATGAAAACTACACTAGAAGGAATCAATAGCAGAATAACTGAGGCAGAAGAACGGATAAGTGACCTGGAAGACAGAACGGTGGAATTCACTGCAGCAGAACAGAATAAAGAAAAAAGAATGAAAAGAAATGAAGACAGCCTAAGAGACCTCTGGGACAACATTAAACACAACAACATTCGCATTAAAGGGGTCCCAGAAGGAGAAGAGAGAGAGAAAGGACCCAAGAAACTTTTGAAGAGATTATAGTTGAAAACTTCCCTAACATGGAAAGGAAATAGCCACCCAAGTCCAGGAAGCGCAGTGAGTCCCATACAGGATAAACCCAAGGAGAAACATGCCAAGACACAGAGTAATCAAATTGGCAAAAATTAAAGACAAAGAAAAATTATTGAAAGCAGCAAGGGAAAAACGACAAATAACATACAAGGGAATTCCCATAAGGTTAACAGCTGATTTCTCAGCAGAAACTCTACAGGCCAGAAGGGAGTGGCATGATATACTTAAAGTGATGAAGGGGAAGAACCTACAACCAAGATTACTCTACCCGGCAAGGATCTCATTCAGATTCAAGGGAGAAATCAAAAAAGTTTTACAGACAAGGAAAAGCTGAGAGAATTCAGGACCACCAAACCAGCTCTACAACAAATGCTAAAGGAACTTCTCTAAGTGGGAAACACAAGAGAAGAAAAAGGTTTCATTGTTTACAAAAACAAACCCCAAAGGATTAAGAAAATGGTCATAGGAACATACAGATCGATAATTACCTTAAACGTGAATGGATTAAGTGCTCCAACCAAAAGACACAGGCTTGCTGAATGGATACAAAAACAAGACCCATATATATGCTGTCTACAAGAGACCCACTTCAGACCTAGGGACACATACAGACTGCAAGTGAGGGGATGGAAAAAGATATTCCATGCAAATGGAAATCAAAAGAAAGCTGGAGTAGCAATACTCATATCAGATAAAATAGACTTTAAAATAAAGAATGTTACAAGAGACAAGGAAGGACACTACATAATGATCAAGGGATCAATCCAAGAAGAAGATATAACAATTATATATGCACCCAACATAGAAGCACCTCAATACATAAGGCAATTGCTAACAGCTCTAAAAGAGGAAAGCGACAGTAACACAATAATAGTGGGGGACCATAACACCTCACTTACACCAATGGACAGATCATCCAAAATGAAAATAAATAAGGAAACAGAAGCTTTAAATGACACAACAGACCAGATAGATTTAATTGATATTTATAGGACATTCCATCGAAAAAGAGCAGATTACACTTTCTTCTCAAGTGTGCATGGAGCATTCTCCAGGATAGATCACATCTTGGGTCACAAATCAAGCCTCAGTAAATTTAAGAAAATTGAAATCATATGAAGCATCTTTTCTGACCACAACGCTATGAGATTAGAAATGAATTACAGGGAAAAAAACGGAAAAAACACAAACACATGGAGGCTAAACAATACATTACTAAATAACCAAGAGAACACTGAAGAAATCAAAGAGGAAATCAAGAAATACCTAGAGACAAATGACAATGAAAACACGACGATCCAAAACCTATGGTATGCAGCAAAAGCAGTTCTAAGACGGAAGTTATAGCTATACAAGCCTACCTCAGGAAACACGAAAAATCTCAAATAAACAATATAACCTTACACCTAAAGGAACTAGAGAAAGAAGAACAAACAAAACCCAAAGTTAGCAGAAGGAAAGAAATCATAAAGATCAGAGCAGAAATAAATAGAAACAAAGAAAACAATAGCAAACATCAATAAAACTAAAAGCTGGTTCTTTGAGAAGATAAACAAAATTGATAAACCATTAGCCAGACTCATCAAGAAAAGGAGGGAGAGGACTCAAATCAATAAAATTAGAAATGAAAAAGGAGAAGTTACAACAGACACCACAGAAATACGAAGCATCCTAAGGGACTACTACAAGCAACTCTATGCCAATAAAATGGACAACCTGGAAGAAATGGACAAATTCTTAGAAAGGTATAACCTCCCAAGACTGAACCAGGAAGAAATAGAAAATATGAACAGACCAATCACAAGGAATGAAATTGAAACTGGAATTAAAAATCTTCCAATAAACTAAAGTCCAGGACCAGATGGCTTCACAGGTGAATTCTATCAAACATTTAGAGAAGAGCTAACACCCGTCCTTCTCAAACTCTTCCAAAACATTGCAGCGGAAGGAATACTCCCAAACTCATTCTATGAGGCCACCATCACTCTGATACCAAAACCAGACAAAGGTGCTACAAAAAAAGAAAGATACAGACCAATATCACTGATGAATATAGATGCAAAAATCCTCAACAAAATACTAGCAAGCAGAATCCAACAACACATTAAAAGGATCATACACCATGATGAAGTGGGATTTATCCCAGGGATGCAAGGATTCTTCAATATATGCAAATCAATCAATGTGATACACCATATTAAGCAATTGAAGAATAAAAACCATATGATCATCTCAATAGATGCAGAAAAAGCTTTTGACAATTCTCACCCATTTATGGTAAAAACTCTTCAGAAAGTGGGCATAGAGGGAACCTACCTCAACATAATAAAGGCCATATACGACAAACCCACAGCAAACATCATTCTCAATGGTGAAAAACTGAAAGCATTTCCTCTAAGATCAGGAACAAGACCAGGATGTCCACTCTCACCACTATTATTCAACATAGTTTTGGAAGTCCTAGCCTCAGCAGTCAGAGAAGAAAAAGAAATAAAAGGAATACAAATTGGAAAAGAAGAAGTAAAACTGTCACTGTTTGCAGATGACATGATTCTATACATAGAGAATCCTAAAAATGCCACCAGAAAACTACTAGAGCTAATCAATGAATTTGGTTAAGTTGCAGGATACAAAAGTAATGCACAGAAATCTCTTGCATTCCTATACACTAATGATGAAAAATATGAAAGCGAAATTAAGGAAACACTCCCGTTTACCATTGCAACAAAAAGAATAAAATACCTAGGAATAAACCTACCTAGGGAGACAAAACACCTGTATGCAGAAAACTATAAGACACTGATGAAAGCAATTAAAGGTGATACCAACAGATGGAAAAATATACCATGTTCTTGGATTGGAAGAATCAATATTGTGAAAATGACTATACTACCCAAAGCAATCTACAGATTCAATGCAATCCCTATCAAACTACCAATGGCATTTTTTACTGAACTAGAACAAAAAAATCTTAAAATTTGTATGGAGACACAAAAGACCCCAAATAGCCAAAGCTGTCTTGAGGGAAAAAAATGGAGCTGGAGGAATCAGACTCCCTGACTTCAGACTATACTACAAAGCTATAGTAATCAAGACAATATGGTACTGGCACAAAAACAGAAACATAGATCAATGGAGTAAGATAGAAAGCCCAGAGATAAGCCCACACACCTGTGCTCAACTAATCTATGACAAAGGAGGCAAGGATATACAATAGAGAAAAGACAGTCTCTTCAATAAGTGGTGCTGAGAAAACTGGACAGCTACATGTAAAAGAATGAAATTAGAACACTCCCTAACACCATATACAAAAATAAACTCAAAATGGATTAGAGACCTAAATGTAAGTCCTGACACTATAAAACTCTTAGAGGAAAACATAGGAAGAACACTCTGACATAAATCACAGCAAAATCTCTTTTGATCCACCTCCTAGAGTAATGGAAATAAAAACAAAAATAAACAAATGGGACCTAATGAAACTTAAGAGCTTTTGCACAGCAAAGGAAACCATAAACAAGATGAAAAGACAACCCTCAGAATTGGAGACAATATTTGCAAATGAATCAACGGACAAAGGATTAATCTCCAAAATATATAAATAGGTCATGCAGCTCAATATTAAAAAAACAAACAACCCAATCCAAAAACGGGCAGAAGACCTAAATAGACATTTCTCCAAAGAAGATATACGGTGGCCAAGAAGCACATGAAAATGGCTTAACATCACTAATTATTAGAGCAATGCAAATCAAAACTACAATGAGGTATCACCTCACACCAGTTAGAATTGGTTCATCAGAAAATCTACAAACAACAAATGCTGGAGAGGGTGTGGAGAAAAGGGAATCCTCTTGCACTGTTGGTGGGAATGTAAGCTGATACTGCCACTATGGAGAACAGTATGGAGGTTCCTTAAAAAACTAAAAATAGAATTACCATATTTTCCAGCAATCCCACTACTGGGCATATACCCAGAGAAAACCATAATTCAAAAAGACACATGCACCCCAGTGTTCATTGCAGCACCGTTTACAATAGCCAGGTTATGGAAACAACCTAAATGCCCATCGACAGGCGAATGGATAAAGAAAATGTGGTACATATATACAATGGAATATTACTCATCTATAAAAAGGAACGAAATTGGGTCATTTGTTGATACATGGATGATCTAGAAACTGTCATACAGAGTGAAATAAGTCAGAAAGAGAAAAACAAATATTGTATATTACCGCATGTATGTGGAACGTAGAAAAATGGTACAGATGAACCGCTTTGCAGGGCAGAAATTGAGACACAGATTTGGAGAACAAACATATGGACACCATGGGGGGAAATCCGTGGGGGGTGGGGGTGGGGATGTGATGAATTGGGCGATTGGGATTTACACTGGTGGGAATGTATACACTGCTGTGTATAAAACTGATGACTAATACGAACCTGCTGCATTAATAAAAAAATAGAGAAAACCTAAAAAAAAAAATGATGAGAGTGGGTTAGGGATTGTATAAGCTGTACAGTGGTTCTCACACTGTGGTCCATAAGCCACTGGGGTCCCTGAGACCCCTGCAAGGGGTCTGCAGGTCAAAACTATATTCATTATAATAATAATGCGTGGGTACAGCGTTCATTCAAAATGTACAATAGGCCAACACATTTTAATATAACAGAGTACAAAAAGTTCATTGATTTTTTAAAAATTTATTTTATTTTATTTTTGGCTGCATTGGGTCTTTGTTGCTGCATGCGGGCTTTCTCTAGTTGCAGCGAGCGGGGGCTCTTCTTTGTTGCAGTGCACCGGCTTATCATTGTGGTGGCTCTTCTTGTTGCAGAGCACGGGGTCTAGGTGCGGCATGGGCTTCAGTAGTTGTGGTGCACAGTCTCAGTAGTTGTGGCTCACGGGCTCCAGAGCGCAGGCTCAGTAGTTGTGGTGCACGCGTTTAGTTGCTCCATGGCATGTGGGATCCTCCCAGACCAGGGCTCGATCCCGTGTCCTTGCATTGGCAGGCAGATTCTTAACCACTGTGCCACCAGGGAAGTCCCAGTTCATTGATATTTAGATTCAACATTGCAACTGACCTTTAAGAACCCACCACTTGTTGAGTTTTGGTGTAGTTTCAAAGGAAAATATTCATAATTACCTGCAACGGTTGTTGAAATACTTCTCCACTTTTAGCAGGTTCTGTTAATTAGTTCTTCTGGTATTTACTATTATAAGTTTAAGTAATAAAATTGTACTACCTGAAAAAAAAATTTTAGTTGTTTTATCATGGATTTTTTCACATACTTTTTTTTTTTTTTTTTTTTTGGCGGTACACGGGCCTCTCACTGTTGTGGCCTCTCGCGTTGCGGAGCACAGGCTCCGGACGTGCAGGCTCAGCAGCCATGGCTCACAGGCCCAGCCGCTCCGCAGCATGTGGGATCTTCCCGGACTGGGGCACGAACCCGTGTCCCCTGCATCGGCAGGTGGACCCTCAACCACTGCGCCACCAGGGAAGCCCCACATTAATTTTTATCTTTATAAATATTACATTAAAATATTTACCTTGGTTACTGAGATTCTTGGCACCCCTTTAAGTTTTGCACCCTATTCCTGGCTTCCCGGGACATCTCTTTCTGGAAGTTGATTTTGTTCACCAAATAAAACTAGGCAAGTCAATGTCCCAGTAGTTTGCTTTCTCAACTAAACAGAGGTCAAATAAAATGTAGATGTGCTCAGGATTTACTCTTGGCTGGGGATTGTACGAGGTAGTGACAACAAAGCGTTTCCCTTTTTTTTGTTGTTTCAGACTTTTTTTAATGTAAAATACACATAACAAAATTTACCATCTTAACCATTTTTAAGTGTATAGTTCAGTGGTATTAAATATATTCATAATTTTGTGCAAACATCACCACCATCCACCTTCATTAGTCTTTTCATCTTGTAAAATTGAAACTCTCTACCCATTAAACACTAACTCCCCATTCCCCACTCTTTCCAGACTCTGGCAACCACTATTCTACTTTCTGGCTCTATATTTTTGACTACTCTAAGAGTCTCATATAAATGGAATCAAATAGTATTTGATTTTTGGGCACTGGCTTATTTCACTTGACATAATGTCCTCAAGGTTCATCTTCATCCATGCTGTGGCATATATCAGAATTTCCTTCCTTTTTAAGGCTGATTAATATTCCATTGTATGTATATACCACGTTTTGGTTATTCATTCATCATTGGACACTTGGCTTGCTTCCATGTTTTAGCTAATGTGAATAATGAACATGGGTGTACAAAAATCTACCAGATCTTTTTTTCAGTTCTTTTGGGTATATACACAGTAGTAGAATTGCTGGATCATATAGCAATTCTATTTTAATTTTTGAGGAACCACCTTATTGTTTTCCACAGTGGCTTCACCATGTTACTTTCCTGCCAATAGTGCATAAGATTTCCAATTTCTCCAAATCCTCAACAACACTGTTATTTTCTGTTTTTTTTTCATAGTTGCCTTCCTAATGGATGTGAGGTGATATCTTACTGTACTTTTGATTTGCCTTTCCCTAAAAATTAGTGACGTTGAACATCTTTTCATGTGCTTTGAAGAAATGTCTATTCAAGGCCCTTGCCCATTTTTAAATCAGTTTATTTTTGTGTTGTTCAGTTCTCAGTGATCTCTACATATTCTGGATGTCGATCACTTATCAGGTATATGATTTGCAGCCACTCTTTCCCATTTGGTGGGTTGCCTTTTTATTCTGTTAATATTGTCTTTTGATGTACAAAATTAAAAAACTTTCATCCAGTCCAATTTGTCTATTTTTTCTTTTGTTGTTTGGGCTTTTGGTGTCATATCCAAGAAATCATTGCCAAATCCAATGCCATGAAGACTTTGCCCTATGTCTTCTTCTAAGAGTTTTATATTTTTAGGTCTTACATTTAGGTCTTTGATTTTTTTGAGTTAATTTTTCTATATAGTGTCAGGTAAGGGTCCACCTTCATTCTTTTGCATGTGGATATTCAGTTTCCCCAGTACCATTGATAAAAAGACAGTCTTTTCCCCATTGAATGGTCTTTGCACCCTTGTCAAAAATCATCTGATCATAGGTGTGAGGGATTATTTCTGAACTTTCTATTCTATTCAATTCATCCATATGTTTGTATTTATAACGGTACCACTTTTTTTTTTTTTTGATTACTGTAGCTTTGTGGGGAGTTTTAAAATCAGGAAATGTAGTCCTCCGGTTTTGTTCTTCTTTTTCAAGATTGTTTTGGCTATTCAGGGTCCCTCAAGATACCATTTGAACTTTAGGATGGGTTTTTCATTTCTGCAAAGAACATATTGGGATTTTGATAGGGATTGCATTGAATCTGTAGATTGGTTGTGTTACTGAATAGGTTGCCTGGACTTGCCCCACGGTCCTAGCCTGGGCTGAGACCCCTTGTCTCAGGCAGGGAGGTTCTTTTTCTGCTCAGATTGCCACAGTTAATAACAAAACCAGTGTTGAGACTAGAACAGCACAAGCTTTATTCAATGGCCAAAGAATGGAGAAATAGGAACTTAGTTTGCAAATCAATTTCTCAACCCAATTCAAGTGGAGACACCATATGTATAGGAGGGTCAAAGTAAAAGGGAGGGATTTGGAAAGAATGGGAGGAATATTCATGACTTATCCGAGAACAGAGGTGTGGTTTGAACCCAGAATGCAACACTACTTTTTGTCTTTATACTGGCTTTTCAGGTTGTTGTCATGGCAATTGTCAACTGTCATGGCACTGGCGGGTGCGTCATTCAGCATGCTAATGTATTACAATAAGCGTATAATGAGGCTCAAAGTCTACTGGACGTCAAGTCTTCCGCCATCTTGGGCCTAGTTTGTTCCAACCAGTTCTTGTTTTTCTCTTTGCAGCTTCCTCCTAAAACTTAGATAAGAGCAATTGGTTTCCATTCGAGGGAGGGGCAGGGGTATGATTCTGGGGCAACAGCCTTGGTAACAGTTGGGTGGTATTGACACATCGTAACAATATTAAGTCTTCTAATACATGAACATGGGCTGTGTTTCCATTTCTTTATATGATTTTCAGTTTCTTTCAGCAATGTTTTGTATTTCCATTGTACAAGTCTTTCACCTCCTTAGTTAATTCATAAATATTTTATTCTATTAATTCTCTTATAGATAGAATTGTTTATTGTAATTACGTTTTCAGATTGTTAGTGTGTAGAAATGCAACTAGTTTTTGTGTGCAGACTTTATATACTGCTATTTTGCTGAACTCATTTATTAGTTCTAACGGTTTTTTTTTTTCATCTTTAAGGTGTTCTACATATACGATCATATTGAAAAAGGCGGGGAGGGGGCAGGGCACAAACTTGAAAAGAATGACATAGCCATAGGACATGACAAAGACTACTTAGAACCAACTGGGTCCAAGATGGCAGAAGATTTGACGTCCAGTAGACCTTGAGCCTCATTATATGCTCATTGTAATACATTAGCATGATAAATGACACACCCACCAGCACCATGACAGTTCTGAGGCTAACCATAAAAAGCCAAAAAGTAGGCAGTGGCCCAATTCCTGGAAATCTCCGCCCCTTCCCCAAAATAATGGGAATGATCCTCCCACTCATTAGCCTATGAAATTACCCAGCCCATGAAAACTAACCACACCATATTTCAGGGCCACTCTCACTTTCTGAGATGGCCCACACTCTGTGGAGTGTGTTGCTCTCTAAATAAATCAACTTCTTACCTATCACTTTGTCTCTCAGTGAATTCTTTCTTCAATGAGACATCAAGAACCTGAGTTTCATTAAGTCCTGAGACCAGGTGTGTAATCTCAGTTAAAAGACTGTGGGTTCAAGTCCCAATCTGAGTTGCACAGTTTCAATATCATCTGTGAACAGACATAATTTTACTCCCTCCTTTCCAATTTGAATGTCTTTTCTTCTTGCCTAATTGCTCAGATTAGAATTTCTAGTACAGTGTTGAATGAACGTGGTAAAAGCAGGCATCCTTGCCTTGTTCTTGACTTAGAAGAAAAGCTTTCGGTCTTTCATCACTGAGTATTATGGGCTGCACCTGACAGGCCTGCAAGCCCTGTACTTGCCCAGCCTCAAGACAGAAGAAAGAGCCCCGAGTCAGCAAGAGACATCAATGGTTTAATGGATAGGGAGAATCTTACATGTCTGAAGCAAGGTCCTGGAGTGACACCCCACTGTGTGTGCCCAGAAGGCAGGCAGGAAATGGTAGTAGTCTTTGCTACCTAGGAAAGAGGGAGGTTTCCAGTTATAGGGGGAATTCATGTCAAGGTTACCAGGGAAACCAGCAGAGGGGCACACCCCTTTGATAGACTATCATAATGGAGATAGTTCTGTTCTAAAGATTAGAACAATTACTTAGCTTTTCTGGGGGCAAGTATGTAGGCATTTACTGATTAGGCTCTATAATTAAGAGGGAAAGTCAGTCAGGTGACTAGGTGAGGCAAGGACTGGTCAAGCAGGAGATGTACAGAGAGCAAGAGAACAGCCATCACGAGTGCCCTGATCATACAAGTTTGATGTTTGCTGTGGGTTTTTCATATATGGCTTTTATTATGCTGAGGTAGGTTCCTTCTATTCCTAGTTTGTTGAGTGTGTTCATCATGAAAGTACATTGAATTTTCTCTAATGCTTTTTCTACATTGAGATGATCATGAGGGTCTTTCACCTTTTTTTCTGTTAATGTGGTGTATTACACTGACCAATTTTTGTATGTTGAACTCTCATTGCTTTCTAGTAATAAATCCCTTTTGTTATGGTGTGCAATTCCTTTAATATGCTGAATTCAGTTTGCTGAAATTTTGCTAAGGATTTTTGCATGAATGTTCATAAAGAATATTGTTCTGTAGGTCTTTGTTGTTGTTTTAGTGTCTTTTCCTGACTTTGCTATCAGGGTAATGCTGGACTCATAAAATAAATGAGTAGGAAGTATTCAATTTGGTGGAAAAGTGTTTTTTTTAATATTTATTTATTTATTTGGCTGCTTTGGGTCTTCGTTGCAGCATGCGCGATCTTCATTGTGGCATGAGGGATCATTCGGTGTGGCACGCAGGCTTCTCTCTAGTTGTGGCACGCAGGCTCCAGAGTGCGCGGGCTCAGTAGTTGTGGCATGAGGGCTTAGTTGCCCCGTGGCATGTGGGATCTTAGTTCCCCGACCAGGCATCGAACCTGCATCCCCTGCAGTGAAAGGCAATTCTTAACCACTGGCCCGTGAGGAGAGTCCCTGTGGAAAAGTTTGAGAAGAAATGTTATTAGTTCTGTAAATATTTGGTAGAATTCACCATGAAGTCATCGGGATCAGGGCTTTTCTTAGTTGAGAGACATTTGCTTATTGATCAGTCTCCTTGGTTACAGGTCTATTCACGTTTTCTATTTCTTTATGATTTAGTTTTGGTAGCTTTTATGTTTCTAGAAATTTTTACATTTCATCTTGGTTCTCCAATTTGTAGGCATACAGTTGTTCATAGTACTCTTATAATCCATTTTATTTCTGTAGAATCAGTAGTAATATCCCCATTTTCATTTCATTTTAGTAACTTGAGCCTTCTTTTTTAAAAAAATATTTATTTATTTGGCTGTGCCAGGTCTTAGTTGTGGCACACAGGATCTTTGATCTTCACTGCGGCATGTGGGATCTTTTTAGTTGCAGCATGTGGGATCTTTAGTTGTGGCATGTGAACTTAGTTGTGGCATGTGAGATCCAGTTCCCTGACCAGGGATGGAACCCGGGCCCCCTGCATTGGGAGGGTAGAGTCTTAGCCACTGGACCACCAGGGAAGTCCCTAGCCTTCTTTTTTCCTTAGTTCATCTAGCTCCAGCTTTGTCAACTTTGTGGATCTTTTCAAAGAACTAAGCTTTCAGTTTTACCAATTTTTTCCAGTTTTTCTATTCTCTATTTTACTTATCTTTCCTCTAGTCTTTTTTTTTTTTTGACCACACCATGTGTGGCTTGCAGAATCTTAGTTCTCCAACCAGGGATTGAACCTGGGCCCTTGCAACCAAGTGGGGCCCTATGGGGCTCCTGGGCACAGAGGCCTTTTTGCCCCCCATTTCTTGTAGGCAAGACTCTAGCCTCCATGACCTTCCCTGAGTTCCAAAGGGCTGCTAATCAAGGAAGGAGCCAAGAAACCACCTGAGGCAAGATTAAAGGGACCAGAGAAGCTCATCAAGATTAGGAGACCACCTGAGATTAAGGGAGTACAAGCCCTGCACACACCCTAATCTTGTCAGCAACCCCACCCTTGAATTATTGCTATAAAACTCCTCATCAAATCCTCCTGGGTTGGGACACATGGTTTTCGAGGGCAGGAGCCCTCTGTTTTCACGTTTGCCTGGCAAAGCAATAAAGCTATTCATTTCTACTTCACCCAAAACGCTGTCTACGAGATTTGATTCTGCACTGGTGTACAGAGGCTGAGATTTCAGCATCACCCTCGGCAGTGAAATAATTGAGTCCTAACCACTGGACTGCCAAGGAATTAATTCCCTCTCTAGTCTTTATTCATTCCTTCTTATATTTGGGTTTAATTTGTTCTTTTTCTAGATCTTTAAGTTGTGATGTTAGTTGATTTAACATCTTTCTTTTAAAAAAAAATTTATTTATTTGGCTGTGCCAGGTCTCAGTTGTGGCGTGCAGGATCTTTTAGTTGTGGCATGCGGAATCTCTTAGTTGCGGCATGCGGGATTTAGTTCCCTGACCAGGGATTGAACCCAGGCCCCCTGCATTGGGAGCACAGAGTCTTAACTGCTGCACCACTAGGGAAGTCCCAACATTTTTGTTTTTTAATATAAGCATTTACAGCTGTACATTTTCCCCTTAGCACTGTTTTTGCTGCATCCCATAAGTTTTCGTATGTTGTATTTTCATTTGTCTCTAAATCTTTTCTAATTTCCCTTGTGATTTCTTCTTTCATCGAATAGTGGTTTCAGAATGTGTTGTTTAATTTTCACAAATTTTGTGAATTTTCCAGCTTTTTTCTGTTACTGATTTCTAACTTCATCTCAATGTGGTCAGAGAAGATACTTTGTGTGATGTCTATCTTTTAAAGTCTGTTAAGGAGAATGATGTCATCATCATGGCAGAATAAGAGTTTTCTACCATCTGTCTTCCAAAGAACACTGATTTAGACAATCACCCATGGGTGAGAAGGCTTTTGTGGACATCCAAGAGGCCAGTGGATAGGTTTGTGCATACCAATGGAGAGGGGGAAAAAAATCTGAGATTGGATGCACTGAAGAAGATAGTGGAACAGTTTCACTTTACTCACGTCACTCTTCTCCGGAGGCACAGTCCAGCACAAAGAGAACTTCCTGGCCTATGATTTCTCCCTCAGGGGAAAGTGAGAGTGTGTGATTGTGTGCTTGGCTTCCCCAGCTGTGTGGGATGCTGCCAAAGAGATCCACTTCTTTCTCACCCCATCCAGAATACTGAAGCATGCCATGCAACTGGGGGGTGGGGGCGGCTGGGAGAGCAGCTGATAGGGCTAATTACTAACATGAATGCATATGAGAATATATATCACACTGATAAAGGTATTTAGTTAAATTCAGAATACTCTAATACCATAATATGGTGATGTATTAACCAGTTAACTCTAGTATAAATATTAAAGGACAGGGCTTCCCTGGTGGCGCAGTGGTTGAGAGTCCGCCTGCTGATGCAGGGGACACGGGTTTGTGCCCGGTCTGGGAAGATCCCACATGCCGCAGAGTGGCTGAGCCCGTGAGCCATGGCCGCTGAGCCTGCGCATCCGGAGCCTGTGCTCGGCAACGGGAGAGGCCACAGCAGTGAGAGGCCTGCGTATCGCAAAAAAAAAAAAAAAAAAAAAAGGACAAAAGTATTAAAAATAACAATAGCTACAATAATTTATTAATGGATACACAATATAAAAAGGGGTAAACTGTGACATCAAGAACAAAAAATAGGACAGGGGAGTAAAAAGTAATAAAGTTAATGTATATATCAGCACCCACAAACTGGAGGCTGCCCAGTGGCCCAGCCACATCACACATCTAAACCTAAGTCAGCCTGCACTTAACAGGAAACACCTGTCAAGGATACCCAACACCCCCCCCCCCCCATCACAATCCTCCAACTCAGCTTTAGCTAGCTTACCTTACCTTAGAAAATAGGACCTCCTAGCCAACCATGCATTTCTGAGTTGCCTCTTTTAATACTCTATAAAACTCATTCTTACCCAAAATCCCTTAGGAAGAGTGTTCCACTGCTTGTGAAGATTGTGCACTTTCAATCCATGAATTGCTTTCCCTTGAATAAAAGGCATTAAACTCATTGTTAAATTGTTTTAGTTTTGTCATTTGACAAAGGGTTGAGTCTTTGTGTGCTACAATTCTGATCACACTTCCAATTGGGGGTTCACTCCACCAAGCAATTCTCCAACACCAGCTGGGTTCAGAATTCAACTCAATTCTGACACACTGTTACCAAACTCAAGTTCGTGTGTCAGACACACTGTGAGGCCAAACAAACTGAAACATTGGAGGTTGGAGCAGAGAAAGGTTTTTTTGCAGGGCCAAGCAAGGAGAATGAGTGGCTCATGCTCAAAAACCCCAAACTCTGGTGGTTTTGAGGGAGAAGTTTTTATTAAATTTGGCAAAACTTGGGGTGACTGCTGCAAGGTGTGTGTCTTTCTTCTGATTGGTTGGTGGTGAGGTAACAGGGTGGTGCTCCAGGAATCTTGTGCTCAGCCTGAAGTTACCATCCTCCACCTGGGTGGGGGCCTTAGTTCCTGCAGAACTCAAAAGATGTTATGTATGTTCCTTAAGGAGGAGCCAGAACCCTGCCCCAAGGCTGTATTATTGTTTCTTGACTGCTTCTCCTTTGTTTCTGCATCCCCCTCCTTTCCCTCATTAGCAACTGTTTGAATCTGCCTTTTGGAACTCAGGGAAGGTCAAGGAGGCTGAATGAAGTCTATCTCTCACAAACAAGAAATGGAGGGACACAGAAAGAGGATTTGTACCAGGGAGGGCCCCACAGGGTTCTGCTGCTGTTTCATATCTCCCAGGTGATAGCATCAGATCTCACAGATTAAGGGCTCAGTCCTACAAGACTCCCCCCATGCCTTCAGACGTCAGTTGCAAGACCAGGTTGTCACCTGTGCTTCTGACTGACTGGCTATAGATTGGAGGTTCCAACAGCCTCCTCCTTGGCTTTGATTAATTTGCTAGAGCAGCTCACAGAACTCAGAGAAACATTTTTCTTAGCAGATTACTGGTTTATTGTAAAAGGATATAACTCAGGAACATCCAGATAAAAGAGATGCACAGGAGGGAATTCCTGGCGGTCCAGTGGTTAGGACTCCATGCTTTCACTGCTGAGGGCCTGGGTTCAATCCCTGGTCAGGGAACTAAGATCCTGCAAGCTGCGCAGCACAGACAAAAAAAAAAAAAAAAAAAAAAAGACACACACACAAAGGACAAAAGGATATGGGGAAAGGGCATGGAGCTTCCATGCCCCCTCTGAGCACCACTGTCCCCAGATCTCCATGTGTTCACCAACCCAGAACCTCTCTGAAGCTACCCTTTCGGATTTTTTGGCAGCTTTATTGTATAGGCATAGTTGATTAAATCATTGGCAATTGGTGGTTGAGTCAACCTCCAGCTCCTCCCTCTCCCTTGAGGTCAGAGGGATGGGACTGGAAAGTACCAACCCTCTAATCACCTGTTCGTTTCTTCAGGCAACAAGCCCCCATCCTTAGATGCATTTCAAAAGTCGGCTCATTAACATAACAAGAGACACCTTTCATCACAGGCGCCTCCCAGGGTTTTAGGAGCTCTGACAGAAAAGGGGTGAAAGAGTTTTTTTTTTTTTAACATCTTTATTGGAGTGTAATTGCTTTACAATGGTGTGTTAGTTTCTGCTTTTTAACAAAGTGAATCAGTTATACATATACATATATCCCTATATCTCTTCCCTCTTGCATCTCCCTCCCTTCCACCCTCCCTATCCCACCCCCTAGGTGGTCACAAAGCACCGAGCTGATCTCCCTGTGCTAGGCGGTTGCTTCCCACTAGCTATCTATTTTACGTTTGGTAGTGTATATATGTCCATGCCACTCTCTCACTTTGTTCTAGCTTACCCTTCCCCCTCCCTGTATCCTCAAGTCGATTCTCTAGTAGGTCTGTGTCTTTATTCCTGTCTTGCCCCTAGGTTCTTCACAACATTTTTTTTTTTTTTAGATTCCATATATATGTGTTAGCATGGAATATTACTCAGCCATAAAAAGAAGTGAAATTGAGTTATTTGTAGTGAGGTGGATGGACCTAGAGTCTGTCATACAGAGTGAAGTAAGTCAGAAAGAGAAAAACAAATACCGAAGACAGTTTTTATTACAAATCACATCACATACAAATTCGAAGTTATCAGCTTAACATAGACTGTAATATCTATAAGTTGTTTTGTGTAAGCCTCATGGTAACCACAAAGGAAAAACCTACAGTAGATACACAAAGGATGAAGAGAAGGGAATCAAAACATACCACTACAGAAAATCATCAATTCACAAAGACAGCAAGAGAGGAAGAAAGGAACAAGGGAACGACAAACAGCCAGAAAACAGTAAGATGGCATTTGTAAATCCTTACCTATCAATATTTACTTTAAGTGCACTGGATTAAATTCTCCCATTAAAAGACATAGAGTGGCTTAATGGGTAAGAAAATAAGAGCGAACTATACGTTGCCTACAAGACTCCTCAGTCCAGCTGTAAGGACACACAGAGGCTCAACATGAAGGGATAGAAAAAGATATTCCATGAAAATGGCAACCAAGAGAGCAAGGGTAGCTACATTTATGTCAGACAAAATAGACTTTAAGTTAAAAGCTGTAACAAAAATATCATTATATAATGTTAATGGAGTCAATGAAATTCCAAAATGGTTACCTCAGTCAGATTCTGCCAGGGCAACTGTCTCTCTCTAGCTGGGGAGATGAATTCCCAGCACTTCCTACTCCTCCATCTAATGAAAGTCCTCTAGCAAAATCGTTTGAACTTGTTAGACCCAAACCTAATGTATCCATACAGGTTGCTCTAGCTCTCACTACTCCTAGGTGTCTGGCAGCCCACTGGTCTGGCAGGGTGGCTTTTATTTTGGGGATCTGAGGAAGCACTGGACCATCAGCGCAGGCAGATTTCAGACTGAGGAGTCTTCTAAGAATTAAATAAGTTTTCATAGAGCTTTTTCTGGGAGCATTCGCTGAGCACCAGCCTCTGGAAAGGACCTGCCTTTCTGGGTCATATCCTGGGAGGGGCAAAAAGGCATGAAAACAGCACCACTCTGCAGTCGTCAAAGGAACAATGGGCAGCACACTGGCAGACCCCAGTGAGAACCCAATGCCTAGGTGCACTATCCCCAGGAGCTGGGGGTGTCAGATCCCCCTGCTTACCCAGAGCCCACTGAGTCCTCAGTCTTGACCCCACCATGGATTCTTACTTTTGCTTCCAGGCCAAGAGCCAGTGTGAGGAAACCCACACCAGGAGACTGCAGGGTGTGCTATATCATCGTACATTTGCTCAGTGCCAGGTCAAGTCATGCAAAGTGTCCACTCGAGAAAGAAGTTTTATTTGCAGTGTCTACCGAAAAAAAAACATACAACCTAAAAGTTGAGAATTAAGTTTTGTTTGGTGGACTTACTGAGGACCTAAGCCTGGGAGACAGGCTCTCAGATAGCTCTGAGGAACTATTCTGAAGAGGTAAGGGAGGAGCCAGGATATACAGCAGTTTTGCAAAACAAACAAACAAACACAAACCCTCTGCCCCCCCACCTAGGTAGCCAAACATCAAAAGATTACTGCTAATTAAAGAAAAAACAGACATCTCAAGTTAATGAATTTAATGCTTTTCTCTATAAGGGAAGATGCAAGAGTCTGGGCTTAATGAAATCATTCTTTTGATATGCATCTTAACTATCTAGAGCCAGTATCCTGTTTTTCTCCATCCTGAATCCTCCGCAGGGTGCACCGCTGGGGGTGGCCGCAGAGGCTGATGGCTTGATGGCCACAACATCCTTTGTTTACTGACATGGCAGGCAACGTTCTTTGTTCACAGCTGAGAATAGGTGAAGGCAAGTGTACAGTTTGATGGTCTGTGTGTAAGGACTGCATATGTTGGCATCTGTGCTCGGGTCCTCTGCCAGAATGATTCTGGGAATCATAATGAATGAGTTATGGGGAGGTGGCTGGGAGGTAGCCAGCCCCTTCTGGGGCGTGAATTTAGAATACAATGGCCCAGGTGAGGCTGGGAGCAATCAGTGAGAGTGGTTGTCCTCAGCTGAATACAGATGCTTGGTAATCTTCAGGCCTGCAGTGCATCATGCCTTCTGCTGGAGGGTGCTGGAAGACGGGCTGAACTGCGTCAGGCTCTTTAGTCCAGGTAGGGGTCAGTAGGTGAACTAGCGTGGACTGGCCTACCCACGCAGAGGTCCGGCGCATGGTAGCTGTGCAAATGGCCTGTGGAGGCGCAGCCTCTACCCTGATGGATGTATGGGAAGAGCTCCGTGTGTGTGTGTGGTGGTGGGGTGAGGGGGCGCACATACATCAGTGGTTGTAGGCTACAGGGTATTGAAGTAAACGAACAACTGAGCACTAGGAAAGATAGTCCCAGATTTCTCAGTACTTGAGGATGCAGATGATGAGCCCTCCTGCTTCAGCCGTATCCAGCAGAAAGCCCTCTGGGTGGACTAGACCCATGGGATGGGGCTGAGGCTTTCCAAACCTGAGCAAACCCTGAAATCCCCAGACCTGGGTAGCTCTTCCTGCACTTTTGATTTTGAGCTTCCATACCATCCATGTTCACAGGCAGCTTTGAACTCCAAAGTGCAGAGGAAAGAGGCCTGGAGAAGGGGGTCCATTTGGTGAGGGGGGACAGGTCTAAAAGGCCTGAGCTGTGGTGGTCATTGCTCTGGCCCAGGTCCCAGGCCTTGAGGGAATGCTGAGAAGTAGGGGTAACCCAGGATGACATGACTCAGAATTTGGCAGGTGGTTCCTATGACCAAGAACAGCACCAAGAACAACTGTGCTGAGGTGCCGGTAAACATTTCGAAAGAGGATGTTGCAAAGCCTGTTTTCTGGGCCCTTTCCAAGTAAGACGGGGATTTTTTATTCTCCTGTGGAGGTGTATTTGATGCTTGTCCTTGGGGTGTGACCTCTAGAGACTCCTTGTGTGCCTCAGAGTGGGACTGGGAGTAACCCCGACATTCACTGAGGTTCTTCTGGCCTTTGTCAGTCTCCCCTTGCTGGCACCAAAGGGACTGACTGTAAGGGATGGAAGAGCAGGGAAGAGTGTGTGGAGCGTGTGCCCCACAGTCAGGAACCAGGAATCTCACTGGGTTCTGCGTTTTCTGTGACATTCTTTGGGGAGGGCTCCTAGCAAAGATTGGTATGATAATTTCCTCTAATGGCTCTTATGATCTTCTGTCTTGATGATTATGTTTAGGAGAGAAACTTAATTGGTTAACTGATGCAACCCAGCACATTAATTCTTTTTATGAAAGTCCCTTGGGATGGGGTCTTCTCCCTGGGACTCTCTTAACATCAGAAACTCACAGTCCTTTCTCTTTCATCCTGTAAATCAATGTCACTGCCCAGAAGAGAGCCTGCAACACTGCCACTTGCATGACCCTGGCCACCTGTTGGCCAGTCACTGAGCAGTTGGGGTGGGGAGGGTGAAGAGCAACTTTGTGCCCACCAATATGGGCGCCAAGGTCTTCAGCTGGCACTGCAGGGGCCTTCAGACTTGAGTGGTTAGACACCTCAGGAAGAAGTGACTTGTCTAATGGTCATGGAGAAGAGACAAGTTAAATCAGGGTAGAGGCCCATATTCTGAGCCCACTAGATGTGTGTTGTAGGGAGAGGAGATGGGCAAGTCTGACTTTCCTCTATGATTCTGAGTTCATCCATCTAAGACATTTCAGTGAAGCTAATTTAAAACATAGATCATTTAAAAAATAATTGCAGTCATTCAGGCTGTGCAACATGATCTTTGATTACACATTCATCCTTTTCTTCTAGGTCATGGTGAAATGAACTTGCCACTTCTTTTGATTTACAAGGAAAGTATTGTAAATTAGAAAACTTTTGTGGAAAATATGCACATTATACTTTTTGATATTGAAAAGTATCTTTTTGCTCTAAAGCAGTATGCAAAATAAGCTCATTCCAGTTCTTTCCATGCATCTACCCATTTTTAAAATAAACTTTTTATTTTGGAATAATTTTAGATTCACAGCGAAGTTACAAAGATAGTACAGAGAGTTCCTATGTACTTTTCACCCCCTTTTGCCTAGTTTTGCATCTTACATAACCAAGTTACATTAGTCAAAACTAAGATATTAAGGTTGATATGTTACTATTAACTAAACTGTACACATTTTTCAAATTTCACCAGTTTTTTCACTAATGTCCTTTTTCTGTCCCAAGATGCAATCCAGGATACCACATTACATTTTGTCATCTTGTTTCCTTAGTCTCCTCTGGTCTGTGAGTTTCTTTCTTCCTCTCTCCTTCCCTCTTTCTTTCCTCCCTCCCTCTCTCCCTCCCTTCTTTCTTTCTTTTCCTTTCTTTCCTTTCTTTCTTTCTTTCTTTCTTTCTTTCTTTCTTTCTTTCTTTCTTTCTTTCTTTCTTTCTTTCTTTCTTTCTTTCTTTTTCTTTCTTTCTCTTTCTTTCTTTCTTTCCTTCCTTCCTTCCTTCCTTTCTTTTCTTTCTTTCTTTTTATTAAATTGCCAATCATTTGCTTCAGTTTTGATTGGCTTTTAAGTCCATATGTTATTTTTTTTTAATCACTTTTTATTGGAGTATAGTTGGTTTACAGTGTTGCGGACAGTTCTTTCTTTTTTTTTTTTTTTTTAGGCATTTGTTTTCATTTTGTCTTTTTTAAGTGACCTTGAGAATTTTGAAGAGTTCTAGTCGATATTTTATAGAATGCCTCTAAATTTGGATTTGTCTAATGCTTTCCTCATGTTTATATTGGAGCTTTAGGATTTGGGGAAGAATATCACAAAAGTGGAGTGCTGTTCTCATCAAATCAGGGTATGTACTATCAACATGAGCTATCACTAGTACGTTAAGCTTGATTACTTCGTCCCAGTAGTGTCTCCCAGGTCTCTCCACTGTAAAGTTACTGTTTTTCGCTTTCCATATTGTGTTCTTCGGAAGTCCAGCTCACACAAAAGGAGGGATATTATGCTCCATCTCCTAGAGGGGGTAGTTATTGAGCAGAACACTGTGTACCAGTGACCAATCCCAGGGCAGGACTCCAACTAAAAAGAATAGCAAAGATCATCACAATGCCAGCCACCAGGAATAAAAGTCCAGACACTTCTGCCCACTGCAGCTGCGTATCAGAGTCACCAAGGAAAACACAACGCAGTCAAGCACTGGACAAACAACGCTTTACTCACAGAGAAGAGACCAAACAAGATCAGCTCCAATACTGTGCGTTGGTCCCTCACGGCTGGTTGGTGCCCCCATCTGACTCAGGGCAACTGGCCTACATGTACCCCTCTCCTGCCACAGAAGAAGGACTCCTCCCCACCTCCCCTATGGAGTCTGAAATACTGAAAACTGGAGGTGTTGGCTATTGATATACATGCTTAAGCAGAACAAAGAAACACTCATTGAGTCTGAGATTGGGAGAATATTCTCACACAGGCAATAAGCCTGGCACGGCTGTGAGGGCTCTTTATCTCTTGTTAAGGAGGTGTTCCAGGCCCAAGGCCCACTCTTAGTGGCCCAGTGGGGGTGGATGGATTGCATGCATGAGACTTCCTTTCCCAACAGTAGTATTTAGATATATTGTTTGGAATTCTTCTTTAAGAAATATTTGTTTCTCCTCTCTATTTATTAAATCATTTATTATTTATGTCAGTATGAACTCATTTACTTTATAATTTAGGTTATAATACAATATTATAGCCCTTATATTGTTGCTCAAATTGTTCCAGCTTTGGCCATTGTGAGCTCTTTCAGTTGGGCTTCTGTGTCCTTTTGGCAAGCCTCCATTTTTCGAGTATTTCCTTACTGTCTGACATTACAATATACTCCAGGTTTATGTTAACTTATTTTCCCTGTCCCAGCCCTAGATTCAGTCCTTTCTGGAAGGAGCCTTGGCTTCTATTATTGAATAATGGTATATACTCATCATATGGTGTTTTTCATTTATTTTGCTAATGTAGGGAATTACATTGAATTTTAATTAATTAATTAATTAATTAATTTATTTATTTCTGGCTGCTCTGGATCTTCCTTGCTGCCTGTGGGCTTTCTCTAGTTGCGACGAGCGGGGGCTAATCTTTATTGTGGTGCTTGGGCTTCTCATTACGGTGGCTTCTCTTGTTGCTGAGCATGGGCTCTCGGCACGTGGGCTTCAGTAGTTGTGGTGCACGGGCTCAGTAGCTGTGTCCCACGGGCTCTAAAGCACAGGCTCAGTAGTGGCACAGGGCTTAGTTGCTCCGTGGCATGTGGGATCTTCCCAGACCAGGGATCGAACCTGTGTCCCCTGCATTGGCAGGCAGATTCTTAACCACCGTGCCACCAGAGAAGTCCCTACATTGAATTTTGAATGTAAAACCAACCTTGCGTTCCTGGAATAAATACCATCTGGTCATGATTATTATTTTTTTTTCCATATTGATTGTTTTTATTTTGATTTTTTGTTTGTTTAGGATTACTGCGTCTACATTCATGAGATATATTTGCCTGTATTTTGCTTTCCTTGTAATGTCCTTATGTGTTTTGGTGGAATTATACCAGGTTCATTAAACGAGTTGGGAAATGTTCATTTTTTTCCTCCAATATAATTTTTCTTTGATTGGTGATATTTCTTCCTTCTTGGAGTAGGAGGGGTTTAAATCATATATTCAAGTTTTTTACCAGATATAGCACTATTCAGATTTTTCATTTTCTCATGTAAATTTTGGTAACTTGTCTTTTTCAAGGAATTTATTTTATCTAAATTATCAAAATTACTCACATAAAATTATTCATAATATCCTCTTATTATCTTTTAATATATGTAGGATCTCTAGTGATATTCCCCTTTTTATTCCTGGTATTAGATATCTTGCTCAGTGTTGCTAGGGGCTTGTAATTATATTAATCTCAAAGAATCAACTTTCGGCTTTTTGATTTTCTCTATTTTCTATCTGCTTTCTATTTCATTACTTTCTATTCTTATCTTTTTTATTTTGTTCCTTCTTCTTTCTTTGTGTTTAATTTATGTTCTCTTTTTCCTAGCTTCTTGAGATGGAAGCTAAGGAAACATTCTCAATCTTTCATTTTTTAAAATATATATATCTACGACTTCCCTGGTGGTCCAGTGGTTAAGACTCCATGCTTCCACTGCAAGGGGCGCAGGCTTGATCCCTGGTCAAGGAACTAACATGCTGCATGGCATGGCCAAAAAAAAAAAAAAAGGTATATATATATATATATATATATATATATATATATATATATATATATATATATATATATATAAAGAGAGAGAGAGAGAGACAGAGAGACAGAGAGAGACAGAGAGACAGAGAGACAGAGACAGAGAGACAGAGAGAGACAGAAACAGAGACAGTGTTTTAATTTTTTTCTATAATCGTTTTCAGCTCTAGTCCACAAATTTTGCTATGCCATATTTTTACTTTCCATTCAAAATATTTTCAGTTTTTCATTATGATTTCTTTTTTGATGCATGGGTTATTTACAGATGCATTGCTTAATTTCCAAATATTTAGGTATTTTCTAATTATTTTTCTTTTTTAATATTTGGAAGGCTTTTAATTTATTTTTTACTTTCTTAAAAATCAAAGTATAGGGCTTCCCTGGTGGCGCAGTGGTTGAGAGTCCGCCTGCCGGTGCAGGGGACATGGGTTTGTGCCCCGGTCCGGGAAGATCCCACATGCCGCGGAGTGGCTAGGCCCGTGATCCATGGCTGTTGAGCCTGCGCGTCCGGAGCCTGTGCTCTGCAACGGGAGAGGCCACAACAGTGAGAGGCCCGCGTACCGCAAAAATAAATAAATACATAAATAAATAATTTAAAAAATCAAAGTATAGTTGATTTACAATGTTGTGTTAATTTCTGCTGTATAGCAAAGTGATTCAGTTATACATAAATATATATACATTCTTTTTTATATTCTTTTCCATTAGGGTTTATCATGGGATATTGAATATAGTTCCCTGTACTATACAGTAGGACCTGTTGTTTATCCATTCTATATGTAATAATTTACATCTGCTAACCACAGCCTCCCACACTATCCTTCCCCCAACCTCCTCCCCCTTGAAAACCACATGTCTGTTCTGTATGTCTGTGAGTCTGTTTCTGTTTTGTAGGTAGGTTCATTTGTGCCATATTTTAGATTTCACATGTAAGTGTTATCATATGGTATCTTTCTCTTTCTGACTTATTATGATAATCTCTAGGTCCATCCATGTTGCTGTAAATGGCATTATTTCATTCTTTTTATGGCTGAGTAGTATTCCATGTGTATATGTACCACATCTTCTTTATCCATTCATCTGTTAATGGGCATTTAGGTTGTTTCCATGTCTTGGCTATTGTGATTAGTGCTGCTATGAACATAGGGGTGCATGTACCTTTTTGAATTACACTATTAGTAGATTTAAGATATAGGATTGTTTTTCTTAGTGTTGAATTTACCTATTTTAAGATCTTGAAATGTCCTTTATCACTAGTAGTACTTCTTACCTTAAAGTTTGCTTATATTAATATTGCCACATAAATGCATTGTGGTTAGTGTTTTCATGGCATATCTTTTCCCATTCTTTTACTTTCACATTTATAAATAGCATATAGTTAGATCTTGTTTTTTTAGACAGTCCTACAATCTTTGTCTTTAATTGGAATATTTAGTCCATTTACATAGTATAATTTCTGATGTAGTTTGTCTACTGTCTTCTCTTTATTTTGCTTTTGTCTCATCTGATCTTTGTTTCTTTTCCTTTTTTTCTTGTTTTGTTTGGTATGAACCAAGTTTGTTTCTTCCTCCCTCCCTCCCTTCCCTTCCCCTTTTCTTCCTTTCTTTATTCTGGTTAACTCTTCTAATAGTATTTTTCTAAAAAATCAACTTTATTGATGTATAATTTATATAAAAGTAAATGCAGTCATTTTATAATTTGACAAGTTTTGACAAATATAGCCACCACTACAATCAAGATATAGATTACTTTCTTAGTCTTAAATGTATTCTCTTGCAGTTAATCCCCAGAACTGTCAATCATTGATCTACTTTCTTTCTGTATAGTTTTGTTTTGCCAGTTTTAGTATTTTACATAAATGGAATCATACAAGATGTACTCTTTTGTGTCTTGTTTCTTTTACAAAGCATAATTATTTTTAGACTCATCAAGTTTGTTGTGTATATTACAGTTCATTCTTTGAAGGCTAGGAATCTTTCCTAGCAATGAATGAGAGTGCCTGTTCTGCTCAGCCTAGACAACAGAGCATGCTGTCAAACTTTGAAATTTTGCTCATCTGATAGGTGAATAATGTTCTCTCAATAGATTTGAATTTGTACCTTTTTCCCTTGTTATGAGTCATGCTAGGAACCTTACATCTGTTAAGGTCCATTTGCATTTCTTTCTCTGAGAATTGTCTATTTCAGCCCATTCTTCTCCAGCATTGTTGGTTTTCTTCTTTATTTTTGAAAATTTTTTTTATTGTAGTATAGTTGATTTACAGTGTTGTGTTAGTTTCAGGTGTACAGCAAGGTGAATCAGTTATACATATAGCCATTCTTTTTTTTTTTTAGATTCTTTTTCCATATAGGCCATTACAGACTATTGAGTAGAGTTCCCTGTGCTATACAGTAGGTTCTTATTAGTTATCTATTTTATATATAGTAGTGTGTATGTGTCAATCCCAGTCTCCCAATTTATCCCTCTCCCTCCCCGATGACCATAAGTTTGTTTTCTACATCCGTGACTCTACTTCTATTTTGTAAATAAGTTCATTTGTACCCTTTTTTTAGATTCCACATATAAATGATATCATATGATATTTGTCTTTCTGTGTCTGACTTACTTCACTCAGTATGACAATCTCTAGGTCCATCCATGTAGCTGCAAATGGCATTATTTTGTCTTTTATGGCTGAGTAATATTCCATTGTATATGTGCCACATCTTCTTTATCCATTCCTCCATCGATGGATGTTTAGGTTGCTTCCATGTCTTAGCTATTGTAAATAGTGCTGCAGTGAACACTGGGGTGCATGTGTCTTTTCAAATTATGTTTTTTTCCAGTTATATGCCCAGGAGTGGGATTGCTGGGTCATATAGTAGTTCTATTTTTAGTTTCTTAAGGAACCTCCATACTGTTCTCCATAGTGGCTGTACCAATTTACATTTCCACCAACAGTGTAGGAGGGTTCCCTTTTCTCCACACCCTCTCCAGCATTTATTGTTTGTAGATTTTTTTGATGATGGCCATTCTGACTGGTGTGAGGTGATACCTCATTGTAGTTTTGATTTGCATTTCTCTAATAATTAGTGATGTTGAGCATCTTTTCATGTGCTTTTTGGCCATCTGTATGTCTTCTTTGGAGAAATGTCTATTTAGATCTTCTGCCCATTTTTTGATTGGGTTATTTGTTTTTTTTGATATTGAGCTGCATGAACTGTGTGTATATTTTGGAGATTAATCCCTTGTCATGTTGCTTTGTTTGCAAATATTTTCTCCCATTCTGAGGGTTGTCTTTTTGTTTTGTGTATGGTTTCCTTTGCTGTGCAAAAGCTTTTAAGTTAAATTAGGTCCCATTTCTTTACTTTTGTTTTTATTTTCATTACTCTAGGAGATGGATCAAAATTCTTTATTTTTAGACACTCTTTATTAAGGATATCAACCCTTTATCTGTGGTGTAAGTTATAAACTTTTCCCTAGTTTTCTGTTTTTTTTAAACCTTGCTTTCATGTTTTTTTTCTTTATGCAAAAGTTTTATTTATATGAGATTAGATAGCTCAGTCTTTTCTCATTGTTTCTGAATTTTTAGTCATAGTAAGGAAAGTTTTTTCTACTTGCAGTTGTAGAGGAATTCTCCTCAGCTTTCCTCTAGTAGTTCTATGGTGTTGTCACTTCTGTTTAGACATTTGATTCATTTGGAGTTTATGGTGTGAGAAATGGATCCAACTTTATCTTTTTCTATTAAGCTATCCACTTATCACAATACCACATTTAAAAAACCTATCTTTTCTCTACTTATTTGAATTATTGCTTTTGTCACACAAATTACCATATGCTGTTGGGTCTATTTTTGTATTTTCTATTTTATATCATTAGACTGTCTGACTATCTGTGCACCAATACTATACTTACTATTTTAGAAGCTCTTAAATATGTTTTTATATTTGATAGGGCGAGCCCCCACTTTGTTCTTTTTTAGGGTTTTTCTGGTTTTTGTTATTTCTTGGTTCTACTAAATTAGCTTTATAATGAACTTGTCTAGCTTGTAAAAAATATATGCTGATATTTTAATTGGAAATTTATAAATTAATTTAGGGAAAACTGACATAGATTTAATGTTAAGTCTTTCAACTCAAGAAAGGAGGAAAATTTCCATTTGTTCAAACCTATGTTGTGGCCTATTAGGCTGTGGCTATTTCTTGTTCTAAGTATTTTAGTTTTCTTTCTTCTTTCTCTCTTTGTTTCTCTTTTCTCTTTCTTTTCTCTATATTTCTTTTGTTTTTCTTCCTATTTTAGATGGATTTTTCTCATCCATTATATCTCTTAACTACCTTTTGTTTAAACTACTATAGGGATTATTGATTTTGTACACTGACTTTACAATTAATTTGTTATTTTATTAAAGCATAGTCTTCTTGTTCTTTTGGATTTCCAGACACTTAATTTTATTATCTGCAAATAGAGATAGGTTTATCTCTTTCTTTACAATTCTTAATCCTCTAATTGCTTCATTTTGTATAGTTGAATTGGTCATAACTTCTAATATGTTGTGTTAAATTTACACTTTTATTTGAATTAATATAGATACTTCATGCTATAATTTGACTCTGGTAACTTCAATAGCTGTATCTCATGGATTCTGAAATGTTGTTTTCACTAATGTTCTTTTTAAAAAAAATTCTCTAATTGTATCTGTATTTGTGCTTTAATCCAAGGGTTGTTTGATAGCATAATTGAAAACTTTTTAGCTGAAAGAGGCTTTAAAACTTTTTGTTATTGAATATCTATTTTTTAATGCATTTCTCTTTTTCTTTGAATTCTAATTATTTTACTACAGTATGCCTTGATGGCAATCATTGTGGGTTGATTTTCCAGAGTATACAGTGTATCTTTTCAATATGTAATTTTGAGTTATCTTTTATTTTGGAATGGTTTTCTTCAATGATTGTTTTCTAGTATTCTGGTGTGTTCAGTTGCTTTGGTTTTCTTCTTTGGAGATTTACACACACACACATACACACTAACAGTTTGCTAATGTTCTGTGTCACTTTCTGTTAAATCCGTTTTGTTTTTTTTTTTTGGCTGTGCCATGCAGCTTAGTTCCCTACCAGGGAATTGAACCCAGCCCCTTGGCAGTGAAAGCACGGAGTCCTAACCACTGGAGTGCCAGAGCATTCCCTTAAATCCTTTGTAATTAAAAATATCCCTCCTTTCCATTTATTCACCAATGTATTACTTCTACTTTAGTCTTCATTTCTAAAGATATATATTTTTTAATTACTAACACATTCCTTGTTTTTGTAAGTTCCATTTTCAAATCTTTTCTTTTCTCTGATAATATTATTTCTGGGTTATTTTGATTCTAATTTAAGTTCTTTTAAACTTCTAGTATTTTCTTAATTTCTTTTAGCTTGTTTGTTTAAAATAGTAGCATACAGTTTTTCTTTATTTTGTGGGCATGTTGTTCTGGCTTGTTTTCATTGCTTGAAGGAATGTTATTCTGATCCTAATTTTCCTTTTTTTCTGATAATAATTTTGAGTGGGTTTGACTACTTTTCTTTTCTATTGCTTATATTATATTTCAACGAGGTGAGTTTGCCTGCGCTAGAAGGGAGGATAGTCAGTGTAGATTTCCTAGCTTAAGGATTTTAGAGCTTCCTCTTCTGCCATTTATTTGAATTGTTAAAAAATGCAGTGCTTTGTGAAAGGGGCTGTCTGTTCCCTTTTCCGTTCCTGTGCCCCTATTTTTCCTGCTCAGTATGGGGCTGTGTCCTAGAAGTGAGACTTGAGCCTGGCATCCAGGTCACCCCAGCACTCTCTGATTTAACGAGGTTGCCTTGCACTCACCTGCAACTGTAGCCTACAAAGTACCTCCTAGGTTAGAATGATGTTCTCTGGGAGATATATCTGCAATGCATATAAAGACAAAGGATTTTTGGTAATATCCAAATCATATGTAATCAATAAGGAAAAGAAAACTACCCCTAATGTGCAGAGGTTAAAAACAGGCAATCTATAGAGGAGGAAACCTGAATGTCAAATAAATATATGAAAAGGTGCTTCATCTCACTGACAATTAAAATATCTCACTGCTAATTAAAATATGAAAATAGAGTTTTATCTGATTCAGCACTAAAGACATTACAATAAATTAATACAATGGTTACCAAAAAAAAGAGTAAAATATTGGTTTTTGTTGAACAGCCATCACCTTGTAATTGTTCTGAAAAAGGAAGCCAGAAAAAAAATCTAATTAGAAGAGATTTTAGTGCTCTCTTTCTGGCCTTTGCTTACACTGTTTCCATATTTCAGAATATATTCTCTATCCACCTCTTTATCTTGCTCATTCTCATGTTAATTGTCATCTCTTTCGGGAAATACCTGACTCCCCTTAGACTAAGATAGATGCCCTACTTTGTGGGTCCTTCTCATTTTATTCTTTCTCCACAATAGCATTTTCTAAACATTACTGTGATGATCAGTTTTATGTATCACCTTGGCTAGGCTATAGTATCCCATTAATCAATCAGACACTAATCTAGGTGTTGCTGTGAAGGTGTTTTATAGATGTGAACAACATCTATAATCAGTTGACTTTATGTAAAGGAAATTATTCTCCATAATTTGAATGGGTTTGATTCAAATAGTTTAAAAGCTTTGAGGGCAGTACTGAAGTTTCCCTGAGAAATAAGAAATTATACCTGTGAGCTGCAGCATCACCTCCTGCTGAGAATTTCCAGACTTCCCTTCCTTATGGCCTGTCCAGTGGATTTTGGACTTTCCTAGCTAGCCTCTGCAACCGTGTAAGTCAATTCCTTGCAACAAATCTCTCTCTGTCTCTCTCTGTCTCTCTCTCTCTGTCTCTCTCTCTGTGTGTGTGTGTGTATATATATATATATATATATATATATATATATATGATATTTGTGCTCTTTCCCTGGTAGAACTCTGCCTGATAAAATTACTCTACCAGGGACTTCCCTTGGTGGTGCAGTGGTTAAGACTCTATGCTCCCAATGCAGGGGGGCCCGGGTTCAATCCCTGGTCCAGGAACTAGATCCCACATGCATGCTACAACTAAGAGTTCACATGCCACAACTAAGGAGCCTGTGAGCCACAACTAAGGAGGCTGCCTGCCGCAACTAAGGCACCCACGTGCTGCAACTAAGGCGCCCACGTGCCGCAACTAAGAAGCCGGCAAGCCGCAACTAAGGAGCCCACCTGCTGCAACTAAGACCCGACACAACCAAATAAATAAATAAATAAATATTTTTTAAAAAAGAAAGGAGGTGAGCATTTCCTTCCCCCCCCAAAAAAAAATTACTATACCAGATTATATAATTATCTGTTTTCTTTTATATCAGACCATAAACACCGTTAAAGCAGGTATGGTGTCTGTCATGTTAACCTTTGTATTTCTAGTGCCTAGGATATAGTATATGTTCAAAAAGGCTGTTAAATGAACAAATGAATTTCCTATTGAGATTGAAGCATATAAGAGGCCCAATGTGCAAATCCTAATACTGCTGTGGGGAACCCTGCTTAGTGCACTGTAGGATTGGAGAAATGGAGAAAGAAAGATCTAAAAGCCTTCTAGATGCTTGTAGGAAGTTCTGATAAATGCCAAACAGTAACAGTTCACTCCTGGGAGAAATCATTCTTTTGGTAAGTCACTGGAGTATCCATCCAGTTTTCAAAGCTGTACCAAACATTGATTCCATGAGGCAGTCATTTCTGTACTAAAAAGGAGGATTCAACCAAATACTACTGGTGTAGTTTAGTGGCAAAGAACTTTAATATTTAAAGAAAATGTAAATATTAATATATCAAGTAACCCTAAATCATATACTCTAGGAGACTTATCCATTTTCATTTCCAACAAAAACATCAAAAATAGAATTTCATCTTATTTGGCATAAAAGATATTACAATAACCTAATATGATAATTGCTAAAGAATGAATCAGAATCTTGGCTTCTATTAAAGAACAGACATTACCTTGTATGTATTTAAAAAAAAAAAAAAAGCCAGAAAAAAACTGTGATGACAAGAGAGAACAACATCAAAACTTTTTAAAAAATGCCAACGATTAAAGGTTAAAACAAAAAAAACCAAAACATGAATAGTGCCCTAAGCCTGTTTTCCAAAAGAGGTCTGAAGGCTTATTACATGAGCTACATCTGATATGATACATCGCATTCCCAGGCCCCACTTTCTGCCAACTGAATCTGAGTCTCCTTGGGTCAGGTCTGAGTATTGAGTAGTTACTAAGCTCCCCAGGTGATTCTGATGCACAACCAGTCTTGTGAACTAATTCTAAACTATCAGAGTCTTCACAAAAGGTCTTTCCTTTCCTTCATCTTACAGGTCAAGTTCAGCTTCCTGCAAGAACCTTTCTGTGGTCTCTTTTACCCACTAGCAAGATTTCTGTGGTTCCTTCTATCTACTAACTTCTTATCTTAATATGGCATTTAATCATATTACATTATAGAACCATGAAATTGAGCTGGAAAAGAATGGAGAAGCAACACAGTGTTTTAGTTCTCCTCACATTGTCTCTTTATATCCTGTTTTGTTCTATTAGTTCAGTCTCTCAGACGGAACAACAGACAATCATGACTAAAGATTTTCCTACCGACAAGCCCGATGTAACAAAACTTTTGACCCAATGCTTTAGAATTAATTAATTAACCATAAGAACCTAGGCTTATTACAACGACCTAGGTTCATTCCCAGCTGCACCACTAATATGATTTTAGAAAAGGTGCTTCACCTTTTCACATATAGATTTCCTTATCAGTCAAATGAAGATACAATATCTTAATAATAATGATTATTATCATCATTATGCTAAATAGAGGGAAATGGAAAAACAAAATAGTTTCTCATCAATTAAAAAAAATTGGTGATCATGCAACTACCAGAGTTTTTAGTCATAGTTGGGACTAGTATGAATATTACATATCCAGTAAGGAAACAAACAGATGGTTCCAGTAAAACAGTTTTTCAGAATCACAGGAAAAGGGAAAACAATAAAACTTAGATCTCCTTGTTCCAAAAATAAACATAATATTTTGAACTATTTCTCACCTCCTGCTGTGCGGCCTGGTTCCTAACAGGCTGCGGACTGGTACCGGTCCACTGCCCGGGGGCTGGGGACCCTTGCTATACAGGCATTAAAAGGAAGATAAAGATCTAAATGTATTGACCTAATTTTAAGTGAAAAATGAAAATTACAAAATCGTGTATAGGATGATCCTATTTGTGTTAAAATATATACTAGATGCTTCACATAGTTGTATGAGGAGAAACATTTCTGGAAGGAGAAATTAACAAGAAACTGTTAACAATGACAACTGGGGTATGGGATTGTGAAACTGAATTGGGAAATAGGAACTTTTGTTTCCTCTTCCACATTCTTTGTACTTTTAAATCTCTTAGTTTGAGTTTGGGTTTTATAATAAAAGTACTTTCAAATGCATAAAAACAATAGAATTGCTAACAGTATCAGAATTAGTTTTCAAGTTTTCTTTAAAATGATTTCTTCCCTGAGGGACATGTGTAGGTGTTCAAAGCGCATTTGTCCTCCCTCAGTGATCATACCAGTGCACGACAGCTGTCACTCATGGAGCCACTGACTTAGACTTTAACGCATTGAGAATAGCCAGTCATGGCTTTCATCTGAAATAGTTAAAACTCTTTAAGAAAAAGTAAGCAATTTGACCAAGGTCAATTCCACCAGAAGACTCTGAAGAACTGTAAACACAGGAATGAAACAGCTTTAGCTTTTAATTTTCCCACAATAATGTTAAGTGTTCCCAAAACCATTATGATTACTCTCCTCATTTTTCAACTTGCTTCAAAAATAAAATACATTAGCATAGAAACTGGGAGAACTACATATATTAATTAGAGGGAGCCATGTTAGTTATAACCCCATAGTCATTTACTTTACTGACATTACACAGTTTTCATACAAGTTCACTGGTGTATTGCTCAGACTAAGAATAAAAATAATTTGATTATCTAAACACACGTCAGCTAGGGGTTAGGTTAGGTGGCCAGCATGCAGGTAGGTGGTAAGAAAAGTCAACAATAGGGAATGAAATTTGCCTCGTATTTTCTGTGACTCAGATGAAAATAACAAAGATAATTAGAAACAATGTTATCAAACCAGCATCTCAGTATAGATTTGATGTTTTCATGTTATCACACAGTGTTTCTTGATAGGAAAGTTTTGATTTGAAAATGTGACTAATCACTCAGAAAAACTTTCATAAAAAATAAAACAAAGCATATTAACAATAATTCTAAACATTAATCAATAAAATATATAGAAAGAAAGCCATAGTCCTCAATGAACTTGTATTAAATCCTAAGAGACTGAATTTACAGTGCACCCAAGCCTCCTGCTGCATCCTCTGAGCTCCCAGAGAATGCATTCATTTGGTCGAGAAATCTGTGTTGAAGTCCTCTGTGCCACACATATTGCCTAACATTAAGGACAGTGGTGAAGGATGTCATTCTTCCCTATGAACTTTGGCTCATGTCATCAGTGTAGGTCATATCACAGTATGTTATGCCTCGTTGTAATTATGCCTTAAGGAAGAACTCATGTCCTATTCATGTTTGTTCACTGTGTTTAGCTCAGTAATCAAGTTTAATTGCTGCAAAAAGTTTAAATGGTTAATTCCCCCCCCCCACCAAAATATAATTATGGGAATAAAGAGAAAAATGAGAGTAGATGAAAAACAGTTAATATTGTTAGACTAAAGAAGGTATTAAAAATTTCTGATCGCCTATCATGTGGCAAACATCATTCCAGGGAATTTATATGTGTACCCTTGTTTATTCCTCACCCCAGTTTTGTGGGGCAGGAAGAAAACTAACCTTACTAAGCCTTACAGAGGTTAATGCTTCACTTCCTTCCTACCTATACTCCCCACGCAGCCAGGTGACCCTGTCTGGTCACTCATTGACTTACCAGCCTTCCATGGCTCTTCACTGCACTTGGAAAAATGCCCCAAACCCTCAACTGATTTGGCAGGAGCTATGGGACCTGGTGTTTTCCCAAGTCTCCAGCCTCATTTCTTGCCTTTCTTTCTCCTGCTCTTTTCTCTCTTGGTAAAATGCATTTCCTTCTGTTCCTTAAGCACACACCATGCCCTTTTTCATCCTGGCCTTCCCACAGGCTGTTCTCAAATGCAGAATGCTTTTCCTTCCTCTTTCCTCAGTAAATATCGAATGAGTGAACGAATTAATGAATGAAGGGATATTGAAGAGAACATAGAATCCTGTTCAGTGGAAAGATTAAGAGTAGATAAAGGGATTATGGAATTAATCACAAAACTATGATAATAGATGAGTTCTTTGAGGTTTAAGCTGATCAAAAGATGTAGTACATCTAGCACCCAGATCTTGGTTTCTTCTCTTCACTAGTTCCTGCTCTTCCTTCAAGCCTCCGTGTTAGTGCCACACTCTCTAGGATGCTTCTGTGACCACCGAGGTGGTTAAATCCCTCCCTATATGCCCTATAGCTCCATACACTTCCCTTCTATGGTGCTTATCACACCAGACTGAAGCTGCTTACAAGCAGGGCTGTGACTTCCTTGTTTGCTTCTCTATTCTCAGCACACAGCTGGTGTGCACACAGCTGTGGTGTGTTGTAAACACCACGTAGTGGTTACTCTCTCTATATTAATTGATTTGAATTAACACAGAATTACTCTAGGACACATAGTTGGTTAGCGTTTCTCATTGGTTTTGGTGTTTTATTCTTTTGGTCGTTAGTTTATTTTATATAGAATTATCGTGTAGTTGGAGATTTTATATATTCCCTACCCACTCTCAGATTGAGTACAGGGACTTCCCTGGTGGTCTAGTGGTTAAGACTCCATGCTCCCAATGCAGGGGGCCTGGGTTCGATCCTTGGTCAGGGAACTAGATCCGCATGCCGCAACAAAGATCCCGTGTGCTGCAACTAAGACCCGGCACAGCCTAATAAATAAATAAATATTTTTTAAAAATTGAGTACAACTGGTGAGAGATTGGGGCTACTCTCAAATATAAAATATTATCTACTTAATAATAGAATTAAAACATAGCTATCCCAATCCTCTAAGTGTCCTTCTGGGTGTATGCACTGGAGAGCACATGCGTTGCGTTTCTTTTTTTTTTTTTTAACCTCACCCTCCACCCTTTTCCCTTTTCCTGACTAATTCCTATCTATCTTTTTCATCTCATCAAGTATTACTTCAGAGAATGTGTACATACACTATCAAGAGGACAACTGCATTCCCAGTGTCAAATACAAGAGTACCTGACACATGGTAGGAGCTCAATATTGAATAATGAATGAGTGAGTGAATAAATGAATAAATGAAGATGTGTTGGAAAGATTCAAGGTAGGATCTTGTTCAATGGAACAAGATGAGGAATAAAGAGTTGAGGAAATAAATCACAAAGCTATTCAAGGTAGGATCTTGTTCAATGGAACAACATCAGGAATAAAGAGATGAGGAGATAAATCACAAAGCTATGATAATAGTTGTGTTCTTTAACATTTAAACTGACCATAACATGAAGCACACTTAGCACCCAGATCTTGGTTTCTACATAACATTCTCCAGTAAACTGAAGAGGAATTCTTGGAGAAATAGCTGATTCTAGGGCAGGGGCAGGGAAAATACAAGATGAGTTTGGAATATCATGTACTGCCAGAAAATAATGAAGTGCTTAAGTGGCCATAAGTGTGGACTGAACTTAGTGACTCTCATCTAACAGACAGAATATGGAAAGGAAAAAATAATAACTGTAGTAACAGGAGAAACCTGGCAGACACTCCCTTAACCAAGTGATCAAGATTAATACCATCAGTAATACAGGCTGACATCATGGACTCCCTGATATGATGCAATGAGAAACGCACCTCTCTTCAGGGATATTGTTTTACAAGATCCATAAACTCCATCTAATCATGAGAAAATACCAGATAACCTAAATTGGGGGACAGTGAAGGAAATATCTGACCAGTGCATTTAAAAGTGTCAAGGTCATGAAAAAGCTAGGGAAGACTGCGAAACTGTTAAAGAATCAAAGGAGAATGAGACATGACAACTAAATGCGATGTGGTATCCTGGAACAGAAGAAGGATATTAGTGGAAAAATTGGTGAAGTCTGAATAAATTCTATAGTTTAGTTCATTTCACTGTTCCAGTGTTAATTTCTTGATGTTGATACATGGGCCATGGTTATGTAAGATGTTAACACCATGAGAAGCTGGGTGAAGGGTATATGGGAACTCCGTACTATCTTTGCATCTCATCTGAAAAATCTAAATTATTTCAAAATAGAAAGCTGAAAAAGATTCCACACAAGGCTGCAGTGTCAATTACAGGGAGTGTAGTGAGGAGGGCAGGGAAAATTGCCTGATTTGGGGTCCATAAAATCTTGGCCCTCTAGCAGTACATATAATGCTACCCTTATCTGCATAGTGAGTTTGATTTTGTGGAAGGATTTCACATCCTAAGCTCATTTAACTCTCTCCACTAAGAGGAAGGATAGGCAAGGAAGGTGCTTATGTTCATAGGGGACTAAAGTGAGAATCTTCCAGAACTTTAGGACAAAATGAGTTATCTCATATATAACGTTTGAGATTAGGCATCTGTAGAGAGCAAAGTGTGGACTCTAAAAGGAACTGATCTGAAAGAAGACTGTGACATCAGTAATTAACACACTGGTGAAAAAAACCACACAGAGATGGTAGGCAACCAAGTGTAGAAATAGGATAACCAAACTCTGAATTTGTCAGTATGTTTGCAGCAGGGACCAGGGAGATGTAGGTACAAGCTGTGTCTCAGAAACTCAGATAATAGGATCTTCTCTTTGGGAAAAAGATCAACTCAGGCTATTGTAGCTCCTTGTTCTGATACTTTTCTCTCTTAACAAGTAATTAAAGCACAAAGAAAGAAAATTGATTACCTGTGTAGTTAGCACTGTGCTAGATAATTTTGATGTTTTTAAATTTTCTCAAAACACTGAAGTAGGCATTATTGCCCCCAGGTTACTCGTGGGAGTCAAACACCTACAGAGAGATTAAGCTACTCACTTGGTTACAACGTAAGTAGGAGAGCTGGAATTCAAACCCATATGTATCTGATGCCCTGACCCAATCTCTTACCAGACCCATTGGGTGAGTACAGAGGAAATGCCCCACAGCCCCCCTGTGCTCTTTAACCATCCTACCTGATGGGGACTTCTGGCAAAAACTGGATCACTGCTCTCTGGGGTTGTCTTTTGCAGCACTTGTTCAAAGGCCAAAACCCCACTTGCCTTTTGAAGACAGCAAGCTCTATAGTGAATGGACAAGAGGGTGACTCCCCAACATCCATTTCCCTTTCTCTTGGTACTCACCCTGATTTTTGTTGGGTATTCGTGCAACCCCTGCCCAGCCCAAGTACTTTGGCTGAAGCTCAGTCCACCCCTGGCCCTTGGGGAAGGACATTTGATTCAGACTAGTGTGACCTTATTCTCTGGCTGCAGATTTTGGTGACGGGATGGGCATGCAGGCAGAATTAGGTCAAGGAGCATGAGGATTCATACACTGGGAGCCTCTGAGAAATATGCCTCTTTGTTTTTTTTGGGTGGTGGGTGGTTACAGAGTTTTCTTTTCTCTTTTCTGGGAATGGAATGAGGACTCATGTAGCACAGGGTATGGATGAAGAAGCAGGTTGTCACTATGTACTTTGTCCCAGTGAAGTGGAGTCAGCCTTTGGAGAAAGTGCCTTGTGCATCAGACAGGTCAAAATAAACTAAGCCTTTGGTGTTTCCACTTTTCTCATGAGCTAATAAGTCCCTCCAATGATTTAATACAATTTCAGTTGGTTTTTCTCTTACTTACAACTGAAATTATCTTCACTGAGAAAGTCCAAACTAACTTTTATGGACATTAGCCAGTGAGCAGGATAATCATGTAATTTATCAATCAAATCAGGACTTTTTTCAGAGAATGAGAGGGAGTTATTAATAATTAAATGGGGCAACAGGTGTGAGCTGGGACCATCCTGGACAGGCTGGAATGTGTAGTCCCTCTACCACTGAGGCAGATGCTAGTTGCAAATCTGTCAGTGAATATGCTGTGAGACTTTGGGAAATTAATTTCTGATCTGTGAATATCAGTTTTTCTATATAAAAATAAAATATGACATTCTGTGAGGTGGTTTCCCTTGAGTCTGTAATACTCTTTACTCCTTGCTGCAATGGGATTCCCAAGACTGAAATGTTCCTCGCAGCAGAGATAATAATAATAACAATAACGATAACAATAATAATAAGCACAGTGGCAGCTTCACAAGCTACATGTTTACTAGTTGGGATTTTGTTATTCTGCCATTTTCATACCAGCCTTTACATGGATGTTTGAGAAGCATCAATGAATAAAAATTACAAAACCACAAAAGACTCTAATAAACAAAAGTCATTAGGTGGTACACTTGATGTCTAGGCATTCTTATAATGGGATTCCTAGCATCAAGGAAAGCTTGAGTGGGGAGAAAACCTGGGCCAAGGATGATGTCCAGTCAATGTTCAAATTGCTTCTCCTCCTACTCATTCCCAAGACCATTTTGATGTCATAGTCTGGAGTCAAATCCTGAGTCTTTGCCAAGTCATTATCCTTTAAATTTATATTATTTAATAAATAACACCTTCTAACAATTAATAAAAAATATCAGGCCACATACTTTTATTTCATCCAGAACTTACTGAATATCTTCTGTTTGCTAGCCACTAAGCCAGGTGCAAGTGACAGTCTTGCCATCAAGGTCACACATAATCCAGTGTGAAAATAGCAAATATATATAGATTTAACCATAATGAGGTGATGCCTATGCTTTATTTGACATATCAGCCAGTCTGAGACACAGAAGAGAGGGGAATTGTTTCTTCTGGAGGGAGGAGCAGAAAGAGTAGGTCCCATCCAATCTGAGTCTTATAATCTGAGAGGAGGAAGAAGGACCTTTGGGGAAGAATTTCAGAATATGAAACAGGACAAAGAAATAAAACCACTTTCCATCTCCCTCAGAGCTCTAATTCCTGCAAGGTTGCCTCAGGTACTACTGTGGGATGGAGAGTTATAGGTTGAATTGTGTCACTCCAAAAATAAATATTGGAGTCTTAACCTCCACCATATCAGAATGTGACTTTTTTGGAAATAGGGTCTTTACCATGCTGAGGTCATTAGGGTGGACAGTAGTCCAGTATGACTGGTGTCCTTATAAAATGCAGAAATTTGGACACAGAGAGGCACAGAGGGCACACAGTGGAAAGAGGCCCAGAGAGAACTGTAAAGCCATGTGAAATGGAGGATTGGAGTGATGCATCTATAAGCCAAGGAACACCAAAGATGCCAACAAACCAGCAGAAGCTGGAAAGAGGCAAGGAAAGATTCCCCTACAGGCTTCAGAGGGAGCAGGGTGCTGCTGACACACTGATGTCTGAGTTCGAGCCTCCAGACCTGGGAGATAATAAATGTCATTGTTGTAAGTTACCTAGTTGGTGGTACTTGCATACGGCAGACCTAGGGATCAAATATAGGAGCAAAGAAGTTGCTCTCAGGATTCTGGGCTGCCCACTCCGACTTTAAACACATTCTCTTTTGTTTTATGCTTCTCCTTAAGGTTTTGTTTAGAAAGCAGGGTTTCATTGATGAAATGAACTTGGAAACCACAGGTACAGAGCTTTGAGAGTATATCAGTTGGACACTTTCAGTTACAGATAACCAAAGCAGAGATCAAATGTCCTAATTAACCAAGGGATTTATGGCTCCTATAATTATAAAAGCCTAGAGAAAATGTGAGGTTCCAGTGCAGTTTGAAAGAGAGATTGACCAAGGCTCTGACTCCATTTCTCTGCAGTTTCCTGGAGAGTTGTCATGTAAGGGTTTCGTCCTCGGGCTGATTGTGTAATGGTGGCAAAATGGCTGCATAGTTCCAACTTCACCTCAGAGCACACTACACAGAGTAGGGAGGAACAACGTTGACCAGGTATCCCCAGCCAAGACCTTGAGGTCCTCACTGATTGAACCACCCGTGAGCCTGCACTGATCACTTGGCCTATATTCTGGATCATCTGTGACAGGAGGGAAGAATTCACTCTGATTGGCTTAGCTCACTGTTTCCATTAGCCTTTGCTACATAAAAAAATATTCCAAAATTTAGTGTCTCAAAACCACAACCATTTATTAGTTCATGAGTCTGTGGGTCAGGAATTTGGGCAGGGCTCAGCTGGGATGGCTCATTCTCTTCCATGTCGTGTTGGCTGGGCTCACTCATGCATTTAATGTCACTTGGCAAGTCAGCTTGGGGCCAGCTGGTCCTGGATGGTGTTGGTTCTACGTCTGCTGATTGTCCGGGCTGCCTCTGTTCTCTTCTGTGTGTCCTCTCCACCCAGCCAGCTGGGGCACGTTCTCATGCACACAGCACCTCATGAGGGTGAGAACAGAGGCTCAAGGACCCTTGACATCCAAACTTGAGACCTGTGCAACATAATTTCTGTCACATTATATTGGTCAAAGCAAGTCCCCACCTCTTGGTGGGAAGATCTGTAAGAATTTGTGATGGTTTAAAAACATCACACCCACTCTTAGAGCTGGGGGAGGGGGAACCAATTTCACCAAACCACAGAGCTCCTGAACAGAATGGACATGAGGGGGAAAACTGGCCAGAGGCTGGAGAAGAGGCTAAAAGGTATATTGAAATCAATTGTGAGGGGTTCTGTATGCCTTGCTAAGTGGACTTTATCATCTAGGCTTATGGTTCTCACCCTGTTTCTGTGACAACAAAATGATTCTGATGCATTTTCATTAGGAAACATGAGTTAAAAGTGAGTCACCATGGCTGTTCTTCTCAACCTGAAGATTGGGCATGAATAATGTTTTTTTTTAGGGGGGGCTGCATGCTTCTTTCTCTTGGGGAGTAGGGCTGCCTTGGTTGTAACTCACTGTTCCAGGCACTGGGGAGCCACTGATGTCTTGTTCCTAAGTGCAAGGGAGATTTCTGCTCTGAGACTCAGTCTTAAGCTGCTCCTGTAACAGCTCTGAGTTATACTCACACACCTTTCTTCATTTCCCCCAGTGTGCACATACGCCGCTAGTTTGGGATTTTCCTCTTTCCAGCAGCACACGATTCCCAGAAGCAGCCTTTTCTTCCTCCTGGTCAAGTGCTTGGGGCCCAGTCTACTCCTGGGTGCTCACACATCATTCTCATTGCCATGGCTTTTTTTTTTCTGCTTTCTGGCCTCAACCAGGACAGCCCTAGTCCATCCAATGTGTTTGGACATCAGTCAGGGAAATGGCTACTTCCCAATTCTCTTCCCTCCCAGAAATTGCCTTCTTGCAACTGATTTGGTCTCCAATGGCCAAATGAACATGAACGTGAGCATATTGACAAGGGGATCTTGTCAGTGCCATCCCTGTGGCATATGAGCTGCAGCTCCAGTGAGTGTCCTGCCATGTGCACGTATTTATCTCTGCTGCTGGGCTGTATACAACTTGTAGAAGAAACATGGGATTCAAATTGTTTGTGTTGAAAATAAATATTTTTTGAATGAGGGAATTAATAAAATTAATAATGGATAAATAAACAAGATAACCCTGAGTAGCATCCCTCTTTTTTTTTTTTTTTTTTTTTTTTGTTACTCGGGCCTCTCACAGTTGGTGGCCTCTCCCGTTGTGGAGCACAGGCTCTGGACGCGCAGGCTCAGCGGCCATGGCTCATAGGCCTAGCCGCTCCGCGGCATGTGGGATCTTCCCGGACCAGGGCACGAACCCGTGTCCCCTGCATCGGCAGGTGGACTCTCAACCACTGCGCCACCAGGGAAGCCCTGTAGCATCCCTCTTGATGGAAAAGTTAGGAACAAGGAAAATGTCCCCTGGTGGATGACTTTTCTTGTATTCTCAGAGTCCTGGTTCCCAGGCAGGCACTAGTGCCAGGTGGTATCAGGTATCTTGATCTCAGATTCTCCCTTACACTGGAGGTAATGGTTTTATCATTTCATAGTGGGGAACTGGAAGGATCCATACGGAGCAGAACTTGTCAGGTGAAGCAACAGGTAAAGAAGGAAAGGTCGCCTATCTGATTTAGTGACAAAGAGAGGGGGATAACTTTGATCTCTTGAGTTCCCAGGCCAATTAATTTCCCATTTACTACTTTGCTTTCATTTACTAGTCACGTGGTCTTGGTCAGGTCTCAGTTTCCTCACCTGTAAAATAGATATCATCACCTAATCTACTTTTTTCCTATTATTGCCATGAGGGCTGGAGTTCATGAAGATGCTGGGCAAACCATGTACGGGGGAGAGAAGAAATAGCAGAGATATGTCTTTAGGTGTGGGACTTTAGAGGATATTGTCTAAATTATGGTGGTGGGGTAGAATTGCATGAAAAATAGATTTTCAATGCCTTCTACACTCTACCCTTCTCTCCAAGAGGCTATAATAAAATCTGGTCAGATTCCATCTCTCCCTAGATGGGGCTAAATCTAGTCTCATTGTCCTCTAGGGAGTTAATGGCCAATGAATCTTCTGCTACTCTTGCCTCTGTCCCTAGTGGCCACCGAGACCAGAGCTGGTACATCTCTATTTCATTGCCAGTAATGTTGTTGGATGAATGAGTGCATGGAGTCTTGGCTTCTTATAGTCTTAGTCATATTAGACAGAAGTTCCCAGCTCTCTTGTTCTCTTTTCCAGAAAGAACCTTCCTCAGACTTCTAAAATGATGACCAGACCCCTGGAAAGCTACAATGCCAACCATCAGGCACTCTTGTACAAACATGTTCCACTGTCACACTTTCCTTTCAGCCTTAATAATTCCAAAGGGAAATCCAAGTCAACCCAAGTGACTAAGGCATTCCCTTGTAGAGCCTGTATTAGTTTCTTCCTTTCCCTCTCCCTCCCTCCCTCCTTCCCTTCCCCTTCCTTCCTTCCTTCCTTCCTTCCCTCCCTCCCTCCCTCCCTCCCTTCCTTCCTTCCCTCCTTCCTTCCTTTCTTCCTTCCTTCCATCTATATTGGAACAGACTTTAGAAATGCGTTTGTTACAGTCTGGAGCCCTGCCCTGAGAAGGGCTTATCTGTAAATGATATGCTCTGTGATGAATTAAAAGACAGGAATCTTTGCAACATCGCTTGGAAGTCACTCTGTGAAGTCCTACGTTGCTTTGCCTCCTTAGCTTCCATGCCCAGACCACCTTGAAGACAGTCTCAGAGAAGATACTAATGGGTCCATGTATGAGCTCACTTAACCAGGACAGGAACAACTGCATCTTCTGATCTCTTTGTCCCTGTAAGAAGGAGACTCAGACGTGAGGAGAAAAAGCAAATTTTCTAGGAGTCTCTGAAGGGGTTACTGGCCACAGTCCATCTCTACAGCCAAGAGCTTTGAGGGAGAACAGAGTGAATGAGGAACAAAGTTCCTACAATTTATTAATCAAGGATGGAGAAGGCCTATTGGGGAAAAGTCCCTAGAGGGTCGGCAGCTGGTCCCCCAGGCCCCGCCTGTTCCTCACTGCCCTCTTTCTCTAGGTGAGGCTCTCTGCTGTCAGGGCTTTAAATATGCTGATTATTCGTAAATGTAGTTACCCAGTTGAGCTCCAGACATATATTAAATTGCTCATTTCACACCTCCACTTAATACTTCACATGACAAAAACAGAAATTTTGATTTCTAGTTCTGTGGGTAAATAGCATAACTCTTTTCCATTCTGCGTAAGAACCTGACCTTCAAAGTGTAGCTCTGTTCTCCTAATGACCTGAAGAGGGTAAGAATGTCAACTATGTTACTAAGCAACATCTCTTATAGTAAAAATGACCCCTGTTTGGTAATCTAAACATGGAGTGGGAGGAAGCATAAATGAACTGTAAATACCTGGTGGGAAAGCATGCTCTAGGGCTTCCCCCACATGTGGTGATTCTTGTAATTGCCATTAGCCTTCCTGGGAAACTGGAAGCTATGTCCTTAGAGTAATTACATAGATACTAGCTCCTTTAGGCAAAGAAGCTATTAAGCTAAGTAAGCCCCGGCACCTGACTGATACAGATCTGGAATCCTTGCATCTGGGCTGTCACCTGGCAAGAAGGTAGTTTCTGGACAACTGAATGGGCTGCTGTTGGACTGCTTTAAGGAAGCTAACAAAAGAGGAACCTTGTGATGTGCCCTGCTGAACAACTGGGATTTCTCTCCTGTATCCTTCTAAGAAGACCTGTGGCAAGTGTGACTGATGGTAGTCTTGTGAGTTTCAATTTTTAGGAGATCCTAAGAAGACCTCATGTCATACCTATTTCTAACCCAGTACTGCACATTTCAGTAAATGACACAAGCATTCATTCAGATGCTCAAGCCAAACATCTAGGAATTTGATTCCATCTTTTTTGATTATTCTCTTAGTCCCAAGCTTTGCAAGTCATCAGCAAATTGCTAGCTCTACTTCTAAAATATATCCCATATCCATTTATTTCTTGCCATCTCTACTATTACCTTAAATCAAACAATCAGCGTCTCTCATATGGTTTATAGCAATAGCCTGCTTCCATTCTTGGACCCATCAACCCACTCTCCACACTGCAACCAGAGTGATCTTTTAAAAACATCAATTACATTATGTTCCTTTCTTGCTGAAGCCCCACTCCCCTGGCCCACACCCCATGGCTTTCCATTGCATATAGATAAACTGTAAACTCTACTGAGATCTACAGACCCCACATGGTGGGGCCCCTACCTATGTTTCCAAGTTCAACTCCTGCCGTTCCCCACTGTTGTTCACCATGCTCTAGACACCCTGCTTGCTCTCTGGCTTGTAATTTCTATGTCCTCCAACTGGATTGAACAAACCCTACATCTTCCTGTGTAATCTTTCTTTTCTTGTGGTTTTAATTGTCACAACCAACTTGAATAGTGGGCTAAGCAGTGACTGGAATGGAATTAGAAACAAGAATTATGGAATTATGAGTAAAAAGGAAGGAGAGTTATTAGAACACATGATAAGAGGGGAGTGTGGAGTCAAAATTTAATTTTTGCCATGGAAGAGAGACTTGAGCATTTTTATTTTTATGTCTCTGAGGGAGGAGCCAGAAAGAGAGAAATATGTGACATGGAAGGAAGTGGAATAACAAAAGAAGCAAATTCCCTGAGCCCCTTTTAAAGATAAAATCCCTTTAAAGAGATAAGATATGTGGCTCCTAAGGATTCTGGTTCCCACCTTGCTTCCTTTTTTCCCATCACTTTGTGACTTCTATACTATATTACAATTATCTCCTTATCCATCTATATGTAAACTGTGAGTTCAGTGAACAGAGGGGAGAGGTCTTAATCACAGTTGTATCCCAGTGCTGAACACAAAATAAAGGCTCTATAATTAATGAATAAATTTACCTGTTGGGGCTTCCCTGGTGGTGCAGTGGTTGAGATCCGCCTGCCAATGCAGGGGACACGGGTTCGTGCCCCGGTCCAGGAAGATCCCACATGCTGTGGAGCAGCTGGGCCCATGAGCCATGGCCAATGAGCCTGCGCGTCCGGAGCCTGTGCTCCGCAACAGCAGAGGCCACAACAGTGAGAGGCCCGCGTACGGGAAAAAAAAACCCATACTTTGTTGTTCAATTTGAAGTTTGCTGTAGCCTGAACATTTTCCCTTGTTTGCTTACTATCTACATTTTGTTGTTTATTTCATTTGCCATAAAGGGGGCATTTATAATATTTTTATATATTAGGGTAAACTTTTTATATATTATACATAATAATCCATTACTCTAACATTTGAGACAAATACTTTTCCTGCTGTTTTCATTTTCACTGTGATTTGTTGGTTCTTATACTGAAGTTATATATTGATCTTTTCCTTTATGAATTCTTTCAAAGATCAGTTGCTATCATCTAAATGAACACATAAAAACTCTCAATTCTGCTTTGTGCAGTTTATGAAAATTAAGTTATTTAATAGATTTGTAATATTTAAATATAAGATTTGGCTATAACTTGATGTTTCCCCAAACTGGTAATCCAGTGGCAGCTTGGAGTCTATAAGAGAGAGCAATAGGGAGCAATCTTGTTAAATGGGAGGGTGGGTTCCTTGTCTTGAAGCTGCACTTCTACAACAAGCACATTGTTTTCACTGTTGGTGCATGTTGTGAGGTAGCTTTATGATGGTGGTGACCATGACGGAGATTATGGATGAGAAAGGCTAAAGCTCTCCAGGTCAGGACTGCTTTTTGATTTTGGGGGGATTTAGGCATTTATGCCTTCATAGGCTCCATAGGAAAAATATTAAAAACCGTATTTTATAACTTTTCTTGTAAAGGTGAATATAACAGGCTGGATTCATTATTATATGATTATTATTATTAATTTTCCTTTTTTTCTTATTTTAAATGTTAAAATTAAAACATTTTTGTGGGCCCCTAAACTGTGCCTATTGCATCTAATAAATGAGTCAACCCTGTCCCAAAGCCACCCCTTAGCACTGATTAACTCTATTAATCATCTATCTAGCATATCTAGCTATCTAATCTATCTATCTATTCATCATCTATCTAGATCTATCATCTATCATATCTGTCTATCCATCTATCTACCTATCTATCTATCTATCCATGCATCTGTCGTCTATCTAGATCTATCATCTATCTATCTTTCTACCCATCTGTCTAAATAATTGGGTCTACTTCTTGCCTTTTCATTCAGTTTCTCAGATACACATTTCTGTCTATATCAGAATCACAGTATTTCAACAATAATTGTTTTTTATTTTTAAAAATTTATTTTATTGAAGTATAGTTGATTTACAATGTTGTGTTAATGTCTACTGTACAGCAAAGTGATTCAGTTATATATAAATATATATATATGTATACACATTCTTTTTCATACTTCTTTTCCATTATGATTTATCACAGGATATTGAATGTAGTTCCCTGTGCTATACAGTAGATCAGTTGTCGTTTTTTAAAATATGAAATAATGTTCTAATATTGTTAGAGGTGATCTGTACCACAGAGTTCTTTTCAAATCTCTTGACCGCTTATTTTCAAAGTGAATCTTAGAACCCTTCTGTTTACTATAATTAAAAAAAAAACATTGAAGTTGCATTGTGTTGGTAAGTTGTCTCAAAGAGACATAACATCTTTATAAAGATACACAGTTTGATATTCCATTCCAGCACCAGGATACCATGACCGTGCTGCAAAGAGAGTTCAAGAGGAGTGGAGACAGAGGCAGGAAACAGGGTACAGAAGGACCTGCACTCTGGTAGGGTGATCTCGCAACTAGGGGTGCTCAGTGAAGCTGGAACACGAGCTGCTATGAGTCAACATAGTGCCAGAAGTGGGTCATAAGCCAACACTGTAGGATACCTGCTAGTTTATTCTTCAGTTTAGGGAAAGGGAGTACCTTTGGGAAGAAACTGGAGACCATGTTTTAGCCAAACCCACCTTCTTCTAATCTGGTGTTCTAAAGTGGCTATAGCTTGGTAGCCCTGAGTATCATATTTACTTATGAGTGAGTTTAAAGGAGAAATTTTGTTTTTCATGCAGGTATCCTTGACACAATAAATACATAATGATAGAAATAGGGAAAAGAGATCACAGGGTAGAGGCTGACCAGTATGGAGCCATTTTGGATCATCACTCATGATCAGCTCGCTCCTTTGCAGTTTTTCTTATAACAGAAATATTTTATGTATCCTTATAATTTTCTAGTATGAGGAACAGTCATTTTAGGATAGAGTTGAAAAATTCAGAGGCCTTCCTCCCCAAGTCCAAGTCTGTAGTGATGAAAATTAACAAGCACTGTACATCAAGCTAATGACTTACAAGCTAAACTTACAGGTGTTGTCTGCTATGAATAGATGTAACTTTAATATAAGGGCCATTAGAGTAAATTGAGTAACTTTAATGTAGAGAGAATTTGGATGTATATCATGTTTTATAAATCACATGCAGAGGATACACTTGGCAAGCTATTCCCCTAAAGGACCTAGATTAGGAAGATTTCCGTGGCTCCAAAAAAAGGTGAAAGATAAATGATCTGAAACTTCAAACTTTCAAAATTTCAAGGTCAATATTTTACTTCAATTTTAATGTTACGAGGGATATTGGAGCACCTTGTTGGAAAATCTACTTGTGGGTCCATTCCTGCCCACTCTTTACACTCGATAGTATACAGTTATGTTTGTACTCAGAGATGCCTTCCCCCTCCAGGTAAATCAAATAATCATCTAGATACTTACTGAGGGATGACACATTAGTTTCTAACACTGATTAATGTTAGTCATTTCATGTATATATATCAACAACAAAAAAACCCATCCAATATATGAGGGACCTCAGCAAATTCAAAAAGAGTGGCCAAGCTGAATAAACAGAGAAAATTTTCCTTAATGAAATAGGAAATTCAGTTTAAACTTATCATGAACTGGTCACAGTCCCAGATGGCAAATAGAAACAAATGTTAATTATCTCTTGGAGATTTAAACCCAGACCAATAAAAATTTCCATTGATTAAGTACCAACGAACACAAACTAAAAATTGAAAAATCACAAAAATACCCATGGTAGAAGTCATCATAAATAAGAGTCATCAGAAATAAACTGAAAAATCAGACCCACAAATAATGCAGATGCAGGAATTTTTGGTTTCAAAACAAATTTGTCCAATATTGTTAAATAAATTAAAAAATGATGTTAAAATTTTTATTAGCTTGGGATACCACACGCTGGGTGGTTTAAAGGACAGGAATTTATTTTCTCACAGTTGTAGTTGCTGGGAAGTTCAAGATCAAAGTGCCAGCTGACTCGGGTTGTGGGGTGGGGAATGTGATGCCCAGATCCCAGCTAAAGTGATCCTCAGGAATTTGCTCTGGCAAGCATGCAGCATCTCTCCCAAAAGGAGCTTCTCATTCTGGCTCCAAAGGTGACTTTGGGGATTATGGAATCTCTTGTTCCTTCTCTAGAGACATATACCTGCCTCCTGGTTTCACCCTCTAAAATGCTTCTTGATCTTGGCTCTTAACTGACACTTAATGTAGGTGTTGGACTTAGACCCCTTTTCCTGTCCCTGACCCTTTTCAATCTCTGACCTCCTCTTCTTCCAAGTTCAGTGTACAATTCCTTAAGTTCTCCTCACTATGCAGTCTCAAACAGGTACACTTAACTATAACAGCTTGTATAAGGGATCTGTTCATCATTCTTTTATGTAAAACACAGGTATTAAGTTATTAGCATCCTCCAAGTACTGAGTGCTATATGAAGCACTCTGGAGACTGCAAAGGAAAAAATAGATTAATAGTCCCTGCTTTTAAGATACTTAGAGTTTAAGAGAGGAGACAGAGATGTTAACCAGCTATACTATCATGTATTCAAAGCTATAATCAAAGTGTTGTAAACCTTGCTGTTGGAAGTGTGGCCTTCAGTTGAACAGTATTAGCGTCACTGGGGAGTTTGTAAGAATTACAGAATCTCTTGCCCCAGCCCAGACCTACTGAATTAGAATCTGTATTTTAATATGATGTGCACATGAGTCACCTGGGGATGCCAATGCTGCTGGTGCATGGATCACGCTTTGAGGCGTGAGGTTGTAGAGTACAAAGAAAAGGATAATTCTGCCTAGCTGAGTGAAGGGATAAGGGTGTCACTGAAAGCATCACAGAGGGGGTATCATATGCATTGGGCAAGGAAGGACAGAGAAAACTTTGCTTAGCAGATTGGGAGAGAGGACAGGTGGATGGGCAGTCAGGCAGAGGAGGTAACACAAATAAAGACATAGGGACATGAAGAGTATATTTGGAGAATGGTAAGTAGTAACTATTGGAAAAATGGATGAAGACGAAGTTGAAAATATAGGATGGGACTGTATTTTGAGAAATCTTTTATGCTATGAAGAAAACAGTAGAAAACAGGGATTCTAGAAGTTCTTTGAGTGGAGGAGCAACAAGATCATATCTGTCTCATTGAAGTGAAGAGGGTAGATTGAATGGGAGAAAGCCAGACCACAGCAAGAAGCCAGGAGGAGGTTACTGCAATAATTCAGGCATGAAATAAATAAGAGCTGGAACTAAGACAGTGGTTGTGGGAATTGCAGATACTTTGAACTAATAAGTTTGTATTAATTTGTTACGCAGCAGTAGATAACTAGCTCACATTTTACTACCTGAAACTGGGATCCAGAAATATATAAGAATGTGAGAGCAGTAATGAAACCAGAGAATAGGCAGTGGCTGGAAGAGTTTTGAAAAGCATGTATGAGAAAGTGCAAATTTCCTTAAACAGACTTTAGTAGAAATCTGGACTTTCAGGATGCTGATGGTGGGGATTCAAAAGGAAGTGAGGAACATGTTATTGGAACCTGGGGAAGGAAAATCCTTGTTACATAATGACAGAAACTTAGCAAAATTATCTCCAGCAGTTATGTGCAAAGAAGAAATTGTAAGTGATGAACTTTAGATTTTACAACTAAGATTTCCAGGGAAAGTGTAAAAGGTGCCACCTGACTTCTTCCTGTCATTTATAAAACATGGGAGAGGAGAGCGATAACTTGAGGGAAGAACAAAACAGGACATAATGATTTTGAAAAATCAGCCTCTCTAGATGGCAAAAGATGTTAAGCGATTCACTGTTGAGAAATCATGCTCTGGAGAAAAGGCTGAAGCTATTACTATACCTTTTGCTAAAATGTCATAAAGATCAAAAGTCAGAGTATTCAGCCACACTCAGGATTCTTTCAAGAGATTCAGAGTGCACCTTACAGATCTTTTCAATTGTGGATGAAGAATGTCACCCATCATATCAGTAAGCAAAGGATGTTGGGGCCAACAAGCCATCAGCCACTGCAGTTGCACCTGTGCATCCTGAGGAGATTCAGGATGGAGAAAAGCAGGATGCTGGCCCTAGGTAACTAAGATGCATATCAAATGAATGATTTCAGTGAGCCCGGACTCTTGCGTCTTCCCATACTAGAAAAGAGCTAAATTCATTAACTTGAGCTGACTTGTTTGATGTTCTGACTACCTGGTTTTGTTGCAAAAACTCCTATTTTTTGATGTTCTGACTTTTGATGTTCTTTTGATGTTCTGACTACCTGGTTTTGTTGCAAAAACTCCTATTTTTAAAAATAAATTATTTTATTTTTGGCTGTGTTGGGTCTTCATTGCTGCTCATGGGCTTTCTCTAGTTGTGGTGAGTGGGGGCTACTCTTTGTTGTGGTGAGCGGGCTTCTATTGCGGTGGCTTCTCTTGTTGCGGAGCACCGGCTCTAGGCGTGCGGGCTTCAGTAGTTGTGGCACGCAGGCTTAGTTGCTCCATGACATGTGGGATCTTCCCGGACCAGGGCTCGAACCCTTGTCCCCTGCATTGGCAGGTGGATTCTTAACCACTGTGCCACCAGGGAAGCCCCCAAAACTCCTATTTTTTAAAATTAATTTTTATTGGAGTATAGTTGATTTACAATGTTGTGTTAGTTTCTGCTGTACGGCAAAGTGAATCAGTTATACATAATACATATACCCAGTCTTTTTTAGATTCTGTTTCCGTATAGGTCATTACAGATTATTGAGTAGATTTCCCTGTGCTATACAGTAGGTTCTTATTAGTTATATATTTTATATATAGTAGTGTGTGTATGTCAACCCCAATCTCCCAATTTATCCCTTCCCCCCTTTCCCCTTTGGTAACCATAAGTTTGTTTTCTACATCTGTGACTATTTCTGTTTTGCAAATAGGTTCATTTGTACCATGTTTTAGATTCCACATATAAGTGCTATTGTATGATATTGTCTTTCTCTGTCCGGCTTACTTCACTCAATATGCAATCTCTAGGTCCATGCATGTTGCTGCAAATGGCATTATTTTTCTTTTTAATGGCTGAATAATATTCCACTGTATATATGTACTACCTCTTCTTTATCCATTCCTCCGTTGATGAACACTTAAGTTGCTTCCATCTCCTGGCTATTGTAAATAGTGCTGCAGTGAACACTGGGGTACATGTATCTTTTTGAATTATGGTTTTCTCTAGATATATGCCCAGGAATGGGATTGCTGGATCATATGGTAGCTCTATTTTTAGTTTTTAAAGGAACCTCCATACTGTTCTCCATAGTGGCTGTACCAATTTACATTCCCACCAACAGTGTAGGAGGGCTCCCTTTTCTCCACACCCTCTCCAGCATTTATTGTTTATAGATTTTTTGATGATGGCCATTCTGACCGGTGTGAGGTGATACCTCATTGTAGTTTTGATTTGCGTTTCTCTAATAATTAGTGATGTTGAACATCTTTCCATGTGCTTCTTGGCCATCTGTATGTCTTCTTTGGAGAAATGTCTATTTAGGTCTTCTGCCCATTTTGGATTGGGTTGTTTGCTTTTTTGATATTGAGCTGCATGAGCTGTTTGTTTATTTTGGAGATTAATCCTCTGTCGGTCGCTTTGTTTGCAAATATTTTTTCCCTTTCTGTGGGTTGTCATTTCGTTTTGTTTATGGTTTCCTTTGCTGTGCAGGAGTTTTTAAGTTTAATTAGGTCCCATTTGTTTATTTATTTTTTTTAATTTTCATTACTCTAGGAGGTGGATCCAAAAAGATCTTGCTGCGATTTATATCAGAGGGTGTTCTGCCTATGTTTTCTGCTAAGAAAAAGCTATTATATGTCAGCTCCTCCCTTATCTCTTTGGAGCAGTCCCTCAGAGATATCTGAAAGGCTGCCTTCTAGACGTTAAGTCCTTAGCAGTTCTGCCAAATAAAACATAATTCTCAACTTTTAGGTTGTGCTTTTTTTTTTCCAGTTGACACAATCAAGTCAGAAAGTCTCTAGGAGACTTAAGAGCATTGTCCCTCAGCTATTTCGGCAGGAGCCAAGGATAGAGAAGTGGATAGAGAAGTTTGCTGTTAGTGTATAGAAATGCAGCCACTTCAGCTGATTCCACATGACCTATAGACAGGCCCAGCATTCCTTTGGAGCTTCCCAAGTCAGGTGTATGTGATACTGCTTTCTGGTTTTGCTAGGGTTTTGTAGAATTGCCTTTGCATTCCCAGGTCATGCCCTAGGCCCAACCTTCACAAGACTAAAAGAAGAATAGCCTTAGTGATCCTGCCTGATCTGGCATCACCTATTCTCAGCTCTGGAATCCTCAGCTGTGGCTCCTGGACATTCTGCCATCTCCAGAAACCGAGTCATCAGTGATCAAGGGTACAGCTCCCTAGCAAAGCTGGTCTTCCTTGGTGAGGCTCTGTGATGGTATGTGCCATACAACTGCCACCTTACAAGCTCATTTTTCTTCCAGTTTTAAATCTGCCATCCTTCATGAGACTTTCAATAACTTTCTGTGCCTGGATAGAAGACTGATAGTTCTCATTGGCAGAGGGGAAGTAATTGACTTGACTTGGATCCAATGATTGACCGACTTACTCAGGCTCTTCTTACCTCTTATTTCTCTAGTTTCTTTGTTCACTTGACAGAATCCTGTTCATTTTTAGAGATGTGATATGATATCACATCCTCAGGGAAGTTTTTAAAAATCTAGACCAGGTTAGACTATATAGTCCCCCTGTGCCTACTCCAAAGATAGCATTTAACACAATGGGTTCTAATTGCTTCTTTCCTAAATGCTGCAAAGACTTACTATACCTGACACCACGTTAAGTGCTACAACAAAGCAAAACAGATGTGGTTCCTGTGTGGATGGGACTCTCAGTCTAAGAGGAAATAGATATTAATAAAATAATAAATCTGAATGTATAAACTAAACCTGAAATAGTGAGCTGAAAGAAAGGTATATCCAATCTTTGAAATCAGATAGGAAAGGAATGTAACCTAGACTCTGGGAGTGGTCATCTGGGAAGGCTTCCATGAGGAAGCCTTAGCTGAAATCTGAAAGATAGAGTTACCTGGGAATAGAGAAGATATAAGGACTATAGAACAAAGAAACAGAATGTGGAAAGGCCCCGTGTAGGAAGAACATGCAGGTTCTGACAAATTGAAAGAATACCAGTGTAATTGGAACTAAAGTGGGAGGGAGAGCATGGTAAGAAATGAGGCTGGAACAATAGTCAGGTTTCACATCATTTGTAGCTTTGTGGACTATCTTAAGGGTTTTATACAGGACCTGGCAGATTGTTGACTCTCTTTACGATGGCAAGAAACCACTCCTACAACCTTCCTAGATCCACAGTTTAGCCAGGCTCTCCAGGAAGCCTCTAGAGTACCCCTCTTTATGGAAACAATTAATCTCGTCATGGTCCTGGCAAGCCTGAGTAGGAGAGATGAGGCCCAGATTTATAGCTCTTGGGTCAGGGCCCTACAAGAGACAAGGGCAAAACGTTTCTTAGCTCTACCAATCGTTTATGTGCAGCAGCTGCTACAGGTGTATCCAGAAAAGTTTCACCAAGAGTAGAAACATCTGAGGACCCAAATAATTGCAGAGCCTTCTCCCCTACCCCAGATACATTCTTGAGAATGAATAGGTAATTGTCTAGAATGAATCTAGCTAATGAGATGGCTAAATCCAACTAGGGACTTCATAGTAAAGAAAATATGATTTACTTTAAATCCCCAACGATTAATACCTTCAGAAGTGTAGTCTCACTCATAGCTAATTCTCCCTGGATATTTTGCCCAAGAATGAATTTCTTGAGAACCCAGTGAAGGAGGAGAGGAAAGAAAGTGAATTCTGCTCACTATTGGAGGAATTTTCTAAGAGTCAGAATGATCCAAAGATAGAATGAGCTATATCAGGAGATTGTGACATCAAAATTTCGAAAGTAAGCTAGTAGACCACTTCGGGGTGTTACAGAGTAATTCAAGCATGAGGGTTGTGCTACACGATCTTAATGGTTTCTTCCCACCATGAGAATCTTAGAGGCAGAAAGAATGATGTGAAAGAGTAGCTACAGGATGGAGAGCATTGAGAGCTCAGAGAGAGAGGCTCTGGTAAAAAGCACTCAATAATGAGGAGGAACAGGACTTAATTTTGTTTGGAGTGGAAGCCTCTTATGCCATTGCACCTAATATGATCTGGGCTTGGGAACCAGGGGAAAGAAATCTGACTGCATCCTTTCTGGGAACTGTGACTTCCAACTTGAATTCAGGTCTGCTCATCTAACCAACTTCCCATGAATGTGTTTTCCAGGGAAAGCACTAAAGTTATCATGGTTTGGATGGATATTAGTTATCTATTGCTGTGTAGCAAATTATCTCAAAACTTAGCAGCTCTGAAGAACAAAAACTTAATATCACATACAGTTTCTGAGAGTAGGTTCTCTGGGACAGGCTCAGCTGAGTGGTTCTAGCTCGGGGTCTCTCTTGAGGTTGTTGTCCAGCTCTCAGCTATGCCTACAGTCATATCCAGGCTCAAAGGGAGCTAGAGAATCCACTTCTAAACTCACTCATTTGGTTGTTGACAGGCCTCCATTCTTCATGGCTATTGGTCAGAGACCTGCATTCCTTGACACACAGACTCCTCCATAGCCTGCTTGAACAGCCTCGTTTCATGGCATCTGACTTCCCACAGAAGAAGTGATTCAAGAGGGAGAGAAACGTGAGCAGGTAAGTGAAATAGTGCCCCCAAAGGAAGCAGGACTTGTATCTAGAATATATTAAGATCTTTTACAACTACATAGTAAGAAGATAAGGTGTCCAATTGAAAATGGGAAAAATAGTGGAACAGGAACTTCATGAAAGAATATAAACAAATGGCCAATAAGCATATGAGAGGATATTCAATTATCAGTAGTTATTAAGGAGATAAAAATTAAAACTCACAATTAGAATCTGCTACAGTATCATAAGAATGGCCAAAATTATAAAGGCTGAAAATACCAAACATTGTCAAGGTTGTGTGCAGCAAGTTAAATGATCTGACGTTTATGCTGGGAGTGTAAAATGGCAGAGCCATTTGTAAACTGGCAGAGTCAGTTTAGTCATAACAGACATTTACCATACAACTTTTAGCTATTTATCCAAGAGAAATGGCTTCAGCTGTTCCCAGAAATATTTATACATGAATGTTCATAAGAGTGTCATGCATAATAACCAAAACTGAAAGTAATGCATCTGTCTGTCCAACAGATTTTAGTATGCAATGGAATACTACTTAACCCCTCCTCTACAATCCTTGAGAATTAATACTCAATTAATATCCAATTAGTTTCCCAGATAACTACATAATGATATATGCAACAGTATAAATAAATCTCCCAAACAAGATGCTGAGTGAAAGGAGCTAGATAAAAAACAGTACATAGCATATATCTATCGAAAAATGAATTCACAGTGATATAAATTACATCAGTGATTATGAGAGGCAGGGGTTTGGAGGATATTGACTTCAAAGTGGCATGAGGAACATTCTGAGATGATGGAAATATTCCATACCTTCTATTGCTGTGATGGTTACATAGATTTTATGGTATACTTTCAGCAAAACTCATGGAAATATAATTCATCTATATAATTTTATATTATATAATTTATACCTTATGAAAGTAGATTTTAAAAGTAAAAAATAACCCTTTATAATATGTAAAATTAAATGTTTTTAGAAATACAAGGGTCTAATTCACAGAGACAAAAATAGCACTTGGAAACTTTACTGCCCTCTCTTAGTCTTTGCAAGATCAACTACCCAGGCAAAAATAATATATAAGAATAATGTTATTAATCTTTTAATTATATATGCATAGATATATACATAGATAGATACTTATATAAAAGTTTTTAGCTCAGGGAAAGTACTTTATTTTCTGTTATTTTTATAACATTTGTGAGAACGGACCATATAATATGCCTCAAAGAAAATTTAACTAAATTTCCCAAGCAAAAAATTGTAGAGATCACTTTATCAAACCTCAGTGCAAAAAACCTGGAACTAAATAACTGAAATGTAATTTTAAAATCTATTTTAAATTTGAAATTTCTCTACTAAATAACTTTTGAGTTAAGAGTAGATAGCAAAAGAAAAATTAAAGATGATTTTAAAAATGACAACTTTACTTCTCAAAACATGATGCTTATTTTCCTCTGAGTTCATGTTAAAGATGAACTCAGAGGGAAATAGGTCAGAAGTTCATAGAGTTTTATAATTTATTTATTAACTCAACATATTTATTGAAGGGCTACCATGTTCTAGAAATTTTTCTGTGCTCCAGGGATATAGGTAAATATCCATATAACTTCCTTCATAGAGTTACGTGCTAGTGGAAGTACATAGACCAAAAAACCCCACTAAATATGTAACATTTTAGATGGTAATATGTTCCATGTGGATAAAATAATGGTAAGTTCTATATGGATAAAATAAAGCTGAATAAGGTGGGTAGACAGTGATCAGAGCCATTTCATATATAAGCATACAGGAAAGCCTTTTCTGAGAAGGTGATGTTTCAGCAGAATTCTGAAAGAAAGGGAGTGAGTCAGTCACGCAAACATTGAGGGAATAGCATGCTAGGCAGAGAAAATAGTAACTGCAAAGACCCAGAGGAAGATGGGAGTGGAGCAAGCAATGGGTCAGTTGTCAGGAGATCTGAGAAATATATAGGGTCAGGTTATGTGGTACCTGTTAGACTACCAGGTACAGGTACACTACATCCAGAATGAAAAAGAAGATATAACCTCAAATATGAAAAATGTAAATTATAATGAAAAAGTGCGATTTGCTAATGCATGTAAAAATTTTAAAATTAAAGTTTCACAGAAATGTATATAAATCAAGAATATACAGAATAAAATAAAAAAGTAGAGTTGAATAATCTTGAAAAAATTGAAAACCTTGCAAGGAACTATGTTACAAAAAGAACTCTGTGAGAAACTTTTACAGGTGAATTACATCCAGCTTAAGGCAGAGATAGTTTTCACACTATTTGCACTGATTTAAAACAGAAAAATTTCAAGTTTGCCAACTCATTTGATACCATTGGCATAGCCCCAATTCTAGACTTAACAAAGGTAGTACAAAATCCTAAATAAATCACAAGCAAATTGAATTTGGAAATAAATTTTAATACATATCCTCTGACCAAGTGGAGTTTATTAAGAAGCCACTGCAATGCCCCAAGTGTTTACTCTGTGAGATGGGGACTCAATGGAGTATTCTGTACCTAAGGGAGATATGGTCTGATCTGCTTTATGTACTACTGTGATGAGTAAAGAATGAATGGGAGCAAGGGTCATAATTCTATGCGTTTCTGAGGAAATAACTAGAATCAGTAGGTAGTAGATGACTTTTCTAATTAAAAAAACCCTCTTAACTGACTGCCCACCAGTGAAACTTGCTGCTGAGTCATCTTAGAAGTTACAGTCAGCAGTTTCTCACCGGCATTTCCAGCAAATGCCAGGGATGTTGACGCTGGGAAATTTCTGTATCTAATAAGCCTTTAGACCCTATGACATCCCAGATTCCTTCCAATACCGACCATCTCCGATTCTACAGCATGTATCACCTCAATCTCCCCCAGTTAGAATATAAGCTCCATGAATGCAGGGGGTTTTGTCTGTTCTGCTCATTGCTCTAGTCCTGGAGCTCAAATAAGGTCAAGCATATAGCAGACACTCAATGATTATTTGTTAAATATAGGAATGTCTCTGTTAAACTTATTGCAGGACCTGAGCAATGTACTTTTCTTCTCTGCACAACAGAGAGTAAAAAAGTTGGATTAGATGGCATCTGATTATCTTTCCAGCTCTGCCAGTGTGTGATTCCCTTTCAAACTGTGAGCCGTTGTTCTAACGGGCTTTTCAGGCTATGGGGTGTATGAAGGGGTGCTGCTGGGAGGAAAGGCAGGGATGGGTAAGGGCAAACCTGAGTCAAGGAGAAGAGAACAGATAACTTCTGGGGCTGGGGACCAGGGCACTCTCTGAAAATAAATGTGAATATCTCTTTGAGATGCACAGGGTTCTAATTCCAGTAAAGGTGTTTCACTAGACACTGAGGATACAGGATACCGAGGATCCACCCCAAACATGGTATCACTGCCTCATTTGAGCCAGCCTGGTCAACAAAGTGTCACAGGTCCCTGAGGTTCTCATGGGAAAAACAACATAAATAACAGCAGGAACTCCTTTTAACTGTATCGAAAATATACTTTTTATCTTGATGAAGTGCACAAATGAGAACATTTCTTTAAAGAGAGAGTTCCATTGAGGCTCAGCATTACTAGGCATCTCCAGACACCCACAAGGCAGCGATTTCATGTGCCCCTGAGGTTTAGCAGGGCAGCCAACAGGTTAGCTGACAGGGCCCAGATTTTCTACCAGATAAGCCAGTGAGACATGCATCATATTTATAGAATACAGAATCAACTATAAAAAAGTTGCACATTGGGTAATTACAATGATTTGATTCTGCATTTATCTTTAGTTTATTTCAAGCAAAAAGGAGTGTTTTCAATATCAAGAGGCATGCATATATGTGTGTCTTCCATGATATTTCTTTTCAATAAGTTGCTTTCATTGCAAATTAAAAGAAATGGAGTTCAGCTCCTTGGTGACCTAGGAGAAAAAAAAAGTAAGAACTAGAATATTATTACTTATTAACAGCAAGGCTCTTGTCATGTATTATCTCAATTACTTTTTATCTTAATGATACAGGTAGGTACTTATTGTTGCTTTCAAGTTAATATGGGGAAACAGGCTCAGAGAGGGTCAGGTCCATGGTCATATAGTTAGTAGAGGACAAACACAGTATTTGAACCCAAGTCTATGCTCTGAATCCAGATGTACATGACATTGTAGGGAATACTCCGAAAGGGTAGGGTCTTTGCCTTTCAAACTAAAAAACTAGAATAATCACAATTATAACTGTAGGGAACTGTGTTTTAAATGAGTAGGATCTATATTTCCTGGCAGATGATCTCAGAGTCACTTGGAGGCACTGAATAAAAGCAGAAATGAACCCAAATTCTAGGTGTTCTAGCTATTGGGACTCTGTTCTTTCTCCAGACACTGTGGTTGGCACCTTCACTGTGGACTTTTTTACAATACAGGACCAGGGAGGGTCAGACTGTTGCCTGCACTCCTGCAATACCCAGCCATCTGCCCTGCCGTCTGAGGTACTAGGGCAGTTGTCTTCTTCCTGGAGTCATTTCACTGCTCAGGCCTGAAGGTCGCTGCGGTGCCAGCCAAAGGCTTTGGAGCCCACATTGGTGGGCGTGAAGCTGTTCTTAACCACATTCTCAGACCTGCTCAGCCAGCCCGCCATCTTATGGGTCACACAGGTCGCAGTGTTACAGGATCTCTTCTGGGCAGTGATGCTGATTTGCAGGATAGAGAAAAAGAAAAGGCCTGTCAGTGAGAGGCTGAGGGCAGGTGCTACCCCATGGGACCAACATGGTAAAATTACTGCTCCGAGAGGCACCAATGAACTTTAAATATTTTTCCTAAACACGGAATCACCACAGACAAACATAGGGCATTAGGGAAAGTGCCACAATCACTCCCCATAGACGTTTCCAAGGGTGTCAGAAAACCCAAACGTGCTCTGGGCAACAAGCCATGGAACACAGAACTATAGCAGCCAGTCTTTTCTGTACAAGTAAACGAAAGCTTAACCAAGGCTTAGGTGACTAGAGAGATTATGGTGCCATATCCAACCTCATTCTTAAAGATTGTCTAGAAGATGCATCCCATTCACAAGGTACTGAGTCCTCCTTAGGAAAAGGAAAATTCCCCTGTCCTCCTGGAAGAGGAAGCGAGTTTGCAGCATCAAGTCTCAGAGGTGCTTAGTGCTCCTGTTTTCACTACCTGAGGTTGTTCACAGGGACCACCCACTATGCCCTGACTCCAGCTACCCGGGGCTAAAGCTACTTGCCGGACAGGTCCCTGTATCCATGAAGTGTGGGATGTGGCCAGAGCAATAACCACCACAGCTCAGGGGTTTTTAGAAATATACTATTATTCCCCCAATGAAAGGTATGTTCAGAAGCAGGACTGAGAAGCTCTGCTGTGAAATCCGCAGGTACTTACAGGGCTGCCCTCTCTCTCCTGATCTCTTCCTGAATGATTCTCTCTGGCCTGCTCTCCCTCCTCCCATCTGATGTTCCAGACATCCACTGCCACAAAGAATGCCACTGATACTAGCCCAAAGAGCAACCAGAGAAGACCACATGCATCAAGTTACAGGAACAAAGGAATTAGAAAGGAGAGGAAGAGGTTGAGTAGGCACCTTGAGGCATGCCAATATGAGGGGTCATGGTCTTTCTCCAATACCCTGGCCATGACCCATTTCTTGCCAGGCATTCTGACCCCAGTTTTAGTTAAGGGGAATGTGTAAAACTTGTTGAGGTCCTATGTGTATGTGCCCAGGACACAGGTGCTCAGATTGTTAACACTGCTTAGTTCTGGACCTGTCCAGGCTACAGGGAAAAGTCAGGCTAGACAATACCATGCACCAGGGCTGCCCCTGCAGGCAGTCATGCAGAAGGTTAGAATAGGGAGAGGGCACCTGGAGCAAAAGCAGAGGGGCAGGAATGGGGGCGGCTCACGCATCCTCCATTAGGAGAACACAGAGGTTCACTGAGCCAGGGCAGTGTGGGGAAGGGCTGCGGGGGGAAGGGGTGACCTTTTCTGGCATTCCACATGCTGCTCAGTCCTTCTTGCTCTGCAGAGAGGTTCTTAGGGCAGATACAGGTGCAGCACATACCTCTGCCCAGGTACGGCCAGGTCAGGAGCTGGTGTGAGCTCCAAGCTCAGGGTGCACAGGGAGGTGAGGCTGGGGAAGGGTGTCTGGTCCAGTGAGAACATGCACATCTCCACAGATTCTACACATCTAAAGGCCCAGGACCTACCTCAGACACTGTGCTACCTGACAACATCCTTTGTAAGGGCTCTGGCTTCACCTTGCAAATGTGCAATGAAGATGCCTTGCAGGTGTGAAAGAATATCATGTGCAGGTTAACAAGGAGGGGCTAGATTTATAAAATCCCCTGAGATACATGGGATTCATTCCCTGGCTTTACGAGGCTAAACTCCTCCAGTGCTGGGAGGTGTCCTCAGTACTGCCAGACAATTTCCGGAGTGAGGAGTTCCACAGCTTCCCCCACTGCTTTTAGAAAGGGATCTTTGTACGTGTGGTGCAACCATAGTTCCTTCAAATGACCTCTGTCTTCAGTGGAGCCTGTAGGAGAGGTGGGCCCCAGGCCAAGGTGAACAGTGACTGCTTGCTGGCTGCCTATCCAGCTATGTTCTCTCGTACCTGTCAGGATACATCTTCCTGGTAAGCCAGGGGAGAGGGTAAGTGCTGAGCAGAGGGCAGAGCCTTAACCTGAAGCCCTCCTGTCTCTTGCTTCAGCTCACAGGCCTTCATCTGCACATAATCGTTCATCATTGCAGCCAGTAGGAGGCGCATTTCCTTATTGGTGAGTGTAGCGGGATCAAAGCCATTCTCCAAGGCCCACCTAGGGAAGGGGAGCAAGCACAATCCTGACTCTGAGTCCCTGCCTACCCCCACCCCCAGGATTAGCAGCCAGGTTTCCTGGTTTCTGTATCTTCCCCTGAGGATGTGGCTGCCCCAACTGCCAACGGAAGAAATGAGGCCATTGTCTCTCCCAAAATGCTGCTTCACCAGGAGTTAGGCTCTGGTGTGACCTCAAAGAAATGGTTTGCTGGCAACTGATGGTTAGATTTTCAGGAATTTTTTGAGCTTAGTGTTTTAAATGCAGCCATTATTAAAAATTAAATGATAATGGTAATTTGAATCTGCAAATGGTTTCAGTTTAATAAATATAATTTGAATGAGGATGAGAAATTAGATGAATAGATCACATATCAGATTTAATAACAAATTTATTGGCCAAGTAGTTAGCAGACTAGGATGAAATCCATTTCTCAAATTATGGTTAAGTTAGTAAATAGCTTTGCTAAAGGTAAAAGTGTTTGATAAAAAGCAACAAAAGTATGTTGTGAGGTTCAATGAGTTAATATGATATTTATAATAACTAGTACTGTATATGTTATGTCTATTTGTAAACTGTGTGCTACACATCTTTTTATGATAAACTTATATATAAGTGTACATTTGTACATTACCACCACCCATCCCCCCACCTCCACCCACCTTTAGCCAGTTGCTAAAGATTCAGCACAAGCACAACTGAGAACACAGAACTGTATGATTCCAGGGGCCATAGGAGGTGAGAGTGCTCCTGGCAGGGCTGTCTCACCTGAATGGCGCTGCCTGGAGCGTACCTGCCTGGTTCAGGACCAGAATGCTGAGGACCAGGAACGGGGGCAACTTCCAGAAGCCCATGGCACCTTTCTGCAAGGGAAAAATGGCATCACCACCTGCAGCAGTTCAAGTTCTGTGAGCCCACAGACCGAGGCTCTGATTCTGTCTCTGACTCTAACTCCCTGGCATCCTGACTTCAGGTTGGACATGTCACTTCCCTTCACCATCATTTCCTTCTCCGCCAAGTGGACTGCTGTAAGATCCAGTAAGCCTGTAGCATGCTTGGCTTAGCAAAGAAACCTAGTGGGACAACTGGGTGAGGAGGTCTCACTCCGTAGCCCCCTCCCTGTCACCCCACACATTTTCACATACAACCTGTTGGCCAGGACTCCTGGAGGACAGACTCCGAGTACCTGTCACCACAGCTTTTCCCACTGTGCAACCCAGAGCTGTCCTCCTGGTGTGGGGCTTTTGCTCATACCTGGTTGGGGGAGGTGGGTAGGGAGGACATATCTCTGTGGTTGGAATCCCTGAGAAACTGAAGAACCAAATTCTACTGCTCAGCTGCTTCAAAGAGTGCCTTTGGCAAAGAATACCCTATGAGAAGCAAGCTGGCAGAGTCTTAATTTGGAACCCAGGATTTAAATGGGGGAAAAAAGCTCCCAGAACCTGCCACTGGGGCTTGCGTTTAACCGTTACCTGCCCCTCAGTCACTGCATCTGTTTGCCATCCGCTTGTGCTGGCCCAAGTTCCGAACCCATTTCCCACGGACCATTAGGCGAGGGATGTGATCCATGAGCGCACTGTCCGCACAAAGCCATTCCTGCGTCCTGCTCTGTGGGTGGTGCCTGGGGAGCTCCAGCATCCCGAAATTGACCTAAGCACGTGTGCCGAAGGAGACAGAGAGACTGGAGCCCGCCTCAGTGAGGGGAGAGTGGAGCAGAGAGTCCCCAGACTGAAACCATGCGGTGTTACCTGTGGAAGGATCCTGGGATGAATCGCGGAGTAACACAAATTGTGTGATGAAAAGACCTAGACAGAAGTGGACAGAGACCCTGAATCATGAAATGTCTAGAGTAACCCTCTGGCATTTATTTTACTTCTCTACAGTCCTACTAGGTATGGGGTAATGTTGGAACATAGGTGGTCATTAGATCATGTATAGCTTATATTAGGAAAGTCATTCTACTGATTTGGCCTCTTTATAAGTCTAGAAAGTAGTAAGTAAACTAAAATAGCTGTGAGGCACCTTCCAGCCTTATTCTTTTATTTTATTAAAATGGGGGTGGGAGGGGTGAAGGAGGTGGGTATAGAAGAAAAAAGAACAACTGAAGGACATTGTGTGATGGCAATGAGATTTACTTGGAGGTTAGTTGGGAGACATTGATAATGCTTATTGTATTTTAATTTTGAGAGGAACGCCAGCCTGAGCTGCTGGTAAGTGCTTCTGGAAGAAGCAGTCTTCAAGGAAGCCACCTTTCAGTCAAATATAAAATGGGGCTGGTGCCTTGTTTTCTCCCTATGTTTTACAGCTCATGCCCTCATGAGGAATTTTATTCCCTCACACTGCTTCATCCATTCTCTTCAGTAAGCATGCTTATCCACATCTGTGATGGTCCCTGGTCAGTTTTAGAAGTACACAGAAGCTACTCTAGATATTTTAAGCAGAAAGGCATTTCATACAGGAACTAGATGTTAAAAAATAATGTGTATAGTTCCAGAAGATGCTACATTTACCATAACCAAAAGGTGGAGACTGAGAAGTCCACACACTTGAACTGTAGGCATGAAAAAAGCCCCATGGAGCCTGTGATTCAGGGATCAGGACGCTGCCCTGTGCTGCCACAACTACCTTTCAACACCAGTGACATCCTGGACCCAGGGATGCTGCTGTCGAACCCCTGGCTTCTTGACTGCTTGCCAGCAGAAAACAGAAGAGCAGGAAGATAGAACTCTCTGACTCTGCCTTCCAATTCTCACATGAGATATCTAATTGGAAAAAAATTGCATTCAGACACTGCCTTTAAGGAAGTGTGGGAAAAATCAATGTAATCCATCACACTAACAGACTAAAAAAGAAAAATCACATGATAGTATTAATAGATGCAGAAAAGGTATTTGACAAAATCCAACACCCATTTATGATAAAAACTCAGAAAACTAGCAATAGAGGGGAACTTCCTCAACTTGATAAAGACTACAAAAACCCTGCAGTAGCTTTATACTTAATGGTGACAGACTCGAAGCTTTCCCACTAAGATCAGGTACAACAATGCCCTGTTTTACTACTCCTTTTCAGAGTCATACTGGAAGTCCTTGCTAGTGTAATAAGGTAAGAAAAGGAGATAAAAGGTATACAGGTTGGAATGAAAGACAAAACAAAAAAACACCCAAAAGAAACAAAAAAAATCTCCTCCTGGAGCTAATAAGTGATTATAGCAAGGTTGCAAAATACAAAGTTAACATACAGAAGTCAATTTTTTTCCTATATACCAACAATGGACAAGTGGGATTTGAAATTAAAAACATAATACTGGTTACATTAGCACCACCCAAAATGAAATAGGTATAAAGCTAACAGAATATGTACAAGATCTGTATAAGGAGAACTACAAAACTAATGAAAGAAATCAAATAATAGCTAATAAATGGAGAAATATTCCATGTTCATTGAGAGGAAGACTCAATATTGTCAAGATGTCAGCTCTTCCCAACTTAGTTGATCTACAGATTCAATGCAGTCCCAATTAAATCCCAGCAAGTTATTTTATGAAAGTTGACAAATTGATTCTACAGTTTATTTTTGGCTGTGCCATGCGGCATGTGGGATCTTAGTTCTCCGACCAAGGATCAAACCCATGCCCCCAGCAGTGGAAGTACAGTCTTAACCACTGGAACAGTAGGGAAGTCTCTGATTCTACAGTTTATTAGGAGAAGCAAAAGAACCAGAATAGTCAATGCAATCTTGAAGGAGAAGTACAAAGTTGGAGGATTGATGCTGCTTGACTTTAAAACTTACTATAAAGCTACAGTAATCAAGACAGTGTGGTATTGGTGAAAGAATAGACAAATAGATCAATGGAACAGAATAGAGAGCCTGGAAATAGACCCCCCATAATATAATCATCTGATCTTTGATAGAGGAACAAAGGCAATGCAAAAGAAGTATGGGTGGTGGTTTTGTTTTCCAGTTGACTGGGAGAGTTGGAAGAAACCATTTTCATTATAATAGCCAAGTGCTGTGAATATTCTCAGCCTGTCACAGCTAAGGCTTAAACCAAAGGAGTGGATCTCTAATAATGGAACTTCATCTATCAATGAGAGAAAGTATTTTTTCTCTTAGTGCTGGAAGGGCTTTTCAGATCTTAACACATAAATGATCCTTTACCAACTTTACCTTTGGCCTTCTGGTACCTTACGGTTATGACTATCCAGTAGAGAACAAAACCCTCACTTTTCTATTTATCACTACTCAGGAATGTGTTTATGTTCTCATATGTAATTTTGTAATTGAGATGATCAACTAGGTTGTCCCACCTCAGGCTCTTACTATCCTCCCTTGTGGTGAAACACAACTCTGAGTGCACATAATGGAATGTGCAAAGGAGGCACATCTGTGCTGGTTGTACACTCTGCACTGCAGGAGCTCTGTGGGGGCAAGCACCAAGTCCCAAGCCAGAGCCACAGCCATCCAAGAACTGGCAAGGAGCCCAGGAGACACTCTCACCTGATGCTGCTCCTCAGGATGAGTCTTGGAGGGACGGTTTTCAAAGGGCAAGAAAGAGGCTCTCACTGCTGCACTCTTCTCTACTGTAAGTGTTACCATTCTGCACACAGAAATGTCAGAGCCCTAGACAGGGTATTCACATTTCTCCAGACACCCATCCCACCCTGCATCCTGAAGATGGGATCCTTGCCATGAAACAGTGAAGTCTTTCACTTCATCTTTCACAAAACACCCTCGTTGTGATCAAATCCATAGACAAACATTATCAACTGTTTTCTGTCACTCTAAGAGCAAATGTAGGAAGCTGTTTCTATTTTCTGAGCACTGAGAGAACATAATATATGATTACAAGGAAAGCTTTATGTTCTGAGAGACTTTTAGTGATTCTTGAGACCACTCCTCCTTACTATCCCCCAATGGGAGGTGAGGATGGGGGAGGAGGCATCTCATCAGTGCTGTTAGACTGCTTGAGCCATGGATCAAGTTCCCCTTTGCTAATGTAGCCAAGGGAAGAATGCCAAAGAAGGAATGCTCCTTAATTTAAGTGAACTGGAGGTATTTACAGAATGGAAATCAATCTGTTTTGAAATTTAAAAAATGATCTGAACAAGGATCCTCTCCTGATCGATATTATGGTTAGATTAGAGTTTACTGATGTGGATTTCAGGCAAGGATGACCTCAGGATCATCCTTTTTGGATCTTCTCCCTCCTGCTGCTGCCTCCTTCTTCATGTAAGGTCCAATCTGAATGGTGTTCTCATAGGAACTTTCTAATGGCCTGACCCTAGGCTGTTACTTATTTTGACAACATCCTGACCAAAGGCCTTACCTTGGAACATCAGGCAGCTTGAGGGGCAGTGAAGAAATCCTTATTTCGGACTATTATATAGACCTTTGTTATATAAACCTTCGTAATTGTTGCCAAAACAATTGTAAAACATGGCTTATGTTAATCAATGAATCTTATTAAAACCGTGGTCTAGAATTCCAGGAAAAATTGACATCTAGAGGTCAAAAAGTTAAAGACAAAGATACACTTACGTCTTTGTCTGTTCAGGCTGCTGTAACAGACTACCATGGACTGGGTGGCTTTTAAACAACAAAAATTTATTTCTTACCATTTTGGAGGCTGGGAAGTCCAAGATTAAGGTACTGGCAGATTTGGTGTCTGGTGAGAGCCCACTTGCTGGTTCATACTTAGATGGCTGTCTTCTCGCATGGCAGAGGGGCAAAGGAGCTCTTTAAGGTCTCTTTTATAAGGGCACTAATCCCATTCATGAGAGCTCCACCCTCAAGGGCTAATCACCTTCCAAAGGCTCTACCGCAAAACCAGTTGGGTGACCTTGGCTCATGCTTAGTGTCCCAGTGGGGCTATTACTACCACGCCCTTTCACTCTCAGAAGGATACCAGTATGGACAGTGTCTTAGTCCATTTGGGCTTCTGTAACAAATTACCACAGACTGGTTAGCTAGTAATCAACAGAAATTTATTGCTCACATTCCTGTATTCTGGAAGTCCAAGATCAAGGTGCCAACATGGTCAAGTGGGGGTTCGCTTCCTGGTTAAATATATGGTTGTCTTGTTGCTGTATCCTCACATGATGGAAGAGGATAGGGATCTCTCTGGAGCCTCTTTATAAGGCACTAATTCCATTTATGAGGGCTCCAATCTCATGGCTTAAGTATCTCCCAAAGGCTCCACATACTAATATCATCACATTGGGTATTGTGTATGGACACAAACATTTCAGACCATAGGCAACAATAAATCTTATTGTTGCCTAATATATACGTCATTAGTCTAAGGTATGTGGTCAGTCAGTGTAAACTCTGTGATGGTATCATCATTAGATGAGACCTAGTACTATAGAAGACAGGAGAAATAGACTGCACTGGAGGTGAAAAGAAGGAAGACAGATCCCATAAAAAGATAAAGCTGCTGATAGGCAAGCCCTTTATCCTCTAGGCAACAGAATCTACTACACCTCTGATATCTGAAATAAATATGTCAAATATGAGAGGTATGTGAAGTATTTGAATGAGAATGTGTAATTTATTAGGATACATATTTATCATTATTCATCCTTTACTAAGTGCAATTTTTTAGCTGCTGGAAATAGAAAAATGAACAAGAAAAGGATTCTGCCCTCAGGGAATACTAGATCTACTTCAGTGTGTATTAACAAGCTCTCTTCAATCTTGGAGTCATTTTCATAAGCCCAAGTTACAGAAAATCTTTACTTCCCAAATCACTTCCCTCAAGGAACTCTACCACATACTTAGAAAAGGTCTTGAACTCCTGATCTATTTATAAAAGCATGGAACATAAAAATGAAATCAAAAAATTTTAGGCAATCATCTAGAATTTTCTATCCAGCAAAACTCTGAATTTTCTGTAATGATGTAAATATTCTGTACTTGTGCTGTCTGATGCCATAGCCACTAGCCACGTGTAGTTATTGAACACTTGATATTGGCTAGGGCAACTGGGCAACTGATTTTTAAATGTTATTGAATTTAAATATAAATTGCCACATAGCTAGTGGGTACTGTTTTGGACAGTACAGATTCTAGACCTTTTTTGATTCTCAGTTAAAATAGTCAAGTTTTTTGCTCTTTTTACTTGGATGTTTTAGCACTGTAGGGGTATGACATATGTCCTAAATGAAAGTGGGTAAATCACAGGAATGACAATTCTACAATCTCCATATTTAATGAGAGAAATGTATTTATTCACTCAGTCAAATTAGATTTATTGAGCACAACTGTGTGCTGGGCACAATGATGAGATATGATGTACATGGACTTGCCCCCAGGGGATTATAGGGCTTCAGGATAAATAATTCATCAGTGCTGGTAATGGGAATCATTTAGTGCCCATCTTAGAATATTTTTTCTACTCTTTTTCCTTTCCCAGACACCAAATCAGATGTATCAGAAGTTTCTGGCTGCTTAAGCCTTAAAGTAAACAGAGGTCAGGCAATATCTCTGTACTGTGAAAAGGGGACTTCCATGTCCTGATGTGACTGAGAATAAGGTATTTAATTTCCTGTCCATTAAAGAAAAATATTGAGAAGCCCAGGCAGGAGAGATTTAGAGGCATTTCTTATGAAGATTAACTTACTGGTGAAGTATTATTTATAAAACTAAGTAAAAAAAGAAATCAAGAAAATGATAGAGACTTCATCTGTTTTCTTTTCTAATATCTGTACGTTGGAGGAAGACGTAATGATATTCCTGGCACGTCATTTTGCCCTCCGGAGCCATCAAACATTGTAGATGTGATTAAGTAGAATTATTTAAATATGGTCATATATCTTTACCTTTCTGGTCAATCACAAGTTCTGGTTATTTTTTTTTTAATAAAGAGTTTTTGTTTTTGTTTTTTGTTTTTTAAAATGTAACCCAAGTGTCCCAAAGTCCCCAGGCCTCTTGGGGTCATTCTTTTATTTAATATTCAAATAAAAATGGCTTAAGCTCCCATTCTACATAATAGCAAGTTCTAGTTTTAACATATCTTTCCTTTAAGTTTAACTTTCTTTCTTTCTTTTTTTTTTTTTTTTTAATCCATGCTTATGTTCCTTAAAAGGATTGGAAAAGGGAGGGAGGGGTTTTTGGAAGTATTGTTAAGAGGCCCCGAGCAACTGAGCCCATCATTACATTAAGCCCTAATTTTCGTCTTCCCCAGAGGATACTGTATCTTCGTAGGGCAGCTGGCTAGAATTCAGGATTGTCACTTAACTGAGAACAGGGTGAATCCAGTACTGATGAACTGTTTTCATGAAGCCTGAGTAGTACTGTAAGATCCAGGCCCCTGGGGAATCTTTGTTGAAAGAGAGCCTAAAGACCCACCTGTAGTTTTTCCACACTAAGCCAGTAATCCCTTGTATTTGGGGGGGGAGGGGCAGATAAGATCATCCTCATCCGTTTTAGGAGCCAGGACCTGAGGTGGCTAACCTCTATATTGTTTTTTTACGTTATTCTTTTTTTTAAAATGATGTATAGTTGATTTACAATGTTGTCTGAGTTTCAGGTGTACAGCAAAGTGATTCAGATATATATAATATATATATTCTTACATATATGTATATATAATATATTCACATACATATATATTTTTTCTTTTTATATTCATATACATATATATATTCTTTTTCAGATTCTTTCCATTATAGGTTATTACAAGATATTGAATATAGTTCCCTGTGCTATGCAATAGGTTCTTGTCATTTATCTGTTTTATATATAGTAGCATGTATATGTTAATCCCAAATTCCTAATTTATCCCTCCTCTCCACCTTTCCCCTTTGGTAACCATAAATTTGTTTTCTATGTCTGTGAGTCTTTCTGTTTTGGAAATAAGTTCATTTGTATCATTTTTAAGAATCCACGTATATGTGTTATTCTATGATGTTTGTCTTTCTCTTCCTGACTTCACTTAGTATGATAATCTCTAGGTCCGTCCATGTTGCTGCAACTGGCATTAGTTCACTATTTTTTATGGCTGAGAAATATTCCATTGTATATATATATATGCCACATCTTCTTTATCCATTCATTTGTCGATGGACGCTTAGGTTGCTTCCATGTCTTGGCTGTTGTAAATAGTGCTTCTATCAACACTGGGGTGCATGTATCTTTTCAAGTTAGAGTTTTTGTCTTTTCCGGATATATGCCCAGGAGTGAAATTGCTGGCTCATATGGTAACTCTATTTTTAATTTTTAAGGAACCTCCATAGTGTTTTCCATAGTGGCTGTGCCAATTTACATTCCTATCAACAGTATTGGAGGGTTTCCTTTTCTCCACACCGTCTCCAGTATTTATTATTCGTAGAATTTTTGATGATGCCCATTCCGACCGATGTGAAGTGACACCTCATTGTAGTTTTGATTTGCATTTCTCTAATAATTAGGGATGTTGAGCATCTTTTCATGTGCCTCTTGGCCATCTGTATGCCTTCTTTTGGAGAAATGTCTGTTTAGGTCTTCTGCCCATTTTTTGATTGGGTTGTTAGTTTTTTTGATATTGAGCTGTATGAGCTGTTTGTATATTAAGAAAAAATTTTAAGTAACATAGAATACAAAGAAAGCAACAGTTTATTCAAAATGGCCAGAAATAACAAGGTTTAGCATTTGGTAAGAATAATTCCAAACACAACTTTATACCCATAATCAGACAAAACTATGGATACGTAGGTGGTAGGTTAAGTAGATACATAAAAAGAGTTTTATAAACTAGAATCATACTGTACATGCCTTTTAAATGTATTATATTTATCATACTTGAATTGAATAGAAAAAATAAGCTGAAGAAATAGCTGAATTGCAGATATTTATTTAACAAAGTGATCATAAATTATTATGAATTGAAGCTATACTTTTTTCCCCATTAATTTCTTTTACTGAGTTATAATTTACATAGAGTAAAATGTAAAATGTACCTTTTCTTAGGTAAAGAGTTCTATTAATTTTTTTAGAACATTTAATTTTTAGAGCAGTTTTAGGTTTACAAAAAAGTTGAGAGGAAGGTACAAAGATTTCTCATCAGCCGTCTGCCCCCACACACACTAGCCTCCCCCATTGTTAACATCACTCACCAGAAAGGTACTTTTTTTTTTTTAACCAAGGATGAACCTACATTGATATATCATAATCACCCAAAGTCCATAGTTTACCTTAGGGTTCACTCTTGGTGTTAATACATTCTGTGGGTTTGGACAAAAATACGACGACACATATTTGCCACTATATCATACAGAGTATTTTCACTGTCCTAAAAGTATGAAACTATATTTTCCATTTTTTTTTTACTGCATGTTCCTTTCCAGTAGGAAAACAAAATTTAATTAAAAGAAAGTTTGAAATACTCGTATTTAAAGCAAAGCTTTGCATAAAATGTGCCACATAATTTTAGGAGAAATTTTATTGAGAATAAGATGTTATATATCCCTTTGCCATTTTCCCCTCAATTTTATTAAGGTCTAACTCACATATAATCAAATGCACTCATTTTAAAAATATAGTTTGATGAGTTTTGACAAATGTATACACCCGTATCATCACCAACATATTCAAGATATAAAACATTTCCATCACCCCCAAAGTTCTTTCTTCCCTTTCCCAGCCAATCCCTCTTTCCTACACCCTACAACCAGTGATTTGCTATCTGTCATAGATTAGATTCGTTTTCTAGAGTCTCCAATAAATGGAACCATACAGTATCTACTCCTTTATCTGACTTCTTTTGGGAACTTATCCATGTTATGTGTATCAGTAGTTTGTTTCTTTTTACTGCTGAGTGTAGTTCATTGTATGAATATGCCATATTTTGTTTATCCATTCACTTACTGATAGTCATTTAACTGTTTGCATTTTTTGTCTGTCATTAAAAAAAAAAACTCCTGTAAACATTCTTGTATATATTTTTTTGGGTGTAAAAATATGTTTTAATTTTTCTTGGATAAATACTTAGAGTGTAGTTGCTAGGTCATATGGCAAGTATATGTTTAGTTTTACAAGAAGGTGCTAAACCATTTTCCATTATTTCATTATTATAACATTTTACATTCCCACCAACTATGTACAAGGATTTTACTTTCTCCGCATCCTCACAAACACTTGGCATTGTTCATTTTTAAAAATTTTAGCCATTCTCCTGATTTTGTATCTGATTATGGTTTTAATTTGCATTTTCCTTATGACTAATGACATTAGCTACTTCTGATGTGCTTATTGGCCATTTGCATAGCTTCTTTTGTAAAGTGTTTTTTCAAATCTTTTGCTGTTTTTTTAATTGAGATTTTGTTTTCTAACATTGAATTGTAAGGGTTCTTTATATGTCTATATATGTTAGATACTAGTCCTTTGTCAGATATATGTATCATGAATATTTTCTGCCAGCCTATGGCTTTATTTTAATGCTGCCTTTCAAAAAGTAGATTTTAGTTTTTATAAAGTCCAATGTTTCATGTTTTTTGTACCTTATTTAAAGAAATCTTCAACTACTCCAAGCTTGCAAGATTTTCTCCTATGTTTTCGTTAAATTTTATCGCTTTAGTTTTTATGTTTAGATCTATGTTCTACTTGAAGTTAATATTTGAGTATCTTTGAGATCAAGATTTCTTTTTTTACCATATGGTTGGCCAGTTGTTCCAGCACCATTTGTTGAAAAGATTATCACTTTCCCATTGAATTGCCCGGAACTTTTGTCAAAAATCAGTTGACCACATATGTGTGTCTATTTCTGGATTATCTGTTTGGTTGTTTTGTTCTATATGATTATCTTCACTACATCACCACACTGTTATAATTACTGTAGTTTTATATTAAGTCTTGAAATCAGGTAGTGTAAGTCTTCCCAACTGAATCTTCTTCAAAATGGCTTTGGCTAGTCTAGCTCCTTTACAGTTCCATTTAAATTGTCAATTTTGAAAAAAATTCTATTGGTAGTTTGATTGGCATTGCACTGAATTTATAGATCAACTTGGGAAGAATTAAAATCTTAGTGATATTGTCTATTCCAATCCATGAACTCGATACATCTCTTCATTTATTTGGGACTTCTTTAGACCTTCTCAGGAGTGTTTTGTAGTTTTCACTAAAAGTTTGTCTGTAAGTGTTTTACATTTGTTGATGTTATTGTAAATTTCAATTCCCAGTTGTTAATTATTTGAATATGGAAGCAAATTGTTTACCTCTCTGAGTGCTTTACATGAATCCTCTAACTTTTATGTGCTGCATTGTAATTATGATTTAGTTCAGAATATTTTCTTGTTTTCCCTATGATTTATTCTTTGAGCTATAGGTTTACATGAATTATAAAATTTAATCCCCCAATATTTGGGTATTTTGAGATTTCTTTTTAGTTAGTAATTTCTAATTTAATTCCCTTTTGATTTCAGTCTTTTAAAATGTGTTGAGACTTAGCTAATGGCCTAGCATCTGTTCTATATTGATCAATGCTCCATGAGTACTTAAAAAGGAGATATAGTCTGCTACTGATGGGTAGTTTTCTAGAAATGTCCACTAGTTCAAGTTCTTTGATAGTGTCATTCAATTCTTCTATATTCCTATTGATTTCTGTACTTTTAATACTAATTACTGAGAGAAGAGTTTTGGAATCTACACCTATAATTTTAGATTTATTTTTCTTTCAATATTATCATGGTTTAGTTTTGTGTATTTTAAAACTTTACTATTATCCCTTCAAGAATTTTTTTCTCTTCTCCTTTTCATCTCTTTCTAAGACCCCAATTACATGTGTGCTAGACTGCTCGATACTGTTTCACAGATTACTTACACTCTCCTATTTACTTTTATTTTTTTCCCCTGAGTACTTCATTTTGGATATTTTCTATTGCTTTGTCTCCTAGTTCACTAACCTTCTTTATCTTTTATGTCTAATTTATGGTTTATTTAATTCAGTGTAATTTTCACTTCATGTATTGTATTTTTCTTCCCTAGCAGTTCTATTTGGTTTTATTTTTTAAATTCTTCCATTTCTTCCCTCATTATGTTCACATTTTTATTTAAGTTCTCAAGCATATTGAACATATTTATAAAAGTTATTTTATCATTACTGTTACTAATTCCATCAATTTTATCATTTATGCATCTGTTTCTATAAAATTAATTTTTTCCTTGGTCACATTTTTCTCTGTCTTTGCACATCTAGCCATTTTAGTTGGATGCTGGACATTGTAAATATTTCATTGTTAAGTGCTGGATTTGCTGTGTTTCTTTAAAGGTGTGGATTTTATTCTAGTAAGCAATTAAATTACTCATGATTTAGTTTGATATTTTCTATGCTTATTTTAAAGCTTTTTAAGGATGTGACTAGAGTAGATATTCCTATATTACCAGTTTAGCCCCATATGTGACTCTTCTAGGGTCACAAGTAAATGCCATGTGTATTTAACAAAGTCTTTCTGCTCTGGTGGGAAGGAACTTCAATAGTCCTGGCCCTGTATAAACTACGGGCTTTTGGCTTTCATTCTGTGGTAATTGTTTTTTCTCCACACATCGTCCTTCATGCAGTCTTGTTGAATTTTATGTTGTGCATGGACAGATTAGTATTAAGTCAAAGGCTGACAGATATCCATATTCAGATATCTGAGACTTCTTCTGAATATTCTACTACCACCTTCTCTGTAATATTCTACTCTGCAAGTTCTAATTGCCTTAACCACACTAAACTCTAATATCTGTCTCCTCAACTCAGAGAAGACTATTCAGACTTTGAGTTCCTGCTTCCTGCACTTATGGGCCAGAAATTGTCTACTTTCTGAAAGCTGGAGCTATTGCATGACACATATCATTCATTTCTTTTCTTTCAGGGATCATAACCCTTCACTGGTTGTTGCCCAATGTCCAAAATCATTTATTTTATATGTATTTGGCCAAGTTTTTAATTGTTTATGATTGAAGAGTAAGTCCCAAACCATTTACTCCCTCATGGTTGTAAGCACAAACCATGGTATTTTTGTTGTCTTCTGAAATAGTTTTTTCCTAGTGGCTTAGTTTTAGTTCTATGTTCATATGGTGGTTATCACTTGTCATTTTACCTCTTTGGGTTCTTAACTTTGAATCAGCTTTTGCTTAGCTCATTTTATCAGTCTGAAGTGCTTTTTGTTGAGGGGCTCATGGGTGCTGTGTCCAGAGAGTTTCATATTTGAAAATATCTCTTAACCTTTTTACTTGAAAGACAACTTATGTGGGTTTAATTTTGTGAGTCACATCCATTTTCCACTTTTAATTTATAGACATTTCTCCATTGTCTTCTGCCATTGAATGTTACTGTGAGAAGTCAGTCTGATATCCAGCTCACTTTTTAAAAAAAAATTAATTTATTTGGTTGCACCAGGTCTTAGTTGCAGCAAGTAGGCTCCTTAGTTGCGGCTCATGGGCTCATTAATTGTGGCATTGTGAACTCTTAGTTGTAACATGCATGTGAGAGCTAGTTCCCTGACCAGGGATCGAACCCAGGCCCCCTGAATTGGGAGTGCAGAATCTTATCGTCTGTGCCACTAGGGAAGTCCCTCGAGCTCACTTTTAAATTATTTTATTTTTATTTTTTGCTCACGTATCTGAAGACTTCTGTTTTTATCCTTAAAGTTCAATAATAATCAGGATCTGTCATTGATGCCCTGTATAATTTTTTTGGGGGGTGTATGTGGTATACTGTTTTAATCTACAGATTTTGATTTGCAGATTTTTTTATTGCAAGGAATATATATATATATATATTCTCTTTGTTGGGTTCACCATTTAAGGGACATCTAAATATCTTAATATGAGATAGTCTTTCTTTGACTTCTATTTTTTTAACATCATTTGTTTTATTCTCTGTTTTTCTTTCTATTCATTCCTCATTATTATATTTAGTTTTTCTTCTGCCTTCATCTGAGTTTTAGCTGTATCTGTCCTGTCCATGCAATTTCTAGTTTATAGATAATGTTGTTTGGATCTCCTTTTATTTCTTTAGCTTTAAAATTTCTGTTTTTCTTTCCATTCTGATACTTCATTTTCCATTTAGTCTTTAAGCTCTCATTTTACTGAATTCATGTTTACTAAGCAGTTCTATAAAGCTCAGCACTTGTAGGTAATTTGTTTCTGTATCTCATGCTGTGTTATTTTTCAGACTGCATCCTTTGACAGTTCTTGCTTATTTTCTGGATTGTTTGTTTTCTTTGAGTGAATTGTCCTTGGTATTTCTCTCACTCTATCTGAGAATTTGTTTCCCCCCTGTTTGAGGTTTAGATATTTCTTTCCATCATTTTCTGAAGCCTGTTTATCACTGGGTTCTTAGAGAGGCCTTCTCTTATTCCCCAATCTGAATTAGGACTCCACTGTTATTTTTCTCCCAGAACTCTGGTCTTTTCCCTTATAGGATTTATTAAAATGTGTGATTTTGACCACAATTTGAAAAAGAAAGCTCCTTACAGCTTTGAAGTAATTTCCCCTCTCCCCTTAAAGGTCTATTAGTGCCATGAAGGTTTTTTGTTTGTTTGTTTGTTTGTTTGTTTAAAGCATTAGGAGGTTCAACCTTGTAAATATTTCATTACCTAGTGAATAAAAAATAATTACAGTAAAACTTTCAAATAATCTTAAAGAAAAAGTAACTGCTTTACAAACCACACAGATGATATAGCTTGCTTGGGGCATCATTAAATGTCTAAATGTCATTAGAAAGATACTGATTTTCATGACTACTTTGACCCTTTTTATTAAAGCTTCTACCAAGCACTAAATGATCACCTCAATGCCACTTAACTAAAGAGTGTAAAAGCAAACTCCACACGAATTCTGCAAATTGCTGACGTCATTTTTTTCACACACACACAAACATACGCACATTTATATGTAGCTATAGAACTACTTTTTATTTTGTACTCATTATCATTACCACAACTTAAAAGTTGTGGTGAGATAAAGAATGAGTGGAATTTACATGCTTGAGGAAAAGATATTAAAGTATCTTTAGAGATATATCTAGAGCCAACTGAAAAGAATTTGAAAAATAAATACAACATTCAATCAGACAGAAAAGTGATTAGTTGACTCCAAATCTGGATAAAGAGTTTCAAAATACCATCTACTCAAATTGACTCATATAAAAGAGCCCAGCATATCTGAAGAAAAATAGAATCATTTTGGAAGCAAAGAATTATCTTTTATTTACTATGCTTCATTTTCTTAGAGTGTAAAAACTTGTGGTATGACAAAAGGATTATTTGGAATTTTTGGTGCTTGGATTGAGAAAGTAAATTTCTGAAGATTGGATTAAAAAATCTTTGGCAAGTCAAGTGGTTTCCAATTATTTGTATTCAACAAAATTGACAAAGGATCTAATCAAGATATTTTCTTATAGATCACTAAAAATTATTTTTGAAGCTTATATCATTAGGTGCTTTCTGGCATTTAACTCAGAAGTAGTTCAGAGATACTACTATGACAAAATTTCTTCCACTCCCATTCTCACTTTTTATATGAATGAGGTATCATAGTTCTTACATCTATTAAATAATTTAAAAATAGGAATAGAATTGCATCTGAGTACTTTTTTCATTTTAGTAATAAGTAGGTTTGTCCATAGATAATGGAACTGATTAAAAAAAAACCTAACCATCTTGTTAAGAGATGCATTTCTAGTAAAAATTTACTTTATATATTTAATAATTATTTAACCAAATATATAACAAATTTTTAGTGTTTAATCGATTCTATTAATATTTATAATGATAATTTATTTCAGAAGAAAATTTTATACTTGGAGTATTATAGATACAGGAAATAAAAAATATATTCATCTCTTTTTATAGAGAAGAATATAATGGGACAAATAAAAGACTCTAGGGCATAAAATATAATGCATTGTGATAAAATTCAAGGGAAGAAGAACAATGTAAATTTTCTGAAAGTTAAAGAAGAGCCTGTCCTTTTATTTTTTAAATTGATCATGTCATTATATATTGCTATGGCATTTAGAGTCCAATGGTTATATTAAAAGAACAGTATAATAGCTTAAAATGTCGATATTTGCAATATACTGGGTAGTACGTATTTTACAACTCTTTAAACTTATGAGAAACATTTTAGATATTGCCTAAAAGAGGGTAGTGAGCAAAATTGTTTAAAATTACTGTACTAAGCTACAGTGGACTTGTTTTTGTTTTTGCGGTACGTGGGCCTCTCACTGTTGTGGCCTCTCCCGTTGCGGAGCACAGGCTCCGGACGCGCAGCCTCAGCGGCCATGGCTCACGGGCCCAGCCGCTCTGCGGCATGTGGGATCTTCCCGGACCGGGGCACGAACCCGTGTCCCCTGCATCGGCAGGCGGACTCTCAACCACTGCACCACCAGGGAAGCCCAGCTACAGTGGACTTGTAATAATCTCACTTAGTTTAAATTTTCTAGTCTGAAAAACAAACGTAATTATACCAAATTCACAGGGTACTTCTGTTAAATAAAATAATAAATGCAAAGGTCTTAGCATGAAATAAGCTCTCAGAATGTTAATTCTGGTCCTTCTCATTTTTCAAGTGAAGAAACCAAGTTGAAACCTGCCTACGAAAGATGGTGTGAAGCTAGCTAAAGCTCCAGTGAGAAGGGTGTGGAGGCAATACCTTGTATCCCTGGGTAGGGGGAATAGGGTACAGGTAAGGAATCACAGACAAAGGGACTTATCTAGGTGCTAAAGTTAGGGACAGGAACAGAACAGGAAACCAAGCAATTTTCCCTCTCCTCTGTATACTGAGCACTTTCTATATGTCTGGCACTGTGTGTTAAACCCATTTCAATCATTATGTAATTTAGCCCTATGAACAAATCTATGTGAACTTTATTTTTAAAAATTTATCTCCATATAGCAGATAAGGAAATAGAGTCTATGGGATGTTAAGTAATTTGTCTGAGGTGAGGCAGCTAGTACATTTCTGAGGTGGGAATCAAATCCCACCTTAGGTATGTTTGTCCCCAAACACAATCCTGCCTGCATTGAAAACTGTGTGCTTAGTTTCTATTCTACAAGCTCCTTCCTAAGAAGGCCACACCCAGGGAACACCATGAGTTTGGTGTCTAAATTCTAGGAGTGGGCCTTCAGGGATAGAGGCTTCAAAACCCCTATGGCCAGAGCACAGCACGACTCACCAAGACCCATGCTTCAGATTGAAGTTTAAGTCAGACTCAGAGCTGGATTCTAGAGCTGGACTCCAGGCTTAGAGAACTGCCGCTGAGCCCACCTCCACCTCTTGTCATTTCCAGGCACGAATGGCAGTCCCTATCTTGGGTCAGGCTGACATAGCTACTGACTGGTTTCCATATACCCTAGGAAACCCAGCCTGGGCTCTGTGGGCAGCCTGCTGTGAGAAGAAACATTTCTCTTAAGACAGGGTCTTTGACTCAAAGTGCCATTCTTGTGGAAAGACTTGATGAATTAGGAAACCATCATAGTACACTGTAGTAGATTCTCTGAAAAAGATAAGTACAGGAGGAGTGAGATGATGGAGGGGAGGGTCTCTCAACTCATCCCAGAAAGGCCACCCTTGACGGATAAGAAGCACAATACAGGCTAAGGTAGCAGTGAGAAGTGGGGAAAAGGTGATAAAAGAAGTGGGAGGAGGTAGTGAAAAGGTCTTTGGGTGAAAGAAAACAGGGGTTAGGTGGCAGAGGGCCTTAATGCCATGGTTAAGAGTTTGGACTTTATCCAGTGTGATGGGGAGCAATGGAGTGCTTTAGGCTACACAGTGAACACCTCCCACTGTGTGTGATCAGGGACTGGAAATAGATTAGAAAGGGGTGAAGCATCTAAATTTAGAGACTTGGATATAAGTCAGGCAAAAAATTATAAGGACTCCATTTTAAGTAGTGGTAATGGGATTGGAAAGGAGAAAAAGTTTTTCCAAGTGTTGTCCTGCTTCAGAATAACCTGAAGGTATAATAACCTGAAGGAGGTGCATCTGAAAAATAATGCACATTTCTAGACCAACCAGAGGATGAATCTTTGATGGATAGGGCCTAGGAACCTACAAGTTCAGGTACCTGGCACAGCACTTTACAATTGGGAGGGAACCGCCAAATCCCTGTTTCTGTCTAAAGAGTGAAGGTTTTGGACCACACATCTACTGCCCCGACTTTTATATCTGAGAGCCAGTGAGGCTCAGAATTTGCCAGTTTCTCAGGACTACATTTAACAAAGAGGTGATTTTTACATGGGTGTGTGAGCAATTCCCAAGGCTATCTGAACTAGGTTCATCAGAGGGAGCAGGCAAAAACGCAAAGCTCTCAGTTTTTCCCTGGAAGGGATTAGACTGCATACTTTCCCAAGTGCTGCCTGAAAGTTGGGCTTCTAATCAACCTGCATGTGTGAGCTGACTGGGATCCTCACTGGAGCCTGAAAGAGTTTGTGGGCACTTTCCCAGCCACCCTGAGACACCTTATAATCAAATTGCCAAAAGTTAAGAAAGTAGCAAGAGAAGAGTGATGTGTTACATATAAGGGAACACCCAAAAGACTATCAGTAGATTTCTTGGCAGAAACATTGTAGGCCAGAAGGGAGTGGGATGATATATTTAAAGTGCTGAAAGAAAAAACCTGCCAACTAAGAATACTTTACCTGGTAAAGTTGTCATTTAGAATTAAAGGAGAAATAAAGATATTCCCAGAAGAACAAAACTAGAAATTCATCACCACTAGATTTACCTTACAAGCAATGCTAAATGGAGTTCTTCCAGCTAAAATGAAAGGACACTAGTTTGTAAAGTGAAAGCAAATGAAGTATAAAACCCACCAGTAAAGGTAAATGTATGGTTAAATTCAGAATACTTTATTACTCTAATGGTGGTATATAAATTACTTGTAACTCTAGGATAAAGGTTAAAAGACAAAAGTATTAAAAATAAATATAGCTACAATAATTTCTTAATTGATATGAAGTGGAAAAAGATGTAAATTGTGACATCAAAAATAAAAAATGTGAAAGGGGAATAAAAGTGTATAGCTTTTGTATGAGATCAAATTAAGTTGTTATCAGCTTAAAATACACTATTATAAGATATTTATTTATATCTTGGAAACTATTATATAATTCAAAAACTTACAGTAGATACACAAAACATAAAGAGAAGGAATCAAAGCAGAAAATTATATCATAAAGGAAGACAGAGAGGAAAAAAAGAACAAAGGATCAACAAAACAGCCAGAAGATAATTAACAAAATGGGAATAGTAAACCCTTACCTATCAATAATCATTTTAAATGTAAATCTACTAAATTCTTTAAGTTTTTAAGTAAAAAACAATTATAAGAGACTACTATGAACAGTAATATGCCAACAAATTGATCACCTGGAAAAAGTGGATAAATTCGTAGAAACATACAACTTACTGAGAATGAATCATGAAGAAGTGAAAAATTTGAACAAACCAGTAATGAGTAAGGAGAGTGAAACGGTAATCAAAAACCTTCATATAGGCTTTCCCTGGTGGCACAGTGGTTGAGAGTCCGCCTGCCGATGCAGGGGACACAGGTTCATGCCCCAGTCCGGGAAGATCCCACATGCCACGGAGCAGCTGGGCCCATGAGCCATGGCCGCTGAGCCTGCGTGTCCGGAGCCTGTGCTCCGCAACGGGAGAGGCCACAACAGTGAGAGGCCCGCATACCGCCAAAAAAAAAAAAAAAAGAAAAAGAAAAAACCTTCATATAAAGAAAAGTCCAGGACCAGATGGCTTCACTGATAATTTCTACAAAATATCTAAAGAAGAATTAATACCAGTCTCAAATTCTTCCAAAAAACATTAAAGAAGAGGGAACGCTTCCAAACTTATTTTATGAGGCTAGCATTACCCTAAAACCAAGGCCAGAGAAGTACACTACAAGAAAAGAAAATTTCAGGCCAATATCCCTGTTAAACATAGATGCAAAATCTTCAACAAAATACCAGCAAACCGTACTCAACACATTAAAAGGATCATACACCACGATCAAGTAGAATTTATCCCTGGATGCAAGGATGGCTCAAAATTTGCCAATCAGTAAAAGTAATGCACAACATTAACAAAATGAAAGATAAAAATCATATGATCATCTTAATAGATACAGAAAAAACATTTGACAAAGTGCAACATCCTTTCATACTTCGAACTTTCAACAAACTAAGTATAGCAGGTATGTACCTCAACATAATAAAGGCCAACATGACAAGCCCACAGTTAACATCATATTCATTGGACAAAGCTGAACACTTAAAATGTACTTTTGTCATTCCTATTCAATAGAGTACTGGAAGTCCTAGCCAGAGAAAACAGGGAGGAAAAAGGAAAAAGAAGGCATCAAAATTGCAAAGGCAGAAGTAAAATTGTCTTCTTTTTCAGATGACATGATGTTATATATAAAAACCCTAAAGAATTTACCAAAAAACTGTTAGAGCTTATAAAAAATTTGTTAAAGTTGCAGGATACAAAATTAACATATAAAAATCAATTGTGGAGAGGGCAGACAGCAGAAGCAAGAAGAACTACAATCCTGCAGCCTGTGCAACAAAAACACATTCACAGAAAGATAGACAAGATGAAAAGGCAGAGGACTATGTAACAGATGAAGGAACAAGATAAAACCCCAGAAAAACAACTAAATGAAGTGGAGTAGGCAACCTTCCAGAAAAAGAATCCAGAATAATGATAGTGAAGATGATACAGGACCTCGGAAAAACAGTGGAGGCAAAGATCGAGAAGATGCAAGAAATGTTTAACAAAGACCTAGAAGAATTAAAGAACAAACAAACAGAGATGAACAATACAATAACTGAAATGAAAACTACACTAGAAGTAATCAATAGCAGAATAACTGAGGCAGAAGAACAGATAAGTGACCTGGAAGACAGAATGCTGGAATTCACTGCAGCAGAACAGAATAAGAAAAAAGAATGAAAAGAAGACAGCCTAAGAGACCTCTGGGACAACATTAAACACAACAACATTTGCATTATAGGGGTCCCAGAAGGAGAAGAGAGAGAGAAAAGACCTGAGAAAATATTTGAAGAGATTATAGTTGAAAATTTCCCTAACATGGGAAAGAAAATAGCCACCCAAGTCCAGGAAGTGCAGTGAGTCCCATACACGATAAAACCAAGGAGAAACACACCAAGACACATAGTAAGCAAATTAGCAAAAATTAAAGACAAAGAAAAATTATTGAAAGAAGCAAGGGAAAAATGACAAATAACATACAAGGGAACTCCCATAAGGTTAACAGCTGATTTCTCAGCAGAAACTCTAAAGCCAGAAGGGAGTGGCATGATATACTTAAAGTGATGAAAGGGAAGAATCTTCAACCAAGATTACTCTACCCAGCATGGATCTCATTCAGATTCCATGGGGAAATCAAAAGCTTTACAGACCAGCAAGAGCTAAGAGAATCAGCACTGCCAAACCAGCTCTACAGCAAATGCTAAAGGAACCTCTCTAAGTGGGAAACACAAGAGAAGAAAAGAGTTTCTTTGTTTACAAAAACAAACACAGAACAATTAAGAAAATGGTCATAGGAACGTACAGATCGATAATTACCTTAAACGTGAATGGATTAAATGCTCCAACCAAAAGACACAGGCTTGCTGAATGGATACAAAAACAAGACCCATATATATGCTATCTACAAGAGACACACTTCAGACCTAGGGACACATACAGACTGAAAGTGAGGGGATGGAAAAAGATATTCCATGCAAATGGAAATTGAAAGAAAGCTCGAGTAGCAATACTAATATCAGATAAAATAGACTTTAAAATAAAGAATGCTACAAGAGACAAGGAAGGACACTACATGATGATCAAGGGATCAATCCAAGAAGAAGATATAACAATTATAAATATATATGCACCCAACATAGGAGCATCTCAATACATAAGGCAATTGCTAACAGCTCTAAAAGAGGAAAGTGACAGTAACACAATAATAGTGGGGGACTTTAACACCTCACTTACACCAATGGATGGATCATCCAAAATGAAAATAAGGAAACAGAAGCTTTAAATGACACAATAGACCAGATAGATTTAATTGATATTTATAGGACATTCCATCGAAAAAGAGCAGATTACACTTTCTTCTCAAGTGTGCATGGAGCATTCTCCAGGATAGATCACATCTTGGGTCACAAATCAAACCTCAGTAAATTTAAGAAAATTGAAATCATATGAAGCATCTTTTCTGAACACAACACTATGAGATTAGAAATGAAATACAGGGAAAAAACCGTAAAAAGCACAAACACATGGAGGCTAAACAATACGTTACTAAATAACCAAGAGATCACTGAAGAAATCAAAGAGGAAATCAAAAAATACCTAGAGACAAATGACAATGAAAACACGGCAATCCAAAACCTATGGGATGCAGCAAAAGCAGTTCTAAGAGGGAAGTTTGTAGCTATACAAGCCTACCTCAGGAAACAAGAAAAATCTCAAACAATCTAACCTTACACCTAAAGGAACTAGAGAAAGAAGAACAAACAAAACCCAAAGTTAGGAGAAGGAAAGAAATCACAAAGATCAGAGCAGAAATAAATAGAAACAAAGAAAACAATAGCAAACATCAATAAAACTAAAAGTTGGTTCTTTGAGAAGATAAACAAAATTGATAAACCATTAGCCAGACTCATCAAGAAAAAGAGGGAGGGACTCAAATCAATAAAATTAGAAATGAAAAAGGAGAAGTTACAACAGACACCGCAGAAATACAAAGCATCCTAAGAGACGACTACAAGCAACTCTATGCCAATAAAATGGACAACCTGGAAGACATGGACAGATTTTTAGAAAGGTATAACCTCCCAACACTGAACCAGGAAGAAATAGAAAATATGAACAGACCAATCACAAGGATTGAAATTGAAACTGGGATTAAAAATCTTCCAACAAACTGAAGTCCAGGACAAGATGGCTTCACAGGTGAATTCTATCAATATTTAGAGAAGAGCTAACACCCATGCTTCTCAAACTCTTCCAAAAAATTGCAGAGGACGGAATACTCCCAAACTCATTCTATGAGGCCACCATCACTCTGATACCAAAACCAGACAAAGATACTACAAAAAAAGAAAATTATAAACCAATATCACTGATGAATATAGATGCAAAAATCCTCAACAAAATACTAGCAAACAGAATCCAACAACACATTAAAAGGATCATACACCATGGTGAAGTGGGATTAATCCCAGGGATGCAAGGATTCTTCAATATATGCAAATCAATCAATGTGATACACCATATTAAAAAATTGAAGAATAAAAACCATATGATCATCTCAATAGATGCAGAAAAATCTTTTGACAATACTCACTCATTTATGGTAAAAACTCTTCAGAAAGTGGGCATAGAGGGAACCTACCTCAACATAATAAAGGCCATATACGACAAACCCACAGCAAACATCATTCTCAATGGTGAAAAACTGAAAGCATTTCCTCTAAGATCAGGAACAAGACAAGGATGTCCACTCTCACCGCTGTTATTCAACATAGTTTTGGAAGTCCTAGCCTCAGCAATCAGAGAAGAAAAAGAAAAGGAGTACAAATTGGAAAAGAAGTAAAACTGTCACTGTTTGCAGATTACATGATACTATACATAGAGAATCCTAAAGATGCCACCAGAAAACTACTAGAGCTAATCAGTGAATTTGGTAAAGTTGCAGGATACAAAAGTAATGCACAGAAATCTCTTGCATTCCTATACACTAATGATGAAAAATCTGAAAGAGAAATTAAGGGAACACTCCCATTTACCATTGCAACAAAAAGAATAAAATGCCTAGGAATAAACCTCCCTAGGGAGACGAAACACCTGTATGCAGAAAAGTATAAGACACTGATGAAAGCAGTTAAAGATGATACCAACAGATGGAAAGATATACCATGTTCTTGGACTGGAAGAATCAATATTGTGAAAATGACTATACTACCCAAAGCAATCTACAGATTCAATGCAATCCCTATCAAACTACCAATGGCATTTTTTACTGAACTAGAAAAAAAAACATCTTAAAATTTGTATGGAGACAGCAAAGACCCCGAATAGCCAAAGCAGTCTTGAGGGAAAAAAATGGAGCTGCAGAAATCAGACTCCCTGACTTCAGAGTATACTATAAAGCTACAGTAATCAAGACAATATGGTACGGGCACAAAAAGAGAAACATAGATCAATGGAACAAGATAGAAAGCCCAGAGATAAGCCCACACACCTATGTTCCACTAATCTATGACAAAAGAGGCAAGGATATACAATGCAGAAAAAACAGTCTCTTCAATAAGTGGTGCTGGGAAAACTGGACAGCTGCATGTAAAAGAATGAAATTAGTGCACTCCCTAACACCATATACAAAAATAAACTCAAAATGGATTAGAGACCTAAATGTAAGACTGGACACTATAAAACTCTTAGAGGAAAACTTAGCAAGAACACTCTTTGACATAAATCACAGCAAGATCTTTTTTGATCCACCTCTTAGAGTAATGGAAATAAAAACAAAAATAAACAAATGGGACCTAATGAAACTTCAAAGCTTCTGCACAGCAAAGGAAACCATAAAGAAGATGAAAAGACAACCCTCAGAATGGGCGAAAAGATTTGCAAACGAATCAACAGACAAAGGATTAATCTCCAAAGTATATAAACAGCTCATGCAACTCAATATTAAGGAAACAAAAAACCCAATCCAAAAATGGGCAGAAGACCTAAACAGGCATTTCTCTAAAGAAGACATACAGATGGCCAAGAAGCATATGAGAAGCTGCTCAACATCACTAATTATTAGAGAAATGCAAATCAAAACTACAATGAGGTATGATCTCACACCCGTTAGAATGGGCATCATCAGAAAATCTACAAACAACAAATGCTGGAGAGGGTGTGCAGAAAAGGGAACCCTCTTGCACTGTTGGTGGGAAAGTATATTGATACAGCCACTATGAAGAACAGTATGGAGGTTCCTTAAAAAACTAAAAATAGAACTACCATATGACCCAGCAATCCCACTCCTGGGCATATACCCAGAGAAAACCATAATTCAAAAAGACACATGCACCCCAATGTTCATTGCAGCACTATTTACAATAGCCAGGAAATGGAAGCAACCTAAATGCCCATCGACAGACAAACGGATAAGGACGTTGTGGTACATATATACAATTGAATATTACTCTGCCAGAAAAGGGAACGAAATTGAGTCATTTGTTGAGATGTAGATGGATCCAGCGACTGTCATACAGAGTGAAGTAAGTCAGAAAGAGAAAAACAAATATCATATATTAACGCATGTATGTGGAACCTACAAAAATGGTATGGATGAACCGGTTTGCAAGGCAGAAGTTGAGAGATGTAGAGAACAAACGTATGGACACCAAGGGGGGAAAGTTGCAGGGGTGTGGGGATGGTGGTGTGCTGAATTGGCTGATTGGGATTGACATGTATACACTGATGTGTATAAAATTGATGACTAATAAGAACCTGCTGTATAAAAGTATAAATTAATTAAAGTTCAAAAATTAAAAAAAAACTAAAAAAAAATCAAATGTGTTTCTCTACACTAAAAATGAACTATTGGGAAAAAATCCTATTTGAAGTGGCATCAAAAAGAATAGAATACTTAGGAATACATTTAACAAAGGAGGTGAAAAATCTGTACATTGAAAACAGTAAAATATTGATGAAAGAATTTGAAACAATCACAAGTAAAATGAAAGATATCCTTTGTTCATGGATCAGAAAAATTAATATTGCTAAAATGTCCATGATGCTCTACATATTCAGTGCAATATTTATCAAAATTCCAATGACATTTGTCACAGAAATAGAAAAATATATATAAAATTCACATGGAACCAAAAAAGACTCTGATTAACTAATGCAATCTTGAGCAAGAAGATCGAAGCTGGAAGCATTATACTTGCTGGTTTCAAACTATATTGCAAAGCTATAGTAATCGAAACAGTATGTTATTGGCATAAACATAGACATATAGATCAATGAAACATAATAGAAAGTCCATAAATAAACCCACACATACATTGCCAACTAATTTTTGACAAAGGTGCCAAGAATATAGAATGAGGAAAAGATAATCTTTTCAGTAAACGATGTTGGGAAAATAGGATATCCACATGAAAAGAATGAATCTAGATCCTTATCTTACACCACACACAAAAATTAACTCAAAATGGATTAAATGTCAGACCCCAAATCATAAAACTCCTACAAGGATACATAGGGGAAAACTCCCTGACATTGGTCTTGACAATAATTTTTTGGATCTGACACCAAAAGCACAAGAAACAAAAACAAAAATAAACAAGTGAGACTACATCAAACCAAAAATTTTCTGTATAGCAAAGGAAGCAATCAACAAAATGAAAAGGCCAATTATGGATAGGAGAAAACATTTGCAAAACATACATTCAAGAAGGGGTTAATATCGAAATTATATAAGGAACTCTTACAACTCAATAGCAAAAAAACATAAATATTCTGATTAAAAAATGGGCAAAGAACCTGAGTAGGCATTTTTCCAAAAAGACATACAAATGCTTAACAGGTATGTGAAAAAATACTCAACATTACTAATCATCAGGGAAATTCAAATCAAAACCAGAATGAGATATCAACTCATGCTTTTTAGGACATCTGTTATCAAAAAGATGAGATAAATGCTGGTGAGGATGTGGAGAAAAGGGAACCCTTGTGCACTGGTGGAGGGAATGTAAATTGGTACAGTCATTATAGAAAACAGTATGGAGGTTCCCCAAAAATTTAAAAATAGAAATACCATATGATCCAGCAATCCCACTTTTTGGTATCCAAAGGAAGTGAAATCACTATCTTAAAGAGATATTTGCACTCCCATGTTCATTGCAGCATTATTCATAGTAGCCAAGACATGGAAACAACCTAAGTGTCTATCCACGGATGAATGGATAAAGAAGATGTGAATAAATATATATACAGTGGGATATTAAGAAGGAAATCCTGGAATTTTTGACACCACCAGTAAACCTGAAAGTTATTATGCTAAGTGAAATTAGCCAGACAAATACTGGCTAATGGTATCACTCTTATGTGGAACCTTAAAAAACAAAAAGTCAAAGTGATGGAAACATATTTAGAATAGAATTGTGGTTTCCAGGGGCTGGAGGGGTGGGTGAAATGTGTTGATGTTGGTCAAATGGTACAAAATTTCAGTTCTAATATGAATAAATTCTAAGGCTCTAATGTACAGCATGGTGACTATAGTTAATAATACTGTATTGTACGCTTGAAATTTGCCAAGAGTAGATCTTAACCATTCTCATAAAAAAGTAACTATGTGAAGTGATAAATGTGTTAATTAACTTGATTGTGATAATCATTTTACAATGAGTTATACATATATCAAATCATCTTGTACACTTTAAGTTCATTATAATTTTATTCATCAATTTTACCTTAATAAAGCTGGAAAAAAGGAAAAGCACTGTTAATCACATTAGTAGTATATGAAATGAGGTTGGAGAGAATCATAAGTGAAGGGGTAGACCAGCTGGCTGGTTGCTGCAAGTACCAATCTATAAGGAGGCTAAAACATCTCTAGACAAGTGGAAATATGTACCTGTTCATCTTCTTTTCCACCACCTGATGGAAAATGCTGAAATGTACATTGTTCCCTCTTCTGCTGAAGTGGGTAGTGCCCTCTGGTGGAAATTTAAGCAAAAATACCCTCCTTGTCAACCTACTATAACTGCCTTCTCCACTTGTGGCTTTTAAGTTTAATTTCCTATAAATTAAATAAAATTAAAAATTCTATGTCTCCATTTCACCAGCCACCTTTGAAGTGCTCAATAGCCACATGTGGCTAATAGCTATTTTACTGGATAGCACAGGTATAGATCATTTCCATCACTGGACAGCCGACATACCTTAAATCTGTTATCACAGTCAACTAAAATTCCTAACCACTAAAATACATGGCATTGTGCTTTTATCAGGAATAAGTCATTTCTTTGTTGTCTAATTTTTTGTCTTTTTAAAATACCTCTCAAGAAGTAGTCAGTTACAGAAAATCACAAACATTTTAACTTTAAATAAGCAAAAGTGTCATGTTAAATATTGTTTTTAGTGTAAACAGATGTACTATTTTTATTCCTACAATAAAAATTCCACCCACAGCAAAATAATATTGAACAATTTTAAAAAGAATTTCATCTTGAAGTAGTGTTATATTTTTAGCTTCTGTGTTTTCTCCATTCTGCCCCTTTCCAGTTAGGCTCTATCTTACTCAATGACAGCAAGGAGTGGGATGACTTAATGAGACTTCAGGCTTTTATTATTTCTGAGAATCCAAGTTATTCACTAAAGCTATTTGGAAAGCATGTTTTGTCATATACAATCCATGGCATTTCCCCTGCACAAAAGCTGAGTAGTGGCACAAGAAAACCAATGAGGATTCACAAATATTTTTCTTATTCATGCTGGTGATGACCATGCCAGTAGAAGAAACAACAGGTAGACATAATGCCCCAGAAATTCTCATCAAATAAAATCCTCATTTATCTACCACTGTATCCATTCTTTTAAAAATCCCAGTCACTGTCCTTTGGGCTTCCCTGGTGGTGCAGTGGTTGAGAGTCTGCCTGCCGATGCAGGGGACACGGGTTCGTGCCCAGGTCTGGGAAGATCTCACATGCCGCGGAGCGGCTGGGCCCGTGAGCCATGGCCACTGAGCCTGCGCGTCCGGAGCCTGTGCTCCGCAACGGGAGAGACCACAACAGTGAGAGGCCCGCGTACCAAACACACACAAAAAAAATCCCAGTCACTGTCCTTTGCACACACTTCTTTCAAAACATACCAAATCTGTACTCTCTCATAATAGACAAATATTAAAAGTCTGGTCTCTTTTTCTCATGCTTTGCTTTCAAGTGTCTTGCTGACTGAGATATATTTTTCATGCTTACTAAGTTAAATCACCTCTATCTACTGCATCAGTTTATTCTATTTGTACCAGCAACACAGCATGTAAAATATACCCAATACTGTACAATCATAAAATGATATAAATATATTTTTTACATCTTTATTGGAGTATAATTGCTTTACAATGTTGTGTTAGTTTCTGCTGTATAACAAAATGAATCAGCTATATGTATAAATATATAGCCCCATATCCCCTTCCTCTTGTGCCTCCCTCCCATCCTCCCTGTCCCACCCCTCTATGTGGTCACAAAGCACCGATCTGATCTCCCTGTGCTATGCAGCTGCTTCCCACTAGCTATCTATTTTACATTTCGTAGTGTATATATGTCAGGGCTACTCTCTCACTTTGTCCCAGCTTCCCCTCCCCTACCCCGTGTCCTCCAGTCCATTCTCTACGTCTGCGTCTTTATTCCTGTCCTGCCCCTAGGTTCAACCGAAACATTTTTTTTCAGATTCCATATATATGTGTTAGCATACAGTATTTCTTTTTCTCTTTCTGACTTACTTCACTGTGTATGACAGACTCTAGGTCTATCCACCTCACTATAAATAACTCAATTTCTTTTCTTTTTATGGCTGAGTAATATACCATTGTATGTACATACCACATCTTCTTTATCCATTTATCTGACGATGGACACTTAGGTTGCTTCCATGTCCTGGCTATTGCAAATAGTGCTGCAATGGACATTGTGGTACATGTCTCTTTTTGAATTATGCTCTTCTCAGGGTATATGTCCAGTAGTGGGATTGCTGAGTCATATGTCAGTTCTATTTTTAGTTTTTATTTTTTGGGGGTGGGGAGGTTTGGTTTTTTTCATAGCAACACTTTTTATTGTTTTTTTTAATGTTTTTTTAAACAGCTTTATTGGAATATAATTGCTTTACAGTGTTGTGTTAGTTTCTGCTGTATAACAAAGTGAATCAGCTATACGTATACATATATCCCCATATCCCCTCCCTCTTGCGTCTCCCTCCCACCCTCCCTATCCCACCCCTCTAGGTGGTCACAGAGCACAGAGCTGATCTCCCTGTGCTATGCGGCTGCTTCCCACTAGCTATCTATTTTACATTTGGTAGTGTATATATGTCAAAGCTTCTCTCTCTTTGTCCCAGCTTAACCTTCCCCCTCCCCGTGTCCTCAAGTCCATTCTCTACGTCTGTGTCTTTATTCCTGTCCTGCGCCAGGTTCATCAGAACCTTTTTTTTTTTTTTTTTAGATTCCATGTATATGTGTTAGCATACAGTGTTTGTTTTTCTCTTTCTGACTTACTTCACTCTGCATGACAGGCTCTAGGTCCATCCACCTCACTACAAATAACTCAAGTTTGTTTCTTTTTATGGCCGAGTATTATTCCATTGTATATATGTGCCACATATTCTTTATTCAGTCATCTGTCGATGAACACCGAGGATGCTTCCATGTCCTGGCTATTGTAAATAGTGCTGCAGTGAATATTGTGGTACATGACTCTTTTTGAATTATGGTTTTCTCAGGGTATATGCCCAGTAATGGAATTGCTGTGTCATATGGTAGGCCTATTTTTAGTTTTTTTTTTTTTTTGCGATACACGGGCCTCTCACTGCTGCGGCCTCTCCTGTTGCAGAGCACAGACTTCAGACGCGCAGGCTCAGCAGCCGTGGCTCACGGACCTAGCTGCTCCGCGGCATGTGGGATCTTGCCGGAGCGGGGCACGAACCCATGTCCCCTGCATCGGCAGGCGGACACTCAATCACTGCGCCACCACGGAAGCCCTATTTTTAGTTTTTTAAGGAACCTCCATACTGTTCTCCATAGTGGCTGTATCAATGTACATTCCCACCAACAGTGCGAGAGGGTTCCCTTTTCTCCACACCCTCTCCAGTTATTGTTTGTAGATTTTTTGGTAATGGCCTTTTTCACGGGTGTGAGTTGATACCTCATTTTGGTTTTGATTTGCATTTCCCTAATGATTAGTGATGTTGAGCATCCTTTCATGTGTTTGTTGGCAATCTGTATCTCTTCTTTGTAGAAATGTCTATTTAGGTCTTCCACCCATTTTTGGATTCGGTTGTTTGTTTTTTTGATACTGAACTGTATGAGCTGCTTGTATATTTTGGAGATTAATCCTTTGTCAGTTGCTTCATTTGCAAATATTTTCTCCCATTCTGAGGGTTGTCTTTTCATCTTGTTTATGGTTTCCTTTGCTGTGCAAAAGCTTTAAAGTTTCATTAGGTCCCATTTGTTTATTTTTGTTTTTATTTCCATTTGTCTAGGAGGTGGGTCAAAAAGGATCTTGCTGTGATTTATGTCATAGAGTGTTCTGCCTATGTTTTCCTCTAAGACTTTTATAGTAAAAAGTCTTGGGCTTTTTAGGTCTTTAAAAAAAGTCATGGGCTTAAATTTAGGTCTTTAATCCATTTTGAGTTTATTTTTGTGTCTGGTGTTAGGGAGTGTTCTAGTTTCATTCTTTTACATGTAGCTGTCTGGTTTTCCCAGCACCACTTATTGAAGAGGCTGTCTTTTCTCCATTGTATATTCTTGCCTCCTTGGTCAAAGATAAGGCAACCATATGTGCGTAGGTTTATGTCTGGGCTTTCTATCTTGTTCCATTGATCTATATTTCTGTTTTTCTGCCAGTACCACACTGTCTTGATTACGATAGCTTTATAGTATAGTCAGAAATCAGGGAGCCTGATTCCTCCAGCTCCATTTTTCTTTCTCAAAATTGCTTTGGCTATTTTGGGGTCTTTTTTGTTTCCGTACAAAAAAATTGTAAAATTTTTTGTTCTAGTTCTGTGAAAAATGCCCTTGCTAGTTTGATAGGGATTGCATTGAATCTGTAGATTGCTTTGGATAGTATAGTCATCTTCACAATGTAGATTCTTCCAATCCAAGGACATGGTATATCTCTCCATCTCTTTGTATCGTCTTTGATTTCTTTCATCAGTTTCTTATAGTTTTCTGCATACAGGTCTTTTGTCTCCTTAGGTAGGTTTATTCCTAGGTATTTTATTCTTTCTGTTGCAGTGATAAATGGGAGTATTTCCTTAATTTCTCTTTCAGATTTTTCATTGTTAGTGTATAGGAATGCAAGAGATTTCTGTGCATTAATTTTGTATCCTGCAACTTTACCAAATTCATTGATTAACTCTAGTAGTTTTCTAGTAATGTCTTCAGGATTCTCTATGTATAGTATCATGTCATCTGCAAACAGTGACAGTTTTACTACTTCTTTTCCAATTTGTATTCCTTTTATTTCTTTTTCTTCTCTGATTGCTATGGCTAAAACTTCCAAAACTATGTTGAATAATAACAGTGAGAGTGGGCAACCTTGTCTTGTTTCTGATCTTAGAGGAAATGGTTGCAGTTTTTCACCATTGAGAATGATGTTGGCTATGGGTTTGTCATATATGACCTTAATTATGTTGAGGTAGGTTCCCTCTATGCCCATTTTCTGGAGAGATTTTATCATAAATGGGTGTTGAATTTTGTTGAAAGCATTTTCTGCATCTATTGAGATGACCATATGGTTGTTATTCAATTTGTTAATATGGTGTATCACATTGATTTGCGTATATTGAAGAATCGTTGCATTACATGGATAAACCATACTTGATCATAGTGTATGATCCTTTTAATGTGCTCTTGGATTCTGTTTGCATATACTTTGTTGAGGATTTTTGCATCTATGTTCATCAGTGATATTGGTCTGTAGTTTTCTTTTTTGGTGACATCTTTGTCTGGTTTTGGTATCAGGGGGATGGTGGCCTCATAGAATGAGTTTGGGAGTGTTCCTCCCTCTGCTTTATTTTGGAAGAGTTTGAGAAGGATAGGTATTAGCTCTTTTCTAAATGTTTGCTAGAATTCACATGTGAAGCCATCTTGTCCTGGGCTTTTGTTTGTTGGGAGGTTTTTCTTTTATCATATAACATCATTTATAAGTGAAATCTTAAAAAATGATACACATGAACTTATTTACAAAACAGAAATAAACTCACAGATATAGATAACAAATTTACGGTTACCAGAGGGGATAGCTTGAAGATTTTTAATCACAGTTTCAATTTCAGTGCTTGTGATTGGTCTGTTCATATTTTCTCTTTCTTCCTGGTTCAGTCTTGGAAGGTTGTACTTTTCTAGGAATTTGTTCATTTCTTCCAGGTTGTCCATTTTATTGTCATATAGTTGCTTGTACTAGTCTCTCATGATCCGTTGTATTTCTGCAGTGTCAGTTGTTACTTCTCCTTCTTCATTTCTAATTCTGTTGATTTGAGTCTTTTCCCTTTTGTTCTTGATGAGTCTGGCTAATGGTTTATTAATTTTGTTTATCTTCTCAAAGAGCCAGCTTTTAGTTTTATTGTTCTTTGATATTGTTTCCTTCTTTTTTTTCATTTATTTCTGTTCTGATCTTTGTGGTTTCTTTCCTTCTGCTAACTTTGGGTTTTTTGTTGTTGTTGTTCTTTCTCTAATTGCTTTAGGTGTAAGGTTAGGCTGCTATTTGACATTTTTCTTGTTTCTTGAGGTAGGATTGTATTGCTGTAAATTTCCCTCTTAGAACTGCTTTTGCTGCATCTCAAAGGTTTTGGGTCATCATGTTTTAATTGTCATTTGTTTCTAGGTATTTTTTGATTTCCTCTTTGATCTCTTCAGTGATCTCTTGGTTATTTAGTAGCATATTGTTTAACGTTCATGTGTTTGTATTTTTTACAGTTTTTTTCCTCTTATTGATATCTAGTCTCATAGTGCTGTAGTCAGAAAAGATACTTGATACGATTTCAATTTTCTTAAATTTACCAAGGCTTGATTTGTGACCCATGATATGATCTCTCCTGGAGAATGTTCTATGCACACTTGAGAAGAAAGTGTATTCTGGTTTTTTTGGATGGAATGTCCTATAAATATCAATTAAGTCCATCTGGTTTAATGTGTCATTTAAAGCTTGTGTTTCCTTATTGATTTTCCTTTTGGATGATCTGTCCATTGGTGAAAGTAGGTGTTAAAGTCCCCTACTATTATAGTGTTATTGTTGAGTTCCCCTTTTATGGCTGTTAGCATTTGTCTTATGTATTGAGGTGCTCCTATGTTGGGTGCATAAATATTTACAATTTTATAGCTTCTTTTGGATTGATCCCTTGATCATTATGTTGTGTCCTTCTTTGTCTCTTGTCATAATCTTTATTTTAATGTCTATTTTTGTCTGATACGAGTATTGCTACTCCAGCTTTCTTTCAATTTCCATTTGCATGGAATATCTTTTTCCATCCCCTCACTTTCAGTCTGTATTTGTCCCTGGGTCTGAAGTGGGTCTCTTGTAGACAGTATATGTATGGGTCTTGTTTTTGTATCCATTCATCAGTCTGTGTCTTTTGGCTGGAGCATTTAATCCATTTACATTTAAGGTAGTTATCGATATGTATGATCCTATTACCATTTTCTTAATTGTTTTGTGTTTGTTTTTGTAGGTCTTTTCTTTCTTTTGTGTTTTGTCCTTAGATAAGTTCCTTTAGCGTTTGTTGTAAAGCTGGTTTGGTGGTGCTGAATTCTCTTAACTTTTCCTTGTCTGTAAAGGTTTTAATTTCTCCTCTCAATCTGAATGAGATCCTTGCTGGGTAGGGTAATCTTGGTTGTGGGTTTTTCCCCTTTCATCACTTTAAATATTTCCTGCTAGTCCCTTCTGGCTTGCAGAGTTTCTGCTGAAAGATCAGCTGTTAACCTTATGGGGATTCCCTTGTATGTTATTTGTTGCTTTTCCCTTGCTGCTTTTAGTATTTTTTCTTTGAATTTAATTTGTGATAGTTTGATTAATATGTGTCTTGGCATGTTTCTCCTTGGATTTATCCTGTATGGGACTCTCTGCACTTCCTGGACTTGATTTATTATTTCCTTTCCCACGTTAGGGAAGTTTTTGACTATAATCTCTTCAAATATTTTCTGAAACCCTTTCTTTTTCTCTTCTTCTGGGATCCCTATAATTCAAAGGTTGTTGATTTTAATGTTGTCCCAAAGGTCTCTGACACTGCCCTCAATTCTTTTCATTCTTTTTTCTTTATTCTGCTCTGCAGCAGTTATTTCCACTATTCTATCCTCCAGGACACTTATCTGTTCTTCTGCCTCCATTATTCTGCTATTGATTCCTTCTAGAGTGTTTTTAATTTCATTTATTGTTCATCATTGTTTTTTTGCTCTTTAGTTCTTCTAGGTCCTTGTTAAACGTTTCTTGAATTTTCTTCATTCTATTTCCATGATTTTGGATCATCTTCATCATCATTACTCTGGATTCTTTTTCAAGTAGACTGCCTATTTCCTCTTCATTTGTTTGGTCTGATGGGTTTTTACCTTACTCCTTCATCTGCTGCATATTTCTCTGTCTTCTCATTTTTTTTAACTTACTGTGTTTGGGTTCTCCTTTTCTCAGGCTGCAGATTCTTAATTCCTCTTATTTCTGGTGTCTGCCCCCAGTGGTTGAGGTTGGTTCAGCGGCTTGTTCAGGCTTCCTGGTGGGGGGACTTGTACCTGTGTTCTGGTGTGTGTGGCTGTATCTTGTCCCTCTGGTGGGCAGGGCTGCATCAGGTGGTGTGTTTTGGGGTGTCTGTGAGCTTAGTATGACTTTATGCGTCTCTCTGCTAATGAGTGGGGTTGTGTTCCTGTCTTGCTAGTTGTTTGGTATGGGGTGTCCAGCACTGGAGCTTGCTGGCCGTTGGGTGGAGCTGGGTCTTAGTATTGAGATGGAGATCTCTGGGAGAGCTGTAGACGATTAATATTATGTGGGGCCGGGAGGTCTCTGGTAGTGCAATGTCCTGGACTCAGCTCTCCCACCTCTGAGGCTCAGGCCCAACACTCAGGCGGAGCACCAAGACCTTGCCAGCCACACAGCATGGAAGAGAAAGAAGAAAAAACAAACAAACAAACCAACAAAAACTGAACAGACAGAACCCAAAAACAAATGGTAAAAGCAAAACTAAACAGACAAAATCACACAAAGAAACATACACACACACACACACACACACACACACACACACACTCATAAAAAGAAACAAAAACAAAAAACGAACAGACAGAACCTCAAGATAAATGGTAAAAACAAAACTGAACAGACAAAATCACACAAGGAAACATGCACACACACACTCACAAAAAGAGAAGAGAAAAAAAAAGGAGAAGAGCAACCAAACCAATAAATAGACCCACCCATGAAAACAAGCACTAAAAACTAAACTAAGGTAAACATAAAATCTAAAACAAATGAAACGCAGAAAGCAAACCCCAAGTCTACATTTGTTCTCAAAGTCCACCACCTCAGCTTTGGGAATATTCGTTGTCTATTCAGTTATTCCACAGATGCAGGGTTTATCAAGCCGATTGTGGCTGTTTGATATACTGCGCCTGAGGCTGCAAGGAGATATTTCCCTTTCTCTTCTTTGTTTGCATAGCTCCTGGGGTTCAGCTTTTGTTTTGGCCCTCCCTCTGTGTGTAGGCTGCCCTCAGTTGTCTGTTCCCTGCCCAGGCAGGAGGGGTTAAAGCAGCGGCTGATTAGGGCTCTCTTGTTCACTCAGGCCGGGGAGAGGGAGGGGTACAGTAGTCATAATTGAAATGCGAGGCGAGCCTGCAGTGACAGAGGCTGGCGTGACATTGCAACAGCCTCAGGCGCACCGTGTGTTCTCCCGGGGAAGTTGGCCCTGATTCATGGGACCCTGGCAGTGACGTGCTGCACAGGCTCCCAGGGGGGTGTGAGTAGTGACCTGTGCTTTCACACAGGATTCTTGGTGGCAGCAGAGGCAGTTGTAGCAGTCCGTGCCCGTCTCTGGGGTCCAAGATGATAGTTGTGGCTTGCGCCCATCTCTGGAGATTGCTTAGGTGGTGCTCTGCCATCTGTGGGCACACAGAGCAGGAAGCCCCTCTCCTCGTGCACCCCAAAACGATGGTCTCTTGCCTCTAAGGCAGTTCCAGACATTTCCCCAGACTCCCTCCCCGTTAGCTGTGGTGCACTAGCCCCCTTCAGGCTGTCTTCATGCAGCCAACATGCAGTCCTCTCCCCGGGGTCTGACCTCCGGAGCTGGAGCCTCAGCTCCCAGCCCCCACCCGCCCCGGCAGTTGAGCAGACAAACCTCGGGCTGGTTAGTGCCGGTCGGCACTGATCCTCTGTGTAGGAATCTCTCTGCTCTGCCCTCTGCACCCCTGTTGCTGCACTCTCCTCTGTGGCTCCGAAGCTTCCCACCCCTCCGTCTCTGCCAGTGAAGCGCCTTCCTAGTGCGTAGAAACTTTTCCTCCTTCACAGCTCCTTCCCAGAGGCACAGGCCCCATCCCTATTCTTTTGTGTCTATTTTTTCTTTTTTCTTTTGCCCTACTCAGGTATGTGGTGAATTTCTTGCCTTTTGGGAAGTCTGAGGTCTTCTGCCAGCATTCAGTAGGTGTTCTGTAGGAGTTGTTCCACATGTAGATATATTTTTGATGTATTTGTGGGGAGGAAGGTGATCTCCATGTCTTACTCCTCCACCATCTTGAAGGTCTTCAATCATATAATTATATATTTTGCATATTGAATCTTTTACAAAATGCCTTTTCTCTCCATATTCATGTATTGATAATATATTCCCTCTCAAGCAACACTTTGAGAACTGGCATTTCTTGATCAGGCCTCGGGCAAAATGAACATGAATAGAGCCTTGAGAGACAAATTATCTCTAATAAGTCAAACATAAGACAAATAAATGTAACACTTTGTAGTCTGGTCTCCAAAAGCTACCGGAGCCTATGTAGAAAGGTTGAGAGTGACTTGGCTCCATAGTTGTGTTTGTGAAAAATGTTTAGTAGTTTTAATTACTCTTGATTTTAAGATATGCTGGCAATGTGACTGTGTAGTAGATATCAGCTAGGGTGACTGTCTGAATGTCCCCTCTATTCTCTGAGAGCAGCAGTAATACATAGGGTTAAACCTAGGTTGGTCATGTTGAAATGAATTACCCACAATCAGTTGGCCCTGGTGGCACCTGACAAAGACTGACCAGCCAAAGTCTGTTTCCAGGATTTGTCACCTGGTACTATGAGAAGAGACAGTGGTTTCTGTTATTGAAATATGAGATATAGCACCTGACAGTCCCTGTATTTCCTGGCATAAGAGTTTTGGAAGGATTCAGTCCTATAAGGAGCTAGTCTTTGTTTTAGTTGCCCCTTGGGACTTTTTGACCTCTCAATGTGGTTAAATAAGATATTTAATCCCAGTTATTGTCCTCTATACAGACTTCCTTCAAAATTCCTTATCTTTGCAATAAATTTCTCTTTGCTCAAGCTCACTTCACTTGCCTTTCCATCACTTGCAACCAAAGTTGAGACTAAATGCTGTTTCAAAGGAACTAATGCAATCTTAGTCTACAATATTTAGGACTATAAGTATTTAGGACAAGATAAATGATACTCACATTTTATTCTGAACTGTAGCATTATATTGATTCTGGAGGGTGAAGAGATTCCAAGTCACATCATATAAAAGAAGGCTGAAGGAACTGGAAATTTAATTTAGAGAAGAGGAGGCTCCACTGGGACAGTGATAGCCTGATATATGTCTATTAGGTTTGTTTTATACTATTTCAAAGGTCCTTAAAAATTATCTGAAGTTTAACATGCTTTCAATGCCTAAATATCTCTAGGGTACCTGCCTAGTAGATATCGGGCATATTCTTGACACATCCAGGAATTCAACAGTTATTCAACAGATAGTCATTGTGTACCTACTATGTGCCGACCACTATACTAGGAACCAGTGTTTTAGCAATAAAGAGAGATGTCTCTGCCCTCAGAGCAACTAGAGTCCCATTGAGAATTTAACTACCACTTGAAACATTCCATCCTCAGAAAATTCTTTCTGGGCCCAGTGGAAAGAAATTGTGGAAATACATGATTTATTTGAGTTGTTTGAAAATGGCAAGATCTGAGTGAGAATAGATATTTAGATACGTTTACATAACTTTCCAGTCCTGATATATGAGAATAAGGACACCCTTGATACCAGTGGTTTCCACTCTTTGGGATGCAGACCACAAGGGATCCAAGGAATTATTGCAGAGGGTTCAGGAATCCATATGTGCTTCATTAATTGTTTAAGATGAAATCAGTAATATTGCCACTGCTATCATGTAAGTATCCATTGAAATGTTCATTCATTTATGCATTCATCCATTCAGTATATATTGATGACCTATCAGGTCCCAGGGACTGTTTTAAAAGCTGGGGGAAAAAAACAGAACAAAAAATATGTGGAAAGATTGGGAATCACTGCTTAGAGCTATTTACAATATTCAGCTTTATTTACTGTGTGCTTTCATCAGAAGAACAGATGGCAAATCCAAGATTCTGTTGGCTTTTTTTTTTTTTGCAAGGGGGGTGTGGTATCTGGGCTTCACATACTATTTTGATATATATTAGTTATTAGGATATAAATGATACTCTGCAAGCTGTATGATCCAGGACAATTTGAAAATTTTAAGAATTTTATCATGACCTTTGGTTGTGAATAAAATTTAATTTGACTGAAAGTCACATTATTTTGCTGTGTTCACATAAAAAAGAATTTCTTTTTTATGGCAGTTAAAGTGAAACTGACGAGTTCAAAAATAATGAGATGTCTGTTTCCATGGTAGTAGTACAAGAACAGCCGACAAAGAGGAAGGTTTCAAAAGCTCCTATAACCTGTCCTCAGAAATCTGTGATTGCTTAATAATCTCAGGAGACCCTGGAATCCTAGAACATATAGAATCAGCAGTGGGAAAAGAAAAGATCAAGCTCCATTCTTTGCCACTTCCTTTACACAGTGCTAATATGTGAGGACAAGACCCACAGTGACCCATTAGCCAAGTTGTGTCCTAAAAAGAAGTAGTTAAAACTAATGAATGGTGCTGGCTATCTTGGTGCTATATAGTGGTCATAAGATTATTGAGGTAACATTGGTTTAAAACATTATACATGGTCATGTGTACAACATTAAATTTCTACTTCTGTATACCTTACAGTGTGCTTACCACCAAAAATTTCATTTCCATCCATCACCATACGAGTTGATCCTCCTTACCCACTTTGCCCACCCCCCACCGCCTTCCCCTCTGGTAACCACTACTCTGTTCTGTGTATCTACATGTTTGTTTTGTTCATTTATTTTGGTTTTTGTTTGTTTTTTATATCCCACATATGTGTTAAATCATATGGAGTTTGTCTTTCTCCATTTGACTTATTTCATTTAGCGTAATACTCTCAAGGTCCATTCATGCTGGCACAAATGGCAAGATTTCATCTTTTTTATGGCTGAGTAGTATTCCATTGTGTGTGTGTGTGTGTGTGTATATATATATATATATCACATCTTCTTTATCCATTCATCTGTTGATGGGCACTTAGGTTGTTTTCATATCTTGGCTATTGTAAATAATGCCATGATGAACATGGGGGCACATGTATCTTTTTGAATTAGTGTTGTTGTATTCTTTGGATAAATATCCAGAAGTGGGATAGCTGAATCATATAGTAGTTCTAGTCTTAATTTTCTGAGGAATCTCCATACTGTTTTCTATAGTGGCTGCATCAATTTACATGCCGATCAACAGTGTATGAGGACTATCTTTTCTCCACACCCTCACCAACACTTGTTATTTCTTGCCTTTTTGATAATAACCATTCTAACAGGTGTGAGGTGATATCTAATTGTGGTTTTGATTTACATTTCCCTAATAACTGAACATCTTTTCATGTGCCTGTTGATCATCTGTATGTCTTCTTTAGAAAAATATCTATTCGGCTTCTCTGCCCATTTTTGAATCAACTGTTGTTTTTTTGTTGCTGAGTTGTATTAATTCTTTATATAGTTTGGAAATAAACCCCTTATCAAATATATCATTTGCAATATCTTCTCCCATTGGGGAGGTTGTCTTTTTGTTTTGTTGGTTTCCTTTGCTGTGCGGAAGCTTTTTAATATGACATAGTCCCATTTGTTTATTTTTGCTTTTGTTTCTCTTGCCTGAGGAGACATATTTAGAAGCATATTGCTAAGACCCATGCCAAAGAGTGTACTGCATATGTTTTCTTCTAGGAGTTTATGGCTTCAGGTCTTACATTCAAGTCTTTAATCCATTTGGAGTTGATTTTTGTGTGATAGTGATCTAGTTTCATCTTGTAAATTAGGTTTTACCATGACTTGAATGAAATCTCTCTCCTGTTTATACAGTTTCTGTGCTTGCCACATCATTTTTAATTTCTAAATTTGCCTCTTGGTTAATCAGCTGCCAAGACGTAGACACAAGTAAACTCTTCATGGTGGAGGTGTACCATCTATTGTAAATTCATATATTTCCATGGAGTTAGAAGATCTGATTGTGCTTCATAGCCATGGTTTTCTACTCTAAATTAGTAAATTTGACCTTCTGGTTTATGTATCATTTATTAAGAATTTGAGGGACTTCCCTGGTGGTCCAGTGGTTAAGACTTCGCTTTCCAATGCAGGGTGTTTGAGTTCAATCCCTGGTTGGGGAGCTAAGATGCCACATGCCTCAGAGCCAAAAAACCAAAACATAAAAAAGCAGAAAAACAGAAGCAATATTGTAACAAATTCAATAAAAGACTTTAAACATGGTCCACATCAAAAAAAAAAAAATAGAATTTGAGGTCCACCAGCTTGGATTCATGGATAAAATTAAACCAGGAAAGGAGATCACAACCTTGGACAATGATGCTATTTCATGAGACTCTGCCTAAGCAACTAGTTCTTAACCCCAGGTGAATTCACTTACACCCACCTCCAAAGTGGTCCTTTGACCTACAGATAAATCAGATTCTTGGAAGAGTGAAGAGTAGTCTTTATTGTTAGCTCCTTGCTAAAAACAAAACAAAAACTAGAAAAAGATCGCTATGTCCAGATGTACGGTTTTATCTCCACCCCATCCATGAAAATTTAATTCCTAAACTGATATTTATATATGCATAGATGATTCAATATGGTATGCATTTCATGGAGGAGAATTGTATTTCTGCTTTATAAATTCCAGTTTAAAATTCTCAGATTTCAAACATTTATCTTGAATGAACTTTAGAAACTTTATTGCTGTCGTTAATACTCTAAGTGGTTAGATTAGGGGAATTAGGATCAATGAGTAAAAATGTTTTGAAGATTGTTCTCAGGCTTAACTCAATTGCAAATCTGACTTAAGCTGTATTATCATAACAGATTATCCATAAACTGAACTCTAGCTATGAAAAACTATGTTGGAGCTAATGATACACCTGTAAATAGCTTTTAATTTTAAACAGTTAATAAACAGGATGAGAATCCAGTACAGAGTGAGTTGCATCAATCAGGAAGCTTTGGGGTGCTCTTTTTATTGACTGCCTGGCATATGATGTAAGGGAAGGTTAATGGCAGAAAAAGCTTCATATCAGCAAGAAGCTTTGGGTATCTCATTATATCTAGATGTGATAAAAATAATAGCCCATTAATTACACATTCAGAAGAAACCCATATTGTTCAGTGGAAAAACCCATTTCTTGGAATTGGAATTATCTTTTTTAATAGATTTTATTTTCAAAAATGAAAAAAGCTTTTTGTTTGTTTCTGATTATAAAAGTAATGGGATTAATGGGAAAGATGGTGGTCTAAGTGCACATTTATCCATGCCTAATGTTTACTGAAAGGAAGCAAAAGAACCAGTTAAGAAAAAGAAAACTTCATTAATGCTGAAACTAGAGCAGGCTTCGTATTCATAATACAATGTCTAGGTAAAGGATGCCAAGGAAGGAACATGATTTTCCTGCTTATGAGCATGGTGGGCTGAGCTCTGGGAAGTGGGTGGAGATGATGCAGAAGATCCCCAGTGGTACTTCTCACTAGAAGAGCAAATATCTGTGGGATGAGTGGGCTGCAGGAAGGACAGCAAACACTTTTTTGAAGTGAAGGGGATGCTGGAAGAGAAAGTATATGGCTAAATAGTACCATTCTGTTTCTCTGGCCTAACTTCCTAAGCACTAGAGATCTGCAGATGAACTATCATTGAAGCTCTGGACCAGAAGAATAGTATTGACCCACAAATTTAAGTGTGCAGTAATCCTTTAAAGAGAAGTCTCAATGTTGAAAATAGATTCTATATCAGAAGCAGTAAAGTAAACCCACGTTTTAGTGGTGCCCTCCATAGAATAGGGGTTAGCACAAAATGGATGATAATGAAAGATTTTTAATAAATTCAGAAAGAAAATACAGAGTCAAATTTCCCAGAATATAATTTTACATGGACACAGCTCCCTACCCACACCCACCCCACCTGCCATAGGTAGTAGAAGAGGGAATATTTACTGTAAAATCCATCCCTTTAGCTCTAATGCTAATGGAAAGATTAGTATAATGATTGAGTCAACAGAAAGGAGTCAAGTAGATTCTAGTCACACTAATCTGGAACAAATATTAGACTTACATTATGAGATAGATGTGCAGGAAAACACCAGCATGCAAATAAGCATTTTATAACAAAAAGGATTAAGGGGACGTTTTATTGCAAAAGGATGAAAATAACAATTTGGGACATTTACTCTAGGAAACAGAAAATTTAAGCTATAACCATTTTGTGCTTATGGATTCAAGCAGGAAATTGTACAGTAGAGTGAAATGAAAGAGCTACTAGAAAAACTAAGATAAGAAGAAAAGGAAGATAAAGATCACCTTCTAGACAAATAATATTATACCATTGTTAACTGGTATAATAATTGTACTATGTTTATGTAAATTGTTAACACATGTATTACTGATAATGTGTCTAGGACACTGGGAATAGTAGGTACTCAATAAATATTTGTTGAATGGATAATCAATTTCATCCATGATGGTGTGCCATAGTAGTAAAGAGTGATCATTAGAATTATACAGGAAGCTATTTAAAAATAACATAAATCTAGGTTCCACCTCATATCTATTTAATTAGAATCTCTGAGAAAGTGACAGAAGCTGATAACACAATAGTAATAAGAGACTTCAACACATCTTAGTCCTTGACAGATTTTGTAATTAAGAAAAATCCATAGAAGATCTTAATCATATAATTAACAAGCTTAATCTAATATACTGATTTTAAACATTTTTAAGGCTATGGAATTTTTTCTTCAAAATATATCTTATATAGACTCTCAAGGATGAAGAGATACAGTTCCTTTTTTAAAAAATTAATTAATTAAAAAAATTTTTATTGGAGTATAGTTGATTTACAACATTGTGTTAGTTTCAGGTACATAGCAAAGAGAATCAGTTATACATATATCCACTCTTTTTTAGATTCTTTTCCCATATAGGTCATTGAAGAGTACTGAGTAGAGCTCCCTGTGCTATACAGTACGTCCTTATTAGTTATCTATTTTGTATATAGTAGTGTGTATATTTCAATCCCAATCTTCCAATTTATCCTTCCCCCTTACCCCCTGGTAACCAGAAGTTTGTTTACTACATCTGTAACTCTATTTTTGTTTTGTAGATGGGTTCAGTTGTACCCTTTTTTTAGATTCCACATATAAGTGATATCACATGATATCTGTCTTTCTCTGACTTACTTCACTCAGTATGACAATCTCTACGTCCATCCATGTTGCTGCAAATGGCATTATTTCATTCTTTTTTATGGTTGAGTAATATCCATTGTATGTATGTACCACATCATCTTCATCCATTCCTCTGGTAATGGACATTTAGGTTGCTTCCATGTCCTGGCTATTGTAAATAGTGCTGCAATGAACATTGGGGTGCATGTATCTTTTTGAATTAAGGTTTTCTCCAGATATATCCCCAGGAGTGGGATTGCTGGATCATATGGTAACTCTATTTTTAGCTTTTTAAGGAACCTCCATACTGTTCTCCATAGTGGCTATACCAATTTACATTCCCACCAACAGGGTAGGAGGGTTGCCTTTTCTCCACACCCTCTCCAGCATTTATTGTTTGTAGATTTTTTTGATGGGCAGAAGATCTAAATAGACATTTCTCCAAAGAAGACATACAGATGGCCAAAAAGCACATGAAAAGATGCTCAACATCACTAATTATTAGAGTAATGCAAATCAAAACTACAAGGAAATGCAGTTCTGATACTTGTTAGGTAGTTTTTGATTTAGCAAATGCAGTGTTTTCAATGCCCATAAGTAAGGAGTATCAGAAGCAGTTTTCATTCATTTGAGATGAGCAAACAGTTCACATTTATGAATTTACTCTACGGTCTGTGACTGCCCTCTGTCACAATACAGGAGTCTGAAGAGAGTTTGATCATCTGGACATTCTGTAGAAGATCACGTTGGTTTGATATATTGGTGACATCATGTTATTTGACCCTGATGGGCAGGAAATAGTAAATACTCCAATGCCTATGTTAAGACATATGTGCTCCAGGTGTGGGAGATAAAACTTTATAAACATTAAGGCGCCTGCCACATTGGGGAAGTTTTTAAGGTCTCATGATCTGATATAGACTTTGGCATGAGATAGAATTGGCTTCAGTTCATGTTGCATTACTTACTAGCTGTGCATCTTTGAATAAGTTCCTTAACCTTCTAAGTCCAAGTAAGGTTTAAATGATTCAATTTATGACGATCTTAGAATGGTGCCAGGCATATAGTAAATGTTTAACTAATGTACATGATATTATTACTCATTTTAAGGACCAGAATCTTGACTGCAATTGTTGTTTGGGTCCAGCCAGTCCATAAATCTATTTATAATAATGTCTGGAAGCATTCTTTAACTCAGGATTATAGAATAATAAAACAGGCTAAACTGAGAATATCTGAGTCCACATTATGGGATGGGAAACTGGAGTGATTTTAATTATATGAATGACTTCAGTATGATTTATTTTTATTATTATTATTTTAAATTTAATTTATTATTACCCATGCATCTTCTCAGGAAGGACGGAGCCTTGCCCTCTCTCTCCTCCTTTTTACTTACTCCTTCCCACAACAGGGGTAGTGAATTGTCTGATGGATGTAATCTAGGGGAATATAATAGTAGTCAGACTACGTTAATAGGGGCAGGATCATTGCAATAAAAAGCAGGTTTGTCTCTCTCCCTCTCTTGGGCTCCTTGCTGATAGAGTCAGCATGTGGAAAGAGTGCTGAGCCCTGTCTGGGGAAGGACTTCTGCTCTCTGGGTTTTGGTTTCTTCATCTGTGCCTGGACAGTTGAGTCAGGTTAATCCTTCATCTCCAATTCATGAAGAAAGTCCAATTTGCCCTCTGGTCTAAACCACTTTCTTCAATCTTTTAAAAAAGTTGATTGATATCTTGATTTAGCTCTAACATTAATCTATAACAATGGCTACTATAAAATGAGATTCCAATATTCATTTTCATTTCTTTTTTTTTAATTTTTATTTTTTATTGAAACATAGTTGATAAACAATGTTGTGTTAGTTTCAGGTTATTTTCATTTCTTTAGCCTTTGATTGATCACTAAGTAATTCTTCTCCCATTCATTCATTCTGGACATTTATTACTCCATATTTATTATGTGCTGGGAACTCTCTTAGGCACTGTAGCTACAAAGTACACAAAAAAGACTAAAATCCTGGCCTCCATAAAGACTTATATCCTAGTAGGGAAGTCAGACCATAAAAAATATAAACAAATAAAACATCAAAGTGTGTAAAATATAAAATATAGGTGGTGATAAATGCTCCTAAGAAAAAAAATGAAGAGAGAAAAAAGCTAAGAAGTATTGTGAGTGGGATGGGGTTGAATTTTGCATTGTCATGTCAGACAAGACGTCACTGAAATGGTAAAGGACTGAAGGAAAAGAAAGAGCAAGGCCTGAGGCTGCCTGGGGGAAGAGTACCAGGTGGAATGGCCACGATGTGCACAGGGTGGAAGTGGGAGCTTGTGGAGATGGCCAATGTAGCTGGTAAGAACTTTGGCACTTTGAGTGCAAAGGGAACCTTTGGAGGATTTTGAGCAGAGGAGTGATGTGATATCCTCTACATTTTGACAATGCACAGAACGGACAAAATTCCTACCCTCATGAAACTTTTATTCTAGTAGAGGAGGCAGACAATAACAAAATAAATAAGTAAAATCTAGAGAATGGAAGGTGATAAGTGCTACTAAGAGAGGATGAGGCAGGGAAAGAGGACATTCCAGCTGCAGCATTGAAAATAGGCTGTTGGTGGGCCCTGCAGAGGGTGTGAGGGCAGATTCAGGGAGAGAAGTTAGAGATTACTGCAGTAATCACGGCAGGAGGTGGTGAGAGCGAGTGGTAGCAATGGAGGAGGAGGGACATGGCAGATTCAGGACATATCTAGCAGACAGAGTCAACCAGAACACTTGTTGATGGATTGGATATATGGTATGTGAGAGAGCGAATTCCAGTCTGACTCCAAGGTTTTCTGGCTGAGCAACTGGAAGGATGGAGTTGTCATTAACTAAGAGGGAAGACCATGGGAGGATCAGGTTTTGGGGAAACTATGGGCGCTTGCTTTGAACCTGTTAAGTCTGCAGGGCCTATTAGATGTCTGTAGAAATGCCGAAGAGGAAGTCTGGTGTTAAGATAGAAAGCTTGACATGAATTTTTCCTTTTCAGGTCGTGCTTATCTTGAATGATATTTTCTCACTGGGAGGCAATGAGAAGGGTTGGGTCTATAGTTTGATTACCTGGCCTCAAATCTGGCTCTAAGACTCACTAGCTCTGTGCTCTTGGGCAATTATTTAATCTCTCTGTGGCTTAATTTTGTCATCAGTAAATGGGAGATACTTGTGTAACTCATAGGATTGTTGTGAGAATGAAATGAGTTCATATCTCTCACTATCTTGGCAGTGAGCCTGGCATGAAATAAGCATTCAAAAGAAAAAAATTTAAGTAATAATAGCAGTAGCTAACATTTATATAACCTTCACTTTATGCCAGGTACTATATACTATTTTATTCTATTTATATATGTATAATTCATTTTATCACTCACAAAAGGCAGATACGATTACCTTATGATGGCATGAAAGTTTAAGTTACACAGTTAGCAGGTAGCAGAGTTGAGGTTTAATTCCAGGCAATCTGGCTCCAGAGTCCATGCATTTTGGACTCTCAGAACATGTTAACTATGGTTATTATTTCCCTGGGTTTTTCCTTCCTTGTATCAGGGCATCCATTCTTAATCTGCTTATGAACCTGCTCAAAGTTCACTTAGAGTCTGGTATTTATTAATTGTACTTCTAACGAGTATTGTTACCTTCAATATACTTTGCAAGGTATAATTTCTAGTTGCCCTAGGAATGACCTATCTCTCCACTTGCCAAGTTCTGTTGCTTCCTGCCCTTCTCTAATTTGAGCACTCTGTCTTTTGTATCTGGGTGATCAGCATTATGCCCTTGTGACAACACAGGGATTCAGTTCTGCATGCTTTCGTGGGAAGAGTCGATTCTTGGTTGCTATTCGATCTCCCATGACTGCTGCCACGTGGGGGCATTCTTGTTTTACCATTTCACGTTCATTCATATGTGGACAATAGTTGCATAGCTAAATGGCAAGCTGAACATTTGGATTCACTTATGTCACATCAAACACATCATATATAGCAAATATTCTTTTTTTTTTTACAAGACATAAATAAACTGACACCAAGCATTGTAAATGGATGACCACAACAAAAGCAACAATGATTGCAATTACCAAATATGAAACACTCATACTATGTCATAATATTGACATTCAGTCCAGTAATCCTCCACTGTAACAACTCCTTTACTTTGCAGTGAAAATTGATTTGTAGCAAATATTATTTCTAATAGATATTTATAAGCTCTCTATATAGGACCTTATTAGGTAAAATATGATATTTTAATAATTAAGAAAATCTTTTTTGGCAATCTGTAACTTTTACTGTATCTTCACTTATTCATTCCTTGATGCTTTTTTCCTTTATGTAGATCTGAGTTGCTTATCTGTATTATTTTCCTTCTCTCTAAAGAACTTCTTTTAACATTTCTTATAAGGCAGGTCTATTGGCAACAAATTTCCTCAATTTTAATTTGTCTGAGAAAGATTTTATATCTCCTTCACTTTTGGAAAATAATTTCAAAGGGTACAGAATTCTAGGTTGATGGGATTTTTTTTTTTCTTAACACTAAATATTTTGTTTCCCTCTCTTCTTGCTTGCATGGGTTGTGAGGAGAAGTCAGATGTAATTTTTATCTTTGTTCCTCTATAGGTAAGGTGCTTTTTAAACTCTGGCTTCTTTCTTTATCTTAGATTTTCTGTAATTTGAAAATTATATGTCTATGTATAGGGGTGTTTTTTGTTTCTTTGGTTGGTTTTTGTTTTTTGCATTTATCCTGCTTGATGTTCTATTAGATTCATGGATCTGTGGTTTGGTGTCTGACATTAATTTGGAGAAATTTTCAGTCAATATTGTTTCAAATATATCTTTTGTTTGGTCCTTTCTCTTTCTCTTCTTTTAGTATTTTTATTACACATATGTTACACCTTTTGTAGCTGTCCCATAGTCCTTGGATATTCACTTTTGTTTTTGCAAGTCTTTATTTTCTTTGCCTTTCTGTTTTGGAGGTTTCTGTTGACATATGCTCAAGTCCTAAGATTCTTTTCTCAGCCATATCCAGTTTGCTAAGTTCATTAAAGGCATTCTTCATTTTATTACAGTGTTTTTGATCTCTAGCATTTCTTTTTGGTTCTTTCTTAGGATTTTCATCTGTCTACTTAAATTTCTCGTGTATGCTTGCATGCTATCTACTTTATCCATTAGAGCCCTTAGCATATTAACCATAGTTGTTTAAATTCTAACATCCCTGCCATGTCTGCTTCTGATGCTTGCTCTGTATATTCATATTGTGGTTTTTGTCCTTTAGAATGCCTTTTAATTTTTTCTTGATAGCTGAACATGTTGTAACAGGGAAAAGGAACTGCTATAAATAGGCCTTTAGTAATGTGGCGGTGAGGTGTGGGGCTAGGGGAAGCATTCCATAGTCCTATAATTAGGTCTCAGTCTTTTAGTGAGCCTATGCCTCTGGGTTGTGAACTTCACAAGTGGTTCTCAGTTTTTTCTCCCCTCTCAGATGGTAGAGAATGGCTAGAGTTGAGGGCTAGAGTTGACTGTAGTTGGATATTCCCCTTCTCCCAGGACATTTAGGTCATGATAATACCTCATCAGACTAGGCTTTGGTTAACCAGTTTCTCCTGAGGGTGGCCTTGTTAAGAAAAACAGAATGAGCTATAGTATTTAAAAATGATTCCATTACAATAGCCAGGACATGGAAGCAACCTAAGTGTCCATCAACAGATGAATGGATAAAGAAGACGTGGCACATATATACAATGGAATATTACTCAGCCATAAAAAGAAACGAAATTGAGTTATTTGTAGTGAGGTGGATGGACCTAGAGTCTGTCATACAGAGTGAAGTAAGTCAGAAAGAGAAAAACAAATACCGTATGCTAACACATATATATGGAATCTAAAAAAAAAAAAAAGGTTTTGAAGAACCTAGGGGCAGGACAGGAATAAAGATGCAGATGTAGAGAATGGACTTGAGGACATGGGGAGGGGGAAGGGTAATCTGGAATGAAGTGAGAGAGTGGCATGGACATATATACACTACCAAATGTAAAATAGATAGCTAGTGGGAAGCAGCCACATAGCACAGGGAGATCAGCTCGGTGCTTTGTGACCACCTAGAGGGGTGGAATAGGGAGGGTGGGAGGGAGACACAAGAGGGAGGGAATATGGGGATATATGTATACGTATAGCTGATTCACTTTGTTATAAAGCAGAAACTAGCATGCCATTGTAAAGCAATTATACCCCAATAAAATGTTAAAAAAATTATTAGCAAGAAAAGAAAAAAAACATTTTCTTTTCTCCTTCCCCTGCTGAAAGCACAAGGGAATATTTTTCTCCAATATTTACTCTGAAAGCCTGGTCAAACTCCTGGAGGTAAATCTCACAAAACTGAGTTCCCTGCCTCCTCCTCCATGCCTGAGTCCCCCTGGATTTTTTAGAGTTGTCTATGTGGAGCCTCCGGCAACTGGTCAATTGTAGTTTAGGTTTTCCTGCCCCAGCACTGGTTCCCAAAGAGGTTTCCACTTCTTAGTCTCTGTTTCGGTAAGCCATGACTCCCTGCCTGCCTGTCTGTCTCTCCAATTTGGAGGCAGCAGTTTGCCCTTGTCCTCAACTACCTTATGGATCTTAGAAAAGTTGTTGATTTTTCAGTCTGTTCAGATTTTTACTTGTTAGGATGGAGTGGCAACTTCCAAGCTCCTTTTATGCTGTACCAGAAATTGGAAGTGGCAATCAGTGACTTTCAATCACGTAAAGATTTTAAATATTTGGGCATAATCATAGTATTGATATATGTACAATAACAACCTAAGCACTGGCTTTCATATGTGTTTCTAAAAACAATGGAGCTATATTTTTTATAAGGAAAACTCCATGTTACATAGTTAATTGAGAATAAAAATCTACTCTTTGAACTCTGTAAAATGGCATAAACTAGAGATTGGCAAAAGATGAATGATATTTTGTGACACATGAAAATTAGGTGTAATGCAAATTGATGTGTCTATAAATAAAATTTTATTGGAACACAGCCACACTGTTACATGTTGGGAATGGCTACCTTCACACTATAATGACAGAGTTGAGTAGCTATGACAGAGATTGTACAGCCTGCAAAGCCTAAACTATTTACTCTCTGCCCTTTGCAGAAAAATGTCTGCTGACTCCTTAAATAAACTAATACAAAAATAATGCAGCAGGCATCCTTGCTAAGGCCAGGGTCCCACATCACTTGGTCAGTACCTGTCTGCCCATCTCACAATGGTGCAGGGCCGTCATATTACAGTGGATGCTGACTGCAATCAGAGGAGACAGACATTTAGCCTAATCCCATATAACACTCCATTCTTATCTTAATATGCATTTCCTTTGGAAAGAAGATGGTTCTTGTAAATTGTCAACTTGTTTTCCAGAAACAAGACTGTCATTGAATGTGGAATTGTATTTTGAAAGCTTAAGTAAGAGAGGATTCTTTCCCAGAATTAAAATTATGTTACTTGTGTTTCTCATTACAAAAATATGCGTTTAGTGTAAAAAATTATAAAAACACAGAGAAGCATAATGTGAAAGTAAAAATCCCACCTAAAATCCCACCTCTCAGAGATAACCACAGTTTGAGCTCAGTTTATCCTATGTCTTAAAAGAAAGAGCTGATATTTATTTTTCAGGCTGCCAAAGACCACCTGATGATGGTCTGGATGCAGCTAAAGAGCTCTTTCCAAGGTGGAAGTGGCAGGTGGCCCAATTTCCTACCCCAAAGTGGGAGCCCATTGGCTCTTTGCAGGTGTTGAAGGGTCAGTTGAACTCTATCAGACTTCAGCCACTGAGGCTCAGGCAGGAAGCCAATAGGTAGCTCAGTTTATATCAGTGATAAAAGCAGGAAAATTGTCTCTAGAAAGCATTGGATATGCATTCATTCATTCAACCATTCAATCAACCAGTCAGTGAATAGTAAGCATACTGGTTCCCTATTTCTGCTATAACAGATGACCACAAAAGTAATGGTTTAGAACAACACAAATTTACTCTTTCACAATTTTGTTGGTAAGAAGTCTAAAATCAAGGTGTTGGAAGGGCTGCGTTTCTTCCAGAGGCTTTAGGGAAGAATCTGTTTTCTTGCCTTTTCTGACTTCTTTCTACAGGTAAACTGCATTCCTTGGCTTGTGCCTCTCCCTCTGTCTTCAGAGCACATCACTCCAACATCTGGTTCTGTGGTCACATCTCTTTTTCTCTCAATATCTTGCCTCCTTCTTATAAGGACTCTTGTGATTACATTGGGCTCACCTAGATAACCCAGGATAATTGCCCCACCTCAAGATCCCTAATTTAATCACGTCTGCAAAGTCCCTTTTGCCATGTAAGGTAACATATTCACAGGTTCTGGGGATGTCTTTGGGAAGCCATTATTCAGTTTACCACAGCATGTGGGCACCTGCTTTGTTTCTGACACTACTCTAGGCTCTAGGAAATCAGAGGTGAATGAACATGGCCCCTCCCCCTTGAAAAGCTGACTTGCAGGCCCAAAGAAAGAGCTTGGGCAAAAGGTGCAGAAGAGTGAAGTGAACAGTGTTGTTGCGAAATGGTGATTAATTCAGCATTTGGGAAATCCTGTATATTAGTCAGTATTCTTTGACTGAGGCATTACAAACTAAATTGATCAGGCTTAAACAAAAATGATTTTCTTAAAAGGATATAGACTGACAAAAGGAAACCAAGGGCAAAAGTGCAGCTGGGCCCCAGGAAGGCCTGGACCAGGAACTGGAAAACAGATTGAAACCCAGGCAACTTCTCTCCATGTGCTTGCTCCTGGTGTCCAGTCTGTATGGCTAAAATGACTACACCATAGCTCCTAAGGTTTTCTTTTGTTTTTTTAAATAGTCACTTTTTGCACTACTTCAGATCCTCAGAAGAAAATCCAGTTTACTGTTGACTTCTGGTCCAATTCATTCTGACCTTGGCAATACAATCACATAATGATGTCACATGGGTGTCTCTGAGCAATCTTCACCTTGGGGATTTGAATATCATATTGCACTGCCACATAATGACTTTTTTCTTCTCAAGGGGAGGTAGACTGTTAATATATTACCATTATTCTTAGATTATGGAGGACCTAAAATCATAGGACAAATGTCACGGTAAAATATCTGTCTGATTACTCTGAGAGAAAATAAATAACATATCCTAATTCCATTCTTTTGTTTAGGAATTTTCCTAGCTTACCTAATTGAATGTGTATCTCTGTCTAACACAGTGGTTCCCAACCCTGGCTGCGGAGTCACCTGGGAAAATTTTTATAAAATATTCATGCCCAAGCTCCACCTCAGACCAATTGAATCAAAATATAAGGTGGTAGCAGATGTCTGTGTGTTTTAGAAAATACCCTGGGTGAAATGAGTACATGTAACAACTGGTGAAATTGAATAAGGTCTGTAGTTTAGTTAATAGTATTACACCTATATTAATGTCCTGGTTTGATCATTGGGGGAAGCTGGTGAAGTACAAGGGAATTCTCTGTACTGTTTTTGCAACTTGTTGTAACTCTGTACTGTTTTTGCAACTTGTTGTAAGTCTAAAATTATTAAAAAAGAAAAAGAAAAAATCCATATGAACAGAACCAAAAGAATCCACCCCTTCCCCCCAAAAGAGTTATTAATTGGACAAATTCATTTTTGAAAGTATTGAAAACAACAACAACATACCCTAGGTAATTCTGAGGAGGATTGGGAATGGTTGCCTTAATATATTTAGGGGAAGTGAGTCCCTTTGTGTAAGGTCAAATTGGATTCCCCTAATGAGAATTTCAACCAAACAAGGTTTTGATGGGATTAAATTTAGGAGAGTTTATGGGAAGAATTTATCTTCTGTTTTCAATCTCAGGGAATGTAATAAAAGGTCAGAGCACCACTTTTACAGTGCTGTAGAAATGACTCAGAAATTTCCTGTAGAGGCTCAGCTGTAGGCTTCAGACACTCCACCCAATGTTATTTGTCCCCAGCATAAATAAGCAAACCAGCTTGGGGGTTAGGCTTCCTGAATAATTGACATTTTCTGCCTCCAGGCAATGTGCTGAATGCTAAGAAGGTGATACAAAGGGTTATTGAACATTACATTTAATATGGAGTAAAAAGGCACGTGAAACCCTCTGCCTTGGTTTTTTTTTTTTTTTTGTAGTGGCCTGAGATTTCCATCTCAAAGAAATTTAACAAATCAAAGTATAGTCAGGTCCGGAAAGGAGGAATCGTTTTTTGATCTAGGGCAGATTCTCAAATAGAGGGAAGTTTGAGGATGAGAGAGATACTTCAGGAAGTTATTTTGGTCTCAAAAAAGAATAAATTTCATTTCTAATAGAGTTGTAGTTATTAATTAGGAAGGTTCATGTTTTGTATTAGATTTCAGACTTCACAAGCCAGAAGTGGTACAACCATTTAAGTGCATTAGTGAGGAGTCTTTTTGTTTATAAGTGACAGGGTAGTTTAAAGGGAAAGATTTATTGACTCACTGGGAATTGAAGGCATTCCTGCCTTCAGGTATGGCTGGATTGAGGATTGAGGCAATGTCATTGGATTGACTCCATTTCTCTACTTGATTCTGCTTCTCTCTATTTTAGCTCATTTCTCAGCAGATTTTTTCCCAGTGTGGTGGCAAAAATGTATGCCAGCAGCCCTAGGTGTACATTTGCCTTTTAGCTAATGATCCCAAAGAAAAAGAGCACTACTTCCCCAGTGGCTCCAGGCAAACTCCCAGGCATGGCTCTCATTGTACTGGTTTGTCACATGTCCATCTCTGAAGCAATCACTGTTTGAAGAGGGATGGGGACTCCTATTAGTTAGGCCTGAGTTGTATCCCTCCTCCACAACTAAGATGTGAGGTCAGTCCTCCAAACTACATGTGGACAGAAAATGGAGCAGAGGTGGTTCCCCAAAGAGCTGCTGGTCAGATAGAAGGTGATGGTTCCCGTTGGATGAGGCTCATCCGTGGGCATTGGCAGCAGTATTATGCATCACCAGGTCGGTGACATAGGGGAGTGATGGTGGATGCCCTGTTGTTACCAATGCCTTATTTGTGAGCATTCATGAGAAACACTCCACCCCAGAGTCCTAGCAGTACCATGCTCAGGGCAGACATTGTTGAGGCAGAAGAGGCTGTCCATTAGCAGGTAAAGAGTCTGTGAAGCATAAGTTACATGTGTGAAATCCTAAATGGAAATCAAAGTGAGAATTCAAGTTCAGACATTGTATAGCAGGGCTTGCAAGGGAATTGATTTGTGTTGAAAAGCTTTATTTTTAATGTTTGCTGATCTTATGAAGTTCCTTTTAGGAACTTCCTGTTTGGGAAGTTGGAAGCTGATTTCTCATGATGCATAGGGGCAAGTTGGGGAGGAAGGGAAGGAAGGAGGGCGTATGGAGGCTGAAGAGAAGAGGAGCAAAGAAATGGTGTGTATTCAGATCTAGTTTAACGTCAGATTCATGAATTTTTAGAAATGAACGTTACACAACAATAAAAAGTTTTAAAATATTAGTCTTTTAAACTGACCTCACATCTCAGTTATGGAGGAGGCGTGAACTTAGGCCTGACAAATAGGAGTGCCTGTCCCTTTTAAAACAGTGTTTGCTCAAGATAGACAGGTGACTTAAGCCAGTACAATGAGAGCTGTGCCTGGGAGTTTGCCTGGAGCCACTGGGAAAGTAGTACTCTTTTTCTTTGAGGATAACAGTTTCCCCACAAACTGTCCATAGGCCAAGAAATTTCCAGACATTTAAAAAAGGGCCCCAAACAAACATCATGTGCTCCTGCTGTTGACATAAGCATGAAATGAAGGGAACCTTGGAGATCTGAACCATTGAGGTGCACGCAGAAAGCCGGCAACCACAATTTGATCTCTGAAAAGAACATTAACAGCATGCACTGTACCAGATGCTATTCCATGCTGTAGACTTGGGATAACTGAGCAAACAGTAGGGATTTTTTAAAATGGAAAGAGTGGTCTTCTGAGAGAGATATAGAGAGCTATTGCAGTCTCTTTCTAGGATCAATTACAAATTCAGGTTTTAGAAAAAGATAAAGCAGCTCTTTCTAGCACTATGTGTTGGGTTTTCTTGGGCACTGAAATAGACCCATTTCCCTACCAAAATGTCCTCCACCCTTTTTTATAGGGGTGTTTTCAAGCAGATCCAGGTAAGTAGGTGAGGAAGAAGCTTATCTTTTGGGAACCTTTTCTGTTAATTAGTAGTGCTGGGGTAACTCTTAGATTTAGTGGATACTTTTTAGTACATAATCAGTTGGCTACTTCTATAATGTTTTAAACCTTTGGTTCATTTAAGAAGCAGCTGGATTTGGTGAAAAGGGAGTGAAAATGGAATGTAAAGATTAAGAGTTCCTATCTTGGCTTTAGTCTGTACTAGACATATATCTTTGGAAAGTTAATTACTGTCTTTCAGCTTGGATATTTCAAGCTATAAAATAGATATAATACTACCTACTGCAAAGGTTTGCTTTGGACATTAAAGGAGGTGAAGAGTCCTGCAAAACACCTGGCATGTTTTAGGAAACAAGCACCTGTCATGGGATCATAGAAACAATATCTCCTATTTCAGCTATAACACAGGTGCCCACAGATCTATCTGTGACCTGATCTTTTTGATGAAATTTCCATAGAGCCAATGATTTACTCTGTGAAGCCCCTAAGAGTAGTGAGCTTGAAGAGGCTTTCAGGAAATATGTCCACCAAAGGGATTTTAGTAGCCTACACATTGTCCCAAACCTATTTAGTCAGGGTTAAAGATGCTGAACCATCAATCTGCATATAAATACATACTTCTTTTTAAAAACCCTGGAGACAAATTACAAATTATGACCTATAAATGAACCCAGGGCATTTATGCTTCTTCTTGGAAGATTTCCAAGATGCCATTAAAGAGATTTGCAGTTACTTATTGGTGGATTTAAGCATTACCCTCCCCCAACTCACCATGCCAAGGAATAGTGGTTAAGAACTGATCTGCTTGTTCCAGAGGGGCCAGCAAAAAATTCTGCAAAAACTGCTCAGGAAATGTGGATATAACAATCTGTGTGATCTTATTGCAGATGGCATTTGTCTTAGTCTCTTTGGGCTACCATAACAAAATAACATAGACTGGGTGGCTTAAACAATAAAAATTTATTTCTCACATCCTGGGGGATGGGAAGTCCAAGATCAAGGTGCTGGCAACATAGATTTCATTCTGATGCCTTTTCTCTTGGCTTTTAGGCAGCCACCATCTTGCTGTGTGCTCACATGGCCTCTTAGTGTGTGGAGAGAGAAAGCACTGTTCTCTCTTCTTATAAGGACACTAATCCTATCATGGGGGCCACATCCTCATGACCTCACCTAAACCTAATTCCCTCCCAAAGGCCCCACCTCCAATACCAACACACTGGGGGTTAGAGCTTCAACATGTGAATTTTGGGAGGATACAAACATTCAGTATTAACAGCAATTTGAGTGTCAAAACGTGTGGGAAAATATGACCACAAGTCCAAAAGACACATGACCTCTTGAATTTGACGCTTCACAGCAAAAGTAATTGACTATCTCATTAAGTCATCTTTGCCCTCTCCCCAACCCACATAAGTAATTTAAAAACCTGTTCTACCTTGCACCTGGAGGATTATTTTAGAATTTACCCTATTAGACAATCACCACTTATTTATCACCAAGTATTGTGATTTTGACTAACAGTACTACGCAGATTTTTGGGGGAAGAAAACATAATATTTGCAATAAATAAATATTTGCATGAATAAACATAAATTTTGCAGTCTGTTTGAAGTTGTGTTTTGTAGGATTATTCCACATGAAGTCTGTAAAAAGGAAAACAGGAAGATATGAATTTGTCAGTATCAGTTTGGCATTACCCAAGGGGTGCAAAGACTGTATCTGGCAGAGGATCCTGACCAACGGAGTAACCTTTTTTGTAGAGCAGGATCTTACCAGGCTTTGCCAGTGATGAGATGAAATATCCCTGTTGGGTATCAAATTTTTGCACCTCAGTTTTTTCTGCTGACTAAGAAAGATTCTGATAACTAATTTATTTCCTCAGGTGTCTTAATGAGGAAGAGTGAGCTCCAGAGAGTGACATAAAATTCTGATCCTTGGAAAGAGGAAGGCGTATATTTCATTGTAAATTACATGCATCAGCCTTGATGAATTTAATTCATGGGGGTTCAGGGTCAGTTCCCCAAGCCTGGTCAATTCTGAGTAAACTGAAAAAAATTTGAGTTTCTAAACTTCAAAGCTTAGAATTAGAGTGTGTATATAGAGACTACACCTGTACATCTGTACACTATACAGGTATACTGACCACAGTGAAACCTTGCTTGAATTTCCAGCCAGTGTATCCATGTCTCCTATACCTTCCCACTTGGCAAGTCTGAACGGGCATGTCAGTTGCCACCAGCCAGCTATTGTGTCATCTTCATATACACAGAGCTATCTCCCGCTGCCAAGCTCACAGAACAGCTCTGCCCCCACGAATAGAATATTTGGCAGCAGACACAGTAACTCTGCCAGAATGCTACAGAGCACAAAATAGAATTTTATTCTCAGGATCTCCGGTTAATTTCTTCATCTGCTGCATCTCACCTCTCCAAAGAGACTGCACAAAAGCCCAGTTTTAATGGGACACATTTTATACCAAGAATCAGTGAAAGTTTTTAGAAGCTTTAAGAAAGCTTCTAAAAAAGTTTGAATAGTTATATATTCCTCCTCTGAGCGGAAGGTTATACACAATACAGTTACAACACTGAGCCTAACAGGACCTCCAAGTCTCTCCAAGCCCAGTTAATATTTGAACTTAAGAACTGTGTTCTGGGAGAAGATTCTGGCTGAAAACTTTGAGGCAGCTTAAGCAGAAAGTATTTCATTCATTCATTCATATTGCAGATTAGACATCCTGGTAATTTTTTGGCTACTAACTCATTTAATACAGACATTCTTGATTCATTTTTTTGCTGGGTCTTTTAAAATTTTTCCTTTCTTTTAACAGAATCTTATTGTAGGTTTAGTTGCTATAATTCTTCATGGTACAAGTTCCACTGAATGGCAAGAATTAATATAATCCTCTAACTTTAAACAGACCTTTGTCCTTAGAACAGCTGACTTTATGAATATTTCATTAGTGAATGTTTGCTAGTAACACTTTTCAAACTCTCCTTTTATTTTAAACAACTTCCCTGTTCTTTGTTGTTACTAGGTTTATGTTTTTTTCCCTTATAACTCTTGCCAGAGACCATCTTTCAGATATCCTAGGAATTTGTAGGTATAACATCCATAAATTTTCTCTAAGTAGAGATGTCAGTGGTGTCCCCTCTATGTATTATTGACATAAAATAACTCTACAAAAATAATAATTCCTCAAATAATGAAATGGTGAAGTGTTTAAAGCACAAAAAGACAGAATGTAAGAATGCATATTCCAAACAGCCAAAAATTGGGGTGCCCAAAATATCCTTAAATATAAGCATGTTGACTGAAGCACTGGATCTCAGGTTGTTCACCATACTGTCTCCAAAATGCCAAGCTAAAGTTCATTCTGGTTCCAACATCATCTGTTATCTGGTGATAAATGTCCATCCCTTTGAGAACTAGAGTCCTCTGAATGCTTAAGTATTTCTGTTGAATAAGTTGTTCAATAGATATACCAAAGTCATAGATTCAAATGCTCATGACACCTTTATGGCATGTCACCACAAATTTCTCTCCAGCTTGATGTCAATCAATCAGTAATCTTCAGATTTTGCCATTTAACCAGTTGTCCTTCTGACAGTTCAAATATCTAGTTTTTATTCTTCAGCATTTCATGAGATCCACAACAGAAACATGAAGCAAAAATTTTACAAGTAGGTCACTGGGAGTACTGGCAAGAGGTCCAGTCTTATTTCTCCTGCTTAGCTGCATTTTCTAGCTCATGAGGACGCAGCACAATGTTTAAGTTGTTGGTTTAATACATATGTTGCATTCTGGAGGACAGCACCCAACGTGGCAGAATGTCCCTTTGATGGTGCCTTATCTGAGTCTTCATCAGGTCATTCCACCATTTTGTAAACGATACTTCTGGGGATGGGCATGTGGAAAGCCAATCGTTGCACTTTCTTTGAGGTAACATGGCTATCTTTGTCCCAGCCAATATTGTGTGGGACACAATATCAATAGATCAGGCATTCTTAAGTCCATGAGAGGTGGTGCTGAGCAGGGAGAGCAAACTCATATCCATAGTATGTATCAATTGTGATAAGGACAAATAACTACCCCCTGTAGGGTGTATGGAGTGTTCTCTGGACCCTAAAACAGGCTAAACCTATAAGATTAAACCGGTAAATTGAAGTAGACACTTGATCATCTCAATATCCAATTTCCTGCTGTTCTGCATCTTAGTTAATTACAGGTGGAAGACAGCCTCAGTAATTTTGATGGCCTACCTGCCAAGGGTCATCACCACTCTGTTTACTACCACAGTAGAGTTCCTGTTGCCTTTGATCAGTGAATAATCCAACTCCAAATCTCACTATGAGGTTTGCTTTCCCAGGGTCACTGCTGGGACTGTCTTAGCAAGGGTTTCCTAGAAAACAAGATCTGTGGCAAAAACTTAGCATCCTAACATTTTAGAGGAGAGTTTAATCCCAGGATAGTAAAAGTGAAGGAAAGCAAGAAGTGAGGCAAGGGAAGGGGGGAAGACAAACACACAGGGATGTGCAACTGAGTTGGCCACTACCTCATGGATAACAAATCCGATGGATTGCTTGGTCTCACAGAGGGGCCAAGTAAGCTCTTGCTGCACCTTTGAAACAGTCCGTGTGCGGACTTGAAGGGGGTGGAGGAGGAAAGGGGAGACAGGGATCAATTCGTTTGCTTCCTCCCATCTTCTCCCATGGATTTAAGCCCATCCTAGGTGGCATTACTACCTCCTGCACCAGGGAGCTGTTGAGAGAAGCAGAGCTTCTGCAGGTCCCTCCTTCTCTATCAGCCCTATGTCTGGGGCCGCTTGATCAGAGTGTGTGGGGGGGGAAAGGGGCAGCTTCATTGACCTGCTCTATGACCATGGGAATTGCGTTAAGGCTGCTTGGTTGTGGCACAAGTAATGAAAAGTAGGTGTGGCCATAAGAATCGGAGATATTGCATGAACTGGGTCTGATATGGGTGTGTTCAGAAAATAGTGATTTTCCCCAGACCGATACCTTAATGGACGTTTCTCTGCCTGGAAAATTCCACAGGAGTAATCAAGAATACATTTCCAGCATGAATTCCTGTAAAAAATTTATACTTCTTGCTTTCCCTAGGGCACCTAGCAAAGTGCCTCCCACAGAAAAGGCTCTGGGCGATTTGGCTTTAGAAGCCCTACGGTTCTTACAAAGCCATCTCCAGTGTCTGTTGGACCCAAAAGACAAATTACCACACTCGTCTATGTAATTAGCTTTGCACAAAGTGTACATATTAGCAAGAATATGAAAAAAAAACCCATTCCTGACATTTAATTTAAGTACCTGGTTCATTTCTATAACTTAAATCTCAACCTACTAGAAATGATTTTTATCCTTTCTTGAACAACTTTACTATGTTTTTTTTCTCTTTGAACACACAGGCATTTAAACTATTTTTCTTAGCTAGGACAAGACATTTGAATTCTCATGCCTTTTTATAATTCAAAGCTGTTTAATTCTGAACTTAAAACAAGAAGGAATACCCATTAGCTTAGATTACATGTTTAGTGGTACATTTTATGTTTAGTTTGTGGGGAAGAAAGGGGATGGGTGGGTGGTAGAAGGTAAGAGGAAATCCAAGGAAGTCTAGAGATACATTGATTGGTATTTGGAAATGAGAGAAGGCTTTTTGCTTGTTCTTTCTTTTTTCCAATCAGGGAATCCTATATTACAACCAGTTAAGATACTAAGGTTTCTTATCAGCATTGGTAAATTAGTTTTCTCAATCAATATTTCAGATGCTTGAACTATAATTATGTGAAATTCACCCCATGCCAGTAAGTTATATCCTTCAAGAATTCATATCTCAATATAATAAATAAAAACCATCAATCATTGAGATAGTTTAAACAGTGCCAATATATGCTTTATAATATATGGTATATATAGTTTATATTATAGATAACATATACTGTGTATATTTCCAATATTGTCTTATTGTACAGACTATTTAGACACTCCTACAGTGTGTATCGAGGGTAACCACCAATACCTTCCCATCGGGGAATTGAAGAAGCCCTTAACCAGAATTGTAAGAATTGTAGATCCTTTCTAACCCTTTTTTTTTTTTTTTTTTTTTTAACCAACTAAGAATCTCCATCCCATGCTCTATCACCCAGACTGATCTTCCTAAACTGTATACTTCTTGGCACTATTGATAACCCACTTATTACTGAGGACTCTCAGCCTGTCTGCCTTCAGTTGCCTCAAGTTCCAGTCCTGATGCAGAGTTTATCAGCAACAAACTTCTGCAATACAGGAGATGGGACTTTGGATATACTTCCCTTCAAATGCCTGAGAAATGCCCTTTGCTATGTGCTACCACTGAGGGAATTGTTTCCACAGTTCATCTTTTTAACACTTATTTACTTATTTGTATATTTTTCAGCTTTATTGAGTTATAACTGACAAAATTGTGAGATATTTAAAGGGTATATCTTGGTGATTCGATATACATATACATTGTGAAAGGATTTCCTTCATCTGGTTAATTCACACACCCATTACCTCACATATTTATATATTTATTAATTTGGGGCAAGGCTTGAGAATTCAACACATATTCACTGAGTGTTCACTTTGTGCCAGGGGTCGTGACAGGTGCTGGGAATACAGAGGGGAGTTAAGACAGGTCTGGACCCTGGCCTCCCAGACCCCACACTTTAATAGGCATTTGGGACGATTTAATAAGCTGTTACAGTCCTGAATACTGGGCTTAGGGAACTATAGGGTGCCTTGGGGTTAAATAACAGGTTGGGGGGGCATATTGGTACGCTTCTGTGCAGGAGGACCTGTGTGTGATATGTGAGGGAAGAATGTAAAGAGGTTAGCTAGATGTGGAACGTTTTAGCATTCTCAGAGACTCAGGTGATTAAACAACGTTGGCTTAAGTGTTGCCTGAAAGAGCCCCCTTTATTTAAGATTGTCCCTTGGGCTTCCCTGGTGGCGCGGCGGTTGAGAGTCTGCCTGCCGATGCAAGGGACACAGGTTCATGCCCCAGTCCGGGAAGATCCCACATGCCGCGGAGCGGCTGGGCCTGTGAGCCATGGCCGCTGAGCCTGCGCGTCCGGAGCCTGTGCTCCTCAACGGGGGAGGCCACAACAGTGAGAGGCCCAGGTACCGCAAAAAAAAAAAAAAAAAAAAAGATTGTCCCTGTCTCCCCAAAAAAACCCACGTTAAGTGCTGGGCTACAAGTCAGACAGGCCGGGGTTTGAATCCTTGCTCTCACAGTGAATTTTCAGGGTTTTTTGGTTGTAGACAACAAAATTCACTCTAACTCTAAGCAGAAACGTGTTTGTTATGGGAGATTAGGTAGGTTGAAGACACTGGGGAGGCCAAGGAACCACACGCCTGGTTACTGCCCAGCTAAGAACACAACTTGGGGAAACACTCAAACACACCACAAGTCTGTTCCAGGGGATGCCACTGCCTCTACTGCTGCTGCACCTGTGACGTTGGGGACCAGAAACTGAATTCCTACACAGCTGCTCCAGAAGAAACACATGAAGAAACCACAGAGAGGCTCCCCCTAGTCATTTCTGCCTCCAGGTGTTGCTCGTGAGACCCTAGGCTGCACCTGGAGTCCAGTTCCGAGGGTGCCTGGGTAGTGCTGTTTCTAATTTCCAGGCTCTGTGATGCATGTTATACCAGAGAAGAACTGGAGTGAGTGTTGAATGAGCCAGTTTTCTTTATATGTCACATCCCAATTACTAGCCATCGAAACTTGGGGAAATTGTTTAATCTTTCTGAGTCTCAATTTTTTCAATTGTAAAATGGAACTGGTAACAGACCATATCTCATAGGGTTGTTGTGAAGATTTATAAAATAGATAACACATGCTGTGAAGATTAATACAATAGATAACAAATGCTAGCACTTAGCCTAGATGTATGAAATCATGTTATCTTCTATTGTTGCTATCAATATTATTGTTACTATTGTTATTGGTATAATAAGTGCCCCTACCTCAAAAGGAACTTCCTGCCCAGGGAAATAGCTGAGTGAGGCTGTCTTCTGGCTTTGCTGTTGAACTACCCATTCTGAAGTGAATACACACATATAACTGTGCCAAGTGCAGGGACTAAAGTGCATTATTGGTAGACAGAATGGATGAGATTGGGGATGGAACAGGAAAGGGTAGACAAGACTTACAAAACAAAAACTCCTGACTGCCTGTTTAACTATCTAAAATTCAACCATGAACTCTAGTCTTTTGGGTCTCTTGGGTTTTGTTCTAGAGTTCTTTAAGAATTGCAACAAAACCATTGCCAAACCCCTGTCTTGTATTTGCCGGCTGCCTATTTTTTTGGCCCCACCGTGCAGCATGTGGGATCTTAGTTCCCTGACCAGGAATTGAACCCATGTCCCCTGCATTGGGAGGGCAGATTCTTAAGCATTGGACCCCCAGGGAAGTCCCTGGCTGTCTATTTTAATTGCAAATCTTCCATAGTAAGACAGTCTCACTATGGCAGAATTTATCTTTTCTTAAAATTAATTTTTATTGAAGTATGGTTGCTTTCCGATGTTGTGTTAGTTTCTACTGTCCATCAGCAGAGGAATGGATAAAGAAGATGTGGTACATATATACAATGGAATATTACTCAGCCATAAAAAGGATTGAAATTGGGTCATTTGTAGAGATGTGATGGACCTAGAGCCTGTCATACAGAGTGAAGTAAGTCAGAAACAGAGTTTATCTTAATAGTGGCTGTCCTACCATCTTAGAGGGCCTGGAATTGTCATGCTCCTCAGACCACTTGCCAGCTGCTCAACTCCAATTAGGGTCCTCTTAGATCCTCTCCCTGCAGACCATAATTTTTTTTTGCTGATAGTTGTAACTAGGAACCCCTATTTCATCTAGTACCAATTAGTGCTCTCCCTACTTCTCTTATGACGCAACACTTAGTCCTAAAATATGTTGGTCCCCACAAGTCAGCTGCCTAGCTCTCGACCTCATTTCAGCACCTTCAGAGTGGAAGGGGGGGCTTTTGGTTTCCAGTTCCCCCAATTTTCTGGTTGGGTGTTGGGGTGAGATCCAGACCCTATGACTTGAAGTATGACTCAGACTCTTGAGTGATCCCTCCCCTTGTGGAGTCCTGATCACTGTGTTTCACCAGTGAGATCTGACACTCAGTGCTGATTGCTTCTGGAATTAAAAATCTGCCCTCTTAGACACTACCAGGCTGGACAACCTAGTTTTCTCCTGCCAGTCTCTGACTACAAGCTAAAGGTTGTATTACTCCAATCCCTGTACAGAGGTCTTCTATCCCAAAGGTCCAACCCAGTTCCACCAGGATTATGACTAAAGTGAAATCTTTATGAGCCCCCTAAGGAAAATCCTATGAGAATGAGATGGAAACAGGATAGATACCTTTGGAGGAAAGGGCCAGCAAGCATATCTGAGAAGATCTTTGTGTCATTGGTCTGCACGGCCAGCCCTGGTGACACCATTGTTCAGAATTTGAGGTACAGGGCAATTTGTATATATAGCATCCCTTCATTTTCAAAAAGGATTTATTTTCACCCCCCAATATCCTTCAATTTCTTTATCCTAAGGAGCTCTGCTGCTTTGGCAGTTTTCCTCTGGCTGCATTAGTTGGAAATCTCTCTGAGCACCTCTCGTTGGCTGCTGATCCCTGTCTGCCTTACAGCATGTAAGAGATGACCTCTCTCCGGGAATAAGCAGAGGGATTTCTCAGGAATAACTAAAAGTCTTTTAGAGAACAAAGCCTTCTTCCAACCACTTATAATTTTCCTCTGAGTGCTCAGCAAAGAGAAATAGCTCATGGAAATCTCCCTCCTTGCATTTACCCTTTGAGGGACAGCAAGCCATTTTCTGTCCATTATATAGAGCTGTTTGGGCCGAGCAGTAACTTAGATATGCCACCTTTTCATGGAAGGGTCCTGTCTTTAATATGCAGAGTAGATGGAAACTTGTAGAAATGTGAGCACGTTGTAAAAAGGATTTCACATTGCATTGTGAATGATGACAACATTTTTAATCGAGAAGAGCATTGCTGTGCATGAGCCAAGAGACTCTTTCTCCTGCTGTTGGGAACTGTTTCCTCCAAGACTCATCCCACCAGTCCGTCATCAGGTGAGAGTGTTTCTTGGGCCACGTGCCAGTTCTTGGATGGCTGAAACGCTTGCCTGGACTCTGGCTACTTGCCCCACAGTGCTCTCAGAGTCACCCACAGTGACTCACGTAGAAAGCTGTTACCTCATTTTGTTGACTTCCATTGTGTGGGCTGACGGTTGAGTTTAGTTGGAAGAAAGGAAAATGAGAACCAGAGATGTGGTGACTAATTGACAATCTCAATTACCAAATGACACATGAGAACATAGCGGCTCTTAATAAGGAAGGTAAGAGCTTTGCCCTCTACTGGATTTCTTTTGCTATGAGCTACTGGTGAGTCACAGCTGAGCTGGGGCCAGGCACAGTGAGTTCAAGGGGGTTGATGCAATGGCATGAAGATTTTTCAGTGAACAACTTCCAATGGGATCTCATGAGGCAGAGGGTAGAGGAAAACTCCCATTTCTACTGATGGAAGGCCATAATCTAGAGAAATCCATTCACTGAGTGGCTGTCCCAATGCTGGTGTAGCCCAGATCTGAGCTGAGGTCTACCAACCCCTTACAAGATAGTCAGCTCAAACCCTTATTTCATGCCTTATTATCTCTCGGTTCCAGCTTCTGTGTGTGCTGTCTTTGATTCTGCCTCATGTGGACTCTGAGATAAAAACTCAATACCTTCCTTGATTTCCTCAAAAAACTCCAGACCAACAAAACAGAAAAGATTATAATCAACTTTATTAAAGATATGGGGGTAAAAGGATAAGTCACATCACAGCTTGATAGGTAAATAGGCTAAATTTTCATATTAGGCATTTTTGTTGTCTTCAATTCTTTTGTCCCTCACCTTATCCCTTAACTACCAAGAAGAGTTTCTCCCTTGCTCTTCACCCCCTGTGAGTTCTGGGGCTTCAGCTGTTTCCTCTTTCTCCTTTCACCCATTGCTTCCAGACTGCCCTAAGGGAACTTTAATTTATTTATCCCTCTATTATATAAAACAATGCAATTTTCCCTAACTCCAGATCACAAACTTGGATGTCCAAAAACATCGATGATCTAACAAGACAGCGGTGATAATGAATAAACAGAACAAACTAACAAAAAAGCAAAAAGAGTAGTTATACCACTATTGTTCATTTTACAAATATATGCTAGGTGCCAGGCACTGTTCTAAGCACTGTCCATTTCTAAACAGAAATTTGTACAGTATGTCATCTCTGCCTTCTCAGGATTGGTACCTGGTTTCAGTTGGGATATCACATCTGCTGCCCTTAGGTCAAGTGTTTTGGTCAACTCTGATTCATGCACCTGATAGTTCAGTCATTCATTCAATTCTGGAAGACAGACATCACCTCTGACCTATGCAATTTACTCACTGTGGAGAAGTAGTCAACTAAGGAGAGACTGGGCTCTGGTCTTGGGACTGGAGGCACACTCTCTGAAAAGTTGTAGGGTGCTGTTATGGTCTTCAGATATACTGAAGGGATGCAAAGAAATGATCAAAGGAATGTGATGGTCTATAAGGGAGTTAATACGGTCCCCCAAGAGCCTTCTGTAACAATTATGGCTGGGTACCTGGGGGAGATGTTTGGGGCTGCCTACAGTTCACTCTACTCTCCAGGCCTGTTTGACATGGGTGATCTCAGGGGACCATTTATCAAGAGCTTCCTGCTTCCTTAAATGTGTATAATTGCTATGAGAGAGGCAAATAAACATAAATATTTAAAATGTGGGCTCTGGAGTCAGACTGTCTATGCTTAAATCCTGCCCTTAAGCTTACTAGATGTGACATTAGGCTAGTACTTAATTTTTCCATCCTTGTGTTTTTCAAATGGGTAGCAAGGATAACAGTATCTACTTCACAGGGTTGTTATTAGGTGTGATGGTTAATTTTATGTATCAACTTGACTGGGCTACAGGGTTTCCAGATATTTGTTATACATTATTTATGGGTGTGTCTGTGAGGATGAGATCAACATTTGAATTCACAGACTGAGTAAAATATATTGCCCTCCCCAGTGTGAGTGGGCTTCACCCGATCCATTGAAGCCTGGAAAGAATAAAAGGCTGAATAAGGAAAAATTCTTTCTTTCTGTCTGGCTGTCTGTGAGCTGGGACTTTAGTCTTCAGACTCAGACTCAGACTGGAACTCTATTATCTGTTCTCCTGGGTCTCCAGCTTCCCGACTGTAGATCTTGGACTTCTCAGACTCCCTAATCATGTGAGTCAATTTCTTATAGTAAATATGTTATGTATGTAATTTCCTATTGATTCTATTTCTCTGGAGAAGCCAGATTAATACATAAGGATTATGTAAAATGATCTAAGTAGAGCTCTTAGCATACTGCTAAGTGTTGCAGAGTAAGCATTCACATACATCCATGATTCTTCAGATGTTTATCACATCCAGCCTTTGTGCTGGGCACTGTTCCAGGTACTGGAGATACAGTGGTGAACAAGATATTCAAGGAGACTGCTCTCAAAAACCTTACTTTCTAGCGAAAGAAGACAATAATATACAAATAAGTAGATTACAGAGATAATTTCAGAGAGTGGTAAGTTCTGTAAAGGAAGTTATACAGGTTGATGTCATAAAGAGACTGGAGGGACTTCTTTAGATAGGTTGGTTGTGGAAGGTCTTTTTTAAGTAGGTGACATTTGATTTTAAGTTGAAAACTGAAGAGTGATAAGGAGCCAGCCATCAAAAGTAGTGGTGGTAGTAGTGATGGTGATGTGTGTGTGTGTGCACGCGTGCATGTGTGTGTGTGTGTGTGTGTATTGTGTGGTGTCATAGAAGGGGAGGATTGACAGATAAGGAAGACTTTTCTAGACAGAGAAACCAGCAAGTGCAAAAGCTCTGGAGTGGAAAAGGTCTTGGTGTGTTAGTTCTAAGACTTCCAAAAAGTCCAGTGTGGGTATACAGGTGAGGGGAGACTGGTACCAGAGGGTGCTGGCAAGATTGATGGGAGCTAGACCATGCCTGTCTTAAAGCTATGGAAAAGCATTTAAATTTTTTATCCTAACTATACTGGAGAGTTGTAGGAAGAGGAGTGACCCAGTATGATCTATGCCTTTTACTTTTTTTTTTTTTTGCGGTACGCGGGCCTCTCACCGTTGTGGCCTCTCCCGTTGCGGAGCACAGGCTCCGGACGCGCGCAGGCTCAGCAGCCATGGCTCAGAGGCCCAGCCGCTGCTCAGCATGTGGGATCTTTCCGGACCGGGGCACGAACCCGTATCCCCTGCATCGGCAGGCGGACTCTCAACCACTGCGCCACCAGGGAAGCCCTGATCTATGCTTTTAAAAGATCACTCTGAGAGTTATGTGGAGAAGGAATTACAGAGCCAACAGTCAAATCCAGGAGACTAGTTAGGAGACTACTGGAATTGTTCAGGCAAGAGATGATGGTGGCTTGGACTATGGTCCCTTGTTGCCATGGTCTGAATGTTTATTTATCTCTCCCCACCCCTCAGTTCATATGTTGAACTTCTAATGCTCAATGAGATAGTATTAGGAGTTGGGGACTTGAGAAGGTGATTAGCTCATGAGGGCAGAGCCTTCATGAATGAAATCAATGTGCCCATTAAAGAGACCTCAGAGAGTTCCCTTGCCCCCTTCTTCCATGTGAGGATACAATGAGAAGTCTGCAACCTGGAAGAGGGTCATCCCCTGACCATGTTGGTACTGTGATCTCAGATTTCAGCCTCCAGAACTGTGAGAAATAAATTTCTGTTGTTTATAAGCTACCTAGTCTGTTATTATTTTGTTACAGCTGCCTGAATGGACTAAGATATTGGTGGAGACAGATAAATGGTTGGATTTGGGATGTTTTTAGGGTGGGAGAGTAAACAGGAGTAGAGTAATAGTTAATATATCTAATCGCTGGATTAGATACAGATGAAGGAAAAGGAGGAATTAAGAATGATACCTACATTTTGAGCTGAATCCACTGAGTTATTTGTGCTGCCGTTTACTATGATGGGTAAAAGTGAGGGAAGAAGAGATTTGGACAGAAAAAAAAACCAAAATTCTTTTTGGACATGGTTAGGTAGAGAGGCTTATTAGACATCCAAATGAAGGTATATGTGATTTACTCAATTCCCATTGAACCCCTTCTTGCAAGCCTTTTTACAGAGATTAGAACATTAAAAACATTTCTTCTCAGGTCCTCTTGGAGTGAGAATTCCACACAAAATTTAGGCAATCAGAGGCACTGGCAATCAGAGACATTCATAATTCATTTGGAGGGCAGAAGTGAACATTTTAGGATGTTGGCTGTATGAGAGGAAACTGGATATTCTGGGGCAACCATGGAATTCCCTGGAGTCAAAACTGATATAGGTGAGCAGCAATGGACTTCCCACTACATTTCCGTGGGATGATTAGTTTCTCCTGGATGTATTATTCTTGGGTGTGTGGCATCTGGACCTGATTCTCTGGCCCTTTAAAAATTTCTGTAAGCTACTCAATACCTTGTAACAAGTACTGTCCTGTTTAAATTAGCTTGGAGAATTCTGTTATACACAACTAAGCACCCTGATGAATACAGAGTCAGATGTTAACAACTAGCATTATTGCTAAGAGACATTCTGCCATCTCCCAGTCCTCCAGCCTTTCAGGAGTGAGTATGAAAATTTAATTTTAACCTATCAAGATAGCGAGCTGAGAACACCCATACACGAAAAAAGCCTGATATAATTATCTTCAACGATAAACAGAAGATATGCCCCAGTAATTTCTTGGCCAAGGAAATTTCTAAGATGCTAGGTATGAGAAAATAGGGTCTGTTCAACAAGAAATAACAAACCAAGTCATGAAAACTAATAAATCAGGATTGGAATCTCCCCTCCCCCCACTGCCCCAAGTTCATCCAGCATTAATGAGTCTTTGGCAGCGTGTCCTTTATGTTTTCTTTTGATTGGAAGGGCTTCTGTGTGTGTTTGAGTTATTGCTGCAAGAGACTAGAGGGTACTGGTTTTTCTGGTGTTTGCTTACTGATGAAATAGGCACTGAAGTTAATGGACCCTAAGACTCAGGCACCACGAAAGGCTTTCTAAATACTCTGAGCAAAGACCTTATGAGTCAGATGGGTGGGAATAGTTGACAAAGTGACATCAGCGTATCACAGCCTGTTTGCTAATCTATCACAACACAGTATGGATGGGAAACTTATTCTTGCCTATTTCTAGGGAGGGTCATTAAGCAGTGGCAGACTCTTTATATTATAAAATGGGCTATAGCAGACGGTCTTAGTGCCTCATCAGTCTTTACTATTCCCATTTGTACCTATAGCTTTCTACTGCAAGCACCTATGACTCTCTATCTGGGAATTTTCTCAGGCCACAGAAGCCTGGCCATGCAGGACTGGCCAAGATGTGCTAGGGAGTTAGCACCTGTGGGAGCACCCCTAAACTGGTGATGGACTGGAGTTGGTGGATAAATAACTTACCATTTTTCGGGGTGGAATAATTCTGATGCTTTCTCTCTAAAGTGTTCTGGAGGATCTCCAGCAGGATAAAGCCTCAATTACCTGCAGCAGTAACCTGCTTATTATCATACTCTATAATGGTTATCTTCCCTTCCCTGTCTCATTTCCCTGTTCCCTTACTGGTACAACTCCCAAATAGATGGTTTATACCCAAATTCTTGTCTTGGGTTCTGCCTCTGAAGAAACCCAATGTAAGACAATGGTTAACGTGTTATAGCACTTACTAGTTGCCATACACGGTTCTAAGCACTTTATGTTTATTACCTGTTTAATCCTCACAAAGCCCCATTAAATAAGCAATATGATTATATTCATTTTACAAAGGAGGATCCTGAGGCGCAGAAACTTTGAACTATTTGTCTATGGTGAAACAGCTAATAAGTGTGAGAGCCAGGATTTGAACAACAGGCAGTTTGGCTCCAGAATCTGTGCATTTATCTACTACTCTGTACTATAGATTGTCATCCAGTACTGTGGCCACTGGCTAAATGTGGCTCTTTACATTTCAATTAATTAAAACAAATTAAAATTCAGCTCTCTGGTTGCACTGGTTATATTTCGTGTGCTCAAGAGCCACATGTGGCTTGTGGCTATTGTCTTGGGCAGCATAGATTTGGAATATTCCCATTGTTGCCGAAAGTTCTATTGGACAGCACTGTTATACAAGACCCTCTTTTAAACTTATGGTCTGTCTCAAACTTCCTTAACATTATAGAAACACTCACTTATCCAGAAACACCCTCTATAGAAGACATAGTTGAGGGCCAGAAAAAGGGCCAGGAAAATGCATTAGAGCTCTTTACCATTACTCATAAGAGAGACACTCAGATCCTTCCCTTAACCCTCCTCCTTCTGATTTGCTCCAGCCAGTTCTACTGAACATGTGTCTATCATTTTCCTGATGATGTTGAATTAGCAGGTGAAAATTCAGGTAGACTGGGCCTGGGGCTAGAGGCAGATACATTAACGGTGACCAGAAGAAACCATCACAACCCAAAAATGTGATCCTGAGATTCTGACTAAGAGGATCTCATAGTCAACTGAATATGAATAACTAATATGCTAACTGAAAACAATGGACCAAGAGCTCAAAAGCACAGAAGTTGGAGTCAGCAGGTGTGGAGGTAAACAGTCCAACTAATTTGGATGTTTGACATAGGATGCAACACTGTGACTGATGTTCTCTTGATGACGGCTGTGAGTCATCCAGAGAAGGTTAAGAGGAGCATGTCATGCATTTTAAAAGGGTTTCCATCCAAAATGGCTTTTAAAAATGTGTGTTTTCCATTTAGAGTATGTTTCAGTTACCTGGGAATTTACTTTAGCTAAAACTCTCATTATTCTGAGAGTGTTGACTGCAGGAGATTTGACTCTAATTAGCTTTACAAGAAAGTTTTAAGGACCTGTATTTCTACTTTCTTTGCAGCGTGGAACAATGCTCTCAGACAGGGAGGAGAGAGTCAATTTGGGTCCTGTGAGTCTGAGCCAAGAAAGAATTTTAATCATCTCAGAGGAACCCAACCTGAGTAATTCCTTGACGTCATTCACTGTCCATCTCTCAGAGTGACCAGCTTGGGTCTGGGCCACCATGCTTTGCTCATTCTCTGGAAGGTACAGACAACTCTAAAAATATTCTCTAAGAAGGGACTTCTGTGGGTTAGATGTTGGCCTCTCTATTTCTCTGGGGTTTGGAGGAAGAAGCCTCCCGGCTGGTGGCCTGTGATGGGGAGTGGGACTCAGTTGAGTCGAGTGTCCAGTGGATTGAATGTAATTTGAGGGTTCTGCAATGACTGTCTGTATCTCCTACCCTTCAGCCAGTCTTCTTAACTGGCTTAGCAGAAGAGAAAGCTGTGTAGAGACATACATTTCTAGTGCAAACTCTAGTAGGGCAGGGAAAGCCATCAAGAAGCAAGGACCCCAGACAAGCTCAGGGCTCTGAGGAATTGGTTGCTTCTGTTGGTGGTGTTATAAGATGGGCTGAAAATTGGAGTGTTTGCAAGCCTTTAAAAGGAGTAGTTAGACCCAAGATTTCCTTCTATATCCTATGTAGTTAGATGACTAGGTGTCAGAAAAGACTGCAGGATTACCATAATGAATGGTAAAACTCCCAGCCTCCTTTATTACTTATTGGCTTATACTCCACCCCACAACTCCCATCCCGCTGACCCTTGCAGGAGTCCTCTTAGGACAAATGAAAAGCCAAGGGAAAAGACTTACAGTTATTCATTTCATAGTTTAGCCCCCCCTCCCCCAATAAAATGACAAGGTTGCTTCTCATCTAATCATTCTATATTCAGGTCCATCGATGGACAACTCTGCCATCCTCATCTTCTGATGAGCATGTTATTACTTCCCTCTGAAACATAAATCAGCAGCTAGGGAGAACTAGAAATGTGCGGGTAGTCTCTAAAGTGAGAAGAACAAAACAAACAACCTATGTTTAACAGCTTCAGAGAGCTAGAAGACGATGTTGCACCCATGAAATAAAAACAGGAGGATGTAAAAAGTAACACAGAATTTTTAAAAAGCTATTGGAAGTTAAAAATATGATCAAAAGAATTTAAAAACAATATAAATTTGAAAAAAAAAATCTCCCAGAAAGTTGAACCGAGAGAGAGAGAGAGAGAGAGAGAGAGAGAGAGAGAGAGAGAGAGAGAGAAAATTATCAAAGAAATAAAGCAAGAAAATTTCCTTGAATTGAAGAACACGAATTTTCTTATTGCAAGTGTTCTCCCAGTACTTAGAACAATAAATAAAAATAGTCCACACCAAGGCAAAACATCATGGTATTTTAGAAGACTGGAACAGAGGGAGGGAGAGGGAGAGGGAGGGAAGGAGAGGGAAAGTGAGAGAGAGAGAAAGAGAGAGAGGAAGAGAACTTATAAAAAATAGAAATGGATTTCTCAACAGTCACACTGGAAATAGAAGACAGAGAATACTTTCACAATTCTGAACGCAAATGATTTCCAACTTAGAATTCTATTTCCGGAAAAATCTATCATATAATGTTGAGTTTGCTCCACCAAAGTGAGGTAGTAAACCAAGAATGAGGGACAAGTAGGACCTAGGAAAAGGAATAAACAGGTGATGGGCAGAAAGAAAATTAAACAAATGAAAAGAGAGGGAATTACTAACTAAAAACAAAACATACAAAGAAATGTAATCAAAGTACAATATGTGGCTCAGCTAGTCTGTACATGGTCTTCATAATATAAACACTGAATATCTATTTGACAAATAGATGATATTACTATAATGAAAGGGTGCAAGGATAGGTATGTGTTTTATTTGGGTGGAGGGTGATATACAAGGACTCTTGTTAAATACACCACTGTAATATAAGCATCAGGAGGGCAGGGGTTTTTGTTTCATTCACTGTGAGTTGCTAGTGCCTAGAACAACGCCTGGCACATAGTAGGTCCTCAAGAAATATTCATTGAGTGAATAAAACTTTCCCCTAAGGAATATTTCTCCAAAGAAATTTGTAAAGAAAGCAGAGAGTAAGTTAAAGCAAATAAAAATAAACTTCAGAAGCTACAGTACATGGAATCTGTTTCTCTCTACAATTTAATGACAGTCATTTTCAAAATTTAAAGGTTAAGTACATAAACTAGTTAAACCAAGCATCGAAACATTTGAGAAAATTTAAAAGCAAAAGATATTCCTGGGAAACCATTCGCTGTAAATCCTCATGCTAGTTAGACTGGGGATGCCTTGAAGCTCAGAACAGTTCCAGGAAAATCAAAATGTAATTTTCTCGATTTAGAAAACACATTTTATTGACTTTTTCTTCCATTATGTCACAAATATAATAAAGGATGGGTTGAGGAAAAATGCCTTATTTTGCTTTTCAAGCTGGAGTTCAGAAGAGAAGCCCTTCCTCTCACGTTAGATTCCAGAAAGTTTTCACCATGACACTGATTCCTTTTATGAAATAAAAAGAGGTGCGTCTTTGGATCAGCAATCTGCTTTTCCATCTAATGGATCTAAACTGGGTGTAATTCACCTTGGCTGTGAATTTACTGCTGACTCTTAAGGGAATGAACTCTTGGAACTGTTCATTCATCGTCCCCTCCCTCACTCCCCTGTCACCGAACATTTGCTGTGCACCTACTATGCTCCAAACACTGTGCAAAGACACTAGTGGAGGAAGATTAGGTTAAATAATTCTGGGTACGCAGTGCTAAAATAGCCGGTCCCTTCGGGGTATCCAAGAAGACATTGAAAGCGCAGTACCAGGACAATTTGTGTGAAGATGGGCTTCCTGGTCCTGGTGCGCACTCCTCTTTCTTGTCAGAGCTCAAGGATCTGAGTCTCTGCAGCTTTTATAGAAACTTTCACCAACTTTACCCCAGGCAGGAGCTCTGCTCGGATTGTGGGCTACGCATCGCGTGCCTTTGGAGTGGAAGGCGCCGCCGGGGACTGTGCCCCGCTAGAGGTGGCAGCAAGGCTGTCGGTCCTAACACTTCAGAAAAGTTCTAGTGACACAGACAGAGTCTCTGGAGAGGCTGTCAGCTTTTCAGTCCTTAGCCCCAGGAGTTCAAAGTTACCTCTAAGTTCATATTTTGGGGCCTCTTGGGAGGCCAAAACCCAAACGCGACTCCTGCGCTCTCTGCGGGCTTCCCCGCTCAGCTCGCCACAGATAACTTGGAGGAGGCTAGGGAGCGTGGGGCCCAAGCTCTGGGGCCTTCCGGACCTTCTCTCCTACCCCGCCCCCTGTGCTGGTCCTCTCTGGGGAGCGGTGCTTCTCGGAGCTGCTGGGACGGGCTCTACTCTCTGCCAGACCTCAGAGACGGTGGCAGTGGTCCGGGAAGAGGCGGCGAAGAGGGCGGAGGCGTTAGTCATCTCCCAGCTGCGCCTTTCCACCTGGCAGCCCCTTTCCCCGTCCAGAGTCCGGGAAAGGGACGCAGGAGTGGCCCCTCACATTTGCAGGGCTCTGGGAGAAGGGGCCTCAAGTAAAGGCCAATTTGGTGTCACCGGTTGCATCCGGAAGCGAGCCCTACCATTGGGGCGCAGAGAGACAGTCCCACTGTTACAGCGGAACCGCTTCGAGAGCAGCGCTTTCTGGTGTGGGATTACAGGGGTCCTGGGAGTCCTCCTGCCCTGCTTCGTGCCGCCAGAGCCCGCAGCCACCTTCTCGGCGCGGCGCAGCGTTCCCGGGGGTAGGGGAGACTCCGGGTCAAGCAGCCTCTGTGCCTTCTGCCCGCCGGGGTAGCAGGCCCGGCAAGAGTCGCCCCGGGTTTGGCGGCCCGGATTCTTTGGGGCTGTGACCTGGAGTTTCGGTTGCCCAGGTGCTGGAGGGCGACCCGTCTTCGGCCCGCAAGAGGGGTTCTGCCACAGAAAATAAGACCCGGAGGGCCTAGACAGACGTCCCCTGAGCTCCCTTCTGACCTGCAGAAACGGTCGTCACCAGCTGCGGACATTCCGCCAGCCTCTGGCTTCGCTCCCTGCTCCGCACCCCTGGGCGAGGCTTCCGGAGAGGCTTCGCGAGCTCAGGAGGGCCCGGCGGGAGCACTTGGGGTCGCAGCTACCACGTTCAGCAGGGCTAGCCTGAGGGCCTGAAGGTGGTTGCGCTCCTTCACTTCTTCCGCACTGCCTCTACCCCCATGACACTCTACGCCCCTTCGGCCAGAGCTGGGATCTTCTCCCAGCTCCCTGGTGTCGCGGGCGCCCGCCGCGCGGACTCCAGACGCGGCTTTCCGTAAGGAAAAAGGGAAAGGCAGAGTCCGTGCGCGTGCCTCTGCTTGTGTCTATGTCCGTGCTTGGGGGACAGTGTGTACCCCTGTGCATATAAAACTTGCCTGTTTCCGAAAGCAGAAACTCGGGGGGCTGCTTTCGGATCTGGGCGAGGTCGGTATGGGTGGATGCGAGCTCCCTCCTTTGCGAACAGCTGGTGAGGGCGCATCTGCTGCAGCGAGTGCTGGCGATCTGCGGAGTGTCTGTGTGTGAGTGCGAAAGGAGAGCGTGTGGCTGGGGTCCAGGTAGGTGAGCGCTGGACGTGCACCCTGCGGGAGGCGTGAGCGCGCGCACCCGCCGGCCTGTGGCTGCGAGTGGCGCGTGTGTGAAAGGGCAAAGGTTGCCCCGTTGGTAGGCGCTGACCCCGGACAGCTCTGCAATCAAGGGCTTCAGGGAAGTGGGGCTGGGGTGTAGGGCGAGACAGGTAGAAACCCGGACACAGGCGTCCTGGCCCAGCAGCTTGGAAAACAGAAGGCAGAGGCGCCGGACAGCTGTGTAAACCAACTCCAGCGCCGCAGCGCTGGATCCCCGGTTAGAGTGGGGGATGCAAAACCCGCAGTCGAGAATTCGGGAGCACGAGAGGAATGCCTAGCCCTCTGCGCAGACAGTGCGAGTCCTCTCTTTCACTCCTACCCGTCCCAGAGAAGCGAGAAGAAAGAGGCTAGGTTGCCAGACTGGCAGCAAACCAACTTTGCGGGGCCCTGGGCGCCAGGGCGCTGTTGAAGGAGAGGACGGAGTGGAGGATATCCCAAATCACCCCAGTTGGTCCAGAGGGATCAATTTTTTAAGGGCCCTTTCCCCCCACCATCCCCTTCTTCCACCGTGGTCTATTTCATCTGAGATACCTTCAGAATCTAAGGGACCAGGCCGGAGTCCCTACTGGCGTGGCTGGAGGGAGTGCAAGGCCGGAGTTCAGGCACAAAGAAAGTGAGAGAAACTCTGGCCCCTCACTGTCGGTGACACCAAACTCTACACAATTTGCTCCCACTTTCTGGACGTCGAAGTCTCTCCGCTCTCTCCGAGCCCTCCCGCTGCCCAAGCAATGACCTCATTGCGAGTGACAGCCAGAGCGGATGGTTCCCCTCCCTAGTGGACTGGTGTGCGGAGCGCAAGCAATGACGCAATCGGAGCTGGGTCGCTCCTGGCCACTTTGGATTGGCCGCGCGGGCTCGTGGGGACCTCCCCGCCCCCCATCAGTGGCATAAGAGCAGAGAGCTCCGCGGGGAAGACGCCCACAGCAGGCGTTTTGTCCATCCGGGTGGACCCGCATCTCGCGCTCTCCTGAAACTCGAATCGCCAGGTGAGAACTTCCCACTCTGCTCACTCTTAATTACCAGCCTCTGCATAGTTCATCTAATTTGCCCCATCTGCCTGCCTGCCTCTCTTTGCTTCTCACGGCCATCCCGGCCCACCTATAGCCAGGTGCTGCTAGCCGTCTCTCCCCTTGGAAGAAGACAGGAGACTGGGGCTGTCAGCTCGTTTTCTTCTAACTAGCTCCAGTGGAACCGCAAGCATCCCCAGGGCTTCGCCTGGGCGCTGGAAGTTCCGTGAGCCCAGCCCTAGCTTCCTAGCCTTCCTGGGTCTGCAGCCCCTGCATTTGTGCCAGTCCTTTGCGTGCAGGATTCTTCCCGAGTTTGGTCTGGGAGTGCCCTGAGCAGTCTGTGTCCCGAGGGATCACGTTTGGTTCTCAGGACGGTTGAGCCCTGAAACTTCCTCTGAGGCGCCTCCAGCCTGCAAGCGTCCCTGGGGCATTGGCGCGGGCTTGGGGCAGTGCAGTCAGCCGGCCAGAACATTGAGCTGGCGCCCAGCACCTGCTGCTAAACTGCGCTTCAGCAGAGGCTGGCTGTTCGGGCAGAGCCGAGAGACGCCAGTAACCGGCACGTTAAATGATCCCCAACCCAAACCCACAGACTGAGAGATTAGCGCTCCTTTCCAGTTTACCCTTACTGCCTTCCTTTCCCAACTGTTGGTGGCAAAGTCCAGAGGAGGTGAAGGTGGTCCTAGATTTCTCAGTCCCTATGAAGACAGGCACAGTCCACAGCAAGGGTGGGTTCTCGCTTGGTTTCTGCATAGGGCAGAAGGTGTGGATTTATGTGCATGTGCATGGCTTCTTCCTGGCTTTCCACGGGACAAAACCGGAATCCCCCACCCTCACCCCAGGACACCTGTTTCTGCTGTACCATGCGATTCAGTGTAATGTATATTTTGAGATTCAAAGCAGCTCATCTGGCAAATGAACCGAACTGAGCCGTGAGGAGGTGGGGTAACCTGCCCGAATTCTCAAGGCAGTTGTGGCAGAGGCCGGGCCGGACTGGAACTTGGGTCTGTGGGCTCCAGGCGGTGCTTGGTCTTGGTGCAGTGGTAACGTCATTCTCCCTTTACAGAGAGGCATCATGGGCTTCGGGAAGTCCTCCCCCTTCCTGGCTTTCAGCATCTTGGTCCTGTGCCAGGCAGGCAGTCTCGAGGCAACACCACTCAGGTGAGACAGCCTGAAGCCACGAGAGCATTCCCCTTCCACTGCCCCTGGGATCAGGCGGTTCTGTGCCTCTGAAGTCACAGCAGCGGGAGGCTCACAGTGAATCAACACCCTCAGGTGTACACTGGGCTTGAGCCCTGTGGGCTGGGAGTCAGGAGAGCCACATCCTCAGGGATAAGCCACGGAGACCAGGAAGCCTGGCTGCTTATCCTGGGAAGGAGGCAGGCAGGGACTTAGAGTCTGTGTTGGGTTTGCTTCCTCTCTCCAGGTCTGCTTTGGAGACCCTCCCAGATCCCGGGGCACTCAGTGAGAAGGAAGGGCGCCTCCTGCTGGCTGCACTGGTGAAGGCCTATGTGCAGAGCAAGACCAATGAGCTGGAGCAGGAGACGGAGGACTCCAGGTAAGGCTCAGCACCCAGCCCTGGCATATTCACGAGGACATATCCCAGAGAGGTAGGAGAGACCGCATCGGGCCAAGAGTTCAGCAGATTGTCCCTGTTCACCAGGACCTGGGACTCAGTCATTCTCAGCCTACGTGGAAGACAGAGGTCCACATGCAACTGGAGGGACTGTGATTAGACACATTAAAAAGATCCATTCCTGAAAGCTGTTAGGAAATGAAATGGGGAGGTGTGGAATCACTTACTCTGGGAATTGGTCTTGCCCGACTAAGGAGAACACCCAGCACTGGATGAGTTAGGACTGGTAAGTGTGAAGCCAGGGGATGGGCTGTTATAGCTCTGGATGTCTTAGAAATTTAACCTGTGTATGTTGTTCTTTCACACCTGCAAGGCACCTTCATGGCACATTTGCAAGGTGAAGCCAAAGGCCTTGCAGAGGGTGGGGTCAGGTAGAGCAGTGTCTGAGGTAGGTCCGGGGCCTTTAGATGTGTAGAATCTGTGGAGATGTGCATGTTCTCATGGGGCCAGACACCCCTCCCCAGTCGCACCTCCCTGTGCACCCTGAGCTTGGAGCTCACACCATCAGAGTCACATGTTGCACCTGCATTCACCCTGAGAACCTCTCTGCAGAGCATGAAGGACTGAGCAGCATGTGGAATGCCAGAAAAGGTCACCCCTTCCCCACCACAGCCCTTCCCCGCACTGCCCTGGCTCAGCGAACCTCTGAGTTCTCCTAATGGAGGATGCGTGAGCCACCCTCCTGCCTGCCCCTCTCATCTCTCTGCTCCAGGCACCCCCTCCTGGGTCTAACCTTCTGCATGACTGCCCTCAGGGGCAGCCCTGGTGCATGGTTTTGTCTGGCATGTCTTTTCCCTGCAGCCTGGATGGCTCCAGAGCTAAGCGGTGCAGTAATCTGAGTACCTGTGTGCTGAGCGCGTACTGGAAGGACCTGAACAACTTTCATAGATTCTCTGGCATGGGCTTCGGGCCTGAAACACCTGGCAAGAAAAGTGACATAGCCAGCAGCTTGGAGAGGGACCGCTCCTCCCATTTTGGGGTGCCCCAAGATGCCAAGTGAACTCCTTCCACTCACTCCTTCCTGATTTCCTTTCTTGCTCCCATGGATGAAGTTAATGCATGCAGATTTTGCCTGGATTGCTCTTCAAGCTGGTATTGGTAGCTTTGCTTATGACAGAGAATGCTGGGGACCACAGGATGGAAAGAAAGAGAGCAGGACTCACAGACAAGGTTAGAGATAAGAGAGTGAGGGAAGCTTCTGAGATACCAGAGAATGTCATGGGCAGAGCCGTCCAATTCCTGCTTCATCCCTCATGCCTCATCATTGATGAATAAACCTATTTTCTAAAAGGATTTGCACTTTGGTGGTCATTATTCTGGTCCCTGTCCCAGGCCTGAGAGTGCCCAGGGCCTATGCTTGAAAGTAGCCTTAGCCTTAGGGTAGTAGGATGCAGGACTTGGTGAGGGTCCCTGTGAACCAGCTCCAGCAATGAGAACAGGTGTGCTGAGGAGCAGGTAAGCATTTCTGGGGGATGATGCTGCAAACCCTGTGCTCTGAGCCTCTTCCAGGTAAGACTTCAGGGAATTTTCATTTTTCTATGGAAAGTGGTTTTGTTGGTGCTCGTGGCTAGGGTATGGCGTCTATATGCTCCTTACATGTTGGGGTGGGCATAGGTAAGGAGTGATAAGTATAGGGTTTTAGCACTTGCCACATGGCTTAGAACTGGATTTTTTTGTGAAAATCTTTGGGCAGGGCTTCTAGCAAAGGCCGCCAGGCCATTTGCCCTAACAGCTTTGATAACTGCATTTAGGAGAAACACCTATTCTTAAGTGGTGTGTCAAAGAGCTACAATTCCCTTTATGAAGGCCTTATGGGGTAGGCTCCTGCCCCAGCCTCTCACTGACAGGCCTTCTCTTTTTCTCCATCCTGCAAAGCAGCATCACTGCCCAGAAGAGGTCCTGCAACACCGCCACCTGTGTGACCCATCGGCTGGCAGGCTTGCTGAGCAGATCTGGGGGTGTGGTGAAGAGCAACTTCGTGCCCACCGATGTGGGGTCTGAAGCCTTTGGCCGGCGCCGCAGGGACCTTCAGGCCTGAGCAGTGCAATGACTCTGGGAAGAAGGTGATTGCCTTGTACTGTCAGATGGGAGGGGAAGGGATTTGGAGGTTAGGACCCACATTTTGAAACCCACTGGACCTAGCTGCAGATCCCTTCTCTCCACTTACATTATTCTTCTTGAGTTAGTGAGTTCCTTCTACAACTCAGCTTGAAATCAGAGCACTAGGACAGGCTGCAGAGATGCAGTGTCATCTTTCTGAGAAAAGAGAAAAAAAAAAAAAAAACTTGCTGTATTTAGAAAGGTAGGGCCTTGCAAATCTTAGCCCGGGCCACTTGTCATTAATGAACCCAGTTTCAGAAAGTACTCAACTCTTGATCAGTATTCACAGATTCAGACCAGAGGGCTATAATCATAATACTACTGCTAATATTAATAGTTACCATTGAATTGTTTGCTTATCATTTGCCTTCAAAGCTTGCTTACATCTCATATCCATAATTTATAAACAGTGTTCAGTTGAAGAAGCACTTTTATAAATTTGTGTTCTTTCAGTAAGAATTGTGATTATTTTCTTCTTGTCCTTCTGATTCTCCTAATTCTCTTTCTTCTTCTTTTCCTCTTCCTCCTCCTCTTCTTCTTTTTTATTTTATTTCTTTTTCATCTCAGGTTACCAGGAAGCTGAACTCACCACTTCTATTAACTTCTGTTGACAACAACTTGGTGAGGAGGCCCCAAGGAAGATATACATGTTTGCATCCTAGTAGATATCAAAAAAAAAGCACCTTTGTCACTTGAAAGGAATGAAACTGAATGCAAAATAAGCTAATTCCATATTTCTTGTGCATCTTTTTTATATTTGATTCTTTGTGCAGTAAATGTGATGGCATCTCTCATTAGCTTATCTGGTAGCAAATTGGTTCTTTGAAAGCTGTCCTGTTGACCATGGCAGCTCTGGCAAATCTTAGGGGGACATTAAATCACTGCCTCTATGGCCTCTGGGGACACATGGTAATGGTGATGCTATGCTTTATTGTCTAAGAACATGGTTGTATAATTTGTTTAAAGAAATGTCAATATTGTGCCATTTGTGAACTTCATTAAGATTAAAGACATATTTTGGATACACTTGTTTCAAGACCCGGTTGGTTCATTTCAAATTGTCTTCCTATTTGATAGCAATAATAATAATAATAGACATATTTTGAGGGATGACTATGGGCCAGATGATGTTCCAAGGTAGTGCTTTATACCTATTAATTCAGTTACTCTTCAGGACAACTCCACAGGGCTAGACCCCATTATCATTTCCACTTTACATGTAGGGAAACAGAGGCATGGAGAAGTGAAGTCCAAGGTCACACAAATAGACAGTGGCAAACACAGGTGCTGATTTCCAGAGGTTACAGTTGAAACCACTGCAGTGTATGCTTTTCAACAATGGCTCCTGTTGTTTTCCAGAGACCTGTGAGCCATTCTTTGACCTAGCTGCCTCACATGGTAGACCCTCAGATTTTTGAAGACAAATGGAAAATTTAAAACATGCAAACAACCTAGTCTTTATATAATAAAATGAATCCCTTCTACCCATTACTTGGTGCTATAGGCTGCATGTTTGTGTCCCTCCCCAAATTTATATGTTGAACCCTAACCCCCAAAGTTAGGAGGTGGGGCCTTGGGGAGGTGATTAGGTCATAAGGTTAGTCCCCTCATGAATGGGATTAGTGCCCTTATAAAGGAGGCCTGAGAGAACTCCCTTGCTCCTTCTGCATATAAATTTACAGTGAGAAATTTGCTGTGAATGAGGAAGTGGTACCCCACCAGATATTGAATCTGTAGGTACCCTGGTCTTGAACTTCCCAGCCTCCAGAACTGTAAGAACTAAATATTTGTTGTTTATAAGCCACCCAGTTTGCGGTATTTTGTTACAGTAGCCTGAATGGACTAAGACATTTGGCTTCAAGAAGGATCAATTTGCGGCCAATGTTATTACATCTATGAGCCATCTTCTTCCCCCAGACCTCCCCTACCACCCAATATATCCATAAATATTTCCCCTTGTATCTCCAAATGGGAAGGACTTTTAAATATAACCAAAATTCCATTTAACAATTAAATAGTTCAAATCCCTCAATTACCTTATATATTAGATATATGATATCATATATATTAATCTTATATAAATTATATATATTATGTATATAAATATATAAATATAAATCAGGGCTTAAATTAGGTCTTCACTTTGCTGCTGGTTGATATGTTTTAAGGCACTTCCCATCTAGAGGTTTCACCTCTATCTTTTTTTTCCCTCCTGCAATTTATTTGTTGGAGAGACTAAGTTATTTGTCTAATGGAGTTTCCCATATTCTGAATTTTGATGGCTACACCCTTGTGGTGAGGTTTAACATGCTCCTTTATCAATTGTATTTCTTGTGAGTGAGAGTGGGAAAGGGGAAAGAAAAGTGGAAGATGAGGTCAGAGATGTAATGAGGAAGACAGATCATGTAGGACTTCATAGGGCACAGGAAATACCCGGGCTTTCTATCAGTCAATTTCTAGTCCATAGAACAGAAACCACGTCAGTGATTTTAACAGAAAGTATACTCTAAGACATTGACTAAGTAGGCAATAGAGTACTGAAAAGGCAAAAGAAAACAAGAAATAGTGCAGAGATAAAAACCAAAGGAAGCAGCTACCATCCACAGGGCTGGGAAAATGAGGGGAAGTGGTGAGGGAATTAGAATCTAGGAACTTAAAGAAGAATTCTCAGACCATTGAGAAGGAAGGTCATCTGATGCTGATATTGAAGCAACAGCAGCACGCATTGAAGGGGTGCAACAAGACTGTTTTAGGAGTGTAGGAAAGAACACAAAACTGCAAACAGGAACCAATTTCCCTGGCAGAGTAGAGAAACTGGGGGTGATGCTGACAGAGACAGAAATCAAAATAAGAAGAAGCAAGTTTCTTCTTCATGCCTTCTTGTTTCCTTTGAGGACCTCCAATTGGCAGGGATCCACCTGACAAAGAAAAATGTGGTTTGCAGAGTTCCAGCCCCAGTGTCTCTTTATAAGCATATATATTTACATTTTTATAGAGAAAAGCCATTTTTTTGGCATACAGTTCAATGGGTTTTGACAGTGCATTTGAGTCATGTAATCACCATCACAATAAAGGTACAAAACAGTTTTATCACTCCTCAGAAGTCCCCCATTTCTCCTTTGCAGTCAGTTGCCCCCTCAGTCTTTAAACCCTGATAACAACTGTTATGTTCTCTCTCTATAGTTTTTAAAAATATTTATCTTTTAAAATTGATATATAATTAACATATGACATTGTATCAGTTTTAGGTGTCCAGTGTAATGATTTGATATATGCGTATATTGTGAAATCACCACAGTAAGTTCGTCCATCACTACACACAGTTACAATGTTTTTTCTTGCGATGAGAACTTTAAGATTTATTCTCTTGGCAACTTTCAGATAGATAATAGAGTAGTGTTAACTATAGTCACCATGCTGTGCATTACATCTCCAGGACTTCTTTATCTTATAACTGGAAGTTTGTACTTCTTGACTGCCTTCACCCATTTGCAGCTCCCTACCCTCACCTCTGGCAACCACAGATCTGTTCTCTGTTTCTATGAGTTCGGTTTTTGGGTTTTTTTCATACATAAGTGATATCATACAGTATTTGTCTTTCTCTGTCTGACTTATTTCACTTAACATAATGCCCTCAAGGTCCATCCATGTTGTAACAAATGGCAGGATTTCCATTTTTTAACAGTGAATAACATTCCATTATATATAAAACTCTCTATATACACCAATGTCTATATATCCATATCTATATCTACCCATATATCACATTTTCTTTATCTAGTCATCCGTCAATGCACACTTAGGTTGTTTCCATGTGCTGCTATGAACATGAGGGTACAGATATCTTTCCAAGACAACGATTTCCTTTCCTTCAGATAAATACCCAGGAATGGAATTGCTAGATCATATAGTAGTTTGATTTTTAATTTTTTGAGGAAACTCTACATATTTTCCATAGTGGCTGCACCAATTTACATTCCCACCAACAGTGCACAAGTGTTGAGTTTTTTCCACATCCTTGCTGACGTTTGTTTTTTCTTGTCTTTTTCATAATAGCCATTCTAACAGGTGTGAGGTGATATGTCATCGTGGTTTTGATTTACATTTCCCTGATGATTAGTGATGTTGAACACCTTTTCATGTACCTGTTGGCCATTTGTATGTCTTCTTTGGAAAACATCTAATCAGATTCTTCTGACTTTTCTGGAATGTCATATACATGGAATCAATATGTAACTTTGTCTGAATTTTCTTTTACTTAACCTAATGCATTTGAGATTTATCCATATTGTCGCATGTATATAGTTTGTTTCTTTTTATTGTTGGGTACTATTACATTACAGGGATGTACTATAGTTTGTTAATCCATTTATCCACTGAAGGACACCTGGGTTGCTTCCAGTTTTGGGCATTTATGAATAGAGCTGTTATAAACTTTTGTGTATAGATATTTGTGTGAAGATAAGTGTAGTGGGCCAAACTGGGGCCCCCAAGAAGATATGCCCATGTCTTCGTCCCTGGAAACTGTGAATGTTACCTTATCTGGAAAAAGGATCTTTGCTGATGTAATTAAATTAGGATCCTAAAATGAGCTCATCCTGGATTATCCAAGTCGGTCTTAAATCCAATGATGTGTTCTTATAAGAGATACACAAAGAGGAAGATACGCAGAAGAGAAGATGATGTGAAGACAGAGGTAGGGAGAGTCATAAACCGAGGAAGCCAAATCAGCCAGCAGCTCTCAGAAGCTAGAAGAGGCATGGAGTGGATTCTCCCCCAGGGTCTCTGGAGGGAGTGCAGCTCTCTGTCACCTAGATTTTGGAATGAGAGAATAAATTTCTGTTGTTTGAAGCCACTGAGTTTGTGGTAATTTGTTATGGCATCCCTAGGAAACTAATACAATACATTCCATTTCTTTTGGGTAAATACCTTGGAGTGGGATTGGTGAGTCATTTGGCAAGTGTCTATATTTTTTTCCTTAAGAAGTCTTTTATTTTTACAATTACCTTCTAATCTTTGTCCATATACGTTTACATTCTTGATAATTACTACCAAATAGTTTACACGTGGTATTGTGTATTTTGCTTGTTACTGCATTCAGTGTGATAAACATAATTGTATTGCTTAAGTAAGAAAAACTAATTTCGGAAACTTTGAAAAATCAATATATGAAAGAAGATTTCAATAAGCTTAATTCAACCACTATGATTTGTTTTTATTGTCTTCCTTTTATATGCATATTTTACATAGTTCTAAACTATATATTATGTTATATTTTTAAATAAAAACTTTTTATAAGAGAGTTTTAGGTTTGCAAAAAATTGAGAGGAAGGGACAGAGATTTTCCTATACCCTCTGCCTCACACATGCACAGCTTCCCGCATTATCAACATCACTCACCAGAACTATATATATATATATCTATATATCTATCTATATATATATAGAGATAGATAGATAGATTTTTTTTTTTTTTTTACCAAGGATGAACCTACACTGACACATGATAGTCACCCAAAGTCCATAGCATGCCTTAGAGTTCACTCTTGGTATTGTACATACTATGGATTTGAACAAAAGTATAATGATATATATCCATCATTATAATAGCATGTAGAGTATTTCACTGCTCTAAAAATCTTTTGTGCTCTGCCTGTTCAATATTCCCCTTGACTCCCCTGGCAAACACTGGTTTTGCCTTTTCCAGAGTGTCACATAGTTGGAATCATACAACATGCGGCCTTTTGAGATTGGCTTCTTTCCCCTCGTAACATGCACTTACGTTTCCACCATGTCTTTTCATGGCTTGGTAGCGCATTTCTTTTTAGCACTGAATAGTATTCCATTGTCTGAATGTACCACAGTTTATCCATTCATATACTGAAGGACATGTTGTTTGCTTCCAAGTTTTGGCAATTATAAATCAAGCTTCTATAAATATCTGTGTGCAGGTTTTTATGTGGACATATGTTTTCAACTAGTTTGGGTAAATACCAAGGACCGCGACTGCTGGATCATATGCTAAATGTATGTTTAGTTTTGTAAGAAACTACTAGAGAGCCTTCCAAAGTGGCTGGTAGCATTTGCATTCCCATCAGCAATGATGAGTGTTCTGCTACTTCACATTCTCGCCAAGTATTTGGTGTTGTCAGTGTTCTGGATTTTGTCCATTCCAATAGATGTCTAGTGGTGTCTCACTGCTGTTTTAATATACATTTTCCTGATGACATATGACTTGGATCATCCTTTCATATGCTTACTTGTCATCTGTATATCTTCTTTGGTGAGGTTTCTGTTAGGGTCTTTGGCCCATTTTCAAAGTTTTAAGAGTTCTTTGTATATTTTGGAGAATAGGCCTTTATCAGATGTGCCTTTTCCAAATATCATCTCCCAGTCTGTGACTTGTCTTCTAATTCTCTTGACACTGTTTTTTGCAGGGCAAAGATTTCAATTTAATGAAGTCCAACTTAATCAATTACTTCTTTCATGGATCATGTCTTTGGTGTTGTACCTAAAACAACATCACCTTACCCAAGGTAGGTTTTCTCCTATATAATCTTGTAGGAGTTTTATAGTTTTGCATGTTACATTTTGGCCTATGTTCCATTTTGAGCTAATTTTTGTGGAAGGTCTGTGTCTAGAATAATTTTTTAGCATGTGGATATCCAGTTGTTCCAACACCATTTGTTGAAGAAACTATCTTTACTCCATTGTACTGCCTTTTGTCAAAGATCAGTTGACTGTTTTTGTGAGGGTCTATTTCTGGGCTCTCTGTTCTGTTCCATTGATCTATTTGTCTATTCTTTCAACAGTTCCTCACTATCTTGATTACTGTAGATTTATAGTAAGTCTTGAAATTGAGTAATGTCAGTCCTCCAATTTCTTCTCCTTCAAGATTGGTGGCTGTTTTGAGTCTTTTGCCTCTCCATATGAACTTTAGAATCAGTTTGTCAACATCCATAAAATATCTTGCTAGGATTTTCATTGGGATTGCACTGAATCTATAGATAAAACTGGGAAGAACTGGCGTATTAATATTGAGTCACGAATATGGAACATCTCTCCATTTATTTAGCTCTTCTTTATATCTGATAATTTTCCTATCTTTGAAGTCTGCTGTGTCTGAAATTAATATATTTAGCCCAGCTTTCTTTTGATGAGTGTTAGCATTTACTTTTAAAATTGTGGTATAACTGATATACAAAATTATTAGTTTCAGGTGTACAACATAATGTTTTGATATTTGTATATATTAGAAAATGATTACTTACTTCTAGTTAACATCTGTCACCATACATAGTCACAGAATTTTTTCTTGTAATGAGAAATTTAAAGATTTACTCTCTTAACAACTTTTTTTTTTACATCTTTATTGGAGTATAATTGCTTTACATTGGTGTGTTAGTTTCTGCTTTATAACAAAATGAATCAGTTATACATATACATATGTTCCCATATCTCTTCCCTCTTGCATCTCCCTCCCTCGCACCCTCCCTATCCCACCACTCTAGGTGGTCACAGAGCACCGAGCTGATCTCCCTGTGCTATGCAGCTGCTTCCCACTAGCTATCCATTTTATGTTTGGTAGTGTATATATGTCCATGCCACTCTCTTGCTTTGTCACAGCTTACCCTTCCCCCTCCCCATATCCTCAAGTCCATTCTCTAGTAGGTCTGTGTCTTTATTCCTGTCTTACCCCTAGGTTCTTCATGACATTTTTTTTCTTAAATTCCGTATATATGTGTTAGCATACGGTATTTGTCTTTCTCTTTCTGACTTTCTTCACTCTGTATGACAGAATCTAGGTCCATCCACCTCATTACAAATAGCTCAATTTCATTTCTTTTTATGGCTGAGTAATATTCCATTGTATATATGTGCCACATCTTCTTTATCCATTCATCTGATGATGGACACTTAGGTTGTTTCCATGTCCTGGCTATTGTAAATAGAGCTGCAATGAACATTTTGGTACATGACTCTTTTTGAGTTATGGTCTTCTCAGGGTATATGCCCAGTAGTGGGATTGCTGGGTCATATGGTAGTTCTATTTGTAGATTTTTAAGGAACCTCCATACTGTTCTCCATAGTGGCTGTACCAATTCACATTCCCACCAGCAGTGCAAGAGTGTTCCCTTTTCTCCACACTCTCTCCAGTATTTATTGTTTCTAGATTTTTTGGTGATGGCCATTCTGACTGGTGTGAGATGATATCTCATTGTAGTTTTGATTTGCATTTCTCTAATGATTAATGGTGTTGAGCATTCTTTCATGTGTTTGTTGGCAGTCTGTATATCTTCTTTGGAGAAATGTCTATTTAGGTTTTCCGCCCATTTTTGGATTGGGTCGTTTTTTTGTTGTTGTTATTGAGCTGCATGAGCTGCTTGTAAATTTTGGAGATTAATCCTTTGTCAGTTGCTTCATTTGCAAATATCTTCTCCCGTTCTGAGGGTTGTCTTTTGGTCTTGTTTATGGTTTCCATTGCTGTGCAAAAGCTTTGAAGTTTCATTAGGTCCCATTTGTTTATTTTTGTTTTTATTTCTATTTGTCTACGAGGTGGGTCATGCTGTGATTTATGTGATAGAGTGTTCTGCCGATGTTTTCTTCTAAGAGTTTGATAGTTTCTGGCCTTACATTTAGGTCTTTAATCCATTTTGAGCTTATTTTTGTGTATGGTGTTAGGGAGTGATCTAATCTCATACTTTTACATGTACCTGTCCAGTTTTCCCAGCACCACTTATTGAAAAGGCTGTCCTTTCTCCACTGTGCATTCCTGCCTCCTTTATCAAAGATAAGGTGACCATATGTGCGTGGGTTTATCTCTGGGCTTTCTATCCTGTTCCATTGATCTATAGTTCTGTTTTTGTGCCAGTACCATACTGTCTTGATTACTGTAGCTTTGTAGTATAGTCTGAAGTCTGAGAGCCTGATTCCTCCAGCTCCATTTTTCATACTGAAGATTGCTTTGGCTATTCGGAGTCTTTTGTATTTCCATACAAATTGTGAAATTTTTTGTTGTAGTTCTGTGAAAAATGCCAGTGGTAGTTTGATGGGATTGCATTGAATCTGTAGATTGCTTTGGGTAGTAGAGTCATTTTCACAATGTCGATTCTTCCAATCCAAGAACATGATATATCTCTCCATCTATTTGTATCATCTTTAATTTCTTTCATCAGTGTCTTATAATTTTCTGCATACACATCTTTTGTCTCCTTAGGTAGGTTTATTCCTAGATATTTTATTCTTTTTGTTGCAATGGTAAATGGGAGGGTTTTCTTGATTTCACTTTCAGATTTTTCATCATTAGTGTATAGGAATGCCAGAGATTTCTGTGCATTAATTTTGTATCCTGCTACTTTACCAAATTCATTGATTAGCTCTAGTTGTTTTCTGGTAGCATCTTTAGGATTCTCTACGTATAGTATCATGTCATCTGCAAACAGGGACAGCTTTACTTCTTCTTTTCCGATTTGGATTCCTTTTATTTCCTTTTCTTCTCTGATTGCTGTGGCTAAGACTTCCAAAACTATGTTGAATAAGAGTGGTGAGAGTGGGCAACCTTGTCTTGTTCCTGATCTTAGTGGAACTGCTTTCAGTTTTTCACCATTGAGGACGATGTTGGCTGTGGGTTTGTCATATATGGCCTTTATTATGTTGAGGAAAGTTCCCTCTATGCCTACTTTCTGGAGAGTTTTTATCATAAGTGGGTGTTGAATTTTGTCGAAAGCTTTCTCTGCGTCTACTGAGGTGATCATATGGTTTTTCTCCTTCAATTTGTTAATATGGTGTATCACGTTGATTGATTTGCGTATGTTGAAGAATCCTTGCATTCCTGGAATAAACCCCACTTGATCATGGTGTATGATCCTTTTAATGTGCGGTTGGATTCTTTTTGCTAGTATTTTGTTGAGGATTTTTGCATCTATATTCATCAGTGATATTGGCCTGTAGTTTTCTTTCTTTGTGACATCCTTGTCTGGTTTTGGTCTCAGGGTGACGGTGGCCTCGTAGAATGAGTTTGGGAGTGTTCCTCCCTCTGCTATATTTTGGAAGAGTTTGAGAAGGATAGGTGTTAGCTCTTCTCTAAATGTTTGCTAAAATGTGCCTGTGAAGCCATCTGGTCCTGCGCTTTTGTTTGTTGGAAGATTTTTCATCACTGTTTCAATTTCAGTGCTTGTGATTGGTCTGTTCATATTTTCTATTTCTTCCTGATTCATTCTTGGAAGGTTATACCTTTCTAAGAATTTGTCCATTTCTTTCAGGTTGTCCATTTTGTTGGCATAGAGTTGCTTGTAGTCGTCTCTTAGGATGTTTTGTATTTCTTTGGTGTCTGTTGTAACTTCTCCTTTTTCATTTCTAATTTTATTGATTTGCATCCTCTCTCTCTTTTTCTTGATGAGTCTGGCTAATGGTTTATCAATTTTGTTTATCTTCTCAAAGAATCAGCTTTTAGTTTTATTGATCTTTGCTATCGTTTCCTTCATTTCTTTTTCATTTATTTCTGATCTGATCTTTATGATTTATTTCCTTCTACTAACTTTAGGGTTTTTTTGTTCTTCTTTCTCTAATTGCTTTAGGTGCAAGTTTAGGTTGTTTATTCGAGATGTTTCCTTTTCTTAAGGTAGGATTGTATTGCTATAAACTTCCCTCTTAGAACTGCTTTTGCTGCATCCCATAGGTTTTGGGTTGTTGTGTCTCCATTGTCATTTGTTTCTAGGTATTTTTTGATTTCCTCTTTGATTTCTTCAGTGATCACTTCGTTATTAAGTAGTGTATTGTTTAGCCTCCATGTGTTTATATTTTTTACAGATCTTTTCCTGTAATTGATATCTAGTCTCATAGCATTGTGGTCGGAAAAGATACTTGATATAATTTCAATTTTTGTAAATTTACCAAGGCTTGATTTGTGACCCAAGATATGATTTATCCTGCAGAATGTTCCATGAGCACTTGAGAAAAATGTGTATTCTGTTGTTTTTGGATGGAATGTCCTATAAATATCAATTAAGTCCATCTTGTTTAATTTATCACGTAAAGCTTGTGTTTCCTTATTTATTTTCATTTTGTATGATCTGTCCATTGGTGAAAGTGGGGTGTTAAAGTCCCCTACTATGAATGTGTTACTGTCAATTTCCCCTTTTATGGCTGTTAGTATTTGCCTTATGTATTGAGGTGCTCCTATGTTGGGTGCGTAAATATTTACAATTGTTATATCTTCTTCTTGGATCGATCCCTTGATCATCATGTAATGTCCTTTGTCTCTTCTAATAGTTTTTATTTTAAAGTCTATTTTGTCTGATATGAATATTGCTACTCCAGCTTTCTTTTGGTTTCCATTTTCATGGAATATCTTTTTCCATCCCCTTACTTTCAGTCTGTATGTGTCTCTAGGTCTGAAGTGGGTCTCTTGTAGGCAGCATATATATGGGTCTTGTTTTTGTATCCATTCAGTCAGTCTGTGTCTTTTGGTGGGAGCATTTAGTTCATTTACATTTAAGGTAATTATCGATATGTATGTTCCTATTCCCATTTTCTTAATTGTTTTGGGTTTGTTATTGTAGGTCTTTTCCTTCTCTTGTGTTTCTTGCCTAGAGAAGTTCCTTTAGCATTTGTTGTAAAGCTGGTTTGGTGGTGCTGCACTCTCTCAGCTTTTGCTTGTCTGTAAAGGTTTTAATTTCTCCATCAAATCTGAATGAGATCCTTGCTGGGTAGAGTAATCTTGGTTGTTAGTTTTTCTCCTTCATCACTTTAAATATGTCCTGCCAGTCCTTTCTGGCTTGCAGAGTTTCTGCTGAAAGGTCAGCTGTTAACCTTATGGGGATTCCCTTGTGTGTTATTTGTTGTTTTTCCCAGCTGCTTTTAATATGTTTTCTTTGTATTTAATTTTTGACAGTTTGATTAATATGTGTCTTGGCGTATTTCTCCTTGGATTTATCCTCTATGGGACTCCCTGTGCTTCCTGGACTTGATTAACTATTTCCTTTCCCATATTAGGGAAGTTTTCAACTATAATCTCTTCAAATATTTTCTCAGTCCCTTTCTTTTTCTCTTCTTCTTCTGGAACCCCTATAATTCGAATGTTGGTGTGTTTAATGTTGTCCCAGAGGTCTCTGAGACTGTCTTCAAGTCTTTTCATTCTTTTTTCTTTATTCTGCTCTGCAGTAGTTCTTTCCACTATTTTATCTTCCAGGTCACTTATCCATTCTTCTGCCTCAGTTATTCTGCTATTGATCCCATCTAGAGTATTTTTAATTTCATTTATTGTGTTGTTCATCATTGCTTGTTTCATCTTTAGTTCTTCTAGGTCCTTGTTAAATGTTTCTTGCATTTTCTCTATTCTATTTCCAAGAATTTGGATCATCTTTACTATCACTATTCTGAATTCTTTTTAAGGTAGACTGCCTATTTCCTCTTCATTTGTTAGGTCTAGTGGGTTTTTGTCTTGGTCCTTCATCTGCTGTGTGTTTTTCTGTCTTCTCATTTTGCTTATCTTACTCTGTGGTCTCCATTTTGCAGGCTGCAGGTTCGTAGTTCCCGTTGTTTTTGGTGTCTGTACCCAGTGGCTAAAGCTGGTTCAGTGGGTTGTGTAAGCTTCCTGGTGGAGGGGACTAGTGCCTGTGTTCTGGTGGATGAGGCTGGATCTTGTCTTTCTGGTGGGAAGGTCCACGTCTGGTGGTGTGTTTTGGGGTGTCTGTGGACTTGTTATGATTTTACACAGCCTCTCTGCTAATGGGTGGGGTTGTGTTCCTGTCTTGCTAGTTGTTTGGCATAGGATGTCCAGCACTGTAGCTTGCTGGTCGTTGAGTGAAGCTGGGTGCTGGTGTTGAGATGGAGATCTCTGGGAGAATTTTGCCATTTGATATTATGTGGAGCTGGGAGTCCTCTTGTGGACCAGTGCCCTGAAGTTGGCTCTCCCACCTCAGAGGCACAGCACTGACTCCTGGCTGCAGCACGAAGAGCCTTTCATGCACACGGCTCAGAATAAAAGGGAGAAAAAGTAGAAAGAAAGGAAGAAAGAAAGAAAGAAAGAAAGAAAGAAAGAAAGAAAGAAAGAAAGAAAGAAAGAAAGAAAGAAAGAGAGAGGGAAAGAAAGAAGGAAAGAAAGAAGATAAAATAAAGTAAGATAAAATAAAATATAGTTATTAAAATAAAAAATAATTATTAAGAAAAAAAAATTTTTTAAGGAAAAAAAAAAACCAAAGCGGATGGATAGAACCCTAGGACAAATGGTGGAAGCAAAGCTATACAGAAAAAATCTCACACAGAAGCATACACATACACACTCACAAAAAGAGGAAAAGGGAAAAAAATAATAAATCTTGCTCTCAAGTCCACCTCCTCAATTTGGGATGATTCGTTGTCTATTCATGTATTCCACAGATGCAGGGTACATCAAGTTGATTGTGGAGCTTTAATCCGCTGCTTCTGAGGCTGCTGGGAGAGATTTCCCTTTCTCTTCTGTGTTCTCACGGCTCCCAGGGGCTCAGCTTTGGATTTGGCCCCGCCTCTGCGTGTAGGTCGCTGGAGGGCTTCTGTTCTTCGCCCAGACACGACGGGGTTAAAGGAGCAGCTGCTTCGGGGACTCTGGCTCACTCAGGCTGGGGGTAGGGAGGGGTGCAGATGTGGGGTGAGCCTGTGGCGGCAGAGGCCAACGGGACGTTGCACCAGCCTGAGGCACGCCGTGCATTTTCCTGGGGAAGTTGTCCCTGGATCCTGGGACCCTGGCAGTGGCGGGCTGCACAGGCTCCCCGGAAGGGGGCTGTGGATAGTGACCTGTGCTCGCACACAGGCTTCTTGGTGGCAGCCGCAGCAGCCTTAGCGTCTCATGCCCGTCTCTGGGGTCCGCGCTTTTAGCCGCGGCTCCCGCCTGTCTCTGGAGCTCCTTTAAGCAGCGCTCTTAATCCCCTCTCCTCACGCACCAGGAAACAAAGAGGGAAGAAAAAGTCTCTTGCCTCTTCGGCAGGTCCAGACTTTTCCTCGGACTCCCTCCCGGCTAGTTGTGGTGCACTAACCCCCTGCAGGCTGTGTTCACGCCGCCAACCCCAGTCCTCTCGTGCTCTCTGACCGAAGCCTGAGCCTCAACTCCAGGCCCCGCCCGCCCCGGCGGGTGAGCAGACAAGCCTCTCGGGCTGGTGAGTGCCGATCGTCACCGATCCTCTGTGCGGGAATCTCTCCGCTTTGCCCTCCGCACCCCTGTGGCTGCGCTCTCCTCCGCGGCTCCGAAGGTATCCCCCTCCACCACCCGCAGTCTCCGCCCGCAAAGGGGCTTCTAGTGTGTGGAAACCTTTCCTCCTTCACAGCTCCCTCCCACTGGTGTAGGTCCCATCCCTATCCTTTTGTCTCTGTTTATTCTCTTTTCTTTTGCCCTACCCAGGTACGTGGGGACTTTCTTGCCTTTTAGGAGGTCTGAGGTCTTCTGCCAGCCTTCAGTAGGTGTTCTGTAGGAGTTGTTCCACGTGTAGATGTATTTCTGGTGTATCTGTGGGGAGGAAGGTGATCTCCGCGTCTTACTCTTCCACCATCTTCCCGATCGTCACAACTTTCAAATATGCAGTACAGTACTATTAATGACAGTTGCCATGCTATACATTACAACCATTTGTTTACTTTTAATTTGTATGCATCTTTATATTTAAAGTGGGTTGCTTATAGACAACATATAGTTGGGTTTTGTTCTTGTTCCACTCTGACAATCCATGTTTTTAAACTGGTACTTTTAGACTCGAAGTGATTATTAATATAGCTGGATTAATATCTACCATATTCACTATGGCTAGTATATATTTAACTTTATAAGAAACTGCCAAAATATTTCCTGAAGTGGCTGTACCATTTCGCATTTCCACCAGGCATGTATGAGTGTTCTAGTAACTCCACTAATGTGTACATAGTAGTAAATAATTGTGGTTTTAACTTAAATTTCCCTAATGACTATGACATTGAGCATCTTTTCCTGTGCTTATTTTCTATCGTTTTTCCCTTTTGTTGAAGTGTTTGTCCAAATCTTTTCCTCATTTTGTAGTGGATTGCTTGTTTTATTATTGTTGAATTTTGAGAGCTTTTTATATATTGTGGATGCAAAATTATTATCAGATATGTAATATCTGATAATGTTTTCCCCAATCTGTGGATTGCATTTTCATTTTCTTAGCAAAAGTTTTAAATTTTGCTGAAGTCTAATTTATCATTTTTTAAATGGGTTGTGCTTTGGTGTTGTGTCTTGTCTAAGAACTCTTTGCCCAACCCCAGATCCCAAGGTCACAGTGGCTTTGTCCTATACTTTTTCCTAAAAGATTTTTAGTTTTATGTTTTACATTTAGGTCTAGGATCCATTTTGAGTTAATTTCTGTATAAGGTGAGAGGTATAGGTCGAGACTAATTTCTTTGCCTATAGATGCCCAATTGTTCCAGTTGTTGAAAAGACTATTATTTAACCATTTAATTGCCTTTGCACCTTAGTTGAAAATCAATTGATCATATTTGTGCATGTGATTTCTGGACTCCCAATTCTGTCTCATTGATCAATGTAGTTATTCTTTTGCCAATACCGCACTGTCTTTTTTTTAAATTAATTTTTATTGGAGTATAGTTGATTTACAATATTGTGTTAGCTTCTGCTGTACAGCAAAGTGAATCAGTTATACATATACATATATCCACTCTTTCTTAGATTCTATTCCCAGATAGGTCATTACAGGTATCGAGTAGAGTTCCCTGTGCTATACAGTAGGTTCTTCTTTTTTTTTTTTTTTTTTTGCGGTACGCAGGCCTCTCACTGTTGTGGCCTCTCCCGTTGCGGAGCACAGGCTCCGGATGCGCAGGCTCAGCGGCCATGGCTCACGGGCCCAGCCTCTCTGCGGCATGTGGGATCTTCCCGGACCGGGGTATGAACCCGTGTCCCCTGCATCGGCAGGCGGACTCTCAACCACTGCGCCACCAGGGAAGCCCTACAGTAGGTTCTTATTAGTTATCTATTTTATATATATTCGTGCGTATATGTTAATCCCAATCTCCCAATTTATCCCTCTCCCCCTTTCCCCCTTGAATACCACATTGTCTTGATATACTTAGACACACTGTGGTGTTAAAGTAAGCATGGTAATCAGGTCGTGTGGGTCTTACAAAATTGTTTATTTGTATGTTTATTTAAGTATCTACATGTCCATTGGTCCACTCCCACTCAACTCTTATGTAGTTGTATAGAAATAGTGTTTAATGTGGGATGCAGGTGCTTCTTAGCATGATGTGGGGTGAGGATGTCAAAAATAAAAGCAGAGGGGCGGGCAGCATCTTAAAATACCCAGTCTCCCACCAGTCCCTCCCTCTGGGTGCAAAGCAGCCCCTTCTACACCAGAGGGCGCACCAAGCAGGCACTTAAGCTAGCTCTGCCAGGATCCCCTCTTCCCAGTTTGGTCCCAAGCTGGTCTCCCAGATTCACCTCTCCCTGCTCTCATAGCCTTGGTTTTCTGGCCCCTATATTTGGAATAATGACGCCTCCCACGCAGGTGTGAGGCAACGTCCTACCAAAGGTACTAAGGATTCCAGGGGCAGATGGTAGTCCTTAGGGAGGAGGGAGGCTGGAAGCTTCCTCTTGTCTGAGGGACCTTGCGAAAAGAGCAGCCGTAGTGAGACCCATTTTGTTGCCTTCTTGACTTCCCTCAAAGGACAAAGGCTGGGGCAGAGATGGAGGAGTGGCGGGAGTGGGAGGGGCATTAAGGGAGTGAACAGAGATCTCTGTATTTTGACACAGGACTGCTCCTGTGGGGGTTGAGTGAAGACAAAATAAGGGAGGTTTTTATGGAAGGCTGCGTCTTGGACTCAATGACAAAAGGCTGGTAGGGTTTGTTTTTTAATTAAAAATTAAATAACTTTTTCCTAATTATAAAATTAAAATACTCAATATGGAAAATTTAGCAACTACAGGAAAGACAACAACAACAACAAAAGGTGGGGAGAATAGTATGTTTCTTAGATATCTCATCATCCAGAGAAATCCACCGTTAGTAGGTTGGTATGTGTTATTTTTTTTAATATCTTATGTGCATATTTATAAAATTGTATCCCACCAAACTTCTTTGAAACCTGCCTTTTGCAGGGTCCATCTTTCCATGCCACTCCATGTTCTTCTACTGTATCATTCTTCATGTCCATTTCACATTCCATTGAATAAATGTGCCAGAGTTTATTTAATCAATCCCTTATATGCATGTAAATTATTTCCAGATTTTTATTCTTGTAAAAATGCTGTAACAATCAACTTTGGAGCTAAATTTCATAAAATACTCATATTTATTTCCTTAGGGGGAATGTGCATGAGCACAGTCTAGGATCATGTTAATCTAATTTTAATCTAATGGGATACCATTTTTTATTCTTTCTGGCAGTGGGATTGTAGAGTCAGAGAGTAAATGCATATGTAATTTTGCTAAGTATAAGTAATCTACCATTTTTCATCCCCCCCAGCCATGTGTAAGAGTTCTTGTTTCTCCCAGCCTTACCAGCTGGCTATGTTATCAAATTTCTGGATGACTAGACACAGGGGGACACAGAGCAACATAAACAACAGAAAACAGAAACAGACCCAGAGGCTCACACATAGGAGGAACAAATGGGAAGAGAAATGCCAGCTTAATATGGGGAGACACTTTCTGACAGTGGGAGCTGTCTAATGATAGCAGGGGCTTCTCGGGAAGTGATGGGCTCCCTGTCACTGCAAGTGTTTAAGGAGAGACCAGATGGCCATTCAGCAGAATGTGGTACAGGAGGCTTCAGCAACTTGGCGTCTGGATCAAGGACCTTTAACGCCTGGAGAAAAATCACACAACTATATTGATTGATTGCCTCAATTTAAATCTATGAGTTTTAATTAAGCCTTTATTGCTGCCAGGAAATTGTATGTCCTTAGTCCATTCACTCTCCCATTTACTTCTAGATCATTATTCACACCTTCTCCTCAAAACCTTGACACTTCCTCCACTGTCCTTATTCTCAGCCCCTGACTGTGCTTCTTACTTTCCTGATCAAATGACATCGATCAGAAGAGAGCCTCCCCAGACTCCACCTGAACACCTGTACACCACTGGTCTCTGCTCCCAGGTCCTCGTCTCCCGCTAGACTCCATAGGTGAACTTTCCGTGCTCCAAGCTAGAGCCATTTCTTCCACGTATGCACTGGGCCCCATCCCCTTTTCACTACTCAGGGCATTGCTCCAACTCTTCTCCACTATCCCCACCTTCATCTCCTCCTACTTCCCCTCCCTTCTTCGTACCCCTCCACGTCACTAGTCTCCTTACTTTTGCTCCAAAACACCAGGCACACTCTTGCCTTAGAGCCTTTGCTTTGACTGTTTCCTTTCTTTGGAAAGCTCTTCTCACAGATAACCATCTGCATAACACATAACTACTTTACCTCTATTTACATGGACTGAATTAAAAGACCAGTCTAACTACAGGCTCTTTACAAGAGGTATCTAAAACGTAAGAATACAGAAAGAGCCAAAGTAAAAGAATGAACAATCTTCCATGCAAACAGTAGCCAAAATAATGGTAGTGTAGCTATATTAATTTTGAATAAAACTGACGTTAAGGCAAAAAGCATCACTGAGATAAGGAAGGCCACCTTATAGTAGCAAAATTTAAAAATTTCCAACAGGATGTAATAATTCTAAATGTATATGAACCTAATAACAGCCTCAAAGTAATATAAAGCCTAAATCCACAATTCTGGTGGGACATTTTAACACATCTCTCTTATTAATTATCTCCTAGCATGAGATAGTCTATTTATATCTCTTTAGTAGACTGTGAGCATCCCAAGGTCACAGATTGCCTTGATCATTTATATTCTGAGCGATGTGCACAGGACTGGCCTTTATTCATTTTTTACTGGACTAAACTTCCTTCAGCATTGGTGAGGTTACTATCTTCTGAAGTAGCACATTCTTTCTGTGAGAGCATTCCCAGTGCTCTCACTCTTAGAAGGGTCTTAGTCTTCTGGATTAAAACCTGTCCTCTCCACTCTCCCAGCTTTCCTAATATGGTTTAGGCATGTATGGGTTTTGGAGGATTTCCCTCCAGGAATGGGTGTGTCTGAGACCAGATCTTTTAAACCATAGGTGGGTATTAATTGCAAGGAATTTAAAATAGATCATTTTTTTCTTTCCTACAGTCCTGGCTGGGCATGGTTTCTATTAGAAGAATCCTTTCTGGACAATTACCCATCCATCCTCAGTAATGTATCTGGGAGTTGGCATTAAGGCTTTTCAGTTATTCATATTGTCAGAATTTTTATCTCCTGGTGAAACTTCTGGAAGCTCTCATGGCAGCTGTTGCATGTGCTCAGGGGCAAAGCTAAAGCTTTTTTTTTTTTTTGGTACGGGGGCCTCTCACTGTTGTGGCCTCTCCCGTTGCGGAGCACAGGCTCCGGACGCGCAGGCTCAGCGGCCATGGCTCACGGGCCTAGCCGCTCCGCGGCACGTGGGATCTTCCCGGACTGGGGCACGAACCCGTGTCCCCTGCATCGGCAGGCGGACTCTCAACCACTGCACCACCAGGGAAGCCCCAAAGCTAAAGCTCTTGCCTTTGTCTTTGGCAGGCCCTTAGGCCAGGACTGTAAATCTGAGCCCATCGAGACCATTATAACAATTCACTGACTTTCTTGAGAGTTGTAGCACTTTTATAGAGATTTAAATGCGTGGGAGGCTGTGGGGATTGAAAGAGTTTGTAGGTCTTGGCTTTTCTCTGGGTTCCAGTTACTATCCATTTGTACTGTACACCCTCCCCCATAGCTTCTCCATCCTTCTCTGCTCTGCTCTGTGTCCAGAGGAGCTGGTCCTCAGATCACATCCCCTGGGTTATCTGGTTGGGTTTTTGCCAGTGGAGGTACTGGCTGGAGGTCAAATGGAGGAGCAGAGAGAGGTTAGAGAAGTTCTTTCCCACTTCGGTGCCATGGTTCTGAGACGACCTCTTCCATGGTTCCACCAGAGAACCCGTAAGCCATTTCCCCCCTTGCCCCTAGACTTAGAGGTGGTAGCATCTTCCCACAGTTGTCAGTACCTGGGCGCCTCAAACCAGTTGTTATTCTCTTACCCTTGACCATAAATAGCCTTTCAGGTCTCCAAGTCCCACCTAAGTGGACTTCTTTTCCTGCTGGGACCTGACTGGGAAACAAAAATATACAGAATATGCCTTCTGCCTGGAAGATGGTTCCTTTCTTTACTTTATGGGCTCGGAGTCCTTGTCAGATACACCTGAGAGGACTCTTGCACTAGGTCTCAGGTGACTCTCTGTGACTCAGAAAAGGAAAGACACTTCCTTAGGGTCACAGAGGTAAGAGAGAAGCCTCTGATTCTTATCCCCCGTGCTGTGCTCTTCCCACTAACGGCTGGGCTTCTCTCAGTGCTGCCTTCACCAAGGAGACATGGGGAGGGGGGATACATTAGGACTTTTAGAATTGTAAGCAAAAGCAAAAAAAAAAACTCAAGCCAGTTTAAGAGAAATAAGAAAAATGTTGTTAGAGTGTAGGGGTGTCTTGTGAAACCTCCAGGACAGGGAAGCTGTTGGGCCTCACGAACCAGGGGTGCAAACACCCTTCATAGGGAAGATTCTTAGAAACCCAAGTCCTTTTCCTTTCAGTGGCTGGGTTTTCTGTCTGGCTGCCTTTATCTTCTTGGCATCTGGTTCCTGGATGGTCTTGGCCACTTCTGTGCTCTGCCACAAGTGACAGCTACTTCCACCACCGTGCTCAGACCATTCCACAGAAGTTTGCTGAATATCTACTATGTGCCAGGCACTGCACTGGAAGGTAGGTCCTCCGTTCTTGTGGAGTGGGGCACTGGGGAGACAGATAATAGTCAAACAAATAAATAAACAAGGAAATTTCAGAGAGTGATAAGTGGTATTAACAGGCGAATGACAGGGGAGGGGCTCTTTTACTTTGGGTGGTCAGGGAAGAGCTCTCTTAGAAAGATGATGTGACCTGAGACCCTGGTGGAGAGAAGAATCAGGTAGAATTTTGTAAGCCAAAGAAAGGGTCTAGAACTTTTGTTCTAAGTGCAATAATAAGAAGCTGTTGGGCTTCCCTGGTGGCACAGTTGTTAAGAATCCTCCTGCCAGGTACATATATGCACTACCAAATGTAAAACCGATAGCTAGTGGGAAGCAGCTGCATAGCACAGGGAGATCAGCTCGCTGCTTCGTGACCACCTACAGGGGTGGGATAGGGAGGGTGGGAGGGAGGGAGGGAGACGCAAGAGGGAAGAGATATGGGGATATATGTATATGTATAGATGATTCACTTTGTTATAAAGCAGAAACTAACACCATTGTAAAGCAATTATACTCCAATAAAGATGTTAAAAAAAAAAAAAGAATCCGCCTGCCAATGCAGGGGACACGGGTTGGAGCCCTGGTCTGGGTAGATCCCACACGCCGTGGAGCAACTAAGCCCGTGTGCCACAACTACTGAGCCTGCGCTCTAGAGCCCGTGCACCACAGCTACTGAAGCCTGCGCGCCTAGAGCCCGTGCTCCACAACAAGACAAGCCACCGCAGTGAGAAGCCTGCGCACAGCAACGAAGAGTAGCCCCTGCTCACTGCAACTAGAGAAAGCCCGTGCGCAGCAATGAAGACCCAGTGCAGCCAAAAATAAACTAAAGAAAAAAAAAAAGCAGTTGAAGAATTTTAGGTTGGAGGAGGATGTGATCTCACTCACATTGCTAAAGGATGAGTCTGGCAACTTTGTGGTTAAGGGGTTTTAGATGGTCAGGGTTTCAACATGGAGGCAGAGCAGACAGGACAGACTGACTGGTTGGATGTTGGGGGCAGGGGGCTGGTGAGGTAAGAGGAATAAAAATTGCCTCAGGTCTTTTTTTTGATCAGCTGGGAAGAGGTGGTACCGTTTAATGACATGCCTTGATTTCAACCCACAGCCAGCTCCAGAGCCTCCCGTTCTCCAGGTGGGGAAAGGTCTTTCTTTACCAGGCTCACAGCTTCTGCAATGACTCCCAGTGCCCGCCCCGGCCACCTCTGTCCACAGGCCCCATTGCGTTCAGGAATCTGGGTCAGGTTCTTCCGGGGCTGGGAGGCAAGTCCTTCAGGGCAGCACCCTGCGGAGTGAGGTGATGTCCCAGCTGTTTCCCCTCTCACGATAGATGGTAAGCTCCCTGCAATCCCTGCCTTGGAACACTTCCTAGACGCGGGGTCAGCCCGTGTCCCCAGACTCCGATCTGGAGTCGCTAAGTCTGGCTTGTGTGATTGCTCTCACAGACTCCTGGTAAGATGTGTGTTTTTCAACTCTAGTCTGGCTACGATTGTCATTCCTAATCTGCTCCTTCTACTTCCCAGGGGAGCCGGGCTGTTCCTTCTTTGACTCCTCAAGCCCCTACCCCCATTTTTGCCCCTTTATTTGCCACAAGTCACCTGGCCTCCCACTGCAGAAAAGGCCCCTGCCCTGCCCCTCCCCCAGCCTATCTGAGCAAGCACCTGGCCTTCCTCTCAGCAGCAGGTGCACCTCTGCACTTGTGTTCTTGCACTGCACGCTGGGAAACTCGTGGACCTACGCTCAGACAGACCTGGGTCTGAATCTTTGATCTTCCACTCACTGGCTGTGTGATCTCAGGAGAGCTACTTAACCTCTCTTGCCCTCGTTCCTCACCTCTAAAGAGGGGATAGTAATAACTACATCACTGGATCGTGGTGAGACACAAACAAGGTAAGTCATAGAAAGTACTTAGTACAGCAGGTCTGTATATGGGAAGAAGTCAGTGACTGACTTCTTATGTAATAATAGTAGTTTTTTTTTTTTAATTTATTTATGGCTGCGTTGGGTTTTCGTTGCTGCGCGCGGGCTTTCTCTAGTTGCTGCGAGCGGGGGCTACTCTTGGTTGTGGTGCGTGGGCTTCTCATTATGGTGGCTTCCCTTGTTGTGGAGCACGGGCTCTAGGTGCGCAGGCTTCAGCAGTTGTGGTGCACGGGCTTAGTTGCTCCGCAGCATGTGGGATCTTCCTGGACCAGGGCTCGAACCCACGTCCTCTACACTGGCAGGCGGATTCTTAACGACTGCGCCACCAGGGAAGCCCATAGTAGATTTTTATTATTATTATTTTGCTCCTTTTCCCAAGACCTCACTTCTTCAGTTACCCTCGAAGCTCATCTTTCTCCCTGAACCCGGGGAGCACAAGAAGCAGAGGAAACAGTAGATTCATGCTGGAGAAGCCAAAGTGGTTTCTAGAGACAGGCCCTTAGCAGGCTTCCTTCCAGAAGGACACCTGAAGCTGTCCTCAGGCTGTCCAGAACAATCCCCTGAGATCCAAAGGGCCAAGGAATGTCCACTAAGTCACTCCCTTAATTAGGCACCAAAACAATGACAGAAGTAGCATTTTTCTGCCGTGTCTCTGCTGAGACTGTCCTGCTGTTTTTGGAAAGGGGCTACCCCTTAAACTTTGGAAAGAGGGCCTCTGTCTTAGCTTGGGATGCAGGGCCACAGCTCGGATGCCTGAGATTGCCCAGGAGTGTGGGGACAAGGATGCTAGCCAGGGAGGAGTGTGGCTGGCCACACAGTTGGCACCCTGATCGCTTTTCCTCCCGGCTCAACAGCGTTTGAATTCATTGTTAGGGAGGCAGAAGCTACAGCCCCTCCTGCTAGGATGGTGGTCCTCAGAGTGTAACGGGTATACTGATCACCTGGAAGGCTTGTTAAAACACAGCTTGCTGGACCCTAGCCCCAGAGCTTCTGATTCAGTAGTTGTTGGAGGAGGTCTGAGACTTTGCCTTTCCTATACGATGCCAGGAATTGCTGACGCTGCCGGTCTAGGACCACTCTTGGAAAACCACCACCCTGGAGAACTGCATATTTGCACACTCTCCTTTTGCATCCTGTCTGAGGGTGGGAAATATGGGAAAGAAAAAGGGGCAGGAATCTCGGGCTCTTATTTTCACTAACTTACTCTGTGGCTATGTTTCTCAAGATGATTTTGCTTGTAAGTAATGGGAAATAGCTTGTTACTTTAAGGAAGGGAATTTGCTGGGAGGAAAGTCAACTCTTCTCTGAATTTAATGAAGAGTTGAACAGTGAAGGCTTGGGATGGGCAGGGTAGTCCTAGGGCCAGAAGCAGCTGGAGTTCATGTGCTGAGGGCACTGCTGGCCAGGGCACTCCAGTCAGGTGATCTGGCCACTAATAACCTCTAGTCCAACTTATTAAAATTCTAAATGCTGATGAAAGTCAATCTGATTGGCTTACAAGGGGTGAGACCTTCCTGCCGTGCCTCTCTTAGCCAATGAGCCACAGCTGGTGTGTGGTGGAGAGGCTGCAGGAGAGGGTCAAGAAAAATACAGGGCTGCCTGCCAGCCCCCGCTGTCCTGAACTGAGCAGCCGTGATCCCACAAGGGGCCTACGACGGTGACCTCGACCAAGATTCCTTCCCTCCCTGGGCCTTAGTTTCCCTGTCAAATGAAGGGTTTGAGTTAGAACCTAATTACTAGATCAATTTTTTCTTAAAAAGCCCTGCATCATAATTGCTTGAGATACTTGAAAATAGAGGTGCACATGCCCCACAGCGGGCTGGGAAGTTGTCCACAACAGGCTTTCCAAAGCCAACCAAAGTGAAGCAAAACAAAATGCCCTGATTTGTAGTATTTGCCCAATTTCTGTGGTGTAAATAAATACCTCCATTATGGCCAATTTCAAGTTACCAGCATGAAGTCACTGAACATGGATTGGGAAGAGAGAGGTACCCAGGCTTCAGCTCACCACCAACCCACTGAATCAGAACCTCTGAGGGAGGCCTGGGAACCTGCATTTCACTCCCCTCCCCAACCCAGTGATTCTGGTGGGTAATAAAATTTCAGAACCCCTGCTCCCAGAGATCGCTGAGGGCCTTTCTGGTCCTTACATCCTTCATCCTAGTTACATTACAGGTTTTCACACTGGTTCTGGGAGTTGAGGGAAATTTCCCCTTTTGAGAGCATTGTAGAGGAAGGCCTGGAGAGAGATAGATGGCCCGAATGAGTCAATGGGGTGTCCACACCAGCCTATGGCCAGATTCCCCTCTCCCAGTCCTTCTTGAGTGGCCTATCCCACCATCACCCCTGGAGGCAAGACAGCATCTCCATGGGCATGTCTCAAGGCTGCAGGAGGGGACTGCAGGACTTAAGGTCACAGCCATGGGTACTGGATCCTTGCCCATCGCTCATATCTCTGGGTGGGCTGGCATTTCAGCTGCGATCGTCAGGACCTTCTGATCTGATATCTCAGTCCTCGGAAATGAGAGCCTGTCTGGTCATCAGCTATTTTTGTGCAGGTTCCTCATCTTGATAACCTTCTCTGAGTAGGTGGAGGACAGAGTGGAGGATGCTGTGTCTTACTTGAGATGGACTGAGGCAGAGAGAGCCATCACAAAGTCCAAGGGAGACTGACCAACAGAGGGCAGGGCCAGCGCAGAAGCTGGGGAGATGACAGCTGGGGAAAGGAAAGTACAGACTACTGACAGGAATGGAAATTCTTTCTTTAGGGGCCTTTCAGAAGAAACCATTTGCCCTCTAAAGTTAGGCTGCACCTTAGTTTTGAGCTGGAACGACCTCTGACTTTCTCTTATTCTATAAAGCAGTGGTTCTCAGAGCGTGACGCCCCCAGACCAGTACCATCCACATCAGCTGGGAACCTTTTAGAAATGCAGATTCTTGGGCTCTGAACGCCTCCTCCTCTTAGAGCCATTGCCTGGCTGCATGATTCCAGGTTAAATTGTGCACGTCTCTCTGGAAAAACCCCTTTCCAAAGTAGATGTCCCACAAGGTTGCCATGCTGAGCTGTTCTGAGACCACAGAATGGATGGGCTTGTGAGCAGGAGCAGTTGAGGAGTTCTGGGAGGGGAATGGGGTAGGAAATGACGAGAGACAATGGGGATCACACTGGCCATGGCAGGCCTTCTTGAGCAGTCTACTGGGGCTGCTGGGAATGAGCACCAGTGCCAGCACAGCCCCTGCTTGGAGATGTCTAACTTAGCATGGAAATTTCCAGCAGTGGACAAGTTCCTGGACTGCTAAATTCTTCTGTTCTCTTCTTTTGCAGTCCTGTTCTCCCAACTCCCAGGGCTCTGGACTTTGCGACTTGTCCTGTATCATAGCCCTGTGCCCACCCTCCTCCCAGCAAAGTCTTGCCACTTCTCTGCAAGATTGGAGCTGGCACCAGCTCCCTTGGGCAGCCCATGCTCTGTTCTGCCCGAGGCCTGGGCTCTGGTACATGTCTTGTCCTGTGGGTCCTGTGCAGCCTCATCTGGGCTGGGGGCCAGGAGCCCTCCTTGGCCAGCTCCTGACAGTGCCAGAGTCTTTGAGGTGCTACCTGCATGAGGTTCGTTCATGATCCCTTTAGAAGAGAGCACCTGAGACTTCTTCCGGTGACCATGTGCGGTGTGCTGGGCAAACTAGATTTGGAGCTGAGGCTGTGGGTTGACTGTAGTTCAGGCTGGCTGACTGAACTGTAAACCTGAAATCTGCCCTACATTTAGGTCTAACTTGTCCTTCCTGAAGTGACTCCTGAAGTTGGTGGAGCTGGGATGGGCCTTTTGGGAGGGAAGAAGAACACGGCGTCAGGCTAGAGGGGACCCTTGCCTGTTGCAGCTCTGAACCATTTCTGTGGCTTCTCCTTTGGTAGAAGGACCTATTTGTGGTTGTGCCCCTGAGAGTCTGCATGTATCTGTTTACCTGTATGTCTCCCTTTTCACTCATGAGGGCTCCCACACGTATCTATATAGAGTCTCCCTTCATCTCACAAGCTGTGAGGCCACAGGCATATGATTTAAACCATCTGGCCTCCATTCTCCTTGTCTGTATAATGGGAATAAAAATAACTTCTACAAAATGTTACCATGGTGGCAAAATGAAACAATGCACATAAGGCCCTGAGCATGGTTCCTGGTGCTCACGTGTTAGGCTATTATTACTAATGCAAGTTATTACTCCCTGTGCCTCAGTTTCCCCATGTGTAAATTAGGGATAATAGCTAACGTCCAGGAACCCAGTGTAATCGTGAGATTAGGGAAGTTGATAACTACAAAAAACTTAGCACCATGCAGTAAATGCTAGTGATTATAATACTTATTATCCTTCTGGGTATGTGTCTAGGTGAGACTCTCTGAGTTTGTGAATGACTCTGGGCATGTCTGTCTGCTGAGTGTGTATGTATGTACGTGTTTATATGGCCAAGCAGGCCTCCTGTCTCTGGGTGGAGTTTGCTGTTGGCCCAAGCCTGGACTCCCTGAGGCAGCCAGGGCCGGCGCCGGGGATGGAATTTCCATTAAGAATTAAGCAGGACGGCACTGGGAAGCCAGGCGGGCGGAGGGGAGGAGGCTGAGGGGGATGGTGCTCCAATTCGGAGCTCCCCCCGCAGCCTCAGTTCTGAGCTGCCTTGGAGAAGGCCTCTGCCACCTTTGCCTGGAGTCTCAGGCCTGCGGGGGCCATGGCACAGAAGGATGGGCAAGGAGAGAGGAGTTGCCTGCCAGGGCCCCTGTAAGGAGACTTGGAGTTGCTGCAGCCAAGACTGGAGCCATGAGAAGGCCCCCTGGGAATGGAGAGACGGCCAGCGAGGGTATAAGAGGCTGGGGCCTATGGGGCCGACATGAGCCCAGGAGGCTGGGCTGTGCTGTATGTATCTGGGAACGTGGATGTGTGTGTGTGCGTGTGTGTGTGTGTGTGTGTGTTTGGGAATGCAGGTGGGGGACATACATACCAAGTGTCCTAAAGGGAACATCTAAAAATCCAGGTCTGTTCCTCTCTTTACCTGAAACTCGGACCCAGAGTTTGTACCTGGGAATGAAATATTTCTGAAGTTTTTTGCTAGTATTTATCCTGTTCATGATCTAAGCCTCATTCCATTTCTAGCATACTAAAAACTATCTTAGCTATTCAGGTACTTTTGCATTCCTGAGCTCATCTCATACTTTCAACAACATATGAGCTAGGCAGAGATTATCATGATCCCCATTGTAAATATGGGAAAACTGAGCCTCAGAGAGTTTAAGTGACTTGTCCAAGGGCGCATAACTAGAATGTATAGAGGCAGTGTGCAAGGTTAGGTTTCTTTGAGGATAAAGTCCAGGCTCTTTTTTTTTTTGCGGTACGCGGGCCTCTCACTGTTGTGGCCTCTCGCGTTGCGGAGCACAGGCTCCGGTTGCGCAGGCTCAGCAGCCATGGCTCACGGGCCCAGGCGCTCCACGGCATGTGGGATCTTCCCGGACCGGGGTACGAACCCGTGTCCCCTGCATCGGCAGACGGACTCTCAACCACTGCACCACCAGGGAAGCCCCCCCCTCTTTTTTTTTTTACACTACCTGATCTACCAGAAATGGACTCAAAGATTCAGGAAACTGCCCATTTGAGGAAGGCTGTGGCTTCAGTGTTAACGCATAGCCAGGTGAATGGCTGGGCCTTCAAGCTCTGTCCCCGGGCCCTGAGACAGCCTTTGCTGAGATAGGAACTGAAGCCCCTCTCAAGGATCTGGGGAGTAGAATCAGGGTGTCTCCAATGGACGGAGGCTGCAGTCAAAGCTGGCTTGTCTGAGGAGGATGACTTGGGCATCTACAGAGTCTGGGGTCCCCAGAGAGCTGAGGCAGTTGAGTTAAGGTCAGGAGCTGCAATGTGTCCAGGGCCAGGGAGCAATCATCATTTTTAGCCAGGGCCTGAAAAAGGGAACACGGGTATTAGCGTCAAGGAAGAGAGGCTGAGATGGGACCTTGGAGTGATCATTGTGTCTTGGAGACAGAACCGGTTTTCCTGTCCCTGAACACAAAGCGTGAGCATATTGACATACAGTAGTTGCACATGAGGGATTTAGGTTAGATGCCAAGGAGAACTTCCTGCCAATGAGCAGGTTCAAATTTGGAAACAGTGCCCAAGGGAGGCTAGGGTCTGCTCTTCCTTGGTGGCCCCAGAGTAGGTAGAGGAACTCCAGGCCCCTGGTGGGGAATGATTCACGGCAGGGTGGAGGGGGTTGGATGGAATGCGACGTTCCTGAGCTTTGGGGTGGGAATCAGCCTTCTTCTCTAGACTTAGCCATCTGACACTAAGTGCAGAGCGGAAGTTTGATGTGCCCCAAGTTAAAACGAGTGTCTGCAACCATCTTCTGTCCTTTCTGGCAGGTCAGCGATCTTATGTGAGCGACTTAGGTTCCAAAGGGAAGCACCTGAGGGTCAATAAACCAAGTGGCGTTCCAGGCGTTTGGGGGCTGCTCAAAGTTCAGCGCTCCCTCCGCAGAGCGTGTGAACCGCACCCAAACCCCTCCTTGTTTTGTTTCAGTTCCAACGCACTCCCTTTACTCTCCAGATGTTGTCATGTGGGGCACATGTGGGCACCAGGGTCGGGACGGCTCCGAGGGTCCGGGGTGCTTACCCGCCGTGACTCCCGCCCGGCCCCGTGCGAGCCAGGTCTCTAATTAGACCTGACCGCGTCCCCATTCCAGGGCTCCCCACAGCCGAGAGCACAAAGTTTGCACTGCCAGGGGCACCAAAAGAGCCTCGCAGCCCGGCTGAGACTGCAGGCAGCGGTGGCTGACGCGGGGCAGAGGTTTGGCAGCGAGCGGACTGTTGCCGGAGGTCCTGCGGCGGCGGGCGGGAGCGGCGGGCGGGGGCAGAGCGGGGTGGGGCGCGGGCAGCCGGCGGCCCTCGGGCTGGGCCACCGAGCAGGTCACTTGCTCGCAGCCTCTGCAGCCCCAGCTGTGCCTGCCGCCGCTGGCCTGGCCGCTGCATGCAGCCGCGCACAGGCGCTCTCACTCGCTCGGAGTAAGTAGGCGGCGCTCCCCAGGCTGGATTCGGTGCCCAGCCCGGTCCGGGACAGAGCATGCTTGTGACTATTTAGATAGTAGGTGTAAGTGTATCAGTGTGAGTGCTTGTGAGTGGGAGCGAGCGCCAGTGGGAGGACGTGTGTCTGGGCTGGTATGTGAGCAGAGGGAACTTTCTAGCATATGTCCCAGGGTGTGAGTGTGTCATTATGTGTGGGAACTTCTGTGTAGGTGGGCCTGGAGTGCGCCCATAGGTGGCACGTGTGTCTGCGTGGCCCTTGCTGCCCCGTGTCTGTACGCTGGGTGTGCATTGGTGAGTGTGGTAGGCAGGCTCCTTGGGGCTGAGCGGGTCGTGTGTCGATGGCTGCATGTGTGTGAGTGAGCAGATGAAGACAGAAGCTGGGGATAAGGAGTGTTATCTGAACTCAGACTTCCTAGGGTGACCCGACTGGTCCCCAGCTGGGATGTCTTCTCTGTGGGTCACTCGGCTTTGGTTTCTCAGGACTCTGATCGGGGCAGGAGTTCAGCGCCAACACTGGACTGAATGGGGGGTCTGAGCCAGCCTGGCTGACTGGCCAGGGTTGCGGAGACAGCCCCGCTGTCACTGCAGGAGGAGGTGGGAGGACCACTCAGCCATGCCCACCCACAAACACAGGGCACCCACACCCACACACTCACAGCTGCTCATGTGTGCACACCTTCCCGCCACCCACACCAGTCTTGCACATGTTGTATCTCAGGAGGGCCGTGTAAACACTCACCTGCTTTCAGTATGTACATCTGAGGACATTGACACATATCCAACAGGTACCTCCGTGTGCAAAACGCATATGCACAAACATGCACCCTTGGCTTGACCCACTCTCAGCCTTTTAGGCCCCCTTTTCAGTCCCCTTTAGCCTACACGTGGCACCTTGGACAAGTCTAAGAAACTGGCTTTAGTAGGAAGTACCGTAAGCCGGGGGCTTTGGCTGGGGGGTCAGTGCAGGTGTTGATACAATGCCTTCAGAGTGTCCCATTTGATCTAGAACTGAGGCTGCTCTTGGAGTAGTCTTGCCTTTTTAGAAGTGAAAAGGACCGTCTGGCAAGGCAAGCAGGGCCAGTCTGGGATCTGAGGCAGAGCTCAGCACCTGTAATTTGCTCCACGCTCTAGTTTATTCTCTGGATTCCCCCTGCAGCAGAAAAGCAGTGAGCCTTCCGTGGGCTGGGCCCAGACAGTCATCTGACAGGCAGGAGAAGTGAGTTGAGCTGGGCTGATTTCTTCTCTTCTTTGGTTTTAGTCAACCCTGTTTTGAGTCTCCCATCTGCAGGTGAGGCTGAAAGGGAGAGCCTTTGCTTTGCTCCTTTCCAGTGGTTATCTCTTTTTTTGACAGAAACTTGTTCTCCCTGACCTCCTCCCCTTGGGGACTGGGGACACACGAAACTGTGCCCGGAAGAGTAGGTGCCCCAAATATTAGCTGGCTGCTGCTGTTACGGCTTCTAGACCTCTCCCATCCTGACCATTCTCCTGTGGACAGGTCTCAATGAGGTGCCCCTCACTAAATGTGCTTCCTCAGTTGGGAAGTTAGAAAGATGACACTGACTTTCTCTTTCTAAATGTTTATGGTTTGGTCTAAGGAGTGTCTGAGTTCTCACCCCACCAACTCCTCCAGTATGCAGGGGAGCAGATGGGCTTCATGCATTTCCTGAGGGGGTGCTGGAACCTACCTTTCCCTGGCCTGGTCCTCCACCTGACCTTTGGGGAGGATGGTTAAATAAGGGCAGGCTGTGGTCAGCTGGGCAGCCTTTTACAGAGTGAAGGTGGTGGGGAAGGAAGTCTCTGTGCCTCCCCTAGCCTTCTTATCTGTGGAGGCCCCCAGCCATCTTAAGACTCAGGAAAAGACTCTGGAAAATGAGGTACCCACTGTGGATCCCAGGCTGGTTCCCCAGTTTTAGTTCATCAAATACATATACCTACCAATCGGAATTTCAGAGCAACAATTAGGACTCATAGAGCATCAAGGCAACCCTATTAAGGTCACATAGTTCCAATTTAAAGAAGAGAAATCAGACAACCCCCAAAATGGTAATAATAACAACCACTATTTATTGAATCTATAATACATGCTTTATTTCATTTACTTTTCACAGCAACCTTATTAGGTTAATCGTCCCATTTTTTTTTTTCCTCTGACAAGGAAATTGAAGCTTAGAGTGCTCAAGGGATTTCTACAGGTCTGTGTGACCGCTGAGCTCATGACATCACCTGTGTGTTTACCTTCTTACTCTGGTTGCCAGGAAGCTCTTAGTTCATCATATTGCTTCATCCTAGTAAAAGTGTTCATTGGAAACATGGCTTTGAATTTTAATTTCTGCTTTAATAACTTTATATTATACCCATCTTTAGCTGTAAACTCCTACATCCTTCGTAGAGAGAGATCAGAATAAATAAATGAACAATCAGCAATTAAGCATTCTATTGGTCTCTGAGGATGAGAACCACGTTGCATGGAATTTTGGGGGGACATCTCCAATTTCAAATATTTCAACTGGTTTTCAAACCATATGTCTCAATTTTGGCTTCTGTATTTTGGGGCTCTGATTTGTGACCATGTCTTGGGGCTTTTCTTCCCAGCAGCTCTGGGAGAAAATGCCCATCTCTGTGCTGGCTCAGACAATGGGGATTGTTGTGAATGAATTGGGCCATTGATAAATGTCCCCTCCTCTGACTGCTTCAACTGCCAGCTTCTCCCTGTCTCAAAAGCATGAGTGTCTGGGTGCCTGAAGGAGTTTGACCCCTGCCCTATGCCTGGCCCTGGCCCTATGGCCACCCCTTCCTCATGTGACCCCGCCTAGGCTCAGGGCTCTGCTGAGAGGTCTGTGTCTCTTGGACCTAAGCTCTGCCTCCCTCAGAGCAGACCACGTGGACCACATGGTCTGTGATCAGGGATGGCCCTTTGGAGCCGGAGCTCAGGATGAAGAGCATGGGCACACGCGAAGGGCCCTTCTGCCCCCTCCCCTGGATCTGTGAGGCCATAGGCTAGTGCTCAGTTTTTCCTTGTCCCCATGAGGGGCTCTCAAGTCTGCCATGTGGTCAGAAAGTCATTTGTCACCTCTTATCTGCAAGAGATGTGTGTCACCAGGGTCATCTGAATGCAGGACAGGGCTCTAGCCACACTGCAAAGTTGGCGAGACCCCTAACTAATTTACTCTAAGACTGATTCTTTTAACCTGCCCAAGGCTATTAGTATTTGGAAAGGGGAGGAGTGGGGGGCAACGCTTAGCACTAAAGATTACTTACAAGGACTCTCGTGGTGGGCTTTCAGGCACTGTGTTGAGATCTTGCTTCTCATGATGCATTAAGTCACCCAATGCTGGCAGCTGTTTCCCATGTTCAAGATTAATCCTCCCAGAAGCACTTGGTTACAAAGGGGAGGAGGAATCGTTGGCCTGAGGCCTCAGGAGATGCCTGGCACTGGGCGGTGTGCTGGTGGGTCGGTGCGGGTGACGGGTTTGTACCTTCCCAGGCAAATGCCACCTCAAAAAAAAAGGTAAGACTAAGACTTGATTGATTGCATCTCTGCTGAGGATTCTGGGTGTTCCCTGGACTTTAAGCTCAACCAGGTGAAAACAGGTTTCAAATCCAGCAAGAGAGCACTGGGTGAGGCAGTCAGAACTTCTGTGGGGGAAGGCGTACTCACGCTTACTCACATTTTTTAGTGTCTGCTAAAGGCCAACCCCCTTGTTAGGCTCTTTGCATCTTTTGTTTCAGGAAACCTCTGGAACAATGCTGGGAGACAGGCGCTGCTATTTTAAAGATAGGGAAACTGAAGCACAGCAAGGTTAAATGATTAGCCCAAGGTCAGAGCCAGCAACAATTTCACCCCAGGTCTGTCTGACGCTGGAGTCTGTGGTGAAGACTGTGGTCTGTGGTCCACTGACCACTCCCCAGTTCAAAGGCCCTGAAAGCAGGGAAGTCCAGGCCTTTGGGCCAGCTGGGGAAGAGCTGAGGGCTTTGCCTTCTCTGGCTCTAGGACCTGAATATCATCAGCGTCACTGGCCTTTCCAGCCTCAGATGGAGACGGCTGCCCTGTGGGAAGCAGGGGTGGGGTGGGGAAGGCCTCCCAGGCCGGGCAGGGATACCCCTGCCAACCTCGCCCCCTCCCTGCCAACCACTTCCTTGGGGTGCGCTTCTGTGACTTCACTTCTTCCCTGGAGCAATCTCTGGGGACCGAGCCTACACCCAGACACTGTGATCCAGCCAGCCCAGTCCCCCGTCTTCCTGCTACATGGTGCCCTCAGTGCCAAGCTCTGGGGGAGTCCTGGATCCTCTGAGGATGTCTCTGGGCAGACCAGACCCTGTTCGGCGTGAGGCAGTGTCTAAGCGTCAGCAATTTGGCTGGGTAATTGTGTATAGTGTTCACTTTCTGCTGGAGAAATGGAGGTTTTGTCTTACAAACCAAATATCCTGGGTTTGGAAGCCATGTGAAATGCAGCCTGTCGTCTGGGCGTGTGGGCTGCCTTGTGGGTCTGTGTGTGGTGCTGGTTTAAAAGACATGGTCGAGGGACAGAACGATTGACTCAGGCCATATTGTTGCCTCTGATAGAGGGTCAGAGGTGGGCTGCATATACTGTCCACGTGCAGAGAAAAGAGCACGGGCTTTGCCATCAGACAGATCTGGCTCGGAGCCTGTTTCCACGTCTGTAAAAAGGCATTCCTTATGACGCAGTGGTGATGCTAGAACTGGAAAGTTTATTGAAGTGTAGTGTCCAGCACAGAACAGGTCAACTGTAAATGACGTATTCTTCCTTCTTGTCCCACCTACCTTCTGGGAAAGAACACTGGGCTGATGGCAAGAGATCTGGATTCCAGCCCTAGCTCAGCCTCTGGGTACATTGTTTTCTCTTACCCTCTCTGGGCCTCACTTTCCTCATGCATAAAATTAGAAGAACTAATTTCCCTTATTCTTCTGTATTTTTTGAGGATCGTGAAAGAGACTGAAGTCAGGGAGCTCTCTTGGAGGATGCAGAAAGTTTAGTCACTATTATTCATGTATCCATGCTGCAGTATTAACTGAGATCCTGTCATGTGCTAGGGCCCGTGCAGAGCACTGGGCATACAGGTGTCGGGAATATCCCAGTCCTCAAGGCAAGACAGGATTGTGAGCAAACAGTGACAAGCCTGTCTGTGGGACATGATCATGGCAGGTATTAGTGTATCAGAAGAGGAAGTGTCACCCCCAACTGGGGCAATCAGGGAGGCCTTACCAGAGGTGAAAATTCCTGGTCTGGATCTGGAAAGATAACAGGAAGATTCCGGGAGGATAAGAGGAGGACTTTCTAGGCCGAGAAGCCAGCACATGCTAAGGCACAGAAATGTTGCCTCGTGTGGTAAGCCTGGGGGACTTGAGGCAGCGAGGGTTTGGTCAGTAGTGATGAGAGAGAGATGGGAGACTTTACAAAGGGCTGTCGACGGGCGTCAGGCCTTGATGGCTGTGCTGAGGTGTTTTGATTTTTATCATGACAGTTGTGGGCAGCCCCTGAGGTATTTTAAGCAGCGGAGGGTCATGGTTGGATATGGGCTCACTTATTCATTCAGCAAACATAAAAACAAACAATTTTATGTCACCTTTAATTTTGATATCATATCAAATTAATGAAAATTTGCAAGACTGATAAAAGAAATCCTTCTTTATCTGTATCCCTTAATTGATTACAAGACACTGCATTTACTTCATTTTTATTCATTCTTTCTCTCTCCAACAATATAAAAAATACATTATTTTTTATTTATGTATACTTCAATTATCTGTATAATTTATACTTTATTATAATTATATATTTATGGTTTTATCATGTATATGTATATATGAATACATACATGTATATGAATACATATAAAATATTCATATTTCTGATCAATTTAAGAGTAAATCGGAGACATGGTGCCTCTGCCCGTAAATACTTAAGTGTGTATTTCCTTAAAAAAAAGATATACTCTTACTACAGTACAATTCTGTCCCAATAATGTCTCTATAGCTCTCCTGTCTCCCTCGCCCCATTCAGGGTCCAACCCACAGATGGCATTTTGTTATCATGTCTCCTGGGTCTTCTTTAATCCAGAGCAATTCCTCTGCTTTATCTTTCTTGACCTTTGTGTTTTGAATGGTATAGGCCAGTTATTATGTTGAATATCCCCCTCCATTTGGGTTTATCTGATGGTTCTACACGACTGGATCCAAGCTATGCATGTTGGGCAGTAGTAGCATGAGGTGAGGTTAGCATACCAGCGAGCACAGGCTGTGGGGACTGTCCCAGTGCTGGTGATGGAAGCTTTTGTCACTTGCTTGAGGTGATGTTCACCAGTTTCTCCTGTGAAATTACTGTTTTTCCCTTAGTAATCAATAAGTAATTTGTGGAGAGATACTTCGAGGTTTTGTAAACATCCTATTCCTCATCAAACGTTTAATCACTAATTTTATCATCATTGATACTTTTGAATCCATCATTGCTTCTCTATTTATTAGTTGGCATTTTTCTGTAGGAAAGATCTCTCCCTTCTCCCTTTCTTTCTGTCTTTCTCTTTATCTCTCTCCTCCCTTCCTCCCTCTCTCCCTTCTTCCCTTCCTTCATTACTATGAACTCATAAATTCTTACTTAATTTATTCAATGGGTTTAATCAATTTGTATATTTTATTTTGATGTTCAAAATGTACAAGATTTGATCAGTGGGAGGTTCTCAGTCTGGCTCTTGTTTCTTTTGACTTTTCCCCATGATTCTCTGAGCATTTGGTTACTGTTGCTTTAGCAAGATGTTCCAGGCTCATTTTGTTCTTTCCTTGCCCCAGCCCTGGAATTAGTCATTTCTCCAAGGAGACCTGGATCCTTTTAGTGGAGAATGGTATTAGAAACCAAGACCTGGGGCTACATGTGCTCCCTGTTACTGGCGTGTCATTGCATTTATGCCCTCTTAGCAAACAGAGCTAGTGTATATACTTATATGTCCATATTTATTTCTATAATAAAAAAATAAAACAAATTATTATAGGTTTTTAGAAAGAAGAACTCAAGTGATTGAGACAGAGAGTGAGGGGATAGGGTGGCTTAGATGGGTGGTGAGGGAGGGACTGTTTGAGGAGGCGATATTTAGAAAGACCTACAGTGTGGAATGGATGGATTGGAAGGAGAGAGAGCCTGGAGATTCTTTCAATTATCTAGGAAATAATTACAAGGACCTGAAATAAGACAGGCAAGAGAGGAAGTAGAATCAGGTAGCTGGTTGAATGCAGAAGGTGAGGGAGACGAAGGAGGGAGATAGACATCTCCAAGGCCTGTCAAGCTGAGTGTGTCCAAAACGGAATTTCTGCATTCTTGCTTGGCAGGGTCCTATTCATATGTGGTCCTCTCCAGGTATTTCAGATCTCATTGAATGGCTCCTTCATCTATACAGCTGCACAAGTCAGAGAGAGCTGGCAATCATCTTCAACACCTTTCTCTCTCAAAGCTCATATACAATTCACCACCAAGTCTGTTGATGTTGTCTTGAAAATCTCTCCCCAATCCGTCACTTCTCTCTGTCTCCACCAGTCTCACTCTAGTTCAAGGCACCATTTTCATCTTACCGGACTACTGTGAGAACTTCCTAACTGGTCTACTTATACTCCCTCCAATTTGTTGTCACACAGCAGCCAAATGTATTTTAAAACACAGCTCAGGGGCTTCCCTGGTGGTGTAGTGGTGAAGAATCCACCTGCCAATGCAGGGGACATGCATTGGCAGGTGGATACTTGGAGCCCCGGTCTGGGAAGATCCCACATGCCACGGAGCAGCTAATCCCGTGTGCCACAACTACTGAGTCTGCACTCTAGAGCCCGTGAGCCACAACTACTGAGCCTGTGTGCCACAACTACTGAAGCCTGCTCACCTAGAGCCCGGGCTCTGCAACAAGAGAAGCCACCACAATGAGAAACCTGGGCACCTCAACGAAGAGTAGCCCCCGCTCGCCACAGCTAGAGAAAGCCCAAGTGCAGCAACAAAGACCCAACACAGCCAAAAATAAATAAAATAAAATAAATTAATTTTTTAAAGGAAGCTTTTTTTAAAATTTATTATTTATTTATTTATTATTATTTTTTGCGGTACACGGGCCTCTCACTGCTGTGGCCTCTCCCGCTGCGGAGCACAGGCTCCGGGCGCGACTCAGCGGCCATGGCTCACGGGCCCAGCCGCTCCACGGCATGTGGGATCTTCCCGGACCAGGGCACGAACCCGTGTCCCCTGCATCGGCAGGTGGACTCTCTACCACTGCGCCACCAGGGAAGCCCTAAAAAAACCTTTTTTTAAAAAAAAAACAAAAACACAACTCATGTCATTTCCCTCCTTAAAAATACTTCAGTTGCTTCCTATTGATGTTAAGCTAAAGATCAACCTCTTTAATGAGCCTACAAAGTCTAATTTTTCTGACCCCTGCCTCCACTCCTACACCGTCTCACCCAGCTTCTTTCTTCACCCTTTCTCCTGGCCTTGTCTCAGTCCCTTGGGCTTGTCAGTTGGCAAGGCCACAGGCCTTTGCATTTGCTGTTCTTCTGCTTAGAACACTCTTCCTTCATGTCTTCACCTACTGAATTCCTATTTATATCTCAGCTCTCAGCTCAGCTGTCACTTCCATGATTAGGTCAAATCTCATTTTACAGGGCTTTACAACACCATGTACCCCTTCAAGGCTTCATCATAGTTGTGATTTTACATTTATTTACAATTTTTCATGATAATTAATGTTTACTTTTCCTATTTGATGATGAGTTTTGCTCATTACTTTATCCTAGTAGTTAGCATGTTACTGACACATGTCACAAATATTTGTTGGATGTATGAATGAATGAATGAAGTTTTATCAGCTGAGCAACCAGCTGGTGGTACCATTCAGTAGAATAAAAATTCTAGGGGAGAAATAGATCTGGGGAGAAAGATAATTCACTTTAGGACATGTTACATTTGAGGTACCTCTCAACCACGTCTGCCCCCCCAAACATCTTACCGTCTTCTGGGCAAACAAATTAGACTGTCGTTCAAGAGCTTTGAGGGGACTGGTGATAGGGGACAGCTAATTCCTGGGCAATTCCAAGGAGCTCCTGGAGAAGATAGCTAAATCACATGGCATCCCTGAGCTGTACCCCCCTTTCTGGTTTGTAGAGGATACAGGAGATCTGAGGGGCCTCCAGGTGGTTTGACCTGGCTTCTTGGCTGCTACAAAGGATTTAACAAACGTTTATGAAGGCTCCTTGGAACTTGAGAGTTACTTGCATGATTCCCATGGGTCAGGAATTGCCAACCTCCTCCCCACCCCTGAGACTGCACTAGATATAGGCCTAAAAGAGAATTCAGAGAGGGTCTTACTAAGCCCAGTGAGCTCTCCTTACAAAGATGCCAGTAGTCACTCCAGCTCACTCACTCCTGCATTCCTCACTCACTCGTTCAATATCTGTTTCGCCTTCACTCAGTCACTTACCCGCCCAACCACATGTATCCATCCACAAACAAGAGTTTATGTTGGATCTGTAGCAGGACTCAAGGCTGATGAGTCACCCTCCCTGCCCTCTCCTTCATCCCTCTTTCATATGGTCCTCACAGCCCAGGAGCCCAGATGAGGAGACATCAGGGTGGGGAGGTGTCACTTTACTGGTTGAAGGCCATGTGTGCTTGCAGGGTGTTATCAGGAAGAGAGGGAGATGCCACCACACCAACTGCTCCTCTTATTTCACCTCCTGCTTTTCTAGTGTCCCTTCCCCTCTTTCAATGGTGATGAGAGCTTAGGAATTAAGCTCCTTGGTCAGATAGCTAGGCTCTGCAGAGATACTTGGAGCTCAGGCTTGAAAGGGAAAGAGAGACAACAGCTCCCCATGAGCTCCACCATGGAGAAGAGGACACTTTTTTTTTCTTCTTCGTTTTCTACCAGGATTGCCCTTTTAACCCTGTGGAATTTGCAGAGAGGCTGGGGGGAGGGCGGGACAGTGGGATTTAAAATGTGGCATTTAGAAACCAGGCAGTAGACTAACCCTGGCCCCGCCCCTCCAGAAACTGCTCTTTCAGTTCTCTGAGGTTTGTCATTTACAAAGAGCCCCACAGAATGTGCGCTGTCCATCTGCCGTGACATCAGACAGGGTTGGGGCTGAGCAGACATAGGACAATGGCAGCCACATCAGATAAGAGCATCTTGGAAAAGTGCCCGAAGATGCCCAGGATCTAAGTTACAGACTCATTCACTCATTCCCTCTCTCACTCATTCATTCAACAACGATCTACTTAACACCTACTCTGTGCCAGGCATTGTTCTAGGCACTGAAGATATAGCAGTGAGCAAAACACATGCCCGAGTAGAATTGCTTTCTGATGTGGGAAGATAGTAAACAGGTTGATATATGCAAAGTGGTGATGAGTGCTGTGGAGAAATATAAAGTATGGTAAAGGGGTTCCAAGGGTAGGAGGGGACTTGTACATTTATACCAGGTCAAGAGGTTCTCTCTGATATGCAGATATTTAAACAGAGGCCAGGAGGCAGTGAAAGGGCAAGCTATGTGAAGACAGGGGTGGGGGGAGAGCAGTCAGCACTTCAGGATTCTGGGTGCCCTGTGGTCTGGGGGTTCGGAGTAAGCTTCTAGGGGGAGGCCACGTTTAAGCTGAATCTTGATGTGTGGGGACAGCAAGTCAGTCCTGAAGAATAACAGGGAACTTGCCTTGAAGCGTGAACATAAGGGACATGTCGGGGAGGACAGTTTGGTAAGGCCCAAAGAGGCAGGGTAGGCTGGAAACAGGGTCTGGAGAGTCATGAGTGCCAGGCTAAGGATTTCAGACCTGAGTTGAGGGACACTGGGGAGACATAATAGATTTTCAGCGACATGTCACAATGAGAGCTGTGTTTTAAGCAGCTGAAACTAATCTTAGAATAGGCTGGGGGCTGGGCAGCCAACAAGAAGACAATTGCCTCGCGTGAGCCTGCTTGGCCTCATGACCACCAAGGACCCTGAGGTTGGGGGGAACGCTGGATGGCCCCAGATGCACAGCGGGCAGGGATACAGTGATGTAGGGGCTATAATGGCCGACAGAAGCAGCAGGTAATGTGAGTGGTCATCACTGGGACAAACCCCAGACGTCTCCTGTAACTCAAAGCTGTCTTTGAGCAAAGAACACAGAGCAGCCTGGGTTCTAGGGCAGAGCAAGCTGGAGAAAAGAGTTTGGGTCTCATCTCTGGCCACAAATGGCTATTTTAGAAGCTTCTGGGAAGGGGGTCCTTGGATTGTAGGAACATTAGGTTCAGAGGAGAGCTTGTCTAATCCAGCCCTCTCCTCTCACAGATGGGAAATTGGAAGCCCAGAAAAGGGGCATAAATTGTCCAAGGCCATATAGAGCACGTGTGGCAGAGAAAGGTCAAGCATCTTATTTGAACTCATCTTGGAGGAATTACTATGTCTTATTTAATTACACATTTATATATACATCTTTCAGTGGAAGAGGAAATTCTAAGAAAAAGGCAATGTTTTATTCATCAACTTCTCTATCATCTGATACAGAGCCTGAACTTCTCTATCAGCCTGATACAGAGCAGATGCTCTCCTGACCTGGACCAAGGCTGATGTTAGCCTGGTCTCAGATGTGGGATAGGAGCTGCCTGTGAGTAGGGGAGAGCCTGGCTCTGGATCTCCCTCACGCACTCATGTGGCCTGGCCTGCGACCATCTCTACCTCAGTTATACTCACAGCCCTTGGCAAAGGGACCATGGATGTGAGAGAGTGTGGGGGCTGCTGTCACAAGGGTGCCTGCCAAGAGGGAGAGGTGACAGGTGTGGAGAGGGGCTGGGTGTCCTGGGCCTGAGGCCACTGCAAGAGAGAGAGGCCCTGCCCAGCTTGAGAGAGCAGACCACAGGGGGTTTCACAGTCGCTAGCTGGGCACCTGGGATGCATGTTTGCGGTGAAAGTGCAGTGCGTGGTCTGGCCTGAGGCTGGACCCCCAGGGATTTCACCAAACCCACTTTTATTCAGCCCAGGTTTTCAGCCCAACCCTGCTGTCCCAAGGAGCTGAAGGCCACAGTTTTAAGAAGAGGTCCTGTTCTTTCCCCACAGTATGCAGAAGTCTATGACTTAACAGCAGGATTTCAGACGGAATTGTCCTTTGATGTGCTTCCATCCTCACATTCAGGATCCTAGGGGGGGTGGGGGGCGGCTGAGCTAGAGACAGTTTCCTGAAAAGTCAGAGGGATTCAAGCCATAGCTCCTGCCAGCCCAGACCCCTGCATCTGTGCTGGATGAGTAATTGGTTCTTAAGCTCTTGGTCAACACAATCTGTTTGTCTTGCACTGTGGCGCTGGCAGAGGGATTTCCAGAGCGGAGTGAGTTCTATGCATCAGCACGCGGAACCTGTAGACCCAGGAAAATAAGCGTCCTAAGTTTGGCATCCCTCCATGAATGTCCTGGGGGAGGCAGTGGGGTTTTCTTCAGGTGTGGGGTCATCACCCTCTCGAAGGTAGCATCGCGGACTAGGCCAGGTTTTGAACAGAACCTGAGAGGAAGGGAAGAAGGAACTTGGATTCTAGTCTGGGTTCAGCTACAAATTGACTCTGTGACTTGGGCAAGTCTTTTGCCCTCTCTGAACCTCAGTTTCCTTTTCATGAACCACAGGGTTGGAAAAGAGGGTTCCTGAGGACCTGTCCTGTAATATTCCAGGTTTCTTGCTTACATAATACTAACAGAAATTTTGGTTAAGACCCTAACTTTGAGATTTCTATCCTCGCCCAGGTCTCTTTTACTTTGCCTGAAATTCCACCTTTGGTTCTTTTAAGAAGCTCTTATTTCCATATTGACTAACAAAATCCCTCTTATTTTTATGAGCTTGTATAGGGATACAAAGCAGTGTAATCTTCTAGTTGTATTTCAGCCTTTATAACAACTGTGCCAGGTAATCAAAGATATATTATTTCCAGTTTACATTTGAAAAAAAGAGTCCCAGAGAGGTTAAGTAGTTTGATGAAGTTCACAGTTAGTTGCTGGCAGAGCTGAGATGAGGCTGCAGGTTTCTTGGCTGTTGGCTTATGTTCTTTTGTGTTACCCTTTGGGTTTGGAAAGGGAGAGTTCTAAAGACTGCATGGGATGGGGGTTGTAGTGTTCATCAGGTGGCACAAGTATCAAGATGACAGCATCTGCCCCCGCATATCTCTACCACGTAGGCTGAAGTGTTCTTAGCCTGGGGCAGCCCACCCAACCCAGGCACAGTAGTGAGGGGCTGTGCTGGCCGCTCTGCCTGCTTATGCAAACGCAGGTCAGGGCAAAAAGCAGGCCCTCTGCAGCAACTTTCTCACTGATGATCCTGTGTTCTTGTCTGCCGTAGACTATTTTAGCAGGGTGGTGGGTATCCGGCAAAGCCCAGGTCTTTCTTTTTTTTCCTTTTTCTCCCAGCTTTATTGAGCTGTAATTGACATATAGCATTGTATAAGTTTAAGGTGTATAATGTGATCAGTTGATATACATATTTATTGTGAAGTGATTACCACAATAGGGTTAGTTATGCATCTATCACCACACGTTTACCTTTTTATTCATGTGGTGAAAATTTTGAAGATCTATTCAATACTTTCTTAGCAACTTTCAAATATACAATACAGTATTGTAAACTATAGTCACCATGCATACATTAACTCTCCAGAAATTATTCATCTTATAACTGAAAATTTGTACCCTTCAATCAGTATCTCCCCATATGCCCTAACCCTCAGCCCCGGGCAACGACCAATCTACTTTCTGTTTCTATAGTTCAGCTTTTTTAGATTCTACATATAAATGAGGTTATACAGTGTTTGTCTTTCTCTATATGACACTTTGCATAATGCTCTCAGGGGCTATCTATGTTGTCACAAGTGGCAGGATTTCCTTCTTTTTTTAATGGCTGAATAGTATCACATTGTGATATATATGTGTATATATATATATTTTTTTTTCTTTTCTTTTTCTTTCTTTCTTTATCCATTCATTCATTGAAGGACACTTAGGTTGTTTCCATGTCTTAGCTATGGCGAATAACGCTGCAGGGAATATAGGGGTGCAGATATCTCTTGGAGATAGTGATTTCATCTCCTTCAGACATACCTAGAAGTGGAATTGCTGGATCACATGGTAGTTCTATTTTGAATTTTTTTGAGAAACCTTCATACTGTTTTCCATAGTGGCTGCACCAATTTACATTTCCACTAATAATGCACAGTGGTTCCCTTTTCTCCACATCCTCACCAGCGCTTGTATCTTGTCTTTTTGATAATAACCATTCTAACAGGTATGAGGTGATATCTCATTGTGATTTTGATTTGCATTTCCTGATGATTGGCGTTAAATACCTTTCATGTACTTGTTGGTCATTTGTATGTCTTCTTTTGAAAAATGTCTATTCAAGCCCTCTGACCATTTTTTCAATTAGTTTTTTGTTTTGTTTTGTTATTGAGTTGTATGAGCTTCTTATATATTTTGGATATTAACTCCTTAGCAGTTAAATGGTTTGCAAATATTTTTCCCAGTTTCCTGTAGGTTGCCTTTCACTTTGTTGATTGTTTCTTTTGCTATTCAGAAATGTTTTGTTTGATATAGTCCCACTTGTTTATTTTTACTTCTGTTTCTTCTGGTGTCAGATCCAAAAAGTCATTGCCAAGACCAGCGTCAAGGGACTTTTATCCTAGGAGGTTTAGAGTTTTAGGACTGACATTTAAATTTTTAATTCATTTTGAGTTAATTTTTGTGAGTGGTAAAAGGTAGGGGTCCAACTTCATTCTCTTGCATATGAACATCCAGTTTTCCCAGTACCATTTATTGAAGAAACTCTCTTTTCCCCTTTGAGTATTCTTGGCTTCCTTGTCAAATATTAGTTGACCATATATGCAGGGGTTTACTTCTGGGTTCTTGATGTTTTTCCATTGATCTATGTGTCGGTTTTTATGCTAGTCCCATATGGTTTTGATGCTATAGCTTTGTAGTATAGTTGGAAATCTGAAAGGTGATGCTTCCAGCTTTGTTCTTCTTTCTCAATATTGCTTTGGCTATTTGGGGTCTTTTGAAGTGTTATATGAATGTTAGGATTTTTTTTTTTTAATTTCTGTTAAAAATGCCATTAGTTTTTTTTTTTTTTTTTGCCATTAGATTTTTGATGGGGATTACACTGAGTCTGTAGACAGCTTTGGGTAGTATGAACATTTTAACAATATTAATTCTTCTCCTCCATGAACATGGGTTATCCTTCCATTTATTTGTGTCTTCTTTAGTTTCTTTCATCCATGTCTTATAGTTGTCAGTGTACAGATATTTCACTTCTTTGGCTAAATTTATTCCTAAGTAATTTATTCTTTTTGATGCTATTGTAAATGGGATAGTTTTCTTTATTTTTCAAATAGTCTGTAGTTAGTGTATAAAAATGCAGCTGATTTTTGCATATTGATTTTGTATCCTGAAAGAAAAAAAATTACTGAATTCATTTATTAGTTCTAACACCTTTTTGGTGGAGTCTTCAGGGTTTTCTATATGTAAGATTATGCCATCTGCAAACAGAGACAGTTTCACTTCTCCTTTCTGATTTGAATGTCTTTTATTGTTAATTGTTATGCTTAATTGTTATGCTTAATTGTTCTGGCTAGGACTTTTAGTACCATGTTGAATAGGAGTGGTGACAGTGGGCACCTTTGTCTTGTTCTTGATCTTAGAAGAAAAGCTTTCAAACTTTCACCATTGAATATGATGTTAACTGTGAGTTTGTCGTATCTGGCCTTTATTATGTTGATGTATGTACCTTCTGTACTCAATTTGTTGAGAGCTTTTCTCATGAGAGGGTGTCAGATTTTGTCAGATGCTTCTTCTGCATCTATTGAGAGGAACATATGGTTTTTATCCTTTTTTTTATTAATGTGGTATATTATATTTATTGATATGTGTATGTTGAACCCTCCTTGCATCTCAGGATAAATCCCACTTGATTATTCAAACCGAATTTAACAGCACATTAAAAGGATCATATACCAGGTCTTCTTAATTAACTTTCCATTTCTCATTTTCAGAAGCTTTCTCATATGCTTGTCCTGGAGATGGGCTGGGCTTTTCTATCTGTAGAAGGGGGTTCTGAGAACAACCCTCTTAGCTGTTTCTCTCTTGCCCAAACCAGCTCAGTCTTTGCTCTGGGGCAAGAGGGAGGCTCAGGGGCAATAAGTGTGGGCAAGAAGGAGCTCTCCCCTCATATACCAGGCAGGAGCAACAGTGGGAATCACCCCAACCCCTCCCAATTCACTTTCTGCTTATGCTTTGGGATGTACATACATGCTTTCACTCTGTCTCTCCTGTTTCCTCCTCCTCTCTCATTAATCAAGTTTCCACACTTGCTTTGGTCTATTTTGGGGCTTGCTATTCAATTCTCTAAGTTTATTCCAGGGTCAATATCACATTGTATTTACTGTTTGAAAATAAATCTTACTATCTGGCAGGAAAATCCTCCCAATTTCTTTATTTTTTCAGGAGTAATCTTGGGTTTACTCATCAAGTGCTAGGAAAGAATCTTGTGGGGATTTGATTGGGATTGCATGGAATCTATAGGTCAATTTATGGCGAATTGACATTTTCCTGTCTATATACATGAAATACCTCTTCATTTATTTTGGCCTTCTTTAATATCTTTTAACAATATTTTATCATTTTCTCAATAAGGGACTTGCACATTTTAAGATTAATTTTTGTATACCTTATATATCTTTGTTGCTTTTGTTAATGCCCTCTCTTCTAAATTTCATTTTAGTTTTGTGCTGGTGTCTAGGACTATACTTGACTTTTGTATATATATTTTTAGCCACCTTTCTAAGCCTTTTCATGAATTAAAATAATTTCTTCGTAGATACTTTTGGTCTTTCCACATTGGTAATGAGGGTAACTTGCTAGTCCATGGTACATTTTTATAGGAATTTGGGAAAGATACCATGTCTGGGAAGACATAGACCCATGGAGACTTGGTTTGCCATGTGAACTGCAGGTCTGTGTCTGGTGGACCCAGCCCTGTGTATGGTGTGTGGCTGAGTGGTCACAGCAGAGGCCAACTTCAGCCTCCACTCACCCCCTTGGCTGTGTGCTGTTGCGGAAGCCCTGTGGAAAATCATATCAACTGTGAATAATGACAGTTTTGTTTCTTTCCATTCTTATACATTTTCTTTTTTTCTACACTAGCTAAGATTTTAATACAATAATGAATAGAAGTTGGTGGGAGGTGGCATTTTAATTTTGTTTCTGATCTCACAGGAAATGCTTTCAACATTAAATATGTTGTTCCTGTATATTTTTTTCTCAATAGATGCCCTTTAATTAGTTTAAAGAAGGTCTCTTTTACTCCTGGTTTTCTAAAGGTTTTGTTATGAACGGCTGTTGAATTTTATAAAATTATTCTTCTCCATCTATTGAGATAGTCATAAGGTTTTTCTTCTTTTACCTATTAATGTAGTGAGTTTCATTAATCTATTTTCTAATGTTAAAGCAGCCATGTATTTTTAGGCTAAACCCAACTTGGCCATGATTTATTATTCTTTTTATATATATAGCTGGATTCTGTTTACTAATATTTTATTTATTATATTTTTGTCTATGTCTATACATGAGGTTGTCCTAAAGATTTCCTATCTTGTGTTCTTTAGTTTCAGTATTAAAATTATGTCAGTCTTATAAAATGAAGTATGTTTTCTTTTATTCTTATTCTCTGGAATATCTTGACAAAGGAAGAGTTATCTTTCCTTTGATGATAGAAACTCATCTGTGAACTTCTCTGCACCTGGTGGTTTCCTTAAGGGAAGGGTTGTAACTATTGATTAATTTATTCAGTAGTTATAGATCTATTTCTTCTTGGTCATTTTTGGTAGATCGTATTTTTATAGGAATTTATCTAGTTTATTTATGATTTCAGTGAGACTGCAGAATATTCTTGTCCATATAATATTATCCATCATATTCTTTTATTTCTGCTGCATTTGTAGTAATAGACTCGCTTTTATTGCTAATATTGATTATTCGTGTTTCCTTTCTTTTTTCTGATTTTTTTCTGATCTTACCAGTAGTTCATCTATTTTATTTGTTTTTGAAAACTAACTCTATTGGTCATTTCATTTGTGTTTATGTTTTTGTTGTGTTTTGTTTAATGTTTGCTTCTATCTTAACTATTTTTCTCTTGCTACTTTCTTTGAAATTATTCTCTTCTTTTAAAAATCTCTCATGTTGTTAGAAGTTAGAATCCTTCCAATTTTCATATTTTCTAATTTAAGCATGCAATTTTTGCTCTTAATTTTACTTATCAGTATACTATATGATTTGTTTTTTTAAATTTTTTAGTACTTTAAAAAATTTATTTATTTTTGGCTGCATTGGACCTTCATTGCTGTGCATTGGCTTTCTCTAGTTGTGGTTGAGCAGGGGCTACTCTTTGTTGCTGTGCATTGGCTTCTCATTGCGGTGGCTTCTGTTGTTGCGGAGCATGAGCTCTAGGTGCGTGGGCTTCAGTAGTTGTGGCATGTGGGCTCAGTAGTTGTGGCTTGCGGGCTCTAGAGTGCAGGCTCAGTAGTTGTGGTGCATGGGCTTAGTTGCTCCATGGCACGTGGGATCTTCCTGTACCAGGGGTTGAACCCGTGTCCCCTGCATTGGCAGGTGGATTCTTAACCACTGCGCCACCAGGGAAGCCCCTATACTATATGATTTTTATATGTGTGTTTTCATAAGCATTCATGTTTATTTTCTAATTTCTGTTATAATTTCTCCTTTGACCTATGATTTGTGTGCTTAAAATATCCAAACATATGGAGGTCTTCATATTGGGGCAGAGATTACAATCTGTAGGATACCAGTCATTTGAAAATTGCTGAAACTTGCTTTAAGATCCAGTCACTAGTCATTAAAAAAAAATCATGGCTCATGAATCCTTGAAAAGAATGTGTATTCCTGATAAGTTGAATGCAGTGTTCTATTCATAAACATTAACTCTAACTTAATTGTGACATTCAAATCTTCTGTATCTTTACTGATATTTTTTGGCTTGAGCTGTCAATCAATGACAGAATTGTGTTGGAATCTCCATCTGTGATTCTGAACTCGTTCGCTTCTCCTTGAAATTTTATCAGTTTTTACTTTGTATATCTGTATTATTGTGATTATGTACATCATTATTATATCTTCTTGATGGGCTGAACTTTTTATTTTTACGTAGTGCATCTCTTTACCTCTATAATGCTTATTATCTTAAACTTTGTTTTGTATCATATGAATACACTGGCACCAGAATTCTTTAGGTAAATATTTCTATGGTGTATCATTTGTTGTCTTTAACTTCAAGCTGTCTTGGGTGCTTTGTTTTAGGGATATTTCTTGGAGCCAGCACATAACATACTTTCTCTCTTTCCTTCTCTCTCTCTCTCTCTCTCTCTCTCCCTCCCTCCCTCTCTTTCTCTTTTTTTCTCTTTCTCTCTCTCTGTCTGTAATGCGTGCTTTATAATCTTTACTTACAAGTGGCTAGTTTAGTTTCTCTCTCCTTACTGTCATTACTATTATTCACTGATACACCCCGCACCCCACACTTCTTTCCTCTTTTGGAATTTTTTATTACTTGTTTTTTTCCCCATCTACATATTTGAAGGGTAATATCTATCTATACCTCTATGTGTATTCTTTTGGTTGGTTACCCTAAATATTATAGCACAAATAATAACCTAATAAGGATAAAGTTAATTTACATTTCTATTTTCCTCCTCCCAAATAAAAGAAAATTAGAACACTTTAACTTATTTTAGTCATCCCCTTCTGAATTTACATATACATATACATATTTGAAATTTCTCTTTCTTTCCTTATCCCACAAATGAGGTATTATTATTGTTTCTTACAGTCAAGTTTTGTTTGTATTTACTCACCTAGTACACGTAAGTTTGCTCATCATTCATTCTTATATTTCAAACCTTCCTTCTAACATTACATTCTTTCTGCCTGAAATAATTCCTTTAGAATTTCCTTTGGTGTGGGATTTTTACTTCTTTGAAAATGTACTTATTATTTCCTTCTTATTCTTGAAAGAGAGTTTCTTTGGGGGTAGAATTTTAGGGTACTTATTTTCTGTAATCAGATATTTTCCCACTCTCTCCTGACTTTCATCATTGTTATTTAATGGTCACCTGTAAATCTAATTTCTCTCTTTCTCTGTCTGTCTCTGTTTCTCTTTTTATCTTTGGATGCTTTTAAAACTTCTCTGTCTTCTGTGCTCTTTAGTCTTACAAGTTATCTAGGATGTGTATATCTTTTGCATTTTTCCTGCTTGGGATTCATTGCGATTTCTGGATTTGAAAGTTGTTTTGTCTTTCAAAAATTTTGAGAAATGTTTCAGCCACTATTTTGGGGATATCACTTTTCCCCCTGTTCTCCCTCTTATCTCCCTTTAGAAATCTGAGTAAATACTTGTGAGGCTAATTTACTTTCTATTCCTTAGCTTTAGTTCTCTCCTGTTTTTGGTCTCTTTCTCTCTCTGGGCTGCATTTCAGATTATTTCATTTGATTTGTTTTTTTAATACACCAATCCAATCTTTAGCTGTGATTAATCTGTCCAGTGAGTTTTTCATTTTAATTACTATATTTTAAATTTATATAAGTTCTATCTGGTTCTTTCTGCAATCTGCTTGATCATATTTTATAGGCTCTGTTCCTTGAAAATGTTTCCAAGGCTGTCTTTTATTTCTTGAAGCTGAATTCTCTAATCGAGTTTTTTCCCTTCATAGACAATGTGAATTCAGGCTACAAACCTTTTTGAAGGTCATATTGTGATCATTAATTCTCAGGAGAGACTTTACTTCCCTTTAACCCAGCATCAAAGTTGGGAAAGACAACTTTTCTTGCACCTTCTGAATAGGAGATTTATTTCTCATTCACCTTTGCATTGGGTTTCTGACCTTCTAGACCACTATTTTATTGTTTCCGTAGCCCCTAGGCTTTGTCCCTTGTCTGCCCTACCCCATACCTACATGGAACAGAAGCTTAGGGAATACAGCATTCAGCAGATATTCTCAGGGCAAAAACTACCTTCAACTCTTGCTTGTTATTCTTGGTTCCTGCTTTTGCTTTCCTTTTGGTTTCTCCAGATTTCCTACATTTTTGCCAGCTAAGTGATACATTTTAAAAACATTAAAACATCTTTATCAATCCTTTAAAATTCTTCTTATGAAGAAGTATTTTAGGATATATGTTATACCATATTGCTGTACATAAAATTCCTGTGTGAACTTTCTCTATAAGAAGAGAAATCAATTATCAAGTAAAAATAAGATGCTAAAACATAGTGGCATAGTATGAATTTCCTTAAAGAGAGGGTACAGTCATTACCCTCACTCAACTTACTAGCTATGTACCATAGCAAATTATTGAATCTCTGGATCTTCATTTCCATGTCTTCAAAATGGGGATAATAGTAGTACTAATTATTTTGAATTTTTTTTGAGAAATAACTTATAAAAAGAACCTAGAAGTGTACTTGACATACAGTTAAGTGCCCAATACCATATTTCATTAAATTTAAGATGCCACAGATTGTAAGATGCCCTGTAACTTCATAAAAAAGAGAACATGCTTTCAATTAAACTACAACACAATGCAAAGATGCCATTGACTGAAATTACATCCCAATTTCATATGTTAAAATATGAAAAAAATGCATCTTAGAACCATCTGACCATACTAAATTTATTAATATGAATGGATACATATGAGCAAAGACTACAGTGATTGAGAAATGGAACCTTAGTCTCAATTGATAGGACTTTAAATGTTTGTAGGTATTTATTCCATTCTACCATTACCTCATCAACTCCTGGACTCTGGCTGTATTGTGCATGAGTTAGAGTCTGTGTCCAGAAGGCTAATTGTCAGTAGACAAACACAATATTCTACCATCTTCTCCAAGACTGAGGAGGAAGGGGGAAAACATATTTATTGAGAGACCTCTGTGCCTAGCACACTTATGAGTGACTTAAATATCATATTTACTTTAATTTTCACAATTAGGTTAATTAAGATTAGTTGGTGCAACAAACAACCCCCCAGATATTAGTGACTTAGCACACTATCTTTGTTTCTTGCTTACTACACGGACTGATATGGGTTGGGTGACTCTACTGTGATTCAGGACTCATCTTCTTCCTTCTTTTGGCTTTGCCATATTGGCCTTTCCAGATGCTCTGGCATCACTCAGGAGACAGAAAGGGGAAGAGAGAGGACCAGGAAGAAAGCATACCTTTCATTACAATATAATTTTTAAAAAATTTAAGACATCAGAGTTTGATTTATTCCTAGTAACTTGTTGGAAGAAGAAATTACTATAGGTTAGGGTGGTTGGAGGCCTCCCAGATGAAGTAGGATTAAAGCTGAGTCCTGAAACATTGATATTACTTAGAGATAGAAAAAGAAAGTTGAGGAGATTTCAGTCTGGATGTGCTGGAGTGGCATGACCAATGTGTAGAATTACGGAAGAGTAAGATGTTTTTGGAGAACCATGAAACAATCTCTTGGGGAATGACTAACATTTCCTGAGCTCCTACTCTGTGCTAGACACTGTGTAAAGTACTGCTCAGGTGCTACTGTGATGTACGGCTTCCTAAACATAATTGAGCCTCAGTAAGACAGTATTCTACGAATGGGCTGTTTTTCATGTTTGACCCACTCTGTGCCCCAATTAATTAACTCAGATAATCATATTTGGAACATGTGGTCCAAGCACCTGACACTGCACCCTCACATAGAGGATTCTTTATCTGAGGACGTTATGATAATGACAGTAGGATTTGTTGAGAATGACTGTGTTGTGCTCTCACTCTGGGTTATTCTATTTATAGTCAATGGCCCTAGAATGTGTTCTGGTTCCCTGTCTTTTGTTCCTTTTCATTAGTGAGCTGCTGAGAACCCTTTGCCCTTGTGGCTGAGCCAAAGTTCTGGTTCAGTCTGGACTCTCCTTCAAATGCCCCACACTACTTGGGTCACATAGGGTATGAACTGGGATGTTAATTGTTTCTTCATGGCCGATGTTACTGATTATAGAAAATGTCTTAGTGTCGTTGTTTGTGCTTATTCAAAGCATGGTCTCTATGTATGAGGTGTTTATCAAATCTCCTCCATGAGAAGCTTTTCTTCTTCTCAATATATGTAATATATCCTGCTTTTTAATCCCCTTTAGTGTGAAGCAGCTCTCTGGGCCCGAGGTCTGGGTAGGAAATGGATCTTTACTTAGGCACAAAGAGAGATATCATGAGACTTCCTGTGTGACACCTTTAACTTGTCTCCCTGGCTCTAAGTAGTTATGGTATTGTTATTTCACTTGCTCTTATAAGCATCATGCAGGGTACATGATCTTATGTGATTCTTACAACAACCCTGAAAATAGATTCAATTCCCATTTTCCAGATGAAGAGGCTGAATGTCAGAGAGCCCTAGTAAGAGACAAAACTGGGATTGGGATCCCAGTCCCGAGATTTTGGGTTTCCATAACCTCAACATGCTACTTTCCAGATGTTATTGAGTAACCTCCGGTTTGGAGGATTTGAGAAGGAAATAAAATCCGAGAAGGTCGGACTATCCTGGTTGTTGATGTAGCACTATGGTCTGCTCATGGCTTTAGAAGTAAGAGAAAATGACATTTGTGAAACTGCAAAAGAGTGTACCGTCTTCTCTCTTCTGTCCTCTTTCCCAAGGGTATATAGACCCCCCTCAAGCTGGGTCCTCATCATGACTCAGAGAGAGAAGTAGCTTGCCCAGTGTGACCTCTGAGCGTGATTTATGAAACAAGATGTATCCAAATTTTCACCACATTGGAGCTATTCAATTTTCTCTAATGGCCTTTATCTGAGAGTTATGTCTATTCGTGGCAGCCACGACCAGTAAGTCATTAGCTTAAAGTATACTGATTGTTAATTTTAGCATCCTGGGCCCTGGGCCCAGTGAGAGAGGACTCTTGCCTTTGCGAATTGAAGCTAAAGAACATTCGAGCAGTTGGCTGACATTTACATCAGGAAAAGTTAGAAAGAAGGGATAGTTAAAAAGTTAATGAGTAAGGAGCAGTTGACTAGCTGGACATAGTTCAGGAGGTAGCAGAATGGCCTCCATTTGGCTGCCTCTCTACACGTACTGTTTTCACCAGAAGAGAAGTGGAACCAATCTTTATATCAAGCACCCCTGGGTGCCAGGTACTTCACATACGTGATCTTACTGATCTGCCCAGCAGTGCCATGAGGAAGAAACCATCTCTTCCATTTCAACCTTATGATATAGGAATCCCACTTTACAGATAAGGAAACCTACTACCCAAGGTCACACAGCTAATAACTGATGGAGTTGGGATTTGAACCTTGGCAGTCTGCATTCTTAACCAGCAGAGCTCTGGATGGTGGTGGCCCAAAGGCCCAACCAAGTCTCCCTCAGGGGCTGCATACCACCTAAGGTCTTGGAGGTCTGGGGCACCATTTTCTCACTTATGACCCTTAGAAAATCAGCAGCTCAGGGCCAGCTCACAGATGCCAGTAACTGCAGTTTCCTTGTGTGGCTCAGGGCTTGGTGCTCCTCTCATGGGCATGTGGGGTGTCAGAGCCCTGGCGCTGGGAAGGGCCCACCCTGAGTCACAGGATGGGGGCATCCATGGCTTTCCTGGATCCAGGAGCCTGGACCTCCCTACAGGATTGTCTCTCACGCTCCTTCAGGGGAAGCTGCTGGGGGTTGGCTTTGACAAGTTGGAACCATTTGGGGGATGGGTGGTCATGTTAATCAGGGACTGGGACACATGGGCCTCAGCCAGGAAAGCTTGACGGGGCTCTTTTTCCTCCAACCTTTGGGGACTCATGGGCACCTCTGAGTCAACCTGCCTGTCCCATTCCAAGGCTGAGCTGAATCAGACTAGGAATCCCTGGAACTTCCCTGTCCACTGTCCATTCCCCTTTGCTTGGTAATCGTAGCAAAGGAGAGAGAGCAGGTGTAATTATCCCTGTTTTACAGATGGGGAACTGTGGTGCCATTGATTTCCTAGGGTAAATCGCTCTGAACCTGCATGGGTCTCTTCAGACTCTTAACAGGCAAAGTCTTCTTTGGATTTCCCATGGGAGGAGTTTATGGGAGTGAGGAGACCTGGGTGCAGGTCCCAGGTGTAGCTCAGCTTACTGTGTGACCTCAAGCAGATTTCTTCCCCTCTCTGAATGTCTCTCTATCTGTTCATGTTGACCTCTCTGTGCTTCAGTTTCCTCATCTGAAAACTGGGGACAATAATAGTAACTTACTTCATAGAGTTATTTTGAGGATTAACTGTAAAGCATTTAGAACAGTGCTTGACACACAGCACCTAATAAGTGTTTCTCCCTCCTCCTCATTTTTGTATTATTATTATCATTATTATTACAAGGGTGTAATCACTAATGCTTCCTATTAGTTTTAATACTCTAAGATTATGATGTGAGCTCCTCCAGGAAGGCTGCCTGGATTTTGGCTGGCGGCTATGGTCTTACCCCTGTCAAGTTCATGGACATATTTGTGCATATGGGATTCCTATTACTTTCCAGGTAGGGGCTGGAAAGTAGATGTATCCAGTTAATCAAGTGGAGGCTTGGGATCTTGTCTGTGCTTTATGGAAACTATTCTGGCCCCAGAATTCAGGAGCAGGGCTGAGGTCTGGGTGGGCCCCCTCTACCTGACGCACAGTCCTTCTGGGCTGTCCATCCAGGCTTTTCAGGGCCTGAGGGGACAAGGCTGGCTCTGTGAGCCCTGAGGTCTGTTCTGCCTACTTGCTGGGCTCCTTCGTCTGACAGCTGTGAGGGGCCCTTGGGGCCTCCTCCAGGGAGCCAGCGCTCTCTATATTTCATGAGGCTCCGTCCATTCAGCAGGGCTGGGTGGCAGCTTGCTTGGTTTCTTGCATCTCCCCTGGGAATAAGCGTTTTTAAAGTATCTGATCGCTGCAGGAGGCTGGCCGCCGCAGCTATCAGTACTGAAGTATCTCTGATGACTATTGCCACCCATGGGAGACAGGTCACACAGAGGCCCGGAGAGGGAGTGAGGAAGGAGGCCCGTTGTCGTGACTTCACAAAGCTCATGGCATCCCTCCTTTCCACCCCCAGGACCCCACCTCTCCAGCCCTAGGGACTTCGGGGTCCCCTGGGAGATGGTTAATGAACTCCGGCTGCTGGTCTCATTCCCTGAGGCCCATCCACTCCACTGTTCACCGTGGGAACTGAAATTCCACTCTGATTATTTCACTCTCCTGCTCAAACACCTTCAGTGGCTCCCATCATCCACAGGATAGAATCTAAAGAATCAGTTCCTTTCGTATATAGGACTATAGAGGCACCTTCCCTCCAGCCCTGGGAGAGTCCCTAATACCTGCTCCATTCTCTGGTCTCCTTGCTATGGCTCACACTGCTCTCCTGACACTGAATGTCCTTGTCCCATCTTCACCTGGCAAAAGCCCGCCCTGCATTTAAGACTCAGCTCCTCTAAGAAGTCTGGCCTATTCCCAGCTGAAAGCGACCACTACTTTTTCTGTATTTCCATGCCACTGGGATAGCTTTCTCTGAAATCTACCACCAGCCCAGAGGGCTCCAGCCTTCTAGAAACACTTGCAGTTCCCTAACCTTACCATGTTCAGGATTCTGTGCCTTACACATGCCCTTCCCTCTGCCCGCACATACTTCCTTCCCACCCCTTCTCCTTCCCTTATTCCCACATTCTTCTCTCAGCTTTGGGAGCATGTCCTGAGAAACCTTCCATGACCCCTCCCACCACCTTCCATTCTCACCTACTACTGCTTGGAGGCCCAATGGACCTCCCTTAGCATCCTCTTGGTTACCTGTTGTTGTAGTTTTCATGCAGCTTTGGGACTGTTGGTACGCCTGTCTGTCTGGAGAACCTGATGAGCATGGAGCTGGGGGTAGGGAGGGAGGCTGCCAACAGACAGGGAGGATTGCAAAAACTCAGGAGAGGCAGGTGGCTTTGTCTCATGGATGTTAGGAAGAAGAGCCCTTTCCACGCAGTGTGTATGGTTGCAAAAGGCCCTCCGACCTTTGTCTCACTGAATTCTCTCAACAGTGTGGTAGAAATAGGTACCTTTGTCTCCGGTTTACCAGTGCGGAAGCTGAAGTTCCTTCATCATTAATCATTAGAGAAATGCAAATCAAAGCTACAGTGAGATATCATCTCACACCAGTCAGAATGGCCATCACCAAAAAATCTAGAAACAATAAATGCTGGAGAGGGTGTGGAGAAAAGGGAACACTCTTGCACTGCTGGTGGGAATGTGAATTGGTACAGCCACTATGGAGAACAGTATGGAGGTTCCTTAAAAATCTACAAATAGAACTACCATATGACCCAGCAATCCCACTACTGGGCATATACCCTGAGAAGACCATAATTCAAAAAGAGTCATGTACCAAAATGTTCATTGCAGCTCTATTTACAATAGCCAGGACATGGAAACAACCTAAGTGTCCATCATCGGATGAATGGATAAAGAAGATGTGGCACATATATACAATGGAATATTACTCAGCCATAAAAAGAAACGAAATTGAGCTATTTGTAATGAGGTGGATGGACCTAGATTCTGTCATACAGAGTGAAGTAAGTCAGAAAGAGAAAGACAAATACCGTATGCTAACACATATATATGGAATTTAAGGGGAAAAAATGTCATGAAGAACCTAGGGGTAAGACAGGAATAAAGACACAGACCTACTAGAGAATGGACTTGAGGATATGGGGAGGGGGAAGGGTAAGCTGTGACAAACCGAGAGAGTGGCATGGACATATATACACTACCAAACGTAAAATAGATAGCTAGTGGGAAGCAGCCACATAGCACAGGGAGATCAGCTCGGTGCTTTGTGACCACCTGGGGGGGGATGGGGAGGGGGGGAGGGAGACGCAAGAAGGAAGAGATATGGGAACATATTTATATGTATAACTGATTCACTTTGTTATAAAGCAGGAACTAACACACCATTGTAAAGCAATTATACTCCAATAAAGATGTAAAAAAAAAAAGAACTCACCTAGTCAATCAACAAGTGTTAATTGATCTGATTGTTATGTACCAGGCACTGTCAGGAAGGGGGTGGGGTGGTGGGAGTGGGGAGGAGATACAGCGGGAGAGCAGGTCGGACCTAGTGCCCACCCCTGGGATGATCCTCAAGGGAGAAAGACGTTAAGCACTGATTTCACAGTGAATTGTTTAATTATAATTGTGATAAATTCCATGGAGGAGAAATAATGAGGGGGTACGGTATTGTATGATGAGGGACTTGACTGAATCCCTGGGTCAGTGCCTCTCCTACCCTCCCCCCCACCCCCCTTCCCCAGTTCCCATTCCTCTCTCTATTGCTGCTGCTGGAGCTTAACTGCTTCCCACAATATTTGCTGTTCTGCTCCCGTTGACAGCCCTAATGGATTCTGCAGATTAAACAATCCCAGCCCTGCCTTGAGCTGTACTCTGGCTTGGCCCATTAGACAACGGCAGAAGCCGCCCTTGCTCCTGGTTCTAATTGAATAATTTACTGTAAATAGCCTTCATTTCCTCCAGAGCCCAAGCTGGCTCCTTAGCCAAACGGAGGTGAGCAAGGGCTGCCTCTAATGGGATGCAGGAGCAGAAATGAGCAGTTGTCCCAGCAGGCATTGAATTAAATCAGAGACACTTAAGGCTTCAAGTCTTTCTTGAAAATGAGCCACTCCTGGTGGGGAGACACAGCCAAGAGTCCTGCAGAACCCAGGCTGCCAACTCTGGGGTAGGATTTCCAATGAATTAGGAAGGCCCTTGGGCTGGGGGTGGAGGTGATGGAGTTTCCTCTTTCCTGCTCACTCCTGCAGGTGTCCTTTTCACCTCTCTCGTGGGCAAGGTAGCATCTCTGCCTGAGATATATTTCTCAGCTCTTCCTTCCATGAGGAAGTATACTCCCACTTTGAGGCTAGCACGTGCCAAGTGCATGATATATTACATTGAATTATATTATATTATATTATATTATATTAATCTATAAGGGAGTTTCATGAGTGATCTCATTTAATGTTCATGAGGCTCCTAGGAGGCCGATATAATCAGAGAAACCACATTCATGAGGGATGATGCTTTCCCCAAGGTCATGTACTTATCAGGGACAGAATCAGGATTTGAATCCAGATCTACTAGACTCCAAAATTCAAGTTCATTCTGCAATACCAGTGAGGACAGATGGCATGGGGCAGAGGGGTTACCTTGAATTCATTCTTGGTTTCCTGACATGCTGAGCAGTTTTGGAGGGGTTCTACTCTCTCTGCTCAATAGGTTGAGTCTGGCTTAGGGCAGTGGGAGGGGGCAGCCACCCAGCACGCTTGAAACAGGTCTCTCTACAAAGCTGGTGACACTTTATTTATTTATTTATGTTTAACATCTTTATTGGAGTATAATTGCTTTACAATGGTGTGTTAGTTTCTGTTTTATAATAAAGTAAATCAGCTATACATATACAGATATCCCCATATCTCCTCCCTCTTGCGTCTCCCTCCCACCCTCCCCATCCCACCCCTCTAGGTAGTCACAAAGCACCGAGCTGATCTCCCTGGGCTATGTGGCTTCTTCCCACTAGCTATCTATTTTCCACTGTGTAGTGTATATATGTCCATGCCGCTCTCTCACTTCGAAAGCTGGTGACACTTTAGGCTTTAGCTGGGACTGTGGCTTCCCATCCCCTGATCCCTTTAGGACCCATAACTCTGTCCTTACGACTCACCAAAGGAACCAGCCAATGAGCAACTGGAGAGATGCCCCCACTGTCTGTGCCGCTCTTCCTCCCACCATTTGGGTGCAGTGTTTGGACGCTTCATTTTTTGAGCACTGTTCTGTCCTCTGGCTGTGTCACTGAGGTCCGACACTTAATGAAGCTGGAGGACTCATGGTTTCGGAGGTGGGAGCAGTGGGAGGCGCTGGTGAGAGGGAAGAGGGCTCATCTGTGTGTGAAGGGTAGGGGCTGGGTGTTGCCCCCATGGAACGGAGTCAGGCTTCCAGTTAGCAAATGCTGGACCTGTGTCACTTTTGTTGTGCTTATCACCTTCACCTGCTCCAGCACCTCATCTCCCCTCTGATCATAAAACCTGAATACCAGCCCTCTGTCACCTACTAGCTGTGTGATCTGGGGCAGTGCACGTAGTTCCCCTGAATTTCAGAGGTCTCATCTGCAACAAGGGGATGATGATAGTACTAAATGAGTTAATACTATATGAAGCATTTAGAACAGTGCCTGGCACATAGTACACACTCAAAAGATATTAGCAATTATTATTCTTTGCACTTTTATAACATCAGCCAGATTAGCTCTTGATAGTCCCTATCTCACCTTCCAGATTTTCTCTCTTACCTGTTCCCCATACCCAGTAAATATGAGCTGTGGCTCCTCTGAGAGCTAATCTGATTCACAATCCCAGCTTCAACCATGTAGGTGCACAGTCCCACACTGAGAAAGATGGGGTTTCAGACATCCGGGAGTTTGTCCCATTGAGGGAAAGAGGCATAAATAATACAGTCTGTGCATAGGGCAGTGATACACGTGCAGCCCAGATGTCCCCAGGAGGGCTCTCCAGCCTCTGGGAACACGTGCCATCACATGACCCAAGGTTTTGTTAGCAGGCAGCCTCCACTGGCCTAACTGCTGGGAAGCTGTGGATGACATGGAGGAATGAGGACATCTCAGCCGGATGTTTTAACAAAATCAAGATATATTAGGTTTATTGCATCCCCCTCAGCTGAGAGCCCAGCGGTTGCTAATGAAAAGGAAGAACTTGTTTGAGCGTGATTTGTTCCATCTGGGTTCTAGCCGGCTTCTCCCTGACGGGCTCATAGGCCAATGATTAGGAGTCTGTTCTAGAATTTCGTGGTCACCAAGATGTGTTTCTGGAATCTACCTCTTGGAAAATCAGAACATTCTCCTGCATTTAGGAACCCTTTCTCAGGGTCCCTCAGATACGACTTGATCAGATCCAGGAGGTCCTCCAGTATTCTAGGGTGTGCTCACAGAATCCTAACTTGTTCACACTTTAAAGGGCCTTGGAACTTCCTGTGTCCTTAAACTTTCCTTACTGTCACTTGCCTCAACCTTTTTGCTCTGCCCTCTTTCTTCTCCATGATGAAGATGGAGCTAAAATAAGATCTGCTTGCTCACTGAACTCTGATCACATCAAAGCATTCACTCTGAGATGGTGGTATTTCCCTTTTTGGTTCTTTCATCAGACTCATTGAAAACGGAACAAATACCTCATCTTGTTTCTAGCTTTTTTCTTTTGTGCCATTCTCTTCAGGCTGCTTACTCACTGGGTTCCAAAAATATACCTTCTCAATAATGAAAATAATGAAAGTAATAAAACTAATTATACTCCTGATGATAAAGAGGCCTCGTGGAGCACTGTTATTGTGCTAGGTGCTTTTTATGCTGTATCTAATTTTATGCATCTCCCCTGGCAAAGCTGACCACAGGACTGAACACAGCGCAGACTCTCAGGACATAATAATAACTATTTATTTAGCTCTCAATCTCGCCTGACACTTCTGCATTCCTGATCTTATGTCATTGTTATAATAGCCCTGTAAAACAGATACTATTATTCTCAGTTGCAGATGAAGAATTAGGGCTCAACATAAATGTATTAAAATTTCATTCCACTCATTATTTCTATAGACATATCTAGTGCTTGCTAAGTGCCCAGCCCTTGAAACCGAGTGGTCCCTGCCATCCAGGGTCTCACAGTCTAGTGGCGTCTGCAGAACAGGGAACAGGCAGTGACAGTGAGTCTCTGGAATGATCTAAAGCCCTAGTTTATTCTGGGCTTCTTCCTCCCTATACTTTTCAGATTCACATTTTTTGTCTTTTGTTCCAAGCATCACAAGGGGTACTTTATGTCCAGCCACATCACTGTTAATTAAAGTCCTCCTCCGTTCTTTTCTCATAAGGGTCACTTTTAATCATAATGTAAGAGTTTAGTTTTTCTGGGCTTGAATTGCTGCCCTCCTCAGCTGTATCCTCCCACAAGTTCAGACTTGTGTTTTCTCTGAATGTCTTGAAATCTGCTGTCCTCAAGCTCAGGATATGACAAGTGACAGACAACCATCTCTTGACCATTGCTTTACCCAGGCAAAGGTGACAGAATCTCCATTTTCCCCAAGGAGGGCTTCTTCACTGGCTTGGAGAAAGAGGTGGCAGAGAGGGAAGAATGGAGATGGGATTTCGAGGCAGGAGACAAACAGGTGGGCAGCTGATTGTATGGAGGAAGAAGAACACTGTTGTCTTGGTCTAACCTAGGAGGCACAGGCAAGCCAAGTGGGTGCTCAGTGCTGGGATTGGAGGCCCCGGAACCTGGATTGCCTTTATCAGTTAGGCTGCTTTTGGGTATACTAAACCAAAATCCTCACTTAGACAAGAAGTTTATACTTTACATACTAGGAAGCCCAGAGATGGGCCAGACTCAGCACTGGTTGATTGAGTGGCTCAGTGATCAAGAATGCAGGTGTTTTTCCTCTGTGTGCCTTCTTTCTTCTCCAGCTGGGTCCCCTCTTGATTGCAAAATGGTCTCTAGCAGCGATGGAGCGACGTGCTTCCTTGTTCAGGTCCAATGGGAGAGATACTACCTCATCTTGTGTCTGGCTTGCAGTTAAGGACAAAGTTAACTTTTCCTAGAAGCAATTCTGTCATGGCTCATTGGCTTTAATTGAGTCACATGCCTATTCCTAAACCAATTCCTGGCAGTTTGCGTGAAATTACATCATCTAAAGTGGAATGGATTTGGGGAAGCAACCACCATGCCTATTACAGGGTCACATTTCCCAGGCATAAGCAAAGTGAAGAACCTAGTACTGTCACAGTATATATTGATAGTAAGGGAATTAGCACGGAGAGTTGCCAGATTTAGCTAATAATACAGGATGCCCAGTAAAATGTGAATTTCAGGTAAACTCTAAACGTTTTAAGTATAAGTATGTCCTATGCAATATTTGCTAGTCTATGTGTCTCAATATTTGGTGTAAAGCAAAATGCGTTAGGTACGTTTTGGGCCATGAGACATAAGAAAAGATTCTAGGGGTTCATAGTGGGCTAGGGGCTTAGAATCAAGATCGGAGCTGAGTACTGCATTGCTTGTGTGAGGATAGTGGAGTATAAACTGGTTGAAACAGCAGAGGAGGGCCAGGGGGCCTTCCCTCCACACCTGAGATGAATCCCTGTGGCCAGGATTTGGGAGAGAAAATGATTGCGCCTCCTCACTCGGGCGGCCCTCGTTGACCCCACTCTGCCTTCTCTCTCCAGGGCCCCGACCGCTGTGGGCAGGCTTTGCTGCAGATTGGCGTCAACATGATGGCGCTGCCTGGAGGCCGCCACCTGGACTCCATCCCCCTGCCGGGTCAGCGGTAAGTCCCACTGCTGTGTCTCAGGGCAAGGCCTGCCCCATCTGGACTCTGGCTGAGGCCTAGCCCCAGGATCCTGAGGTTTGCAGGTGGCCCCTTCTGTCTGTACACTGTGCTGGGGAGGAGGCTTAGGACAAGATATCGGGGATGCCACAGTCACTCAGCAAATACAAATGGAACTGGGCCCTGGGGCACAGAGGAGTCAGCCACATCCTGCTCCAAGGAGCTAGTTTAAGATCCAGGCAGACAATGAAGCAAAGTGTCAAGTGAAGTGTGCTGCTAAGATAGGGGACCCCAGAGGCAGCTGTGGATCCCGCCAGGGCCAGGAGGCTGGAGCCACTGGGGGAAGTGGCCTCTCTGAGCCTCTTGGAAGAGGTCAGCCTACCATTAGGTGGCTTTCTCTCAGAGCACCAGGGACAGGAGTGGGCACAGAGCTGATCCTTGGGAAGCACTTGTTGCCCTGAGCGGCAGTGTGGGGAGGGTGGGGGAGGAGTACACTGAGCAGCAGGTGAGGCCCGGATGAGGAGCTGGGAAGGAAAGACCTGAGGCTCTAGAGCTGCCTTCACACAGGTGAAAGGGATGGGGAAGCAGGTGTAGATCTGACATGACTGGTCCTGGAGGCCTGAGACAGAAGCAAAGGTGGAGGCACCAGGGCAGCAAATCTGTGATGACCAACTGTCCCGGTTTTCCTGGGACTGTCCTGATTTTGGCTCTGAGATTCCTGTGTGCCTGGAAACTCCTCGGTCCTGGGCAAACTGGGATGGTTGGTCACTCTAATGCAGGTTTGATCTATGGAGGAACTTTGCAGTTTGAGTGCTCAAGGCTCAACCTTAGCCCTTCATTCCTTGCTCAGACATTTTGACGGGGATGTTTCGAGGCAGCAGAATCCAAGTAGCACTTGCAGGGCCGTCAAATCGTTGTTTTGTTCTGTAGTATTTTGCTTTAAATATATTATGGTACCACTACCACCTAATCTCTACTAACTCCTCACCTGAATTGCAGGGGGTTTCAACTCATTTACATCATGCATTTCTATATTGTTTGTTTGATTTTTGAGTATTATTTTATAATCAGAAAAGAGTGGAACCGTTCTAGATGAAGAGGAATCTTAGTCTTTCCATCACCTGTCCTGCCCAGGTAGTAGGTTGGAAACTGTGTATCCAGATGGGCAGCAGCAGCTGTGGCAATAGGGCTTTGGGACACCTCCACAGAACTCATGGGTGTTGGGATGGTCAGACCAGAGGCTGTGCTGGGGGCTGGGGAAGCTGTCATCACAGGGCTGTTTAGGACGGTGGTTAGGAGTTGGGACCCACTCCACCCAAACTTGATTCTTGGTTCTGCTACTTATTAGCTGTGACCTCGGGCTTCAGTTTATTGATCTATGAAATGGAGATATTTATACTTACCTCATCGGGTTGTGATGAGACTTTATAAAGATGTATAAAGATATATAAATCACCTGCCTGAAACAGAAACTGCTCAATCAACGTTAACTTCTTCTTTAAATAAAGAGTAAGTACTGCTCAATCAACGTTAACATCTTTAAATAAAGAGTATGTCCCCGGACTAGAGAATACGGAGCCAAGGTAGGTCACATCCTGGCACTCTTTCAGCCCCAGGGAACCACTGATCTCTCTCTTCCAAGCTCCTCAGAATTTTTAAAGATAAAAGAAAGTTAAATTACATAAAAATGATTTAGGAATCAGATCACTATGCTTGTCGAGTCAGTCAGGACAGGTTTTCTAACTTATATTGTACAGTAAATACCTTGGGAGGAAAACAGCAGACTAATATGGTTCCACAAACACTGCAACCTGCAAAAATGTTTGTTTAGAATGTCTTCAACCTTACAGTTCTGTTAGAGCAGGGCAGGCTGCAGAGAGAAGGTGGTATTTCCTTTCATATAGTCATAGCTTGGCATTGCCAGGGCAGACCTCCCCAGGATATTGGGGGAATCGAATCCTATTAATCCTCTACCACCCTATTGATCGTCTGTGTTCTAGAGGCATGTGCGCGAGCTACATTCACAGCGGAGGCTCATGTGTATTTACAGGACGTCAGAGGGGTCCATTTGTCTGATCTGATGCCACATTATGGGCAGACAATAGCAGCCACCTCTACTTTCCTCTTGCTCCAAGCTGTAGCCTCTCTCGTGGGGAACAGCACCGTAGTTATTGTCTCCAGATAAATAATTAATGCTGGATAATTGACTTTTTGTTGTGTTCCAGTGAGGCTGAATTTCACTCTGGAGTGCCATTGTTCACCTCAATGTACAAAATAAATAAATATGGTCAAGTTGTGTGGGATCATCTCACAGCCTGGGTGAATCCTGTGCGTTAGGCCTTTGGTATTTGAGATCCTTACAGGTAAATAGCATCAAATAGAGCTTTCCTAGGTGCAGGCTCCTGGAAGAGAACAGAGGGCAGGGAGCCACTGAGTCTGAGGCCAGGGGTTGGGATCCTGAGCTGAATTGGTGTGGGCGACAGGAAGGTGTGTGATAGTTCTCTCAACACTGACTGTGTCTGAATCTCCTGGGAGGTCTTCGTATTTAAAAATAATAAAACAGACAAGCCAAAGCACAAAACCCTACTCTTGGAAACTGTAATGCGGGAACTCTAAGTGGTTGAAAGCATATAGGCCTTGGAATCAGACTTGGGCTCAAATCCCAGCTCCGCTTCCTATCAGCTGTGTGACTTTGGCTGCCGCCTAACCTGTCCGAGCACCAGCTTTATTGTCTGTAACAGGGTGTCAGTCGTAAGTGCTTTTAAAGGTCATGTAGGTGCTGGGGTCCAGGAAGGAAGGTCTCTCTAGGCCTCAGGGTGCCAACCCACACGTCACCAGGCCATCCCTGTAACACTAACACACCCCTCCTCCCTCCCTCCCTCCGCAGTGGAAACCCTCGCAAGCTCAGGTTCAAATACTTCCCTGGAGGTTCAGGGACTTATTGGTGGGATTGCAGGGGACAGGGCCTCAGCACTCTGGGTAGCAGGAGACTGGCTGCTGTGTCTCTAGCTGATCTTTGCTTTCTTCTTGCGTCTCTGGGCTCCCCTCTTTGTGTCTGGTACAGTGATTCCCTCCATTGGCTCTGGGCTGGGTGGTAGTGGTGCTGGGACCCAGACATGGTGGTCCGGGTGTTGCCACCTGTCTGCCTGCTCCCAGGGTTGTGCTTTCTACCATCGCAGCGTAGCCCTCATCTTCTGCAGGGATCCTGACAGCCCAGTCCTTTGATTTGACCCTCTCTGTGGAGAGGTTCCTACAGGGTGGGTTAGAGGCCAGTCTGAGGGATGCACACAGGGCCACATCCAGACATGTCCTCCCTCCCTCCCTCCCTCCCTCCTTCCCTTCCTTCCTTCTTCCTTCCTTCCTTCTCTCCTTTCTTCCACTACTTCTCTTACCCACAGATCAAGCTGAGACACTGACATTTTCTCTCTGGTTTCCTGCCAGTGAGGGTGGGAATACTGATGAAAGGACTGGGCTTCACTAACCCCATAACAAAGTTGGCTCACTGTCATCCAGCATTTGCTAAAAGCTGGATGCTTTTACACATAGCAACTCAGTCCTCACGATAGCCCTTGTGTATACTTATTATTATCTCTCTTTTGCTAATGAGGGAGCCATAGTTTAGGTCCTCTGGGAAGCAGCCATTGAGATGGAGTTGAGATTTTAAGATGGTTATTAGGGAGTGCCTTTGGGATCAACACCTGTGGAAGGGAGAGGAAGGAAGCAGGCCTGGGCAGGGGGAGCTGGGGAGCCGTGATGCCTGCTTGATGATGACTCAGCTGACCTCACAGGGACCTTTGGGATCAGAGTCGTTCACTGGCCAGAGTGGCCAGAACCTTCATATCCCACCTTGATCTGTCGTTGGAGTGTGTGGGCAGGCATGACCTCAGGTGAGGTGCCTCTGAGGCAGTATCTGGGGGGGGGTCCGCCAGCTGGGGACAACAAGTCCTCCCCTGAGGGGGAATCTGAGAGGCACATACAACGTCCATCCCATGAGGAAATGAGGCTTGAGGAGTTAAGTCACCTACTTGTCCAGGACAGGCTGACAAGGATCAGAGCAGAGATACATGTTCCCAGATGGTGCTTGAACGTGAGTGCCGGCCAGCATTCTATCCTGGCTGTCTTTTCCACGACGTTCTTGAGGGCATTGCACAAGCAAATCATCCACTCATTCAAGTAGTTGTTTATTTACTAGCCTTCCACATAATTTCTCAAAATATGTATTGAGTGCAGATCACGTGCTTTGTGTGGGACTTGTGTGCTTAAGGACACGATTGTGACCAGATACGGCGTGGTCCCTTCCCTTGTGCAACTCACTAATTTATCTCTTGGCTTGATCAGGCCTGGTTTTGTAGCAAGTATACAACCTGGGGCTTTTATTTGGGGTGTCTCACTGTGAGGGAATCGCTTTCTCACAATGTTTCTGTTCAGCCTGGAATCTGAAACGAGCCAGGGCTGGATGCAGCTGCAGCTAGTGGCAGGCGGCCTCCTGGGTTGCCCCTGGCCTGCTGGCGAGGACCCGCCCAGCTTCCCTGAGCCAGTGGGGCCGTTGCAGCCCAGCCTGTCTCCAAGTAGATAATGGCTTGCATGTGTACACCCTTGGTCTGTGGCTGGTTTTCTGCTGCTGGGTTGCTTTCTGCGCCTGCGGTGAAATGTGCATACTGTAATTGTCAATGGGATAATTGGATATTTGTCTGTTGTTTAAACCAAAACGAAGGCTAATCAAAGCTAGAATCATATTCCCTTCCTTCTCCCATCTCCCAAGAGAAATCCACAGAAACACAGGGCGTGACCTTGTAAAGGCAGAGGGACGATGATTCAATAGATATTTTTAAGAGGAGAGGTTGGATTTAAATTCCCTTATGGTGCCGGGAACTGGGATCATAGAGGTATTCAATGTTGTTGCTGGAAGTTTCCTCAGAGCTCCCTGCATTATAAGATAGGGAAATTGAGGCCCAGAGAGGGAAATGGAGCTGCCAGAATACTCTTGAGGCCCTCTTCTGCCCTTTGGGGAGTCCTGCCTTTCCTGGGCTCTGTTTCTTAAGTTTATTCTCCCTCCTAGCCTCCAGCAAATTCTGGCAGCTCTGTGTCCTAGCCCCAGTGGAATCTTCTCATTAGCAATGATCTGTAATAGATATCAATTTCATTCATTCACCCATTCATTTGAATGAAATTTACTTGAGACTAAGAACTTACTCTGGGCCAGGCCTTGAGTAGTACTATAATGAGTTATGTAAATGTCATCCTTCCTACTCAGTAATAAATGTCCTGAGGGCCAAAGTCGTTTCTGATTCATATTTGTGCTCCTTTGGTTAAAATGCACACAGAATAAACTCAAAAACTGGTTGTTGAATGAATAAATGTTTAATAAATGTTTGAAAAATGACTAACAGCTGAGGAATTTCAGGTGACTGTGAGAAATTTAATTCCATAGCTTGGATTTTGTTCCTTTCTCCAAGACACTCCCCTGTCTGTCTCCAACAAGCTATTCTCATTCTTTATGGTGGAAAAGTGCCGCTTGGAGGGAAAGGATAAGCTAGAGTTTTACCTTGATTAATTTAAATACTGTTTCTGAATGGAAGTCAAAGATTTAACTGGTTGAAGGAATCAGACAGTTGGAGAGACTTTTTTTTTCTTCTAAAGAATAGCGATTTAGGGCTTCCCTGGTGGCGCAGTGGTTGAGAGTCCGCCTGCCGATGTAGGGGACACAGGTTCGTGCCCCGGTCCGGGAAGATCCCACATGCCGCGGAGCGGCTGGGCCCGTGAGCCATGGCCACTGAGCCTGTGCGTCCGGATCCTGTGCTCCGCAACGGGAGAGGCCCCAGCAGTGAGAGGCCCGCGTACCGCAAAAAAAAAAAAAGAATAGCGATTCAGAAATATTTTTAATCTTTGGTTTTAATTCATTGGGAAAAAATGTCACTGCAATTTCATCATTAAATGTCTTACAGGAGAGCACACTGTAGTGGGAGCAGCAACCAGGGACCAGAGGCTGGCCTTCCTTCCATCCTGTCTTCCTTCCTCTCTTCCTTCCTTTCCAGCCCTGGCTCTATGCTAACCTGCTGTGTGTTCTCAGACAATCCTTTTCCCTTTCTGAGCCTCAGTTTCTTAATCTGAGAATGAGGAGGTAGGCAAAAGTTTCCCCAGGGACCCTTTTAGCTCTAACTTCTAGAAGTCTGTGAGTGAGTATTGGATCGTCTTCCCTTTTCTGGACAGAAGTAGCCCACTTCAGTGCCTCAGGGCTATGAAAGAATCTCATTGACCAAAACAAACAGGGTCTTATTCCTTCCAACGAAAGTCGTGAAGAAGTTTAGTGTTGGCCTTGTAGCTGGGATGGAAACTGTAAGACATTTTAGTTTGGGAGCCCCTTCCAGCATTTGAGGGTGTGCCCTGTTCAGGTTTTATGGAAGCCCCGTGGTACAGCCTGGAGAAGTGCTCTTCTCCAGGGGAGGGGATAGTGCACCCTGCTTCGCTAGGTTATAATGTAGATAAATCCATGAAACCTAGCACTCCAACATGCTTCTTGATTTGAAGTTCTTATTTTGGACTGAATTCATTCCACCCCTCTGACTACTCTTAGCAACTTGCCGTCTTCCCAACATGTGGTTCCTCGCCTCCACTGTTCTGCACATGCTGTTTCTTCTGTCTGAAATCCTACCATCTTCCAACTCTGCTTCTTCTTCTGGTGAACTTGAAGGCGTCCTTCCAAGCGCTGGCGTGGGAAGCTTTCTCAGATACCCTAGTTTGAGATGAACATCCTTTCTGTGCTCTCAAAATTCTTTCTCCTTACTTCAAAACGCCATAGGGAGCATACTGAACCATAATTGCTTATTTACAGTCATTCATTTATTCATTCAGTAAATGTTTATTGAGTGCCTATGATGTGCCAGGTGCTGTGCTAGGTGGAGAGATTATGTCTCACTGTAATAGAAGGTCCTGCCCTCTTGGAGATCATATTCTTACCATCTCTCCTTTATAATCCCAACACCTAGCCCAATACCTTGGCCCACTGGGGTACTCGGTAAAGTTTGGAGGCCATTACCAAGTGTTCTTGGCATAGAAATGTATTCTTACAGAAGGCTCTCCACTTCGCACAGCAGGTGGAATAGAATAAGGCAGAGAAATCCAAATTCCAGATTTTGAAGGAATAATTAAAGTTTCATTCTGAGTGAAAAGTAGTTAAAATGAACCAACAAGAATGTAGGCAGAGATTTCCTTAAACTAATGACCCCCAGTGTTTTGGGGAACTCTGGATGCCAGGCCAGCAGGCTTATCTGGCAATGAGGAACTGGTATCAGCAACTGGGGACCAGGACATGTGTCTGCTGAACTGGGAAGAATTGTTCCCTTTGGCATCCGAAGGGTCAGACATAGTTACCTTCCCCCAGTGATGGGCTTTGAAGAATGAGGAGGGCAATCTAAGTGGCAAGAGCCGAGGCAGGGACAGTGAAGCGGGTGGGGAGACCCTTCGCAGCCAGAGTCCTGAGAGGGTCCCTCCGCACTCTGCACGGTCTCCCTGGCTTCCTGTTCTGGCAGTACTTCTGGTGCAAACTCGTCAGAGATCTGTGATGATGGGGCCAGTGGGCCAGGAGTTCTGTCCTGAATTTAAATAACACACACCCTACTCTCTCCCCAAAAGAAATAAGGCAAGAGTTTGAAAAATGACTAGGCATACTGTAGTATACAATCTTTAAATGATCACCATCTTTAAAAAGGCATTGATAATCACATCAGGGAAGTCCAGCATAGGAGAAAGAGCCCCAGCTATGGATTTGAGGGTGTGAATATCAGCTAAATTGCTGAAGACCATTAAAGAACACAGCATTTAGGGAAGACCAAGGTTCTGGTCTCAGACTGCATAGATTCTTGTTTCCACTTATCTACCACGAGACCTTGGCCAGGTCACTTCACCTCCCAAATCTCAGTTATGTGACCCTCATGGGATTGTTTTGAGGGTTAAGTAAGCATTAAGATTGGTTCTAGCATTTAGCACAGTGTCCAGAAAGTAATAAGCACTCAATCAATTTTAACTTTATTATGACTATTAACAATGAGGTCTTAGACAAGTTAAGTAATGCCTCTAAGCCTCAGTTTCTACATCTGTAAAATGGGTTGGTAATCGCCAACCATCAAACCACTGTGAGGGCTGAAGGAGAGAGTTCTTGGTGCCCAGAGGTGCTCTATTGTTTGTAATTCTCCCTGCTTGCTGTGTGGGTAGTTAATTCCTTCTGATTTTAGACATATTTTAGGAAGCCCATTTTTTTCATACTGTAATGCCTTAGTATAAGACTATGCTCCTCCCTTCCCCCACCCCAACTCCACCCTGGATAATTCCAGCTTAAAATAATTTATCCAACCAGTATCCTGGTATGTGAAGATGATTGTGGTTACATCTGGCTTTGTGTTTGGAAGCTGCCAGGCTCCAGAAAACCCAGATTTGGGGGCTTATTCACCTCCTTCCAGATGTCCAGGAAAGCCACCATCAGGGAGCAAGGAGCAGGGTGACTTGGGGAGTAGACATCTACTTCTCTCAGGGGCTCTTCCAGATACTGGACAGGGCTCCTGTGAGCCCCATTCACTGTTTGGGATGCCCTCCCTGCCCCACAGGCAAGGGGGCATCTTCCCAGCATCAGGCTTAGATTCCAGCTCACTGTGGAAATGGAGGAAATCCAACCCTGGTCCTGGCCCCTGGCCCCTCCAGCTCCTTGGCTGGAGACCCTACAGGCTCCTCACTGTGGTGGTTTCCACCGTGAAGGGTGTGTGACTCATTGCCAGTCCATCTGCTTTGACCTCAGTTTTCAATTCCTTCCTTTGTATGAGAGATCAGATCATCTGTACTCGCAATGGAAAGATTTCATGTATAGTGAGATGGCAGCTCCAAGTTCACGGCTGAGGATGGTTGAACCACTGGGAGTTGCGAGGTGGAGGGACAGCGGGCAGGGCCTGCTGCACAGCAAGAGCTGCCCTGTTTAACCAGATTTTTTATGTTGGGGTCAACCAGCAAATGCAGTAGGAAAGGTGGAGCCCTGAGAACCAGAGAGCTAATGACAGAGAACCTGATGAGCTATGCAATTATGGGATGCTCAGCACTGACGCAGTCCAAACCGTAAGGAGCCACAGTCCCCGGGCTCCAAAATTGAGAAGAACATCTCATTATGTGGCGGCACAGTGACGGCGGCTGGGAGTGGACCGGCTTGTGGCAGGGCTGTGCCGGCTTCACCAGGCCTGCTCTCCTCTCTGGGAAGGTGTGGGGCCTCTTTGAGGGACCCTTCTGTAGGGTCTAGACCCCACTTCTGCCGTGACCTCGCGTATCCCACTTGTCATCGTGCAACACCATGAAACCAAGCAAAATGAAAACTAACTCCTACCTGGATGGGTTTCCTGTCTCAGTCAGGGCAGCACCAGTCACACAGACCAGAGGCTGAGGAGGCAGCCTTGCTCCTTTCCCTCCTTCACCCTCGTATCTTCTCATCTCCCTCCCAGACCATTCACTTCTTCCCAGGTCACTGCCTTAGTTCAGCCTTCTGTCCTCTCTCTGCTGTATAACCATCATTTCCCGACAGGTCACCCTCCTGTATGGTATTTAACTCACTCCAGTCCATTTTCTACTGAGTCTCTGCACAGTTGTGTCACCGCCCTGCTCTAAAATGTTTTGAGTGTCTCTAAATTGCCTTCAGGATTAAACCCAAATCCCTAATCATGGTATTCAAGGTCTTTGATCAACTGGTCCCTGTCTCTCTCCTTAGGCCCCTTCCTGGCCACCGCTCATAGGCCCCTGATGCTTGATTCCAGTGAAACTTCTGGTCGTATTACTATTTTTATGTCTCTAGGCAGTTTTGCATTTATGTGGAAGTCCTTCTGTCCTTGTCGTCCTGGCCAACTCCTCTCCTCTAAGAACCAGGGCAAATGTCATTTCCTTTGTGTACATATTCCCAGGCGAAGTCAGGCCCTCTGTCTCCTATGATCCCAGACTCTCCTGCTCACAGCTTCTTGCTGCCAGTGTGGTGTTTAGTTGATGCGAGGAGAGGCTCTGGGCTCTAGAGCATGGGTCTGAGTGATGGTTCCACCACTTACCCACCCTGTGACCTCTCCCAACAGAAGTCTCCTCGTCTGTAAATGGGGGCAATAACAGTCTTCTCTCCCAGGGCTGTGGGGAGGATTAAGGAGTAATATATTGAGAGGGCTTAGAACACTGCCTGGATCATTGCTGGAACTCAACACATCAGCTACTGCTATAACTGTGACCAGATTGGATTCTTGGTGCTTTCTTGCCTGTTCGGGGTCTTGCCTGAGCTGTGTGAGCACTGGGATTTTCTCCTGTTCAGGTTTGTCCTCAGCTTCTAGAACAGGCTGGCGCTGAGAATACACACAGAAAACACCAGGACATCAGGATGCATGTACTGGCTGCAGGACCTGGTGGGACAGGCAGCTGCTTCTGGCCTCTGCATCTGGGGCTCTTTTGAAGCCAAATCCTAAGGATGCCTGGAGTCCGCCCACAACTGGGGATAGAGGACTCTTGGTCAGAGCCTGAGGCTGGGGATAGAGTGAGAGTGTGGTAGAGGAAGGGGGTCCAAGTGCTGGGGGCTGGAGGCTGATGGAGTCTATGGCAACGGTGTAGACCTGCTCTTGGAAACCCTCTAGTGGTTACTTCTGGACTCTCACCTGCCTTTTCCAGAATCCCGCAGAGGTACCAGGATGGCAGCTGACATGGAGGATATGTGAATTCTCCTAAATGTTCCACTTTGGCAAATGAAAATACTCTCCTTGAAGTAAAGAGGAAAGACAAACCTAAACCCTCTTTAGTCTACACATCAGGTCCTGTGTTACAGCCGTGAAACTTGAAGACAAGCAACGACTCAGCTCAGGCATGTGAGAATGCATTTATATCTTTACCTGACAGTATTAAACACGCCATCTGGACAGAGCACGGCCTTTCATAATGCAGTTTAGAGTGGCATTTAAGGACATGGGGTCTAGAGTCTGATGGGCTGGGTTCCGAGCCAAACTTTGCCACTTACAAGCTGGGTGATATCAGAGAGTTCATGTAAGCCTCTCTAAGCTTCAGTTTCCTCATTTGTAAAGATAAGCTGATGATAGTGCCCTGCTCTCAGGGTCACTGTGAGAACTGCATGAAGCCATCTCCTTGGTAGTTGGCACAGGGCTCAGCCTCAATAAATGTTAGCAGTAATGATTATGGAGCTTATCACAATAACCCGATGAGACGGTACGGCGGTACAGGTCATTGTTATTCCCATTTGATAGATTTTTAAACTTAATTCAGTTCCATAAATAGACACTGAGCATTTTCACTGTATCGGGCCCAGTGCGAGGGGAAGGATGCAGGGTAGGCCTGGTAGAGAGAAGCCCTGCCCTGCTTATGGTCTAGCAGATAAACAGGTAGTTAAATAATTGAGACCTGTGTCATGATGGGGGAAAGACAGGGTGCTCCAGACACATGGGACACATGGGACATAAGCTCATCTAGGAGTCAGAGACACCTACTTCAGGAGAGACATTTAGTCCAAGATTCCAAGGATACGTAGGCATCAGCAAGGTGAAGAGGAGATGGGGAGAGAGGGATCAGCATGTGAAAAGGCTGGGAGGCTGGAAGTCTCAGCAGAGGCGCTTGAAAGAACTTGGTGAGGCTGAGACAATGGTTTGGGAATGAGGAGGTCAGGGAACTGAGGCTCAGAGAGGGCAAGCGTCACATGCAAGGGCACACAGCTATTAAGAGGTGCAAGTGGGATGAGGCCAGAGTGATGGATCCGCATCAGGTGTTCTTACTGTGAGTAGCATCACGCCGGCTCTCATATGTATACTGACAATGCACGTACACACATGTATCCTTTTTAGAGTTTCAAAAGTAAGTTTTTCCTGAGTTAAGGGAAGGCCAGGGAGTACTAATTGTGTCTTCAAAATGCCAGAGTTTGATAAAGTTAATAAGAGGGGTTGCTCCTGAGTCATCAGAGAGGAGGCAGCTGTGAAATGTGTGCATGAAATTGGCTCCCTGGACTGGAAACAGTCACCTAGAGCCAAATTCATGTTCCCTGTCCTGAAACAGAAACGACAGCACACTCATGCGTGCTGGAAAGTCTGGGGAGGTAGTGAAGGCACAGGCTCTGGAGGCAGGCTGACCTGGATTGAGATCTAGACCCAGTCATTGATGACCTGCAGGGAGCTTTCTGAGCCTCACTTTTTCCTGTAAGACGGGGGATAATCAATAGCATTGTGTAACTGCGAGACAGATACTGTATGGGCAAGCGCTTGATATGTGTCTGGCATGCAGAAGGTACTCAAAAAATATTTCCTTTATAGCATGCTTGGAACTATGCTAGATTTTTAAAATATTGATTTGTTAGAGACTCCAAATCTCTTCCCTACCTTCAAGTCCTTCTATAGATTGCTGGAAGCCAAAACCTGGAGACATGGACAGGACAAAGTGACTATGATGCCAGTATCCATATCCCCTTCATAAATTACTCGCAGGTATTAGCTTCGAGGTGTATTCGTGGGCCAGCACTCCTGGGAATATCTGAAAAGCAGGATCAACTCTCTTACCGTGTTATACAGGACCGTTCAATTAACCGAAAATGTTATGGAACACATATGTCAAAAGGGCTAGGATGAATAATGAAAATGGGGATTTCTGGGGAGTGATCTGAAAACTCTTTCCAGTGCTGCAGCTTGGAGCAGAGGGTCACTGCAGGGAACACGGAGAGACAGAGGCCATCCCCAGCACAATAGGTGATGCAGGAAACATCGTGCAGATTCATCGAAGGAGAGATTACTTCCTTCCTGGTTCTGGCATTGCATGCATGGGTCAGCCACAAGTTAGGGGCAAGGCTGCTGTGAGCTGTCCAACACCATATGCTGGGGAAGGCTCCACCCTTAAAATGTGAGCTAGGAGTGGTTAGGGACAGAGATGGAGAATTGTCTGCCCCTTTCACAAAAGCCTCAACACGAAAAAGGCCTGTAATGCAGCTCAACGTGGCTCAGGAGCAGGGCAATGAAAACACTGGAAGATTTGAACGTGATCAGAGAAGCAACATTTCCTTTGGTCTCAGCTGGCTGGGTTTCACCAGTTCACCAGTGCCTTAGTGAAGAGAGGTGGGAAGTTAATTTCCTAACCATACTGTAAATTATTTACAGCTTGTTGCATAAATAATTATGCTTACATTAACTGTTCAATAAACAGTTTATAGTTCACCGCATAGCAGAGGTTAAGTCAGTCTAAATTCATTATGTGTGGTTTTTATAAAGCCCTTAGTGAGAGAGCCTTCCAGGTTGGGTTGTAGAACGGCGTAGGGGCCAGGTGGACCCAGCTGATGACAAGGCTCCTCGGATGTCTCGGGAGGAATCCTGCTGTTTACTCAGAGCGAAACCCCAGAGGGCTTGCAGTGGCTTTCAGGGCCCTCTAGGATCTAGCCTGAGTCCCTTCTCACTCCTACTGATCTTTCCCTTGCTCCACTCCATTCTGGCCGCGCTTACCTCTGTACTGTTTCTCCAGCGCCCAGGCTTACTCCCACAGGAGGCCTTTGCACCATCTTTTCCCTCTGCCCCGAAAGCACCCGTACATCAGCATGGTTGGTTTTCTCTGAAGCATTCCCTCTCAGCTTACCTTCTCAATGAGTCCTACCCTGACCCACTATTTGAAGTGGCTCTTCCCTCCCTGCCTCTCACATGAACAGTCTTGTCCCCACTTATTCTAACTCTTCTTTTGAATGGAAATTATCTGGTTTTAACATACTAGGCACTGTTAAATCGATTACGTTTATTACTATTGTCTGTTTTCCCTGCTGTAATGTACCTTTCATGGGGCAGGGCTGTTTGTTGGCTGTGTTCACTCTGTATCCCAAGCAGCTGGAACAGTTCCCGGCACAAAGTAGGCACTAAGGAAATACTGACTGAATGAATATTCAGAGTGGAATGTGTGAGGGTATGTGGGTCACACACTCTGCGTGCAGTCTGGGAGGGCCTGGAAGTTTGGGGAATGAAGTTCGATGGGAGGGCAGTCCAGTGAGAGGGATGGGCCTTCTTCAAAAGAAGAGACAGTCGTCCCATCAGACTCAACAAGTCTCAAGCCGAACCCGCCTTCCTGTTTTCTGAACTGGTTTCTCCTGTCCATTCATCTGCTTGAGTCAAAAATTTGGGTCACATCTTTGACTAGTCCCTGTTGTTCATCTTGCATCTGAATTGGTATTCAAGTCCTATCGATTTTATCTTAATTATTCTTGAGTGATTGTCTTCCAACACCACTGCTGCCACACAAATCAGGACTCCTCATCTTATTCTTGAACGTCATTTGGTTAAATATAATATCCTTGGTTTCTTTTCATATCGAATATTTTAAATATGTTACTGTACTTTTTTTCTGGTATAAAGGATTGCTCTAAGAAAGTTATCAGAGCATAATTTCCTGTCCCTTATAAATAACGTGCACTTTTTTTTTTTTTTTTTTTTGCGGTACGCGGGCCTCCCACCGCCGTGGCCTCTCCTGTTGCGGAGCACAGGCTCCGGACGCGCAGGCTCAGCGGCCACGGCTCACGGGCCCAGCCGCCCCGCGGCACGCGGGACCCTCCCAGACCGGGGCACAAACCCGTGCCCCCTGCACCGGCAGGCCGACTCCCAACCACTGCGCCACCAGGGAAGCCCTCTTTTTTTCTTTTAAAAGTCCAATAATCTTACTAGAATACACCTTGTATGCTTGTTTCCATATAGGTAGTATAGTCGGTATATATCATTTTTCTTAAAAATTTAAACTCATTTGATAATGGTTGTTGAAATATTGAAACAGTAATTTATAGTTTCCTTCTGTTTTTGAGTACATTCTCTTGGCGTTATCTCATCGTAGCAATATTATTCTGCTCTTTATTCTCTTTCTAAAATAACTATGCATGGGATGATACTTTAATAATTTTTTTCTGCTCATTTGTATGTGAAATTAGTTTCCATAAACTTTTAGAGGGAAGTAGGGCTCAGGAAATCTGTTCTAACTTCATAGAGCTCCGTCTTCTTTTGCTTTTGTGTAGGGTTCAAAATATAGTGATCTGCTTTCTAAGGTTCCTAGCTCTGTTCTGCCCCTCACATTGGTCTGAACTCTCTTCCTTCTGTCTCTATTATCTCTGTCCTTCTCAATTTCGATTTTACTCCCAAAAGTTTCTTCTTAAGGTGGTGTTTTGTTGTAGAAGAGATTCCTGTTGGGTCAGTTTTGAGAGTTCAGAGTACGTGCCTTGCACTCACCTCATTGGAGAGGCAAACCCCTTCTAATTTCAGTTATTATTCTCAAATCGTCACACTGTGCTTTCCAGTAAATACCCAGTGGCTACGTTGGGGTTCTCCTTTCCCATGTTCTCCAGATGCCGCCTTATTCTTTCCTTCTTCTTCCTCTCATACAGATGATACCGAGCAGTCTTGTACCTGCAGGTGGTTTGCCCCCCCCCCCCCGCCCCACGCTTGTATTTTGAGGTTTGTAGGAATGCTTTATCATCTAGCTTTGCTGTAAATATTATCCATGGGGTTTGGGCCTTGTTATCTAGTTGCTCTGTCAGTTTTTATATGGGAAATTGGAGTGATTGATAAACTATGCTGCCACTACTGTCATCTTTCCAGAATTCTTCCTTATTTCTCTCACGTTTAAGTAACTAAGTTCTGATGTTACCAGCTGCTTTAATTCAAATCACTCCAGAAATAACGAACACATGCAATATTGCCTATCAGGCATTATTCTAAGCAAATATTTACAAACGTTTGTATACATATGTATGTGTGTGAATATATATATTCATATATTCACTTCATTTAATAATCACAAAAAGCCTAGGAGTTAGGTACTATTATCATTCCCTTTTGCCATTGAGGAAGAGGAAACTGAAATACAAAGAGGCTTTCCCAAAGTTGTAGTTAGCAAGTGGCAGACTAGGATTTAATCCAGGCAATCTAGCTCCAGAGTTCATGCCCTGAGGGGAGCACTGGTACCCAACAGAAGCCACATGATGCCCAGAAGACCCAGTGTCATGCCTGGCTCTGATGCCGGCACAGTGGTACCTAGAAGATACAGCAGTAAGAGAAGAAGCAGCGACTATGACAGTCAGAGATGTCTAGTAGAGATCAGACAGCATGATATTACCCAGAAGGAAAGGCAGCCATGCTGGGTGGACCTGGCAGGACCTGGCAACTAGAATTATACCTAGTGTAAGGCTGCTAAAGGAAGAAGAGATGACAGAATTATCCAATGCTGCCTTGTGGTTGACTGAACCAGTCTTTTTTTTGGGGGGGGGGAATATATATATGAGACGAACTCTAGGAACTCCTGGAAATACTTGACACTCTGGTACATCATGTTAGGATGAGAATGAGGTTGGGCTATATTTGTTTATGTCTGTTTATCTCTTAGACAGTGTGAGCTTCCTAAGGGCAAGGGTCACCAGCACAAAGCCTGGCACATGATCAGCATCTGTAGTGTTTTACTGAATTGACCAGGTATTGTTTTAAACCTTATCAAACTGGTTGAGAATATTTTATGTTACAGGCATCATGTGGGGACAGGCCCTTCCTATGGGAACGCAGACCTCCCTTCAGCTACTTCTCCAAGGCTTAGCTATATATCTCCACACCTCACTGGAAAACCATTTGCCTGAAATTTCTGAGAATTGGCATAATGGTTGCTAAAGGTCCAAGCTCTACCCAACCAGAGCATGGCTTGGTGGAATATAGGAATGTTTGAACAATGCCTTTTACAAAGGTCTCTCTGATTCTGCTGACACCTGCTTTAAGTATTTCTATTTAAAACAAAAAAAGTTTATCATCATGTCTTTTGTGGTATCTAGTTACTTACCCAACCTCAAATTTTAACCACAGGGAAAAAAGTATCGCAATGAGCTGACCTATGCTTTTTCTGACATCCAAGCCAAAGACAGAGTCCACGTCTTCTGAAGTAGAGCCCCAGAAGAGAGGAAGGGGTGAGTTCAGGGATTCCAATCCATGTGCCAGGTCAGGGCGCTCATGCTCATCTTGCATGACACTCTGCTAGTTCTGGAAATATTTTCATCTGGCATGGCAAGGCTCACAGTCCGTTTCCCAGGTGGTCTCTGGTTTACTTGATTCAATTAAGTATATAATGACACCTGCTATATGTCAGGCCCTGTGCTGAGTGCTGGTGATGCTGAGATAGATCAGACAGTGCCTGCCTTTGAGAAGATCTCAAAGTCTGGTGGACGAGAGAGACAGGTGGAGAAACCATTTAGTACGGCCGCACATAGTCTATGAAATCAGGCTGCCTACATGGAGTTCTGGCTCTCTTAAGTCATGTAGGTCTTCTGCACCTCTGTATTCTCATCCGTAAAGTGGAGACAATAAGAGTGTTCACTTAATCAGGTTACTGTGAGAATAAAATACTACATGATAATTGTAGAGTCCTGGGGGCCAATAAACATTAGTTGTTATTACTGGTGGATTTTGTCTATTTTCCCTTTCCCTGTGACTTCAGAGCTGCTTTTCATCAATCCTCTATTACTTATTTTTTTGTGTTTTTTTTTTGCGGTACGCGGGCCCCTCAGTGCTGTGGCCTCTCCCGTTGCGGAGCACAGGCTCCGGACACGCAGGCTCAGTGGCCATGGCTCACGGGCCCAGCCGCTCCGTGGCATGTGGGATCTTCCTGGACCAGGGCACGAACCCGTGTCCCCTGCATCGGCAGGTGGACTCTCAACCACTGAGCCATCAGGGAAGCCCTACTTATTTGTTTTTTAGCTAAACACAATTATATTATTATCCCGATGGTTTAGTTGTAACTAGGGCAGATTGGGTACAAAGCAAGCTGGGCAAAGTCAGGCTTCATAGGTATATACATGCCTTGAGCATCAGCCCATTTTGCCCTCCACCTGCCGGTGGGCCAGAACCTCCGACGTCCTCTCTTCCCTGGTCAGAGCTGGCCTTGGACCTAAGTGGGATGAGCCACTGAGCGGGGTCAGGAGGAGGCAGGGGCCCATGGGCTTTACTACTCTGCTCATTTATTCTCTGTATGTTTGGTTGCTGCTGGGGGAGAAAGAGGAGGTATCTGTTTAAACAATCTCTGGAAATAGAAGTTATTTTAAGCTCATTCTTAAAAGAAAACCAGATTCTGCTTTCCCCACAGGCGCCCCTTGTCTGTCCTCATCTCTGAGGCTGTCACCCTGGAAGGCAGCTCCTGGAACTGCACGGCCGGGAGTGGGTTTGGCCTGAAAGCAGCAATTACATCTCTGGGGCCTGTGATCCTGGTCCTCCCGCTACCCAGAGCTTTAGGCAGAGCCAGGGCTCATAGCTTTCCTTCATCTTCCTGTTGCTGATAAGCAGCCCCTGAAGTTCTTTCTTGGGAAAATGGCCCTGCATATCTCCCTGTGTTAAGGCATCTTATCTTGCTCTCTGTTCTTCTTCAGGTAGAATAGGAAGCAGTGAAGCATGGCAGTTAAGAGTAGACTCTGGAACCAGAGAGACTAGGGTTTCAATCTCAGTGCTACTGCTTTTTCCCGGGGTGATTTTACTTCTCTGCATCTCAGTTTCCTCATCTGTACAATGGGAATGATAATAAGACCCAACTCAGATAGTTGTCCTGAGGAGTAGATCACATAGTTCATGTAAAGCACTTAGCATAGTGCTCAGCACATGGAATGTGCTCACTAAATTCTAGCCTCTATTATAATGATTAGAGGTGCTAAAGTGTTGCTATGGGGAAAGGCAGCAAAGAGGATGAACAGTTTTGAGCATCTCCTTTGTGCTATGCACTGTCCTAGGCCCTTTACGTTCACCATTTAATTTAATCCTTCCATCAACTCACTGTGGAAGGTTCTGTCATTATCTCTGTTTTACAGGTGAAGAAATTGAAGCTCAGAGAGGTTAAGAAACTTACTCAAAAGACGAATGTATGTTGTGAGAGTCAGGATACTGGTTATTCTGGTTGGGGAGTGTCCAGAAGGGGGTGCAAGGGAGGCTTCTGGGATGCTGCTAATATTCTATTTCTTTATCTGGTTCCTGGATACAAGGGTGTGTTGACCTTATGAAAATTCATGGAACTGCAGCTTGATATTATGATTTGTTCACTTTTATATACATATGTTAGTTCAATAAAAATATCAGAAAAAGGAAGAAAAAAAAAAGGCAACAGCAGTGGCAGCCTGCCTTCAATTACACAGATGACGAACAGCAGAGCCAGCTCTTTCTACCCCTGCGTGCAGACGTGCAAGCCTTGTTGGCCTGGACCTGCGGAAGCTCCTCTTACGCTCAAGGCCTTTACCTGATAAGCGGTTCTGTCCTGAGGAAGCTCTGGTTCCAGGCCTGTTCAGGCAATTAATGAGGGAGCGGCATCTTCCTGAGCCAGTCTGAGGGGCTGAACGCCAGAGGGAGGCCTCCCTGAGGTAGCTAAGCATAGAAGGCACAAGTCCAAGAGGCTGGCCTGGGATTCAGCCCTTGCTGGGCTCTAGGGCGGCTGATGGGGTCGACTGAAGGCAAAGCCAGCTAGGCTTCCACTGTTTCTTCCCCCTAGAGGACAACTTCCATCCCCTAGCCCAACTGCGGACCCTCTGTCCTTCCGCTTCAGGCTCCTTAGCCTTAACCCTCTGTCCTTAGCTTCAGGCTCCTTAGCCCCTAGCCCAACTGCGGACCCTCTGTCCTTCCGCTTCAGGCTCCTTCCCTCCCGTCCACTGGAGCTTTGATGCTCCAAGGCAGAGGTCCCCAAGCCCTGGGCTGTGGACCAGTACTGGTCTGAGGCCTGTTAGGAACCGGGCCGCAGAGCAGCAGGTGAGCGGCGAGAGAGTGAAACTTCATCTGCCGCTCGCCATCGCTCGCATTACCGCCCGAACCAGACCCCACACACCGACCCCCGCCACCGGTCCCTAGAGCAATTGTCTTCCACAGAACTGGTCCCTGGTGCCCAAAAGCTTGGGGACCGCTGCTCTAAGTCTTCTTTCTGCAGGCTCACGACACAAAGTCAGAGAGACAGACTGTCTCAGCCCATGCTTCTGGTTGGGGAAGAAGCAAGTGATGTGAGATTCTTTCTGGCGAGTTGGGGTAGAAAACACTCAGGCTTGTCTTCTGGACTCCACCTCCCTGCCGAACCTCATCTTTTTAAAAGAAATTAAAAAAAAATTTTTAAGTAGTTTTGGATTTACAGAAAGTTGCCAAGATAGTGCACGGTGTTTCTATATACCCCATACCCAGTTCCTCTGATTAGTGTCTAATAGCAGGTTGGTACATTGGCCACAACTAAGGAAGCAGCATTGGTGCTTTACTATTAACTAATTTCCAGACTTTATTCGGATTTCACTAGTTTTTCCACGAATGTCTTCTTTTGTTTCAGGATTCCATCCAGGACATCCTGTTACATGTCGTCATCGTCACGTCTCCTTAGTCTCCTCTGGCCTGTGACAGTTTCTCGGTCACCCCTTGCTTTTGATGACCCTGACCGTTTTGATGAGTCCTGGTCAGGTCTTTTGTACAACGTCCCTTGGTTTGGGTCCCCAGTGTTTTTCCTATGATGAGACTGAGTTATGGGTTTCAGGGAAAATGCTGCAGCGGTGAAGTGTCTTCATCACGTAGTATCAGGGGTACATGCTATCAACGTGGCGTATCAGCAGTGAGATTCACTTTGATCTCTTGGTTAAGGTGGTATTTGCCAGGTTTCTCCACTGCAAAGCTACTTCTTTTCTCCACTTAATAGACTCTTGCCTTTGGAATTGAGTGATTAAGTGCAGTCCATGCTCAAGCCCCACCCCACCCCATCCGTTTTTAATCATCGAGTTTCTCTGGCACAAAACCAGTAAACACACAAACTCATCTGAGTATTTACGCAGGTAGAGATACACAAACTCTCACCCAGACGCCCAGACACTGGCGCACAGACAATATAGACAGACACCCGAATGAGTTCATATCCACAAATACGGACACGCATGGGCACAAATGCACAAACATTGGGGAAATCAATAGTTTCGTCATTCCATTTCTCTTACCAGCAGAGTGATAAATCAGCTAGGATTTTAATCAACACAGCTTCTAAAATCCCACTTTCTTTCTAATTTTTAAAGATCTTAAAGAGCAAGAACTGAGTAATGCCTGCGTGTGAGTTGGGGGTGAAGGCGGGTGATGAAAATATGAGTTTGGAATCTAATCAGGCCTCCTGGGATGGGCTTACACCAGAGGCATGTGGTGGCTCTGACTCCCTTTTTCTCTCTACCTGGTTCTTCCACGGCCCTTTCCCACCCAGGCCAGAAGTAAGGGGGTGTGAGTAACTCCCCCATGAGGACCCCAGAGCTCTTCCACAGGGAGACATGCTAAGAGCCCACCCCAGCACCACGGGTTCCCTTTGTGCTGGGTGCTGGCTCCAGCTGCTGTGATTTAGGTAGGAGTCTTTCAACTCCACTGGTCTCTACCCCTGTTGCCCTGCCTGCCACCCTTGGATAGCTTCTTGTGGCTTTCAGCATAAATGCCCAACCCCTACTCTGGCTTCAAAGTTTTTCAAGATCAGGGCTTTCCCCCTTCTCCAGATCTGCCCTTCACAGCAGCCTCTTTTCCAGAATATATAATTCTAGCCCAACTAACCTACTCATTGTCCTGTTGTCTGCCGCACCCTGGAGGATTCTCCCACTGTCTTCGTGTGTCCGAACCCTACCCAGCTCTAATGCCTCTTTCTACATGAACCGTCCCCTGATCTCCAACTGAAAGGAGTAGCTCCCTTCTTTGAATTCCTAGAAAATCTTTTCTCTAAGGGATGGCACCGACTCAACTCTGCTTAGTTATTTGTGAATGTGTGCTTTAGAAAAGTTTCCTTTGGTTGCAAGCAATGGAAGTTAACTCTTGGCCTTATTTCCCAGTCCCCAAATGATGCTGGAGTTCCTGGTGGAACAACGGAATTTGCCGTCACGAACGTGACCTGCGTCCAAAAACTCCAGTCTGTGTAACTCTTGGTTCTAAGCTTCTCAGTTTGGGGAGAGGGAATTGGATTCATGCAGCTTGGTTCAGGAGCCCACCCATGGATTAACCACCAGCTATGGCCAAGGGTGTCTTCACACAGCGCAGACATCTCCCCTGGGGGACCACTCTGTGTTTGGGAGGAGGGGCCTTCCCCAAAGAGGAGAGAAACGCTGAAGTCTAGGTTGCCCCAAGAGGCAGCTAATAGAACTCGTCTTTGCTACTGATGGCAGAAGGAGGGAGAATGATGGGAAGACAAAAACAACAGATGTCCACAGCAAAGTGTTTATGGAGAGAATGAGTCAGTGAGTGAGTGACTAGTTCATTTGTTGCCCCCTAAAAGCCCCTAGGTCAGTTTGCCTCCCTGTTCTGTATCTCTAGAACATGAGGGTCATAGACTTTTCCATCCTCTATATCACCTTTCCAATCATGTTGTCGTGAATGAAAAACGTTGCCTGCCATGTCAGTAAACAAAGGATGTTGCAGCCATCAAGCCACTATAGCCGCCCGCAAAGGTGAGCCCCGAGGGAACTCAGGATGGAGAAAAACGGGCTGCCCGCAGTCAAGCCCTCAGCCTCTGCAGCCACCCTGAGGGGACGCAGGATGGGAAAGCACAGGATACTGGCCCTAGATAGCTAAGGTACATATCAAAGGAATGATTTCAGTGAGCCCAGACTCTTGCATCTTCCCATACACAGTAAAGTGCTAAATTCATTAACCTGAGATGTCTGGTTATCTTTATTTAACAGTAATGTTGTGATGTTCTGACTATTTGGTCTTTGTTGCAAAAACTCCTCTATATCCTGGTTCCTCCTTTACCTTTTTGGAGCAGTCTCTCAGAGCTGTCCTGAGAGGCTGCCTCCCAGACTGGAAGTCCTCAGTTTTGTCCGCCAAATAAAACATAATTCTCAATTTTTAGGTTGTGCATTCTTTTTAGTTGACATTGTTCGTGGGGCACTCCCTGGGGAGGTGGAATGGTGGAGGCATGTGGAGTCTTCTGCAGAGGTATGGCAGTAAATGCCTGCCGCTCTTTCAGATGTGTAGCTGGTATATGTCAGGCGCTGGTAATAAACCAGACACGAGGGATGTCCCTCACAGGACTTGGAGAGTTCAGACAAACATACAAATTGCAATAGAATGTTATTAGTGCTCCAATGGAGGATGCACAGAGAGGTGGGGGTCCTGGGGGGCAGCTGATAAGCTCTGACTGAGGCTCTTCAGAGAAAGTAACACGAGAGCCGGGTATTGCAGGGTTAATAGGAGCTTGCCAGGTAGAGAAGAAGGAAAGGGAATTCTGATCTGAGAGGAATTGTCTGTGCAAGGCCATGGGGGAGACTGTAAAAGAGAGCCACGCTTGAGAAACAGGAAGGTTGAGAGTGCCTGGAGTGTAGTGTGTCTATGGTGAGGGTGCTAAGATATGAGGGAAGGTGGAAAAGGGAGATGTGTGGGAAGGGAGGCTGGGGCCAGATCTTGGACACTCCCCATCTAAGCCTCAGGAATTTTAACTTATGGGGGAGTGGTCAGTGGGGGCACACTGAGGACTCACGCAGGGGAGTAACAAGATATATGTATAGAAAGTTCTCCTGCATTGTTCGGGGAATGGGATGCGTTGCTGCCTTGGAGAGCCAATATGGCAGCATCTATAGAATTTCACTCCTACTCCTGGGGGTCTAGGGCATAGAATGAAGATACTGGTTATATAAGGGCATATGTGTTTATAGTGGTCAAGAACTGGAAAAGTGAGTTCCCAGCAGTGGGAAAATGGTTTAATAAATTGTGGTATATCCACAAAGTGATTTTTCATCTATCTATCCATCTATCTATCATCTATTCAAATTCTTTACAAAATATAATAGCTATTTTTCATGAAGGGAGAGGGAGAAAGAAAGGATGTTGGTAAGCTTTTATTTTTAACAATTTAAAAAGCTATAAGAAACCACATGCACAATTTGCATAAACAGTATAAGCTTTGTGGTTAAAAATTACATTTAAAAACCTCATAGACAAACAGCTGCATTGTTCAGAAAGTCCTACTCCTCATTAAATAACAGTAAATATGAAGGCGTGATTTTAACCATGATAATTGGAGCATTCCGCTATCATTTCAGTCCTACTTGGTACCTTGGCCCTACTTACCTGGCCTCATCAATGCCTTCTGGGTGCTGGCTGTATTGACTCAGAATAAAAGCCAAATCCTCACCTTGTCCCACACAGCTCCATAGGGTCTGCTCACCTCCGCCCTCCACTGCTTTCACCTCAAGTCCTCCATCCCACTCTCTGCCAGGTTAACTCTTGTCTTTCTCACACATCTCAAGGACACTTATGCCTCAGGGCCTTTGCACTTGCTGTTCTCTCTCTCTGAAACAATTTCCCCCCAGATATCTACATTGCTCACTCCCTCGTGTCCTTCATGTCTTGGCTCAAAAGTCCCTTCCTCAGTGAGCCTTCTCTGAACCACTTATTTTACATTGCAATGCCTACTCCCCCTTTCACCCCCACAACTCTCTATCCTTTTTTCCTGTTCTTTTCCTTCAGAGCACTGACCACCTCCAACGTATTGTATGCATTGCTTATTTATTCTGGAAATTACTTTGGAAGTTGACTGTCCTCTCACTTGTTTGTAACCTTTACAAGGGAAATGACTTTTATCTACTTGCTTGCTCTTATAGCCCAGCTTAGAACAGTACTTGGTACATAGTAGGCACTGAATACTGTTTTGTGGAATGAGTGAATGACTAGTGGCAGGTGGAGAATGGCTGGAGGCGGGTAAGATTAGCAACAGAAAGACTAGTTGGAACACTGTTACAAGCCAAGGCAAAGGGACTTGAGCCCAGCCTTAAAGGTTAAGTGTGTATGTCTTCTTCTGTCATAATCTTCAAATGATGTTGAAATCTATTGTTTTTTAACTTCTCATTACTATGTCTTGATTCTTTAGGCAGATCAAAAGCTCCCTGAGAGGGGAGGTGTGGCATGTTGATCTCCACTTTTCCCACAGTGTCTGGCACTTATGTGATATTAAATATAATTCATTCAAGCAACGTTCAAAGCTTTGTTAATGATCTGATATTACTATTATTTGATTAAGTGAATTTTAGAGTGAATTTTATTTGACAAAGATCTTAAGATCTAATGGATATTCTCATGCTGTTGTACTAAATAGAGTTAATTTTGTTCCATTACAAAATTAGTATATATGCTTATGAAAGTAAATTTGGAAATTAGAGAAAGGTTGAAAACAAATGAAAAATCTTTTCGTTTCACCACCCATAAAAAACCACTAGCATTTTAATATTTCTTTTAAATATTTTTTCTAGAGATAGCTTTTAAACATAGTTATAATAATTGTGCTTACATTTCTGCATACTGCTTTGCATACTGTGGGTTTATTTTATTAGTGCACACATTTTTCTTTGCTATAAACTTTTGGAAAGCATTATTTTAAATAAATGCACATTATATAACCATGTAGCTGTACCATAGCTTACTTGACATAGCTAAAATTTGATATTTAAGCTATTTCTATTTTCCTCTTATTGTAAAGATAATCTGCTACTCTGTCAGATTTCATTGCCTGATTTGTTTGGTCATCTGCCCTCAAAACATCTTGCTATCTGTAAGATGGACATAATGAGAAATAAGAGGATTAAGGTAAGTGAATGCAAGAAACAGTGATGAGCATATAGTAGGTGTTTAGTAAACACCAGATGGCTTGGAATTGAAACCTTTGGAAATTGTGGAGTGTTAATAGCCTTCATGACGCTGTTCCCCGGCTGCAGGCTGCACCTGATGCAGGTGGATTCGGTCCAGCGCTGGATGGAGGACCTGAAGCTCATGACGGAGTGTGAGTGCATGTGTGTCCTGCAGGCAAAGCCCATCAGCCTGGAGGAGGATGCACAGGGCGACCTCATCCTGGCAGGTGGTTCTGGCCCCGGAGACCCCCTGCAGCTGCTGCTCAAGCGGGGCTGGGTCATCAGCACTGAGCTGCGTAGGATTGGGCAGAAGCTGGCCCAGGACCGCTGGGCGCGTGTCCACAGCATGAGCGTGCGACTGACCTGCCACGCCCGCTCCATGGTCAGCGAGTACAGCGCTGTTAGCAGGAGCTCCTCGCAGGAGATGGGCCAGGTGGGTTGCCTGGCATGGGCGTGGGTGGGCACTCGGAATGGGGTTGCCTTTTAGAAGAGTGGGTCTGAATTGTGTAGAGTCCTAACTCTTCTTGTCTCAGGGACCTCTCTCCACTTCCAATGAAGCAGGGAAGACAGTAAGGACCTTTACTGAGTATCTGCTCTGTTCTAGGAATTGTGCTAGATGTTTTGACATACACCTCATTTACCTTGAACAACCTCTGAGGCCAACATAACCACTGAGAGACACCGTGCAATGGTTAAATACACCCTCTTTAATGCCTGCCTGCTCAAGTGTCAGCTCTGTCTGCTGTGTGACCTTGCCAAGTTACTTAACTTCTCTGTGCCCCAGTTCCATCATCCTAATGAGTATAATAATAGCATTTATTTCATAGATGTGTTGTGAGGGCTGAGTCCTAATTAAATTAAATTAATTAAAAATATTAGCTAGTGTTGTTGTCCTCACTTTGTAGATGAGGAAACAGAAATTCAGAAAGCCTAAGTAACTTGCCCAAAGTTATGCAGTGAATGGTATAAGCCGGATTCAACCTAAGGCTGTGTAATTCCAAAGCCCATGGTTTTGAATCTCCTCCAAGTCCAAAGCAAACCACTGAAAATCCCCCTTTATTTCTCTTTCTTCTGGCATCTCTTTGCACCTTAGTGCTCTACCCTTTTCCTTGCTCCACTTTGCAGACAGTAAACTTCTATTCATTCTTTAAAACCCAGCTCAAATGCCCCTTCCTCTCTGAAGCTTCCCAGATCCCCCAGCATAACTAATTGCTCAGTTTTCTTTTTTTGAGCCCCCAAAGCAACTGATGATGATCTCTTTTGCCATCCATACCACACTGTGTTATAGTTTATGTGCCTGTTTTACAAATTGGCTGATTTGATTCTTCATCTTTATGCCCCAGAGGGTCCAGCTCAGCAGTTGGTCCTCGACCAGTGCTCACTGAATTGAATAAAATTGATCTATTTTTCTGCAGATTGAAAAGCTGCTAATGGAGAAGTGCTCAGAGCTGTCAGCGGTCACTGAGAGGTAAATCTGGCCTCTGGGTGAATCTAGACAGGGTCTGCCAGCCGGTCCTCAGGCAGGGAAAGGGGCTGGCATCTTCTCCCACAGGGACAGTGGGAGTGGGGAGGCCTGGTGGTGGTCTGGGAGTTTCCTTTTGCTGACTTTTATCAGCAACCTTAAAAGACTCCCTTGGGATTTTCTGCTCGCTTTTCAGGCCTGGGAGAATGTAAAAGGCAGAGGAGAGGCCTGGGCATAGGAAGAAAGAGGATTCTTGAGGGTTGGTAACAAGGAAAGAGTTTACCCCAGCTTTGGGAAGCCCCTTGATCTCCAAAGTCAAGACAAGGTGAAAGCAGACACACCTTTACACTCACATACACATTGACGAGGATTTCACAGACATGCACAGATATATAAACATACACTCACACGATCACAGAAATACACTCACAATCTCTTCTCCGTATCTCACATACATAAACACACATACGTCTACACTCAGAAACGTACACACACTCAACCTTGTCTGTATGCACACCTGGGTGCGTGTTGACACCCTCCCTCACCCCTTCCAGCCCCCAGGCCCTAGAAGAAAAGCCTGGAACTTGACATTCCTAGGACTGCCATGGAGTCTTTGGCCTTCCGTTGTGAAACATTCTCAGGTCATAGGGCTGGATTTGACCTTGGTCTTCCTGTGTGAGTGGAAAATCCCCAAAGGCTCCTGTCTGCACGCTTTAGGTAGCTATTTCTTAAAGGGTCACAGGCATTGCCATATACCTTTAGAGTGAGCAAGGCATACCTGGCACACCAGCAGCCCTCCTCTATGACTCCCGTCCACCATCCCTAGACCCTGGCTGCAATGATGGCAGGTTCTCCCAGGGAGAAGCCCAGAGGTATGGATTTGACTGCTTTCTGATGGCCTTTCTTCCTGGCAACATGGACTGTTAGCTCCTATTGCAGGCCAGCACTTCTTTGAACACTAGGAAGCCAGGGGACAAGCCAGCCTTGGAATATTCCATCTCTGACTCCCCAGGAGCTGATGTCATTTTCCCAGGCCACTTACATCGCCACCAGGCCTGTTGCAGGCCCGGATCTGTCCCCTAAAATGGCTCTGGGCTGAGTGCCTGCCCCTTACAGTGGCCCACCCAGGGTTTCTTTCTCCAGGTGCCTCCAGGTTGAGAATGAGCACATCCTGAAGTCGATGAAGGCCTGTGTGAGTGAGACCCTGAGCACGCTGGGCCAGCACTTTGGCCAGCTGCTGGAGCTGGCCCTGACCCGGGAGGTGCAGGTCAGTGTGGACTGGGCAGTGGAGGTGGGCAGAGGGACTGGGCCCGGCTCGGGGAAGCTCTAAAGTGGGCTTTCTTGGGGGACATCCTCCTCAGACCACCAAAGCGAACTCCAACACCTGAGAGACAGGACTGTCAGAGCTGAACGGAGCCTTCCTGACCATCTAGCCCAATTCTGCATTTTCAAGATGTGAAAACTAGAGCCCAGAGAGGGCAGATACTGACCTAAGGTCACACAACAAGGCAGCGGCAGGGCCCAGCGTCTCCCAGTTGCACTTTCAGTGTTGCTACCACCACCTTAAATCTTCTCTGTTGAGTTATTGTTCACAGTGCACACAATAGATCCTTATATTCCTGAAAGACTTAGGGCACCTGCTGGGAACAAGTCAATTCTGGATATCGTGGCAGTAGAGAAGAATCTAGGAAGGTCAGCTAGTCTAGCCCCTGCCTCTAGGGAAGATGGTACTTGATTTCAGAAAGAACGAGGGCTTTGGAACCTGACAGATCTACTTTCAAACTGTGGTTTATCATGGGACCTTGGTCAAATTCCTTAATCCATAGCCTCATTTTCCCCATATATAAAGTGAAGACCTTCCCTAGAAGAGAAGTGAGAGGACTAAGCAAACAACGTATGAAAAGTGCTTAGCACTTTTGGATTAAATACATATTATTTCCTTCTCTTGCCTTTTCCTATTTTTAAAAGCCTCCCAGAAAAGCTGATTCCATATGGTTTGCATTAGGAAAGGTATTTGCATGTTATTTATAGTTACAGAAATATTGTGTTACATATTTGCCATTCTTTTCCCACCACCAAATAAGAGCTTTCCACAAATAACAAATCCCTTCCCATATCGGCCTCTCTCCAAACTTGGCCTTTCTACCTATCCCAGAGTTTCCTTTCTCTCTTCCCAATGTGTCTGGCTCGTCCTGCACACAGCACAGGCCCTTCTGACCTGGTTCACTTGCTGGTCAGGGTAGCTGGCCCCGTGCAGCCTCACCCTCCCAACCCAGAAGGGTCTGCGGAGTTCACTCTCCCTGCCCCGAGAGTCTGGGACGAGGGAAGGGAAGGGCCAGGGCTGGGGCCCTGGAGCTGGCACGATGAGCAAATGTTGACAGTCACGTGTACCGGCAGGTGGTGGTTCAAGCTAAGGCCAGTGTCCCAAATGGAAGTCTAGAGGGACCCAGTGGAACATGGGGCCGAAGTGGGTGAAGAAATTGAAGGAGTGATGAGCGAGGGTATTGAAGTTAGCGGTGGGGAGGAGAGGGGCCTGGAGGAAGTTTTGAGCAGGAGCTCAGGTGCCCGCTGATGCTTTTTATGCCATTTTGGTGCCCTCTTGCCTGGCAGTACCAGGTTCATTAAAAGGGCTTAAAAGAGTTCTGTTGGATTGTAAATGGAAGCCAGCTGGGGTTGGAAGTGGTCCTTAGCTCTTTCCACCAGGGGCAAAGGGTAGCTTGTCTTTGATGCCCCAGGTCACAGATTCCTGGGAAAAGCTCCTTGGGCTGTCAGGAGCCTACTTGGGCTTTGTGGACTATGTACCTGATTTCCTGGGGCACTGCGTCCATTCTGCTTTTTCCTCATCCTGACCTTGTCTGGTGTGGAATTCCTGACCCGGTGCTTCTACTTCCCTGGCTAAATCCTGCCCCATTTCCAGTCTGGCCACCTGCCTCATTGATGCTCAGCTTGGGAGCTGTTGGATCAGCTGCTTTTCTCTTAGAATTGAGTCCCCCATTGGTCTCCCTCTCCTGGTGGGGGAAGCAGCGTCTGTCCTCCATTCCTCTGCATATTTGTTAGTTTCTTGACAACCCCCCTTCCCTCCCACATACCCAGTGGTGTCCTCTAAGCCCTCCTTTGGGCTGAGCTTGCTGTGCTCTTAATATTTCTTGGCTGACCTTTAGCATCCTTTTACATTAGAAAGTTTCCATACAAAACAGTGGTGACATAAAGAGATACACTGGCTGAAGGCAGGGTAATCTGTTCAGTGTTGTGAGCATGTGTTTCCTAAACAGGTAACTCAAATCCTGTTCTCTAGTATATTAGTAATTATACAAGGATCCTACACTTGGGGTATCTTGACATAAATGAAATTAAGCTTATTTTTTTGCATCAGCATTTCTCTTATGATGTGTTACTGTGTGTTGCAAGTCTTCTAAAAGGTCCTCACACATTCATAGTATTTCTTGTCTGACCTATAGTTTCCATAAACAGGGATTTTCTTTCTTTTGTCCATGAATATATATCTAGTGACTAGAACAGTACCTGGCATACAGCAGGCATCTAATAAAGATTTATTAATGAATGAATGTTAAGCAGTGTGTTCCAAACTTACCTAGTCACAGATCTTTTTTATTCTTAAAACACCCATTTATTCTGGGATGCTGGTGTTTCAGGAAATGCAATTTGGGAAATGCCTTTTTTGCACTAGGGAGCCATGTAGGCTTTTGAGCAGAGGAACAGTACTCTTTCCATCCGCCCTCCATGCCCACCACAAAAACACAACACATGGTGGAATGGTGCTTACAAGAAGGGCAGTGATAATATAGCACTACTCTGCACTGGTCTGCTCCATCCTGGAATGTTATGTCCAGCTCCAGACCCCAGATGTGTTATTGAGACAATGATTGTGCTCAGAGGAGCTTCCTAGGAGGACGGGGAAGGGCCGAAGATTAAGGTATGTGGGGAATAGCTGGAGGAGCAGGGATGTTTAAGAATGGAAACTCTGCTACCTCCAAAGGGAAGAAGGACCTTGGGCCAGTGAAGTGAATCTATAGGACATTCCATGGAAAAAGGGGTTGGCAAAGCAATAGGGCTGCCCTGCAGTAGAAGGGGCTGCCTTAGGAACTCCCCATCACTGAGGTGGGAAAGTCATGCCTGGGAGGATATCGGCAGTAGATGGAGGTTGGACTGAGTGACTTGCAAAGTTTCTTCCAATCTTGATAGTGTGTAATTCTATGAATATGGGGTAGTGGATTGAGCATGGCATTTGGAGGCATATCAGGGTTCAAACCCTGAACGAGCTACTTACTGCATCTACAAACTTGGGTAAGTTACTTAATGTCCTGTTTCCTCACCTCTACCTTGGGTTGTTGTTAGCATTAACTAAGACAACACAGGAGTCACTGGCACTCTTCTGATTGCATCAGTGGCTTTATTCACTACAGACCTGAGCTACCTTAAGAGAGGCTGACAACAAGCTTTGCTAAAAAGAGCCTCCTAATCCGCTAATCACTAATTGTTTATTGAGATAATTTAACTACTTGGTGGGCTTGGAAAGTTAAGGCTTAACTGTTAGGAGCCACCAATGGGAAATTAATGAACATTAAGGATTAAACTTTCTCGGATTAAAGGATTAGCCATGTGGGAGGTAAGAGAAAAAAGCTTGATTTAGAAAAGATGATTTACTTGAAGACGACTTCTAGGGGATTCTCTATTGAATAAATCAACTCTCACCTGTACCTCTGAATCCTCGATTCCGCTTCATGTGGATAGACTGTATATGCATTCATCCTTTCATGCCATCAATCAATGTTTATTTTCATTTAAAATATCACCTTTATTCTAATAAAACTGGTTAGGGACTGTATCTCTGGCTGTGTGGCTGAAGTGAACTTGTTAAAACTTCATCTCACCCCTAAACTTCCCCTTCCTGTCCCAGACAGAGCTGGTCAACCTCAGGTCTCACCTGGGGCACAAGCACCTATCTGGTGACAGAGGTCAGACCAGAGGGACACGTCCTAAGAGGCAAGAGGCAGCCGCTAAGCTAAACATACTCAGTTCCTTCTTCCAAACTCACTAACTCATCCTTGCCCTCTCGGCAAGGTGACATGGAAGGGTGGGGACTGAGGCCAGCAGAGGTGGTGTGGCTGAAATCTCTCCCTGGTGGAACAGAAGGAGTGGGGACCAAGTATTACCCCTCAGTGTTCACAGTTCTTGTCCTATTATCTTACTGGCCCCATCTATCTGGCTGTGGTCAGGCAGGAGTGTGGCTGGGCCCTTTGGAGGAGGAGGTCACCTGCCTGTGAGGCAGACTTTTCACACCTTCAGGAAGCCATCCCCCCAAATAACAAAGTCTACTCCTTTGTGGATCCTTCTGGAATCCCAGTGGGCAAATTAGACTTTGCTCCCAGAAGGCTTGGAAATGACTTAAAATATTACATTCATTAAATTGACTCTAAAGAGATTTTGTAACTAAAGCTCAAAATTTGCTTTCCTGTTCTTTTTCTCATTCTCAGATTTTGCTCAGCTATGTTGTCCAGTATAGGTAATCAGAGGCTGCAATGGGATTAAACAGTAAGATAAAGATAATCCAAACATACTTGCCAGGATGAGAAATATAAAGATGTTCAAAATGTTAAAATGGTCTTCTATCTCATTTTAAAGTTCCCTGGGAGAAAATAAAGCAAAAGAAAGAAAGAAAGAAAGAAAACCCAAATCTGAATCCCTCTACTCTTAGGAATAATTCAAAGCCCTCGATCCTTAGGTTAATAGAATTCTCTTTAATTTTCTTATTCTCCTCTTAGCCAGGAGGGTCTCATCCCAGTGTGTGTGTGTGGAGTCATGTTTCTTTGGGCAGCTACAGCCCAGGTTGTCTCTCCAGCAATGGGAGGGATTTTTTCAGGGCTTTTCAATTTGTACTGGTCTTTCCCCACGATACTTGAAAGGGTCCAAAGAGTTAGTACCTTGGATACACAATATTATCACAGCACTACTGCTGCACTCACAGAGAGTTAAAACAGGCCAATCTTCAATCCTTAGGGCAGGAATTCCAGTCAACATGTCTTCCTAAGACTCTGTCTTTAGGGTTGCTGAAGACCTTAACAGACACTCATCTGCAGTTGAGAGAAAGAGGGTGGGTGACAGATACTGTCTTGGTTGCATCTGCAACAGGATTTCAGTTTATTTCAGTTGTCCACAGTCCACAAGGATTTGTGAACATACATTCACGAGGGGAAAGCATCCACCACAGGTTAATTGTGGTACGATGCTTACCATATATGGGAGAAAAATGTCTCCTTTTTCATAGAAGGGCACGTGATACGTTTATCTTCTTCCTGCAAAGTCAGGCATTTGTAATTCCTTCACAAGGACTTGTTTGATTTGCACTCTTTGCCATCCAGCATTTTCAACATTTCTTAATTTCAAGAGTCCCTCCAAACTTTGCATTTCTGCCACCCCAGGCTACACTGATTTCGGCTGCTTGAAGTGACTTGGGCCAGTGGTCTACTGCTTCAGATGCATTGCATTCTCTGGGTTCCCAAAGATTTCCTAGGAGAAATGCAAGCACATATACTTTTAAGGAAATCAATTTCCAGATCTTCAGTTTTCATTTGTTTTCTTTCCTAGAAACAATCCTCCTAATAATACACACTTTTTACTAGCCCTTCTATTATTTTCCAAAAGAAAGGCATATTCCTCACCCATCCCAAATCTTATAGTGCATTGCCCCTTTTTGCAAAAACCTTGGAGTGCAAATGGGGAGATAAAACAAAAAAGAAGCCTACATTCATGAACCATAAACCTTTAGGCCTCCATGTATTTCCATGTTTTTAATATTTCTGTTGAGAAAAGCATTAGAAATTGTGTATTTTGTCCAGTGTGCAGATTTTCTGAATCTAGAAATGTGGTTGAATGGTAGTGTGTGTGTGTTTGTGTGTGTGTGTGTATGTGTGTATTGGAGGGTTGGTTGTGAAAGTTTCCAATTTATCTTATCCCTTCTATTTCCATTTATTCTCAAATCGTGCATACATCTTGAGGGACATTCTCCTTAGACAAAGCAAAGAGAGCACAGGTAGGACAAATCAAACACTCAAAATGGCTTTTGGGGGGCACTATTTTTTTTCTTTTTTTTTTTTTGCGGTACGCGGGCCTCTCACTGTTGTGGCCTCTCCCGCTGCGGAGCACAGGCTCTGGACGCGCAGGCTCAGTGGCCATGGCTCACGGGCTCAGCCGCTCCGTGGCATGCGGGATCTTCCCGGACCGGGGCACGAACCCGTGTCCCCTGCATCGGCAGGCGGACGCTCAACCACTGCGCCACCAGGGAAGCCCTGGGGGGCACTTTTTAAATGCAAGCAATTCCTTTCAGCTGTATCTTATGCTCAACTCTAAGTGATGTCTAAAGGTTAATGATGATGATTCTCTTAAATGTAACGAATATTTTTGAGAAAGACCACATTTTTCAAGATATACTGGGTAAAATTCACAGATACGAGTTTTGCATGATTTTTCTTTTCAGATTTGATGCACATTATTTAAGGCAGCAGTTAAAGACTATTTTGTCAAAACATTTTATGAAATATTTACACTAATTTCTACTTTCTGTTAGCAAAAGATATAGTTAATTGCTGGCAGCTGGACTAATTAGATTTAAGTATAAATACTTTTCTCCTTTAAATACATAGAGAAGTTCGATCATAAGAGCTGCAAAAGGACTTCCCTGGTGGCGCAGTGGTTAAGAATCCACCTGTCAATGTAGGGGACATGGGTTCGATCACTGGTCCGGGAAGATCCCACATGCCGTGGAGCAACTAAGCCCATGCGCCACAACTACTGAAGCCTGCGTGCCTAGAGCCTGTGTTCCAAATAAGAGAAGCCACCGCAATGAGAAGCCCGCGCACCGCAGTGAAGAGTAGCCCCCACTCGCCGCAGCTAGAGAAAGCCTGCGCACAGCAACGAAGACCAAACGCAGCCAAACATAAATAAATAAACTAATTAATTTTAAAAAATGGTCCACATCAAAAAAAAAACCTCAAAAAAAAAAGAGCTACAAAAAACAGTCGAATGATTTCAGATATTTTTATTCTCAGACCTTATTTAATTATTTCCTGAAATAAACACCAAAGTTCAATACATATACACATCTATTTACTGAAGGAATGCAGTGATTTTTATCCTATTTCCAGATTTATAATTACTTTACAATGTTAGCTATATATTACTTTGCATTATGAAAAGTTTAATAAATTGTTTTATCTTGGCTTTAGAATATACACAAGTAAATCAAATTTTATTTTAAGTCTATATTATTTTAATATTGACAGTTTTTAGCATTTCTCCTTACAGAATGATTTCCAAAATTATTTGTCAGCATTTTTTAGCATTTCTTGGAATACATATTAAAATTTTTTTAATTAAAAATGAAGTCAGGTCTGTATTGAGAAAAAGCTAAGTTGACTTGGCTGATTGGTTTGGCTTAAAGAATAGTCTTTGCCAATTAGGTTATAGGGTGGGTATTTTTCATAAATTAAATAAGCAAAAGCTGTAGCTTCAAGTTTTTTATTTGAAACACACAAAAATATTTTATTAAAATAGTATTGTTAATGAAATTAATAATATTTTGATTTTCTTAATCCTTTCTGAATAATTTGGATAATCCAAGGTGCTCTAAGTGAAAGAGTAGTGGGTATAATTAAGAGCTACTTAATATGTCTTGGTAAAGTACTTCTGGAATTCTTCCCAGAAATTGAGACAAGTGAATGAATGACTCTAATGATTGGGTGACAAATGTTTTGCAAGTCAAATGGTTTCCAGTTCTTTGCTTCTACCAATTTATAGGTGTTATCAGCTGGCAGATCATTAAAAATAGTGTTTGATGATAGATCACTGTATGATTACATAGCTCAGAATGTGCTCAAAGGGTGAGCAACTTGGCTATACATACTCTTCCCATTCCTCTCTTCACGGGATTTATGGGAACAAGATTTTTCAGGATTTACATCTAAAAATATAGCATTAAGCCAATATTCAATCATGGGTAAATGAATTAGAAAACCTACAAAGTTTACAAAGCCTCATTCATCTCATTAGGAGATATATTTATGATAAAATTTTAATTTTATGATTTATAATTATTTATCAAAATGTATCATCTATGTTGTATTGACCAATTGTACTGATGATAATTTTAATACTAATTCAAGCAAGGAGAGATGATTTTTAAACACTTAGAGCCTTATAGTCACAGGAATTAAAAGAAAATTTCAAATTTCAGTGATAAGCATGATTAAGTGTGATCAGTAAAATACTTTGAAACTTAAATGTACTACATTAAGATAAAATTCTGAGGGAGAATGGGGATGGGAATGTAAGTTTAAAGATGAAAAGAAAAGATGCAAAATGTTCAAATGTTAAAGAGATTGTTCATGTAATTTTAAATGGATGATGACGGTATCAAGTTGTTTTGGTATTTAGATTTCATGGGATACATCTAAAAGAGTGATGTAATCATTTTATTTTAGTCAATATTTATAGTCTGCTGGAAATTACATCCTTTCCAACTTTGTTCTTTAAACTTATGATGCAAAATTTTACCTGTCAAATTAAAAATGTGCAAGGGGTCATATATTTTAAAAAATTCTTTTAGGGTTAAATGAGAAAAAAAATTGACATAGGATACACAGGCGCTCTAGTTCTATAATATGGCTGCTGTCTCTGCCTCTCGCTGAGGATTGCTTAGGCCTTGAGACCCTGTCTTCTAGGAAGGGTTTTCTTTTTTCTTTTTTTTTTTTTGTGGTATGAGGGCCTCTCACTGTTGTGGCCTCTCGCGTTGCGGAGCACAGGCTCTGGACGTGCAGGCCCAGCGGCCATGGCTCCCGGGCCCCGCCGCTCTGCGGCATGTGGGATCTTCCCAGACCGGGGCACGAACCCGTGTCCCCTGCATCGGCAGGCAGACTCTCCACCACTGCACCACCAGGGAAGCCCCAGGGTTTTCTTGTTATGCTCCTGAAGTCTGTTGCCTTATGCACCTACTGAGAACCCGTCCCTCGGCCATGTGCTTCTCAGAACACCGTCTTCCCATACCTTTTGACTATTTTAGTCTTGAATAACATTTTTCTGCTATATCTTTTTTTTTTTTATTCCAGTAATGAATTATGTCTCCCTGTTAATCTCCCACTCCCTTCAGGGAGACTCAGCTGAGTTTCTCACCTTTTGCCCTGCTTCTCACGTGGGTCTCTTTTCTTATCTAACTCACAGAATGAGCACTATTTACTCATCTGAGCAGCATTCGCACTTTGACTCCTCTTTCCTTTCTGACACATTCTTTTGTTTTCCAAAAGTAATCTTTTAGATTTTAGGATTTTCCTTATTGGGAGAAATAAAATCAGTTAAGGTCTGGATCTGCCCTAAACCTTTAGTTCTAAGTGATCTTATCCATTTTTGCCTCTCTAAATTGGATATTCCCACCCAGGAGATATTTTCCCATCAGACCAGTAGCTAATCCAAGCCTGGATTCAGTTGTTATTTTGTCTGTCTCCTCTTTATTATGTCTAGTCTTTCTGAGCCTTTCTCCAAGTCCTAATTCATGCATTTCTCCAAAATGTTCTCTTGGGACACAGGCGATACTATATCCTTATGTTAAAACCTTTTCACTTGAAATTTATCTAGTAATCCTTTGAATATTTCATGCTGATCTCTGTAATTTTGTCCTGTATCTAGAACTCTATTAACACAACAGACAACTCTAACAACAATTTTTAATATTATATCTCACAATGTTAAGGGTAGAGAATTTCAGTAGGGCTTGGTTGAGTAATTCTTCTGCTCCCTGTGGCATCAGCAGAGGTCACTTGGAGGTATTCAGCTGGCAGATGGTTTAGAGAGTCTTAGAAAGCTTCCTCACATGTACGGTGCTTTGGAGGGGATGGCTGGAAAGCTGGTCTCAGCTGAGAGTAATTGATCAGGGGTCCTACACATGGCACACGGCATCTCCAGCATGACAGTCTCAGAGTTATCAAACTTCTTATCTGGTAGCTTAGGACTCTGAAAAGAATGCTCCAAGAAGCCTGAGTGGCAGCTTCAAGGTTTCTTATGACCTAGCCTTGGAAGTCCTGAAACGTTACTTCTACCGAGTGCTGGCTTCTGTTCATCAAGGAAGTCACTGAGGCCAGCCCAGATTCAAAAGGGGGGGAATTAGAACCCACCTCTCTATGGGAGGAGCAGTGAAGAATCTGTGGCCATCTTTAATCAACCCATGTATATGTAATCCCTTTGCATGGCTGGGCTGCCCTAACTATATCTAACTGTGGAGTCTCTGTCTGAAGCTTTAGAAAGAGGCTTCACAGTATTTTCTTGCCTCCTTCTGAGGAACTTATTCCAGGCTGATGTTTGAGAGTTTACCCCTGCTGATAAATTTCACTGGGCTGCAGTCACTCTTTCTGATGGAGAAACAAAAATATATCCCCCTTTTCAAATTCTTTATTTCGAGTAGTTAGATTGTGTGCATCTCCTTAACCACCCCCCCCCCCTTTTTTTAAATCCCTTTCTCCTCTTCTTCAAGATCCTATATTTTTTTGTTTCGTATCTGCCTGGTCTGTCATAAAAAAATTCTGTCATTCAGTTTAATCAGTCTATCTTCCTTCATTTTGTTTCCATTCTTTCACCACTCTTCTCATGATAGAGGGTGAAGCATAGTTTTGAAAATTCACCAATTCCTCCTCGGTTACCTGAAAAAACTTGATTTTAGAGACTGTGTTCATTTGAAACTAACACCAAGATAGGATTTGATAAGAAACATCTATGAAGGATAGAGGGAAGGAAGCAGGAGAAGCAGTGGAAAACCATGTTGCAGGGCTGATAACTGAGAGAGAAAAGGGGGAGGAAGACTTGAGTAGGAAGAGACGGAATTTTCAAGCCAAAGTCACCTGTGAGAGGAGGCCCCTGCCTGCAGTCATGGACTCACAGCAGTGCCCCTGCTGTGCTAAGTCACAGCTGGGAGTAGCTCAGGGGAAGTGTGGCCTCGGTAGGAACATGGTGGTGGATCTAGGTGGGGCTTTCTAGGTCAGCTCTGCCCCCTGCAGCAGAAGCTCTGGCTGCCACAGGGCAGAACATAGTAGATGCTAACGGAAGCCCGGGTGGAGAACTGTGCTCCAGTTTGGTGAGAGCTGCTCATGAGGCTGGATTTCCTCCTTGTTTTGAGACTTCCATCTCCACTAGCCCCTGGGAGGTCCTGCCGGCACTGAGGGACATGGATTCACTGACTTTGGTAAATAGGGAGTCAGATTCACAGGGGTTAAGGTCTAACTCCACCACGTACCATATGTGTAACCTTGGGCAGATTTCTGTGTCTGTTTTCTCAACTCGGAAGGAAATCTTGAACAAACTTTTGAGAGCCCTTCTAGCTCTGACGCCTTCCAGCTCTGACGCATTGTGATACTTAGAGCCTTGATGATTTCCGTGGAGCCTTTGATCTCTTCTCTTTCCAAATTTATCCTTGTGAAAAGGATGTTTACAACTTTTCATTGTCAGAGAGCTGACTCACTGAGACAAATCTGAAGTGTAATTATGGTATATGTGAGTATAGACGTTAACAAGAAATTATCCTCAGACATAAATGGTCTAATAGCAGAAAATGATTGCAAAAGACAGTGGGTTTGAATAGTTTAACATAATGCTAATTTGCTTCAAGTAAAAACACTGATCAGGAACATTAGGTAATTATCATTTAAGTACAGGACCCCAGGATATGAAATCTGCATTTTCATGTTAGCACTGATATCACTTATATAACTGCTTACAGCAAAGATAGGGAATGATTCTAAGTACATTCATTATACAGATTTGCAGTGACAAATCTTGGTTATTAATTTTACCTTTTGTTAAATATCTTACAAGCGGCATCTATCCAATCAGGAAATAATTTTTATATTTAATGTAGTTTGATTAATTACACACAATCTTAGACTGCTATATGTAGAAGATTGGCATATTGCTATGTGTGAAGAATTCTGAGTTTGAATAAAGAAGAAAAATGGAAGAGCTATTTACCTGGAGACTCAAACCCCTTTAATTTAAATCATTTTACAAATGGGGAAACTGAGGCCTAGGGGGCTTATCTCAATTGCCCAAGATCTCAAGATAAAAACTGTTAAGAATTTTATTTTGCTTCCATGTGCCAGATACCTTTAGAAGTTCTTTATATATATTAGCAACTTTAAAAGATGGGTACAACAACCATAAGAGATAGACACTGTGATTTCTGCCGTCTTACAGATGAGGAAACTAAGGTGCAGAAGGGCTGAGTTACTTGCTCTAGGGAGCTTAGAAGTGGCAGAGCCAGAATTTGAACCCAGGCAGTTTAGCTCTGGAGTCCATACTTTTAACCATATACATACTTGCTCATCAATGTAGTGTGTTAAAAAAGGCAGGCTGGCACTGGAACTGAGATCTCCTAGTTTCCTTGTGTCTTTTCCATAACACCAGTATGAATTTGAAACAAATCCCTTTTCATCTTTTAAAATAAACACGGCAACTGAAATTGCACAAGTGTCTTCCCAGAGGTCCTACTTTCTCGCACGAGGCCCCCAAAGGCAAGTCTCCCCAGTCTCCATCTCCACAACCTCCCAGGAGAAACTCAAGCAATGAACATTAATTAGCAGGTAGGAGTCATCTCTAATTGATGAATCACAACCTTCAAAACAAATGACTGATTATGAAGTGGTTTCAAGTTCCGTGAAAAGCTTTCTCCCAGAAATAAGCTAAACTCTTCTAGGAATAATCTTCATGTCCCATTTGTTGATGAATTTTCCATTTGCTCTTCTTCCTGAGCCTCCCAGGGTGCTGTGCTTGGTCATTCCCGGCCCTCTTACCACCAGCCTTAGATCCTTCAGCTGTCATTAGTGGCATTCCTCACTGAGCTACCCAGTCTTTGACAGGATACCAGGTTGCTGTGTTGGCCTGGCTGTCCACCTAAGGCAAATGTCCTCTGAGCAGGAAGATACTACAGAGTAGAATGTTTCTCTTGACTCATCTCCTGAACCCATCACCCAGCGGGACTTTGCCCTTAGCTAACGGCCATCCAAAATGAGCAAATTCTTTGGTCATATCTGTAGCAACTCATTGGTTTTCAACTTGATGGTTTGTTTATTTCACCGATGGTTTCTGTTCTCATCAGGAGCCAGTAGAATAGCAAAAAGTGCTTGCTGAGCCCGTCAGTGATGAGCTGAGCCCATCAGTGATGAGAGTTGATTTTCTGATTGACTAGAGTGGGGCGCATTGGTTGTCCATGCCCCAGGGGTATGAAATTATCCCATATTTCTGAAATGTAGCTCAGACCTCATCCTGATTCATGTCTTTCCCTAAGTTAGAAACTCATCACCCCCATCATGGGGTAGTGGAGATGGGGCAGGATTACCGATTTCAGGACACTCTTGGGTATTCCATTAAGGAAGGTGAGCAGAAGGTAGATGAGTGAGTAACCATCAGACTTTGCTCTCTTTTCTTAGGCACTGGTGAGAAAAATCGATGCCTCGGACAATATCTACACCACAGAATCCACCACAGGGAACCTGTTCAGCCTGACCCAAGAGGGGGCTCCCTTGTGCCGCATCATAGCGAAGGTGAGCTTCATGGATGGGGGCCAAGGTGATGGGCCTGGGGAGAGTGTGAGGAAGCTAGTTTGGTGGGGACAGCTGGCTTAGGAAGCCTGTCCTGGCTCTAGCATTTGCTTGTTATGTAACCTTGGAAGAGTTACCTCCCCTCTCTGGGCCTTGGTGTCTCCATCTTTAATAGTGGCTAACTCCTCGATTTCATTTCCCACTTGAGACAAGAAGATGGTGCCCCTGGAGCCTCTATCATCTTTCTTCACGAGGTGTCTGTTATAAATATCAACCCTCCTCCCTCATCTTCACATATCCCACCAAACCCAAACCCAACATACCTTCCACCTTAGGTTCTTGGCTGGATCTTAAAAATGCCTGCTGTCACTGCACTATGACATGAAGGAAAGACAAAATTGAGGGCGGTGGTTTTCATTAATTACATGGGAGTTGTAATTCATTAACTTCGTGGTCAATTTGCCCCTGCACTCATTCTAAGTGTTGGATCCAAACACTTAGAACAAATACAGGCAATTGGTAGCTCCCTAGGGGGCTTGCTAAGGCCTTCTGTTTTATTTTTGCCTCTTTTTTTTTTTTAAACTTGAGAAATGACATTACCATTGGGGATAGAATAATGATCTAACTGGAATCAAAGTTACATCCTTCAATAGACTTAAGATGTCAGTCACAAGAAGATGCTCCAGCTCTGTGGTTCCCAGTCCTAACCCTGCAGCACAATCCCTCAGGGAGTTTTTGGAAAACACAACATAAATGGTTTGTCGCCCTCCAAGATTTACCGAGGTCCTGGGGTAAGACCTGGGAATCCACATTTTAATAAGCTCTACAGGGGATTCTGAGGCATGGCCACTCTCAGACTCACTGATCTAAGCCTTTAAGGAGATCTGGAACAGGAGGGTAAATGCTTGTCAACTCTGGTCAAGGGAGAAGTAAATTGTGTGCAACAGCAATAGCTAACGTTTAAGGGCGCTCTCCACTGTGCTTAATGCCTTGCAAACGTTATTTCTTTTAAATCATAAAATCATCCAAACAAGTAGTTATCATGTTTTTCCCATCTATAGTTGAGGAAGTGGTTTGAGAGGCTGACTCAAGGTCACACGACTGATAAAGAGTGGAGTCAGAATTAGAACCCAAGTCTCTTTAATTCAGAGTTCATGATCCTAAAGCCCACAGTGGTGACTTCTGGTTCAATCCTTGGCCCTTCAGCTTCTTGGGCCAAAGTGTGACTCAAAAGTTCTCAACCCTGTAGGCATATTAGCATCACTAGGGAGCTTTAAAAGTCTCCACTAGTGGGCTTCCCTGGTGATGCAGTGGTTGAGAGTCCGCCTGCTGATGCAGGGGACACGGGTTCGTGCCCTGGTCCGGGAAGATGTCACATGCCGCGGAGCAGCTGGGTCCGTGAGCCATGGCCACTGAGCCTGTGTGTCCGGAGCCTGTGCTCCGCAAAAAAAAAAAAATCTCCACTAGTAAGTGGCCAAGGTGAATTTGAACCTGGCTGTTTGACAGCAAAGGCTATGCTCTTGTTTGCTGTCCTGAACTGCCTCTCAGCAGCCCGGCTCCCTCCTCTTCCTCCTGTCTGCCTTCTCCTCATCCCCATCCTCCCTTGCCTTCCTCCCCTCTCCACAATCTTTATTATCTACTGCATCCTTTCTATATGTCAAACACTGCACTAAGCTTTCCCTTCATCATCTCATCTGATCCTCCGGATAATCTAATGATGTGTTATAATTATAATTCCCATTTTTAAGAATAGGGAACAGAGGCTCAGAGAGAAGTTCATGCACATTAAATGCAGATGGGATTTTAACTAGATCTGCTGACTCCAGAATTTTAATATCAACCTTCTTCTGTCTCCAGTCCTTGGGGGAGAGTAGACGGAGGGTTGATGCAGAGAGATGATTCCATGATGACTCCCATCTTCCCAGTCTGGAAGATGCAGAGACTAGGTCCTCCAGCAAAATCGATGTTTGGGTTTCCAGTCCTGACAGTGACAAAGGGGCTGGGAGTTCCTGGTATGCCCTGCACAGCATCCTCACCTCCGATGCTCAGGAAATATGCCCAATATGGTAACAGATGTGGGGCAGCTTCCCCCAGTGGCCTTCCTCATTCACCTCCTTGGAGCCCGGTGTGGTCTGTCCTTGGGTCCTTCATCCATCTGAGCTACCCCCATGAGATGATTTGGGCAACCTGTCTGAGGTCTATCCTCTCATCCCCTTGGGTTCCTCTGATGGCCAAGAAATAAACCCAGTCCTCCCTATGACAGTGGTGGCAAATAATCCCATTCCTTCCTGAGTGCAGAGCACTGAAAACTCCCCTGTACGTTGTTGAAATTACCCCTTCCTCACCACTTCAGCTCCTCTATTATCCTCCTCCCACCACTAGCCTACACACCCCTCAAGTGGCCTCCTCCAGCTTTATGACAGCTTACCCTGAGCCTGTCTGAATAATGCATACCATTATACAGCTGGGCTCCGAGCCCAGAGCTTTCTATAAAATTAAACAACCTCCAGCCAACAGTGCGAATCCACAAGCTCAGGCAGCTCCTGGTCCCACTCTAAGCTGAGTGCTTCTTTTTGGTCCTCAATGGGGGCTTCACATTCCATCTCACTTTCTATCTCCTCTCCCTCCCACATATTCCAGCCCTTGGGACACCTTTCATGAGGGTATGAGACACCCTTCTAACCAGGATGCCTTCTGTGACCTGATCCCAACCTGGCTGTCCAGGTCCACCCACCCTCACTGGGTGCTCGGCCCTTTCACAACATTAACTCACTGCTCCTTCAACAGCTGAGTCATGTAGCTGTCTCGACCCCATTGTTAACCAAAGATTGCCAGCAGCAGAGCCAGGATTTGATCCAGAATCCCCTCAGTCTGGGTTCAGGATTCCCCCTTCTTCTCCTAGTAGCTAAAAATGCTAAGAAGACCATTTTTCACAGGCTTGGGAAAGGATGTAATGAGAATGCAGAGGCTTAAATATAGTTATGCTAGACTTGGCGTCTCCTGAGCCAAAGGAAGGCTGCCACACTGATCCTGGCTCTCTGCCTCCCATTCTTTGGCGTCATTTCTTCATTGTCTGCTCCAGACGTAAATATCTATCTAACATTGTACATATATAAATAAGATTTGTACTATATATGATTAAATACACACACATATAAACATGCATACATATATAAACATATAAACATATATATATATATATATATATATATATATATATATATATTTACATCTGGTGGGAGGTCATTAATAGCCAACAAGGCTGGCCAGGGAGACTTTAGGACTCCTGTTCTTTCTTCTTACTTTAAAGAGTAATTTGATCTTATGTCAGTGACTCTCTGGGTAAGGTCTTTATGTGCAACCCTTATCAGATGTCCCAGGAACCGTGGGAAAGTAGGCAGGCAGGGATAAAAGACTGTGGAGCAAGAATTCAGAGGGGTATGTGTCTTGTCCCCATACCAGAGCATATTTTTTATCAGAATAATGATGTGCATTTAAAATCACATCATTTTAAGTGACCCTTTGACCTTTCTATAACCATCCCCTTTCAAATTATGTCAGGAGTTCCTACTCTGTGCTCTTTTAACCCTGCAACCCCTCCCCATTTCAATACACAGCTACCCAGATTTCTTCCTGCTTTTAACGTTGTCTGCCAGACAAGGAGCTCAGCATGGACAGGGACTGAGGCAGTGCCCAGCAGAGGGTCTGGCATATAATAAACCATTAATATTTTTGTGCTGCCTGAACAAATGTACCAGTCCTTTCCCACCAAATAAACTACCCTAAAAGGAAGGAGGAATATTATAAAATGTCAGAAATTCTGAACTCCCCCAGAATTGGATACTCTCATCTTGGTCCCTGCAGTGGTGAGCAGGCAAACTCTTAGACTGCAAAGGGCCCGGGGCTTATCATCGTGGGGTGTGGGGAAGGGGAGATCTGGGGTGACATTGCAGTGAGGCTGTGCTGGGCCGTAGTGGTCATTGCTGCTTCTTCTGGTTACTCATACATGATCCTTTCAGTCATTCACTGCTACGTCCCTGGGGACACAGAACAGTGCCTGTTTCGTGCATAGTACATTTTTTGTTGAGAGAGTTCTGAAAAATCTGACTGGGGATGGTAATTTTGCTGAACCCACCTCCTTCTTCCTGTAACATCTTTCTCAGTTTGGGGAACCGAGGGCAGTGGGCATAGTTAGAGCCAGGAGTGGCGCGGTTACAGGCAAGTGCCCCTCAGGACCAAGTTCAGACCACTTGCTCGTGCATTCTTTCCTGCTGCCACTCCTAGGCACCCCTCCAGCCCTCAGGGAAGGGGAGAAGGAGGAAACAGGGCAAAGCCAGATGTGGGATAGCCAGCTTCCCCTGCTTTGGACGTGGATGTCCACGGTGGGGTTGCCCCCAGTTTGCTGGACGTGTGGTGAGTCGCCTTTGTGATCTGTTGTTCTCTCTCACTTTGCTCCGGGATCCAAGGCGGCTTCAGTGATTTTTCTGCAGAATAAATATGTCCAGTTAGGATGAGCACCTCACTCCCAGACTCTTTTCAGAAATCCTCTCAGACTTCTCCTGGGAGGTCACCACAAGGTCTCAAAAAGGAAAAGTACAGGTTCACATTCAAGAGCTCGGCAGATCAATCCTAAAGGTTTTTTTCTTTTTTCCTTTTACAAATTGGAGTGAAGCAGTGAAAACAAGACCAGTGTGGATTGGGGGTGATTATTTCACCCATCTGGACTTCAGTTTTTCCCACCCCCCAAATGGAAATAAATTATAGTATTGAGGTAAATAAGCTCCCTTTTCTGTGCCTGCCCTGGTGGTGGGAGCATCTGAGAAGTAACAGGTGGTCACCGGCATAGTGAGAACCAGCACGAGGCATCTAGCTTTCAGTTCCCTCCATCTGCCTCAGACTTGTTTCTAGAACCTGTTTCTGACAACTCTAGGCTTATTCCATGGCGGCTGCTGAGGGGTGTTGCCAGGAGTCTGGGAGCCGTGTTACCTGGGGTTGAGCCTGGCCCCAGCACGTGTGCCTGCCCTGGCCCCTCGCCTCCAGTTTAGATTACCAAGAGTGACATTATTCCTGGAGGTGGCATTTCACTGTAACACATGTGGGAGCTTGGGAGTGTGTGTGTGTGTGTGTGTGTGTGTGTGTGTGTGTGTAGAAACCAGAGGGGAGGAAACATTCTTTTTTACTACTACACTCCTGGGTTCTCTGGCTGGGGCCCTGTAAATTGGGCTGACAAAAGCCAGATTAACAAAATTAAAAAAAAAAAAACAGGTTTATTAGCACTTGCACTGTACTTATGCATGGGAATGGTCAGAGATGAGTAACTCAAAGGTTTGGTTAGAACTTGGGCTTAACGTAGCATCTTAGCAAAGGAACGGTATATTTTTAGAGAAGTGGTAAGACAAAGGAAGAGAACCTTGACTCTCTAGGGGTGGCAAATTGTGGGAAGACACATAGATGGGAAACTAATAGTAGATAAAGACTGAAGTCTGCTATGTGGATTCCTCTGGTTCCAAATCCAGGCTGATAAGGGTCTAATATTGTCTCCAGCGATTAACTCTTGTTCTTCCTAGTAGAGAGGGGAGAGGGGGTATAATCTTTTTAAATTTATGTCCTGCTTTTAGTCAAATAGGGAGAGGACAGAGATCTTATTTTGTATCTGCTTCTTCTTAATTGCCTTCAGCTCAAAATAATCTTTACACTAAAGCAGCATATTTTGGGGTGGCTATTCTGCCACCCTACAGACCCCAAAACACACCTGCTGAGTGAGGGGTATCAGTAATTCTTGAGTCGGCCCCTGGAGAGGTCACACGGTGAGTTCATGTGACATTTTCTTTTTCTTGGCAGGAGGGTGGGGTCGTGGCGCTCTTCAAGGTCTGCCGGCAGGACAGTTTCCGGTGCTTGTACCCCCAGGCGCTCCGCACGCTGGCCTCCATCTGCTGCGTGGAGGAGGGTGTCCACCAGCTGGAGAAGGTAAGGGTGCAGCTGGCTGGCTGGGTGGGGCCTGAGGTCCCTGAGCAGGTGGGTGAATGGGGAGAGCGACCTCCTGGTGGACGTCTGGCAAGAGCAAGTCCCGAGTCCCTCCTGTTCCCAGGCATCATTCATGTGGGGCTGCTGGGATCTTGACTGTGGTCGATGAAGACATGAAGGGGGCCGAGACTGAGGAGCTCAGCGGGAAAGGCAGGGTCCAGAGAGACACTCAGCACTTCCTGGGTGGAGTGGCCAACAGAGCCTGGTTGGCGGGGCAGGGTGGGAGGTGGGGGGGAACACAGCAGGAGGCAGGCAAGTCAGGTGGGGAGGGGTGTCGAGGTTAAGGGCGGTTGGTCCTTCTCTCGTGGCAGGACCCCAGCAGAAGGAAGAGGATCCAGCTCCTCCGGGGACAGGATAGGCATGAGCAGGGTGGGCATGGGTGCCTGGGCAAGCAGGTGGGCTCCACCCAAAGAGGGCTTGGGTAAGGGAAAGGGAAACTGGAGTCCAAGCACATGATGGGTCAACACCACTGGAGGTGGCCAAGATTGGAGGGCAGGTGATGACTTGACAGTCCCAGGTGCCTAGCTCCAGGCCAACCTAGGGCAACGTGACCGATTCCAGCTACCACCTCCCAATTACCCCAGCTTGTAGGGCTGAGGCTGCTTCAACACTTCTGCCTGAGTGGGTCTGCGCCTGCAGCTGGGTCCTCAGGGATGTTAGCAGGAGGGTTGGGAGGCTAGTGCCGACACTTGGGGATTTCTCAACCACATTTCAAGGAAAGATGCTGATTTTTTTTTATGGAAGAGAGATAGAAAGGCCTGGTATGACCTGGTGACAATTGTGGTGCCTGCAGGGTGAGGGGTAGTTACCTCGAGTCTGTTCTCGTGACTGGTCTAAATGGGGATGGGACAGCAAACTTCTCCCCTTCCTCTGCATCCATTTCCCGCAGTCTGGTCCTGGCTGCCCAGAAAACCTCCACCCTACCCTCAGTTTCTTTACTTTGGTCCGGACTCCTAGACAGATGGTCATTTTACATTCTACCCTGCTTCTTTCTAAATCTGCTCAGGTTATGGGACAGAGTCCCAGGATCACAGGCTCTGAGGTGCTTTTAGCTGAGGATGGAGGGTGCATGGGAAATCTGCTCAGTTTACAGATGAGAAGGCTATGGCTCAGAATGGGGAAGTAATTTGTCTGAGGTCACACAGCAAAGTGGTGAAGGAGCTAGTGCCAGCCCTCTGGACAGGGTGCCCCCTTCCCATGGGGTCAGAAGCCTTTGTGTGTGCTTGCTTAGGTGATAAAATGGAGGAGAGAGGCAGTGGCGAGACACACAGACTCCATGAAGTAAATGCATCGAGCATTTCCAGCTTCATGTGCTGAATAATCCTCTCTTCTCCCATAAAATCTTCTTCCTTAGACAGCGGGAAATGGCCATACGCGTTTGTTTCTCATCTTCTTTCATGCTGGTTGGCAGGAATAAGGGGAGGAAAAGGCAGAAGGGACTAGAATCACCAGTTCTCCAAAAGCAGTACATTTCTTGGCTTTAGAGAGTTTGCAGAGCAGCAGGGAAACCTCAATCCAGGGAAGAAAGACAGCAGGACTTTCTTTGCTCAGAGTGAAAACCTGTGCAGCTGGGAAGGCTGTGGAGGCAATTTCTCCCGCGGGGCTCCAACGCCAGAGGGCGCCAATGCGTCTTTCCCAGGCCAGGTGGGCCACCGGCCTGGGAGCCAGCCCCTACCCACCGAGCAAGAGGACGGGGGACACTCAGCGCCTGAGGGCTTACTAAGCGCCCCGTGCTGAGCTAGCCCCTTACACGCATTCCCTTCATTAACCCACCAGAACCTCGTGAGGTGAGCACGATTCATATCTTCACCTTGAAGACGAGGAATTGAGTCTCAGCCAGTGTAAGTGACTCACCTAAAATCACAGAGTAAGTTTTGGAGCCAGGATTTGGACCCCGTCTGCTTGTCTAATGCCCAGTCGACCTCACTGACTCACTGGTTTAATGGATACTCTCAGACTGCCAAAAAAAATCCCAGCCGCTAAACCCGGACCACCTTGCTCTTTCTGGCCAAAGTCCTAATTCTCCCGCCCCCAACTCGCACAGGAGAAGGTCACCGTCTCTGGGCTTTCCCCTCCTCCAGGTCAGATTACTTTCCACACGCAGATACTTCTGAAATAACTCTGTGCCCGGCAGTGAGCGGGAGGGAGTCTTGTCAGAAAGGAGCCCCCGTGTGGTCGGAAACAGCTACTACAGCTCTGCAGTCAGAACTTGCCAAGTGTCTTCACAGGCAGCCTGATTCCATTTGATATCTGCCTTGAGTGTGCAAGCATCCCCATTATACAGACAAAGAAACCGAGGCCCAGAGATGTGAAGTGACGTAACAGACAAAACCCCTGGTCCTCTTAGAGCTTACGTTTTAGCTCAGGGGGTGGCAAGTTATAGCCTGTGGGCCGAAGTCATCCTGCTGTCTTGTTTTTGACACGTACAGCCCATGAGTTAAGAATTTTTTTTTCATTTTTAAATGGCTGTAAAAATATCAGAAGAACATTTTGTGTCACATGAAAATTATGTGAAATTCAAATTTTTGATCCATAAAGTTTTAATGGATCACTGCCAGGCTCCTTTGTTTAGGTGTTCTCTATGTCTGCTTTTTCTCTACAACAGCATAATTAGATAATTGCAAGAGACCATGAGGCCCACAAAGTCAAAAACATTTACTATCTGGTCCTCTACAGAAAATGTTTATCGACCCCTATTCTATCAGGTAATAAGGACATCATGACAGTGACTAAAAGGATAATAACATTTATCGAATACTTGCTTTGGACAAGCACTTTGTTAAACCCCATCTTTCATGGCGTCACTTAATCGTTAATCCATTGGTGCTGTTATCATCCATGTGGTTTGTAGAAGGAAGGGAGACTCAGAGAAGTGAAGCAACTTGCTCAAGCGCACACAGCTAATAGATGGCCTGGCGATCATTTAATCCCAGCTCTGCTGAGCCAGAGTCAGCCTGGGCTGTGAACCATTATGCCAACCCAGGACTCAACTCCAATACGTGAGGCTAAGGTCCATGCTCTTTTCCTCCACGTCATGTTGCTTCCAAAGCTGTGAGATGTTCTAGAGACACCCAGGAGGGCCTGGATCCCCTGTCCCTCCCCCAGGTCCTGCCCACATGGGCTCTGTGATCCGGCTGCTGAGCGCTGGCCTCAGATGCTCTGGTGAGGTCACCCGTTGTCCACGTTTAGGACGGAAGGTGAAGAAATCCGGGGACAGGCTGATTCGCAGAAGCCGCAGCACGACAGGCAAGGCAGAGGCGAGGTGGGACGCAGGTGCCCTGGGGCTTTCGCCTGCTGCCCACTCACCCGGCACAGTTCATGCCCTCTTTAGATAATGTCAAAGTCCCAGCCTCCCCCTGATTTCCTGGCCTAGCCTCCTCCCTGAGACTCCCGTAATTAATTGGCAGCAAGAAATGTGCTGGATTTGGTTAAAGTCCATTTCTGTCATGCGGCTACCCACCACCGCTTCCCTCCAACCTTAAAGTGGTTCATTAAATCACCCACAGACCCCTGCGGAGTATGAGTCTAGTCAGGTCACCAGACAGCCCATCCGTCCTTGGTCCTGCTGCGTGATGCCCGAGCTCTGTTGGGCTTGGAGCATTCGAGGGGCCATAGATTCACCCAGTCACCTGTTTCTTCTTTCTGTGTCATCCAGTCGTTCACTTACTTTCAACTCACTCGTTTCCTTGCCTGCTCACTCAGTCCCTCACCATCTCATCACGCTACTAATTCATTCCGTCATCACACATTTGTTGTGAAGCAGCCCAGCTCCGGGAAAACTGTGGCCTTTGAGAGTCAGGCTCTTCTGTATGGGAATCCAGGCTTTCCCACCTACGAACTTGGACACGTTTCCCCCGGGCAAGTTACTTAACTTCTCAGAGGTGTGGTTTCTTCATCAATCAAATGCGCATGATGAAATCTACCTCCTAGGGCTGTCAGAGATAAATAGATTGCAGTAACCTGGTGCCTGGCGCCCACGAGGCGCTGAATAAATGGTAGCTATTCTGATTTTGGCGGGTGTGATGCCAGTTGCCGGGGTTTTGAATATGAGTGACCTGAAGAAGATGATGGTCTGGTGGAGAAGAGAGCTCTGGCATGCCAGCAGGAGGGGATAGCGTGACCAAAGATGCTGCCCAGGGCACAGTGTGGAGAAGTCAGTGGGGCTGGAGCACGAGTCCCTACAACCTTTCCATTTTACAGGTGAGGAAACTGAGACTCAGAGATCGTGTTCCCTCAGCTCATGAATGTGTAGTTTGGATTCAAACCCACGTCTGGCTGGTTTCTAAAGCCCATGTTCTTTATACTCTGTGACCCTGGGAAGAGCTGGCCCTTCTAAGGTGGGGACTGCAGGGCAATGGCTCCCAGGGAACCAGGCTCTGGGTACTGGTCCGGGAAGAGGGCAGACGTGGATATTCCCCGAGCAGGTTTGGAGCAGCGAGATGTCAAGACATAGCAAAGGCCTCTGCAGAGGTGCCTGAAGGGTCTTTCAAGTCTCCACGCTTTCTTTTCAGAGGTCTGGTTCATCCTGCCCACAGCCTCTCACCATCGTGCTCCTGCCAGGGCAGCGAGTTTCAGGAAGTCTATCCTGTGTCCTCAGCAGAGAGTCACCCCTCATTCCCCAGCCCCTGCGCTGGGCTCTGGGAGGAGAGACAGGCAGCTGTGTTCCCTGTCTCCCACATGGGCTGGCCAAGTGGTAGCCCCATGGCTATCAGAAGCTGCAGGCTGGTGGTACCACCTGTGCCTGGGGTGCTGGTGAAGGCAGCAGCAAGGAAGCAGTGGAGCTGGGCCCCGAGGACCAAGGTGGAGCCCCCAGGCAGGCCAGGGGAAAGTGGCCTCGGCAGAGGGACTCCACAGCTGGCTGGTAGGCCAGTGGGGCTCTAAGTCTTTTAGGAACTCCGTGCTCAGTGAGTTGGGGGAGCCCAGAAGAGGAGGCAGTGTTCTCTGAGACCCACTTTGGAGAAGATGGGATGAAGAAAATCAGGGCCAAAGAGGGAGTGAGGGCTTCAGAGCCACACAGCCCAGTGAGAGCAGATGGACCCAACTCTGTCTGGTGGCCAGGTGACCTAGCCCACCTGGACTGGTCAGGGCAGCCTTGGGGCAGAGTAGAGCTGGGAAGGTGGACTGGCATTACCAAGGGTGAGAACTGCTGGTTTTGGGGGAGGTTGAGAGGGGGCTAGAAAGTGAGTCCTCTCTGAACCTTGGTTTTCTCTTTATAAAACGGGACGCCACCTCCTCCGTGGGGCTGCCATGATGATGTGATGCAGCAATGCAGGTGGGGCCTGCTTGGAGGAAGAAATCGCCTGTGTCTGTTTCCCTTCCCTCTTTCCTGGCCTGTTTGTCTTCACATTTTCGGGTTGGTCTGGGGAAAATCCTGCAATGCTCCCAGAAAGCCTCAGTCCTGGGATTTTGCCATGGCCCTGGCAGAGTTCCAGGTTGTTCTGAGTGGGTAATGGGACCATCAGGGCACTATTGTTGCAGCAGTCAATGTTGGACAGAGCCAGGGGCCAGGATGGGGGGGGGGGGCTGGGGACTAGAGCTGGACTGGGGACTGGGGTCCAGGGAGCGGCTGGGCAGGAACCTAGAATCTAGGGCCGTAAGGGGTGGGGGGCATTCCAAACCCAATGCTCAGACAGCCTCAGACAACCTCCAAGACGGTTCTAGTAATTGCCTCTTCCAGACTTGAGACCAGAGACAATCTTGCTTTCAAAAGAGATTTTTTTTATTCCCACCCCCTCCCTCTTATTTCATTTTTTCAAATAAGGAATTCATCCTGTGTTGGAGCCAAGAGGAGAGCTTAATGAAAATCGATGGAGAAATTAATGATGAGCAGCGGGGAGGGGAGGAGGGCTCAACTTCAAGTCTGAGAAGGAAAGCGTCAGTGGCGAGGAATGGAGAAATTGCTGCCTGTCTCCAGGCAGCTCTCTCACCTCATCCCCGTTTCTTGGGATTGAGATGTCCTGACATCTGAAGGGCCAGGCTGCAGACAGGGAGGCCTGGACCCAGAGACCCTGGGTGGGAGGGAGCGGGTTCTGGGGGATGGTGGGGAGGCTCTGTCTCTCTAGCTGCTGCTTTACAGGACTTTCTCTCCACTGCTTGCCCCTTGTAGGGCTGCAGATGGTCAGAAATAAGTCAAATCTGCAAAAAAAGTAAACCGGTTTTTCTCATCCTTTTGCTCATTTGGTTCAAATGATCATTTTGCAAGGAAGGCAGGGAGAGATGGTCATGCCCATTTTACAGAAGGGGAAGTTGAGGCTGGAAGGCATAGAGACAGTGGCAGAGGCAGAGCCTGGGGCTGAGAACCCCATTTTTGCTTCTAGGTTCAGTTTGCTATGCCCCCCACCCCATTAGCCGAAAAGGACCATCGTGTGCAGACTCCAGAGCGAGGCAGCTACTTTGTCTTCATGGAGTCAGGTCTAAATAAGTAAGTGAGGCTGGGTGGGGAGAGAGGACCTATGGATGCCAGGCAAGAACTCTGCTTAATCTGACTTGAAGCGCCTTCTTTACCTTGTAGTAGTTCCTAGAGAGAGGGAGAGAGAAAATGCCTCGGAATGAGATCCAGATGTCTCCTCACCCTTCTTTGGGGCTCAACCCACCTACCCTTATCAGCTTCCGCCAGCTCTCATGCCCCCAGGTGTGGGCCTTCAACTGCCCTGGATGGCGGACTGTGCAGAGAACCCGAGGGTGCCAGGTCAGCTGTCTGTGCTGTGACTGTGGACAGGCAGACAGAAGTGGGGACTGACACTGTCACCTTCCTCAGACCTGCAAAGGGGCTTTCTAGAGGGGGTGTGGCTCATTCCCTTCCCCACCTGCCAAGTCTCCCAACGCCTTCCATCTGCCTTGAGGGTATGGGTGGGGGGACTTGAGGGAGGCCAGGATGTGAAGAGGAGAGAACAGAATTAGGCACTCTGCCCCCCTCCCCCCTCCTCTCCCTGTGAGATTCACTTAGAGATCAGGGGCCAGTATCGTCCAGACTGAAGGAAGGCCCTGCTGGCTCCGGGGCTGTGCTGCACTCCAAACCTGAGTTTGGAGAGGGCAGCCTCAGTCCTAAATGCAGCAGCGGGCGAAGGCTCAGCTCAGCCGGGCCTCGGGTCCCCATGCGCTGTGCAACAGCGCCACCTGGTGGAAAAGAGCAACAGCTGCAGCCCGGCCACGCCTCTTGTGTTGGGGAGAAGGGACGCTGTGCCGCAGGGAAGGAAGCCAGGGCTGCTCAGGGCACTGGACGGGGTGCAGAGGTGGGGCCTGCACCATCAGCACTGGCTTCCCCTTGGCTTCTGGAGTAGGGCCAGTGCCAGCTCGGAGGCCAGCAGGGGAAAGGAAGTTGCTATAGCAGGGAGGGGAGACAGTGAGGAGATTGAGGGAAGATAGAATGAGCAGGTTTCGGGGCAGAATTTAATGAGGGAGGGCCCATTTCCTGGGAACAGCCTGGCACCAACAGCACAGAGCAGGCCAGCCCTCAAAGCACAGAGGCACAGGAACCAGCAGCCGCCATCCCTTGACAGCAGGTGGTGGGTCCTTTGGTCACACACACAGAGACAGAGACGAGGAGAGCAAAGAATGATGAGAAAGAGGAAGAGACTTATAGGACAAGAGAAAGAAGGGCAATGAAAAGACCCACACAGATAATGAACACACAGTTTCCAAAGAAGTGTTTCATTCTCCCTTGGGCTACTTTAAAAGTACAAATATGGGCTTCCCTGGTGGCGCAGTGGTTGAGAGCCCGCTTGCCAACGCAGGGGACACGGGTTCGTGGCCGGTCCGGGAAGATCCCGCATGCCGCGGAGCGGCTGGGCCCGTGAGCCATGGCCACTGAGCCTGCGCGTCCGGAGCCTGTGCTCCGCAACGGGAGAGGCCACAGCAGTGAGAGGCCCATGTATCGCAAAATAAATAAGTAAATAAATAAAAGTACAAATAATTAGTTTGGGTCTTCCCTGGCAGTCCAGTGTTTAAGACTCTGTGCTTCCACTGCAGGGGTGCAGGGGATCCCATGTACCGCACCCAGCACGGCCAAAAAAAAAAAGAAAGTACAGATAATTAGTTTGAAGCCTTGTGATAGCTGGACATGCAGTGCCCTTCCTGTGGCCTGCTTGGACATAGAGTGATCTCTCATGATGGTTTTAATTTTCATCTCCCTGACAAGTAATAATTTTGAGCGATTTTTCTATGTCCTTATTGACCATTCGGTTATCTTCTGTGAAATGTCTGTTTGACACTTTTGCCCATTAAAAAAAAATGAGTTGTTTTTCTTATCAATCTATAAGCTTCAAAAATACATATTCTACATACAAACCCTTTGTCAGATACATGTATCGAGAGTACATATTCTCAGTCCGTGGTTTGCTTTTTCATTCTTTTAATGGTGTCTTCTGATGGATAGAAATTAACTTTGATAAAGTCCAATTTATTGATCTTTTCTTTTGTAGTTAGTGCTTCTTGTCTCCATTTAAGAAAGGTTTGTGTTCCCCCAAATCATGAAGAGAGTCTCCTATATTTTCTTCTAGGAGCTTTATTATTTTACTTTTCACATTTAGGTCAATGGTCTATTTCAAATTAAATTTTTTGGGTGTTCAGGATTCAGTGTTTTTCCATATGATATCCCATTGAGCCAGCACCATTTATCAAAAAGACCATCTTTTCACCACTGAATTAAAGTGGTGCTTTTGTTGTAGGTAAAGTGATGACGCAGGTATGAATCTGTTTCTGGCCTATTTTTCTGTTCAGTTAATCTTTCTTCCCATCCTTGTACCAACATGGCACTGGCTGAGTCCCTGCAGTCTATAATAAATTTTAATATTTGGTTGTATAGATCCTCCAATTTTGTTCTTGCTTAAGATTATCCTGGTAATTCTAAGTTCTTTACATTTCTATATATAATTTAAGATTTTGATTGGCATTTCTTTAAATCTGTAAATAAATTTTGGGATAATTGACTTCTTAAACAGTATAGGGTATTCCAGTCAATAAATGCAGCGTACCTGTCTAGTTATATAGACTGTATTTAATTTCAGCGATGTTTTAAGTTTTTAGTGTCGACATCTTGCATATCTTTTTTAAGACTTATTTCTAGGTATGTTTTTATGCTAATGTAAGTGTTATTTAAAATTTTTAATTTTCTAATTGTTTTTAATACATAGAAAATACAATTTTGAATATTGTGTCTAATGATCTTGTTAAATTCACTTTTTTTTTTTTTTTTTTTTTGCCTTACGCGGGCCTCTCACTGTTGTGGCCTCTCCTGTTGCGGAGCACAGGCTCCGGACGCGCAGGCTCAGCGGCCATGGCTCACGGGCCCAGCTGCTCCGTGGCATGTGGGATCTTCCTGGACCGGGGCACGAACCCGTGTCCCCTGCATCGGCAGGTGGACTCTCAACCACTGCACCACCAGGGAAGCCCCACTTATTAATTTTAATTTTAATGGTGTGTAGATTCTTTTGGATTTTATACAGGTTTGGATCATGTACACATGTACACAATCATGTGATCTATAAATTATGACAGTTTCTCTTTTGCAATCATTATACCTTTTTATTTCTTTCTGTTGTCTTGTTGCATTGGCTAGGGCCACTGTAAAATGTTAAGTAGGAGTGGCCATAAAGGCTACCTCTGTCTTGTTACTGATTTCAGGGGGAATGCTTTTGATATTTTATTCACTGTTACATTAAGTGGCTATTATCATTTTAAGGATTAGAATACTGAGGCTTAGAGAAGATGAGTAACTTGCTCATTTCACCAAGTCAGCAGGTAGCACAGTTAAGTTATGAACCCAGGTTTTTCTTACTCCTAGGCTTGTGCAACTTCCACTGTACCACAGCTACCTCTAGAAGAGAGGTGCTTAACCCAGGATCTCCATTAGAGTCACTTGAGGAGTCTTTAAAAATACTGAGGCCAAGACTCCACCCAAGACCAATTACATCAGAATTTCTGGTGGTGAAGCCCAGGCATTAGTATTTTAAAACTTCCCCATATGATTCTAATCATCTGAGAACCAGGCAAATAACCACTGGTCTAGAAGCCCATTGGCACAGTTCAGATCCCCAGCTGTGCCAGTAGCGCTTTGCTGAAAACTTGGCACTTTCACATCAGCAGATGCCTAGTGACCCTCACCCAAAGGGAAATGAACTTTTTCCTAGTGACCTTTTGACACCTTCTCACAAACTCCACTCCTTCCACTACCCAATGCCTCCAGAGCATCTTTTCGACAATCTGCTTTAAGGAAAATCACTTGCTTGACAGGGAAATTATTTTCCATTTATATTCTTAAGTGATTTAATTCTTGATTTCTTTCCACCTCAATAACTCACCTCACTGACTTTGCTGCCAAGCTGGTTATATAATCCTTTCCATCCATTGTTCCATTCCCTATTACATATTCATATTTGTTTTTGTCTATTTTGACATTTGGCTTTTAATCAAAGATTCTTGTTTGAAAAAGCAAAAGAAGTTGAGTGGGGTCTGGATGCGTTCATTTGGGAGGAAGATAGTGTTATCCTCCTGAAGGCCCGTTTCACCTTCTGTGGCTTTCTACTGGGCTCCCAGCTCTACCACCACTCCTTAGAACAAATACGTCATTTTATAAAGTGAGCCTTTAACCCCTTACATTGTTCACAGAATTTGTCCTGAACCTTGCCCTCATCAGATCCTGTTTCTGGCTCGTAGGTTCCTTTATTCCACCGAATGTTTTGCCCTGTCCCTTGGCCCACACTTGTCTTTGCTTCCCTGGGCACGACCCTGTTTCACTCTCTGACTGTACCTGAATTTTCCCTTTGGCTGTACTCTGGGCAGACAGATCCATCCATGAGCAGGATTGCAACTGCTTTGTGGTTCCCACTTGTCTTCTATTTTTTCTTCAGGCTTTTAGTGTCCAAGTGGACAGAAAGGTGAAGGAGGAAATGTGGGGGGTCTTTAGCTCATGCTCCCCCACTGAGGCTGAGTTATCACTGCATTTGCATGAATCTGTTTATCTGTTACAACAATCAACTCCTCTGCCTTTCCCTAAAAAGTAAACATGCAAAAAGGAATTAGGAAGGAGCAGACCAGCACCACTGATATATGATGGGCCTTTGTATACTAGCCAGTGTCCCTTTGATATTCACATCAAAGCCACCACTGATGCTTTTCCAAAAACCGGCAGGAGGACATTGCTCATAAATTGGACGTGATGTTTACAGTACACTTGGATTCCTCAACTGCGTGGTTTCCACACTCCTTCTCCCACTGCCCAGTAAGACTCTCCGAGCCCACCCATTCCCTCTGTAGCAGATTCCTGTTGCATCGATCCTACGGCCCAGGTAGTGACCAGGCCAGACCATCCTCACCAACACGTGAGCACGCTCCCGTGAGGAAAGCTTGTCCTCTGCCCAGGCCCATTCCACGCTAGGTAAAAGCTAATTACCTCTAAGTGCTTCCAGCAGCAATTTCTTTAGGGATGTGAAAGTGCTTTGATTAGATTGTTCTCTTGGCATCATTAAGTTTATGACTGAGGATGGGAAGTGGGCGTTTGGGGATGGAGACTTTCCAGAAATGGGATCAGGGTTGGAGGAAGTGGGATCAGGGTTGGAGGAAGCTGGCTCAGGCTGGGCTGCTCCCAGGCCCTCACTGGAGCTGAGCTGAGCGGCCCTCACTGACCTGGCCCTCTCACCGGCTTCTCACCTACGTTGCCTCACCAAAGGCCCCACAGAGGGGCCACAGGGCCAGGAGCGGGGAGACCAGGATGGGAGTCCCGGCCCTGGCGTTACCTTGCTTTGTGGCCTGGGCAGTCTCTTCCCCACCCTGTGCCTCTGTTTCCTCATCATTCAGCCCACACTTCACAAGTTAACCACTGTGTGTCAGGCCTCAGCTGGGTACTAGAGACCAGAGAAGATTCAGTACAGGAGCTGCTCTGAGCAGCTCAGATCTAGTGCAGGGATGGGCATGTAAGCTGGGGAGGATGATCCAGCACGATAAGTGCTCTAGTTGTGGACACACCAGAGTGGTGTGGCAGCTGGGAGAACAGAGACCCTCTGTCTGGGGGAGGAAGGTGCATGTTCACAGAGGAGGTGACTTCTCACCTGGGTCTGAGAGGGAGCGAGGAGGGAAGGCGGGGAAGATGAGCAGTTCAGCCGAAAGTGAACTGGGCTTGAGATGCCTGTGAAATGTCCCAGAAAATTCGTTTTAGAACTGAACATCAAGAGACCTAGTAGCAGGCTGGAAATGTAGATGTGGATCTTGGGAAAGGAGGTCAGGGCTGGAGGGCTAGGGGGTCATCATAGTGAGTCATTGAGGCCACTTGGGTTTGGGTGCTATTGACTGAGGTGGTACAAAGTGGGCTGATGGCAAAACCTGTGGCTAAGAAACAGCGGGGCTTCCCTGGTGGCGCAGTGGTTGAGAGTCCGCCTGCCGATGCAGGGGACACGGGTTCGTGCCCCGGTCCGGGAAGATCCCGCATGCCACGGAGCGGCTGAGCCCATGAGCCATGGCCACTGAGCCTGCGCGTCCGGAGCCTGTGCTCCGCAACGGGAGAGGTCACAACAGTGAGAGGCCCGCGTACCGCAAAAAAAAAAAAAAAAAAAAAAAAAGAAGCAGTTAGCTAGGAGGATGTGAGCCCAAAAGTGGGTATTGCGGAGGCCCAGGAAGGAGAGAGGCCTAGATAGAGAGAGTTCTCAGCAGGGGGAGATGATTCAGAAAGGTCAAATAAGAGAGGAATGGACAGGCTGGGTTTTGTACCAGTCAAGTTCCCCAATCCTTTTAAGCATATGATCTCTCCCTCCACCCCCCACCTTTGGTTTCTCTATGTGTCTGTCTTTCTCTGTCTCTTATTTTATTCCTGATTCATCTCTGTATCAGTCTGCCCAGTTTAGCATCTCTCACCATAAGGGGCTCAGTTACTGTTTGTTGAACATTAGAGATGCATGGGTGGTACTTTTTCTCTCTGTTCCCTTCTCAGGAATTGTAATTATTAATCTTATTGTTCCTGGTCAGGTATTAAAAGAGGAGTCACTGACCTTTTAGAAGTTCTAGTTCTGGGCTGCATGACCCAAAGTCGTCCAAGCAAGCGGGTAAACTTGTGGGCCCCAACCTACAGGGCTGAGGTTCTCCATGGGGTCTCAGGCCCAGAGGAGCCTGCAGAAAGGAGCCCTGGAGAGAAGCCCAGTTGGGAGACCTCAGCTGGGGCAGGCAAAGTGAGGCGAGCTAGGATTCAGGGTCCCAAGTCTAGGAGAGATGACTGCAACCGCCAGGGGGGGATAAGGTGGAGTGATGGTACCACCATGTGGCAAGCACTGTACCTGCATTCTCTTAGTTAACAATTCCAGATTGCAGCAGCCTCTGGGGTTGGTATTTTTATTCTCATTATATATAAAGGCTCAAAGTAGGTACCAAAAATTGTCTGGCTGGTAAGATATGGCAGCAGGATTCAGACCCAGGTAGGTGTGACTCCAGAGCCTGTGCATATTCTGACACTGCAGGCATTGGTTCAGGCACTGGGAGGCCCAGAGCCCTGTGGTAGAGGGCCCCTCAGGGGCTTCTGCTTGATAATCTGGACTGGGTTGGAGTTGCTGAGACGGTGATGGATACGGAGATCAATCTGGGCTGGTGGCAGCTTGCTAGCAGGAGGCCAAGTGGCCGGTCAGTGACATCAGAGCCAGAGGCCTGGACAGTTGGTCCACATGACAATCCAGAGTCACTTTCCTGGGGTCCATGTTCCCAAGCTGGCTGTTCTCCAAAGCTGCCCCTTCCTATAGTGGGCTTTGCTTACGATATCCCCTCCACCTGCAATGCCACTTCTTTACCTTCACTCGTCTAAAGTGTGTCCTCACTTAGGACACACCTAGGTCCCATTTTCTCTCTTGCATTTTTTCCCCTTTATTGAAAGCCTACTATGTGCAAGCCCTGGAGAAGTCACGGGTGCACAAGCTGTGGTCCCCAGGCTTGCAGAGCTTCCAGGAAGATGTCAGAGACAGCCAGACAGAAAAGGAAGTGGAGAATCACATCCCAGGGTGCTTCTCCAAATTGCTGGTGTATAAAGTCGGCTTCAGACCTTGTTAAAAAGCAGATTCCAGGCCTCGCCAGAGAGCCTGGTTGAATAGGTCTGGGTGAGGCCCAGGAATGTGTTTTGAAGAAACTCTTAGTGAATTTGGTGTCATCCACAGATGCCACTTGGAGAAACATGGCCATCCAGTGCGATAAATTCTGTTATGACAGTAGATGTGCCTGGACATGAGCTCCGAGGAGGGCCACCCTCCCCGAGTTGGGGTGTGGGCAGTAAGTCAGAGTGGCTTCCGGGAGGTCTCCCACGGAGCATCCTCACCAGAAGTCACATTGTCCAATAGTCACTTGAGGACGGGTCACTTGTCCCTGCCCCACTGCTCCAGTGCAAAGCCTGGCACTCAGCCTGTGCCCAGGAAGATTGTGCTCAGTGAGTTTGCTGAGTGGCAGTCTGGGCTGGGAAGCATGCCTAGTGTGCAGGGCCTGAGGGGCACAGACCCTCCGGGACCATCCACCTCTTGGCCTCTCTGGTGCATTCAGATTGGCCCATCTCCCAGCAGACGTTGGGGATGAGGTTTGGGTCTGACCACCGTTCCCAACTGGGTCTGAGATGCAACTCCGTCTGCATCCAAGATGAGATTAGGGAATAGGATTGGCTGAGACATTCCCCCACTAGAGACCCTGTTGCTCCCTAGCTACTGCCTTGGATGGTGCTGGAAGGAGGAAGGGGACGAACCGGATAAGCCTCAGAGGCGTCTTAGGTTGGCAGTAAGAGGGGTGCTCCCTGTTTCTAGGCCCAGAGTAGCCCCCGTGTCCTTCCCTGGGCCCAGGTGAGGCCTGTTAGTCAAACACCTGGCACGAGCCCAGTCCTGCAGGGGCTGCTGCCTCCTGTTTGCTCTTTTATTAAGCACATCCAGGTGAGTTTTATTGCGGACAGTTCCCCGGACTCCTGTTTCCACATTTGTCTCTTTTGAGTCTGAGATTGCCAAACGCTTTCACAATTAATGGACCTAAGACTCCCAAGAGCATTTAAGGGAGGCCCAGAACATGGTGGGGGTAATTAGTCAAACAAAATGTAGCCTCTGGAGAGCAGCCGAAGCTGAGTGGCAGGAAGTAAGGGAGCAGGGACAGGAGGCCGGCCCTCGGCAGGTGTAGGGCAGCAGCGCAGGCCCCTCCCCACCTCACCTCACCCCAGCTCTTTCCCTGCCTCGCCCCTCCCCACTCCGACCCCTCACAAGGGAAGGTCTCCTTGGCCCTTGGTGGCAGGGTCCCCAGGCAGGCGGATGTCCTGGGGCGTCGGAGGGCTGCAGGGGCACTGCTGAGCTAACCTTAGCAAGTTACTGCCTTTTCTCTAAACAAATCTCACCTGCTCACCTCTGCTGGAGGCTGGGGTCTGAGTTCAGGTGTCACGTCTTAGAAGGCAGTGTGATCCCTCTTCAAAACCATGGGCTTTGAGGCTAGACCACTGTGGTTCAAATCCCAGACCAACTGCTTTTAAAGTCTGCCATCTTGTGTAAGTCAATGAACCTTTCTGTGTCTCAGTTTCTTCATCTGTAAATTGAAGATAATAACAACACTGACCTCAGAAGCTTATTAAAAGGATGAATGGTATAATAACACATACGCTGTATACAACAGCACTGCCCTCAGAAGGCTGTTATGAGGACTAATGGTGTAGTAACACATGCACAGTGTAGCTGGCCTATAGCAAGCACTCAGTAAGCAGGAGTTACTAGGCCAAGAGCAGGTCCGACTGGAGCAGAACTGGAAGCTGCAGTCTTTATCTGGCATTCAGGTTCCACTCTGCCCAGGTCTGTTTCTCTCTGGGGGCAGAGAGAACAAGGCCTCCAGGGGAGCAGCCCTCTCTCTACGGGGGGAAGGTGGTGGAGGACAAGATGCGGGAGGAAAGATGCTGATGAGCTCAGCCTGCTGCCGACCCAAGGAAGGGAGGAGGGCGCCAACATTGTTAAGCATCACTTCTGGATCCAGCATCACCTGCTTCATCTCTTTAACTCCTCATACCTTGTTGGTGGATGAGAAAACAATCTCAAAGAGGCTGAGTGACCAAGCGAGAGGGAGCTAGGATGTGAACTCAGGGATGTGAGATTTCTAAGAGATTGTTCTTTCTACTACAATTCGCTCTGGTGGATGCCCTGGCCTAGCCCCTGGACGCCCGCTGATGTCCACTGTCTAAGATGCCACGGGAAGTCAATGATCTCTTTGGAGCCAAAGGATAAGCCCCCAGAGTCACTGGGGTCCAGGCTGGGCTGTGAGTCTCTCTCATTATTATCTTGAGCGTGTGCTCTCCCAGGATGCACAGGGCTGTGCCCTCTCTCCATCGGCAGGTGGATGGCGTTCTGTGCTTGGCCGACATCCTGACTGACGACAGCCACTCAGAAGCCACGCGGGCTGAGGCTGCGGCTGTGGTCGCCCAAGTCACCTCCCCACACCTGCCCTTCACCCAGCACCTCAGCAGCTTCCTGGAGAGCATGGAGGAGATCGTGACAGCTCTCGTTAGTGAGTCATCCGGGGCTGGCGGGTACTGTTGGGTGAGGAGGGCCTTGTCACAGTTGTCTTTAGGAAGGACAGGAAGGTCTCCCTGTCCACCCACCCCTCACCGCACCCACATATCTCCTGCACAGAGATCACACTAGCTGAAATCCCACCATTGAAGTATCAGAGTCAGGCCTTAAAGAGCTCTGTTGTCAAGTCTTCTATTAAAATGTTTGCAGCCCTCCAAGAAGCTCCTTGAATTGAGTTCAGATTGAGATTAATTGGCCTTTCAAATAGGAGAACAGGACAAGCCCCAGGGAAGAGTGGGGCCTCAAATGTTGAGGTTCAGATCCTTATCCAGAGAGATTCTGATGGGCTTTGTTCCTGAAATCTCAGTCTATGGTACCCGGTACCCAGCGAATGTGGCAGCAATGACTGGGGGCAAGCAGCTTCTCAGAGAGCAGCTGTTCCCCACCACCTGCTGCTTTCAGTCCCACCACTGGCCTCATTTCCTGGGGCCCTGAGAACTTTGACTCTTTTAGCGTCCCCTGTTCAGACCTGTGTGCTCCTGGCAGGAGAATCAGAGCCCCACATCTAGAATGCAATCTTCCTGCAAACACGCAGGAGCTAGGAGGACTCACCTGGATGACAGTCCTCAGGAAACTTGTTTTGCAAACTACATCCTTTCTTTGATAAGTTCTGGTAATGCTCTGGGTTTCTACTTCGATCCCTTTCTCTGTCACTTTTCTCTCTATCTTTATCTCATTGAAACTGAATGAAAATTGATCTCATCAGAAAATTTAGGGTTCGTGCTCGGAGTTACCAAAGCAGGGTTGGCAATATCTGGAATAGCACAAATTTAGGAGCAGCACAGAACAGTGAACTTGGAGTCAGAACACTTGGACTTGGATTTCTGTCTTTGATAAATCCAGCCAACAGAAAGCTCTTGACTGGCAGCCCTGTGCAGGCTGTGCGAGATTTTGCCCTGTCACATTGCAGAGCTCACTTTACAATTTTCCTATTATATGAAACAAGGGGTCAGGACCTGTTTCTCTCAAGGTTCCTCCTAGCTCTAGAATTTTCAGATCTGCAAGTACTTTGCACGCAGGAAGCATCAGTTAAGTTGATTTTTCATGGCTGACTCTAGTTACTGTGGTCGTGGCAATCCACAGGCCAGGCTGGGAGAAATCAACTTGTCAACATCTACATTGATTCAAATTTGAGAAAATGCAGAAGCCAATTGTTCAAAGTCTTGGCTGGAAGGAACGCAAGAGGCCATCAAGTTTAATGCCCACCCTATAAAAGAAGAAACCTAGGCCCAGAGGGGTTGAGGAACTTTCTCAAGGCCACATAACAGTGTTAGGATTCACTTACGCCAGCAGTGTGGTACTCAGTCATATGCCAGAGCTAGGCAGGAAACATAAATGAGGTGAAGAGGCCAGATGGAAGAAGAAAATAAGGAGATTTGAGTCCTGTATTGAAATTTAAAGCACGTGCAGTGACTAAAGAGGGGCAATCACTGATAAATTCCAGTTCATTGTTGCCATGTAGGAAAGGCCAATTTAAAAAAAAGACAAAAATCCTAAGTTTTATGGAAAACCTCCCCGTTTATAAATGATAGCAAATACTAAATCAAAACATATATATTCCAAACAACCTTTCATTATTGCCATATGTCCATTTTACTTTGCCCTGGCTGGATTTCTCCCTGGAGAAGAGGAGTCTCCCTATTTATTTCACCCTAATGAAGATGCGTGGTGGAGTCTTTTCTGAGACTCAGCAGATGGGATTTATCTTCTGGGCAGGTAGCCAGGGCTCTGTTCTTTGGTGGGAAATAGTCCTCCAATTTCTTGCCATTCCCTGGAAACATTTATAAATGAGTCACTGGAATCCTCAATTTAATCTTCCTAACACATCCCAGGTGATTCAGCCTGCAGTTCAAATAAATGTGCATTAAAATTAAAAGGCACTTAGGTGGTTGTGTTAATAATTGCTGCGTTGGCAGCAATGGTGACTCATAAGAATGAGGGTGGGTGTTCGGACCTAGAAGAAATCTTGCAACAAATTGGGCTGTGAGTTGTATGGTCCTACCTCAAACCCTGGACGTAGGGAGATGGCGTGGAAGGGCTGACCCTAGTGGTTCCCCCCAAATCAGAGGATAAAGCAGTCATTGGAAAGGGGAGATCAGAGTTCTTAATTCCTTGGCTAATGTGCTGCCCCAGCCCAGGGTGGCTAGATCAAGATGCTAAGTATTTTAATAGTCACACCTGGGCTGTGGGGAGCAGCATTGCCCAGAAGCAGGCATTGCCCTCCTGATAGAAATGAAACTAGATCTACAGAAGCATCACTGGGAATGAGGCAAAGAGGCCTAGAGACAAGAGGCAGCCTGGAATGTAGAAAGAGTGGGGACTTTGGAGTCAAGCAGTTTGATTCCAGCCCCCTCCCTCCCAAATTAGCATCATTCCTCAGTTCCACAATTTTGGGAAAATCATTTAACATTTGAATTCTCTGTTCCTTCATCAATAAAACTGTGATAAAAAATTGGGTTGTCGTGAGGATGGAATGAGTTAGTGAGGTCAAGAATGTACAGCTTCTGCTTCTGCTACTACCAGCTTCTCTGAGTCTTAGCTTCTGCATCTAAATGAAGGTGACCACTTTCTGCTCTAAGCGTGCTCAGAAATTAATGGCACTGTGTAAGACACACTACAGGGGTTCAACTAATGCTATTTTCTGTCCCTATAAAGGCAGGAACCAGAAACTGCATGCACTGGAAGGTGCCAAGAGCTGCCAGGTTTAATGCCAGAACCTAGAAGTAGACTCTTTGGAAGCAAGAACTAGAGATCAGGATAGAACACAGCTCAACTCTGCCCCTAAAGCTTTCTTTCTCTCTTGTGGCTGTTTTCTTGGAGTATGGCTTCTCTTCCTGTATTTTCATAGAGGTGCTGTCAGTAGGAGGGACCTGGACCCAGGAAGCACCTTGATTAGCGGTCAAGTTGGAGCTGAGGGTCAGAAGTCAGGTCCATTGGGTTGGGTGGGCAGCACCATGGATCCTTTTATGCCTCCTCCAAGGCAGGAGTCCATTCTAGGTCATGTGGAGCCCGTGGGGGAATGTATTAGGTGGGGAACGGATGCAGGGTTTGGGGGTGGTCCTCTCCTCCTTAAAGACCCTCAGTACAGTTACAGATGGTAAGTGGGGGGATACGGTTAGGATTGGGTTATGGCCACGAGGATCAGAGAGAAAGAGCCTGACTTTCAGAGGCTTGGTGTAGGACTCTTCTGCAGCCAGGTGACCCTGTTCCTGGGACCAAAAGGAAATCCTGAAACTTTGCTGATGGCAGCTGGAGAGGTAGTGTTTTTATGTTTTAACTTCAGCCTCTTCAAGGCAAATTCAGCAGGTCTAGTGTACGCTGCTGGAGACACACACATAGACTAGGAGCTCTTTCCTGACCAGGGCCTTTGTACATTCTGTTCCTTTGGCTTGCAGCATGCTGTTCCTCACAATATTCTCATGACTGCTTCATTTTTTTCCCCTCAGGTCTCAGCAGTAAAGTCACTTTCTTAGGGAGACCTTCCTTACGCACCCAACGGGCCTCTAGTTATTCTCCGTCTTAGCACTTGTTTATTTCCTCCTTCACATTTATCAGTTTGCAGTTATTTATATTAGCTTTTTAAAAATTCATTTTGTCTTGCCCGCTAGTAGGACGTAAGCTTAACAGGAGCAAAGACCTGACCTTTTGTTTTGTTCGCCGGCCCATCCCAAAACACCAGGGTGCCGGGTACATAGTGTTCACTCAGTAAATACCTGTTGGATGGAGTGATTAGGAAGCACACAAAAGGTTTCAAATGCCACCCCTGCTACATATGTAGGAAGATACATCTGCCTCTCCAGTAACTACTTTCTTCATCTGTAAAATGGGAATTATAACACCTGCCCACATTTTCTCCCAGAGCTATTGTGGAAACCAAATGAGGTAACTGATATGAAAGCGCTCGGCAGTGAAGCTGTTTTCTTTCTCTTCACCATCCAGAACTGTGCCAAGAGGCCTCGTCTGGGGAAGTCTTCCTGCTGGCCTCTGCGGCCCTTGCCAACATCACCTTCTTTGACACGATGGCCTGTGAGATGCTCCTGCAGCTGAAGGCCATCCGCGTCCTCCTGGAGGCCTGCAGCGACAAGCAGAGAGTAGACACGCCTTACACCCGGGACCAGGTGAGCAGCTCATGGGGAACCAGGCCCAGAACCTGTAAGCGTGAAGTCAGAGGGCAGGAGGCCAGGGCTTAGGTTCTGGGGGCAGCATGGCTGCAGCTCACTGTCGGTCCTGTTAGTAGCAATCTGGGGGAAGGTAAAGGAATATGTTTTCGACATACCTTGTTGCCCTTGGAGCACCTCCACAAGCCCATTCCCACCCTCTTCTCCCATCCCAACCACTAGAGAGACTTCCTCCATCTCCATCCAGACCTGTCCATCCTAAGACGCAGAGAGGTACCATGGGAAGATCCCTGGACCTCCTCCAAAGGTCTGTATCCAGCCGTGTGGGCACCTGCCTGTCTGACATTATACCTGCAGCGAGTTTCTTCCTTTCTCTGCCTCTGTGAAACAGGGTCTTGGAGCAGAGCCTTGCTTCTGGGCCTCAACCCCTATATCAGTCTCAGTTGGTTTTTTTTTTTCTGTATATTTGAGCTCCATGTAAAGTCTTGTTTGGGGAAAAAGGATTTTACTACTAAATGTGTTTGAAAACATTGAATGAGGGGGTTTTCAATGGCCTTTGAGCTCTGAGGTTATGGAATTCCATCCTGTCCCACCTCTGCTGTACTCAACCTCCCATTTCTCTTCCAGAGGTGGGGGCAGTGGATTGGTGGGTTTTAGTTCTCTGTAAATTCAACCAGGTGCCTGAACTCTGTGTTAGATGATCCTCCAGCCTCCAACCCAGCTCATCCCTGTCTGGAACCCAGCTCCCCAGCTCCACCTTTCGTCCAGCCTCATCGTCCAGTCAAAGCTGCCCCAACTTCACGTGCCAGCTCCTACCCCAGCAACTCTGGGAAAGCCTTCCCAGACGGCCCCAGCTCCCCGGGATCATCCTTTTCTTGGAGGCCACACCTCACAATGCAGTGTTGACTTTTCCAATGATATTTCTTCCTTCCCAGTTATTTCATGTTTATCCCCCTGAGGGCATGGTCTGTGTTCTATACTTCCCCGGGATTTCTTCAGCCTCTAGCCCAGAGCTGGCACCCTTGGCGAAATTCTATAAATGCTTGTTTAGGACGTGAAAGGGAAGAAGTAGGGTGGCACTACATCAGTTCTTTCTTGTCTTTAGAATCACCTGTGGAAAGGCAGCCAACCATAGAAACTCCCATTCAGAGAGAATTTCTAGTATATAAGCATTTGCATAGGAGGGTTCTACTAATATCGTGAGGCTGATAATATCTGCTGCATTTTACAGATAAGAGTATTGAGGTTCAAGAGAGTATTCCCCAAATCATCTGGTTGACAAGTAGCTAGCCAGCACTGAGTCCTGGCCTGACATAGACCTGGGTCTTTGACTCTCATCTGCTGCCATCTCTGAAAATGAAGAGGGGGTAGTGGAGCTATGGAGTCAGAGAGACTGAATGTCAACCTTGTCTGGGGCCATTTATTAATTGGGTGACTTTGGGAAGTCACAGCCTCCTGGGTGTTGGTTTTATCATCTACCTTGCAGTGTCCTTGTGAGGGCGAGTGAGATAATACACGTAAAGGACCTGATACAATGCTTTGTCCCTGCTAAGTCCTCAGTAAGTGACGACTATCATTATCTTTCAAACTTGATGTTGCAAGGAAGAGCACAGATAGCGAATTATCCAAAATCTTCAGTTTGGTCTTCCAAGCCTTGCTTGATGGAGTTCCAGACTTCCTTTCCTGTTCAATCTCTCACTTCTTAGTTGGACAAGCCCCATAAAGACAAGGTATGGAGTACAAAGAGATCAGGAGTGGTGGCTCACTGGGCTGGCTGTTGGCTGCTTGACGCCTGGCGGGGGCTGGCCCTTTGCAGTCACTGTCCTTGGCTGTGGGGCATGGGACTGGAGGGCTCACTCTGCAGGATCTGCCTTGTTCCCCCTCTTCTCTTCTTCAGCTAGACGCCTCCAGTTGCTGGGTCTCTCACCTACCTGACACGATTTTAGGTCCCTTTCCTTTCAAGTACCTCTCCTGTAGCCAACTCTGGTCATTTCATACAAAATCCAGTAGTGAGGCAGTAAGAACAGGGGTTAGGGGATCAGATGACATGCGGTTAAAGCTTCTCTACTACGTGATCATGTAACTCTGGGCAATTCACTCCGAGCCTCACCTTTCTCATCTGTGAGAAATAATTGAATAATACATACTTCACAGAGATAAAATAAGAATTGAATAAACTAATACAAACTTTTGGTACAGTTCCTGGAACACAGAAACTATGAAATAAATGGAAGCCACTGTCTGTTATTATTATTGGCCTTTGAATGTGTGGTACTCAGCCCTGAATGGGGAACCTTCAGAGGGGAGTGTCCTTATCTGTAAAGTGGGATGGTCTCCTCCAGCTTAGACATCCCATGGCTCTATATGTACAGACCCTTTTTCATCCTGAGGAGTGACTGGCCCCCTCTTGGAACCTCACTGATTCCTAGGAAGGAGGGGCTCAGGGTGGGGAGAGAATGGAGAATGTAGTCAAGCTCTATGCAAATGGAGTCAGGTGTTTTCCTGCCACACTCTCCCACTGCCCTGTCTCTGTCATCCCCCTATCTCCGCCCCCCCCCCCCCCCGCCCTTCCCACCACCCCACCGCTGAGCCAGGCTCTTCTCCTCTGTCCTCAGGATGGCCTCACCTTCAGCCCTGACTCAGAGCAACCACTTAGCTAGTGAGAGAAGACCCATTAAAGAAACAAATGGCTCTTTCCTTTGGCAGAGGGAGGATTAAGGTGATCAGAGGGCTCCCAGTAATGAAGACAAAGAAGATGAATTAGACTCTGAAGTGCTTACCGCCTCCTGAAACACTTAGGAGATTAAATGCCCCTGAGGCTTCCGGTAATGCATCTGCCAATGACGCCAGTGCTGTGCAGAGCCTCTGGGTCTTGGATCTATATTTGTCCGCCTCCCTTTGAACATCTCAGCGAGAACCCCTCTATCAACCCAGCAAACTGAGTCTACTTAATCTGTCCAACAAATTAAGCAGAGGGGCTCTTCCACGCCCCTCTGCTAATCTAGGGGAGCTGGATGTGGTCAGGCATCCAGAAGCACTTCCTGCCTAACAAGCCCTTTGTGGCCTGTGTTTTCATCCCCAGGAGGTATTTTCTAGGGGTCATGCTGCCCAGGGCATCCAGCTACAGGCGTGATAATAGGGTGGGGGGAAAGGGCTGGCTCATCTCTGCCCTGTCTGTCGAGCTGTGACAACCTAGGGTGAAAGGGATGCGGTTATCCTGTCTAAGCCACAGCAGAGACTTTCACTGAACATGACTTTATGGCCTTTAGAAATTAATTGCTTTCACAGAGGTGAACGGTGCTGGTATATTCACTTCTCATGAAGACACATGGTCTGCTTGGCATTTTAGAATGTCCAGATTTTGTAGCATTTCTGAGCCCTCGCTGTGAATACCATTATCGGGAGTCCATTTATCAGAAATGTCAGTTACCAGGGATTGCAATTTTGACTTACATTGCAAAAGCCCTCTATAGTTTATACAGCCCTATCACATACATATATGACATGGTAGAAACAGTACAGGCTTTGGGTTCAGGCAGACCTAAGTTCAAATCCTGACTCCATTTCCTAGCTGTGTGACCTTAGACAAATTGCTTAACCTCTCTGAGCCACAATTCCCTCATCTGTGAAATAGGGATACTAATATTTTCTCCCTCCTTGTGTCATTATGATGATTAGATGGCATAATGCTCGTAAAGTAGTTAGAACCAAAGAGATACTCAGTAATGAACAGGCCAGGGGTCTCTGATAGAACCAGAGATTGGGATGGGTCCAGACAGAGACTGTCAGGAATCTGATTGGGACAGGAAGGTAGGGTCAGCAAATGTGGTTAATGTGGTGGTGAGTGTAATGTGGCATGAGTCAATGCACGGTGTGTGTTGTTTCAATCTGTGTGTCAGTTTCTGCAGGTTGTACTGTGTATGTGTGCATGCGTGTGTGTGTGTGTGTGTGTGTGTGTGTGTGTGTGAGAGAGAGAGAGAGAGAGAGAGAGAGAGAGAGAGACTATAAGCCACTTAAAGCAGTGGAGTTCGTTTGCATATGACTATATATGCATATCTACCGATCCAGAGAGGCTTGGAGGAACCCAGGATCACAACACCCAGTCCTGATTTGCCCCAGGAACCTCTTCCTATAAAGCCAAGGGAAAACTAAGCCCAGAGAACATGGTCTGGTGTTTACATGCTCTCTAATACTGTGAGACTGACACCTCAAACTCGATGCAATTCCCAGGGAGAGAGTTTTGGTTTAGTTTACCAATGGCTTGGGACCTACATCTAAGGCATTTTTATGGCCTTTGTGGCTCTGTCTCCTAAACCCAGAGCTCAGCCCTCCAGTCTCGCGCCTTTGGTAGTGAGGAGGGAAAGCCAGGCCTGTGAGAAGACCAGGGACCAGAGAGAGTGGGAGCAGTGTCTGTCTCGGGGCCTAGGCAGGTGCCCTCCTGGTTTCCACGCTTGTCCAGCCCTCTCAGCTCCTGGGGGCCCGATCACACCTATCAGAGGGAGGGAGTGGGCTGGGCCTTCTCCCAGACCCCCTTGCCTCGCTGGCCTTGAGGGAGAAAGTGTGTTCAAGGAGACCACACCCTCCCTCTCTCCGAGCCCTTCATCCTTCAGACCACTGCTCTTGTCTTGATTCTTCCTGCTCTTTGATGGAGGAAGTGGTGTGGAGGAAAGAGGGCAGGACAGAGAAGCAGTGGGACTTCCTCTGCTGGCTGGTCTCAGAGCTGCGGTTGACATGGTTGCCAGAGCTTTAGAGAGTTAACACAGTGAGAGTAGAAATCTCAATATTCCATCAGTAGTTAAAGAGTAATTCTAATTTCAGTTCTATGAACTCTTGGCCTTTTTGTCCTAATTACTGCACAGCATAAAAGCAATCGTAACTTTTCATTAAATATATGTCAGGTTTCCTGCATTGTAAGCTCTATCAGATCAGAGCACCCGTCTCTATTTGGGTATCCTGGGTATTCCTCACTTGCCTTTTAAGTGGTATGGTCCTCAGTATTAGTTTATGACAGAGCAAAGGAAAGGCACAGAGGTAGAGTCCAGGTGTGATCAGGGCTGACTGCTGAGCCATTGTTACGGATGTGAGATGAGCCTGAGATTGGTATGTGGACAGGTGTTCCCGGAACAAGCACAGAGTAAACCTTTTCCTCCGCATGTCTGCTATCGTCAAAGGCTTTGCCATCCTCCCTCTTACCACATGGGGGCATTTCTTCTTGAATCAGTGACATGGGATTGCCCCTGTTACTCTGGTTCAATTTGCTATTTGCCTCAATGTTCCTAAGGTCTCTGGGAGGCCAGAGGAAAAACGATTTTAAAATGCCACAGAAAGTAATGAGCACAAAGTTTGTTGGGTTCTCTGCTGGGAAGGGCTTCTCCTGTTCTGGTACCTTGCCTCCCTTTGGGAGGGATCTCACATCAGCCTCACATCTTGGCGAAGCTGGGTGTTGTACCGGATGGTACTTGATACAATCTTTCAAGGCCTGGGTCCTTTCAGACTCTGTTCCCCGGGGCCAAATAGTATTCAGTTTATTTAACAAATGATCTTGGTGCTTGACAAAACATTGTCCCTTAATACTTATCACAGTCTTATTATCTTATTTTTATCTTTTGTAGTAGGCCAAATAATGCCCCCTCCCCAAACCTGTGAGTAGGCTACCTTAGCCTACTAAGGTAGGTTTGTGAAAGGGATATTTTCAGGTATGATTAAGGGTCTTGGTATAGGAACATTATCCTGGATTATCCATGTGGGCCCAGTGTAGCCACTGGGATTCTTATAAGAGGAAGGCAGAAGGGTCAGAGTCAGAGAGAATAAGATGTGACTGAGGAAGCAGAGGTCAGAGCAATGGGGTGCTGGGAGCCAAGCAGTGTGAGTAGCTTCTAGAAACTGGGAAAGGTAAGGACATAGATTCTCCCCTAAACCCACCAGGAGGAATGCAGCTCCGTCAACACCTTGATTTTAGCTCCATAAGACCCAATTAGGACTTCTGACCCCCAGAATTGCAAGATAAAATTGTGTTGTTTTAAGCCACTAAGTTTGTGGTAATTTATTTTAGCAGCAATAGAAAACGAATATACCTCATTAACCAAGGCACAGAAAGGTTAAGTAACATGGTCAAGATCAGATGGAAAGTAATGACAGAGCCAAGATTTGGAACAGGTTGGTCCATGCACGTAGCCACTATGCTATACTGCCTCTTACCTAGAACCTCTCTTGAGGCTGATACCCTCTGATTCCCCTAATAACTACAGAGGGATCAGTAGCCGCTCACTCAGGAGGAATAGGACTTAATTAAAAACCATCAGACAGGAATGACTTAGCCTGGGCCAGGGGAAAACTGTTTGTCTGGCTCCTGTACTCTCTCCACTGACAGCATTGCTATCTTGTAGCCAACAAGGTAAACCAGTTGTCCCTAAAATCTCATCCCTGGACTTGACTGTGAAGAGAAATATTGTTGATCTGCCTTCCTGTCTATACCAGGGCACATACAAGGATGTTTCAAAGGGGGGACTCAAAGCAGGGCATAATTGGCATTTATTCAAATTGTGCTTAATTGAATACTTCATCTGCACCTCAGAAAACCACATGGGGTACAGGTTCTGTAAAGAGGAAGTAATTTTCATTAACAGGATCTAAATTAGTCTGACACAAAGACCTACCTGTGCCTGTGACACAGCTAATAATTGCAGTGTAATGAACCTGATGCTGCAGACAAAGGTTTCCTTTTCCTTTTTTTTTTTTTTTTTCCGGTACGCGGGCCTCTTACTGTTGTGGCCTCTCCCGTTGCGGAGCACAGGCTCCGGACGCGCAGGCTCAGCGGCCATGGCTCATGGGCCGAGCCGCTCCGCGGCATGTGGGATCTTCCCGGATTGGGGCACGAACCTGTGTCCCCTGCATTGGCAGGCGGACTCTCAACCACTGCACCACCAGGGACGCCCTCCTTTTCCTTTTTTATGTTGCCTTTCTTTTCCTTCTTTCCTTCCTCCCTCCCTCTCTACCTTCCTTCTCTTTTGGTTCTGTATGTCAAGCAACCATCTTTATTCAGTGGCCAGGCTGATGATGGTTGGAGTGGAGCTGTCCCTTAGTGGTGAGAACAGAGCCTGTGCCCCCTGCTACTGCTCACAGCCCACAGAAGGCCAAGTGAACCGCAGTTTGGTACAGGCTTGGCCTTGTGTCTCCTTCCTCATAAGACTGCACAATTTATGCCTCTTGGGAACCTTCTATTTTTTATTTTTTAAACAAAATGCTATTGAATATTTGATGCTTTTTCTTTTTTAAAATAAATTTATTTATTTATTTTTGGCTGCATTGGGTCTTTGCTGCTGTGTGCAGGCTTTCTCTAGTTGTGTCGAGCAGGGGCTACTCTTCGTTGCGGTGCTCAGGCTTCTCAATGCGGTAGCCTCTCGTTGCGGAGCACGGGCTCTGTAGGCATGCAGGCTTCAATAGCTGTGGCACATGGGCTCAGTAGTTGTGGCTCGCCGGCTCTAGAGCACAGGCTCAGTAGTTGTGGTGCACGGGCTTAGTTGCTCCGCGGCACGTGGGATCTTCCTGGACCAGGGCTCGAACCCGTGTCGCCTGCGTCACCTGCATTGGCAGGTGGATTCTTAACCAGTGGGCCACCAGGGAAATCCCTTGGGAAGCTTCTATGTTTTGACTGCATCTTCTACCTGTATTTTTCTTCTAACTCTTTTCACTCAGCCCACAAACACGCACAATCCTGAAAGGGTAGGAAAAAAGAGCTTCCAAGGACTAACCCTCCTTCAGTCCTATTACCTTTCTAAAATGCAAATAGGAGTTTGTCACTCCCCTCATAAAATATCTGGTGGTGCAGAGTGGCCTTCAGGATGAAGCTTTTGGTGTAAGTCCTGTCCCTCCCCTGGCCACCCACCCCATCATACTTGCCCACCCAGGCCCCTTACCAGGTCCAAGCTGGAAGGGCTGACACATAAGGATGCCACAGCAGCCTAAGGAGGCATATCCCTTTCTAGCACGTATTTAGTGGGGAACGGAGGAGATAGATATTCTATAAATGTGGCAAACTTTTCCCTTCCTATAGAGATTTGTTACGTGCGTTTATTATCCAGAGTAATATGCCAATGTTGAACCCATTAAAATCTAGATAGTACGCTTTGTTGGTCAACATCACATTACTACTCATTATCCAGTTTCAGAACTAAGCTGCCTGAACTGTGTCAGGAGACTGTTAACTGGCACAGCCTCCAGTTATACCATGTGACAGGCTTTGAAGAAATCTTTCAAGAGAGATAGGCCTGCACCAAGGAAAACATATTATTTTATTTTATTATTGATTTTGATTACCACTTGAGAGTGCTGTCCACTTCCATGGAAGTGGGTGGATTTTCATTTTGCTAAATTTAATGTCAGGAGCAGTGTCATGGGTGGCATCTGAGTTAACAGGTGCCACGTTTCCAACATATTCCAGTGGTGTTTGGCACCCTCTACAGTTTGGGGTTGGTAGGAGGTCCCTTGTTGGCCCATCCTTAATCCAGTTTTGTGCTGTGAGTTCTCTGTGCAAACTTGACTGTGCCAGGGGGTGGGGTTGGGGTGGGCTGTTGGCTGCTCAGCCCACGAGGTTGTAACCAAGGGTCTGTGTTTACCTGGTGTCAGCATCCCTTTCCTACAGGCAGAGCCCTTCAGCCATGCCTGACAAGCAAGGCTTGCAGCCCACAGGCTTATAAAGTGTAGCTGAGCATGAACTCTCACCAGATTCCATACAATACCTGAAGCTTACGGCATAATGCTGCCTCCAGTTTCCTAGTCATGATCTCTGTCTTAATCTTAGTCTCCATTCATTTTGGGTTGAAAGTAGGTGGGGTTCCGCATCAGGGCAAGAAGCTGGGATTGGAGGGAACCCAATCCAGGGCAGGGGTTAGCCAAAAATCTGCCAGTTCTGTATGCATTTCAGGGCCTGGGGCCAAGCGACCCTGCAGAAAGATGATGAGGCTCCATCTTCACTCAGGTGACCCTGTTCTCACCTGCAGTGTCCTGGGGCCCCTGGGGGCCATCCCAGAGTCACATACTGAAGAATGGGCATCAGTCACTGGGGAAACACATCTGAGTGGCAGAAGCCCATGAGGATGGAAGAAAGTACCATGGAAGGATGGGCCAGGTGGACCATAAGGAGTCACGGGCTAAGGGAAAGCTTTGTAGAGCTCCTGGCTCACCTGTCAGTACAGGCGTTCCCATTTTCTTAGCTTCTCAATCCTCTTTTCCAGATTGTGACCATCTTGGCAAACATGTCTGTCCTAGAGCAGTGTGCCTCTGACATCATTCAGGAGAACGGTATGTCTTTTCAGTGGTGTGCACGCCGTACAGGTTATGTGGCTCTGTGGGACCCTGTGCCTTTGTGTTTGTGTGAAGGCCTATGTATTCGTGCATGTGGGTCTCCACACTTGCAGGAGCACATGAATGCGTGCTTATGTGGGCAAGTGGGCCAATATGTAAGTGTTTTCTTGCTTCCACGGGGCTTCAATCTAGTGGGAGGCAGACATGGAACAAAAGAAGAGAACATCAGATGCAGAAAGTAAAGCGGGGAAGAAGATAAGGTAAACCCAAGGTAGGAGGGTGGCAATTGGCTATTTCAGTCAGGGTGGTGAAGGGAAGACAGATTTCACTATGATCCAGAAGTAAAAATCTATTCCTACAAAGGATGCATTCCAACTTTAAATCATTCTCATCATATTGGGTTTGGCCACAGTGGAAAGCCGAAGGGTGGGGGATCAGGTCAGGGCAGCTGCATCCCTTGATGCCTCACCTGAGAGCATCTTTTTCCTCTTGCTCCCCTCCTCCCACCTCATGCGGACGGTGTCACCAAGGTTCGGGTGAGGTGCCCGGAAGCTGATCTAAGAGGTCTCCGCTGGAGGGCAGGTCAGCTGGCTGCCTTGCAGCTGGGAACAAAGTGGTGAGGGCTTCCTGTGACTGAGAAATAGGAGAGCAATTAGCAACCAGTTGGAAACCAAGAGATGCTAACGAGGAGTGTGCTGGGAGCCTAGGCAGCTGCCTCTGCGCCTGTTAAGCCCCTTCTCCCTGGTTGCCCCGCTGTTTTAACACATGTACACATTCCCCAACCCCCATTGCTCTATTACTAATGGAAAGGCATCATTCTGTGTTAATTTTATGTGATTGGGCTAATAATGAGAAACTTTGTTGAGCTGGCTGAGGGTGAGAGGCTGAAGGGGTGTCTTTTATGGCCTGTTCCTTCAGCACCCAGAGCCTGTAGTTCAAGTGGTCAGTGGGAGTGGGTCTCCATAGGCCAATGGATTTGGGATTGGAGTATCTGGCATCTGTGGAGGATTTTATGGTTTACAAAGTGCTATTGACGGGCTCATTCAGTAAAGTTATTGAGACCTACTAGGTTCTTGGCATTGTGCTGGACAGTGAGGACACAGAGGTAAGTTAAGTCCTTGCCTTTGTTCTAGAGTATCTCACACAGTCTAGAAGGAGACCCCACCTGGACAAAAGTGATAACGTGACAAAAGCGTGACATCTGCAGTAAAGTAATGCAGCAGAGGAAGGAGGGCATGGTGGTTGAGACTGTGAAGACTGGAAACGATTGCCTGGGCTTGAATCCTGGCTCTGTTATTTACTAGTTTTGTGACCTCCATTTTTCCATCTGCAAAATGGGAACAATAGTAATATCGACCTCACAGGGATGATGTGGGGATTAATATAAAGCATGTTAGAAGAGTGTCAGGCACAGAATGAGCTCTGTGCTATGTGTATCTGCTCTTTCAGGAAACAGTGGCTGTCTCATAGGGTTTAAGTGAAGAGAGTTTGATGAAGAAACTATTTAGCAAAGTGGGTCAGGATTTGAGGGACCAGCAGTGGAGGTGATTCAGCCAGGGATCACTGGAAGACAGTAGGACTCCTTGGTCTGGACAGGGCAAGCCTCATTATGCTTTGAAAGGAAGTCCTCCCACCAGGAGGACTCTGACATGCTTTGTCCTGAAGCCTGGTGATTTTGTCTCTGTCCTGCCCTAAACTGTGTGTGAGTGTTGGTGGTGGGGAGCTGGATGAATGGGCCATACTGGAAAGTCAGAATCTCTGACCACTGGTCACCCTTACACTGGGAGGCAGGCCAGGGCAGTCCAAGCTCTTATTTGTCAATCCAGTGGCATCAGTGTTGCCCTTTCAGCTAGTTTTGCTTCTCCCTCAGGGGCTGGGGCTGAGCTGGAGAGAATGTTGAGGAGGGAACATGGCCTTGGGACCTGGTCTCTAAGCTGTAACTGCCCACAACTCTCAGGCAACTTTTGTGGCACGGAGCCTGACCAGAACTTAGGAAACACATTCTGGATTTTGTAGGCAGCCCCAATTTCATTGCATCTTATCTTTTTCTAGATAAGACTTATAAGGTATACATTTAAAGGAAACTTTGTTTTTTATATATTTGTAAGGCTTCTAACATGAATACATTCACATTCATTCATTTGATATTCATTTCCAAATATTTGAGCTAAGCACTATTCCGAATACTTTGGATATACCCATTCAGGAAGTGGACAAAAATCCTTGCCCCCATGATGCTCACCTGGTCGTATATGAGAAACTATTTTTGGTCAGACTCTAGCTACGAAGCTGGGATTTGGAAAATGGCTTCTTTATGGGAACCTTGACCTGGAGGAATTAGTCAAATTTCTTAATCTTGTGGCACTTCCTGAAGTTGTCATTTTGGTGCCCCCTGTTTATGTCCCCATAGGCCATGCCATATATACTCAGGACATTAATAGCTATGACCTTGTCTTAGGGACATTGTGGGCATAAGAAGCCAGAAGACCGTGTTCCATTCAGTGGCCAGGGAAGGGGTTTGGAGAGAAGCCCCTTGCCCCAGGACCAGAGTTTGTGGTGGCAGAGCCAATAGGGGCTGAGAAAGGGAGGGCCTGCAGCATCCCCTGAGGCTGTAGGGGGGAGAAATGGGGCACTTACACAGCTCACCAGAGAGAGAAATGGCCCCTCCTCAGGACTGAATAACCTCAGGGTCCACAACTAAGTTACTCACTGCCCCCTGAACTGGGATCTAGGAGGCTTAGAAGTTGCATCTGGTTCAAGTAAGATTTGGAGAGGCACATGACTGACGTACTGGCCTGGAAGTGACTCCTATGTGACCTTGAGAAGTCACTTCATCTCTCCACACCTCAGGTACTCGTCTGTGAAATGGGGGAGAGAGGCAGGGGCTGGGCTAGAAGAACTCTAAGGACCCTTCGGATTCTATGGTCTAAGTTACAGGTTGCAAACTTAGATGCCTGCAGGACCCACACAGGTGATATAAATGGATGACGTGGCTCAACATGGACTGGATCAATCTCATTTCAAAGAGTAAGCTTATAATAAGCTTCAGCAAATTGTTGTTAAGCAGAAATGTGGGCCCAGTCTTCTCAGATCAGGAAGTAATTTTTCAGATGCCAGAAATCTGGATTTTTATAGAAATCTCCCAATTTGCATATTAGCAAAAACTTCTTAAAAAATTAGACACTGTGTAAAGCAAGAAAAAAAGCAAAAATACACCTGTGGGCCATATTTGGTTGAATTTCTAAGCTGGCAAGTGCCACTCTGTGCAGGAAAGAAGGGTGTGGGCTGGGGCAGCTGAGGAATACCTCCCACAGAAGATGGACTTTTACTACAACCTGCAGGATAGGAATGATTTAAATGGAGAGTGAGAGGCAAAAGGACATCCCCTGCAGAAAGAATCAGATGGGCAAAGGCATGACGTGGGAGTGGATGTGGGTGTGGTTTTGTAGGCCAATCAGAGGACAGATCTGGCTTCAGGGAAGGGTGGAGAGGTTCTCAGCTGACCAAATTCAAGCCTAAATGTCTCGGTCCAACTACTCCACTCCCTTCCAGTACATGATACCCCTCTAAAACATTTGATCTAGTGATTATCCAGTCTAGGTTTGGGTCACCTCCCACCAGCGGGACCCATTACCTCTGGACCTGTCTCAGATGCAACCAGCATCAGAGGTGAAGAGATGATGGAGGGTAACCAGATTATCTGGGTTCTGACACCAGCTCTACAGCTACTTACTGTGTGACCCTGGGCAAGATACTTCACCTCTCTCTGTGCCTCACAGTGAATTATTATATAGTGCTCAGTTTATGAGGCTATTGGGAGGTTTTAGGGTTCGTGCATTTACCGTGTGTTTCGCACAGCATCAGGGATGTAGTAAAAGCTGTTATAGCATTTAAAGGAAATTGAAAGGATATCCTCCAGCTGTCCCTTCCAGGGGTGTAGTGACTTGGTATGTGGAATCAGAGACTCCCCCAGGGCAGAAGGAGAAGAAGAGGAGGGCTTGTCCAAGTTCCTCCTGTGGTTGAGAGCCCCGAGTCATCCCAACAGCCTTTGCTTGAGCCTGCAGCTAGAGGAAGTCTCCCTGCTTGGGCACCTACCAACTGTTCATCGCTTTCCACGCAGGGGTCCAGCTTATCATGGGCCTGCTGTCTGAGAAGCCAAGGTCTGGGACCCCCGCCGAGGTGGCGGCCTGCGAGCGAGTCCAGCAGAAGGCTGCAGTGACCCTGGCCCGTCTCAGCCGAGACCCAGATGTGGCACGGGAGGCCGTGCGGCTGAGTTGTAAGTGGTGCTGGCTGTGTCAGGGGCGGAGAGGGGCGCCGGGGCTGGGAACGGTCCTGATTTCATGGTGGCGGTGGTGACAGAGGACTCAGAGCAGGGCCGACTGTGCCGGGAGATGCTGGCATGGGGGCCCAGGGTGCAGCCCCAACTTAGCCTCCTTTCCCCTGGGGCTGAAGCAAGAGAGAGGAGGAGTCTAGAGAGGTTTAAGTTGGCCAGAAGAGTGACTCACTTGTAGGCTTCCTGTTAACAAGGACCCCATTCACTCATTCATTTTCTCATTCATTCATTTACTCAGTTATTTGCATACTCATTTGTTTATTTATCCACACATTCATTCACTCATGAATTCATCATTTTGTTCATTCATTCATTAACTCATTCATTACTTCATTTATCCACCATTAACTTTCATTAAATCACACATTCATTCATTAACTCATTCATTACTTCATTTATCCACCATTAACTTTTTCATTAAATCACCCATTCGTTCATTCAGTCAGTCACTTATTTACCCAACAAATGTTTCCAGAGCACTCACTCTATGGTAGGCTCTGTTCTGAGTGCTGGGCATATAACACTGATTATAACCGCGTCCTAACCACAGCGGCCTATAGCCTAATGGAGGTGGTGGATATGGAAAGAAAAATTTACACTTGAGTATCACAGAGCAATGCTCAAAGGCTGTCAGTGACACAATTGGCACACAGAGGAAGTAGCCCACACTTATCCAGGTGGTTCAAATAATGTAACAAGGAGGTGACTCTTCAGCTGTGGCTCCGGGAGTTATTCGGCTGTGAGGGCTAGGAAAGGGCACCCAGGTAGAGGCAGGAGATGGCAGTGTTGCCAACCATCCAGGCACTTGGAGGACAGCAAGAGGTGGCCTTGGGGCAGCAGAGAGCTCTGGCTCCAAAATGACTTTACGGAGGATAAATACATACATACAGAATCTGTCTGCATACCTTTCATACCATCTTATAAGGAGTTATTTTTTTCCATTGTTAGAGTTTGAAAAAGTCAATTTGGGTTGAAAAGCAAAGTCATTTATTTGACTTTCCTCTGTAAAGGCTTAGGAAATATTAGTGTACTCAAATGTAGCCTTCTATAATCTTAGCCACAATATATTTTCTGACTCAAATGGGCAGCTGGGGGTGGAGAGGTACTAGGAAGTTGCTCTGATAAAGATGGAAATGTTAACTATAGCTGGTAAAATCAGAAGAAGCTGCATGGGAAGTTCCTTCTCAGGAAGACCTGCAATATCTTCTGTGGCTCATTCCTCCACACTGTGGGTGAACTCCATCCTGGCCAGTGTTCTGGCGCTTCGGGGTTTGGTTTTGATGCTCCAGCTCATCCTGGCCCTGACCAGGTCCATTTACACCTGAGGAAGCAGAAAGTCTTCCCTGCCGATTGGCAGCCGCCTCCCTCCACAGGACCCCGTGCAGAGGACTGTGTGTGAGAGATGGGAGCACCTCTGGGTCAGGCCTGGCCAGGCCCACCCCGACCTGGGTGTGAGGGTCTCCCCGTGTCTCACGCAGGTATGTCCCGCCTCATTGAACTCTGTCGCTCACCCTCCAAGAGGAACAGCAGTGACGCCGTGCTGGTGGCCTGCCTGGTGAGTTCCCAATCCTCCCCCAGCTTTCTTCCTGGGCTTTGGGGTTGCAGACCAGGGACCAGGGGAACAGGCTGTGCCACGACAGGCTTGGGTAAGCCGGACAACTTATTCTGGATTTCCATTTTTCTCTTTAAAAGAGTAATACTTGTTTCACTTAATTCATAAGATTGTGATGAAAATTATATGAGGTCATATACGTGAAAGGCAGAGGCCTGGGGAACCCCCATTACCACACATTTAGGACCTTTGAGGTCCTGGGGGATCTGACAGCAGGTCTAGACCAGAGGGGCCCAGCTGGCAGGATGCTGGGTGATGGTGGTGATGCTATGGTGCTTGCAGCATGTGGTAGCTAGGGTAAGATGTCTTCTGCCTGTTCCAAAGTGGACACTGTGAGAAAGCCTCCTTTCCTTCTCAGATAGAGCCGCTCTATTGGTTCTCTTCCAGCTTCGTAGCTCCCTCCTCCTTTGTGGAGTAGGACAGGACAGGACAGAGGATTATTCAGCCAGTCCCCAGGATCTTCACCCTCAACCAAGCTAGCACATCCTGGGAGGTCTCCACCCAACTTCTTGGTGCTTGGGTCCACCATGAAAGTACCAGCAGCACCAGATGGGGAACACCCAACCTGTCTCTATATCCTCCCTGCTGGGCTGTATTAAATCCTAGAGCAGAGCAGCTGGAAGCATCCAGGAGCAGGGAAGCCCACTGTAAAAGCCCTTTAACTTCCAGAAGGGGGTGCCAGATCTTTGATTTGTCCTCTTTGACTGTGCAGAAGGGATGGATCTAGAGGTCTTTCAAGCTGTTTCACAATAAAGTCCCTTCTCACCCCGTCCTTTTTTTTTTTTTTTTAACTGAGCTCATCCCATTTCTGGGAGCTCCTGACAGGCATTGTATGGTGGTAGGAGCAGCAGGCATTACAGTCAGACACACCTGTCTTGGTTTTACCATTAATGAGCCGTGTGACATTGGGTAGGTCACGAAGTGCTGTAAATTTTATTTGGTAAATATTTGCTAAGTGATTCTATGAGCCATGCACTCTTCTGGGCTTTGGGGATACAGATGTGGGGAGGAAAAAGACAAAAATTTCAGCTCTGTTGGGCCTTTTATTCTGGTACATGCAGAACAACCTTCACCCTTTTTGTGCCTTGGGTGATCTGAAGAAGCTTATGGACCCCTTCTCAGTATTAGGTTTTAAATGTATATAGTAAAATATATAGAATTAAAAGGAAAACCATCATATTAAAATAATTATTAGACTATCAAAGCAGGTGATATGTTAATATATATATATATATATATATATACTTTTAAATTAGCTCCTTAAATAAAAGCTAGCCTCAAGTCTTCACTAGCAATGAGCATAAATAATATTGAAGGTACCTCCAAAAATGTAATTTACTGAACCAAACTTGGGTCTGCTTGCCCATGCACAGTAAAGCCAATCGACTGACACCGGGTTGTGGTGAAGGAAAGTGCACTGGGTACTGCAGGTTGCCAAGTGAGGAGTCCAGGTAGATAGGGCTTAAAAGGCCCAAACTCTCTGAAGGCTTTCAGGGAAAGTTTTTTTAAAGACAGGGTCAGGGAGGGGGGTTGTGTGGTGTGTGATCAGCTCATGGACATCCTTCTGATTGGTTGGTGATGAGGTAAATCAGGAGTCAGCATCATCAACCTTCTGGTTCCAACAGGCCTGGGGTCTATGTGGGCAGCATACAGTTAACTTCTTCCACCTGGTGGAGGTTTCAGTATCTGTAAAAGAGTTCAAAGGACATGGCTCAGAATTTTATCTATATCCCCCGAGGAGGAACTAAAGGTCCTTGACTTTGTTTAATGGCTAAACTCTTATTAGTTTGTCTTGCTTGACTGTTTTCCTTTCTTTCTGCATTTTCTCACTTCTCTGATTAAATGTACTCTTTGGAACTCAGGGAAGCCTAGGAGACTAAAGTTTTTCTACAGACAAGAGACAGGTAGAGGATGTGGAGGGGGGTGCTGTTCCAGGAAGGTCCCATAGGGTCTGTGATTTCTATTGGTGAACAAGTAACAGGCACCGCTGAGACATCTCGATCTGTTGCTACATTCACACACAGCTGAAGGAAAGGCTGTTTCAGTTAGAGGCCAGTGAATGTAAAGCTGTAATTGTTTTCATGCAAGTTCACAGGCCTTCATTTTGTCTGGTCTAGTGAGTAAATGGAGACAGTTAATACCTGGCAAACACATAATCATTGGCCCCAACTACCTTATCTTCACAACTTGGGCAGCCAGCAACTGCCTGACACTGAATAGGGCTGAGAAAATGTTGAGAAACTATAAAGCTCCTTTCAGACACGTGGGCTTGCTATGACTCCTTTTCCATTTTTATCATGAGTTTGAAGGAGAGCACACAGAAGGGCGTGGCCTCTATTTTCAACCACTTGAAGGACTTTCTGGTGGTAAAGGGATTACATTTCTCCTTGTGGACAGGTTGTTGGATGCTGAATAGAGCCCCTTCCTTCTGAATCCATCCTTCATGTGGCTGCTGGCCTCATTTTCCTCATGACAGTTTACAATCATGACCTTTCCATGAGCACCCCTTCCCTGGTTCCCTGTTACCTATGGCCTACTGTCCACATACTTAGCCCTTCACAGCCTGGCTCTGACCCACCTGGGGTCTGAAGGCCGTCCACTGCCTCCAGGCCCTGTCCAGCTCGGGTCAGAATGCCCTGAACCACCCCGACACTGTGCTTTGGCCCTTGTCCCAAGCAGATGTCCTCTCTATAGCTCTGCCAGCACCGCCTTCAAGGCTCATATCAAAATCCTCCTCCTTGGGGCTTCCTGGGAGTTCTCTGCGGCTTGGACCTGCCTGCTCGTATTTTATTTTCCCCAGCAGGAAGCATGTTGTGTTATCCTGTGTTTTAGGTGTTATAAGGGGAGGCTCTTGGAATTCAAACACAGGCCTGCCTGATGCTGTATGTCTTGACTTTTTGCCCTGACCATCTTGTTTCCAGCCATGCTCTGTCCCCTTATGGCTTGTGGCCCTAGTCATGCTACCTTGGCTCATGGGAGGGGATCTGTATTTCTCCCCCTCTACCCTGGAACCTTCTCATGGCTGGGTCCCTTTTTCAGCTCTTGTATCTCCATGGGACCTTGGTTTGGTGACTGTTTCTTGCCTGGCTGAGGGACTGACGGACTTGTCTGCTCAGCCCCCAGCCCCCAGTGTTGGCGGGTGTTCGTGATTTGTCTCCCAGAAGGGGCTCCACACTTGAGTGCAGCCCCCTGGCTGGTGAGATGGGGGCTGCTTGGAGCCTGGCCTGGCGGATGGAGTTGGAGGCTACCTCTCCTGCCCCTCCCCAAGCCTTCTTCCCAGTTTTAAAGACTCTATTCAGGTGAAGGGAGGACATTTCAATTATCATCTCCCACATCTGGAAAAGTGGCAGCATGGATTGTCTCTTGCAAACAGAATTGATTTTTCCTTAATGAAGCGGCTGTCAGTGGGGTACGGGGCTTAATTCTTGCGTGTTTTCAGACTGTCTGGGAATGAGGTGCTGGGAAGGTTGTTAACCTTCTGAGGAAAGCGGAGGCCAAGTAAAAGGCTTCAGAAGGGTGAAGGACCCTTTGAGCTCCTGGATGCTGAGGAGGGGGTGCTCTGAGACCATTTGGGCTCATGATGAACCCTACACAGTTTCTGAGGACCCTGGCGAGAGGAGGGTATCTATTTGCCTTCGTGGTTTTTGGTGTCTGTTTCTAGTTCTCTCTCTCTCTCTTGTGTTTTGCTTTTGCTTTTCTCTCTGTCTAGAGGTTGCCTCCTCCCTTAGGGATGTTTCTCTCTCCTTCTTTCCCCTCCCCCATTCTTTTTAGCCCTTTAGTCCTCTCCCCCATCTCTACTACCTCTTCACCTCCTCCTATCTCTCTCCTATTATCCTCCCATCCCCAGGGTGTGCTCTCTTTTTCTCTGATACCATCTCTTTCTCTCTTGATCTCCCTGTTATGCTTGGTCTCTTCTCTTTCCCAAGTTCATCTCTCTCTCTCTTTTAAAAATTAATTAATTAATTAATTTTTGGCTGCGTTGGGTCTTTATTGCTGTGCGTGGGCTTTCTCTAGTTGCAGCGAGCGGGGGCTACTTTTCGTTTTGGTGAATGGGCTTCTCAGTGCGGTGGCTTCTCTTGTTGCAGAGCATGGGCTCTAGGCACATGGGCTTCAATAGTTGTGGCTCACAGACTCAGCAGTTGTGGCTTGCGGGCTCTAGAGCGCAGGCTCAGTAGTTGTGACGCACGGGCTTAGTTGCTCCGTGGCATGTGGGATCTTCCCAGACCAGGGCTCGAACCCGTGTCCCCTGCACTGGCAGACAGATTCTTAACCACTGCACCACCAGGGAAGCCCTCTCTCTTTTAATAGTTCCTTCTTGTTCTGTTTTTCTGATGCTGTCTCTTTTTTTCTGTCTATTATTTTCTTCTACATTCTCTCTTTTCATGGGTTTATTTTCTATCTATTTCTTTGTCTCTCTTTTTTTCTTCCCTCTCTTTTGCTTTATTTTTATGCTTGATGATGTAAAATACATCGATGGTTTTATATTCTCATATCTGTGGAAGATCCCTGGTTCCATTTTTACTGTAACAACTCAAAGGCAGTAAGGTTATTTCTCCCAGTTGGAGCCCAGAGGAATCAGAAAGTGCAATGGAGTTCAGCCTTTTAGCCCTTGGGGAAATCATACCCCAGGAGAGGCAGGACACACTAGTTAGAGACAGTCGCCTGGAGTCTCCTTCCTGCCACCATCGTCTAAGACCCTGCTCATGTGAACAGAGATGCATATCCCTTCTCCTTGAACCAGCTTGGACATGGCAGTGTCTGTTAGTCCAACAGACAACTTAAGCCATCCTCTCTTTTCACCAACTTGGCGATCTCTCAGCAATAGATTACTTCTCATGTCTAGGTAATGAGCTATATGTTTGCCTTGTACTCATTATAACCTAGTGTCCTGGGCTTGCAGCATCCTGTCTCTGTGTGTGTAGGTATGAAGGCCCTGGAGTTGGGCTGCTGTGTGATCTTGGGAAGGCCACTTTTGCTCTCTGAGTCTGTCTCCTTATTTCTAAATTGGATATCATGATACTTACCTTGCTGTATCCTGTGGGGATTAAATGAGATACTATGTAGACACTCAGTAAGAGTGGGCATTCCTCCTTCTTTGCTTCTTCTGCCACTCAAGATAGTCCCCTCTCTCTTTGTTTCCCAAGGGAAGGGCATCCTTAAGCTCCCACCTTGTTCCTTGCTCTGTTCAGGCTTGAGAAAGATGGAAGGAATTAATATTCATTGGGCACTTAGTATGCATGGCTTCAGGTAGGTACACAGGTAGGGACTAGGTAGGTACACAGCTCACGTTTATAGTTTCAGGTTACTCTAGCAGTAGAACTCAACATTTGTTTGGTTTTTTTTTTCAGCATAGCTTTGTAGATACAGAGAAAAATAAAACGGTCTCTATCCTTAAGGAGCTTAGAGTCTGGTGTGGGAATAAACACCTAAAAAACAGTTGGGGAGGGGTTTCACATCACGGGAAAGATCTGAGCAAGGGCACATGGATGTAAAACAAGATGGCATACTCAGGGAAGAGTGCAACACTCAGTGTATGGGGACCTGGGCAGTAGTTTCATTCTGCCTGCACTTCTCTTTCCTGTTCATCCCCATCTTGGTGGCAGAAATTCCATTTCCTTTAACTTTATGACCCTCCTTCTTCTCTCCCTCTCCCTTCCTTCCCATCCCAAAATGCTTTGCTCAGAACCTTGCTGAATTTATGGATAAATGAATAGCCCTCGCTGTTCTAAGGTTTCTATAAAGACCTGGAAGTGAGAATATAATTCCACTGATGCCTCTGGTAGTTCCAGTCTCTAAGATAAATCTTCAACTTAAATATGTCACTAAATTGACCAAATCCTTAAAATGACAGATCTTCAAAACAATCAGTTTCCTAAGATGACTGAAAAACCAAGATGGCAAGACTAATTAAGATCATGAAAACTTTCAGATGACATCCCCTTTAGTGATCAAGGTACCATTGAAATCAGGTGACTATGTAATAAGGTTGCTATGGTGACCAAGTGACAAAAAGGACCATATCACTAAGGTGTCAAGGTGATGATCAGCTCAAATTGGGCTGGTAAATGAGCCACTTACTGAAATGCAGCTCTCAGGGAAGTTGAAGGTGCAGTCTGATCTCTTCTGTTTTCTCCTCAGGCTGCTCTGCGTAGATTGGCCGGGGTCTGTCCTGAAGGCCTCCAGGACTCTGACTTCCAGCAGCTGGTCCAGCCCCGGCTTGTGGACTCTTTCTTACTCTGCAGCAACATGGAGGAGAGTTTTGTGTAGCAAGTATGGGAGACAAAAGGCATTCGGCCTCATTCTCAAGCCCCCTCTGAGTACATACCTGTTAACGCACCTGACCACACACCAGCCCCCTCACCTCCTTATTTATACTTAATTTATTTTTTATGTGAAATTAACAGAGGGCTAAACATTATAGCAACATCATCAGGCAGTTTGTGGTCCTTGGGAGTCTTTTTTGTTTTTATTTTTTGACTTCTGTGACTTTTCAGTTGCAGATGTTGAAATGCATAATGGCTAATATGACAGATTGTCATGGGTGATTTCACTTTCTTTTGCTTTCTCTACTCTCACTATATAACCTTGCTTCATTTTTTTTAAAACAAAATCTGGTAACAAGAGTATTTTAGCTGTCCAGCAGTTTTTCTTTTTTTAAAAGTTGGAATTGCTCTTTCTAAAATATTTTAAATGCATTTCATAGTTGGAAAGAATATACTGGAAGTTCTAGTTTTATTCTTTAATAAATGAAATCACATGAAACGTGTCTTGAATTTTCTGATTAAATTATGTCTTAGGCTAACTTCTTGCTTCCCAAGTTTTCATGCCACAAAAACTTTCTCAACGATTGAAACTGCATAGAAAGTATATTGTTTTCATAGCTGCATAAATGGGTTAATTTCTGAGTGATTTAGTGAGAAATCAAAAGTTTCCAAAGTCCCAGGAACTCAGTTTCCCTTAGCTTGCTCTTCTTTAACCTCATGGTAAACAGTATCATCAGATGAGGTTTTACTGAAAAATACCTCTTCAAAAGTATACTTGAAAGTAGTGGTGTGCTGGAGTTGGCTTATACCAGTTCACAAGGGACAGCTGTAAGGAATTCCTCCCAGCTCCACGTTCAGTAAGCTCATTTGGTACCTTGTAACTGGAAATACTGAGAGTATTTATACCACATAAATTGGAAGATGCTACAAATCAGAGGCTTTGTGTTATTTTTTTTTTCCACAGAGCTGTTTTACCAATATCATTGTTTGAAAGTATCACAAAAATCTATGAATATTTCTGAAAGATTTATTACTATTGTGATATGATTTTATGCAATTCAAGAAAGTTTTGAAATCCATTACATAAGAGGTTAAAAGAATTACATGATCATATCAATATATGCAGAAAAGCACTTGATAAAATACAATATCCTTTCATGATTTAAAAAAAAACTTTCAATAAACTAGGAATAAAGGGAAATTTCCTCAACTTGATCAAGATCATCTACAAAAAACCTACAGCTAACATCATCTATGAAGCTAAGAAACTCAAATATTTCACAAAAGATCAGGTACAAGGCAAGGATATTGTCTCTCATCACTCCTTTTCAACATCATACTGGACATTCTAGCTAATGCAATAAGATAAGGAAAAAAAACAAGTAGGTATGGTGATGGGTTAGCATACTTGAAAAACAGGATAACCACAAATCAAAAACATATAATAGACTCACAAGAAAACAAAAAGAAGAAAACACAAGCATAATACAAAAGAAAACCATCAACCACAAAAGAAAAACCGAAAAGAAAATAAAAAGGAACAAAGAAGAAATACAAAATCAAGTCAACAGAGATCCTAAGTGATATAATAGAACAGTAAGACTTAACTGATATGTTCAGGACATAGTATCCAGAAAACCAGAATACACATTCCTTTCAAGTGCACATGGAACATGCTCTAGGACCACAAACTAGGGCACAGAACAGACCTCAACAAATTTAAGAGTATAGAAATTATTTCAAGCATCTTTTCTGACCACAAAGGCGTGAACCTAGAAATCAACCACAGGAAAAGAAACAAGAAAAAAGGATTACATGGAGACTAAACCACATCCTACTAAAAAACCAATGGGTCAATGATTAAATCAAAGAGGAAATTTAAAAATACCTTGAGACAAATGACAATTAAAACACAACCATACAAAATCTATGGGATTCAGCAAAAGCAGCTCTTAAGGGGAGTTCATAGTGATACAGGCCTTCCTCAAAAATCAAGGAAAAATCTCAAATAAACAACCTAGCCTACCACCTAAAAGAAGTATAAAAGAAGAACAAACAAAACTTAAAGTCAGCAGAAGGGAAGAAACAATAAAGATCAGAGAGGAAATAAATAAAGATTAAAAATAGAAAAAAATCAATAAAACCAAGAGCTGGTTCTTTGAAAAGGCAAAGAAAATGGACAAACCTCTGGCCAGTCTCACTAAGAAGAAAAGAGAGAAAACCCAAATAAAATAAGAAATGAAAAAGGAGAAATACCAACTGATACCATAGAGATACAAAAAAACCATAAGAGAATACTATGAACAATTATATGCCAACAAATTTGACAACCTAGAAGAAATGGACATTCTAGAAGCATACAGTCCACTGAAATTGACTCAAGAAGAAATAGATAATTTAAACAGACCAATCAGTAGAAGTGAAATAGAAACTGTAATTAACAAAAAAAAAATCCCTGCAAACAGGACCAGATGGTTTCACTGGGGAATTCTACCAGATATACAAAGAAGAACTTACACCAATCCTTCTCAGACTCTTCCAAAAGATTGAAGAGGAGGGAACACTACTAAAGACATTCTATGAAGCCATCACTCTGATACCAAAACCAGATAAAGACACTATCAAAAAAGAAAATTACAGGACAATATCTTTGATGAATATAGATGCAAAGTTTCTCAACAAACTATCAGCAAACTGAATCCAACAACACATAAAAAAAGATCATACACCATGATGAAGTTAGATTCATCCCAGGGTCACAAGGATGGTTGAACATATGCAAATCAATCAATGTGATACACCACATCAACAAAAGCAAAGACAAAAAACACGTGATTGGGCTTCCCTGGTGGCGCAGTGGTTGAGAATCTGCTTGCCAACGTATGGGACACAGGTTCGAGCCCTGGTCTGGGAAGATCCCACATGCCACGGAGCAACTAGGCCCGTGAGCCACAACTACTGAGCCTGAGCATCTGGAGCCTGTGCTCCGCAACGAGAAGCTGCGACAGTGAGTGGCCTGCACACTGCGATGAAGAGTGGGCCCCGCTCTCCACAACTAGAGAAAGCCCTCGCACAGAAACAAAGACCCAACACAGCCAAAAATAAATAAATAAATTTATTTTAAAAAAAATTTTAAAAAACCATGATCATCTCAATAGCTGCAGAAGAAAGCATTTGATAAAATTCAACATCCTTTCATGATAAAAACTCTTACCAAAGTGGGTATAGAGGGAGCATATCTCAACATAATAAAGGCTATTTATGACAAACCTACAGTCAACATAACACTCAACAGTGAAAAGCTGAAAACCTTCCCAATAAAATCAGGAACAAGACAAGGATGCTCACTCTCACCACTTCTGTTTAACATAGTATTGGAAGTCCTAGTCACAGAATCAGACAAGAAAAAGAAATAAAAGGTGTCTAAATTGGAAAGGAAGAGGTAAAATTGTCCTTATATGCAGATGACATGATACTATATATAGCAAACCCTAAAGATGCCACCTAAAACCCATTAGAATTGATAAATGAATTCAGCAAGGTAGCAGGACACAAGATTGACATACAGAAAATATTTGCATTTCTTTACACTAACAATAAAATATCAAAAAGGGAAAGTAAAAAAACAATCCCTTTTAAAATCATATCAAAAAATAAAATAGGGCTTCCCTGGTGGCACAGTGGCTGAGAGTCCGCCTGCCGATGCAGGGGACACGGGTTCATGCACCGGTCTAGGAAGATCCCACATGCTGCGAAGTGGCTGGGCCCACGAGCCATGGCCACTGAGCCTGCGCGTCCGGAGCCTGTGCTCCGCAACGGGAGAGGCCACAGCAGTGAGAGGCCCGCGTACTGCAAAACATAATAATAATAAAATAAAATAAAATACTTAAGAATAAACCTGACCAAGGAGGAGAAAGACTTATATGCTGAGAACTATAAAACACTGATAAAAGAAACTGAGGATAATTCAAAGAAATGGAAAGATATCCCATGCTCTTGGACTGGAAAAATTAATATTGTTAAAATGGCCATACTACCTAAAGCAATCTACAGATTTAATGTGATCCCTATCAAATTGCCCATGACATTTTTTCACAGAACTAGAACAAAAAATCCTAAAATTTATATGGAACCATAAATGACCCAGAATTGCCAAAGCAATCCTAAAGAAAAAGAATAAAGCTGGAGTCATAACCCTCCCAGACTTCAGACAATACTACAAAGCCATGGTAATCAAAAGAGTGTTGTACTGGCACGAAAACAGGCATATAGGTCAATGGAGCAGAAAAGAGAGCCCAGAAAGAAACCCACACACCTGCAATCAGTTAATCTTTGACAAAGGTGGCAAGAATATACAATGGAGGAAAGAGTCACTTCAGCAAGTAGTGCTGGGCAAGTTGGACTGCTGCATGAAAATCAATGAAGTTAGAATACACCCTCAGACCATACACAAAAATAAACTCAAAATGGCTTAAATACAATATAAGACATGACACCACAAAACTCCTAGAAGGGGACATAGGCAAAATATTCTCTGAAATAAATTGTACCAATGCTTTCTTTTTCTATTATTTTATTTTTTTTGAATTTTATTCTTTTATACAGCAGGTTCTTATTAGTTATCTATTTTATACATATTAGTGTATATATGTCAATCCAAACTTCCCAATTCATCCCCCCCCCCGCGCTTTCCCCCCTTGGTGTCCATACGTTTGTACTCTACATCTGTCTCTATTTCTGCCTTGCAAACTGGTTCATCTATACCATTTTTCTAGATTCCACATATATGTATTAATATATGATATTTGATTTTCTCTTTCTGACTTACTTCACTCTGCGTGACAGTCTCTAGATCCATCCACGTCTCTACAAATGACCCAATTTCATTCATTCCATTGTATATATGTACCACGTCTTCTTTATCCATTCATCTGTTCATGGGCATTTAGGTTGCTTCCATGACCTGGCTATTGTAAATAGTGCTGCAATGAACACTGGGGTGCATGGGTCTTTTTGAATTATGGTTTTCTCTGGGTATATGCCCAGTAGTGATATTGTTGGGTCATATGATAGTTCTATTGTTAGTTTTTTAACGAACCTCCATACAGTTCTCCATAGTGATTGTATCAATTTACATTCCCACCAACAGTGCAAGAGGATTCCCTTTTCTGCACACGCTCTCTGGCATTTGCTGTTTGTAGATTTTCTGATTATGCCCATTCTAACCAGTGTGAGGTGATACCTCATTGTAGTTTTGATTTGCATTTCTCTAATAATGAGGGATGTTGAGCAGCTTTTCATGTTCCTCTTAGCCATCTGTACATCTTCTTTGGAGAAATGTCTATTTAGGTCTTCTACCTATTTTTTGATTGAGTTCTTTGTTTTTTAATATTGAGCTGCATGAGCTGTTTATATATTTTGGAGATTAATCCTTTGTCCATTGATTCATTTGCAAATATTTTCTCCCATTCTGAGGGTAGTCTTTTCATCTTGTTTATAGTTTCCTTTGCTGTGCAAAAGCTCTTAAGTTTCATTAGGTCCCATTTGTTTATTTTTGTTTTTGTTTCCATTACTCTGTGAGGTAGGTCAAAAAAGATCTTGCTGTGATTTATGTCAAAGAGTGTTCTTCCTATATTTTCCTCTAAGAGTCTTACATTTAGATCTCTAATCCATTTTGAGTTTATTTTTCTGTATGGTGTTAGGGGGTGTTCTAATTTCATTCTTTTACATGTGGCTGTCCAGTTTTCCCAGCACCACTTATTGAAGAGACTGTCTTTTCTCCATTGTATATCCTTGCCTCCTTTGTCATAGATTAGTTGACCATAGGTGCGTAGGTTTATCTCTGGGCTTTCTATCCTGTTCCATTGATCTATATTTCTGTTTTTGTGCCAGTACCATATTGTCTTGATCACTGTAGCTTTGTAGTATAGTCTGAAGTCAGGGAGTCTGATTCCTCAAGCTCCGTTTTTTTCCCCCAAGACTGCTTTGGCTATTCGGGGTCTTTTGTGTCTCTATACAAATTTTAAAACTTTTTGTTCTAGTTACATAAAAAATGCCACTGGTAATTTTGTAGGGATTGCATTGAATCCGTAGATTGCTTTGGGTAGTATAGTCATTTTCACAATATTGATTCTTCCAATTCAAGAACATGGTATATCTCTCCATCTGTTGGTATCATCTTTAATTTCTTTCATCCGTGTCTTATAGTTTTCTGCATACAGGTCTTTTGTCTCCCTAGGTAGGTTTCTTCCTAGGTATTTTATTCTTTTCATTGCAATGGTAAATGGGAGTGTTTCCTTAATTTCACTTTCAGATTTTTCATCATTAGTGTATAGGAATGCAAGAGATTTCTGAGCATTAATTTTGTATCCTGCAACTTTACTAAATTCATTGATTAGCTCTAGTAGTTTTCTGGTGGCATTTTTAGGATTCTCTATGTATAGTATCATGTCATCTAGCAAACAGTGACAGTTTTACTTCTTTTCCAATTTGTATTCTTTTATTTCTTTTTCTTCTCTGATTGCCATGGCTAGGACTTCCAAAACTATGTTGAATAATAGTGGTGAGAGTGGACCTCCTTGTCTTGTTCCTGATCTTAGAGGAAATGCTTTCAGTTTTTCACCATTGAGAATGATGTTTGCTGTGGTTTTGTCATATATGCCCTTTATTATGTTGAGGTAGGTCCCTTCTATGCCCACTTTCTGAAAAGTTATCATAAATGGGTGTTGAATTTTGTCAAAAGTTTTTTCTGCATCTATTGAGATGATCATATGGTTTTTATTCTTCAATTTGTTAATATAGTGTATCACACTGATTTACTTGCATATAGTGAAGAATCCTTGCATCCCTGGGATAAATCGCACTTGATCATGGTGTATGATCCTTTTAATGTGTTGTTGGATTCTGTTTGCTAGTATTTTGCTGAGGATTTTTGCATCTATATTCATCAGTGATATTGGTCTGTAATTTTCTTTTTTTGTAGTATCTTTGGTTTTGGTATCAGGGTGATGGTGGCCTCGTAGAATGAGTTTGGGAGTGTTCCTTCCTCTGCAATTTTTTGGAAGAGTTTGAGAAGGATGGGTGTTAGTTCTTCTGTCAATATTTGTTAGAATTCACCCGTGAACCCATCTGGTCCTGGATTTTTGTTTGTTGGAAGATTTTTAATCAGTTTCAATTTCATTACTTGTAATTTGTCTGTTCATGTTTTCTATTTCTTCCCGGTTCAGTCTTGGAAGGTTATAACTTTCTAAGAACTTGCCCATTTCTTCCAGGTTGTCCATTTTATTGGCATAGAGTTGCTTGTAGTAATCTCTTATGATGCTTTGTACTTCTGTGGTGTCCATTGTTAGTTCTTTTTCATTTCTAATTTTATTGATTTGTGTCCTCTTCCTATTTTTCTTGATGAGCCCAGCTAAAGTTTTATCAATTTTGTTTATCTGCCCAATGAATCAGTTTTTAGTTTTATTGATATTTGCTATTGTTTTCATTATGTCTATTTCATTTATTTCTGCTCTAACCTTGATGATTTCTTTCCTTCTGCTAACTTTGGGTTTTGTTTGTTCTTCTTTCTCTAGTTCCTTTAAGTGTAATGTTAGATTATTTATTTGAGGTTTTTCTTGTTTCTTGTGGTAGGATTGTATTGCTATAAACTTCCCCCTTAGAACTGCTTTTGCTGCATCCCATAGGTTTTGGATCATCGTGTTTCATTGTCATTTATCTCTAGGTATTTTTTGATTTCCTCTTTGATTTCTTCAGTGATATCTTGGTTACTTAGCAATGTATTGTTTAGCCTCCATGTGTTTGTGTTTTTTACCTTTTTTTTCCCTGTAACTGAATTCTAATCTCATAGTGTTGTGGTTGGAAAAGATGCTTGACATGATTTCAATTTTCTTAAATTTACCAAGGCTTGATTTGTGACCCAAGATGTGATCTATCCTGGAAAGTGTTCCATGTGCACTTGAAGAAAGTGTAATGTGCTGTTTTTGGATGGAATGTCCTATAAATATCAATTAAGTGTATCTGGTCTATTGTGTCATTTAAAGCTTGTGTTTCCTTATTAATTTTCTGTCTGATGATCTGTCCATTGGTGTAAGTGAGGTGTTAAAATCCCCCACTATTATTGTGTTCCTGTCAATTCCCTTTTTTATAGCTGTAAGCATTTGCTTTATGCATTGAGGTGATCCTATGTTGGGTGCATATATATTTATAATTGTTATATCTTCTTCTTGGATTGATCCCTTGATCATTATGTAGTGGCCTTTTTTGTCTCTTGTAACATTCTTTATTTTAAAGTCTATTTTATCTGATATGAGTATTGCTACTCCAGCTTTCTTTTGATTCCCATTTACATTGAATATCTTTTTCCATCCCCTCACTTTCAGTCTGTGTGTGTCCCTAGGTCTGAAATGGGTCTCTTGTAGACATCGTATATATGGGTCTTGTTTTTGTATCCATCCAGTAAGTCTGTGTCTTTTGGTTGGAGCACTTAATCCATTCACATTTAAGGTGATTATCGATATGTATGTTCCTATTACCATTTTCTTAATTGTTTTGTTTTTGTTTTTGTAGGTCCTTTTCTTCTCTTGTTTTTCCCACTTAGAGAAGTTCCTTTAGCACTTGCTGTAGAGCTGGTTTGGTGGTGCTGAATTCTCTTACCTTTTGCTTGTCTGTAAAGCTTTTGATTTCCCCATTGAATCTGAATGAGATCCTTGCCAGGTAGCATAATCTTGGCTGTAGTTTCTTCCCTTTCATCCCTTTAACTATATTATGCCACTCCCTTCTGGCTTGTAGTTTCTGCTGAGAAATCAGCTGTTAACCTTATGGGAGTTCCCTTGTATGTTATTTGTCATTTTTCCCTTGCTGCTTTTAATAATTTTTTTTGTCTTTAATTTTTGTCAGTTCGATTACTGTGTGTCTCAGCATGTTTCTCCTTGGGTTTTTCCTGCCTGGGACTCTCTGTGCTTCCTGGACTTTGGTGGCTATTTCATTTCCTGTGTTAGGGAAATTTTCTACTATAATCTCTTCAAATATCTTCTTAGATCCTTTTCTCTCTCTTCTCCTTCTGGGACCCCTACAATGTGAATGTTGGTAGTTTAATGTTGTCCCAGAGGTCTCTTAGGCTGTCTTCATTTCTTTTGATTCTTTTTTCTTTATTCTGTCCTGCAGCAGTGATTTCTACCATTCTGTCTTCCAGGTCACTTATCCATTCTTCTGCCTCAGTTATTCTGCTATTGATTCCTTCTAGTGTAGTTTTCACTTCAGTTATTGTATTGTTCATCTCTGTTTGTTCTTTAATTCTTATAATCTTTGTTAAACATTTCTTGCATCTTCTCGATCTTTGCTTCCATTCTTTTTCCAGTGTCCTGAATCATCTCTACTATCATTAGTCTGAATGCTTTTTCTGGAAGGTTGCCTATCTCCACTTCATTTAATTCTTTTCCTTGCATTTTATCTTGTTCCTTTGTGTGGTACATAACCCTCTGCCTTTTCATTTTGTCTATCTGTGAATGTGCTTTTCATTCTACAGGCTGCAGGACTGTAATTCTTCTTGCTTCTGCTGTCTGCCCTCTGATGGATAAGGCTATCTAAGAGGCTTGTTGCAAGCTTCCTTATGGGAGGGACTGGTGGTGGGTAGAGCTGGGTGTTTCTCTGGTGGGCAGAACTCAGTAAAACTTTAATACACTTGTCTGCTGATGGGTGGGGCTGAGTTCCCTCCCTGTTTGTTGTTTGGCCTGAGGCAATCCAGCACTGGTGGCTACAGGCTCTTTGGTGGGGCTAATGGCGGACTCTGGGAGGGCTCATGCCAACGAGTACTTCCCAGAACTTCTTCTGCCACTGTCCTTGTCCCCAAGGTGAGCCACAGCCACCACCCCCCACCCCCCACCGCCTCTGCAGTAGACCCTCTAACACTAGCAGGTAGCTCTAGTTCAGTCTCCTATGGGGTCACTGCTCCTTCCCCTGGGTCCTGATGTGCACACTACTTTGTATGTGCCCTCCAAGAGTGGAGTCTCTGTTTCCCCCAGTCCTGTCAAAGTCCTGCAATCAAATCCCACTGGCCTTCAAAGTCTGATTCTCTGGGAACTCCTCCTCCCATTGCCAGACTCCCAGGTTGGGAAACCTGGCATGGGGTTCAGAGCCTTCACTCCAGTCTGTGGACTTCTGTGGTATAATTGTTCTCCAGTTTGTGAGTCACCCACCCAGTGATTATGGGATTTGATTTTATTGTGATTTTGCCCCCTGACCATCTCATTGTTACTTCTCCTTTATCTTTGGATGTGAGGTATCTTTTTTGGTGAGTTCCAGTGTCTTCCTGTCAATGATTGTTCAGAAGTTAGTTGTGATTCTTGTGCTCTTGCAAGAGAGAGTGAACACACATCCTTCTACTCTGCAATCTTGAACCAATTTCGATTTGTACCAATGCTCTCTTAGGTCAGTCTCCCAAGGCAATAGAAATAAAAGAAAAATAAACAAATGGGATCTAATCAAATTTACAAGCTTTTGCACAGCAAAGGAAACCATAAACAAACTGAAAAGACAACCCACAGACTGGAAGAAAGTATTTGCAAATGATGTGACCAACAGGGCTTAATTTCCAAAATACTCAAACAACTCATACAACTCAATAACCAAAAACCAAACAACCTAATCAAAAAATGGGCAGAAGACATAAATAGACATTTATCCAAAGAATGCATACAGATGGCTAATAGGCACATAAAAATGCTCAACATTGTTAATTATTAGAGAAATGCAAATCAAAACTATAATGAGTTATCACCTCACACCAGTCAGAATGGCCATCAACAAAAAGTCTACAAATAAGAAATGCTGGAGAGGGTGTGGAGAAAAGGGAACCCTGCTACGCTCTTGGTGGGAATTTAAGTTGGTGCAGTGACTTTGGAGAGCAGTATGGAGTTTCCCTAAAAAGTTAAAAATAGAGTTATCTTATGATCCAGCAATCCCACTCCTGGGCATATATCTGGACAAAACTATAATTTGAAAAGATGTACCCCTATGTTCATAGCAGCACTATTCACGATAGGCAAGACATGGAAGCAACCTAAATGTCCAACAACAAATGAATGGATAAGGAAGATGTGGTATATATACACAAAGGAATATTACTCAGCCATAAAAAAGATGGAAATATTGACATCTGCAGCAGCATGGATGGACCTAGGAATTTTCATACTATGTGAAGTAAGTCAGACAGAGAAAGACAAATATCATGTGATATTGCTTGTATGTGGAATCAAAAAAATGATACAAATGAACTCATTCACAAAACAGAAAGAGACTCACAGACATAGAAAACAAATTTATGGTTACCAAAGGGGAAAGGGGGGGAGGGATAAATTAGGAGGTTGGGACTAACATATACAGAGTACTGTGTATAAAATAGATCTACTATATAGCACAGGGAACTATACTCAATATCTTGTAATAACCTATAAGGGAAAATAATATGAAAAAGAATATATATGTATATCTATAACTGAATCACTTTGCTGTACACCTGAAACTAACACAACATTGTAAATCAACTATACTTCAATAAAAAATAAATAAAAATAAAAGATTCCCATATATACTCTCCATTACAGATGGGGAAACTGAGACTTGATGGGGTTAAGTATGTTGCTAAATTCAAATAGTTATTACTAATGTGGGGATTGAAACCACATTTCTCTGACTTCAGAGGCTAATTAGAAGATAGCAGGACGTTAGCACCAGATACTTATAAGAAGGTAAATATGGCCCTGGATCTATGTAGAACAATCATCCTCTACCAAACATTATGAAGGTCTGCTCTGGGCCATGAAAGAAAAATAAAAAGGAATAAATGTTGGTATTACCTGTGAATTTAGACTGGAGGGTGGTGGTGGGTTAGTTGTCAGTAAACCACTCTCCTTAGAAAGCCTGTAAAGCACACTGGTTAAAACAAATATGAGCTCTGTAGCCCACCTCAGCTTGAATCCTGTCTCTGCTCCTTACTATCTGTGAGACCTCGATACATATCCTCTCTGTGCTTCTGCGTTCTCTGTAAGACAGGGTAATGATAGTGCTTTAATCATGGAGTTGTGAGAATTAAATGTGTTCATACATGGAAAAGGCTTAGACTAGTGCCTAATGACAAGTGCACAGTGAATGTGGCTACAGTTAAAGTTAACCAAATCCCACATTTGCATCTATGCAGGTTCCCTGACCCTTCTTACAGTGCCTCAAATATTAGACCCATAGCTTGTTAGGAACAGAGACTTTATCCCAAAAAGGATGTAGGGATTATCTAGTCCCATCTCTACATCCCATACTTAGGAGTAGAGAGGCTAGCCTAAAATTACACAGCAAATTAATGCAAGAGCTGGGACTTGGGTCCCAGAAAATTACAGCTACTATCACCACAGCTGTCATTTTTTGAGCACCTGCTCTGTGCCAGGCACTGTAACGTCCACGACTTTACTAAATTTTTAAAATGACTGTGCTAAGTAGTTATTATTAGTGCCTTACAAATAAGTAAACTGAGATTCAGAGAGACTCTATGTTGTGCCTAACATCACATAACTGGTAGACAGGATTTGAGCAAAGGCTGTCTGACACTAAACCCATCATCATTCTACTTTGGTGCACAAATGTTTTACACATAAACCCAAACACCATGTTTGATCTTAAAAACAGAAGTATAGCACTTTGTCAAATTCTGAGCTTTCTCTTTATTTGAAAAAAATGTAGTTTGCAATTTTAAAAAAATTTATTGAAGTATAGTTGATTTATAATGTTGTGTTTAATTTCTGCTGTACAGCAAAGTGACTCAGTTATACATATATATAATTTTTCATATTCTTTTCCATTATGGTTTATCACATGATATTGAATATAGTTCTTTGTGCTTTACAGTAGTACCTTACTGTTAGTTTGCATTTTTATTTAAATAATTTTTAAGCACTGATAAACTTTAGTTATTCATTTGTTAAAATTACAGTAATAGATATGAAGATTATTTCAGAGACAGTGAATGGGAATGAGACAATGAAATGTAACTTAAATAACCAAAGTAGAAATCCTGTGCAGTTTCTGATCAATACCAGGAAAATCTCTAAAATAGCTTCTCCTTAACCTAGTTTCAGAGTAAAGCATCAAAGACAAATCAAAGTAGATGCTGTATGTTATCAGTTCCAATTTTAAAGCCATGCCAGCTTTGGGGAACAATTGTTTTAAAATTCCTTTTTCGTTAGAGATCTCTGATGGTCCCTTTGTAGAGATTCTATTTATGTCCACAATCTTCTGTCTCCTTCCCTGTGATTTTTATCTGTGATTCTTTATACAGTTTGGGGCTATCCATGACTGATAAAAGCAAAAATTAGGGAATATTTATATGTGTGTGTTTGTGAGTCTCAGACTTGAGGCCCTCCAAGGAAACCGTGTAGTCCAAATAGAAACCCGTAACGGGCTATTTGCTTATTTTTCACATTTTGGCAACACATAAAAATGAGATCGGGCTTCCCTGATGGCGCAGTGGTTGAGAGTCCGCCTGCCGATGCGGGGGAAACGGGTTCGTGCTCTGGTCCGGGAGGATCCCACATGCCGCGGAGCGGCTGGGCCCGTGAGCCATGGCCGCTGGGCCTGCGCATCCGGAGCCTGTGCTCCGCAACGGGAGAGGCCACAGTGGTGAGAGGCCGCGTACCGCAAAAAAAAAAAAAAAAAAAAAAAAAAATGAGATCCTTATCATTTTACTTACATCATTTACATGGCATTTTCTTTAAAGTCCATGGTCTCTCTCCTCCACCCTGAGACTAAATTGGTCTCACTTCAGGCATATCAACCTTTCATACCGAGACATTTCTCACTTTGGTGCAGGCCATGGTGACCATGGATGGCAGGCAGGATATGGGGGTGACACTGAATGTGAGTGAGGCTCCTTGGATTTCTGCCCTCAGGGAAGGCCAGGAAAGAGAAAGAGAAGCTTTCAGAGTATTTTTCAGCTTTGTTTTTCAGGCCACTTCTGCCACTGCTCCAGCTGTGCTATGCTTTCACTTCGACCCATGCGTACCTCGAAGTACAAGTTGGGGAGAGGGGCATGCTAATTTTTGAGGTCTTTGAAAAATTTATTCTTCACATCTCAAACATGTTAAAATTTAATAATAAGCTTACCTATACTTCTACAGTGCCTCTCAAGTTAAAAGTTCATTTGGGAAGTTCTGTTTCGATGGTTTGTCTTCAGAAATGCACCATATGACCATCTGAGGAAACTCACTGCCTCACACCAAGTTGGCACTTTCCCTGTGGAAGTCCGTGCACACAATTTCCAAATTTTGAACAAGACATTTCAAAGGCCCGTGTAGCGGACAAGGAAAGTGGAGGTCTTTCCTTAAAATTCACATCCAATCTCATTTCCCAGCCCCAGAAAACAAATCCCATCTGGTTTTCCAGCATTTTCCTCAAGGGCCTGGTATTTGGAGCTTTCCCATGGGGTTCTTCAGAAAGTAATAAACATGGAGGACTGCAAAAGTAGAAGGTGCTCATGGATGCCAGATGTCACACCATCGAACAGGAAGAAAGTGGCCCTTGGCAAAGGCAGTCAATGTCTCTTTCTCTGAGATTGCTCCTAGGAAGGCTCCTATCACTCCATTCATGCTGGCAGCTCTGAGTCAAATGACCAGTAGACGTTTTCACTTTCTCTAAGAACTTGCCCAAGGTGTCCATCTCCTTATTTATCTCTTGGCACCTGTGTTCTATGGCCTTGTGGAGTAATTGCATGTGCTGGTGGGCTTTCTCCTCACTGCAGCTGACCATGTGAGCCCACCTCAGCTGTACTGTATACTCTGCCTTTAAGATCAAGACTTCCTTCACTTTGCTAAATCTCGTGTGAGTCATGGCTCAAACCCTGGACAGGGGAGGCCACAGAGCAGATGGGGTTCCAGGTTGTTCAATTGCAAGAATATCTGGGAGCCTTTCTGTAGTTTTCAAGTTACTATTTAACTCATTTTTGTAGGGTTGGCTGCTCACTGTGACTTCGGATCAGAGGACAGTGGGATCAACTTCCTGCCCCGAAGACCAGTCCAGGAGAGTCAGGGAGCAGGGCATATACCTCATCTCCAACCTCTGCCTTCCTTCTACAGGCACATCCCATGGAGCGGGATGGAACTCCCTAGAGTTCTCTCAAACCAAACTTGAACTTTTAATACTTATTCATCAATTAAAATATCTTTCCTCTCATCTTTGTTGTTTAGTGATATTCCCTAACAGTTAAGTGGCTCTCATTTTACTGCCTGAAACTTCCTTAACAATGGAACTAGCTAAGCCCTGAAATCATAAAATTGCAGGATCACAAAATACAATTAAAAATCCACATAATCTTTTCAAAGACTGGAACCAGAGAGCTCATGTAGTCCAAGCCCAAGATTCATATACCTATTATTATTTACTGATCATATGACATCTTGAACCTTGTAGATATTTTAAATTTTTGTATAGAGAGGATAGTGGTACATTTGTACAGTGAAGTACTATAAATGAAGTACTGGAAATTTGTCATACTGATACATTTCAAAACAACAATCCATATTTTAGACTAGAAAAAAGAGTTATGAAAGATACATACAGTTCAATAACACTTATATAAAAGTTTATACAGACTAGGAGACAAGATGGCAGAGTAGAAGGACTTGAGTTTAACTCCTCTCATGAAACCACCAAAATCACAACTAACTGCTGAACAAAGATCAACAAAAAAGACTGGAACATACCAAAAAAGATATTCTACATCCAAAGACAAAGAAGAAGCCACAATATGATAGTAGGAGGGGCACATTTGTGATAAAATCAAATCCCATACCTGACTGGTGGGCTACCCACAAACTGGAAAATAATTATATTCCAGAGATTCTCCCACAGGAGTGAGAATTCTGAGCCCCACATCAAGTTCCCCAGCCTGGGGGTCTGGCATTGGGAGGAGGAGACCCCAAAACATTTGGCTTTGAAAGTCAGTGGAACTTGATCACAGGAACTCCACAGGACTGAGGGAAACAGAAATGGCACTCTTGGAGTGTGCACACAAGGTCTCACTCACTGGTGTGAGATCTCCTGGAGGCCACCATTTTGTCACAAGTCCTGGCCCCAGCCAACAGCCTGTAGGCTCCAGTGCTGGGATGCCTCAGGCCAACCAACAGGGTGGGAACACAGCACCACCCAGCAGCAGACAGGCTGCCCCAAATTTTCCTGAGCCCACAGCCATCTCTAAATACAACACTTGACATGGCCCTGCCCACCAGAGGGACAAGACCCAGCTCCACTCACCAGTGGGCTGGCAGAAGTCCCTCCCACCAGGAAGCCTGCACAAGCCTCTTAGACCAGCCTCATTTACCAGGGGGAAGACATGAGAAGCAAGAGAAACTACAACCCTGCAGCCTATGGAATGGAAACCACAATCACAGAAGGTTAGACAAAATGAGATGACAAAGGAATATGTTCTAGATAAAGGAACAAGATAAAACCCCATAAGAACTAAGTGAAGTGGAGATAGGCAATCTACCAAAAAAATAATTAAATGTAATGATAGTAAAGATGATCCAAGATTTTGGAAAAAGAATGGAGACACCAACCGAGAAGATACAAGAAATGTTTAACAAAGAGCTAGAAGATATAAAGAACAAACAGATGAACAATACAATAACTGAAATGAAAAATACACTACAAGAAATCAATAGCAGAAAAAATGAGACAGAAGAATAGATAAGTGAGCTGGAAGACAAAATGGTGGAAATCACTGCTGCAGAACAGAATAAAGAAGAAGGAATGAAAAAAAATGAGGACAGTGTAAAGGATCTCTGGGACAACATTAAGCACACCAACATTCACATTATAGGGGTCCCAGAAGGAGAAGAGAGAGAGAGAGAGAGAGAGAGAGAGAGAGAGGACCTGAGAAAATATTTGAAGATAGCTGAAAACTTCCCTAACACAGAAAAGGAAATAGTCACCCACGTCCACGAAGCACAAAAAGTCCGAGGCAGGAGTAACCCAAGGAGGAATGTGCCGAGACACATAGTAATCAAACTGACAAAAATTAAAGACAAAGGGAAAATATTAAAAGCAACAAGGGAAAACAACAAATAACATAAGGGAATCCCCATAAAGTTATCAGCTGATTTTTCAGCAGAAACTCTGCAGGTCAGAAGGAAATGTCATGATATATTTAAAGTGATGAAAGGGGAAAATCTACAACAAATAATGCTCTACTCAGCAAGCCTCTAATTCATATTTGATGGAGAAATCAAAAGCTTTACAGACAATCAAAAGCTAAGAGAATTCAGTGCCACCAAATCAGCTTTACAACAAATGCTAAAGGAACTTCTATAGGTGGAAAAGAAAAGACCACAAATAGAAAAAAGAAAATTATGAATGAGAAATCTTACAGTAAAGGCAAACATACAGTAAAATAGCAAATTATCAACACAAAAATATGATATCAAAAGCAGCAATTGTGAGGAGAGTACAAATTCAGGATATTGGAATGCATTTGAAATTAAAAGACCAGCAACATAAAAGAATCTTGCATATATACAGACTGCTATATCAAAACCTCATGATAACCACAAACCAAAACTCTGTAATACATACACACACAAAAAAGAAAAGGAATCCAAACACGCCACTAAAGTTATCATCAAATCACAAGAGAAAAGAACAAAGGAGGAAGGGGAAAAAAAGACCTACAAAAACAAATCCAAAACAGTTAACAAAATGTCATTAAGAACATACATATCGGTAATTAACTTAAATGTAAATGGATTCAATATTCCAACCAAAAGACATTCACTGGCTGAATGGATGGAAAAACAACACCCCTATATATGCTGTCCACCAGAGACCCACTTCAGATCTTGGGACACATACAGACTGAAAGTGAAAAGATGGAAAAGGTATTCCATACAAATGGAAATCAAAAGAAAGCTGGAGTAGCAATATGCATATCAGACAAAATAGACTTTAAAATAAAGATTGTTATAAGCAACGAAGAAGGACACTACATAATGATCAAGGGATCAATCCAAGAAGGAGATATAGCAATTGTAAATATATATGCACCCAACATAGGCACACCTTATTGTATGAGGCAAATGCTAACAGCCATAAAATGAGAAATTGACAGTAACACAATAATAGCAGGGGACTTTAACACCACACTTACATCAATGAACAGATCATGCAGACAGAAAATCAATAATGAAGCACAGACCTTAAATGACACATTAGATCAGAGGGACTTAATTGATATTTATAGAACATTCCATTTGAAAGCAGCAGAACACACATTCGTCTCAAGTGCACATGGAACATTCTCCAAGATAGATCACATGCTGAGCCACAAAGCAAGCCTCAGTAAATTTAAGAAAATTGAAATTGTATCAAGCATCTTTTCTGACCAAAGTGCTATGAGATTAGAAATCAACTACAAGAAAAAAAAACTGCAAAAAACACAACCACGTAGAGGGTAAATAATATGCTACAAAACAAAACAAAAAGCACACTAATGGATCACTGAAGAAATCTAAGAGGAAATCAAAATATACCTAGAGACATGAATATGAAAACACAATGATTCAAAACCTATGGGATGCAGTAACAGCAGTTCTAAGAGGGAAGTTTATAGCAATACAATCGTACCTCAGGAAACAAGAAAAATCTCAAATAAACAACCTAACCTTACACCTAAAGTAACTAGAGAAAGAAGAACAAACAAAACCCAAAGCTAGTAGAAGGAAAGAAATCATAAAGATCAGAGCAGAAATAAATGAAATAGAGATGGAAAACAATAGCAAAAATCAGTGAAACTGGTTGTTTGAAAAGATAATCAAAACTGATAAACCTTTAGCCAGACTCATCAAGAAAAAGAGGGAGAGGACTCAAATCAATAAAATTAGAAATGAAAAAGAAGTTACAACTGACATCACAGAAATACAAAGGATCATAAGACACTACTACAAGCAATTATATGTCAATAAAATGGACAACCTAGAAGAAATGGACAAATTCTTAGGAAGGTTCAATCTTCCAAGACTGAACCAGGAAGAAATAGAAAATATGAAGAGACCAATCGCAAGTACTGAAATTGAAACTTGATTAAAATTCTCCCAACAGACAAAAGACCAGGACCAGATGGCATCACAGGCAAATTCTATCAAATATTGAGAAGACTTAACACCTACCCTTCTGAAATTATTCCAAAAAATTTCAGAGGAAGGAGCACTCCCAAACTCATTCTATAAGGTCGCCATCACCCCCGTTACCAAAACCAGACAAAGACACCACACTCACAAAAAAAATAACAAGCCAATATCACTGCTGAACATAGATGCAAAAATTCTCAACAAAATACTAGCAAACTGAATCTAGCAATACATTAAGAAGTTCATATACCATGATCAAGTGGAATTTATCCCAGGGATGCAAGAATTTGTCAATATTTGCAAATCAATCAGTATGATACACCACATTAAAAAATTGAAGACTAAAAACCATATGATTAATCTCAAAAGATGCAGAAAAACCTTTTGACAAAATTCAATGCCCTTTTATGATACAAACTCTCCAGAAAGTGGGCATAGAGGGAACCTACCTCAACATAATAAAGACCATACATGACAAAACCATAGCTAACATCATACTCAACAGTGAAAAGCTGAAAGCATTTCCTCTAAGATCAGGAACAAGACAAGGATGTCCACTCTTGCCACTTTTATTCAACATAGTTTTGGAAGTCTAGCCATGTCAATCAGAGATTAAAAAAAAAAGAAACAAAAGGAATCCAAATTGGAAAAAGAGTAACACTGTCACTGTTTGCAGATGACATGATACTATACATAAAAAATCCTAAAGATGCTACCAGAAAACTACTAGAGCTCATCAATTATTTGATAAAGTTGCAGCATACAAAATTAATACACAGAAATCTGTTTCATTTTTATACACTAACAACAAAAGATGCATTTACCATTGCATCAAAAAGAATAAATTTCCTAGGAATAAACCTACCTAAAGAGGCAAAAGACCTGTACTCCAAAAACTCTAAGATGCTCATGAAAGAAATTGAAGATGACACAAACAGATGGAAAGATATACCATGTTCTTGGATTGGAAGAATCAATATTGTCAAAATGACTATACTACCCAAAGCAATCTACAGATTCAATGCAATCCCTACCAAATTACCAATGGCATTTTTCACAGAAGGAGAACAAAAATTTTTAAATTTATATTGAAACAGAGATGATCCCAAAAGGCAAAGCAATTTTGAGAAAGAAAAGCAGAGCTGGAGGAATCAGGATCCCTGACATCAGACTATACTATAAACCTACAGTAATCAAAACAGTATGACACTGGCACAAAAACAGACATATAGATCAATGGAACAGAATAGAAAGCCCAGAAATAAACCCACACACCTATGGGCAATTAATTAATTGTTGTAGATTAATTAATTAAACAAAGGAGACAAGAATATTTAATGGAGAAAAGACAGTCGCTTCAATAAGTTGTGCTGGGAAACTGGATAGCCACATGTAAAAGAATGAAATTAGAACATTGTGTATTACCATACCCAAAAATAAATTCAAAGTGGATTAAAGACCTAACTGTAAGACTGGATACTATAAAACTTTTAGAGGAAAACATAGGCAGAACACTCTTTGACATAAATCACAGCAATATCTTTTTGGATCCACCTCCTAGAGTAAGGAAAATAAAAACAAAAATTAAAAAAATGGGACCTAATTAAACCTAAAAGCTTTTGCACAGCAAAGGAAACCATACACAAAATGAAAAGATAGCCCACAGAATGGGAGAAAATATTTGCAAATGAAGTGACCAACAAGGGATTAATCTCCAAAATATACAAACAGCTCATGCAGTTCGATATCAGAAAAACAAACAACCCAATCAAAAATGGGCAGAAGATCTAAATAGACATTTTTCCAAAGAAGACATACAGCTGGCCAAGAAGCACATGAAAAGATGCTCAACATTGCTAATTATTATAGAAGTGCAAATCAAAGCTACAATGAGATATTTCCTCACACTGGTCAGAATGGCCATCATCGAAATGTCTACAAACAATAAATGTTGGAGAGGGTGTGGAGAAAAGGGAACCTTACTACACTGTTGGTGGGAATGTAAATTGATACAGCCACTATGGAGAACAGCATGGAGGTTCCTTAAAAAACTAAAAATAGAATTACCATATGATCCAGAAATCCCACTACTGGGCATATACTCAGAGAAAACCATAATTCAAAAAGACACGTGCACCCCAATGTTCATTGCAGCACTAGTTACAATAGTCAGGTCATGGAAGCAACTTAAATGCCCATCAACAAACGAATGGATAAAGAAGATGTAGTACATATATACAATGGAATGAACGAAATTGGGTCATTTGTAGAGATGTGGATGGATATAGAGACTGTCATACAGAGTGAAGTAAGTCAGGAAGAGAAAAATAAATATCGTATATTAACACATGTATGTGGAACCTAGAAAAGAGGTACAGATGAACCGGTTTCCAGGGCAGAAATGGAGACACAGATGTGGAGAACAAATGTATGGACACCAAGGGGGTAAACTGGTAAGGGGTGGTGGTGGGATGAATTGGGAGATTGGGATTGGCATGTATACACTGATGTGTATAAAATGGATAACTAATAAGAACCTGCTGTATAAAAGAATAAAATAAAATCCAAAAAATAAAAATTAAAAAAAAATTCATACTGACATTTGCTGAACGCTTTGAATACCTCCCAGCCTAGGAACTAGGAATTCTGGAGCAGAACCCTCAAGAGTTTGCTTTCGATGCTTTCTGCCCTGGGCGGGTCTGGCAGCAGGCTGAGATATGCAACTTGAAATCAAATTTAAGATCTTTTGCTCACTGCCCACATTTAGCATAATACATCCATGGCAGAATGAGGCAGGACATCTAGGGTATAATTAACAATCACTATTCTGTGACAGTCTCAGCAACAAAAATGCCAAGTTGCTTGTCAAAATCCAAAGAGAGATGAAGAGGCCATGTGGTAACCATACACTACGAAGTCCTTGTTTTCTGGGCCCAACTCAGCAATTGCTCTGTCCTTGTGTAACAGGAAAGGAAATCCTGTCAGGTTCTGGTTCACTGGGCTCTAGATCACTTCCCGAATATCTCTCCAGAATCAAAATCCAATCTGACTAGGTTCTATGGACCCCTTGGTGAGTCAGTAAAGATGCAAATGGAGATCATGAACTGAGGAGAGGTAGTTCAGAGCACTAAGACACCAGGTTCCTTTACTTGGGGCTTGCTGTATACATGCTGATTGAAAGCTCTAATAGTCATTAGACTTTGTTGTTGCTTAATAAAGACAAGAAAGTCACTTATTCCTTAATAACCGCACTTTGTTTGATAGGGGAATTTTTATTTAAAAGTGGGATTATCTTTACAAATGAATGAAAAGAATTCCGTTGTGGTAAAAATGTTGAAAGCTGCTTCTGTAGATACTCATGAAATTATTTTCTCTTGGAAAGGAACTATTGATCGTGACATAAATAACTAATTTTTTCTCTCTTCTATCCCATACTCTCCCAATATAAGAAAGAGTTGTATGATGAGTTCAAATTAGATTTTTAGGCAAATATCACTCATTTTTTTCTATTGTTGGATAAAAGTCAGTTCTCAGATTTTTTTTTTTTTTTTCTGTTTAGGAGACAACTCAGATAATTGATAGTGGCTTCCTGCATGGCTGTATCAGTGGGATTTCTGATAAGAGCATGATGGTATACTCTTGGAGAGGCGACATATCAAAGTGGCTAAGGGCTTGCATTCTGGCTGCTCTGTTGCTTGCTTAATCTTGGACAAGTTTCTTCTTCATGCTTTAGTGTCTTTAGCTATAAAATACTAACTACACCTGCATCATGGAATTGTTCTTAGGAATAAATGAATGAATTTGGTAAAGATCTTAGAACGGTAACATATGTAGCTATTATTATTATTATTTAAATCATCATTAATTAGTAATGCCTGCCAGTGGTGAGGGAGGGAAGAGTAGTATAAGAAATATCAAGGATTTACTGTTTGCTCCTAGGGCATTGCTTGCTGTCTCTGATCTAAGTTCTTTTCTTCTACATTCTCAGTTTTGGTTTTAGTTTTTTTGGTTGTCAGTCTTTCTACACCTCCACACTAGTACACATTCCATTTTGGCCTCAGATAGTTGATTCTACTTTCCTACATCAGAGTGATACCTAACAGCAGACTTCTTGTTCTTTCTGTAATTCCCCAAATCCAGTTTTCACAGTACAGGGTAACACAGTCTCAACCACAGAAACCTCATCAGCTTTGTATTCTTCTGCCATTTGGTACCTAATTAAATACCTGTTTTGCATTTGATACTTTATACCTCATCTCTGGTACTTTCAATAATCTGACAAAGATTATTTACAAATGAGAAAAAGGAGGCTTAGAGAACTTAAGTGGTAATTCACCCCCAGTTAAACTGTAAACTTTGATATTTTTGGTTCCAAAGTTTGTGATTCTTCCTTTCTTACCGCATGCCACATTCTGGAACCTACTGTTGTCAGCACTTGGTTCTAGCAAGGTTAGGGCTCTGCAGTGTTTGCTCTAAGGAATATTGTGAGAGATGGGAACGTTAGCAGGAAAAGGGCAGACCTCCCAGAAAAGAAACAGGCAATTAAAGATCAAGTGCACTCAGGTGTAACCCACTTCTGTGCCAGGTATGGGAATCAGGCTGGACTGATTTGGGGTTGGTGAGGAAGATTCAGAACTCCAGATGGCATGAGCATCAGACATAGTGGGAACAGTGGGACTGGGTTTCAGTGCAGGGGACAGCAGCATGAATCAGGCAAGTAATCCTATCCTAATTATTGGAGTGTAGGATGGGGTTCCCATCTTGCTGGGTCCTAGTGCCTCAGAAGGTACTGAAGAGAGAGAAGAAAGAGGCAGGTGGTAGCTTGCCCTCCCCTTGGAGAATTCATCTTGAAGAGTAAGAGCACACGGAACTTCCATTTCTAGCAATGTCCCAGATACAGGGTACCCTGATGGGTCTCACTGAAAACAATAGATACATTATAGACAACACCTTATTAAAGGTTCTAATAAGGGAATAAGAAGCTATGAACCAAGTGAAAGTAGAAACCCAGGGGCAGGGTATTTTACCAGGAGGGTATTTGCTAAACCAGATGAAAAGGAGCTATGGCTTTCAGAGCCTTGTGTGGTATTGCTGAGTTAAAACCAAGTCCAGAGCCTGCTTGAAGTGCAGAGTCTAAAGAGAAGCTTGCCAACAAAAAGTTGGGGCTCTGGGGCTTCCCTGGTGGCGCAGTGGTTGAGAGTCCACCGGCAGATGCAAGGGACACGGGTTTGTGCCCCGGTCTGGGAGGATCCCACATGCTGCGGAGCGGCTGGGCCCGTGAGCCATGGCCACTGAGCCTGTGCGACTGGAGCCTGTGCTCCGCAACGGGAGAGGTCACAACAGCCAGAGGCCCGCGTACCGCAAACAAAACAAAACAAAACAAAAAAACAGTTGGGGCTCTAAAGGATTGCATCCTCAGTATAAATGTGAGCTATAAATAAGCCCAAACCTCTAACCCAGGAGACTGAAAGGAAACTGCCTGTCTTGATTCTTGGCACCAATACAGAGGGAAGTTTATGCCACAGGATGGTTCTCACATGAATTTGCAACCTGAATTTACATTACTTGGGTGAGTCAAAAAATATCCAAGCCAAGGATTTTAATTAAAGTGGTCCTTTAATCAGATGAAAATAAAGTTTTCTCTGGATGAAACAATTTCAAACGCCTTGAAGCATTTCTACAGGTACGGTTCCAAGATATATAAACCCAGTAAAAAAAAAAAAAAAAAGCCACAAACCCAACAAACCAAGAGGAAATTAAGCGCTGTAAGAAAGGGCCAGAAGAAAACAATAGAAGAAATAGACCTACATTGAATGTAGATATTCGAATCATCAAATACAGTATATTAATGAGAATATTTAATTTTTAGAGAAATAGAGGATTCACAATATTTGAAAAGAGCAAGACTGTTATAAATGATGAAATGGGTTTAAAATAGAAAAAATAAAACTTCTAAGAATAAAAAATAAAATAATTGAAATAAGAATTCCATAGATGGTTTTAAAAAGGTGATCATTTTGAAATGTATAGAAATACCAATCACTATGTTGTGTAACAGGAACTAACAGTGTCCTAGGACAATTATACTTCAAAAACAAACAAACTCGTAGAAAAAGATCAGATTTGTTACCAGAGGTGGGGGGGGGGGGAAGTGGATGAAGGCAGTCGAAAGGTACACACTTCCAGGCATAAGATAAATAAGTACTGGGAAGTAATGTACAACATGATAAATATCATTAACACTGCTGTGTGTTATATGACAGTTGTTAAGCGAGTAAATCCTGAGTTCTCATAAGAAAAAAATATTTTTTCTATTTCTTTAATTTTTGTTCTATATGAGATGATGGATTTTCACTAATCACTTCATGATATATGTAAATACAATCATTGTGCTATACACCTTAAACATATACAGTGCTTTATGTCAATTACATCTCAATAAAACTGGAAGAAAAAAAGCAGATTAGAAGCTGTTGAAGAGTGAACTGATAAACTGAAAGATATATCTGAAAAAAGTGTACATGTGAGAGTCTTTGATGGATAACATGTAAGAGAAGCTAAAAAAAATTGAATATAGAGTCAATAGTTTCAATATATACCAAACTGGAATTCCAGAAGAGGAAGAAAGCATTTGAAGATGTCAGGGCTCACAATTTCCCAACACTGATAAAAGATATCATAATGATTTCCCAGTAGGACAAATAAAAAGGAATACACACGTAGGGGCTTCCCTGGTGGCGCAGTGGTTGACAGTCCGCCTGCCGATGCAGGGGACATGGGTTCGTGCCCCGGTCTGGGAGGATCCCACATGCCGCAGAGCGGCTGGGCCCGTGAGCCATGGCCGCTGGGCCTGCGCGTCCGGAGCCTGTGCTCCGCAACGGGAGAGGCCACAACAGTGAGAGGCCCGCGTACCGCAAAAAAAAAAAAAAGGAATACACATGCAGATATATAAAAATGAAATCACAGAACATCAAAGATCTTACAGGTAGTCAGAGAAAAAAAATACTTAAAAAAAAAAGATAATTAGAACAACAGCTGGTTTTTCAACAGCAAAAATGAAAGCCATAGGTGAAATGAGATTGTCAATGTACTGAGTATTAGTTTTCTATTGCTGTCATAACAAATTACCACTAATTTAGCAGTTTAAAAATAACACAATGTATCATCTCACGGTTCTGTGGTCCCTAGTCCAGGCTGACTCCTCCAGTCTCTCTGCTCTGAGTTTTATAAGGCTGAAAACACGCTGTCAGCAAGCTGGCCTCTTATTGGGAAGCCCTGGGAAGAATCCATTTCCAAGCTCATTGAGGTTGCTGATATAAGCTAGTTCCTTACCTGTAGGACTGAAGTTCGTGTTTCCTTGCTGGCCCCTCAGATCCTAGAGGCTCTCTCTGCTCCTTGTGGATGGGTCCCTGTATCTCAGAGTCAGCAGCAGAGTCTCAAATCCTCCTCATGCTTGGAATCTCTCTGTCTTCTCTTCCTCTTCTGCTGCATATCTCTGACTTCAGCCCAGTAAGTTCTCTGCTTTTAAAGGCTCATGTGGTTAGATTGGACTCACCTGGATATCTCAGGCTACCAACCCCCACCCCCTCCCTTTTCTAGGATGAATAAGCTTAATTGCATCTGCAAACTCCCTTTTGCTGTGTGATGTAACATAGTCACAGGTTCTAGGCATTAGGGTGTGGGTCTCCTTGGGGAGGGAGCATTATTCTTCCTACTGTGCACTGAGAGAAAATAGCTACCTGGAAATAATTTTTAAGAATAGAAGGAGATAAACAATATCTATGAGAATTTGTCATCAAACAGCCCTCACTAAAGGAAATTCTAAAGACTGTTTTAAGCACAATAAATGTGATTCTAGAAGGAAGGTCTGAGGGATGAAGGATGAACAGTAAAGAAAGTGGCAAATGTGTGGGTACATTTTAGTGAACATTTTATAAAGCAATAGTAAGATTTTTTTGTGGATTAAGAAAACTAAAGTTAAATTAAAATATCTGTCAACAACAATGTATAAGTTGGGTGGAATGAGTGTATTATAAAATCTTTATATGTGTTCTTTGAATGCAAATAGACTTTCTGTAGTGTCTCTTTGTCACCAAATTTCTTTCTTGTTTTATCCATATAAGGTTTTGAAATCAAGGTCATGCTATATTCAATGAAAGTTATATAAATTTCTTTCTGGAATAATTTTTAAGGTAAGAAGATTTTGACTAATCAGTAAAGCTAATCAGTAAGATCTTAGTGGGAAGATTTTTTTTAAAAGGACCAATTCACTTTATTTAAGGATTATTGGACTATTCACCTTTTTTTTTAGAGTCAATTTTTGGTACACTGTATTTTTGAAGGGTTTTATAATTCATATTTCAATATTTATTGGCATAAAAATTTCAGAATATATCCTTACTATCTTTTAAATTCTACCAAATTCAAATTATGTCCTATGCTTCATTTCTAGTATTTTTGAGCTTTTATTTTTTATATCAATCAAGTTTGCCAGAAGTTTGTAAATTTTATTAGCACGTTCAAAGAACTAATTTTTGGTTTTGTGTATTCCCTTAATTTCATGTTTATTTTATATTTCATTGAAAACATCTTATTACTCCTTTAGTATGGTATTTGTAAGATATATGTTTTTCGTTTTTTCTTTAACTTTTAATCTATCTGTATTCCTATATTATAGCAATACATTTTTTTCTTTCAGTCACCATAGTAAAATTTATCTAAAATTTAGAAGTGCATAATATCTTTTGTCTAAATGAAATTTTCCAAGAGACTTGTGATTCTCTCAGTCTAGAATTATGTGCAGGGACTCACAAACAAAGTCCATCAGGCCTGAGACCACAGACATGTACTTGTTCAAGTTCTAACATGATTTCCAGGAACAGGAGGTGTTTACCAGAATATAAGGGTAAGGTCTCAAAATTCTTCTTAGATATGGAGAAAAAGTGAGAAGCCACCCAAGAGTTAATTTTATCCTTAGAGGCAGATGATTTGTATTTTTGGAGAAGTGAATAAAATAGGTTAAAATAAAGATCTTTCTAGAATGACACCAAGAGCAGAGCAATTTGTTGTGTAGGTTCAAAAGCTATCTGTCTATAAAAAGGTGGAGTCCAATTCATAGTCTCATGATGAAAATAAGTTATGCCCCTTTGAGTCACAGGAAAGGAGAAATGTCACACATCTCTACATCATTAGTGAAGGGATGAATACTCCAATACCAACAGAAGAAGGGATAAAAGAGGTATCAGGACTACTGTTCTTTGATGGAACATAATTGGATGTTCTTCAAGGCCCACTCTGATACTTTAAAGGCTATATACAAGCATTTCTGGGCACATTTATACTATTAAGAGTAGAAAAGAGAAGCCTCACACTTTTATCATATATAATATCACACTGAACTAAGGCCAAAACCAGCATCTTACCAACTGTTCATCAAAGAAGTATCATCGATGCTCACATGAAAGTAAGATGTTTTATGAGGTAGTTTGGATATCTCCGTAGGGCCAGCAGAAGATCCACATAATGAGTCTAGATCATTTCTTGGAAATGTTTTCTTTTCCAATTAAGAGTAGAAGAGGGAGACGTCACTTTTTTTTTTTTTATCAATGATATGGAATTTTGGAATACACTAGGATAAGTGCCATAAAAAGGAATATTGACCATTTCTCATTAATGAGACTACACCCAGATAAGACTAGATAGGACCTAGATAAGAGACAGATTGTTTTTCTAAGGCCCCATTGGAATAAACAAAAGCCTTTGTCCAGCATTTAATCTTGGGCACACATATTTTAGGATAACTTACAGAGTTGGATCACCTTCAGTGAAAGATACCACATTCATTCATAAAGATACACATTCATAAAGATACACATTCATAAAGAAGAAAGGTGGATAACAGTCATCCAGGAAGCACTGAGATAGACAAAGGCAGCTGTGGATTCATATATTCCAGATGTTCCTTAGGAAGTAGTAGAGGCATCCCACATTCTCCAGATCAGTTCTTGACCCACATTTTAAGTTACAGGTTGAAGGAACATGTCACTATTGTGTTCATATTTGGTCAGAGATGGAATTCAATGGATGGATGACATAATGTGATCTCAAAGAGCCACTTTGCACATTATTCAAGACTTGAATGTCAGGGACACATCAGAACAGACACTTTTCCAGATGCCTTGGGAACTGCAGTGGACTTCATAGACGTCTGTTAGAAATTTGCAGGTCATTTATTGGTTTCTTTTGTGGAATTCAAGGTTATTTAATTAATTAATTTATTTATTTAAACCATCTTTATTGGAGTATAATTGCTTTACAATGGTGTGTTAGTTTCTGCTTTATAACAAAGTGAATCAGTTATACATATACATATGTCCCCATATCTCTTCCTTCTTGCATCTCCCTCCCTCCCACCCTCCCTATGCCACCACTCTAGGTGGTCACAAAGCACTGAGCTGATCTCCCTGTGCTATGCGGCTGCTTCCCACTAGCTATCTATTTTATGTTTGGTAGTGTATATATGTCCATGCCACTCTCTCACTTTGTCCCAGCTTACCCTTCCCCCTCCCCGTATCCTCAAGTTCATTCTCTAGTAAGTCTGCATCTTTATTCCCATCTTGGTCCGAGGTTCTTCATGACCTTTTTTTTTTTTTAGATACCATATATATGTGTTAGCATACAGTATTTATTTTTCTCTTTCTGACTTACTTCACTCTGTATGACAGTCTCTAGGTCCCTCCACCTCATTACAAATAACTCAGTTTCATTCCTTTTTATGGCTGAGTAATATTCCATTGTATATATGTGCCACATCTTCTTTATCCATTCATCTGTTTTTTGTTTTTTTATTATGAATTTATTTTATATTTCTATCCTTGCAAAGGTAATACTCAGCTCATTAGAATGTGAAAAATACACTGTCAAATTTCAGAATTACATGGATGAAGAAATTCACCAAAGTGGCATCATATCATGTGTGTTATAGTTGTATTTACTATATTGACTATATTAACTATATTGTGTTAACAATATATTGTATAACTATATATTAAAAAGGCAAAATGCTGGAACTTATTTCAGAGAAAATAATTACGTTGGCAACCCCAAACAGTACATTGTAGATGGGTCCTAGGAAAAGAAGATTTAATTCACAGTGGACAAAAGGTTTAGCTTCTGTTTTCAGCCATGTGCTATTTCAAGAATTAAACATCATGAATAATACAGGATATAAGAGGAATAATGTAAAGATGCAAAAGCACATTTTGACTAGGAAAGAGAATTTAAGGTTTAAAGCCTTTTTTTTTTAAGGAAAACTGCCTTATTACAATGAGATAAGAAAATTGTTTCCTTTTCTTCCTTGCTTTCTTCTTCTTTTTTTTTAACATCTTTATTGGAGTATAATTGCTTTACAATGGTGTGTTAGTTTCTGCTTTATAACAAAGTGAATCAGTTATACATATACATATGTTCCCATATCTCTTCCCTCTTGCGTCTCCCTCCCTCCCACCCTCCCTATCCCACCCCTCTAGGTGGTCACAAAGCACTGAGCTGATCTCCGTGTGCTATGCGGCTGCTTCCCACTAGCTATCTATTTTACGTTTGGTCGTGTATATATGTCCATGCCACTCTCTCACTTTGTCAAAGCTTCCCCTTCCCCTTCCCCATATCTTCAAGTCCATTCTCGAGCAGGTCTGCGTCCTTATTCCCATCTTACCCCTAGGTTCTTCATGACCTTTTTTTCCCTTAGATTCCATTATATGTGTTAGCATACGGTATTTGTCTTTCTCTTTCTGACTTACTTCACTCTGTATGACAGACTCTAGGTCCATCCACCTCACTAAAAGTAACTTAATTTCGTTACTTTTTATGGCTGAATAATATTCCATTGTATATATGTGCCACATCTTCTTTATCCAATCATCTGTTGATGGAAACTTAGGTTGCTTCCATGTCCTGGCTATTGTAAATAGAGCTGCAAAGAACATTTTGGTACATGACTCTTTTTGAATTACGGTTTTCTCAGGGTATATGCCCAGTAGTGGGATTGCTGGGTCGTATGGTAGTTCTATTTGTAGTTTTTTAAGGAACGTCCATACTGTTCTCTATAGTGGCTGTATCAATTTACACTCCCACCAACAGTGCCAGAGGGTTCCCTTTTCTCCACACCCTCTCCAGCATTTATTGTTTGTAGAGTTTTTGATGATGGCCATTCTGACCAGTGTGAGATGATATCTCATTGTAGTTTTGATTTGCATTTCTCTAATGATGAATGATGTTGAGCATTCTTTCATGTGTCTGTTGGCAATCTGTATATCTTCTTTGGAGAAATGTCTATTTAGGTCTTCTGCCCATTTTTGGATTGGATTTTTTGTTTTTTTAATGTTGAGCTGCATAAGCTGCTTGTAAATTTTGGAGATTAATCTTTTGTCAATTGCTTCATTTGCAAATATTTTCTCCCATTCTGAGGGCTGTCTTTTCGTCTTGTTTATGGTTTCTTTTGCTGTGCAAAAGCTTTTAAGTTTCATTACGACCCATTTATTTATTTTTGTTTTTATTTCCATTTCTCTAGGAGGTGGGTCAAAAAAGGTCTTGCTGTGATTTATGTCCTAGAGTGTTCTGCCTATGTTTTCCTCTAAGAGTTTGATGGTGTCTGGCCTTACATTTAGATCTTTAATCCATTTTCAGTTTATTTATGTGTATGGAGTTAGGGAGTGTTCTAGTTTCATTCTTTTACATCTAGCTGTCCAGTTTTCCCAGCACAACTTTTTGAAGAGGCTGTCTTTTATCCACTGTATATTCTTGTCTCCTTCATCAAAGATAAGGTGACCGTGTGTGTGTGGGTTTATCTCTGGGCTTTCTATCCTGTTCCATTGATCTATATTTCTGTTTTTGTGCCAGTACCATACTTTCCTGATTACTGTAGCTTTGTAGTATAGTCTGAAGTCAGGGAGCCTGATTCCTCCAGCTCTGTTTTTCTTTCACAAGGTTGCTTTGGCTATTCGGGGTCTTTTGTGTTTCCATAAAAATTGTGAAATTTTTTGTTCTAGTTCTGTGAAAAATGCCAGTGGTAATTTGATAGGGATTGCATTAAATCTGTAGATTGCTTTGGGTAGTAGAGTCACTTTCAAATGTTGATTCTTCCAATCCAAGAACATGGTATATCTCTCCATCTGTTGGTATCATCTTTAATTTCTTTCATCAGTGTCTTATAATTTTCTGCATACAGGTCTTTTGTCTCCTTAGGTAGGTTTATTCCTAGATATTTTATTCGTTTTTTGTTGCAATGGTAAATGGGAGTGTTTTCTTAATTTCACTTTCAGATTTTTCATCATTAGTGTATAGAAATGCAAGAGATTTCTGTGCATTAATTTTGTATCCTGCTACTTTACCAAATTCATTGATTAGCTCTAGTAGTTTTCTGGTAGCATCTTTAGGAATCTCTATACATAGTATCATGTCATCTGCAAACAGTGACAGCTTTACTTATTGTTTTGCAATTTGGATTCCTTTTATTTCTTTTTCTTCTCTGATTGCTGTGGCTAAAACTTCCAAAACTATGTTGAATAATAGTGGTGAGAGTGAGCAACCTTGTCTTCTTCCTGATCTTAGTGGAAATGCTTTCAGTTTTTCACCATTGAGGACGATGTTGGCTGTGGGTTTGTCATATATAGCCTTTATTATGTTGAGGAAATTTCCCTCTATGCCTACTTTCTGCAGCGTTTTTATCATAAATGGGTGTTGAATTTTGTTGAAAGCTTTCTCTGCATCTATTGAGATGATCATATGGTTTTTCTCCTTCGATTTGTTAATATGGTGTATCACGTTGATTGATTTGCGTATATTGAAGAATCCTTGCATTCCTGGGATAAACCCCACTTGATCATAGTATATGATCCTTTTAATGTGCTGTTGGATTCTGTTTGCTAGTATTTTGTTGAGGATTTTTGCATCTATGTTCATCAGTTATATTGGCCTGTAGTTTTCTTTCTTTGTGACATCTTTGTCTGCTTTTGGTATCAGGGTGATGGTGGCCTCGTAGAATGAGTTTGGGAGTGTTCCTCCCTCTGTTATATTTTGGAAGAGTTTGAGAAGGATAGGTGTTAGCTTTTCTCTAAATGTTTGATAGAATTCGCCTGTGAAGCCATCTGGTCCTGAGCTTTTGTTTGTTGGAAGAGTTTTAATCACAGTTTCAATTTCAGTGCTTGTGATGGGTCTGTTTATATGTTCTATTTCTTCCTGGTTCAGTCTCGGAAGTTGTGCATTTCTAAGAATTTGTCCATTTCTTCCAGGATGTCCATTTTATTGGCATAGAGTTGCTTGTAGTAATCTCTCATGATCTTTTGTATTTCTGCAGTGTCAGTTGTTATTTCTCCTTTTTTATTTCTAATTCTATTGATTTGAGACTTCTCCCTTTTTTTCTTGATAAGTCTAGTTAATAGTTTATCAATTTTGTTTATCTTCTCAAAGAACCAGCTTTTAGTTTTATTGATCTTTGCTATCATTTCCTTCACTTCTTTTTCATTTATTTCTGATCTGATCTTTATGATTTCTTTCCTTCTGCTAACTTTGGGTTTTTTTTTTTTTTTTGTTCTTCTTTCTCTAATTGCTTTAGGTGTAAGATTATGTTGTTTATTTGAGCTGTTTCTTGTTTCTTAAGGTAGGATTGTATTGCTATAAACTTCCCTCTTAGAACTGCTTTTGCTGCATCCCATAGGTTTTGGGTCATCGTGTTTTCATTGTCATTTGTTTCTAGGTATTTTTTGATTTCCTCTTTGATTTCTTCAGTGATCTCTCGGTTATTAAGTAGTGTGTTGTTTAGCCTCCATGTGTTTGCATTTCTTACACATTTTTTCCTGTAATTGATATCTAGTCTCATAGCTTTGTGGTCAGAAAAGACACTTGATATTATTTCAATTTTCTTAAATTTACCAAAGCTTGATTTGTGACCCACGATATGATCTGTACTGGAGTATGTTCCATGAGCACTTGAGAAGAATGTGTATTCTGTTGTTTTTGGATGGAATGTCCTATAAATATCAAGAAAGTCCATCTTGTTTAATGTGTTATTTAAAGCTTGTGTTTCCTTACTTATTTTCGTTAGGGATGATCTGTCCATTGGTGAAAGTGGGGTGTTAAAGTCCCCTACTATGATTGTGTTACTGTCAATTTCCTGTTTTATGGCTGTTAGTATTTGCCTTATATATTGAGGTGTTCCTGTGTTGGGTGCATAAATATTTCCAATTGTTATATCTTCTTCTTGCATTGATCCCTTGATCATTATGCAGTGTTCTTCTTTGTCTCTTGGAATAGTCTTTGTTTTAAAGTCTACTTTATCTGATATGAGAATTGCTACTCCAGCTTGTGATTTCCATTTGCATGGAATATCTTTTTCCATCCCCTCACTTTCAGTCTGTATGTGTCCCTAGGCCTGAAGTGGGTCTCTTGTAGACAGCATATATACGGGTCTTGTTTTTGTATCCATTCAGCCAATCTATGTCTTTTGGTTGGAGCATTTAAACCATTTACATTTAAGGCAATTATCGATATGTATGTTCCTATTACCATTTTCTTAATTATTTTGGTTTATTCTTATAGTTATTTCCTTCTCTTGTGTTTCCTGCCTAGGGAAGTTCCTTTGGCATTTGCTGTAAAGCTGGTTTGGTGGTGCTGAATTCTCTTAGCTTTTGCTTGTCTGTAAAGGTTTTTATTTCTCTGTCAAATCTGAATGAGATCCTTGCCAGGTAGAGTAATCTTGGTTGTAGGTTTTTCTCCTTCATCACTTTAAATGTGTCCTGCCAGTCCCTTCTGGCTTGCAGAGTTTCTGCTGAAAGATCAGCTGTTAACCTTATGGGGATTCCCTTATGTGTTATTTGTTGTTTTTCCCTTGCTTCTTTTAATATTTGTTCTTTGTATTTAAGTTTTGATAGTTTGATTAATATGTGTCTTGGCATGTTTCTCCTTGGATTTACCCTGTATGGGATTCTCTGTGCTTTCTGGACTTGATTAACTATTTCCTTTCCCATATTAGGGAAGTTTTCAACTATAATCTCTTCAAATATTTTCTCAGTCCCTTTCTTTTTCTCTTCTTCTTCTGGGACCCTTATAATTTGAACGTTGGTGCATTTAATGTTGTCCCAGAGGTCTCTGAGACTGTCCTCAATTATTTTCATTCTTTTTTCTTTATTCTGATCTGCAGTAGTTATTTCCACTATTTTATCTTCCAAGTCATTTATCCGTTCTTTTGTCTCAGTTATTCTGCTATTGATCCCTTCTAGAGAATTTTTAATTTCATTTATTGTGTTGCTCATCACTGTTTGTTTGCTCTTTAGTTCTTCTAGGTCATTGTTAAACATTTCTTGTATTTTCTCTATTCTGTTTCCAAGATTTTGGATCATCTTTACTATCATTATTCTGAATTCCTTTTCAGGTAGACTGCCTATTTCCTCTTCATTTGTTAGGTCAGGTGGGTTTTTGCCTTGCTCCTTCATCTGCTGTGTGTTTCACTGTCTTCCCATTTTGCCTAACTTACTGTGTCTGGGGTCTCCTTTTTGCAGGCTGCAGGTTCGTAGTTCCCATTGTTTTTGGTGTCTTTCCCCAGTGGCTAAGTTTGGTTCAGTGGGTTGTGTAGGCTTCCTGGTGGAGGGGACTAGTGCCTGTGTTCTGGTGGGTGAGGCTGGATCTTGTCTTTCTGTTGGGCAGGTCCACGTCTGGTGGTGTGTTTTGGAGTGTCTGTGGCCTTATTATGATTTTACACAACCTCTCTGCTAATGGATGGGGCTGTGTTCCTGTCTTGCTAGATGTTTGGCATAGGGTGTCCAGCACTGGAGCTTGCTGGTCGTTGAGTGGAGCGGGTCTTGGCATTGAGAAGGAGATCTCTGGGAGATTTTCACCTTTTGATATTACACGGAGCTGGGAGGTCTCTTGTGGACTAGTGTCCTGAACTTGGCTCTCCCACCTCAGAGGCACAGCTCTGATGCCTGGCTGCAGCACCAAAATCCTGTCCTCCACACAGCTCAGAATAAAAGGGGGGAAAAATAGAAAGAAAGAAAGAAGAAGATAAAATAAAATAAAATAAAGTTATTAAAATAAAAAATAATTATTATGAGAAAATTTTTTAAATAATAAAAACAAACAAACAAAAAACGGACAGACAGAGTCTTAGGACAAATGGTAAAAGCAAAGCTATAGAAACAAAATCACACACAGAAGTATACACATACACACGCACAAAAAGAGAAAAAGGGAAAAAATACATATATCGTTGCTCCCAAAGTCCACCTCCTCAATTTGGGATGATTCATTGTCTATTCAGGTATTCCACAGATGCAGGGTACATCAAGTTGGTTGTGGAGATTTAATCCGTTGCTCCTGAGGCTGCTGGGAGAGATTTCCCTTTCTCTTCTTTATTTGCACAGCTCCCAGGGTTCAGCTTTGGATTTGGACCCGCCTCTGCGTGTAGGTTGCCTGAGGGCGTCTGTTCTTCGCTCAGACAGGACGGGGTTAAAGGAGCAGCTGATGGGTGCGGGGGGGAAAGGAGGGGTACGAATGCGGGGCGAGCCTGTGGCGGCAGAGGCCGGTGTGACGTTGCACCAGCCTGAGGCGCGCTGTGCATTCTCCTGGGGAAGTTGTCCCTGGATCCCGGGACCCTGGCATTGGCGGGCTGCACAGGCTCCCGGGAGGAGAGGTGTGGATAGTGACCTGTGCTTGCATACAGGCTTCTTGGTGGCAGCAGCAGCAGCCTTAGCGTCTCATGCTCGTCTCTGGGGTCCGCGCTGAAAGCCGTGGCTCACGCCAATCTCTGGATCTCATTTAGGCAGTGCTCTGAATGCCCTCCCCTCGTGCACCCTGAAACAATGGTCTCTTGCCTCTTAGGCAGGTCCAGACCTTTTCCCGGACTCCCTCCAGGCTAGCTGTGGTGCACTAGCCCCCTTCAGGCTGTGTTCACGCCACCAACCCCTGTCCTCTCCCTGGGATCCGAGCGAAGCCCAAGCCTCAGCTCCCAGCCCCGCCCGCCCCAGCGGGTGAGCAGACAAGCCTCTCAGGCTGGTGAGTGCTGGTTGGCAGTGATCCTCTGTGTGGGAATCTCTCCGCTTTGCCCTCCGCACCCTTGTTGCTGTGCTCTCCTCTGCGGCTCCGAAGCTCCCCCCCTCTGCCACCCGCAGTCTCCACCTGCGAAGGGGCTTCTAGTGTGTGGAAACCTTTCTCCTTCACAGCTCCCTCCCACTGGTGCAGGTCCCATCCCTATTCTTTTGTCTCTGTTTTTTCTTTTTTCTTTTGCCCTACCCAGGTACGTGGGGAGTTTTTTGCCTTTGGGGAGGTCTGAGGTCTTCTGCCAGCGTTCAGTAGGTGTTCTGTAGGAGTTGTTCCACATGTAGATGTATTTCTGATGTAGTTTTGGGGAGGAAGGTGATCTCCAGTTCTTACTCTTCCGCCATCTTGAAGCTCTCCCCTATTGTTACATATATTTAATAAACAGAGACTTCCTGGTGATGTCCCTCATCTGCGAGGAATGAAACACCAGGTTTTACAGGGGATGAGTTAAGAAGGACAAGTAGAACTTCTCTTAAATGGGTGGAACCAGGGGCTAGGAAAAAGGCCAATATTTCCCCCACATACCTGGGTTGCTATTGCAGACTCTATAAAATCCCATGTTTGATTACAGGTTATCTCAATATGCACATCCTGTTGGTATGAATGCACTTTTACAGTTGTATCCGAGATTAGTGAGCAATGGGATGCTCCAGCACACACAGTGAATGGCCAGTCTGAATACTGTTCATCATGGAGAGGAAGAGTCTCAGAAGAGAGGTATGTTTTTCTCCATATATTCTAGAAGTCCCATTTGTAACATCCGATCTACTCTTCCAACTACTTCATATAATTTTTCAAGTAAGGTTAGAATAGAAAGATTTCATGATTGACTAGTTACCTGATTGTTCAGACTCTATCTATGTGATATTTCAGTCACTCTGTCACAGCATTTTTAGAACAGTCCTATAACCTCAGCCTAACTCTTCTGAACAGTGGTCATGGAAGGCAAAATGTATATGATTTTACAGACAGCATATACACTGTTGCAGTTTTTCTTATAGCTTTAGTTTCTTGGGGAAAAAAATGATGTTTGAAATTAAAAATTATTCTAAATACCTACGTTACTAAATTCAAAATGATACAGAAAAATGTAACATCTGTTATTCATCGAGAACTACAGGGTAATCTGCAGTTTTTACATTTCTGCATTCATTTGAATCTGAATTCCTTGTGATAAAATATCCTAATTAACTAGTAGTCACTGCTTGTGAAACAATGATACTCTACTCAGTATGTCAACAATTTTGCCTTCAAAGGTATAGATATTTCATTAGCAGTTATTATTCTATCAGTACTGTAATACTTTTTCCCTTCCAGGTGCTCATTCAGAATACTCAGTTATTCTTTTGGAATGGTTACTTTGATTAAATCTTTGCCTATTACATATTAAAGTAACCTATTAAATATTCAATTAGCCACAATTATAAGACTTCATGGGTTTTTCTACATGTTCTGAGCCTTCATTTGAGGCACTGATGCCTATTTTTCTAATCTGTAATCAAATGGCCAAGGTCTCTTGACTATCTTTAGGCACTTACAGTGTAATGTTTTCACCTTCTCCATTCTATGGAGGCCTTTTTTTCTTCCTCAGCTGTGATATAGTCCTTCTTTTCTCCACCCATAGCCAATTGGAATTCTTGGTGTCTTTTGGATTTTGTTTCTTTTTCTTCAAAGTCTTTCATGGAAACTTCTTTAATAGTAGTTGGTGAATGAAGACCCTACTGTGAAAAGAAGATGGTTTGCAATAGTTAAAATAGGTCGTCTTTTGAACAGCATCCCACATGACATCTTCTTGTCTGTTTCTTTTGTTTAAGTCTTCATTGTTTAGACATGTCATTATAATCAGCTTTATCACAATACTAAAACAAGAGATTGCAACAAAAGAGATAAAGAATATCACAAACCCAAACTGCACATAAAAACTCAAATTCATTTTGCCTGGAACCACGTCATTTTAATATGTCTTTTTCCCCCTTCATTTTGGTCACAAGCATGGTTGCTAATAAAAGGCTTTTGTTTTAAAAAGAAAAATGGACATGGTCATCAGTTTGAGACCTTACCAGTAGTTCTGCTCCTTTAAAAACTCCAAACAGATCCAGAGACCAACAAGGAGACAGCATGCATGTTAATGATACTAATGACAATAAGTCGATCAGTGTGGATATGGCACGAGCTGAGCCCAGTCACATCATGCTGCTGTGTACAGCATGGTCTTACAAGACCCATCAATCTGAGAACTGAGATTTACAGGGTCTGCAAAGCACAGCCACAGTTCTCCCCTGCATTCAGAGAGTCCTCAAAATGAACCCCCAAAAGTCTTCATTGTTTAGCTCCACGGGAGTCAAAGTTTTGCCCATATAGCTAAGATTGGTGGTTTTCCAGAAATAAGAAAGCAACTTGTCTACATTGATGATCAGGTTAGCTTTTAAGCTGACCCCAGACTTCATTCCATGGCAAGTTTCCATCCATGACAGTTCACTTTTCACCAAGGAAGCTTTTCATTATATGTGCCTCCTGTAGGCATTATAGGTTCCCTATCCTTTCTCTCTCCACAGCTCTTCCTAGTAGAATTAGATGGGTCAAGCCATGGCCACTGGATTGCACAATTCCCAGGGTGTACTGTTCATATTGTAGCAGAGTTAAATGGTGCCCTGGGGGATTATCCAACACTGCATCCTTGGGCCAGGTTCTCCTCAAATTCCCCAGGGCCAAATTGTTGACTATCTGTATGTATGAAATTTTGCAAATCACCATGGTTCTTTGGTATAGTTAATCAAACTGAGTCTTCTTCAAGAGGGATGATCTTTTGGATTTTCATAATGCTAACTTCTTCATTATGCTGAAATTATTCACTAAATATTTGTATATAAATGCACTTCATGAGATGAAAATCTTTATATCAGGTGGCCTGGATGCTTTACTCTGTCCAAGAGGGTATTTTCCTGTGCTCCTGCAGCCGCCTTCATCTCAGATGGTGACAAGTCATCCTTTTAGGTGCTCTGGCTGAAAGACTTCTTTGATGGGTACCTGATCCTGCCTTTCTCTCAGAACTCATATTGAGTTCAATAGCACATCAGCTTATCTCCAACTTCCATTTAAATATCTGTATTACTTCTTTTGGACATGTTTTTTCTTTACTACATCCCATGAGAAAACTTTATAAATTGTATCTAAAATTGAGAGTTGAGTTGGAACTAACATTTAAAGAAAAAGAAAGGACAATGGTACTGAAACTATTCCAGTCCAGGGACAAACATGGAAGGCTTGCAATTTATTTCAAGAAATTAGTGTAGCATTAATGCAAATTCTGTCCTGGAAGCCTTGAACCCACAGCCTGAGGGTAGATATCCCATGTGGTGGGGTCATACCTCAGGTCCAAAGGGAGTTGTGTGGAGATCTGTTCTACTGTTGGAGGTACCTCCTGGTCAGAGATGACTGTTTTCTTTTTTGTTTTTTAAATCAGTCTGACAATATTTGTCTTTTTTTTAAATTTTATTTTATTTACTTTTTTATACACCAGGTTCTTATTAGTCATCCATTTTATATACATCAGTGTATACATGTCAATCCCAATCGCCCAATTCAGCAGAACACCATCCCCACCCCACCCCGCGACTTTCCCCCTTGGTGTCCATACATTTGTTCTCTACATCTATGTCTCAAATTCTGCCCTGCAAACCGGTTCATCTGTACCATTTTTCTAGGTTCCACATACATGCATTAATATACGATATTTGTTTTTCTCTTTCTCACCTACTTCACTCTGTATGACAGTCTCTAGATCCATCCACGTCTCAATAACTGACTCAATTTCATTCCTTTTTATGGCTGAGTAATATTCCATTCTATATATGTACCACAACTTCCTTATCCATTCATCTGTCAATGGGCATTTAGGTTGCTTCCATGACCTGGCTATTGTAAATAGTGCTGCAATGAACATTGGGGTGCATGTGTCTTTTGGAATTATGGTTTTCTCTGGGTATATGCCCAGTAGTGGGATTGCTGGATCATATGGTAATTCTATTTTTAGTTTTTTAAGGAACCTCCATACTGTTCTCCATAGTGGCTGTATCAGTTTACATTCCCACCAACAGTGCAAGAGGGTTCCCTTTTCTCCACACCCTCTCCAGCATTTGTTGCTTTTAGATTTTCTGATGATACCCATTCTAACTAGTGTGAGGTGATACCTCATTGTAGTTTTGATTTGCATTCTCTAATATTAGTGATGTTGAGCAGCTTTTCATGTGCTTCTTGGCATTCTGTATGTCTTCTTCGGAGAAATGTCTATTTAGGTTTTCTGCCCATTTTTGGATTGGGTTGTTTATTTCTTTAATATTGAACTGTATGAGCTGTTTATATACTTTGGAGATTAATCGTTTGTCTGTTGATTCATTTTCAAATATTTTCTCCCATTCTGAGGCTGTCTTTTCGTCTTGTTTATGGTTTGCTTTGCTGTGCAAAAGCTTTTAAGTTTCATTAGGTCCCATTTGTTTATTTTTGTTTTTATTTCCATTACTCTAGGAGGTGGATCAAAAAAGATCTTGCTGTGATTTATGTCAAAGAGTGTTCTTCCTACGTTTTCCTCTAAGAGTTTTATAGTGTCCAGTCTTACATTTAGGTCTCTAATCCACTTTGAGTTTATTTTTGTTTATGGTGTTAGGGAGTGTTCTAATTTCATTCTTTTACATGTAGCTGTCCAGTTTTCCCAGCACCACTTATTGAAGAGACTATCTTTTCTCCATTGTATATCCTTGCCTCCTTTGTCATAGATTAGTTGACCATAGGTGTGTGGGTTTCTCTCTGGGCTTTCCATCCTGTTCCATTGATCTATATTTCTGTTTTTGTGCCAGTACCATATTGTCTTGATTACTGTAGCTTTGTAGTATAGTCTGAAGTCATGGAGGCTGATTCCTCCAGCTCCATTTTTTTCCCTCAAGAATGCTTTGGCTATTGGGGGTCTTTTGTGACTCCATACAAATTTTAAGATATTTTGTTCTAGTTCAGTAAAAAATGCCATTGGTAATTTGATCGGGATTGTATTGAATCTGTAGATTGCTTTGGGTAGTATAGTCATTTTCACAATATTGATTCTTCCAGTCCAAGAACATGGTATATCTCTCCATCTGTTGGTATCATCTTTAATTTCTTTCATCAGTGTCTTATAGTTTTCTGCATACAGGTCTTTTGTCTCCCTAGGTAGGTTTCTTCCTAGGTATTTTATTCTTTTTGTTGCAATGGTAAATGGAAGTGTTTCCTTAATTTCTCTTTCAGATTTTTCATCATTAGTGTATAGGAATGCAAGAGATTTCTGTGCATTAATTTTGTATTCTGCAACTTTACCAAATTCATTGATTAGCTCTAGTAGTTTTCTGGTGGCATTTTTAGGATTCTCTATGTATAGTATCATGTCATCTGCAAACAGTGACAGTTTTACTTCTTCTTTTCCAATTTGTATTCCTTTTATTTCTTTTTCTTCTCTGATTGCCGTGGCTAGGACTTCCAAAACTATGTTGAATAATAGTGGTGAGAGTGGACCTCCTTGTCTTGTTCCTGATCTTAGAGGAAATGCTTTCAGTTTTTCACCATTGAGAATGATGTTTGCTGTGGTTTTGTCATATATGGCCTTTATTATGTTGAGGTAGGTTCCTTGTATGCCCACTTTCTGGAGAGTTTTTATCATAAATGGGTGTTGAATTTTGTCAAAAGCTTTTTCTGCATCTATCGAGATGATCATATGGTTTTTATTCTTCAATTTGTTAATATGGTGTATCACATTGATTTGCGTATACTGAAGAATCCTTGCATCCCTGGGATAAATCCCACTTCATCATGGTGTTCATACACGATATGAACATCATATGTTCATACATCGTACAACCTTTTAATGTGTTATTGGATTCTGTTTGCTAGTATTTTGTTGAGGATTTTTGCATCTATATTCATCAGTGATATTGGTCTGTAATTTTCTTTTTTTGTAGTATCTTTGTCTGGTTTTGGTATCAGGGTGATGGTGGCCTCATAGAATGAGTTTGGGAGTGTTCCTTCCTCTGCAATTTTTTGGAAGAGTTTGAGAAAGATGGGTGTTAGCTCTTCTCTAAATGTTTGATGGAATTCACCTGTGAAGCCATCTGGTTCTGAACTTTTGTTTGTTGGAAGATTTTTAATCACAGTTTCAATATCATTACTTGGGATTGGTCTGTTCATATTTTCTATTTCTTCCTGGTTCAGTCTGGAAGGTTATACCTTTCTAAGAATTTGTCCATTTCTTCCAGGTTGTCCATTTTCTTGGCATAGAGTTGCTTGTAGTAGTCTCTTAGGATGTTTTGTATTTCTGTGGTGTCTGTGGTAACTTCTCCTTTTTCATTTCTAATTTTATTGATTTGCATCCTCTCTCTCTTTTTCTTGATGAGTCTGGCTAATGGTTTATCAATTTTGTTTATCTTCTCAAAGAACCAGCCTTTAATTTTATTGATCTTTGCTATTGTTTTCTTTGTTTCTATTTCATTTATTTCTGTTTTGATCTTTATGATTTCTTTCCTTCTGCTAACTTTGGGTTTTGTTTGTTCTTCTTTCTCTAGTTCCTTTAGGTGTAGGGTTAGATTGTTTATTTGAGATTTTTCTTGTTTCTTGGGGTAGGCTTCTATAGCTGTAAACTTCCCTCTTCAACTGCTTTCACTGCATCCCATAGGTATTGGATCATTGTGTTTTCATTGTCATTTGTCTCTAGGTATTTTTTGATTTCCTCTTTGATTTCTTCAGTGATCTCTTGGTTATTTAGTAACGTATTGTTCAGCCTCCATGTGTTTGTGTTTTTTACGTTTTTTTCCCTGTAATTCATTTCTAATCTCATAGTGTCGTGGTCAGAAAAGATGCTTGATATGAGTTCAATTTTCTTAACTTTACTGAGGCTTGATTTGTGACCCAGGATGTGATCTATCCTGGAGAATGTTCTGTGCGCACTTGAGAAGAAAGTGTAATCTGCTGTTTTTGAATGGAATGTCCTATAAATATCAATTAAAACTATCTGGTTGATTGTGTCAATTAAATCTTCTGTTTCCTTATTTATTTTCATTTTGGATGATCTGTCCATTGGTGTAATTGAGGTGTTAAAGTCCCCCACTATTATTGTGTTACTGTTGCTTTCCTCTTTAGAGCTGTTAGCAGTTGCCTTATGTATTGAGGTGCTCCTATGTTGGGTGCATATATATTTGTAATTGTTATATCCTCTTCTTGGATTGATCCCTTGATCATTATGTAGTGTCCTTCCTTGTCTCTTGTAACTTTCTTTATTTTAAAGTCTATTTTATCTGAGTATTGCTGCTCCAGCTTTCTATTGATTTCCATTTGCATGGAATATCTTTTTCCATCCCCTCACTTTCAGTCTGTATGCGTCCCTAGATCTGAAGTTGGTCTCTTGTAGACAACATATATATGGGTCTTGTTTTTGTATCCATTCAGTCAATCTATGTCTTTTGGTTGGAGCATTTAAACCATTTACATTTAAGGCAATTATTGATATGTATGTTCCTATTACCATTTTCTTAATTGTTTTGGGTTTATTCTTGTAGTTTTTCCTTCTCTTGTGTTTCATGCCTAGGGAAGTTCCTTTAGCATTTGTTGTAAAGCTGGTTTGGTAGTGCTGAATTCTCTTAGCTTTTGCTTGTCTGTAAAGCTTTTGATTTCTCCGTCAAATCTGAATGAGATCCTTGCCAGGTAGAGTAATCTTGGTTGTAGGTTCTTCCCTTTTACCACTTTAAGTATATCATGCCACTCCCTTCTGACTTGTAGTTTCTGCTGAGAAATCAGCTGTTAACCTTATGGGAGTTCCCTTGTATGTTGTCATTTTTCCCTTGCTGCTTTCAATAATTTTTCTTTGTCTTTAATTTTTGCCAATTTGATTACTATGTGTCTCAGCATGTTTCTCTTTGGGTTTATCCTGTATGGGACTTACTGTGCTTCCTGGACTTGGGTGGCTATTTCCTTTCCCATGTTAGGGAAATTTTCGACTATAATCTCTTCAAATATTTTCTCTGGTTCTTTCCCTCTTCTCCTTCTGGGACCCCTATAATGTAAATGTTGTTGCATTTAATGTTATCCCAGAGGTCTCTTAGGCTGTCTTCATTTATTTTCATTCTTTTTTTTTATTCTGTTCCACAGCAGTGAATTCCACCATTCTGTCTTCCAGGTCACTTATCCGTTCTTCTGCCTCAGTAATTCTACTATTGATTCCTTCTAGTGTAGTTTTCATTTCAGTTATTGTATTGTTCATCTCTGTTTGTTTGCTCTTTAATTCTTCTAGGTCTTTGTTAAACATTTCTTGCATCTTCTCCATCTTTGTCTCCATTCTTTCTCCGAGGTCCTGAATCATCTTCACTGTCATTATTCTGAATTCTTTTTCTGGAAAGTTGCCTATCTCCACTTCATTTAGTTGCTTTTCTGGGGTTTTATCTTGTTCCTTCATCTGATACACAGCCCTCTGCCTTTTCATCTTGTCTATCTTTCTGTGAATGTGGTTTTTGTTCCACAGGCTGCAGGATTGTATTTCTTCTTGCTTCTGCTGTCTGCCCTCTGGTGGATGATGCTATCTAAGAGGCTTGTGTAAGTTTTCTGATGGGAGGGACTAGTGGTGGGTAGAGCTGACTGTTCAATATTTGTCTTTAAATAGATCAAATCTATCTATATTTATTATAACTATTTGTTTTTACCACCTTATTTTGTGTTTTCTATGTGTCTTACCTTTTCTTTCTTCTTGCCTTTTTTGAATTGAGTATTTTTTCCCTCATATTTTTCATGTTCATTTAATTTCTCTTCTTTTACTGGTTATCCTGGAAAAGCATCATGCATGGTTAACTTGTCAAAGTAAAAAAGTTGAACAATATATTTACTACCATCCCAAGCATTACAAGGACCTTAGAATATTTTACCTTCAACCAATCCTTGCCAGACAATTGTTATGGTTTTGGCCTATTTACCCTTGTGTTTTCCTAACCCATAAGACATAATTATATTGTTTTATATAATTAAGTTTTTTTAGATTTATATAATTACCAACTTCTATGCTCATCATTCCTACTTATATCTCAGACATTCCATCTTAAGTAAATTTTTTTAGAGAAATTTTTGCCCAAGTCTATCCGGAGACATTCACAAGGATGTGTACAGTAGCATCCTCTGCAATATCCCAGACTGGAGAAAATCCAAATGTCCATTCAGCAGTATTATGGGCAATTTGTTCCTTTCCGTGGAAATCTATAAGACAGTGAAAAATGATTGAACTCCAGCTGTGCAGAAAAATGAATAAATCTTGTTGAGCAAAAAAGGAATGTCACAAAGTTCATGCATCCATTTATATGAAGTTCAAAAATGCATAACTGAATACTATGTTGTTTAAGGATATAATAATATGTGGGAAAATCTAAAGAAGAATAAGGAAATACAAAATTCAAGATGACATTTACTTCTGAGGGGGATGGAATGGGGCTGGCATCTGAGAAGGGGACACAGGCACATACACTAATAATGTTCTTTTTTAAAAATTTGTTGATGAGTAAAAAAGTGTGTGCTCCATGCCTTCAAGTTGTAGCAGAGATATTTCATCTGTTCCCTCCCAGGTCTCTACCCCCTTGAACTTAGGCAAGGCCATGTGACTCTTCCAAGCCAATGAGCTGTAGGCAGAACTGGTGTGTGTGTGTGTGTGTGTGTGTGTGTGTGTGTGTGTATGCATGAGATTTCTGGGCCAAAGAATGGAAAAGTTGGTGTGTGATTTCCAGCTCTTTCCCTTCCATGGCTTCATGTTGAGATGAAGGGGCCACAATATCAAAGCAGCCCGAATCACTGAATTTCATTATTTTGAAGAGTTATCACAAGGAGGTATCTGGATCAGCAGTGGATTTTTGCAGAGTAAGAAATCCATGTTTGTTATGTTAAGCCACTGGCATTTCAGGCTTGTCACTGCAGTATAACCTGGCCTACATAGATGAATACACATGCTTTTACAAATGTTCTCTTGTGTTTACTCAATATTTAATAAAGTCAGTTTAGAAGGTCCACATTCAACATTTCAAACAATGCAAACAAGTAAAGAAAATGTGCTACCCAAGACTTGGGTATAAATCAGTCATAACGATTTCCAAATTCTTCCAGTTTGAATGATAATGAAAACTGATAGGCTGAACTGCTGACCTACTAGTCTAAAGAAGAGTGAGTGGGGCAGAGATAAGTGGTCATTCATTAGAATCAGTTGGATGGGGCTTGGCCCGGGATGGCATTTGCTGCCTCTGGCCTGCTTTGCATCCTGTTGAACTTGGCCACGTGTATACATCTGGGTTCCCCAGTGAAGCTGAACATTCCTTAAGGCAGGGATCATGGTGCCTTTTGTATCTCCCTGCTGTACGCATCTGGCTCCCGGTCTGTGAGTGACCCAGAAGTACTTGTTGCATTGAGCTCAGGAAGTCTACCTTTCCACTTCAGCTGAAATTCTTGACCGCCGCCGCATCCTCCCTACCTTCTCCTACTTTGCCACGCACATTTGGCCCGGAAGGCCTGCCCAACGAGACCCCGGGGACACAGTTTTCTAAGAAAAGCTGACTTCTCCTGCAGGGGGGATTTGCCAGCCGGTGGATGTCATGCGAGACAGATTGCAGACGCCTCGCAGCCGTGGCCATCAGAATCAGAAATGCTTGCCTGCCAATCAGCATTACTGTGAGGAGCTGTGACATGACAGTCGTCTGACTTGTCTTAATACGTTCTAATCTTGCAAACTAATTTTGCTCCCCCGCTTGGCCGTCCCTGCATTGTTCGTCCTGCCAGGGCTCTCACCATCCATCAATCTTAGTTAGTGGTCCGCTTCTTCTACCCTACAGCTCAGAGTGTCCCCGGTCCCACTGAGACACCCGTAACCCCTCGACAAAGTTTCCTTTGCAATCAACCCTGTAAGAATGTGGTCTTCTGGTTCAGAACAAAGATGCATGTCCTTGTCTAGGGGGGCTGACAAATGGCCATTGTCTGGTAATGTTTTTCAGGATGGCTTTTCTGGGGGGAAATATTCCCCCTGACATCAGGAGACCATTGTGGACCCAGTTGTCATTTATGAGCCAGTGAAACATGTTAAATTTGTTGGCGTCAAACTCACTGACCTTCCTTTGGACTTAAGTTTCCCCATCTGGATGTAGAGGTCTGGGCTACTTGATCTCCGAGGTATTTCTTGTCTCTGAAATTTGATGACTTTAGTCTGTCATTTTATGGCTACTGATTCTCCTGTGTCTGGTAACAGCCATTCTCTCCGTTCCCTTTAGGTTACTGTTGTAACATGTTTGAGGTGAATGGGATGTTACAAACCCCTTGAGGATCTGATGAAAAATATAAACTTCCTCCTTAGAAAAATGCAGTAACATAACATTTGTACTTGAAATTTCCTGAGGTTTGTAAACCCTAAGGCCCATGCATAGTCCCTAGATTGAGAGACAGTAATTTTAATTGTGTCCTGATTTTATCTCTTACTCTGCCATTTACTTTAATTTTAAACTGCAAACCATTTTTTTTTTGCATTTCCCCCCAACTTTTTGTTCTGAAAAACTTCAAAACTACAGAAAGATGGAAAGAAAAGTACAATGGCCATCCATATACCCTGCAGCTAGGTTCGCCAAATGTGACATTTGTTCTTTCTTTTCCCCCCTCCTCCTTCTTCCCCAACCCCTTCTTCTTCGTCACTGTCTACATCTCCTCCTCCTTTTCCTCCTCTCCTCTTCTGCCTCCTTCACTAACTTCATTTTCTTCTGAATCATCTGAAAATAAGTTGCAGAGATCATTTAAACACTTTTCAAATGCAGGTAGGCTCTAAATTTGAAATGGAGACATAGGTAACTATAATTGCCTTTGTCTGGGAAGTCCTCATAGGAAAGAATGGATGCACTTGGGGACTCCTGGACCCTCAGATCCAGCCTGACTTGGCCCCTCTGTCATGGAAGGGAGACATTCACTGCATGAAGTCACACATCCCAGCACACAACCAAAGAGCATTCATCTAGTGTATCCTAAGCACTTCTTATATAGCAAGCCTTCTGCTGGAGGCTGAGTCTTTGGAGATGAATGAAACCCAGCCCCTTCCCTGTACTCTTCACTGTCTCATGGGATGATAAGACAAAGGCACATATAATGGCAACAGAAAGCAGACCTGACCAGTGCCACATTAGTGCCACATTAGTGTCCTAGATAAAGTGCTGTAGGGAGGAACAAAACACTTCCACTGGGAATAAGGGTCTGGGGAGGGGGTAAAAAAGATCATGAAAGGGGTGACATTTACCCTAGTTCTTGAAGGATGGGTACTTGGTGTAGGTTACAGTGTGAGCAGAGACACAGAGATGGCTTGGAAGGGGTGCATATGAGCCATGAGGGACACAGATCTCCTTGAACTTGGATCATTTTCTCTCCTACTGGCCTGTCCCCAAATGAGTCCATGCCCTCTCCCGACACCCCCAAAAAACCCCTTTGGGAGCATCCCCATAAGGATGTGGCACTCATTCCTAGAACTCTTCTTTCTTTAGTGATGAGAGAGAGAAGCAGACTCTTTCTGCTTGCCGGACGCTTGGAAAAGGAGCAGGTGGTCTGTGTGGACTGGCCTCCCCGCCCCGGGCTTGACTCAGCTGCCTCCGCCAGGTCCGCCAGCCTTGAGTGTTCACCAGTTTGGAAATCCGCTGAAAAGCAAGAAACACGTGTAATTTTCTGAAGAGCCACAAGAGGGGGAAGTGTGAACACAAATGAAAAAAGGAAAGACCCAGGGGGAAAAAAAAAAAACCACCCCAGCTGGGAAATGAACAGCTTTTTGAGGCCCTCATTCCTGCTGCCAGGCTAGCAGTTTCAGTCTGTACTGTTTCTCTGTCTCTGTCTCTCTCTGTCACTGTTCTTTCTCTGCCCCTCTCTACTCGGCCTCTCACTTTCTCTCTGGAATTTCTTTGGAAAATATGTAAATCCATTTTGCTGCCTCTAGGTTTAAAAATCAATTGCACAATTCCGACATGGGGGAAAGCCCAAGATCTGAGGGGGTTTGACTTTAATCTTCATATCAGTCGATGGGGAGTTTTAGCAGCTAAACTCTTCTCTCCTCACAACAGCCAAACAGAAAAACCTAAATGAACAGCAGCGCAGTTTTGGTCACAGTAATGATAACAGCTAATACTTGTCTCAAATTCCTTGTGCCAGAAACTGCCCTCAGTGCTTTACGTGGATGAACCCCATTAATCCTCCTAGCTACCCCCTGAGGTAGGTACTATCATTATCATCATTTCAGCTGAGGCACAGAGATGTCAAAGAGTTTGGGCAATATCATACAGTTTTAGTGTCAGAGCTGAGATTTGAACTGGGCAGTTTGGTTCCAGGCTCTCTGCTCTCTTAACCTCTCCATTGTAGCTGGATCTTATGATTAATGAGTGTATAGTGTTCCCAACAACGGACATGGTGGCCCTAAAACAGTCTGCCACGGTCACAACAGATCTGAAAGCATATTTTAAGAGAGGTTGTTATACTGGGAGCTGCCGCAGATGAAGGGCAACCAGACTGATGAAAATAAGGTAATATGAGACTAATTGAATCAAGTGAGGGAGTTTAGTTCTCTAATATTTGCAGAGACTTTGAGACCTCTCTTCTTTCCCGGAGACTCAGTGACTTTCATCCTGAGGCCCATGGAGCTTTCCTGGGCAGGAGAACCATCTCCTGCTTGTTTGGTCCAAGCTTTCTGATTCTGATTTGTACCCAGACAGGCAGGTATCCCATGATCTGTGAAGAAGATTGATCTGAGGTCATTTTGTGCTCCACTCTGCTGTCCGATAAGGGTGTGTATACCAATGATGAAATGCAATCTGAGATTTACTCATGTGTCATTGCAGGCATACCAGGACAGCCTTTCTCTTAAAAAAGGTGCTGTTTTATTATTATAAACACAAAGCATGTTTAATACAGGAAATTTAGAAATTATAGAAAAGTATGGAGAAGAATCTCTCACATTGACCCACCACCCTGAGAAAGCCGGGGTTAACACTTTATTTTATTTCCTTCTGTTTTTTTTTTAATGCATATATCTTTGTCCACACTCTTCTTAATGGTCCTGAAAGGGGTCCTTCCTGGAAGAGCCATAAAGAAATCTGAGAGAAATGTCACAGTTCATTATGCAGCACGAGGCAGAGCTTCCTCCAGCCTCAGAAGAACGTCTCTGGTGGAGATATTTCCACATCATTCTGAAAGAGAGCAGTGATGTGATTTCTTCTAGGATCTCCTGTAGAGGGTAGGGATTTCTTGGGCATAGAACAGGGTGTGGGCTATTCAAACTTCATAGTACCAGAGAAAGGCATGGGGAAGAGGACATATTGCCTAGAGGCTGCTGTGGGCTAGGCACGGGGCTGGCACTGTACTCACTTGTTTACTTATTCAAGAAAGACCTGAGTACCTATAGTGATGAGCACTGGAGATGCTCATTGGACCTGCATGGATCCTGCCCCAACGGAGAAAACAGTCTTCAGAGGGAGGCTGGCAGTAATCAGTGGAGGAAATAGCCAAGAAGATAACTGGGAGGGATCTGGTCTAGCCTGAGGCAGGGGTGGGAGTGGTCAGGAAAAGCTTGCCCAAAGGAAGGGGGACTGGGTCCAAATTCTAAAGACTCCCTTTAATCCTCCCACTTTGCCCTACAGCAAAGACACCCCATCAGAAGTGGGAGCCAATTTTTCACGGGCTCTTTAACTCCTTAAGAGTCTAATTTAGCCCACAGCGTAGTGAAAGGAACATTAATCAAGATAAAAGAAGCTACATGCTGAGCTTGAAGCATAACCAAAGAAGAATCCAGAAGAGGGAGCAACTATATCTTGAAGGACAGTGAAAACTTTACAGGGGAGGTGATATTTGATATGGGTTTTAAAGGATGAATAGGAGTTTGTCAGTCAAAAGTTGTGGAGAAAGGTAATTCACTAGTATCAAGGAAAACATATGAAAGAACACAGAAATAAGAGACAGCAAGAGAGGAGATAGCAGGATACGGGAACAGGGAGTGGTGGAGGATAGGGTGGGGGATGACGAGGAGGGATAACAGGAGGTACACCTGGAAAGGTAGTCTAGATCCAGGGTGAAGATCTTTGGATGTCATGCTAAGAAGCTTGAACTTATATCTGTGGGGAAACGGGAATTAGCTGAGTTTTTCTTTTTAAACTTTAATTTCTTTATTATATGAGCAATATATATTTGTTTTTGAAGAATTGGATAATGCAGATAAACATAAAATCACTTGTAATACTACCAAAGATAACTACTGGCAAAAATTTGATCTTTGTCTCTCCAGAATTCTATTTATCTATTGATCTATCTCTCAGTCTATCCATCTTTTATCCATCTGTATCTTAAATAAGAACATACCATATATACAGTTTAGCTTTTTAAAATTTATTTAATAGAGGACAGACATTTTAAAATTGTCAACAAACATGTCCCCTGGTCTCATCCCTTTTATGACTGCATGGTATTTTATTGCATGGATGCATATATAATTTGTATTTAATCAGTCTTCTATTCTTAGGGACTTGGATGACTTTCAATTTTCTCTATTGTAAACAATTCTGTAACAAAACTCTTTGCAAGTAAATACCCGTATAATTTTCTGATTCTTTCCTTTGGATAAATCCACGGGAGTGTAATTTATAGCTCCTTAGAATTTTGGATGTTTAAATATTCAGGAAAGGTTTTAAACAGAGAAGCAGCTATAAGATTTTTTATGTAGAAAGATCACTCTGGCTGCTGGATGCTGGGAGAAGTCAGGGAAAAATCTGCTGCAGGAACTAAGTGAGGGATGATGAAGACTTGAGGAAGAGAAATGAGAGAGAAATTTAGGAGATAAAAATCGAGATAAAAATTGATAGAAATAATTGTAGTAAATGACAAAGTTAGAGAGCATAATGTAAATATCAAGTGGAAAAATTTAAGGCAGTGATATTCTCTCCTTTAAGAAATGGAGGAAGAGAAGTCTTATGGGCTTAATTGTGTTCCCCCCCAAATTCATATGCTGAAGTCCTAATCCCTAATACTTTAGAATGTAACTATTTGGAATGAGGTCTTTAAAGAAGTAATGAAGTTAAAATGAGGTCACTAGGGTGGGTCCTAACCAAATATAACTGGTGTCTATATAAAAAGAGGAAACTTGGACAAGGGTAGACACAGAGGGAAGACCATGTGAAGACAAGGGGAGAAGACAGTCATCCACAAGCCAAGCAGAGAGGTCTCAGAAGGAACCAACCCTGCCAACACTTTGATTTCTGATTTCTGGCCTCAAAATTGTGAGAAAATAAATTTCTATTGTTTAAGTCACCCAGTCTGTGGTACACTAGTCTCCCCTTATCCACGGTTTCGCTTGCCAGGTTTCAGTTATCTGCAGTCAACTGTGGTCAGAAAATATTAAATGGAAACTTCCAGAAATAAACAATTCATACGTTTTATATTGCTCACCATTCTGAGTAGCATGATGAAACTTTCACCACCCCATGCCATCCTGTTTCACGCCTTTCAGATGTGAACCGTCCCTGTGTCCAGCACAGCCTGCCCATTGGTCACTTAGTAGCCATCTAGGTTATCAGATCCGACTGTCCTGGTATCGCAGTGCTTGTGTTCAAGTCCTCCTTATTTTATTTAATAAAGGTTCCAAAGTGCAAGAATAGTGATGCTGGCGATTCAGATCTGCCAAAGAGAAGCCGTAAAGTGCTTTCTATAAGTGAAAAGGTGAAAGTTCTTAATAAGGAAAGAAAATAAAAATCATATGCCGAAGTTACTAAGATCTATGGTAAGAACGAATCACCTATCCGTGAAATTATGACGAAAGAAAAAGAAATCTGTGCTAGTTTTACTCTCCTTCCTCATACTGCAAAAGTTATGGCCACGTTGCATGATAGGTGCTTAAGTTAAGATGGAAAAGGCATTAATTTTATACAATAAGATGTTTTGAGAGCGAGAGAGAGACCACATTCATGTAACTTTTATTATAGTGTATTATTATAATTATTCTATTTCTTATTAGTTATTGTTATTAATCCCTTACTATCCTAATTTATAAACTAAACTTTATAGATATGTAGGTATAGGAAAAAACATAGTACGGCTGTCCCTCAGTACCCACAGGGCACTGGTCCCCTGTGGATACCAAAATCCACAGATGCTCAAGTCCCTTATGTGAAATGTCATAGTATTTGCATATAACCTATACACATCCTCCCTTATACGTTGAATCATCTCTAGATTACTTACAATACCTCATACAATGTAAATACTATGTAAATAGTTGCCAACACATGGCAAATTCAAGTTTTGCTTTTTGAAACTTTCTGGAATGTTTTTCTTTAATATTTTCAATCCATGATAGGTTGGATCAATGCGTGCACAACCCATGGATGCGGAGGGCCAACTGTATATTTAGGGTTTGGTACTATCTGTGGTTTTAGGCATTCACTGGGGGTCTTGAATCAGATGCCCTGAGGATAGGGGGGGCTACTATACTATGCTACCGTGGCCCTCACAAACTAACATCACTAGAAAACAAGGAGAAGGAGAGAAGGGTGGGTTGTAATTTAAAAATGTATTTTGAATCTTCCTTCTACGTTTTCTTCATAGCCACTAATGGGTTTGTAATATTTCTCCAGAAAAGAAACTCAGCAGTATAATCAAACTCTGTTTACTAAAGATATAAAAATAGTACAACTAATCAAATCAAAATGGTATTATCAAAGGAATTCCCATCAAGTTTTCTAACCATTTACTAGATAACTCTCTCATTTGATTAAAATTTTTTTCTTTTTTTATGAGCAATTGATCTTTGTAAATTTCCTGCATGTTCCCAAGGTTAAGTGTTTTAGCGTATAATTATCCTACATTGTGTTTGTGAACCTCCAACAAGCTGCCTTCCATTCTTTGTAGACAATTTCAGCCTTGGGTTTGTTTACCTGAGTATTAACACATTTAAATGCAACTGCAGAATTCTGATGCTTAATTTCGAGTTGATACGTTGAGATGTTTCAAGAGGAAATTAATGTAGCCGATAAAATAATTTCTATAATTTTTAGGTACTTTAATAGTGTATATAAGGTTACAGCAAGAATGTTATAGCATACAGTTTTGTTCATGAGATTATTAGAAACCTATTTATATCTGGCCCGAGTATTTCTGCTAAACATTCTGTAAAATGTTATCATTCAGGAAATCCTGCTAATTTCAGATGAAAGTGACAGATGGCATTTTCCCTGTGTGATGGCTACTTTGGGGGAGTCATGAGCTGGTTGGCTACTTCAGTTTCTGTAAGAGGGTTCATAGGCCCTCCCTGTTTCAGAAGAATCTGACTCAATCATCTGTCAAGGAAGAGTAACCTTTATCCTGAGCTGATGGGACAAACTATCCAAGTTTCTTCTGGCAAAAATTATTCTAAATTGAGCTCTGTTGGACTCTGGAGACTGGAGAAGCATCCTCATGGAACTTCTCTCTACCTTCTCTGTGCTGTGGAAAGTTCATGAGGCCTGAGGCTATGATTATCTGTGACTTAAGCTCAGGACCTCAGCTTCTCACTTTAGGAGGTTCCACTCCACTAACCATTTTCTGAACGCTTTGTGCCAGGTGCAGTCCTGGGCACTGGCAAGACCAACAGAAATAAATCACTTTCCTCAAAGAGCTCACAATTTTACCAACACTTTTATCATTTTCCTAATTGTCTCTGCCGAGCATGAGAGCTGGGTGATACTCTATATAAAAGATGTTTCCTGATCAAATACATGTGAGAAATTTAAGAAATGCCATATATTTTATCCCTTTCTAAGAGTCAAGGTTCTACTATAAAGATGCCCACTTAACAACTTCTAGGTAAAATATCTAGAAACAACCCAAGGAATACACTTCAGAAAATGCTAAGCTTGTGGCACCTTCCCTTTCTGGAATTTCTGCTGCCCTTGGTCAGAAGGGTAACTTCTACTGGTAACTCTGTCAAAGTTACATCTCACCTAATCTTTTGCCCAGCATTCTTGGGTCCTCGATTACGTAGCAAGTGTTTATGTAGGCCAAACATTTTTACAGCGACCCCAAGGGCTTCTTTGAATTCTTTTCCTGTTAGGGGGTGGTTTTATTGTTTTAAATATTGCTTACAGTCAGTGCGTCCCTGGCTGGGAATCTTTAGTTAAACTGAGATTTCACAGTAATAGGAACTGATTTAGTCTCTGGGGTTCATTGTGTACATCGTCAGTTGGGTTTTTGCTCAGGTTTACGCGGACAATTACGGTCCGACTGGTTTTAACCTCTCATTAGATGATGGACTCTCTGAAGGCAGGGACTGAGGTTCCTTTTCTATCTGTGTGTTGTTTGCCTGACCATCACTATATTCCCTCCTTCCCTCTGTGACTCATAGAGTACTTCCCATATCTGATGTCAAGACAATCATTTCTTTCAAGGCTGTGAGTTAGTAGCTCCCGCTTGCATGATTGTGACAATAAGGTATTCATCAAGGTCATAACATCCTTTCTCCTACCAATTTTATCTTCAACTTAAATGTCCTTCTTTTCTTGACTGAAGGTTAGGTGGAAGAAAGTGCTAGAAAACCTCAAACTTGGCCATCTTTCCGTTTTCTTAGCCTCCTTATTACTTGGGAATGTTATTTCCTGTTGTGTTTCTTGGCTCCTTAGCCCTGTTCCTGACTCATCACCATCCATCCCCTCAAACCTCATGTGTGTAACTTGCTGAGTCACCTCTGAGCACTACACTCGGTTACTGAAAGATGGAGAAGAGGAAATGAGCCTTTGAGACACTGAAAACTAATAATAACAAAAACTTGTTTGTGGATATCAAGGTTGCTCTTCCTTCTGCCTCATCAGCTCATGTTTGTGAAGCTATTTCAATCTGAAATGGCTCTATCTTGGGAGGCACAGAAAAGAATGAGACACAGCTGAGGCTTCTCCTGTCAATGTCTCAGGTGCCTCCACTCAGTGAGCTAGGCGCCCCATTCCCAATTGGGCAGCATTGTTCAGCCTACGAAGTTTGTGCTTGAGTCTCTTTGTGGCTCCAGGTATGATCCGTTCCTAGTTCATCCATTAGTCATAACTTATTTGCTGTGACCTCTGGGAGAAGAGCAAATGAAGAAAATACGGTTCCTTCCCTTGAAGGGCTCACAGTCCAATGGTGGAAGCAGATCCCTAGCAGATCACTGCAGCGTGTAAGTGTGCAAAAGGGAAAGGATGGAAGTGCGGGGTGGGGACAGAAAGGATGCCTAATGCAGCCTGGGATGGGGTGGGGGGTGTTAGCATCAGCATCATCTTTAACTAGAGCTTAAAGTAGGGGTCAATACAATTGGCAGATAGTAAAATAGTTTAGGATTTGGGACCACGGTGTCTCTGTCACAATTGCACAATTCTGCCATTATAGCAGGAAAACAGTCATAAAAAATATGTCAGCAAATGCGTGTGGCTGTGGCTATGCTCCAATAAAACTTTATTTTATGAAAACAGGTAGATGGGTTTGGTCTGCAGGCTGTAGTTTGCTGACATTTATCTTAAAGGTTAATAATGACGACAAATAGCTATATAATGCTTCCTACGTGCCAAACACAATGCATACCCATATGCATACGTAGGCACACACATGTGCTCATTTAATCCTCACACTAACCCTAGGATGCAGGTATCATAATCTCTATTTTAGAGTTGAGGAGTCTGAGGTATTAACGGGTTAAATTTGCGAAAGTGAAATAGCTGGCAAGTAGGGATTCCAACTCTAGGTTGGCCCTGGGGTCCATCCACTTAACCATTACAATATAAGGGCGTGGGCGTCTAGGCAGAGGCGGCAGCATAAGCAGAGACCCAAAGGCAGGAGACTGTATGAAGAGTGCATGGAGGGGTACGTGGGAGGCGGAGAAGGGCGAGAAATGAGGTAAGAAGGGGCAGATTGTGGGGGGCTTTGACCGCCATGCTGAGACTGAAGTACCATGCTGTTAAATACACAAGGCAGCACCCGCCACGGGGGAGGAGGTAGTACATTATTCTGAAATGTGACCCTTCTCGCGTGCATTCCTGGGAGCAATGCTTTGCCTGGAGGGAGCCGGAGTGAGTGCCAGGTTCCTGCAGAGGCAGGGAAAGCAGCCGGAAGGAGAGTCTTCTGGCAGAATTCCTGGTTCCTAGGGACCAGCACTGTTTGGGGGATAGCCCGGCCCCGGGAACTCTGGGAAGGTGGGAGCAGTCTGAGCATGGCTTCACTGGCCTCCCTCCTGGGTTGCCAGCCTGTTTGGCTTGGCAGAGGTAAAGCAGCACGGTTAGCCCATAAGGCCAAAATTCCTCTGCCAGACGTGAAGTTTAATAGTCATCAGAGCCCCGTAGCTGGGGAGAGTTTATAAATTCCCGTACTTAAGGCACAAGACTGTTTATTGAGGATTTTCTTTTTAATTTAAAGCTCCAGCTCAGGCCCCACCCACACCATTACCTTACTGAGTGAGTTATTTCTCTCTCCATCTTTTTAATGGGCCACAGTCACCCTGGTCTCTTGCCTCAGGCTCAGGGAGAGCTTTGCTGGAAATAAAAATGTCCAGCTTGGAAGGGAGCAGCCAGCTGCAGGCCAGGCTGGGCCAGTAATTGGCCGAGATGATACTGGAGGCTCGGCTAACAGGCCCAAATTGGTCCCTAATCAAGTCTAACCTGAGAGCTGCTCACTTCCCAGGGCTGCCAATTTTCTTCTCGGGGAGAAAGAGCTGCTGGGCAGGATTCCGTGCTGCCTACGTGAATGGTTCTACAATGGTTAAGGGCAGGAGCACAAACCCTCTTCAGAATCCGTTAGAGCATGTCATCTGCTTTGTCCTGGAAGGGATTCGGCTTCACTCAGCCCTTGGTTTCCTGGTGCCAAGGTCTCTGCCTAGCTTCAGGGAACTCTGGAGAGGCTGGAAGTCCATTTGATGCCAGGATTGCTGGCAATTGTAATAATCACCTTGACACCCCTTGCACTTGATGTACATCAGGGGACTCTTCACACACATGGACCCAAGGACAATTCTGTGTGTTGGCCCAGCAGGCATTATAATTCCCATTTTGCAGATGAAAGAGAATCCCCATTATACAGATGAGAGGGAAACCTCCACTTTGAGGATGAAGAAACAAACACTCAGAGAAGTCAAGCAACCTACCTGTCCAAGGTCCCACAGCAGCAGGTCCTGTGTGAAGCTGAGGCTAGACTCCAAGGTTCCTCTCTCTTGGTTTGGGCTCTTTTTCTTTGGTGCTTTTCTTCCATGTGAGCAGGCTGACTTGTGGATTTCTGGGCTGATGTGCTCTGATTAAACGGGCCCTGGGCCTGGCTTAGCCAGGGGCTGGGAGCAGCAGGAGATGTGTTGCTGGGACAGGTGGTGGCCTATGGGAGGGAATGTCACCAGAGGTCAGGGCATGTGGGTGTGTACAGGAGTAGAGAAGTGGGCATTGTTGCCAGGCAACTAATCCCACACTGCCCCAGTTACCTAGGTGATGGTGGAATGAAGAGGATCCGGATGGTCCCAGGACTGGGTATGAATTCCAGTCCTTCACTGCATCCAGGACTTGGGGGAAGGATTCCTCCTTCTTCCGCTGATTATCTTCCTCTAGTTAGCTGGTCCTCACTGCAGCGCCAGAATGCCCCTTCCTTCCAGTTATCACTCTTACTTCCTTTACCCCCATGAATGAATCTGCCTGTAGGTCCCACCCCCAACCCCAATCCCTGCCTCCCAGTTTGCCTCAGATTCTGAGCCCTGGAGGACAGAGCCCAAGCAAAATAAAGTCAATGTACATTTATCAATTTCCTGGTAAACAGGAAACCTGTCCTGGGTCTTCACATTCATTAACTCATCTAACCTGTGAGGTGGGCTTGTGCTGGCTCAGGCTGGCTTGCAAGAGCCAAGTGGGCACAGCTTCCCAACTCAGCATCCAATGATGCCATGTTGGTAACTTGAAGTCAGCTGTGATGAGAGTATTTACACCACAGAAACCAGAAAACACCACAAACCAGGACTTTTTTTAGTTCAGAAACCTGACTGTTAAACATTTACTGGCACACCATTTTAGTCTTCTACACAACTCAGTGAGAAAAGTCTTGCTATTTTCACTTCATAGGTGGAAAACGGAGACTGAGTGAGCATAATTAATTTGTTCAAGGGCATTCAAATAGCAAGTAGATTCAGCATTTGAACCAGTGCCAATCTGATCCCAAAGACTTTGCTCTTTTCATGCTACTCCATTTATTGTCCTGGTAATGCTTAAATTACAGGTATCAGAGATGGGGATGCTGCTGGTCTAAGTCACAAGCACAAGTCACATACAATTTTGAAAGCCCTTTTATATGTTCCAAATACTTTAATACTCATTATATTGCTTGATCTTCACAACCATCTTGTGAAGTAAGTATCATTAGTTCCACTTGAAGTTGAAGAAATTGACACCTGGTCACACCTGTAACAGATGGCGAATTTGAGACTGGGACCCTTGTAACTAGTTCTTGGTTTAGACTTCTTTCCATCATACAGCGTGGCCTCTAACCTTGACAAAACAGATCCTAGCTAATCAAACACTTCATCAAACTATAATTTTAATTTTTCCTCTGCTTTTTGTGGGGGGATATAAAACACAATGAAGCAGCCTCATATAAAGGATTTATTAGTAAGAAAGAAAAGATACAAACTAGGATCAGGCCATATCTAAGTCAACCAAGTCCCTGCCTTTTTCTGGGTCCTAATCTGTAACATGGTGGGAGCAGGGGAAAAGGAAGGAGTGGCAAGAAGACAAGGGCCCAGATAAGAGAACCTAGACATTCAGAGATTCTGGGATTCCCACCGCTTGTAGTCCTGGACAGTGAGAAGTGTGTTCAAAGAGGTCATTTTTGCAAGTGGTTCCTTCCTAGAAAGGCTCTAATTCACCACCTTCTTGGCACAGGCCAATACAGAAAAGAGATCCAGACATTGTTCCAAATTTATCAACTACCAAGGTTGAAATGGGAGGGCTTTCCCTTTACCTCTGAGTAAAATGGAGAAGAACATTCAAGAAAATCCCCAGGTTCAAGTTCTGGTTAACTAAGGTCGAACCATGGCTGGGTGAAGGCAGAACAAGCGAAAAGCTGTCTGTGGCCTTACGAGAAGAACTGTGGGAGTGGAGTCAGCATATACCACTGCAGCTCTGCCACGGATCGACCATGTTCACCTTGGCTTCTCTGAACTCCAGTTTCAGGCTTTATGAACAAGGGTGAATGTAATGGGCTATATATATATTTGTTTTGAGAATTTAAGAAAATGGGATAACCAGTGTAAAGGCTCACAGTGGGTATTCCATAAATGTATTGAATACATGTTTTTCCACTGAATATGTTATCCCATGGCTTGTTCTTGAGGAGTTAACTCTTGACTATTCTTTGTCAAAAATCCACTAGATGTGGCATAAAAAGGGGCAAGTTTGATTCAGCAATTCAACTGATTGTCCTCTTTTTTGCAAGCCTGTTTAGGGAATGGGGCCATTCTGCTTCCACCTCCCTGGTGGCATGGTGCCCAGCTGCTTTCTGTAGGCAATGGTGTGAAAAAGATTTTAATAGTCAGTCATGCCCTAGAGTGGGCAGAGCTTATAATTTTCCATGACTTACTATGCTCAGCCCCAATTACTCTTGATTGAATATATATATTTTTAAATCACCTCATTAATAGTGGTACTTGTGATTTCACCTTCTGTTTCTAATAGAAATCTACCATTTTTCATTTGATGGTTTCTTAGCCAAGTGGGAAAAGGACAGCTAGGATAAAAATTGATCCACTGAAAAGAGTTTATGAAAAATCTGGGCAGGAAAATGTTTTCAAAACTCATGTCAGTGACACAAAGGACTTACCCTGAGACCATTTTCTGTCCTTCTTCTACTATCTCACTATCCCAGTTATCCACCTTAGCCATTTTGGTAATCTTTTAGCCCATGAATTACTTTATTTGTGCAAGATAGTGAGCCCAAGAGCTGGAGGAAAAAGAGATTAAGAGAGTTAATGGACATGAAATGCTTGCAACTGTGCCCAACATGCAGAAATTTCATCAGTGCTCAGCCACAAGGATCTCCACTTTGAAAGTGAGTGGACAAACCTGCAAACTGAGGTGTTGGTACAGTTTGTCTTCCAGGTTTTCAGCTTGCCATCTTTATGTGCCCATACTTTCCACCTCTTCCTCAACTTTAGCCAGTTTCCCTGTATGCTCCCCACATCCTTCCCCTAAAATCCCACTCTAAGGAAAGGATCTGATGGATGTATTCACAGTGAGGAGTCCAGGAAGGATATTGTTCTGCATGATCCTGCAGTAGGAATGGGGTTGGAACCATTAGGTTCCCTTTAGAGAGAATATCCCATTGGAGTTTCAAGCCTATTGTAGTTGTAGGAATTCGCCTGGGAAAGTCACATAGTTTGGGGTAATGGAATAGGAGTTAACTCACGTAGTTTCACTGGTCACTGCAACTGGTCCTCATTGAACCAACAGGGCAATGAGCAGGTGGGCTGGGCAGGTCTCATTGAACCAACAGGGAAGGAAACAGGATGAAACAAGGTCACACACACCAGTGACCTAAGCATTTAATGAAATGATACATTCTTCTAGACCTCTGCCAAGTATGATGCCTTCCCAACACTCACTGGATATGGCTAGAGTCTCCCCATTTTCCCCAAAGAGCTTTAGAAATGTACTTCTGCTACAGTGCTCAACCAGGCCACATCTCCTGGGCTTTCTGAGTCTGCATCAGCCTTGATGAAACACTTTTAGCAGGGTTTTATGCAGCAATCTCTGTGTCATCAGTTCTCCAAATAAAAACAACCCCAAGAAATCCACAGAATGAATCAGCCTTCTCAACACTGCTCAGGTGTAGGCCTGTATATTTTGCAGGCTCAGTGTCCTTTGTCCCTGTGTCAACTCCTGTGCCAGTGGGCTCAGAGCCACCAGCAAGTGGCTGTAGTTACTTCTGCTGCCGTGGGCTCAGTATTGCCATGGATGCCCATCTGGGAGCTCTTGATGGGAAATTGGAAGAGAACTGAGACCTGAGTAGGGCTGAGAAAAACTATTCATGACATCTGCAGAGTCTGGTTGGGAGGAGTGTGACATACTGGGAAGAACACAGGCTCTGGAGTCAGGAGACCTGAGTTCAAACCCTGACTGCTTGTCACAAATCCTGTGTGAGTTGGACAAGTCTTTTCATCACTATGGACCTCAATTTTACTTATCTGTGACAAGGGAATGGTTATCTCTGCACTGATAATGCTTAAGACTTGCTTTGAGCATCAGATGAGATCCTAGCCTGATGCTAAGATCGAGGGGAAGATGCCTCTTGGCTCTGGGCTTGAGTTTTCCAAAGGAGTTGCAGAGAATCAGCTGACATTGCCTGAAGAGCAGGGAGGGGGTGAACTTGACGGCTGCTCTTCTCTCCCCAGGCCTGTGGAGCTGGGCAGAAAAGTGTCCCGAGAAAGTCTTCCCTGGCACCAGGTGAGATTTGCAAAGGTGGGACCCTTGGGCTGAGTGTAAGACTAGATTGTGGAGGGGAAATTGATAGAAATTACAACTGACAGGTCACAGATTTAAACATTTATTGACTCCAGCTAACTACGCATACTTATTCCAGTGCTACATACATTGACTTTGATCTCATACACACTCTCTCTCAAGATGTCACAAATGCTTGGATGTTACACACACTCAGCCTGTTACACAAACACACCCATGCAGATGTTACACATAATTTCTCAGATGTCACCCACACTCACTCAGATGTCACAGACACCCAATCATAGACTAGCCATACACGTCCTGTTCGGCTTCCCCACTGTCTTAGGTATTATTTGGTTACATGAGACCAAGCCCACTCAAACCAGTTTAGGCAAAAAGAGGATTTATTGGAAAGATTAAAGCTATGTCACAGAACTCAGCCAGGTCTCTTGAGGGAGTTGGGGTCCAGGGTGTGACTTTTCTCTCTTGTTCTGGTGGCAGAGGGAGGGGCACATAGGTTCTGCCTCTCTCTGAGCGTGTGGTTCATTCTTCTGTTTCTCCTCTGGCCAGTTTTCTTTTCCCTACCTCATTCAGGTCATCATAGCTGTACCTACATGTTAATTCAATTTTTATTATTATTATTTTTAATATCATGATAGATATTAATATCACCATGTGTCTCTGTTCTTAGAGACTAATCAAGGGCTACCCATGGGTCTTCCATTTTAGCATCTAAGGTAAACTTCATGTGTTTTCAATCATGAGGCAAAACTTTTCATTATAGAAAATTAGAAAAAAATATAGAAAATCAGCAAAAAGAAAATCAGTACCTATTGTTATACTCAGTGATAACTTCCACAAAAATTTTACTTATTTTCTGCTCATCTTTCTTTCTGTGTGATTATTTTTACAGTTGTGATCATATAAAATTAGTATAATTTATAAATAACAAATTTTTCATCTTCTGCGGAAATGTGGTTGAAGATATCTTCCTTGAAGCACATACTCTCAAGTGAGCCAATCAAGGCTCTCATGCCTTGGGATGGGCCCTGGTCCACCTTTGTCTCAGTGAAAGACCAGGGGTCTTTAGGCATCTCAGGTAAACTGTGTTTGACTAGGTTGGGCATCTTTCTTAACTCATTGACACACCTGCATGCCCAGGAATCCTGCTGGGCCTTCATCCCCATAATATTTCTGATTTGAGCAATTCCTGGCTTTCTAACCAGGGGTCCAGAGCTGAGTTTCAGGTTCTCAGGGAATCACTCCATAATTGTATGCCACATTTTGTAGGTTTTTATCTTTTCTGGAGATGAGACTCCACAGCTTTCATCAGATTCTCAGAGATATCCACGATTCAGAAATTCAAGAACTCCTTGTCCACCATCAATGGCAGAGACCATCCAGCCTGCAGAGGCCTCTGCCGTCCTGGTTTCCAGCCAGCAAGACCCAGCCCTAGCCAGAAAGAACACCCAGAGAAAGAAACCAGCTTATCCCTTCTTCCTCCAGTTTTCTTTTCTTAAACTTTTGTTTTCATTTTGAAGGTCTGATGCACATTATTCGAAACTGTTAAAAGGGGTGAGAACCTTCCCACACAGAAGAAAATGGAATTGGTATGCAAAGTAGGCCCAGTCTTGAATAATTAATTCTGATTTGCATGTTCAGATGAGCCTGAGAGCTGCCCTGGCAGCCAGGAGGGAATTCAGATGCAGGAAGGTGGAGGGTGGCTGCCCAGTGGGGGAGATTCGGCTTCTCTGGGGCCTCCACTGCTTTTCTCAAGTCAATTCTTTGGTCTATTGGAGCTGTGAAAACCCCAGGTGATGCAGAATTAAGGCCCAGGGAGGGAAGTGTCTTGCCCAAACTCACACAGCAGGTTAGTGACAGGAAGTATCACATGGTGGTTAATAGTATAGACCCAGGGATTCTTGGACCACCGAAATTCTCATCCCATTACTTACTAGTTATGTGACCTTGGCAAGTTACTTCTCTAGGCCTCGGTTTCCTAATCTGTAAAACAAGGTGAATAATAGTATTCACTTTACAAAGTTGCTGTAAGCATTCAATTCCACGTGCCTGGTAGAAATGGTGATTGCTCTTGTTGTGGCCCTTAGCATCGAATTCCTCTTCCTCCTCATCAGTATTTTTTAATGGTGGAACTATAATTAGAACTCAGATTTTCTTATCAAATCAGAGGCAGTGTAGGGTCTTTGGTGAGTCTTAGTGCCCCCCCCCAACCCCCTTCTAATTACCCTTGGATACTATTGTCAGGTAACAACAATAATAACATAATATAATAACATACATTCATTGGGCACTCATGTAATTTGCTAAGGACTTAACAGATCTTTAGACACCTGGGGGTGATGATTCACACGGATCCTAGACTCCAGTGTTGAGGCTGGAGAGGAGGCCCTGTCTGATGGGATGGGACTTTCTTGGAAGGTCTGACCAGCAGGGGATGTGGAGGCTGAAGCCTGAGCAGAGTACACACCCCTCCCTCAGCCCTACTGCAGAGGGGGCTGGCCAGATCCTCCCAGGACTCAGTGCTGGTCCGACTGCCAGACAGTCCTCAAGTCTGAGACCCACCGAAGCTCAATCAGGAAAATGGAGACACCAACAGACCCCAGGTGTGCATTCTGAGCAGAAGCACATGCCCTCATTGCTTCTACACTTGGAATGGAAAGGGAGTCCACGGAGGAAAGGCTCAGTTTTGGACCAGTGGGTGGAAGCTGTAGAGAGACAGATTTTAACTCTAGTTTAATTCTGTAGAACAAGAACTCTCTATAAAGATAGAATGGTCCACATTTGGGATGAATTTGTAGGCACTGAGAGGTTTTCAAGAGGACACCCTGGGATATTGCAAAGAGGTTGGATAAGATGATGCTTGAGGTCTGTAGGTCCCTGGAGTCTCTGTTCTAAATCTCCAGGATGGATGACGAGGCTCTCCTACTTTCAGAAGACATAGAACTAGGTCTTCTCTCCAAGCCCTGTAAGACTGGCGAGACCCCAGCCAGGGAGCTGGGCTGTCCCAGTAGCCCATGATAAAAGACAATCAACCCTCTTTTTGTATCATGAACCCCAGACTGGACAGATCTTTGCAGATGTGATAGGCTTAGCCACTTTTTGCCTAAGGGCTTATTCTCAGAAGGCAGAATAATATAACCTAAAGACTTAGAGTCACACACTCTGTGTTCAAATCCCAGCACTACCACTCGTAGTTTTGTGACCTTGGGTAACTTGCTAAACCTCTCTGCCCCACAGATTTCTTGGGGTTGTGTTATCCACTTGCTACATCTTTAAGAGTAGAGATAATGCTTGCATGGTGCCTGGCACAGCATTGGGGAATTCTATAATGTGCACTTATGCACGTACGCACATTATAGATATATATATTTATAAGACCATTGTGCAGACTACATAAGAAAACACACAGAAAAGCATAAATGTCACTTTCCTTTCCCCAGGCCTTTTTGGTGTGTCAAAGAATCTGTGTCCTCTGATGCATCACTCTGAGTACTCTAATCTTTCTTCAGGTTTTGCCTTTAGAAGTCCCTATTTCTGCTGATTCTGAGAGGGAGGCCAAGTCAGAACTACGATGCTGACTGAGGATTTGGATAAATGCAAGGGGAAGACACCTCTCAAATAGTGATGTCATTGCCTGCCAACAGACATGTGGGGAAATTTTAAGCATCTGCCGTAAGACCTCATGTCTCTGGAGCCCTGGGGCAATCCATTGTTCTGCAATAAGTATCGAAAAGTAGAAAGAGTGAGAACCAAAAGAAGTGTGCCTGCCCTTTACTACCCAACTTCTTTCTGCTTCTATTTCCTCTTCTCTAAAATAAGGGTAATAAATTCTACTTCTCAGAATTTTGATAAGGATTCTGTGAGATGACTGGTGGAAATATCTTGTCCAATGCTTAGTTGGCACTCAGTTTATGCTAGTGAATCTGAACCGAGGTAGTCGAACTTTCTGGATAGCCAAGGGCTAACCCTTTAAACTTTAAAAATGATTTTGCTGCAGATCTTTATACTTTTCTTCACCAGAGGAAACTAAGTGATTTAACCTCTCTTGGTGACTCAGGATCATCATGATGAACGCCAACAACTGCTCAGAGAGGACGTTTGGGAAAGTAGGTTGGCCTGTGTGCCTCCACGATAAATGGCCCCAGAATACAGTTCTGCCTCATCACTTCTGCTGATAAATCTGCAAATAGTAGCTTTCTCTACAAATTTGAGTGAGTGCCTCTCCTCTTCCATAGGCTAGGAAAAGAACATCCAAGAATTTTGTGAGTAAAATGAATTTTCAAATGCCTGAAAAGCTCCCCGTGGATAAAGTACACGGTTTGTGACAGCTCTTTTGGCCCAATTGTTTCCTCCCTTGTACCTATATGTGCTCTGAACACAAGTAGTATCAGTTATGACCCTTCCTCCACCTTGTGCAATCTTACACTGCTCTGATATAGCTTGCCTGTGAGCAATGCTAATGCCTTGACATTTTTTTAAACCATAATAGGATCAGGAATTGTTCTTTTGTGTCCATGCATGTGTGCACAATTGTATATGACTGAGATACAGCTATGTTCAGAAGTTACGGTAGTTTGGTTGACTTGTCTGTATCTGACACTCTTACATCTAGAAGAAGATTGTTTGGAAGCCCCTGACTTGAAAATTCTTAAGCTACTGAGCTTGTGCTCAAAATCACAGGGTAAATTCATCTTCCGTTAGCCTCTGGGAAGCTCTATGTTTCTGTAAATAAGAACCTCAGGCAATCATAGATACATGAAAGCTTGACTTACAAACTTGGGTTAGATTAGAAATGGGGGTGACAGATCTTTTAATCCAGAGTTGCTGCCAGGAACCTTCCAAAGTCATGGCCCTTTGCTCTCCATTTGCATCATTTATAGTCTAGATGAGTGGTGTCTGGTCTTGAGATATTTCCAGCCAGGGAGTGCTATGATTCCTGAGACACTAAGGCCTGGATATACAGAGGTGCATGCATGCATGTTTTGTTCAAAGCACACACACTGACACCACACAGACCCTAGACACAATCCACCTGCCATGCTCACAGCACATGTATGCACACAAAGGCATCTGGATGCATCTTCTTCACCTGTCTCCCCCTCTTTGCCTGGCTAACTCCTCCTTATCTTTGGGCCTCAGCTTACATCCCAGTTCTTCTGAGAAGTCTTTCCTAATTTCTCTTACTTTACGTTATATGTTCCTGTTATGCACACCCAAAATACTGTTTCCTTTTCCCATTTTAGCACTTGGCACAATGTACTCTGATTAGATACTAATTGATGTACAGAGTCTCCCTCCAGATCATAGTGCCCTGAGTAGAGATGCTTTCAAAGATTTTATAACCATTGTCACTTCACGTTATCTAGCACATAATAGGTGCTCAGTAAATATTGTTGAACGGATACAAGGAATAGTCATATGAACCCAAACAAACCCATAAAATCATTCCCATATACACCTTCTCAGAGATAGAAATGTATACACACAAGTGATATATGCACAGAGAAATGAGTTTATGCACCGTTACACACCCTATCCCCACAGAGCCGTGTACACAAGGCAGACACACACTCCCCCAGGCACACGTACAAAACAGGCCCCCCTGGGTACTATCATACACATACCCACAAACAAAACACACACACATACACAAATATACATGCACCTCAAGGAAGATATTTTCCTTGCACTTGTACTCACAACCTGTGCGTGCAAATCGGATTTTCAGAACGTTCTAATCCTTCGTTGACATTTATTAAGACAAAACAGAGGTAGGCAGACATAGCCTTTTGGCTGGGCAGACGCATCGTTGCTGCGATGTAATGTCAGAAACTGTTGATGCAGAATTAATGCTCACTTTTACGAGTTTATCTTATGTCATAGAGCTGAAAAAAACCTCGGTGTAAATATTCATCATATGGCTTAATTGGTTTGATGTACTGTAGCAACAAGCACAGCGCCAGACGCTTGCTATGGAGGCCTCCACGTTGTTTCAAAGTCTTTATTATTATGACAGCAAAGTCTTGTTCATTAAAGTTTCACAATCCATTTTCATTAGGTTGAAGCTGAGTCTGTAAATGAACAGTTGCTCTGAAAAACCAAGCCCTCACAGTTCTCGCTGGGGAGGCAGCGCGTCTGTATTAATTATCAGGACGCTGGTGTCGATCGACGATGTTAATTGCACTGATGGCTCGTTATTTGGGGAATTGCCATGCATTTCATGCAGGGATAATAAAAATGAATTTTTAAACAAAGAGACTTAAAATAATATCAAATCTGCAGAGAATACCAACATCAAAGGCGTATCTCAAAGCTTTGAATTTTATCTTTGTGGTCCAAAATGTTAAAGAGGCGCCCGCAATGCAGTTGGTTCCAGTTTGCAGTGAAGGAAAACAAAACAAGAGTTAATTAACTGTTATTACAAAGCTTTTCAACTTTAATTTGACTTTCAAATATTAGCATTTATCTATGAACTGTGCTTCTGGGTTTGACAAATTAGTTTTCACAGAACAAGTTTAATTAGGCGTCATTGTGCTTTTATGTCAGTTTTCAGAGCTCCAGACAATGAATGGATTAACTTATTAAAAGTCATCTGTTTAAAAGACTTTGTCGAATGGCAAATGGGTGGGCAAAGTTGCTTGGCTTTGCAAGAAGATGGGGAAAATGATATTGCCGGTTGGGTGTCGGGGGGTTGTAGATCAGATGAAAAGAGAGTTGGCATCCCTCCCAGCTGAAGCCTGCTTTTGGGGCACCTCTGTCTTCTAGCCCCTTCAGGTGGGGAGGGGTCTGTGGTCATTATACCAACACAGTGCCTAGGAAAACTGAGCTGAGGAAGCCTATCTGTACTGTAGAGGAAGGAAATGACATGGAGAGAGTCTGTACCATAGATAGCATTTAGGGGCAGTTCACAGGGCAATCTATACTTGACTTTGCATTATCTTCCATGATTCTCTAATTCAGAGGCCAGCAAACTTTTTCAGTAAAAGACCATACAATCTATGTCATAATCACTCAACTCTGCCATTGTCCTGTGAAAGCAGCCACAGACAATAATAGGTAAACAGATGGGAGTGGCTGTGCTCCGATAAAACTTTACTTACAAAAACAAGAGTTGGGGGCCATCCTTGGCCTGGGGCTCTGGTTTGCTGACCTGTGCTCTAGTTGAAAGTCTTGTGTTGGGCTGGCTGCACCGACAAAATACATTTAACAAAAGGGCATCTCTTCTCTACTCATGTTCTCCCAAGGAAGACCCATAACTTTTCATTCATCAAACATTTTCTGACTTTCATCTAAGGTACTAGGCATTGCTGGGCAAATGATGGTGCATGGATAGTTTTTTTTTTTTAAAAAGTGTCCTGACTTCAGGATATCACATTTGAATGGTGAAGATCTTTCTTTGGAATCTGCTATTACAGTGCCAGGATTTATTTTGTAGGAAAGCAAAATTTGCTTTGTACAAAGAGTCACCCCAAATGTGACTCTTTGGCATGAAGATTATTTGGGGCTGATTGTTTTTAAGAAACAAAATCTCAGGAAGAAACTTTGACCTTTCCCCTAACTACCTAAAAGAATTTAGACAGAGGAGCTGTTCTGAGAAGGGAAGTATCACCAGAGATATCTATACTATAATATGAACTAGGTATGGTAGGCAGGAAGGAACCTAGCAAAATCTGTTTGTTAAAATTCCTCTCTGGGGTCCCATTGTTTCTACATGGCCCAGCAAACATTTGTTTCCCAAACATTTGCTTTTTTTTCATCTTCCTGTGACTGCCTTCTTTCCCTTTGAAGTCCCAGATGCTGCCCCCTTCTCCTTAGTCCAGAAAGACATATATACCTCCTTTTGCCTGACTGTCTTTGGAATCTCCCACGTTTATGTGGATTCCCTGTGTGTATGTAATTAAATTTGCTTTTTCCCCTGTTAATTTGTTTTATGCCATTTAAATTCCGACAGCTCAAAGAACTACAAGGGGATGGGGTGAGTTTTCCCCTCCCCAACAATTTATTTTGACTTGTTGAATTAGATGACAGAGATTTAAAAAAAAATAAAGTTGAGCCTAGGATTAACCTGTAAATGCATCTGTGGAAGAAACTCATTTCTTATTACTATCTTTGCAGGCTTTTGTAATCACCCTACAAAGCAGATCATGAAAAAGGGAGAGACATATTTTACTTAGAAACAAGGGAACAGTCATGAAGGTAAGCTTGATCACTGTTAGTAGGAATACCTATAAACAGAGTTCTGTATTGGAACAAGGAGGTTTCTGCCCTTGGAGAGCTCATGATCTATAGAGGAGACAGACCTATTCAACTGCTGTCATTGAGGATGTGCAAACTGTTGTGAGAGCACAGAGGACAAAGAAGCCCATTGTACCTACCTGTCAGGGAAACCTACAGATAAGTGATTTAAGGATGGGTTTTGAAGAATGAGTAGGAGTTTTCCAAGCAGAGAAGATGGGGTAGAAGGCACGTCAAACAGAGGGAATAGCATGTGCAACAGTCTACTCACAAAAGATTGCTGTGATGTGGCCAAGGCACATGTCAGGGGGTGTGAGAGGAGGCATGCATTTCTCCTTTGACACACACCTGCGTGGGCCTTCCTTGCTGTCCTCACATGGGAGATGATCTCCTCACAAATATCCACATGGCTTGCTCCCTTGACTCCTATAGCTGTCTCCTCAAACAGCAACTCCTCAGAGACCTTCCCTGAGCACTATATTTAAAATAGCAAAGCCCATTCTGTCTCACCGTCACTTTGCTGGGGTTTATTTTCTTATTACCGCATGTATCATGTAGTATATGAGGTATTTAATTTGTATTTTGTTTGTGTCTCCCAACTAGACTATAAGTTCTGTAGTATACCCAGTGCCTGACACAGCATTTGCGTAAAATGGGTGCTTAGGAACTCATCAGATATCTACGCACCAGGAAGGGGAAGGGGGGTAGGGCTTTCCCTGGAGAGGCTCAACATCCAGTCCCGTTAGTCACATAGCAAGTGGTCACAACAGAGGGTGCTAAAAGCCAGAACAGATAATGGCCTTGAATGCCAAGTTAAGAAGGTTGGATGTTATCCCACGGGTAATGGGGTTGCCATGTAGGCCTTCCTGGGCCGGGGAGGGCAGGACTGGATTTAAGTATTCAGATCTCTGCTTATTTCCCCAGGGACTGTCAGGGGCCAAGAGAAGGTGTCCTGCTCCCGGCAGAGAGCTGAGTCGTTCTCCTCATGTCAGAGTGGCCTGTGAGAGCAGAGGATGCTGTGGCCTTGAGGATTTCCCTGGGAGCTCCAAGGACGTTCATTGCTTCAAACCTAGACCTCCTCACACAGGCCCTAGAGGGCTAGGGGCTCAGGGCCAGGACTAGGGTGTGACAAGGAGGCAAGCAGGTGTCATACTGAAGGAGGCACTCCCTCTTAGGTGCTGGGCTTGCACCTGCATGAACCTGTGAGGGAGCTCCTCCTTAAATGTACACTCTAAGCTCCTTGCCTGCCCCTCCCTAGACCCAGCCCTGGGGAGATGGCTGGTCTAGAAGGGGCATGGATTAAGTGGCGAGGCCTTTTGGCTCCCATTCAGAATGAAGAAACTGAGCTGTAAAAAGTAGATCTGGACCCTCCTGAGTTCCAGCTGCAGAAGGGATAATAGGCCTGGAAGGTGCGGGGGGGGGGGGGTGTCTTTTTTTTTTTTTCTTTTTTGGCTGTGTTGGGTCTTCGTTGCCGCGCAGGGGCTCTCTCTAGTTGCGGCCAGCGGGGGCCACTCCTCGTTGCAGTGCGCGGGCTTCTCATTGTGGTGGTTTCCCCTGTTGCAGAGCACAGGCTCTAGGCACGTGGACTCAGTAGTTGTGGCACGTGGGCTCTAGAGTGCAAGCCCAGTAGTTGTGGCGCACGGGCTTAGTTGCTCCGTGGCATGTGGGATCTTCCTGGACCAGGGCTTGAACCTGTGTCCCCAGCACTGGCAGGCAGATTCTTAACCACTGTGCCACCAGGGAAGTCCCGAAGGTGGGGGTCTTAAGGAGAGGGGGGCGGAGACAGATTCCAGGGGTGCATGTTCTAGCCTCAGAGCCATTGCTGTTCTCCCAGGTCTGGATTCTATTTCTCCAACTTCCCATTTCTGGACTCAGTACCTTCTGTGTCCCTCCCCCTGCCCCCATCCCTATAGATTCAGCCTGCTCATGTGTCCAGGCCAGTGGGTATACTGGGCAGGCAGGTTTGAATCAGCTCTGGTTCATCTCTGCCCTTGCTGGACACTGAGCTCCTGGGGCTGTACACGGAGTCTCTCATGGGGTTCTCTACCAAGCTTCTGCCTGCCCCTCCTTTTCATTCTTCTGCCCTGGGGTTTCCTGTGCTCAGAACTTGGCTTTGGTTTAGCTAGAGACCCACCCTTGCCTTCCTTGGGATGGGCTCTCATCCTTGGGTCATTCCTCCTGAGGATGGTTGCCCATCTACCTGCCCCTGTATGCCAGAGTCCCCTCCCCAGGGCCATGTTTCTCCATGGGAGCTGTCCTACTTGCAGGTTCCTCTAATGTCTAGAGACTTCTGTGTCTTGCTTGCCTCAGAGGCCAGGCCTTGGATGTGTTCAAGGTCAACCCACAGTTCCTTGCAGATTAGCCCTAGGAGTTTGCTATTAGTGTTAAACTCTGGACATAAAAATTATAGTCTGGCCGTAATACGACAGAGAAAGGGGAATATCAGACAGTATCTTGTGGATGGAATGGAGATAAATAAACATAACCATAGTCATGCAGTCACTAACTGTGCTTGAGATGAGTAGGAAAGCCTTCCTGCAGGTTCCCAATGTTTAAGATTGCTTCAGATACATCCCCTACCACTACCCCAGAGATGCCTCCACGAGAAGACAAACAAAATAATTTCATTTTATGCTTATGGCAATCTTTTGAGGATAGATTTATTATTCCCATTTCATAGATGTGGAAACTGAGGTTTGAAGAGGTGTGATGACTTGGATTAGAGAGCTGATAAATTGTCAGTCTGACCCCAAGACCGTGTTTCCCATATTTCATGGCTTCCCATATTGACCACACTCTGGAACTCACGCCAGGGGCATTTGAGCTGAGAGCTCGTTAGGGAAGTGAAGCACATAGGCACCTTCTTCTCGTGTCCTTGGTCATTCCGGGGCAAGACAATGATGACTTGGTGTACACATGCAAATGACATCCAGTTTCTCACTGCCAGATCCCCGAGCACAAGCACTTGTTGTTCATTTCTATAAATGTTAACATATCAGGATGTATTTTGACACACTACTAAGATAAGTGCTAGAGCTGACAATAATAATGTATAATTTATGTCTCTCATATTACGTTCCCATCACTGTGCTTACATTATTACATAAATTAGTTTAATGTATCTGACATTCATCAGATAATTTAAGCATTTGTTCTTTTGTCTCTGTCTCCTGCTCACAGGCTTCTAGGCTGGAGATCATGGCACCACGTTGGCACTGGTTTGCAGGAACACTGGGAAAGTTATGGAAGACTTTTCTGACGTGCATAGAGGAGATATACTTTCTGTGTGAATAACTGGGTCACAGGGTGCAGACAGCCCTGGAAGAAGCACTCACCTCTAAGATAAATTGCAAAAACGACCATGGATTCTTCCCATCCCAGTATTTACACTCCTATTTAATGTGATGTGGGAGCTTCTCCCACCCAGAGGTAGAGTCTAGCTCTCCACCTTTTGAATACGGGATTGGCTATGTGTCTGGCTTTTGCCAGAGGGCCACTGGCGGACTTGTGCACAGTGACTTGCCCTCTTGCTGCTTTTGGAAATTTGTACTTAGCATCATGTGAACAAGCGCCTGGTAGGGCATGGGCTGATGAGACCCATGACCTAGTTATCTCCTTTGCCCCAGTGATACTCTGCCATTTGCCAGACATGTGATTGAAGCCATTCCATGCTAGCTGACTGCAGCCACGTGCATGAGCCCAGCAGAGGCAGCAGAAGAACCACCCAGCAGTTCCCAGCCATTGCCGATCCACAGAATTCTGAGCTAAATGCGTGGCTGTTGTTTTAAGCCAATAAGTTTGGGGTGATTTCTTACACAACAAAAAATGACAGCTAGAAGGCTGAGGTTGATTGATAGGGGAGTCCTATTTATAGAGGATATTTCTTGAGTTCCTGTTATACCTCCAGGCTGGGCCAGGCACTTGAACGTATATTATCTCCTTTGGTCCTCACAATGGATATACTCTTTCCTTTCTGAAGTTAACGCTATTATTATCCCTATTTTACAGTAAAGAAGACTTGAGCTTTTGAATGTTTAGGTTACTTGCCCAAGATCACAAAGCTACTAAGTGGTAAAGCCAAGATTCAAACTCCAGTCTATCGTCCTGGACACCCTAACCCTGATCATTTATTGGGATTTTTTTTTTAAGGAGAAGAAAAGTTCAAAGTGATTAATTCTGAGTTTGCATTTTTGCCCAGGTGAAGAACATCCAGACAACAGCTCCAAGTGTTTGATACGATCATTAGTACAAGGATATTGGTAACAGTGCTTAACAATTGCATTATCCATCAATAAATTTAACCCAGGCTTATGAGTCAGTACTGATGTCTTTTTCTAGTTGAGGCAAATAGATTCAAAGAGGTTAAAAAATTTGCCCAAAGTAAGTAAGGGAGCCAGAACTTGAACTCAGAACTCCTGAATCCAAACCCCATGACTGTTCCTCTGAGCCAGGCCATCTCACTTTCCAGTTTTTACTGTGGGGCCTCAGGCTGGATGCCGTAACCCCCAATGATTTCATCATTGACCAAGATGAAGACAGTAGATCCAGAGACACTACCTGTGTGCAGGGCCCTGCAGTAGGCCCTGGCAGGTTGTAGGGACAAGTATGGCTTAGTCCCCACCCTCAGAGAGCTCACTTTCTGACTGGGGAGGTCATGCTCCACAGTATGTTACACTTGGATCTATGCAGTGTGCTTGTGGGGTAGCGTGTCGTCAGATGATCTGATGTATCGGCTCTTCTTTTCAAGTGATACCAATGCCTGTCCACTTAAATCAATCAACATGTCCATTTTCACCATCAATGCCTGTGACCTGCAGGGTGCCCCATGGGACCTCTCCAAAGTGCCTCACTCTGTTTTCATGTTCACAAGTGTGAAGAAGCAGTCAAAGATTTAAAACTGAAATGTCCAGTATTGGCAAAGATCAGGAGAAGCTGACAAAATTTGTAAGTTGATACAAAATTTTTTGGAGGGTGATTTGGATTAGGTAACAAGCCCTTAAAATATTCATATATTTGACCCTCAAATTCTAGAGATTTATCCTAAGGAAATCACCTACCATGAAGATGTGCAAAGATTTATTTATAATAATTTTTATGTTGATGACATTTAATTGAAAACAACCTAAATGTCCAATAATAGGTGTTGGCTAAATAAAATATGATACATTCACACAATGTGCTGTTAACCAGTGGATTAAAATGATGCAGTAGATGAATAACATGAGATCATGAAAAGAAAAGGCAAATTATAAAAATGGTATTGCAGGATGAATTCATGTAAACAAAGTATGTATAGAAAAATTCTGGAAGGTTGTGTACTAAAGTATTAACAATGGTCATTTCTGGTGGAGAGGTTAGGAAGAGGTTAGGAGTATTTTGTATTTTCTTCTGCATGTGTATTTGTATTTTTTCCATTTTCTTCACTGGTGGTGTTATGCTTTTGTAGTAAAAAGATAAAAGAATAAAAGCCTAATAAACAGCATTCAGCAGTTGAAATAAAATTTTCATAATATCTGTTTACTAAAATCTGGAAATGTGGGTGATACGCTCTAGTTTTAAATTTGACTGAATGCAGAATTTAAGAAGCGAGGGATGGGAGAAATGCTGTTAAGATATGGGTACCAATATTCCATTCTGTCTTCCCCCACGCCAAAGCTATCTGGCTTCTTCAGAGCTCATGTTGTCTCTTTTTTTGATTCAGAACAGATCTGACCATTATTTAGTGAAAAGAGAAGAGGTTTTGGCACACAGATATGGGCTCAAATCCTACCCTCTTCCTACCCGAGTGTTATTGGGCAAGTCACATCACTTCTCTGAGCATCCATTTCTTTATCTGTAAAGTATGAATATACAACCTACCTTGCAGCACTGTTGAGAGAATTAGACACACTGTGTGTATAGAGCCAAGCATAGTACCTGACATACAGTAGGTATTCAATAATTGTTATTATATTGTTGTTGCTTCGGTATTGTTATTATTGCAAAAGGAACCAGAGAGTGTGGATACTATGTGGATACTTTTTCTGGTGGGCAGATTCAATCAGCATAGAAACAGATTTTAAGGGAATGCCAGTTGGCTGTTGAGCCCAGGATTTATCTCCTCCTTGGCAGTGTCATTTTTGTTTGTTTGTGTTTGTTTTTCTGGCCTCATCACGTGGCATGTGGGATCTTATTTTCCCCACCAGGGATCGAACCAGTGCCCCCTTGACATGGAAGCACGGAGTCTTAACCACTGGACTGCCAGGGAAGTCCAGCAGTATCATTATATTTTATTTTATTTTATTTTTTATTTTTTTTACATCTTTATTGGAGTATAATTGCTTTACAATGGTGTGTTAGTTTCTGCTTTATAACAAAGTGAATCAGTTATACATATGTTCCCATATCTCTTCCCTTGTGTGTCTCCCTCCCTCCCACTTTCCCTATCATTTTAAATAGGCTCCTACACCCTTCCCAGGGCTCAACACAAAACATCTCCACTCCTGGGAAAGAATATATTTCCTTTTACAGGCAAATCAGGATTATTATCTTGCATATGTAGGAAAGTGTGTCATTTGCCCCTATAATAAACATGGCTTAGCCTAGAATGGGGCCTGGTGCCCCACTCTGCCTACCTGTGCTGATAGCAGATGTTGGTAATTGATCACTATGCCCTTTCCTATAGAGCCCAGGCACAGTCTTAGGGAATCTGCTCAACACCAAGTTTCCTACAGTTCTTGCAAATTGATCAGAGGTTGCAAACAAGAGGAAACCCACTTGCCTCTTTTGGATGAGAGCAGGGTTGGGGAGGGTGGAAGGGGAAAGGAAAGTTGAGAGTTCATCTATTTCAACCTCCTAACTTACTTCTGAGAGATTAGAAGAAGAGTTCTTCCTTTTCTGGGCCTCATTTTCTTCATCGATTCAATGAAGTCCTAGGAATAGATCAGGACTGGTGATAGGTTTCCTTTCATGAGTCTACTCTGATGAATCAGTATCTCTAGAGTATTTAGTGTAAAATGATTGAGGCCTCATTCTGTTTTGGCCAGAAGGGGCGCTGTGTTGGGTTTGCAGTGTCCCCGTGCCTGGAATGAGTTTCAGCAGAGGTAGGTGTGCCAGGTGTTTGCCATTCCTAGATTGGGCGGTTTCAGGTAGCTCTGAATGTATACTTTTCTAGGAAACTGAGGCCCAAAAAGGAAAGTGACTGGTCCAAATGAGTTTGTGGCAAAGTCAGGCCTGTTTCCGGGGGCTCCGCTCTGTGTCTGGGCCTCCTTCTACAAAGCCTCAAATCTGACGTTCCTGGGCAGCAGGCGTGCCCCTCAGGAGGAAATACAGGCTCTCGGCAAATGGGCAATGCCAGTCCTTCCTCCCCTGAACTGAGCTTGGCTGCCCCAAGGGCACTATCCCCTCTGCCTGATAGGCTTGACTGCAGCCCCGGGCCCTGGACCTGGGGGCCAGGCTGCACTGCTCCTCCAGAGCCCCACCCTGGGCTTCTCTCTGGATCCTTCCTAAAAGGCTTGGGGAAGTAAGTGATCAGATTCCAAAGACTTTCCCCTGGGGTGGAGTTGGGGGTGGGCGGCATTTCCCAGAGTGGGGCTTTGCCTAGGCAGGGGGCTCAGCTAAGAGCTACAGGCTCGCAGCAGGGGCTCCTTAAATATGCAGAGGGAGCAGCTGCCTTTGATCTCTCCAGAGAAGAAGCAGCCACTCCCCGCTGAGCTGGAGTGTGCATGTGTGCTTGAGGGTGGCATGTGCGTGTGGGTTCACATGTAAATGAAGGCAGACTGGACCCCAACATGTGCATGGTGCATGCATGTGTGCACAAACGGGCACCGCTACAGGTTCACATGTGTGCACATGCCTGTGTGTGTGCCTATCTGTGTATGTGTGCCTGTATTCATACCTGGGAGTTATCAAGTGTGTGTACACGTGTACGCCATGTGGTTTGTTGGGCTGAGCACATATCTGCACGTCAGTTCATCTGAGATATCTCTATAACACAATGATATTATCTGCCCAGCAATCCCCATTTGGGGCGACTTATAACAGTGTTACTCCTTATTCACGGTATTACCACTGAAGTCACCATAGTAGCACAACCTGGTCCTGCCTCCTGGCCCAATTTAATTTGTCTAAGGATGAGTCAATTCTAGTACCCACTCACCTGGTTACAATGGTCAGGAGACGGAGTGGTAGGCTGGATTACTGTTCAAACCTTTCTTTTTCCCCTTTCCCCCACTGATGTTAGGAATGACTGAATGACCTCCTTTGGCCAACGGAAATGAGAACCCAGGTGACACATGTCACACTTGAGTAGAAGTTCTAAGAGCCCTTGCCTGTCTTGCCACTTCTTCTCCTTTTCCTCTGCCATGAGACTTGTGATATTCAGGTAAAGGCTCTTCTGTCATCCTGGGTCCCAGACAGGAGATGCTGTAGAGCAGAGCCGTAGCCAGCCCATGAGAAACGTGTGATACAAGTAAAGTAAACCTTGTGGGAATAGACCATGGAGATTTTAGGGGTTTTCATTGTTGTTGTTACCTATATGTTGCAGCATAACCTATCCTAAGCTGACTAAACAAATGGGCACTGGGATCAATTTTCCCATCCCTTGGACTTTTGGTTTTGGAGCCAGAAAGCACTTTAGTAATTTCTATTTACCATGATCTGTGGCTAGAGATCAGGAAATGTCTGGTTACGTTTCCCATACATGAATAAAGGTCATATTTCCCTCATTTGGCTACACATATGCCTTTCACGCAAAGTCAGCCCAGATAGAAAGAGACCAGACAGATAGAGACCAAAGCAGGACATGAAATTGATAAAGTCCATAGTTCTGAGTTCGATTGTTCCTGAGACTCAGCTGTATCCTTGCTCTGCACCCAGCTTCACTATACCAGCTCATCTTGATTCTGTAAACAATGAATTCACCTTCTAATTAATGCCAACGTGAGTTGTTTCTGTCACTTGCACCAACTGTAATGTAATATGTGTGATTCTGTGTGACTACACACATATACGTTACAATGCTATGTATTTGCGTGTATATTTGTATATATTCATGTATGTGCTATCATTTACGGAATATGTGTGTCTGTGTATCCTCGTGTGTCTCTGTGTCCTGGTAATCATGTGCAGTTATATAGGTATATTTATGGTAGGTGGGTGAATTTTCCTGGCACATAGTAAGTGTTCAATAAATATTTTCAGAATAATTTATCTGTATTTCAACAGATGTGGCACAAACAGTGACTTAGAAAGAATGATGTCAGGAGGGGTTGGTTATGCATGGCAGTGTTCTGCTGGGACATCTCCCAGCTGCACTTGGACTCTGTGTGAGGACTACTCTCATACTTCCATTCCTCCCAAAGGGTTTACACATTGGCATGTCAGGTTGCCCCTTGGGCTTCTACCTGGCTGAGCTTCATCCTTCCTTGATCTCTAGACAGGAAGAAAAACAGCCTGGGCCCAACTTGCCAGTCCCTGGTGGTGGTGGGACAGTCACCATGGAGGCCCAGGAAAGGCCAGGATTTCAGGAGGCATTCCTGGAAGGACCACTTAGGTCCAGAGTCAGCATGGCTGATGTCACTCCCAGCCATCTGCTGGAGCTCTGGGTCAGGTGTTCATTGTTGAAACAGGGAATTTTAATTTATAGACTTTCTGCATTTGACTTTGCTAGTTTCACGATTAGGTGATTTGACAGAAACTTGGGACTTGACTTTTGCTAGTTGCACTGTATTTTCATGTGTTAGGAAAGTATTTTGAATTGGTGAGGTGGAAAGATTGAAGAGACAGCAGTGAAGGGTATGGGAGGCGAGATGGTAAGATTGCTACCAAGAAGGAAACATCACACTTGGGGGCTTTCTGGGTGAGAAACCAGAGCCTCCCGGGGCTTGAAGGAACTTTAAAGATCAGCTGGTCCAACCCCACCCCCATGCTCAACTCCCCTCTATAAATAGTAATTGTAATGACAGTGACTATAATAATAGCTACTATGTTGAGCTCCTACCAGCCTCAGAGGAAGCTGTCCTACTCAGGCTCCATTGGTTGCAGGGCATAGAGAGACCCAACCAAGATAGCTCGTGTCCCCTTCCCCTCTCCTCCCTTTCCCCTCTTCTCCTCTCCACTCCTCTCTTCCCCCTCCTTATGCTATGGGGATATAGGGAAGGACCATCCTTCTCCAACCAGAGCAGTGATTCTCAACTGGGAGTGATTTTGTCTCCCCCATGCCAGGGGGCATTTGGCAATGTCTGGAGACATATTTGGTTGTCACGACTGGGGTGGCATCAGATAGGGAAGGATAAGACGGGAGAACAGAGCAATAGTAATATATGGTTTGAGAGGAATATTTTGCTCTCAGAGTAAAAAATTAGGCTGCAGCGTGTGGTTTAGGCTCTTCACACAATAGCATTTTAAGGATATTTCTATTGCTTGTGGAAAGGATCCTGTCACTGGGACATTTGAAAGTCATGTTCTCAAGAGTTATAACCCATAACTGCCAGTGGGGCCCTACAGGGCATAGAGGAAGCTTTGGTGTGAACATCTTGGCACTAGGCATAACTTTTTCCAAGACTGTAGCCTGGCTATTGTATATTGAGAATTTCTCTAGGGTAATGTTGAATTTCATTTCCTCAGCAAGACTTGCTGGAAACTTCTGTCCTTGTTTAGTGGCCATGGGCCTTAGCCTTCAGGGAATGCTTAAAGATGGATCTGGAAGCGGCCAGTGTTTAGAAGAAACCCGAAGAGTGCAGGGAGGTTGTCAGATAAAGAGGGCCCATCTGGAGTCCAAGAGGTGGATGGGCCTAGAGAGCACTTTTCTGAGGATGCTGGTCAAGCATGAAGGGGGTCATTAGGAAGGGGATCCCAGGTGCCCTCACTGAGTTAGATGGGACAGTCCAGAATGGAAGCCTCCAAGTCTATCAGGAGGCACTTGTTATCTGGGGCTGCAGAGGCAGCTGATCAAAGAGAATGGATTGACACAGGATCAGACTACCTCCCAGTCTGTGTCCCCTCTCCTGTTTCCCTTTTCTCTCTCTGACTCTGACCTTTTGTCATTGTCTTTTTCTTCCTTCCTACTGCCTTGATCCTCTTTCTTTGTTGAAAGTGAGTTGAAGCCAGGTCATGGATACCAAGTTAAAGAACTGAATTTCATGCTAAATTTATTCATTAGTACACTCAGTAAATATCTATCACCTGCTAGTTCCTAGCACAGTGAGTAAAACAAATTAAATGGGTCAAGAATTATTTGTTAAATGAATATATGGATAAATGAATTTAAGTCTTAGTTTAAATGTTATCTCTTGAGAAGACTCTTTCTTAACCAAGTTATGGACAATAGTCTTCCATTTCAAGTCAATCACTATACCATTGCTACATTTCATTTCCTACATAATACAAATATCTGAAATTATGTTAAAATATATATTTTTTTGTTGGTATGTTGTGGTCTGTGTCCCTTACTAGAAAATAAGCTCTGGGAAATCAGGGAATATTTTTGGTTCACCTGGTCTGCCCAGTACCTGGGAGGATGTCAAGTATACAGTAGTAGGCACTTTCACATATTTACTAAATAAAGAGGTTTATTTGTTTCCTTCTCTTCTCTGGGTCAGGTGGTGTGTTAAGTACTGGGGATTCAGAGATGAGTGAGACATGGTCCCTGGTCAGAAGACTCTCCAACATGGGATAGAAATTCCTGGTAATTTTTGGAAGTGAAACGATTGGCGCTCCACTAGAGATTGACTCATCTGCCATCATGGAGCAAGTACTAGAGTAAGTAACCACTGACTGCTATAACAAACAACCCCAAAGATCAGTGACATAATCCAATAAAAATTCTGTTTTTCTCTCTTCACACACCTTTCAGTGAAGAACAGGCAGTTGTTTGCCAAATGTTGACTCGGGAACCTGGAGTCTTCCATTTTGTTGTCCCATTTTCAACATCAATATGTGGTCACTGTGAAATGGGAGGGGAGTGAAAGATGGCAAGTAGGGGATTTTTATGGGCCACACTGGAAGTGGCATGCATGACATTGCTCTACACTTCATTGGTCTGGACCCAGTCGTAGGCCCCATCTAACTGCAAAGGGGGATGAATGTTATCCATCTATGTCCCAGAAGGAAAAGGAAATGAATCTGGTGACCACACAGCTTTTTGTTTTTGCCATAGATAGGATGGAAGGGAGAGATCATGGACTAAAACAAGGAGACCACTTAGGAGAATTCATAAGAACCGGTACTAAGGTAATAGCAGTGGCTATAGGCATTGGAAGAGAATTGTTTAAGACTATTATGAAAGTCAAAAGTTAAAGTCACATAACAATGCACTGATTTGATGAGTCCTTTAGTAAAATCACCATGAAACTTGCATCAGAGATGTCTCCTGACTTGACTCTTGCTTCATCATTAGAAGTTATTCTGAGGAGGGCATTGTCCCTGCTGCTCTGTGAGTCCTGTTATTGATATAAAGTGACAAGGTTCTGTCTTACTGAAGTGATAATTGGAGCATGGACAAAGGATGAGAATTTGGGGCACAAAGGTTACCTCTTTTTCTGTGGTACTTCTATTTTTTTAGATTTTTAGATTTCACGTAAAGTCTTCACCAAAATGAGCGACTTCCCATTATGTGCCTAATTCTGTGCGAGATGCTGTGGGGATAGAAGAGGGGAAAGATATGAGCCTGGCTCTCAAATAACATGTTTTTCTTCAGGGAGCTTCCAGGAATTCATGTGACACCATTGTGGAAACCAAAGGCAACAAACTCTTGAGGTGCAGGTGCTAAGGGTTATGTGGATTGCTGGCAAGGTGAGATAAGTATAGGCAGCTGTTGATGGAAACAATTCTGAGGTAGGTGGCACTTGAGTTGGTTCTCCTAGAGTTTCCTCAGAAGACACCCCTCTCTTGTATATTCTGGGGGCTAACAGTGTGATTTTAGGGTCAGATAGGACTAAGTTTGGACCTGGGTTCTATCCCTTGCCAACTTTACAATATCTAGTAGGGTGAGTAAATGAGATACCATAAACACAGGGTACCTGGCACAGAGAAAATTCTCAACATGTGGGAGATGTTAGATTGTAAGAGAACAGTAAATGTATATTGCCTGAAGGCAGACTTCTTGGGTGTGAATCCCACCTCAGCCCCTTACTTTCTGTGTGATCTTGGGGCCAATCAGTTAACCTCTCTGTGACTCAGTTTCTTCATCTGTGAAACAGGTATCATGTTACTGCCTATCTTGTAGCATTGCAGTGAGTGGTATATCCATTAATATGTATAAAGAGCACATAACAGTACTATGTAAGTTGTGCTGTTGTTATCACTATTACAAAAATGTCATTTCACCTCCACAGATTATCACCCCTACACTGAAAAATAGAGGTCTTTCCTTCCTTGGAGAACTGCAGAATAATTTCAGACACATGCAGTGCACCTTATTCTGTGTGTGAATGTGTGTGTGTGTTTGCATGTGTGTGTACGTGTGAGCACCCATATGTGTGTGTGATGGGAAGTGATGGCCTGAACGATGGCACCTTTCTCACATTGTTACAATGACACATGCATTTTCTTCTTTTTTTTTTTTTTTGTGGTACGCGGGCCTCTCACTGTTGTGGCCTCTCCCGTTGCGGAGCACAGGCTCTGGACGCGCAGGCTCAGCGGCCATGGCTCACGGGCCCAGCCCCTCCGCGGCATGTGGGATCTTCCCGGACTGGGGCACGAACCCGTGTCCCCTGCATCGGCAGGCGGACTCTCAACCACTGCGCCACCGGGGAAGCCTGACACATGCATTTTCAATTAAACTGAGTTCCCGTTTCGCTCTATTCATTTGGCAGCAACCACAAGTTCACGGAAATATATGAATAGACAAGGGGAAGGTGCACAAAGAGGGGTGGGTGTGGGAGAGGCAGAGAATCAATTAACAGTTTGTCAAGACAAGGGTTTTAATGCTTCCCTTTTATAAAAAAAAAATAATGCTCTGGATCCTTGTCTGTCATGGATCATAACAGCTACAGCCATCGCTTATTGAATACTCACTCTGTGTCGGGCATGTTGCTAAGTGCTTTATAAATGCATTATCTCATTTAATCTTCATAATACCCTACTGGGTTTTCAATGGTCGGTCTCATTAAAAGAGCTTTAGGAGAGTAGCTGTCCTGAGGTCATATGGCCAGTATATGATGGAGCCAAGTTAAAAACACAAGCTTCTCTGACTCCAAAGGTCATGGTCTTAACTAGGGCTGATGTCCAGCCAGGAAATGCTAGGATGGCACAGGAGGTTTGTAACCACTGTCCTTTCTGATGCCTTGGCCCCCAGTTTTACTGGCTGTCAAATATTTCTATCACTGCTCTACTCAACCAGCAGGCAATATTACATTGTTATAATCAAAAGTGGGAGGGGGGGCTTCCCTGGTGGCGCAGTGGTTGAGAGTCCACCTGCCGAGGCAGGGGACACGGGTTCGTGCCCCGGTCCGGGAAGATCCCACATGCCTCAGAGCGGCTAGGCCCGTGAGCCATGGCCGCTGAGCCTGCGCGTCCGGAGCCTGTGCTCCGCAACGGGAGAGACCACAACAGTGAGAGGCCCGTGTACCGCAAAAAAAAAAAAAAAAGTGGGAGGGGGAAAAAAAAGACAAATTTGGAATATCTTCTTAGAATCTATGACACATTGATTTGAATCCAAAGAGAAATAAAGCTAAACTTAAAATGCACAAGATCTTAGGAATGAAGCGGTCAACAAGTGTGTCTGCAACACATAATCAGCCTGGCAGAAGGAAAGGGCATGTGGTAGGAGTCGGGGAGCTGGCTTATTAAAAACACTCCTCCCTCTCCCAGGAGAAGGTTGCTTTTGAAAAAAAAAGGGAAATGCAATAAATATATAAATAAATAAATAAATAAAGGAAAAATCACGCACCGTTCTCAAATTCTTAGCTCCTAGAGAAAACCTGGAGAACTATGGTTACCATTTTGGTGTGCTCTGTGTGTGTCTGGGTGTGCGTGTGTAATTCTAGAAATATATTTATATATTACTTCAGCTGTAGGCCGAGGGAGTTGATCTTAGAGGTCTCTTCCCTCGGAAAGCATTGCGACAATAATTCAACAGCTCCTCTCAGGGTGTCCAGTGGGAGAAGCTGGGGATGGACATTTTTGACTGTCTAGCTGGGCTCTGGTTTATCCCTAGTGAAAAGTTGTCTAAGGGGAAAATTTCTTAGTGCATAAAACTGAAAAGCAGAACTCAGTACAGTATATAATCCTAACAATGTCGTATGAAAATGCAGTAAAAATAGAGTCAATTATACACTGTCAAATCTTTTCTCTAAACAGCTGCTTAAAAGAATACGACAATTTTTCCTACAATGTAGTAAAAAATTTTAAAAAAGTTCTCTCACAATGCCAACTACACAGGGCCAAATTCATTAACACTTTATTACCTTAAACTCCATTGTAAGAGAAAACTAATATGACGCAACTAGTCACTTTTTTCTTTTCCCGGTTTTGTTACTGTGACACATTAAGATTTGGGCGCCTGCTAGTGTGTTGTGATCTACATTTAATGATCTTAACAGGGCCTTAGTAAGACATTGTTCGTTTCTCTTGCGCTGTCCCTGAGTGGGGTGTTACATGAACAGTGAGACCCAATTATATCATGGTGTAATTTACAAAGGAGGAAAAAAAGAGTTCTTTTCATGGTGTGTTCCCCAAGGAGACTAGGAGTATTGTAGCAGTTTCTTGGCTCTGCTTTGCAACAATATAATTAGCTATAATCTGAGCATTTGCATATAGTACATAGAGCAGGAATAATTCTCCGCTTGCTGGGTTAGGCTGTAAAAAGGTCTTTTGTAAGACAGGCGCTCTGATACACCTGATTTTACTTAGCACATTTGCATCTATGTGTGGCTGATCATCACAAATGGAAATAGTCACTCTCAACATGGAAGAAAAATGAGAAAATGCATTATAATGAAAGGTAATTTTTTTAACCAACAGATTTTTAATCAGGCCTACTGTGAACTCAGAATTGGGACAGAACCCTTATGCCTTTGAGATAAAAGTCTGGAGTTTATTTTCATCCAAACTTTGTCTAGCTTTGGAGTTAGCCTTATATTTTATACACCTTATAATTTATACCTGAGGATGACAAGTCCTTCAGAACCATGATATCCGGAGCCTCTAATCTAAACACAGGTCTTTACTTCCTTAAACAAAAATAAGCAAACAAGGAAACACTAGTTTGGGGGATTGAGGAACAGAAAGGAGAGTTTATTATTAGTTTGCTATCTCTTTCTTGTAAATTGTCCACTTTCTCCCACCCTCCCTCTCTCTCTCTCTTTCTCTCTTTCTCTCTCTTATATCCACCAAACTTGGTCATTAATCATAGGTCCATAAACTGGCATACTAGTTGATTTTATCAGCTGATTTTACCTCAGGGATCGTGGACGTATGGCTCCAAAGTTTAAGGCAAGAATCTCAGTCAAAATTACCCTTGAAAATCTCATAGAATCACACTCAAGAAATTTGAGAAGCTCCATTATGAGAGGCCAATGGGAAATGAGTGAAAATGAGGGGATAGTAGATTTAAAGCAATTTCTCATTTCAGGGTCCCTCCAGGACACACCCTAACCATTACTGGAATAGCCTCATGTTGAAGTACGCACAGCTCAGAACCCCTATCTCCCCATCTCTTTTCCTCCCTATTCCATCTAAACAGAAGGATTTAGTTGGCAGTAAGCGTGACCCTCATTCACTCCCACCAGAATGTAAGCTCCACTGGAATGTTGGTCATTTCAGCACTAGCACTGTTCTTGACACATAGTAGGCACTCGTTCAGTATTTATGCAAAGAATGATTAAAAAGATTTGCTAATCCTTCAACCTTCAGCCACAGGAAATATACTAGAAGACTATGGTGGATAGTCCATTGGGGAACAAGCCCCAGTGGTCATGTTCAACATCTCTATCTTACTGCTTTGATAATTCAAAAGATGGTAGAGATGGGCTGCCGATGTGTTTTCTCCAAAGTTTGATTTATTTCCTCATTGCAGGCTTGGAAATGTGAAATTCCATATCTTTGGAATGGATTGGAGCTCTGTTTTGGCCAATTTATGTATTGATTGGATATTGAGGGTTTGGGACTTCTAGAAATGTAAAATGTTACAAGGACTCTTAGAGATAATAGAGTCCAGGACTCCATTCACAGATGGGTGTTATGGGTTGAGTTGTGTCCCCCGCTAAAATTCATATATTGAAGTCCTAACCCCTTACACCTCTGAATGCAACCTTATTTGGAGATAGAGTGTTTATAGAGGTAATCAAGTTAAAATAAGGTCATTAGGGTGGGCTCTAATCCAATATGATTGATGTCCTTACAAAAAGGAAAAACTTGGACCCTGCGACACTTACAGAGGGTAGAAGATGTGGAAAGACACAGATAAAAGATGGCTTTCTACAAGCCAAGGAGAGAGAATTGGGACAGATCCTTCCCCCACAGCCTTCAGAAAGAACCAACTCTGCCGACACCTTTACTTTGGACCTGTAGCCTCCAGGACTGTGAAATTTCTGTGGTTTAACCCACCCCATCTGTGGTATTTTGTTATGGCAGCCCTGGAAAACTAATACAGTGGATAAACTGAGGCCCAAACTTGGGTACTACAAGTACCCAGGCCAGTTGTAGTTAGGCAGGACAGTCAATGCTTTTGGCCAGGCTTGATTAAATATAAAGAATCTCAGCACTAGAGGCTATTTTCAAGGCACTGTTTGGTCTCCTCCATATGTGATCCTTTCTTCAAAGAGCTAAGCTCTTTCTACTGTGATTCTGTTTTTTACTCAACCAGCATATTTGCAGAACATCAGTGAATTGTTCCTACCACCAAGTAGTAGGAAATGTTAGATTTATTTTCCCTATTTTTTTCAGCGATTTTTTTTTTTTTTTTGGGTGGAAGTTTTAAAAGCAAGCGCAGAAGGGAGCAAAGTATACAGGAAGTGGGAAGCAATGCAAAGAAATTCAAGCTATAATTTTTAATGACTTATGTACTAGCTTTTTAATTTTTAACTTTTAATAATTTTAATCTTACAGGAAAGTTTCAATAATCGTGAAAGAGCTCCTATATACCTTATACCTGGTTCACCAATCGTCAACATTTGCCTCATTTTGCCACAGTCCTTTATAGTTAATATATACCATATATAATTATAAATATGTAATTATGTATATATACATATATATATATATATATTCCTTTTTTCCTAAGTATTTCAGTGTGCTTTTCCCAAGAATGAGGCTATTTCCTTATGTAACTGCAGTATAATTATCAAAATCAAATTTAAGATCAATATTAATCTACAGACATTATTCAAATTTCACCAATTCTCTTAATAACGTCTTCTATAGCACTTTTTTTTCTGGCTTAGGATCCAATTCAGGATAACACATTGTATTTAAATTTTGTGATTCTTTAGTCTCCTTTTATCTGGAAAAGTTCCCTCGTCTGAAATATGGACGTATTTTTAAGAGTGTAAGTCATCTGTTTTGTACTGTGTCCCTCACTCTGGGTTTGTCTGATGTTTGCTCATGATTAGATTTAAGTGTACATCTCTGGTAGGAAACCACTGAGGTTCTGGTATGTTCACCCACAATGCTGGCTTTTCTCATTGACTTCCTTTCCCCCAACACCCTCTACTGTGTCGATGAAAAATAAAAACAACAGGGTAACAGTGAGTATAACTAAACATAACTTTGGGGAGGAAAATTCATTCTTTCATCCATTTATTCACCACACACAGGAATTTTATAATCTCTGAGCACCTTATTTGTACTTTTTGGAGGACAAATTTATTAGTTCTTGTTTTGTTTCAATGGATTTGGAAACCTGTTCAGGTTGTGAAATGCCTGGAAATCCGGGCCACCTTTACAGATCTTTGAAAGAACCTCTTTCTAAATGCATATACCAAAAAACAAACTGTAAAACCACTCCCATATCCTCACACTAAACAAGAAGCAAAACAATTCAATTGTCTCTGAGTTTTCCTGTTAATATCTTATTCCTTGCCTATTCATTTCGTTTCCTGGGAGCCCAGTCTAGCAGTTTAGAGGTAGACTGAAGTTTAAAAAAATTATGGGAAAAAAAGGTCATAGCTAAATAAGTGATTCTCATTACAAACTGGAGAAGTACAGCAGTGTTGGATTTTAACTGGAGAATCCACATTCAACTGGTGGGACACAAATGCCTGCAAAGAGCAAAGATGAGAACTATGGTTTTCTACCAGCATATCTTCCCAAAAGGTAGAGGGTGAATGGCTCACTAGTGTGTGGGAATCCTGGTTGCCCAGTCCCGTGGGGTGATTGGTGGGGCCTGGGGAGCTGGAACCCCTGGGCTGATTGCCTCAGACCTCTAGCAGCCTTGTAAATTTTCCCTTAAAATTATTATAATTTTCTGTGCCCATCATGAAGTAAAAAGACTGGGAAATGCTACAGTTACCTGCTTTATTTTATCTCTGAGAGGCAGGACCTGGGTCTTATTTGTCTTCTGCAATGCATAGATCAGGGCCAAGCACACAGTAGTTGCTCAAAATGTATTTATTGCATCAAAATCACTGAATGTTTGCTTCTTGCAGACATTGTGAGAAGCGCTGTGGTGATTAAGCAATGAGATACTGTCTGAGGGTCCACTTTGCCAACAGCTGTTGACTTAGAGGACAGAGAGTCTTTTAAAGCACAGCTTAAGGACACCTTGAATCTAAAATAGAGCAAATGACAAAGTGGTGAAAGAAGAGACACATAACACATTTCTGGAGAAAGACAGTGAACCCGATCCCTGACAGGATTAGCAGGTTAATTAAAGAATCTATCCTGATGACGCTGGTACATCTTCAATTCAGACTGACATTAACTCAAGGCATGGGCCCCAATCTATCTTTTCCACCAGCTGCCATGGATCTGAAATGCTTACCAGACAAGGTGATTCTTAAGAACCTCTTAGATATATGTAATGTAACCGTATCCCAGGTAGAAACCCATTGTAGAAAATCTCATGGATTAGCAGGAACAGGGTTATCTGATTAACTCTTGACTACCTATTAATGGTCAGTGGGTAAAATGGGCATTGGGAAGAGAAAGTTTAGATAGAGTGAGCAAATCAACACTCTCTGAGCATCTATAATGCTAGGCACAGTGCTAGGCACATCACACAACTTATTTCCCTTGATGTAGTGGCTAAGAGTGGCAACTATGCAGTCAGACAGACTTGGGTTCAAATCCCAGCTCTGCCGTATTCTGGCTGGATGACTCTGGGTAAGGCACTTTTCTGTAAGCCTTGGTTTCCTGAGGTGTATAACAAGGACAATAGTACCTTTGTATCAGCTTTACAGGGCTGCTATAACAAACTATAACAAACTTGGTGGCTAAAACAGCAGAAATGTATTTCCTTACAGTTCTGGAGGCCAGAAATCCAAAACCAAGGTGTCAGCAGGGTTGAGCTCCCTCTACAGCCTCTAGGGGAGAATCCTTCCTTGCCTCTTCCAGCTTCTAGTAACTCCAGATGCCCCTTGACTTGTGGATTCATCACTGTAATCTCTGCATCTACCTCCACATGACCTTCTCCTCAGTGTCTTCTTCTATTCTGTCTCTTATAAGAACATCCTTCAGTGAATTTAGGGGCTGCCTAGGTGAACCAGGAAGTTCTCATCTTGAGATCATTAACTTAATTATATCTGCAAAGACCTGTTTTCTAAATGAGGTCACAAGTTCTGGGGGTTATTATGTGGACATATCTCTTTGGGGCCACCATGAGTCCACTACAGTTTTCTTCCTACTTTTCCTTTGGTGTGAAGATTAGAGATAATATATAAATATATATATTTATATATAAGGCATTTATCTTAGCACAGTTCCTGGCACACAGTAAGCACTCAGTGAATATAACTATACAGAGCTGTGTCACACACAGTGCTATGAAGTCTGGGAAGTAGGTCTAACTAAACTCTTTTTATACATTGAAGGTGGTTCAGAGAGATTTATTACCTTTCCCGAGGTCACTAAACTGGGTTTCCTATCCAGTGTTCAGTAACCACAAAGTTTGTGTTTTGACCCCTCAACATGTAGAACATGTTGTATCCCCCAGTGCAGACCCCAAGACAAAGATTTGGGTACACGTAGATTATTTAGAAAGTGGTTCCAGGAAGAAGTGAGATAGTTGGGGGTGGTACAAGGAAAGGAGAGAAGCCAAGGAAAGGTTTGTTAGTGGGTTGGTTACTTCTGTGGGCACCTGGGCCTCAGTCCCACTGGGGCCTCCTGAGAGGTCGGTGTTTATGAGAAATGTCCATCAAGGCACAGGTGACCACCAGGGTGGGCTGGATATGGGAGGGGCACCAAGAGCATCTCCTACTCCCAGCAACTCTGTGATGGCAGAGTTCTTGGAGGATCAGGGTGAGAGGAAGTGCTGAAATGGAGAGAGAGAAAGAGCAGTAATAGTCCTAAAAAACTAACTTTGGGTAATTTTGCTTGGGCCACTCCTGTGAGGTTTGATGAGATCCCAGATTCTCAGTGCTGGAGTGGACCTTACAAGTCTATTGTCCGACCTATATAAGGTATTGCTGTACAATACCTTATATTCTCAGGTTTGTCCTCAGTGGTCATCTATAGCCACTACTTACATACTTGCAGGACCAGAGGGCTCACTACTTCCTGAGGTATTGCTCAGCCTGATTCATTGCTGTACAGATTTCATCGTGACCAAGATCTTTATGTTGAATCAAAATTTGACTCCTTGGGTCTTCCCCCAATGGGATCTAGTTCTTTTCCCTCACCCTCCTTCCTCCCTAAGAGATCTGCTTTTTTGTATGCAATTTTCATCTCTACAATCCTGCCCTGTCCCTGCCCTAGAGCTGTGGCTCGTTGGAGACTCTGTTCCACCCCCGCAGGGCTCTTGCTTATAATGGCCTAGAAAGTAACTTAAGTGGTTTTAGAATAAAATAAAACTGCACCCTCAGGGACAATTGGAGCATATGGTGCAGTAAGAAGAACTTCCATTCAACAAATGCTGAATAAGCACTTACTTTGTGTGAGATCCTCAGATCTGCGGCCAAGAGTCTGTTGGGAGATATGGACATTAAAAATGACTAAGTACAATGCCCAGGATAAAGGCAGCATAAAGGTTTCAAAAGGTCATTTTAGGAGGGGCAGAATGAGGTGCGCCATGCTTACCAAAGTCTGAAGGACTACGTGCTCTGAGCATAGACCTTTCATTAAGGGAGTTAGGGAGGACTTCATGGAGGAGGCATTTCAATTGGACTTTGAAGGTTGGTTAGGATGTTAACAGATTCTGGTATTGGCAGGAAAGGAATCTGACACAAGAAGTTCCTGGAGATGAGGCCACACATGTTTCTTCATTCAGGGAATAGCAAGTTGTCAGGTACTTCTAGAGTTTGGGGTATGAATGTATATGATGTGTTTACATTGTTAATAGCACGTGAGGCTGGCATGGTAGATGACAGAACCGTTTAGAATATTGTAGACCAGATGGTCTTGATTTATCCATTGGATGATAGGAAAGTTTTCAATGCTTTTGCAAAGGGAAGAGAAAGATTCAGTTTTATTTTTAAAGAGGTCATTCTAAGACCACTGTGGAGGACAGGTTGTGGGGAAATTGGAAACTGGGGGACAAGGTAAGAGGTGAGAGCAAAAATTCCATGTAGAAGACTTTACTCATCCATGCTTCTCTCCATCCTTCCATCCATCCACCCATCCAATTTTAAGCATTTACATGTTTATCATTGTGCTAAATATTAAGGCTTTGGAAGAAGGAAAGAGATTTTCTATCTTCCAGGGGCATATGATCTCACAGGGTTGAATGGGAGAAGTGAAGACGAGAGGAAAGATAAAAAGATGTTTCAGGGGCTTCCGTGGTGGCACAGTGGTTGAGAGTCCGCCTGCCGAGGCAGGGGACACGGGTTTGTGCCCCGGTCTGGGAAGATCCCACATGCCGCGGAGCGGCTGCGCCCATGAGCCATGGCCGCTGAGCCTGTGCGTCCGGAACCTGTTGCTCCGCAAAGGGAGAGATCACAACAGTGAGAGGCCCACGTACCGCAAAAAAAAAAAAAAAGTTTCAGAATTAAAGTAGACTCTCATCAGTGTCTAACTGCATGTGAATGGAAAATAAGAGGGAAAGTAGAAAAATGTCTTTACACTGGAAAGGGGTGCCTGAATTCTAGGCCCAACCATGCTACTCATTGTCTGTGTGACCTTGGACAAGTCCTAACCCCTCTCTGGTTGTATTTTTCTCATCCACAAAGTTTGGACTAGATGATTTCTTGCAGGACTTGACATTATAGGATTCTATTATTTTTTTACTCTGTCTGTTAATTAGTAAGAGAAAAAGCAAAGGTTAAGCACTGGTAGACCGCAGGGTGTTTGGGGTATAGGAAGTGAATCTGGGGCAGTGTGACTCTATGAGGAAATATATGGAGAGACAGATACCTAGTAAGGCTGGGTGGAATCTGGTTACAGGGGCTGTGACTGTCAGAGCAACAACCACAACTATCATTAAAGCTTTGTTCTCCCACTTCATCTTCTATTCCTGGACGTGCTTCCGCACTTCTGGCTCTGACCTCTCTGGTATGCCCCGAGCTCTCTGGTATGGAACAAGCGGCAGCTGTTCTGAAGCCAAATAACCACAGCTCACTCCCCTTCCTTTCTGAGAGGATCTGGGCCCTGAAAGGACTTGAGGCAGCTCCAGACTGACCAGTCCCAGACTAGCAGGGTGTGGATCAGGGGCCTCTTGGGCAAGGACGCTGGCCTTCCTCCTGCTCTGTAGGCTGGCTGCCTCTTCCCCCTGGGCTACAGCTTTTCACTTTTCTCCCCTTGACCTCTCCTCAGGGCTTTTGTCCAAGTTGGCAGAGAAGATACACTAAGATCATAGAGTCAGGGACCTAGGAGGACAGTAGTGGTCATTGATTCTAGTGGACTGAGACTTCCTTAAGGGCAAAGGCCATCCATCAGTGATTGCTGAATTCTCAGCCCCAACACAGATCCTGGTCCATAATAGGTGCTCAATCAATACTCAATGAAGGAAAGAATGACTGAATGAATGACTGGAAACAGTCAGGTACAAAGGATGAAACTGAGGTCCAGGATGGCCAAGTGGCTGCTGAGTTAGAGTCCAGTCTTAGTGCCACTCCTTCTTGGTTGTAGCTCTTTGAAATGAAGATCATAATACACGCCCTGCCAAGACAGCTGTTGTGAGGATTAAAAAGATATCACATCTAAAGCTTCTAGAATGGTGCTGAACAGAGTTCACACACAATTATTTTAGGCTCTACTGCAAGCCTGCCCAGAGTGTTGATGATAATACCCTGACCTTCGGAAAAGAAGAGCCTTTTTAGGAGCGACATGCAAGGAAATTCTTGTTTGAAAGGTTTTAAAGATTATAGAAAGCCTCATCCGTCTAAGGCAGCTCTGGATACAGCCTTGTTAGAGGGAGAGGGGTGGATGCAATGACCCTGGACCCTTTCCAATCCTTTTGGTTCTTGGAACCAAGGATGCATTTCTGATCCTGACCATTGGGTGGCACCAGCCCATCAGATTAGGTAACTTGAGGAGGTTGGTAGGGTCGCTCTGCTTCCCAGCAGGGGAATTGGAAGGGCTGGGGGTGGGGAGTGAGCAGTAGTGGGGTGGGGGAAGGAGCGGCTTAGAGAGTCCAGGTGTTTGTGCCTCTGCGTGCCTGTGTGTGTGAGCCTTTGTGCACGACTGGGGAGGGGAGTGGCCTGTATGAACATTATGAGGGTTTACGTGCATGTGTGTAAGTGTGTGTGTGTGCCTGTGTGTGAGAGACCTAACGACTTGGAGAAAGGGGGCCTTTGTTTCATTTCTGTTTATGTGCAGGGAAATCATTTGACCTAAATGAAATCGCTCTGCCCCAAGGATATTAGTATAAGGCAGTGGATAAAGTCAGGCTTGGGGATGTGGAATTTTCAAGATGTTAGAGCCATTAAAATTTGTTTCATCCACCCTCTCATTTTTCAGATGGGAAAAACTGAGGTCAGAAGGGGCTGTAACTGGGCCCGGGTATGCCACAGATCCTTGGTGGGCCAGGCCAGAGCTCTGGCTCCTTGATCCTCTCTACCAAGGTCTTCTGTTGGTTGTGCTTCTGGTAACCTCAGGAAAATGAGGCTAGGCCATCCAAACAAGCTGGGTGACCTCCAGGAAGGAAACCCAGCAAGGGGCCCATGAGCCCCTGCTCAGTGTAAACCATATTTCAGTGTGAGCATGCTGTCTTCTCTGGCCTATTCTTCACCCCTCACATCTAGTCCCAGAGCCAGTCCAGACAGCCCCTGCCAACTCTTGGGCAGAACCTTGAGGGCAGCTGACTTTGCTCAGTGTCCCATGATTGTCAGGTGACAGTGGGGACTAGAGGCTAAATTTCTGGTCTTGTACTCTGTGTCCTTTTCCTGCCATCTTTGTCTCTGTCTCATTCTCAGGGCTCTGTTCTATCCCTTCAGTAGCCTAGGGTTCAACCCTCTGGGGGTACCAGGCAACTCTGGCTCTACTTTGCAATGGCCCCTCAGAATGTCTCTATCCCCTTTAATAGGACCTGGGGTCATACCCAAAGTCTGATAATAGTCATAAAGATTTGTGCGTGGAATTGGCTCGAAGCTGGTAAGAATGACGATGGAAACTTTCATTTATTTTTTGAGTGTTTACTTTGTTCTAGGCACTGTTGCTGGGTTCTTTGGCTCCAGAGTCAGATTGCCTGGACTTGAATCTTAGCTGTGTCACTAATCGGCCCTGTGACCTTGAGCCAACCTCCTAACTTCTCAGTTTCTACGTTTTAAAATTGGAAATGACACCAGGGCCCACCACAAAGGGTTGCTGAGAGGTTTAAATGAATTGACACATAGAAAGTACCTGAAACTCATAAATCTCAATATATATGTTGTTATGCTTTAATTCTCAAAACAATCCTGCCAAAAATGTGAGGTATGGTGATCCCATTTTATGAATGAGGAAACTGAGACCCACGAAGGTAATGTGTATGGTTCAGGTACCACAGTTAGCAAGTGTGGAGATGCTAACAGAACCTAAGGGTGAAGATTCAGACCTTATGCCAGTCCTCGAAAATCCTTTATCGTCCAGACGGAAGAGTGGCCTCCTTTCCAAAAAAGTTTCAGTAAAAGCAGAATCAAATATTGCATGTATTTATATATTTATATATAAATATGAAAAAGTAAGAGAGAAATTAAAATGAAAAAGAGCTTCAAAACATGACCTCCTCCTAGACCTCATATTTTCAGCAAACTCTAAGTCTGTCTTAAATTCTAATAGGTGGTACCAGGGTGCTTTAGGACAGGCCTATATTCCAGAAACCCTTCCTGGTCGGCCAGGAGTTCTACACTCACAGCTCCCTCCCCTCCCAACACACCCATCCTTTGTCATTCAAATGCATCCCACAGGGTGGGTCTGGACTGTGTAGTATGATGGGTGCCCCAGAGACTCCCAACACAGTTTATAATCACTGACCCTTTATGGTCTCTGTGCAAATGCATAATAGGCTTTATATAAAACATAGTTATGAGCTCTCATTATGGCGGGAGGGAGAAATTACCCAGTTGCAGATGTGTGATGTCAGGCCACTAATGAACCAGTCTGGCAGCCTAGCAGGTCCCACCTGATCCAAGGAGGGGCCTCTGGGCAGCTTCACCCCAACCAGTGTGGAGCCTTTAAGATAAGGTGATGTTTGCTGGGCTGTAGCTTCCTTGTAGCTTCTTCCCAGGATCCCAAGTGGAGGCTGTCTTCATCCCAGCTGGACAATAAGCACCCAGCACATCTATATCCATTGATTCATCTATTAACCAATATCTTTGGAGCACCCCCTATGCATAGCACTGGGGAAACTTTGATAAACAGCATCAACTCTTTTCTCTGCTTTCATGGATCTTGCAGTTGACAATTTTCAGGTTTATAAGTGACATTAATGAGCTAAACCACTGTCTTTTGTGATCTAGAAGACCCATCTGAACCCCACTTGTGCAGAGCCAGCTGGGCGGATGGGATGGTGGCTGGAGTAGTTAGCAGCAACATTGAGTACTGGGAAGCCAGGGGTGGAGGTGAAAGGAAATAGGCAATTTGAATTGCTTGCAGAAACTTTAGGATTGGAAATAGGAACCAAATCAGACCAGACATCTAGGAGACAGTGAACTGAGTCACCAAGGTTCCATTTTTTTACCTATGGTTCATTCTTCACTTGGCAGCCAGAGTGATCTTTTAAATACTTAAACTATATCTCATTTCTGTCTTCTTTAAAGCTCTCCAATGGTTCTCCGTCATGCTAGAAATAAAATCCAAACTTCTTGACTGCTTCTCGGGCTTTGTGTCTTACCATTCTCCCTCCTGCTCATCTGCCCCACCTGCACTGGCCTGATTTCTGTCCTCGGGACACTGGCAAGCCTAGTCCAGCCTCAGGGAGTTTGCACTCACTTTATTCTCTGCCTGAGATGCCGTTTTCCCAGATTTCCTGAAAGTTGGCCGCTTATTATTCAGTGTCTACTTAAATATCACCTCTGAGAATCCTTCCCTAATCATCCTGTCAAAATCAGTTTCTCCCTGTACCTCATTCACTTTCCATGGTATCACCCTGTTTTATTTTCTTTATAGAAATTATCATGAGTTGAAGTTGTATCATTTGTTTATCGTTCATCTCCTCCCACCAGACTATAAGTTCCATGAAAGAAAGGGACTCATCTGGCTGTTCATTATGTATTCTTTAAGACTAGAAAATTGCGTGGTATACAGTCGGACCCCAGTCACATCTGTTGAATGTATGAATGAATGAATGAATGAATGAATATAAAGTAAACAGCAAGTATGGGAGTGAGATGAGAGAACTCAATGTAATTTCTGTCCGAGAACCTCTCTGGCCACTGACTCATTTTGATTTCTTATCAGCTGTGTGAGGGTCCTCTCATCTAAATATCCTAATAGATAGAAGATCTGAAGACTTGGGGAATCTGCCCAGTCATGAGAGTTCACTTAGAAACAGGCTTAAATGGTCACTGAGATATTCTTTACATCGTTTCTGGGTATCAATAACTTCTGAGTTGTGATGATGGAAGTTTTGATCTTTTCATCTTAGAATTGGTTATGGGATCACTGGAAAGACATTGCCTTACTGTGATACCCGAGATGTTTTCTGGGTCCAAACCTCATAGACCGGGGAAGCCTGCAGCCCAGCAGGAATGCTATCAGCAGTGTACTAGATGTCTGCTCTTATGACAGCAATAGGAAATGCAGAGAAAGTTTGCCATCATCCATTTTGAGCTCTTAAAAACCAATATTCTCTCAATATCCAGATATTACAATTCACCCATGATCTCAATGTCTCAACAGAGCAAATGAATTTTATTTGTCTGTCTTTTCTTCTAGGCTTTGTCCACCTAAATCAAATCCAATTATTTTCAAAATGTTCATGTGCAAGCCATCATTCAGTTGTTCAGGAAAATCTTACAAAAAGCTTAGTATATGTCAGTCCCGGGTAAGGCACTGGGGTGGAAAAGATGAATAGGACTTGACCACATTCTCCAAGTATATGTGGATCAGAAGGGAGGAAGACATGCCCCCAAGACAGAGTAGTATGATATCTGGAACCAGATCATGTGGGTTCAAACCCTGGCTGGGTGTCTCTGGGAAAGTTACTTAATAGCTTTCCATCTTATTAGCTTTCTCATCAGTAAATGAGAATGATGAAAATAATACCTCATAGGGCTGTTGGAAAGATTAAATAAGTTAATGTTTGAAAAGCGCTAGAACAGTGCCTGGGATGTGGTAAATGCTAATTATGTATCTACTAATATGATTGTTGATAAGGCAAAGTGCTATAGGCTTTGAAGAGAGATGCACAAGGTGTTATGGGGACATTTACCTGCTGCAGGAGGACAGGGAGTACTGCTTGCAGAAGATGAAGGTTTCCAAGGGGGAGGTAGCATGAGGTCAAGGCAAGAGTAGGGTTACTGGGAAAGAGAAGCTGCTTCTTCAATTCTGCCTTCATTATGTATCAGTTTTGTGGCTTTGGCCAAGTTGTTTCACCTTCTCTGTGAAATGGGTATTATCTCACAGGAGTACTGTGAAGATCAAATAAAATGACATTTATGAAGCTTCTGGTGCACGGTGGCTGCTGATCAAAGGGCACTAGTCGCTAGGTCCACAGGGAACTCATTGCAATGGGATGCTGTGATGCACAGAGTCCTGCCAGCCTTCTTTGGGAGTGGCTCTGCTGAAGGAAACTGCCTCTTCCAGGGTCATGCCTCTTTTCAGGGGCAGCCTGCATCCAAGGACTCTTGACCTGGGGGTTATAAGGGCCCAGCCCTTCACTGTATCTGGAGATAGCTCTGATGTGCAATGCCTGCTCCAGAGCTCCCCATGGGGTCACCTGAGGTCTTTATTGGGCCTGCATTACAGCTCAGTGTCTGCCTCTGCCCTTTCCTTCTCCCTTCATCTCCTGTGTTTGTCAGCTCAGGCTGCTATAACAGCATACCACAGAATGGGTGGCTTAAACAACAGAAATTTGTTATCTCACAGCCCTGGAGGCTGGAAGTACAAGATAAACTTCCTGGCTGGGATGGTTTCTGGTGAGGCCTCTCTTCATGGCTTATAGATAGCCACCTACTCACCGTGTCCTCCCGTGGTCTTTCCTCTGTGATTATGCAGAGAGATAGAGAGCAAGCGAGCACGCTCTGGTTTCTTCTTCTTCTCATAAGAACACCAGTCCTATCAAATTAGGGTACCACTTTTATGACTTTATTTAACCTTAGTTACCTCCTTAAAGGCCCTATCTCCAAATACAGTCACATTGGGGGTTAGAGCTTTAACATATGAGTTTTGGAGGGACACAGTTCAGCCTAAAACATCTCCCTTTCACAGATGTGGATCCTAAACGCACTCCATAATAACCTCCTCTCTCTTTTGTCTGTCTCAGTGTCTGCTTTCCCAGAACCCAAGCTGTGGACACACTTCTAAATCATCTTAGTGCACATAATGTCTGGAACATAGTAGTTACTCAGTTAATGTTTATGGAATCAGTTGATATTTGCATTTGAATTACAGTGTGAAGGATTACTCAGCACCAGTATTTGTTAACGGTCAACGAGAATAAAAGTCCAGCTGTTCTCTTATGAGTTTTTATTTAGATATTTATGTGTACAAACACCACAAACTTCAGCCCAGTGATCCTGGGGTCAAATAGCCTTTACTTAGAGAGTTAGGAAAGGGGTCTTCAGACTAGTCTAGGTCCCAGTTAGGAACGTCTGAAGGGAAGAATGGAGAAAGAAATTAGAAATTTCTTTTATCAACTGCTTTCTGTAAGTCAGGGCTGTGCCAAAAGCCTGGTTGGAACATGTTTTCTCACATACGTCTCACAACTACCCTATAAAGTAGGGACTTTTGTTCATTTCATTTGACAGATTGAGAAACTAAGGCTTCCTTCCCAAGGTCGCATGGCTAGCCAAGGGCAAGTTGAGAGGCAACTCTTATCCAGTATCAAAGTCCCTGAAAGGAGGTTAGGACTTTCTGATTCCACTCCCTTTCATCAGAGGCATTTGCTCCCGTCACTTCCTGCCTCTCCAGGCTGATAGTGACAGGCTTGCTCGCCCCCTCCCTCCCCATCAGCTCTGCACAGGCCCCATCCCAGCTGCTGTTTCCCAGAGGCCTTTGCAAGGCTGAGGCACCAGACCTCTGGTGCCTGACACTGGAAGTTAATGATTATCAGTTGAAACAAAACACTTGTTTACATGTTGCCAGCATCATTAGAGGTTTCAGCCCTACCTCTGCTGGGCCTCCTGCCAGATGTTTGGAGGGGGTTTTCACAAGCTGTGCAGTTTACTAAATACAAAAGCTCTCATATTAAGGCATTTTAGTATTAGGCAGTGCAATTCTGATAACGAGTAATTGAATTTCTTTATCTGGAGCAAAAGGGACCGAGACATTCTCAGAATTTGCTCAGCTGGGACTCATAGACGGTTGCTGAGGACATGGGGATTCTCTTCTTGAACCCTCCGCTGAGGAGAGCAGGTTAGTTTAATGATCCTTTGAGTGTTGTGTCTGGCTCCTGGTGGATGCTGATCCACTCTTCTTGGGGAAATCAGGGGAGACTTCACAGGAAAGTAACATATGCACTTGATGTTGAAGGATAATTTTCTTTTCCAGGTAGAAAGAAGGGAAGAGAAAGAGCATTCCAGAGGAGAGAACAGCATGTGCAAAGGCACTGAGGCCGGGAAGTCTGTCTTTTTGAGGACAGAAAGCAGCTCCTATAACACTAAGCGCTGGTTAGTGTCTGGCTGGTTCCAATCCAGACCATGGGTTCTCAGCCCTACTTGAATATTGGAATCATCTGAGAATCCTTAAAATTACCCAGTCCTCCTTTCCAGATCCTAATGTAAACAGTCTGGGATGGGATTCTGAGCATCAATATGTTTGAAAAGTTCTCCAGATTATTCTAATATGCACCCAAAGTAGAGACTGAGCCTTCCATCCTCATGGCCTCTCACTGTCCCAACTTTTGGAGAAACTTTGGTCAACTTTTCAAATTTGTTGCCGAGTGTGACTGAAGTGTGAGATGGGGCTTCCAGAGTGCTCAGCCTTGAGGGCAAACATTTCCCTTTGGGCTAGAGAGGCACGTGAGGCATCCTCTTCCCTGTCAGAGCCTGTTAGGCAAAGAATAACTTTTACAGGAAGAACTCAATGTTGACTAGCTCTGACCACATCAGTCACATAGGTAAACAAATACCAATAGGACCCCTGTGCCTTTACCTACAACTCTCCATCTGCTGACTTTCTGGATGAAGAAAAAAAGTGGTAAATTATTCAAGGTTGTGGAGAGCAGGTTTTGTAACTGAATTGTAAGACGGCTGAATAAGGAACTATGGTAGACTATACATATTTTATCCCTGTTTTTTTCACTCCCTTGCAGAAGTAGATTTCAGTTTTCGTGTCTCCCAAGCAGGACTGCTCACTTTGACATTCCCCGGGTGTCTGTAGTACTAGGCAATAATTAAATATCAGGTGCATAAGTTGCTCTTTAATTTGACATGTGTGCTCCAGGCAATAACGGCACGCAATGCCATGTGGGAGTGTAATTGCTAAGGAATAAAATCTTGTAGCAAGTGAGATCATTGTATCAGGTACGGTGTGACAGCTCATTTGATCATTATGCCCAGGCTAAAGAGTTTGCCTAATTAGTTTCCATTAAAACTCACCCTTTAATCAAGAGTTATTCTTGCATAAAGAATGTCACTCGGTCCAGATGAATGAACAATGGTTTCCCCTTGAGATTGGACTCTCGGCTGCACTGGGATGCCATATGGCTTCTCAAACAATCCACACCGAACCCTCAGCTGGAGAGCCCAAGCTGGAATGGCTGGTATGAATGGAGAGGGGGAAAGGCATTGGGAGGAGAGAATTAGATACTGCCAGCCCTGCTTGGGTGGGGCTTAGGGTCTAAGGGAAGCCCCCTGCCAGTCACAGACATCTAGGATTCCAGAGTCTTCCTTATGCAGAGAGAATGGGGACCACAGAGGGGAAGCTACTTGGTCACGGTCACACAGCAAGTTGTGCCATGGCTCAGTCTGGGACCAATTCCTCTGACTTGCAGCCTAAAGCTTTTCTTTCTTCTCCATCAAATGGTGACCTCAATTCTTAAGCTTCTTAGGAGTGAGGACATAGACCTTTCCCTCCTGACCCACTCTGAGTACTAGGCTTTGAGAAAGCAAGAATGAGAGTGAATCATGGGTACACTCAGCACTGTCGTTTTTTGTGTCCGTCTCCTTGGCCCCAGAGCCAACCTCCTCTCCATTTGAATTCCAGCTTTGCCTCTTAGCTGAATGACCTTGGGCAAGTCAACCTCTCTAAGATTTAGTTTCTTTATCTACAAGGTAGAAGTAATAATGCTTTCCTTCTGGATAAAAGGACACTTTTCTGGGTACATGACATCCAGAGATACCTCTCCCCAATTTGGGTTTCTCAAGCAACACTAGTGCTCCTGTATTCCTGGATCCCAGAACTGGGTGTTACTTAGAAGTCAGACTTTTGACAATTTGTTTCTGATGATGGTTATCTTCACCAGGTGGTTGACAGAAGCAATTTAACATCATATTCAGATCCCATTCAGAGTTATCTGATGTGCTAGCAGTGTCTGGTGGGAAGAAGATGTTACAGCTGAACTGGGATCTGACTAACAGTGAAAGCACCAAGCCAGTGTGACTGTGGGCCTTTCAGTTTTCCTCTCCGGGCCAATGATGTCCTACTTCTCCAGTGAAATGTTTCTGTCCTGAAAAAATATTTGCCAAGTTTACAAGGGGCATTATTGCTGCAATTCCATCCACTCCCATGAATGCACCCACCTCCATATGTTGATAATTTCCTAATTTGTATTATCAGTCTTGATCTCCTTATTTTTAACCCCAGACATTTTTTAAAAACATATTTATTGGAGTATAATTGCTTTACATTGCTGTGTTAGTTTCTGCTGTATAACAAAGTGAATCGGCTGTACATATACATATATCCCCATATCCTCTCCCTATTGCATCTCCCTCCTGCCCACCCCACCCTCCCTATCCCACCTCTCTAGGTGGACACAAAGCACTGAGCTGACCTCCTTGTGCTATGCAGCTGCTTCCCACCAGCTATCTTTTTACATTTGGTAGTGTATATATGTCAATTCTACTCTCTCACTTCGTCCCAGCTTACCCTTCCCTCTCCCTGTGTCCTCAAGTCCGTTCTATATGTCTGTGTCTTTATTCATGTCCTGCCACTAGGTTCTTCAGAACCACTTTTTTTTTTTTAGATTCCATACATATGTGTTAGCACACAGTATTTGATTTTCTCTTTCTGACTTACTTCACTCTGTATGACAGACTCTAAGTCCATCCACCTCACTACAAATAACTTAATTTCGTTTCTTTTTATGGCTGAGAAATATTCCATTGTATGTACATGCCACATCTTCTTTAACCATTCATCTGTTGATGGACATTTAGGTTGCTTCCATGTCCTGGCTAATGTAAATAGTGCTGCAATGAACACTGTGGTACATGACTCTGTTTGAATTATGGTTTTCTCAGGGTATACACTCAGGAGTGGGATTGCTGGGTCATATGGTAGTTCTATTTGTAGTTTTTTAAGGAACCTCCATACTGTTCTCCATAGTGGCTGTATCAATTTACATTCCCACCAACAGTGCAAGGGGGTTCCCTTTTCTCCACACCCTCTCTGGAATTTATTGTTTGTAGATTTTTTGATGATGGCCATTCTGACTGGTATAAGGTGATATCTCATTGTAGTTTTGATTTGCCTTTCTCTAATGATTAGTGATGTTGAGCATCCTTTCATGTGTTTATTGGCAATGTGTATATCTTCTTTGGAGAAATGTCTATTCAGGTGTTCTGCCCATTTTTGGATTGGGTTGTTTGGTGTTTTTTGATATTGAGCTGCATGAGCTGCTTGTATAATTTGGAGATTAATCCCTTGTCAGTTGCTTCGTTTGCAAATATTTTCCCCCATTTTGAGGGTTGTCTTTTTGTCTTGTTTATGGCTTCCTTTGCTGTGCAAAATCTTTCAAGTTTCATTAGGTCCCATTTGTTTATTTTTGTTTTTATTTCCATTTCTCTAAGAGGTGGGTCAAAAAGGATCTAGCTGTGATTCATGTCATAGAGTGTTCTTCCTGTTTTCCTCTAAGAGTTTTACAGTGTCCGGCCTTACATTTAGGTTTTTAACCCATTTTGAGTTTATTTTTGTGTATGGTGTTAGGGAGTGTTCTAATTTCATTCTTTTACATGTAGCTGTCCAGTTTTCACAGCACCACTTATTGAAGAGACTGTCTTTTATCCATTGTATATCCTTGCCTCCTTTGTCAGAGAATAGTTGACCATAGGTGCATGGGTTTATCACTGGGCTTTCTATCCTGTTCCATTGATCTATATTTCTGTTTTTGTGCCAGTACCATACTGTCTTGATTCCTGTAGCTTTGTAGTATAGTCTGAAGTCAGGGAGCCTGATTTCTCCAGCTCCATTTTCCTTTCTCAAGATTGCTTTGGCTATTTGGGGTCCCTTGTGTTTCCATACAAATTGTGAATTTTTTTGTTCTATCGCTGTGAAAAATGCCATTGGTACTTTGATAGGGATTACATTGAATCTGTAGATTGCTTTGAGTAGTTTAGTCATTTTCACAATGTTGATTCTTCCAATCCAAGAACATGGTATATCTCTCCATCTGTTGGTATCATCTTTAATTTCTTTCATCAGTGTCTTATAGTTCTCTGCATACAGGTCTTTTACCTCCTTAGGTAAGTTTATTCCTAGGTATTTTATTCTTTTCATTGCAGTGGTAAATGGGAGTGTTTCCTTAATTTCTCTTTCAGATTTTTCATCATTAGTGTATAGGAATGCAAGAGATTTCTGTGCATTAATTTTGTATCCTGCTACTTTACCAAATTCATTGATTAGCTCTAGTAGTTTTCTGGTAGCATCTTTAGGATTCTCTATGTATAGTATCATATCATCTGCAAACAGTGACAGTTTTACTTCTTCTTTTCCAATTTGGATTCCTTTTATTTCTTTTTGGTCTCTGATTGCTGTGGCTAAAACTTCCAAAACTATGTTGAGTAATAGCAGTGAGAATGGGAAACCTTCTCTTGTTCCTGATCTTAGAGGAAATGGTTTCAGTTTTTCACCATTGAGAATGATGTTGGCTGTGGGTTAGTCATATATGGCCTTTATTATGTTGAGGTAAGTTCTCTCTCTGCCTACTTTCTGGAGGGTTTTTATCATAAATGGGTGTTGAATTTTGTTGAAAGCTTTTTCTTCATCTATTGAGATGATCATATGGTTTTCATCCTTCAGTTTGTTAATATGCTGTATCATGTTGATTTGCGTATATTGAAGAATCCTTGCATTCCTGGGATAAACCCCACTGGATCATGGTGTATGATCCTTTTAATGTGCTGCTATATTCTGTTTGCTAGTATTCTGTTGAGGATTTTTGCATCTGATGAACTGATTTTTGCATCTGATGAACTGATGAATTTTTGCACTGATGAACAGCTATGTTCATCAGTGATATTGGCCTGTACTTTTCTTTTTTTGTGACATCTTTGCACGGTTTTCGTATTAGGGTGATGGTGGCCTCATAGAATGAGTTTGGGAGTGTTCCTCTCTCTGCTATATTTTGGAAGAATTTGAGAAGGATAGGTGTTAGCTCTTCTCTAAATGTTTGGTAGAATTCACCTGTGAAGCCCTCTGGCCCTGGGCTTTTGTTTGTTGGAAGATTTTTAAACACGGTTTCAATTTCAGTGCTTGTGATTGGTCTATTTATATTTTCTATTTCTTCCTGGTTCAGTCTTGGAAGGTTGTGCTTTTCTAAGAGTTTGTCCAGTTCTTCCAGGTTGTCCATTTTATTGTCATAAAGTTGCTTGTAGTAATCTCTCATGATCTTTTGTATTTCTGCAATGTCAGTTGTTACCTCTCCTATTTCATTTCTAATTCTGTTGTTTTGAGTCTTCTTCCTTTTTTTCTTGATTAGTCTGGTGAGTGGTTTATAAATCTGGTTTATCTTCTCAAAGAACCAGCTTTTGGTTTTATTGATCTTTGCTATTTTTCCTTCATTTCTTTTTCATTTATTTCTGATCTGATCTTTATGATTTCGTTCCTTCTGCTAACTTTGCGGTTTTTTTGTTGTTCTTCTTCTTCTTTCTCTAATTGCTTTAGGTGTAAGGTTAGGTTGTTTATTTGAGATTTTTCTTGTTTCTTGAGGTAGGATTTTATTGCTATAAGCTTCCCTCTTAGAACTGCTTTTGGTGCATCCCATAGGTTTTGGATTGTCGTGTTTTCATTGTCATTTGCTTCTAGGTATTTTTTGATTTCCTCTTTGATTTCTTAGTGATCTCTTGGTTATTTTATAGTGTATTGTTTAGCCTCCAAGTTTTTGTATTTTTTACAGTTTTTTTTTTCCTGTAATTGATATCTAGTTTCATAGCATTGTGGTTGGAAAATATACTTGATGCAATTTCAATTTTCTTAAATTTACCAAGGCTTGATTTGTGACCCAAAATATGAACTATCCTGGAGAATTTTCCCTCAGCACTTGAGAAGAAAATGTATTCTGTTGTTTTTGGATGGAATGTCCTATAAATACCAATTAAGTCCATCTTGTTTAATGTGTCATTTAAAGCTTGTGTTTCCTTATTTATTTTCATTTTGTATGATCTGTCCACTGGTGAAGGGGGGTGTTAAAGTCCCCTACTATGATTGTGTTACTCTTGATTTCCCCTTTTATGGCTGTTAGCATTTGCCTTATGTATTGAGGTGCTCCTATGTTGGGTGCATAAATATTTACAATTGTTATATCTCCTTGGATTGATCCCTTGATCATTATGTAGTGTCCTTCTTTGTCTCTTGTAATAGTATTTATTGTAAAGTCTATTTTGTCTGATATGAGAATTGCTACTGCAGCTTTCTTTTGGTTTCCATTTGCATGGAATATCTTTTTCCATCCCCTCACTTTCAGTCTGTATGTGTCCCTAGGTCTGAAATGGGTCTCTTGTAGACAGCATATATATGGATCTTGGTTTTGTATCTATTCAGCTAGTCTATGTCTTTTGTTTGGATCATTAATCCATTTACATTTAAGGTAGTTATCGATATGTATGTTCCTATTACCATTTTCTTAATTGTTTTGGGTTTCTTATTGTAGGTCTTTTCCTCCTCTTGTGTGTTCTGCCTAGAGAAGTTCCTTTAGCATTTGTTGTTAAGCTGGTTTGGTGGTGCTGAATTCTCTTAGAGTTTGCTTGTCTGTAAAGGTTTTAATTTCTCTGTCAAATCTGAATTAGATCCTTGCCGGGTAGAGTAATCTTGGTTGTAGGTGTTTCCCTTTCATCACTTTAAATAAGTCCTGCCACTCCCTTCTGGCTTGCAGAGTTTCTGCTGAAAGATCAGCTGTTAACCTTATGGGGATTCCCTTGTACATTATTTTTTGTTTTTCCCTTGCAGCTTTTAATATTTTTTCTTTGAATTTAATTTTTGATAGTTTTATTAATATCTGTCTTGGTGTGTTTCTCCTTGGATTTATCCTGTATGGGACTCTCTGCACTTCCTGGACTTGATTGACTATTTCCTGTATTAGGAAAGTTTTCAACTATAATCTCTTCAAATTTTTTCTCAGACCCTTCCTTTTTCTCTTCTTCTTCTGAGACCCCTATAATTTGAACTTTGGTGCGTTTAATGTTGTCCCAGAGGTCTCTGAGACTGTCCTCAATTCTTTTCATTCATTTTTCTTTATTCTTCTCTGCGGTATTTAGTTCCACTATTTTGTCTTCCAGGTCACTTATCTGTTCTTCTGCCTCTGTACTTGTGCCTTCTATTATTCTGCTATTGATTCCTTCTAGAGAATTTTTAATTTCATTTATTGTGTTGTTCATCATTGTTTGTTTGCCCTTTAGTTCTTCTACGTTCTTGTTAAACATTTGTTTTATTTTCTCCATTCTATTTCCAAGATTTTGGATCATCTTTACTCTCATTACTCTGAATTCTTTTTCAGGTAGACTGCCTATTTCCTCTTCATTTGTTTGGTCTGGTGGTTTTTTACCTTGCTCCTTCATCTGCTGCGTATTTCTCTGTCTTCTCATTTTGCTTAACTTACTGTGTTTGGGGTCTCCTTTTCACAGGCTGCAGGTTTGTAGTTCCTGTTGTTCTTGGTGTCTATCCCCCGTGGGTAAGTTTGGTTCAGTGGGTTGTGTAGGCTTCCTTGTGGAGGGGACTGGTGCCTGTGCTCTGTTGGATGAGTCAGGATCTTGTCTTTCTGGTGGGAAAGACTGCATCCAGTGGTGTGTTTTGGGGTGTCTGTGACCTTATTATGATTTTAGGCAGCTTCTCTGCTGATGGGTGGGTTTGTGTTCCTGTCTTGCTAGTTGTTTGGCTTAGGTTGTCCAGCACTGGAGCTTGCTAGTCATTGAGTGGAGCTGGGTCTTAGCACTGAGACAGAGATATCTGGAGAGGTCTCACCAATTGATATTACATTGGGCTGGGAGGTATCTGGTGGTCCAATGTCCAGCACTCGGCTCTCCCACCTCAGAGGCTCAGGCCTGATACCCAGCCAGAGCACCAAGACCCTGTCAGCCACACGGCTCAGGAGAAAAAGGAGAAAAAAAAGAAAGAAAGAAAAAAATAAAGTTATTAAAATTAAAAATAAAAAAATATATTATTAAAATAAAGAAATAAATAGCAATGAAAAAAAGAGAAGAGAGCAACAAAAGCAATAAACAAACCCACCAATGATCACAAGTACTAAAGACTAAACTAAGATAAACATACAAATCAGAAACTAGTCAGTCACATACTGCAAACCCCAGTCCACAGTTGCTCCCCAAGTCCACCGCCTCAATTTTGAGATGATTTGTTGTCTATTCAGGTATTCCACAGATGCAGGGTACATCAAGTTGGTTGTAAATATTTAATCCGCTGCTCCTGAGGCTGCTGGGAGAGATTTCCCTTTCTCTTCTTTGTTCACACAGCTCCTGGGGCTCAGCTTTGGATTTGGCCCTGCCTCTGCGTGCAGGTCGCCTGAAGGCATCTGTTCTTTGCTCAGACAGGACGGGGTTAAAGGAGCCGCTGATTCAGTGACTCTGGCTCACTCAGGCTGGGGGGGAGGGAGGGGCACGGAGTGCGGGGCGAACCTGCGGCAGCAGAGGCTGGCGTGACGTTGCACCAGCCTGAGGCGCGCCGTGCGTTCTCCCGGGGAAGTTGTCACTGGATCCCGGGACCCTGGCAGTGGCGGGCTGCACAGGCTCCCGGGAGGTGAGGTGTGGATAGTGACCTGTGCTTGCACACAGGCTTCTTGGTGGCGGCATCAGCCTTAGTGTCTCATGTGCTTCTCTGGGGTCCGCACTGAAAGCCGCGGCTCACGCCAGTCTCTGGATCTCGTTTAGGCGGTGCTCTGAATCCCCTCTCTTCATGCACCCCAAAACAATGGTCTCTTGCCTCTTAGGCAGGTCCAGACCTTTTCCTGGACTCCCTCCCGGCTAGCCGTGGTGCACTAACCCCCTGCAGGCTGTGTTCACGCTGCCAACCCTAGTCCTCTCCCTGGGATCCAAGCGAAGCCCGAACCTCAGCTCCCAGCCCCTGCCCTCCCCGGCGGGTGAGCAGACAAGCCTCTCGGGCTGGTGAGTGCCGGTCGGTACCGTTCCTCTCTGCACGAATCTCTCCGCTTTGCCCTCTGCAACCCCGTTGCTGCGCTCTCCTCCGTGGCTCCAAAGCTTCCCCCCAACCGGCCTCCTGTCTCTGCCCCGCGAAGGGGCTTCTAGTGTGTGGAAACCTTTCCTCCACAGCTCCCTCCCACTGGTGCAGGTCCCATCCCTATTCTTTTGTCTCTGTTTTTTCTTTTTTCTTTTGCCCTACCCAGGTACGTGGGGAGTTTCTTGCCTTTTGGGAAGTCTGAGGTCTTCTGCCAGCGTTCGGTAGGTGTTCTGTAGGAGTTGTTCCACGTGTAGATGTATTTCTTTTGTATTTTTGGGAAGGAAAGTGATCTCCACGTCTTACTCCTCCGCCATCTTAAAGGTCCTCTAACCCTAAACTTCTAATTGTCGACTGGACACTCTGAAACTTCAGAACAACCCACCTGATCCTGGATGTACAGCTCCCCTACTTCCCAACTTCACTTACTTTTAAAAAATTTTCACTGACTTTGGCAAACACTGAGACAATCCAAACTCAGCAACCTCAGAGCCACCATCAAGTGGGAGGATGTGTGAGACAGTGAAGTGGCTGAGCCTGGCAGTTGGAAGCCTGACCTGGGGCAACTCACTCAGCTGTCTGAGCTCAAGTTAGTTTCTTCATATTTAAGATGGGGTATAATTATACTATAGATCTCCCAAGACCCTTCCCGATCTGACTCTTGCTTGCCTTTCAACGTTAGCTTTCATTACCCTCCTTCAAATAACCTTTGCTCCAGACACACCAGACTACCTGCTAGTCCCTGGTCATAGTGATCATTTTTATTTATACCTCCATGCATTTGCACGTACTGTTTCCCTCTGTCTGAAATGTTTCTCCTTTGCATGCTCACCTAGCAAGCTCCTACTCTTCTTTTTGTCTCAGCTCAAGACTTCTCTGTCTTAAGCTTTCTGTGGGTTTCACAGCACTTTTCTCTCCTTCTCTCTGGGACTCCTATACTCCCCTTATTCTATCTTTAATATCTAGTCTATCTTTTCACATCCAAAAGCATCTTTTAGCTTTTCTTTTATATTTTCTATCATTTCCTCAGTCTGATCTTCTAATTCACTACTTCATTTTTCTTCAAATTCATCTTGCCATTTATCCCATTGACTGTATTATTTACTTTAGCTAGTTATACTATTTATACTTAACATTTCCACTTGGGATCTTCTTGATTTCTTGTTCTTGCTTCCTACGGATAACATTTTCTCCTCATATCTTCACACTTATTTTACATTTTTGGAAGATTTGTTTCAGTAATTCTGCTTCAGGTATCACTCTGTATGTTGCCTTTCTTCATAGTAATTATATGCTCAAATCTAGTTCTTTTGGTTTAAGAAGTTATGTTTCCCCGAGGCTATCAATCAATCACTTTGGTAATGCATATTGCAGAAAGAGGTCAAGTTCAGGTGTCTGTCTCCATGGGTTTAAGGAGAGGGGAACAGATGAGTTTGAGGGCAGAAAGTCCAAGGTTCCCCAGGTGCCCTAGTTGGAGTTCCACTTTAAATCTGCAAGGTGAATTGGCATGGGGAGAAGGTGGCTTCTTCAGGTTGTGTCAGGTCTGGGTTTGGGAGAGGGTGGGATTGAGGTATAAAAGCCTAAGGGCAGCAGAGCAGACCCGACCCATTTTCATGAACTTTTTTTTAAAGACTATTTTTCTTTAGGGCAGTTTTAGGTTCCCAAAAAAATTGAGAGGAAGATACAGAGATTTACCGTATACCTCCTGCTCCGACACCTGTACAGCTTCCCTCATTATCAGCATCATTCACCAGAGTAGTACATTTGTTACCAAGGATGAACCTACACTGACACATCATAATGACCCCAAATCCATAGTTCACCTTAGGGTTCACTCTTGGTGTTGTACATTTTATGGGTTTTAGGCAAATGTATAATGACATCCACCCATCATTATAATACCATACAGAATATCCTCAACGCCTTAAAAATACTCTGTGCTCTGCCTATTTATTCTTCTCGCCTTCCCATCCACCCTTGGCAACCATTGATCTTTTTATTGTCTCCATACTTTTGCCTTTTCCAGAATGTCATATGGTTGGAATTACACAGTATGTAGCTTCTTTGGATTGGCTTCTTTCACTTAGTAACATGTATTTAAAGTTCCGTGCGGAACAACATTTCAGTGCTGAATGATAGTGCATCATCTGGATGTACCACAGTATATTTATCCATTCACCTAATGAAGGTATCTTGCTTGCTTCCAAGTTTTGGCAGTTATGAATAAAACTGCTATAAACATTCGTGCAGGTTTTTGTGTGGACATGTTTTCAACTCCTTTGCTTAAATACCAAGGAGTGTGACTGCTGGATCGCATGGTGAGAGTATGTTTAGTTTAAGAAATTACCGAACTGTCTTCCAGATTGGCTGTACCATTTTGCATTCCTACAAGGAGTGGATGAGAGTTGCTGTTGCTCCACATCCTCAACAGAATTTGGTTTTGTCAGTGTTCTGGATTTTGGCCATTCTAATAGATGTGTGGTAGGATCTCATTGTTGTTTTAATTCATCAACTCTTCCCCCCCACCCCCACCAAGGACTTTCCTCCTGTCCTGTCGGGTCTGGACTTGGCTGGATAATGAAGGAGCAGGTGATGGTTTGTCCAAGGCAGTACAGCAGGGAGGTGAGAGCAAAACTTCAGAGCTTTCCTCCCACACATTGGGGGGCACCATCTTTGGGTATTGTCAGCTTCCAGCTGCAGCCACTCACCTCCTGACACACAACAGTTCCAGAACCTGTTCCCGGAGGGCTCACATTTTGTCATTATTATTATTGTTAATTCCTGGAACCTATATTTTCCTCTTGCTTCTACATTTTTTTCAGCATTAATTTTGGTGGAAGGAGGGGGAAAATAGTCAACTATTTTGGCAGAAGCCAAAGTTTTATATATCATAATACCTGATACAATCTCTACGAATGTATGTATGTCACATTTGTTAGGTGGCATAGTGGTTAAAAACAAGGACTCTGAAGTTAGACTGAGTTTTTAATTTCACTTTTTAAAAAATGTTAAATAAACTCTATGTAGATATAATTTACATCAGTAAAATTCACTAATTTTAAGGGTAGAGTGTGGTGATTTTTGACAAATACATACACCTGTGTAACTACTACCACAGTCTATATACTGAACATTACCAACACCCTCAAATTCCCTTGAATCCCTTCCTAGTCAGTATCTACCTTTTTCCCTAGCCCCAGGCAAATACTGATCTGTGTTCTTACACCATAGATTTACGTGTTTTTTCTGAAGTTTTATATAAATGGAATCGTATTGCATGTATGTTGTGTCTGGCTTCTTTTGCTCAGCATGAGGTTTTTTTAAAAAAATAATTAATTAATTAATATGGCTGCATCATGTCTTAGTTGCGTCATGCGGGATTTCACTGAGGCGTGAGGGATCTTTCATTGCAGCGAGTGGGCTTCTCTCTAGTTGTGGTGCAGCCTTCAGAGCACGTGGGCTCTGCAGTTTGCGGCACACAGTCTCTCCAGTTGAGGTGCATGAGCTCAGTAGTTGTGGCACGCAGGCTTAATTGCCCCGCGGCATGTGGAATCTTAGTTCCCTGACAAGGGATCGAACCCCTGTCCCCTGCATTGGAAGGCAGACCACTGGACCACCAGGGAAGTCCCAGTACGAGGTTTTTGAGATTTACCCGTGTTGTTGTATCAGTACTTTATTGCTTTTAGTTGCTGAGTAGAATTCTGTTGTATGAATGACCACAGTTTGTTCATATATGTTTCTATTGTTGGACATTTGGGTTATTTCTGACTTTCGGCTATAATAAATTCCCAGTCTGCCACTTTTTAGCTATATAACCTCAGGCAATTAAACTTTTCATTTGTTTCCCCATGTAAAATGGGGATAATACTGTACCTAGCTTATAAAGTTATTATGATGATCAAATGAGTTCATACATGCAAATTGTTTAGTCCCCAGCATATAACAAGCCCTCAATAAGTGCTGTTATTAAACTTGCATGCTGTACTTTTGTCTCCCACTTGAGTGTGAGATCTTTGAAAACAAGAACTAAGTTTTATTCTTCTTTATAACCCCAAATCCTGGGATGGTGCCCAGCATTCATTCCATTATTCATGTCTTCATTCATTCCTTCAGTCAATAAGTTTTAACTAAGACTATGTAGCACACTTCACGCTGGTTGCTAAGGCTATAATCAGGTCATGGTCATAGAGTTTCAAGCCTAAAGCGAGGGACAAACAAACCAGGTAGCTACAGTATAGCATGTTACGGCAAACCCAGGGGCTGAGAGTGTCATCTAATCCAGGCCTGGGAAGGAGCAGGGAAGAAAGTGATGGTTCAACAAGTATATATATGATGAATGAGAACTACCTAGCTTAACAGCTGGAGGAAGAGAAGAGTGTGACAGGTATAGGAACAGTCTGTACAAAGGCTCAGAGGCAAGAAAGGGTGTGCCTGCAAAAGGTATAGCATAAAGCTTTGATAACAGAATGAGTAATGAAGCTATTGTAATAGGCCAGGAAAGAGATATCAAAAACTTTGACATAGGTGGGCCTTCAGCAGATGAGAGATATTGATGTAATGGAAATGACTAAATAACTGATTGAGTGTGGTAGGAAAGAGGGCAAGGTCAAAGTACAGCTAAGGGGTTCTAAGCCCTGGGTGACTGGAAACATGAAATTGTCATTAAAAATCAGATGTTAGGAGGAAAGTAGGTTTTTTTTTTTTTTTTTTTTGGCCTGGGTAGTGATGGGTGTAAGGTCGGATCTTAACAAACGGCACCACGAAACAGAGGAAAGCTTCAAGTGAGCTTTATTAGGGAGCGCTCCTGGGCGAGGTTCACTGGTCCGAGAGAAAGGGGGCCAGAGAAGTCGTGCTCGGACGAGGGTTGGGCAAGATTTTATAGGGGAAGAAGGGAAAGGGGTGTGGTGAATCTGGGAGGGCGCAGGGTATTCCTTATTTGGTGGTCTTTTCGGGTATCCTGGGGGACCATTAGTCCCGCCCCTCGAAAGGCGGGAAGGCTGTGCTGGTTTCAAAATCCCCAGGTCAGTTCCTGGAACTGGGTGGTCCGGAATGTCTCCAGGGCAGTTTCTGGAACTAGGTGGTCCGGAGAATTTCGTTCTGATGCAACCTGTGAATCTGATTGTGTTCCCCTGCCTCGGGCCAGTTGGCCTTACAATGGGTTAAATACCTTTCTGGACATAGTGAACTTGAGGCACTAGTGAATTCCCTACATTGAGCATTGAGGTACTTGGGGGAAATTAGGGGAGATGTCAGAGATGGAGAAAATAATTTGAGTGGAGAGAAGCAAGTGCAGCCAACTTAGTGAACACCTCATGGGGGAATTGTAGGTAGAGCTCGACCCATTCAGGTCCAGGTACGTCTGATGAAATGATAGGGCAGCTGGCTTATAGGCACCTATTCACACAAGTTGATTATTTGCATTTGGGAAAGAAGCCTACTTGTGCCGTGAGGAGAAGGGGCAGAGTAGACCTTGCTCAAGTCTTCTGAGGTTCCTGGTCCCGCCTCAGTGATTCATGTTTAAGACTGGTGGAAAGAGGGACAAAGAAACTAGTTTTTAGAGACTAGTTTATGAGGCTCAATTACAAACAACATGGCTTGTAAGTCTGGGAGATGAAAGAATGAGAGAATGGTGAGAGAGGCCTTTTAAGAAAAACAAAACTTTTTTTTTTTTTTTTTGCCGTACTTGGGCCTCTCACTGCTGTGGCCTCTCCCACCGCGGAGCACAGGCTCCGGGCGCGCAGGCCCAGCGCCAGCGGCCATGGCTCATGGGCCCAGCCGCTCCCTGGCATGTGGGATCCTCCCGGACCGGGGCACGAACCCGCATCCCCTGCGTCGGCAAACGGACTCCCAACCACTGCGCCATCAGGGAAGCCCAAATCAAAACTTTTTATTTTGAAGTGATTTATAGACGGCTTGCAAAACTAGTGCAAAGAATGAGGAGTCCAGCACCTGGTTAAAACCTATGTGTTGGGCTTCCCGGGTGGCGCAGTGGTTGGGAGTCCGCTTGTCGATGCAGGGGACGCGGGCTCATGCCCCGGTTCGGGAGGATCCCACATGCCGCGGAGCGGCTGGGCCCGTGAGCCATGGCCGCTGGCGCTGGGCCTGCGCGTCCGGAGCCTGTGCTCCGCGGCGGGAGAGGCCACAGCAGTGAGAGGCCCGCGTACGGCAAAAAAAACACAAAACTATGTGTCATGTTTCAGGCCCACCCATAGCTAATTACAAACGCGTTACGTGGCAGGCCTCATGAGGAAGTGCTGCTCCCAGCCGACTTCATGCCCAACAATGCACTGCAGTCTCTGAAGGGAGCTGCAGTCAGGGTCTCAGGCCCCCCCCCCCCCCCCCCCCCCCCCCCCCCGCACTGGTCGCGATCTTTCTCATACTTAACATTCCTAGCCCAGGCACCATTGTTTCTTTTTATTTGAGGCTTTGGCTGAGGTTTTTTTTTTTTTTTTTTCAGATACCTCTGCTAAACGCTCTTTATTAGGGGGAGGAGAGGAAAACTTGAAGACATTTGCCCCACTCTGACTCTGTACCCACCCTGCCCCAGTTCTTTTTTACTCCTAACTTTCCTCACCTCCTACTGCTCCAGAGTCTACAAAACTACTGGGGCCTTTTGTTCTTGGGGCTCCCTCAACAGTGAGATGAACCCCACCATCCGCGCTGATTCACTTGACCTTCAACCTATGCATGGTTCCAGGGGGAGTCGTCGTTTTCTCCTCTTATATCATCAGAGTAAGTGATTAAAGGTTTAACTCTTTCATTTTTGGCTTGTTGCTTTAATCAGCTACTCAGACACCTGACAGCTCAGTGCTCTCTCCCAGCTCAGCTGAAGTCCTGACCATAGGCTTCACCTTGCTTCCCCCGCAAATGCAGGGCAGGCTGCATGGTGTACAACCTGTGTGGTCTCACTGGGCCCCATGCTCAGAAGGGCCCACGCTTGGTTTTATCCTCTGTTGCTGTCTTGAAATCTTTTAAATTTTCTACAAGTAGCCCCACGTTGTCATTTTACACTGGGCCCACCAAATTATGTAGCCAGTCCTGCCCTAATGTCAACATCTTACATAACTGTGGTACATTTATCTAAACTGAGAAATGGATGTAGTATTAACTAAACTACAGGCTTTATTTGGATTTTACCAGTTTTTTTTTTTAATTTACTAATGTCCTTTTTCCGTTCCAAGATCCAATTTGGAATACCATATTATATTTAGTTACTACATCTCCTAGTTTAATCTGTGACATTTACTTGGTCTTTCTTTGTCTTTGACGTAAAAACCTTTGCAAAGTTGGCCAGTTATTTTGTAGACTGTTTCTCAATTTGTGTTGGCCTGATGTTTTCTCTTGATTAGACTGAGGTTATGCATTTGGGGGAAGAATATCACAAAGGTGAAGTACCCTTATCACATCACATCACATCAGGAGGTACATGTTATCAATGTGATTTATTTCTGGTTTTGTCTTGGCCACTTGGTGAGGGTGGTGTCTGCCAGGTTTCCACAGTATGAAGTTTCTATATTCCCTGCTCTATACTCTATTTGTTACAAGTGAGTCACTAAATCCAGCCCATGCTCAGGGGCAGGGGAATTAAACCCCACCTCCCAGAGAGAGAAATATCAAACAATTTGTGAACAAATGTTAAAACCACCCCAGTAATAAATAAATACTTGTAGGAGACACTTTGAGACTGTACAAATAGCTTATTTTTCTTTAATGCTTTGTTCACTAATTTTAGCATTTCTCAGTGATCTTTGCCTGCAGCAATTATTACCATGGTGGTGGTGGTGTTCTAACGGTGATCTTTTATTTCAGCATGAACCTCACCTGGGAGCTTGTTGGAAATCCAAATTATCAAGCCCCACTCCAGACCTATCACGGCAGAGGCTCTAGGGGTGGGGCCCAGCAATGGTTTAATAACCCCTCCAGGTGATTCCAATGCCCACTAAAGTTTGAAAACCACTGATTCAGGGGATTCTTTAATAACAACTGTATGCCCATTCTAATTATTTATAGGAACACGAGTCCCAATGAAATCATGATCTTTCCTATAGTCCTCAATGGCTGTTCTATGGATGAAGGAATGAACTGGCTGATTGTTTAATTCAATTGAGTCAACCTGTATGGAGTGTCCCTACCTGCTGATCCAAGGTAGGTGATCCCAATGAAGCTAGATCAAGGACTCATAAATGGTGAGGGAAGGAGGGGCTGGAAAGAGGCTGAAAACGTGGGCTGGGCCAGATGAGGAGACAGCTCTGTTGTCTTGGGATCCACTCCCTGCTGGTTGCAGAGAACCGGTGTGCTGTGGATTGACAACCTATGGGACCCAGAGCACAAATTACATCTGAGTCTCCCCAGAAGGAAGTGGTCTAGAAATGTGATTAATAACACAGGCTTTGAAGTTATACAGTCTGGAGCTCAGATGCCATCTCTTCCACTTACGTGCAATTTTCAACTTGTTACTCTCTGTTAGCCTCAATTTCCTCATCTGTAAAACAGACAATAATAATCGCAGTGCTGACCAAGCCCTGACCATGTGTCAGGCACTTTGCTGAGTACTTGACATGAACTCACTCATTTACTTGTCATGACAGCTTTATGGAAATAGTAACATTAGTATTCTCATTTTATGGAGAGGAAACTGAGGTGTGGGGAGGAAAGAACTATTAAGCAGGGCAGATGGGATTCAAATGCAGCTTGCCTGTCTCTGGAGCCCACCTCTTAACCTGTCTGACTTTGTAGGATTTCTGTGAAGTTTGAAGTTAGGTCATATATGAAAAGCGTTCAGGCCAGTATTGCACTCCCAGAGAACCTTCACGAATGGTAATGGTGAGTTGTGATAACTCAAGGGTTCTGTGTGGATCTGTGGGGCTTGGGGAGCCCTGTACTAGAGTAAGAAACTTCCTATTATCTCTGGCTCTTTGGTTGGGTCTCCTGCATGCTCTAGGGCTATAATTGTCTCTTGTCACCTCTGTTCATAGGATCCTCAGAGGGTCCAACCTTCCCTAAAATGAGCCAGCTCTAAATGGACCTGGGGTGTGAAATTTGAGAAATTATGAAGAAAAGGCAGCATGATGAAATCACCCAGGAGTCAGGAGATTCTGGGCCTATCTTATCCCTAAGCCTGTGTGACCCTTGGCAAGGGCCTTCTGCTACCTTGATTTCAGTTTCTCCATTCCTGAGATGAGGAGGCTGGATTTTCTTATCTCCAAGTTTCCTCTCACCTCCTAGAGGAAAAAAGGTATCCAAGAATGCTGTAGAGTTTCAGAGCATTTCTCTTTCTGAGCATGGCTGTCCTTCTCACCGGGGGATTGGGCCTTTACTTATTTGGGCAGGTCTTTTTTTCCGGATTATGTGCCAGCCTCATTATACTTAGTTAATGCTTAGTAAACATTCCCAGCAATTCTAAACCTCTCATCTATGGGACCTGTAAGTAACCATACCAATGTAAATGATGCCATGCCTCATTAATTTGGGCTCAAAAAGTTCAGAATTAGAATCAACTTACACCTCAATAATGATGAATTTTGCTTTTACATTGTTTCTGAAGAATAACCAAGCATATGAAAAAAATGAAAGGAATCAAGGAGAAACAGCTGAACCACCTTACAATGATCCAACCCTGTGATTTGCAAAACACTATGTTTTTCCATTTAAACAAAATACTAGAAGCCACTTCAAATTCTTGTTTGAAAATGAGTGAGGAAATAATAAAATCAAATCAAAGAACTTATTAAATGTGCTCTTTATTCATTCAAGCAGGGTTTGAAAGGACCAACACCAGGCAAGCCTTAGTTATCCTAGTTTGGAGTTCCTCTAAATTCCTGGAAGAAATAATAGTATACTTATTCTAATGGCCTCTGTAATTGCAATTTACCTGAGGTAAAGAACAGTGGCAATCCCTGATATTAAGGACAACTAATGATATCTGGAAGGTGTGAGTCTCTGGTCTCCCCACAGTGGCCTTAGACTTCTTGAGGGTCTCATAATGGCCACATTGTTTTTCCAAGTCTATCTTCACCCTCACAGGTGGGAAGGCCCAGCCACCCCTCAGAGGTGAGAACAATTTTCACCCCATTTATCTCTTCGATATCAGCAATTTCTGTGTGTTCCTGACAGCAATGGATGTCATGCTGGCTAATCCTCTTCCCCTTGTGAAGGGACCTAACCAATTACCAGTGAAGTATTCTTGAAAGATCCAAGGGCAAAAGGTAGCTAATGATGCCTTTTATCAGATCTACCAATACATAAGAAAATGCACTTTGGAGAAAATACAGATTTCTCTTTACAGGTAAAGTTGTGTTACGTTTTTGAACGTGTATGTGAATGTATATGTTTTAAAAATTTTACCAGTATTAATACTAATGAATTAATTTCACTTTAAGGGCAACCTTCATCTTGTTATAGAGTCATGGGGGAATAAAAAAAATGGACTTGTAACTTCTCCTACACTTCATCCTTACAGTACTACTATCTCCCCTCCTCAGGCAGTCAGAGTGGTCTTTTGAAACATGACAGACCATATCCTGTCATACCTTAAAAATCTTCCCATGAAATCCCACGGCACTTAGGATAAAATTTGAACTTGTGCCTCACCGTGGCCTTCAAGGCCCTGCATGATTGGGCCTCTGTGCACCTCTCCAACCTGCTCTTGAGCCGGCCTCGTGTGTGCTCTGGCTCGCTGACCTTCTTTCTGACTTTTAAGCAAGCTGAGCCTGTGCTCCTCTCAGAGCCCGTGCACCTGCTGGTCCTGCAGCCTGCACACCACCCTCCTTTCTGAAGCAGGAACACTCCCATCTGGTCGCTCTGCTTCACTTCTCCTTGTTTGATGGTCTTCAGTGCATTTATTACTTTCTTAAATTGTCTCGTTTGTTCATGTGTTTAATGTCTGCCCTCCCCTCAATGTAAGCTTTGTGAGAGAGGACTCTCATCTCTCTTATCCACCACTGCATGCCCAGCACCTGGCAAAGTATCTGGACACTAACAGGTGCCCCATACAGTTGGCCTTTGAACAACATGGGTTTGACTGCACTGGTCCACTTATACACAGATTTTTTTTCTACATTATTACATTTTCTACATTATCTACATTGGTTGAGTGGATATGGAAGAACCACATATACTGAGGGCCAACTATAAGTTATATACAAATTTTCTACTGCGTGGAGGGTTGGTGCTCCTAACTCCCACATTGTTCAAGGGTCAACTGTATGTGTTTTTGAATGTCTGACAGAATTAATGGACATAAAATTGCCATCTTCATCTGCTGTGCTCTCCCTGGTGTAGTTTTTCTTTTTTGTATTCTAATTAAACTTTGGAGGAAGTACCAGCTGGCTGATCAAGTAAGAGTGAGTGCTATGTGGGTTATGGAAATCTGGCACAGAAACTGGCCAAGGCTGAATGAATCAGGTATTTAAGACTCAGGGGGCTATGGTATAAAAGCAGATCTCTCATCCTCAAGTTTGAGACTTGGGTGTCAGGGAGTTTACTGAAAGAAATATTTGCTGGACAGTCAAGAGTTATACATGTGTGCTTTCCAAACTGAATGAATGATGCCATGAACACAGGGGCCTCTGGAAGCTTCCTTTAGTGGACAAGCCCATTAATTAAATTTCTAAAATGCCTCCTGCCTCTCTTCTGACATTTTTTCCATTCTACTGCTCTAGTTAAGGTTCACTTTGTCCCTCTTCTGAAGGAGATGCTGAAGGCTCTTTCTTAAAAGTAAATGCAACTATGATAATCCCTTGTCCCTCATTGGATAAGCGGGGGAATCCTAGCCTGGGGCTGTGGGGACGGTATGTCAGTTACCATAAGATGGGATGAAAGGGTGTTTGGTGCCCTGCAGTTGTTGGTCCTTTGTGTCTATTCCCTTTGTGGCTGTTGACCCTCCTTTATGCCTGCTTGCTAAAGACAATTCACCCATACATTCACCTCTCCCGGCCCAAAGTCCCAGACTCACCAATTCTCACCAATCAGAATAGAGTAGCAGAGAGGAAGGTATTCTTTATCATTCAGCCTAGACACTGAAGATTTTTAGGAAATGTTATTGGCCCCAGGTTGCCTGCGGGAATCATGGTGCATGAACTGAATATCATGTCTTACTCCAAGAGATACTTTTAGGAAAAAGGCTTATATAAGATGTCTCCATAACATCTGGTGCAGGCATTAAAAGGAGAGACATAAGAAGAAAGGCTACAAATGTGATTTTTGTTCTTAACCTGAAGACTTTTCTTCAATGAGTTCCTATCTGGTAACTTTTATTTTTAAGAAATCATTTTCATTTTCATTTTTATTTTTATCTTTGTGAGCTCTTTGAATTCTGTGAAATAGCACTTCCCCATAAGTACATACGAATCTTCCATATAAATACAGGACCAAGGGTATCTCTTGTGTCTATGGATGTTATTTTCCATCTGGGCATCAGTAGGTGAGAGTAAGACTCAACTTACAGATAAATTGACACCTGGAGGCTTCTTATGCATCCCAATGATAGCAACTGTCCACGGAGTGGCTTTATCTTGTAAAGGCTTCCTTGAAGTTTATCTGCTTGTTTGCCTCTGGTCAGGCAGAACAGGGATCAGTGATAGTTGGTTCTTTCCTCTCTTTTTTTCATGTGGATCCGTCCACCCCTTTTTTTTTTTTTTTTTTTTTGCGGTACACGGGCCTCTCACTGCTGTGGCCTCTCCCGTTGCAGAGCACAGGCTCCGGACGCGCAGGCTCAGCGGCCATGGCTCACGGGCCCAGCCTCTCCGCGGCATGTGGGATCTTCCCGGATCAGGGCACGAACCCGTGTCCCCTGCATCGGCAGGCGGACTCTCAACCACTGAGCCACCAGGGAAGCCCTGTCCACCCCTCTTTTGTGCTCTAGGACACACATTAATGGATGGTCTGGGTTCATTACTGCAGAGAAACTTAGGGACAGAGAATGAGTAGGTAAGACTGCAGATTGTGGAGACAAGCTCTTGGGTTGATAGCGAGTATCCTGAGTGTTGCTTGATTTCTCTGTGTTTCAGTTTCCTCCTCTAAAAGGTGGGCATAATAACAATATTTACCTCATAAGACTGTGAGGGTCAAATAAGATGAAATATATACACTTTTTACAGCAACTAGTTGTAATTATTGGTATCATTGATAATGGAATAAAGATGATATTTCTGGGAGGTCAATGAACTCATAACATATTTCAGTTTTAAAACATGTATATTTCTGAGAACTCTGCATATAGTATTTTGTAAGTTATTTCTTTTAATGCAATGCACATTTTACAAAATCTACTTGCTTTGGGGAAGTTGATACACGGTTTTGAAGGTGGGTGTGGTATAGGAAGAGAGGGCCTCTTGCAAATGGGAACTTTCCCAGTCATATCCTATTACTGGTTCTTCTCTCTAAAGAAAATAAAATGAACAATGACCAATCTGGAGAAAAAAAAGGAGAGGAAAATTTAAACTCTTGTCTCTCAAGCTAGTTGCTCAATATCCCATCTCAGTTTCATTTTTATACCCACTTTTATCTTGCTCAATAAGTTTCAGTGCCAAAAGTCTGCAATTCCAATTCTCCAGGCTCTGCTCTGCTGTACGAATAACATGCAGCAGGGTCCTTTCCACACACCATTCTTTAAGACAGGGTGGGCAAAGCTGTCTCTTACCTGGTATGTGCACCCTTGGTTCCTAGGTCATGGTTACATTTGTCAGCTGGCCTCACTGTCTCCTAAGGGCTCAGCTCACCAACCTGGAGGAACCCTTTCAACCTGAGATAATAAAAACACTGATAGCTGATCATGTGCAAATGTTGAATTATAAATATTTTACAAAGCAGATAGTTTAGGCTCAATTGTGTATTTATCTTGGAAAGACTGTGGCCCAAGTACATACCTAGAATAGTGCCTGGCATATAGTGGGCACTCAATACATTTTTTTTTTAATTTATAAAATTTATTTATTTTTGGCTATGTTGGGTCTTCGTTGCTGTGCATGGGCTTTCTCTAGTTGCGGTAAGTGGGGGCTACTCTTCGTTGTGGTGAGCGGGCTTCTCATTGCAGTGGTTTCTCTTGTTGCAGAGCACGGGCTCTAGGCGCGCAGGCTTCAGTAGTTGTGGCTCACAGGCTTAGTTGCTCTGCAGCATGTGGGATCCTCCCGGACCAGGGATCGAGCCTGTGTCCCCTGCATTGGCAGGTGGATTCTCAACAACTGCGCCACCAGGGAAGCCCTACACTCAATACATTTTGAATAAAGAAACAGTGGATCTAAAATTTGCTACCATTTTTAAAGAATAAAGAGGAAAACAAACAAAACCATGGCCCTAAGCTCCATGTCCAGATAACTACTACTGTCCCCATATGAGTAATATATAAAGTGAAAAAAGTAAAACTAAACAAAAACGATTGAAGGAAAGTGCTGCCATTTCCCCCTTTGGCTCTCATTCCATCTCCCCAAAGGTAATCACTGTAAACAGTTTATTCAGTGATTCTTTCCCCAAAGCAATTATTTGTGTAAGAGCACATGTGAGTACATGGCGCCACATTATTTATATAACAAACTGCCGACACAGAGGAGCAAAGGTTTCCAAGGTGAGATCCGCTGACAACCAACACAAAGCCCAGCTGCCTCAGAAACACCTGGTTTGCTTATTAACAATAATAGATCCCAGTAGATGTGACTTGGTTGGTCTGGGCAGGCCCAGGAATTTGCATTTCATCAAGCATCTCCAGTGAAGCAACACAGTTGAAGGATCATTACTCCTGAAGGATCTACTAAAGTTCAAGGTGGTGGAGGTTTTACCACCAATCCCTTCTCATTACGGTATTGGGGGAACCCTTAGCCAATTGTGGGTAAACCAACATATCTCTGGTTTGTCACCATGTGCACCCTGACCTTATCAACCTGCTTTCCTCTTATTCCATTCTCTTCAGCACTCCTTCCTGTTCTATGTCTTCTACCATATTGGCTGAAATTATTGCTTCATTGTAATCGAAATGGCTGTTGACTGCAGATAATTCTCAGTTCTTCTGCCCCCAACTCCTCAATTTATGTCCAGCTTAAACTTTCTAGATGTAGTCATGGCCATTCCTATTCTGGATTTTTCTGCTGCACAGATCCATGCAATGTTAGAATTTCAAGTATTTGCTCTCTGTTAGCGATCGCCTTCTGAAAAATGTCTGCTTATTATTACTGTGGGAACATCTCTGTCCTTCTCTCTCTTCCTTTCACTCTCATCTGCTGGACTGAAGCCCAAGTCTGAACTTGGGTCTCTCTTTTTGCTGCTCTGCGCTAGTGGAACTTTTATAAGTTTTCCTGGATTGTTAGGCAGAAGAGGACAATCTCTAGGTTTAATGATATTGGAAACATTCTCTTCAATTGTATAGATGCCATGGGCTCCAAGGGCGACACTATTAAATACGGTCATAAAAGCTGGAGCCCAGGTTTTTTTCCCCTCTGTTCAACTCACTGAGGACAGTCTCGGCTTGGGCTGGTTAGACATCAGGTAATGAGCAGGAAGGAAGGTAAAGGGGAGGACTGCCAGCTCAGGCTCAGAAAACATCTGACTTTTATACACAAACTATCAACATAAAAGGGGATATATCCTAGCAAAGGAGCACATCCACCACCAGGATATACACGACCAAAGAATGCTTTCTCCAAGAAGATTTTGAGTGAAGGAGTGACACAGCTGATTTATGTTGAAAAGGACCACTCTGATTAAAGAATCAGCTGTAGGAGGGCCAGGGTGGAAGCAGGGGACCAGTTGGGTGGTGTCACAGTAAGACATTGAGGCTAGATATAATGGTGGCTGGCATCAGGTTGCTAGCAGCAAGGTAATGAGAGATGGCTGGAGGCACCCCAGAAACTGCCTGACTCCTGAGGTACACGGCTTCCTGAAATTCACAGACCATCAAATTCACCCAGTTCACGTTTCTATTCACATCAGAGGTGTTACTGACCCTTCTGAGTCGGTCCTCGACAGGGTCCTCCTGACTGGTGTCATCTGAGCCAACAGAACGTGACCAAGTTTTGTTCACAAGCAAAGAAAAGCTTTGTTCTTCTATGAAAGAATGGGGAGGGGCAAGCTCTCCCTCTATAGTACCTGGCACGTCGTGGGCAGGGCTGCTTTAAAGGGTTCAAGTGTGTGGGGTGGGCGGAGCTTCACGGAGCAGGCGCAGCTGTGCTGCTCGTGCTCCAGCTCGCAGTGCCGAACGCAGCCTCTCTGCGCGCGGCTCGCTGCCGCCGCCGCCACCATCTTGAATCGCAGTGTGGTGCACAGCGCTTCTGCAGTCGGTCACAAGCTGAGGCGCCGGCACAGCCGTTTCACCCTGGCAACTCTGGTCTGAAGTGCCGGGTGTGAGGCCTCTTCATGGAGTATCCTGTGAGCAAGTGAAACTAGATGAAGCACAGAGGAAAAAAAGGTTAGACTTTATTACCCAGATTCTATTTTTATTTCTCGAGAATTGTTAATTTACCTCGTCTGTCTTTTGTCCTGCTCCTCACGCTTGAGGGGCGCCGAGGAGCGCGGGTCCGTCTGTAACTGCTTCCGGGTGACTTGGGGCGTCGTCATAACCGCGGGTGGAGGAGCAGAGCTTCTCCCAGCTGCCTTTACACATGCATCATTGTCACAGGCCTCCGCCCGGGCTGTTCGCATCCCTGAGCGACCACCGTTTGGAGTTTTAGAAACTCTAAACTTTGGAGACCAAGGACACCAGACAGTTTAGGATGCGTGGCCCAAATGTTAGCAAGAGAATAATGGTCATGCACTAAAATTTTTCCTACCAATAAAGGTTTCTTGGTCTTTGCCTGTAGGTACAGGTGTGCCCTGATGTCGAGACTCTGCCGTGGCTGAATATCCCTGGTCACACTTTTGTGGTTTTTCAGGAGAGAAGCTTTGGGTCAGAGAGAGGTTCACACGAGGAGTCGGGGGGGTCTGTTGCCCCAGGTTGTCTCTCTGAGGTTGGGGGTCAGGGGCCCCCCCCTCACTCAAGTGTGATGCCCCCGTGGAGTGACCCCTGCAGCTTCAGGGCAGGATGGGTGGTGAGGATCACTGAGTGGGGTCCGGTCCTCTTAGGAGTGAGCTGATCTTGCATGTTGCCAGTTTTCCGGGTGTTTAGGTTCACCCAGTCTCCGGGGGGAAGGGGTGGAGGGCCAGGTCGGTGGGTGCAGGCGGCACCTTATCATCATATTACGTGAGGGCTTTCGTGGTTTCTCCTACCTGGAGGGTATACTTGGGTTGTTCCATTTCAAGGGGGCTAATGTGTCTCTTCTCTTGGGCTTGGGAATAGGTCTGCCATACATGACTTCAAATGCACTTAACTTTAACTTACCTCTTGGGGCTAGCTGCATGCAGTTAGAAGCAATTTAATCCAGTTTTCTTGAGTCTCCCAGCTTATAGCTTGACTAAGGTTCGTTTTCAGGTCTGATTAGATCTCTCTACTTTCCCCAGCAACTGGGGTTTCCAGGCTGAGTGCAAGGTCCATTTTATGCCCAGTGCCCTTGTTATCCTTTTTGTCACTTGTGGCACAAATGCTGGGTCATTATCACTTTGTAGGGATCCTGGGAGCTCAAACCTGGGGATTATCTCTTTTAGTAATACTTTAGCCACTGTGGCTACTGTTTGAATTCTAGTGGGGAATGCTTCTACCTACCCTGAAAATGTGTCCACTGGCACCAAGAGATACCTGAAATTGCTCAGTACTCTTGGCATGACAGTGAAATCAATCTGCCAGTCTTCCCCAGGATGTGTCCCTCTGGTCTGAATGGGGCTTATCTGGGAGCCTCTGGGGCGTCTGGTGTTGAGGTTGTTCATTGTGCAGATGGGGCAGGTCTCAACTATCCAACTGATTATACAGTACTTTTCATACCGGGAGTTACCATGACCTCAACTAACCAATTATACAGAGCTTCCCTCCTGTAGCGAGTTCCTTGATGAGCCTCTCTGATGGCTTGACAAGCTGCAGTTTGGGGAAAGAAGTATTGCCCATGTTCATTAACCAGCCACCCATGGCCTCTTAGATCTTTATTGAAGTCCTGTTTTGGGGCTTGTCTGTTTCTTCCTTTGTGTAAATTGAGGGATAATTGGATGGATTTGGCCTCTTAGATATGAGCGGTAGTTGCCAAGTTACTGGCTCTAGGGCTGCCCTTTTGGCAGTTGCCTCTGCCTTGTTGGTTTCCCTTCATTACCTCTGCATCCCCCTTTTGGTGACCCCAACAATGAATCATTGCCACTATTTTGGAAGCTCCACTGCTTCTAAGAGCTTCAACATGCTTAAACCACTTTTACCTGTTTATTCTCCCCTGTAAGCATACCTCTTTCCTAAATAGCCCTTTGTGGTTGTAGGATGGCATACACGTATCAGAAGTCAGTGTAAACATTTAAGATCTCCCTTGTCCTGAACTCTAAGGCTCAGGTGAGGGCTATCACCTCAGCCTTTTGGGCTGAAGTCCCTGGGGGTAGGCTTCTTGCATCTATGACTTGGGTCTGGGAGGTTACTGCATATGCTGTCAGCCTTTTTCCCTCTCTCATAAAACTCCCGTCTGTGAACCATTCTTTTTTGGCATTTGGGAGAGGCTCACTTCCTAGATCAGAAATAGATGGGGTGACTGGAATAGATCGTGTCCATTGTTTCTGTATGATCATACTCCAGGGTCCCCATTTCTGTGGGTAGCAGGGTGGTAGGATTTAGCCTGTGACAGGTTTTTATGGCAGCTACTGGGTTGTCTAAAAGCACATCCTGAACTTGAATTGAACTTCTGGGGGATAGCCATTCTTTTCCTTAGAACTTACTAAAGCGTGAACCTGGTGTGGAGTCTATATAGTGGTTGGCTGACGAAACATTAACTTTTCAGCCTCCTTTAGCAAGGTTGTAGTAGCTGCTACTGCCCATAGGAGTTTGATCCATCCCTTAGCAGTTTGATCTAATTGTTTAGAGAAATAAGCAACCAGTCCCAGTTTTTGAGCTAATAAGGTATCCCACTTTTTGAGCTAGTACCTTAAGGGTGATTCCTTTCTGTCTAGAATGTAAAGGTCAAAGGGTTTAGCTAAATCTGGAGGACCAGGGCAGAGGCCTGAAGTAATTGCTTTTTCAATTCTTGAAAGGCCCCTTCACATTCTGAATTCCATTCAAAAGGGTCATCATCCTTTCCTTTCAACTTTTCATAGAGAAGCCTAGCTATTAGACCATAGTTAGGGATGCAGATGTGGCAAAACCTGGCCATCCCCAGGAAACCCCTAAGCCATCTTCCACTTTTACGAGGGTGAGGCTGCAAATTACTTCTTTCCTTTCCTGGGGTAGGCTTCTTGGACCTTCTGTGAGAATGAAGGTCACCCTACTCTGTGATATTGGAGACATTTTCTTGGACATCTTATATCCTTTATCAACTACGTAGTTCAGGGTGGTTACAGTATTTTTGTCAGGCCTCCTTAGCAGAGCTGACCATCAGAATAGCTGGTTCCCTCCTCCAGGTGTAGATCTTTTAGGTCTTTAGCTAAAATTTCTTCAGAGATGGTGGGGGACGTTTTTAACCCCTGGGGCAAAACTGTCCAGCAGTATTGTTTTTGTTGCGTGTTTGGGTCCTGCCACTCAAAAGCAAATATTTCTTGTGACTCTGGGCTAATGGAATACAGAAGAAGGCATCTTTTAAATTCAATACATAATACCAGGTCCTGGTGGATGTTAGAGCTGCCAGCAGAGTATAGGGATTAGGGACTACGGGGTGTATATCCTTGGTGGCTTCATTGACTTCCCTGAGGTCCTGTATCATCCAGTACTCCTCACTGGGTTTCTTTATGAGGAGAATGGGGGTATTACAGGTGGATTGGCATGGTCTAATAAGGCCCTGGTCCATTAGGCCCTGTATAACAGGGGCAGTGCCCAACAAGGCCTCCCAGTGGAGAGGGTCAGGGGATGATACCTGAAAAACTTCCAGTTCTGCAGGATGTACCCTAACGGACTATCCTTTGGTGTGCTGGATATTTGGTTCCCCCTACCTTAGAGGTTCTGTTTTGGATTCGTTTCAAACTACGGGGAGTAGGCGGGAAGTTGGAGTGGTTTGTTGGTATGCAAGTGCCACAAAATTTGACCCCAAATAATATTTCCTCTCTGGGAAATTTGGAACCCTCACCAGACTATTAATGGATTCCTCAAAAGACCAAAATGAGGCGTCCAAATTACGTGGACTCTGATACAACTGTGGGTCGCCCTTGAATTTGTAATGGCCTGTGCTTGAGATAGTTAATCCCTCCTCAGTCAGAATATCCCACCAGAGTTTAGATGGGATTGCCTGTGAGTCAGAGCAACTTAGCTACGTTAGTTTCTGACCAACTTGGTCTGTTAGGGAGTGGCAGAGCTGCCTGAGGCGGAGGCATTCTCTTTCCTCCTTTCAGTGGAGAAGGAGGAGTTTTTGGACTTCCTCCCAGGTGAGAACTAAAAACGAGGAATTCCCACGGGGTGCTTTCCAAATCAAAGGGCAGTTGCAGTGCTGTGCTGATACCTGGAGGAGAACATGTGGAACCTCAGTTGGTAAAGAATCATCGAAGGTTCACCTCACAAGCAGAGAGGAGAGGAGAGGTTTGGTGGTGGGTGTCTCCTGTTCTTGCCTGAAGCTCACAGGGCTTACTGATAATGGGGCTCCTGGCCATGCAAGTGGTTCACAGGGCTCCCCAGCCTACTTCAGAGAAACTAGCACTTATCAGAAGAGGTCAAGTTACTGGTCCTGTACCTACTTTGGAAACTTTTTGTGTGTGGGCACCCTGGTACCTTTTCTTGAACTCAGATGGAGCATCCTTGTTCCATTTTGTCAGGTGGTCCTCATTACCTGGGCCTTTTCCCAGTCTTGCCTCTTGGCTTATGGAACTGGCCACTCTCTTTTTCTAAACTGAAAGTGACTATAGAGAATGCTACCATTGACTCCTGGAGGTCAGCAAGGAAGGCAAAAGCCCTGGTGTGGCCACTACTGCCTTGAAAAGGGGACAAGAGGGCAGCACTACCGGTGAGACAGTGGGCAAGACTGTCATGGCTCCCTCTTGTCCACAGGTCTGCACCATCCCCAGGCATCTGGCACTGTGGGAAGGCCAGCCAGAGGCAGTGGGCATACATGCATTAGTTTCAGTCTCCGATCCCCATTGATGCCATAGTGTTATCCCCTCAAGGGGGTGCAGTCCAGATGACAGTGGGGGCTACGCTGCACATGCACAACACCCAGGTATTGGGTTGCTGGACACAGTTGCTCTGAATTTGGCTGAAGGCTGCCGCCGTTCTGTCAGAGTGTACTCAAAGATCAGAGTCATTCATCCTCATGTGAACCTCCCAGAGCCTCCACTGTCGTCCTGCTGGAGCCAGGGCCAGTCTGGAGCCTAGTGGATAGGTGCAGGCAAAAGGTCCAAGGTCTGTCCCTTCATGGTTGCCCGAAATTTTGTTACCGACCCTCCCAAATCAGCTCCCACAAGGGTCCTTCTGCCCAGTGTCATTTGAGTCAATAGAACGAGACTGAGTTTGGTTCAGAAGCAAAGGAAAGCTTTATTCTTTGGTCAAATAATGGAGAGTTGCAAACTCGTACTCTAGAGCACATGCTCCCTCTGAAAGGCTGTTGGTGGAGCTGCTCTGTAGGGTTCTTGTCAGTGAGGAGAAGGCGGAGATCTGATGGGTCAGGTGCAGCTGTGCTCTCAGCTCCAGATCACAGTGCTGGGTGCAGCATCTCTGAGGTGTTGGGTGCAGCCGTTTCGCATGGGGAACTCTGGTCTGAAGGGCTGGGTGCAAGGCCTTTGCACTTGGCACCCTATGAGCAAGTGAAACTAGACTAAGCACAAAGGAAAAAAAAAAGTTGGACTTTATAACCTAGATTCTACTTTTATTTCCTGGGAATTGTTAATGGGCTTTGTGGGTGGTGAAGGCACTTTATCACAAGATCTCCTGAGACCTTCCTCTAACACGTTGAACAACATCTGGGCAAGAGAAGAACATCTGATACCCACAGTTCCCAAGTGGTTCAGATAATTTGAGTTCACAATTTGCAGTTTTTGAGCTATGTCAGTACACGCCTATGGAGTGGTGCAGTTGAGAAGCATCATAGTAGTGTGGGGAGACCTGATTTCTTGCTGTGGTCTCATTCCTGACCTGCTGTACACCATACATAGACCCCTTTTCTGGCCCCAACCTCTCTGCTATACAATGAGGGGCATGGAATGGATGCTGTCTGAGGATCCTTCTGCCTCTGACAGGCTGCAGTTCTTAATTTACTGAGACCCAGGCTCCTTGGTAAGGATTCTGGGAAGGATTTGGGCTGAGGCAACTGTTTTTTCTCATTTGTTTAAATTTCTATTTAAAAAATGAGAACAGCATCCCTGAGAACTTGCATCTCAAGTTTAAGAGCGAGTGATTGCACTCAAGCTGGTGTCACTTTGGAAGCTTTTATTCTGTATTCTTTATCAGAGAACAGTCAACCCAGTTCTACTTGGAACTTCATGGCAGTAAAGTCCTTGGGATGGAAAAAGCATTTTCCTTGCCTTTTTCATCTGGCTCAGGCCCTGGAGGACTCAGAGGCATCTGTGAGTCTGCCTTAGGACATGGCTATTTATACTGCTGGTTTATCCTTGGAAGTGATTGGAAATAATCTCTAAATGCCTTAGTGAGTATCCTCTGCAGTTTCTGCACAGCACAAATGAATGTCATACAGCTCTGAGGGATGCTAACTGCCACCTCCATGTTTGTGTGTGCCCAAGTCTGCCCAGAATAGGTGCATGTGGGTTGGTGTGCTGAGGTAGCCAGGGGTAAACATTAAGGGAGCCTTCCTTCTAGACATTTCTTGGGAGGGTTTCCTCCTGTCCATTCAAGAGAGGCAGCTGGTGGTGTGGCCTGCACCAGAAAACATCTTTGTAAATGCGTTCCACAAATTGTGGAGGCCAAGTGCTAATGAGGACTTTAGCTTGAACCAAGTCCCATGTCTCTTAAATACACCCAGGATGAGTTTGCAGTAGCAGTCTAGCCAATGCTGACTGAATAGTTAGAAGACCAGGAAAGTATGGTGATTCAGGCTTCTCAACACCTCACCTAGATGGTTCAGTGGTCAGACCTCCCCAGAATTCACAGGCTACCCTTGCCACCCAGACTCAGAACTCACCTGTAACTGAATACCAACTAAGATTTAGGCTTTCGTTTTTATTTTAATTTTTTTAATTAAAAATTTTTATTGAATAAGTTTGACATGTAACATTGTATAAGTTTAAGGTGTACAGTATGTTACTTTGATACATTTATATATTGTAATAGGATCGCTGATGTAGCTATATATATATATATATAATATTATTATACAATATTATTGTCTGTATTCATTATACTGTGTGTGAGCTCTCTGTGACTTATTTACTGCTGGTTACAAGTTTGTACCCTTAAACGTCATCACTTTTATCCACCGCCCTCCATCCCCGGTCCCTGGTAACTACCATTTTACTCTCTGATTTTATAGGTTTAATTTCTTTAGATTCCACATGTAAGCGATATCATACAGTACTTCTAACTAACATTTATTGAGCACTCTGTGCACAACACTTTACCTGATCACCTCACTTATCCACACTTGTGAGGTAGGCATTATTATTCCATTTATAGATAAGAACACTACGATTTGGAGATACAACTAAAATCACACAGTTAGTTATTGGCAGAGCATGGATGGTCTGACTCAAGAGACTACTTGAGATGCTTAGAACGTGTATCACCTAACCAGCTGATCTCCCTCAGGGGTCCACATAGCAGAGATGTGCTCAGAGACCACAGAGCAGAATGAAGCCACATGAGAGCCAGTGATTAGCAAGGGGCCCAAAGAAGGTCAAACAGAGTGAGGAGTTTGGGGGTCAAAGAAATTTTGTTTTCAAATACGTTTGTCTCATAGAGAGCAAATCTTTTTCTTATAATAAAAAAAAATTCCTTTCTATTCTAATTTCCCTGATTTTCATTTCTAATTTTATTCCTTTTTTTTTTTTTTTTAAATTTTATTTATTTATTTTTGGCTGTGTTGGGTCTTTGTTTCCGTGCGAGGGCTTTCTCTAGTTGTGGCAAGCGGGGGCCACTCTTCATCGCGGTGCGCGGGCCTCTCATTGTCGCGGCCTCTCTTGTTGTGGAGCACAGGCTCCAGATGCGCAGGCTCAGTAGTTGTGGCTCACGGGCCTAGTTGCCCCGCGGCATGTGGGATCTTCCCGGACCGGGGCACGAACCTGTGTCCCCTGCATTGGCAGGCAGGTTCTCAACCACTGCGCCACCAGGGAAGCCCTAATTTTATTCCTTTTATTCAGGAGTAAATAAGCTGGTGACTTACCTATTTCATTATTATTTCCCCCCAAAGAAATAGCTCTTGGATTTATTTCAATTCCTAGTGTATTTTCTAATTTATTGTTTTGTTTTTATTTTATTAGTTCCTTCTTTCTGTTTTCCTTAGGATTATTTCATTTTATTTTTAATTTCTTCAATTCAGTGTAATTCATTCAGCTTCATTCTTGTTTAATAATATAAGTTTTTATGACTATGTGTCTTTCTGTGTGCACTGTTTTGGCTGTATTACATAGATTACAATAAGTAGAGATTTTAGGATGCTTCATTCATTGAATAACCTGGATTCACTGAGATCCTACTTTGTGCCATATACTGTGCTACTGGCTAGGGATATGACCTTAGAAATCCCTGCCCTCAAGGAGTTAATTCAGATGAGGAAAATAAAATGAGTAAGTAAATAAAATAATGTCAGACAATGATAGGTGCTATGAATAAAATAAAGCAGAAGGAGAGTGATGGAGGAGGTGGGATAAGCTGAGAGTTAAACAGAGACCTGGAAAAGTGAGGAATCAATGAGAAGGGGAGGAATATCTCCAGCAGAGGGAATGGAACGTGCAAATGCTCCGACGCAGGACATGCTTGGTGTGTTTTAGGATCCCCAAGGAGGACAGTATGACAGAAAATGTTTAGGGAGAAGCGGATGGAGGGGACTGGAGAGGTGTGTAGGAGCCAGATCATGTGCATCAGTATAAGCCATGGCAGAGATTTTGGATATCATTATAGGCATGATAGGAAGCTATTAGAGGATTTTGAGTGTGGGAATGATGTGATCTAACTTATGGTTATTGATTGATTGGTTGACAGCTTTATTGAGGTATATAAAACTCACCAGTTTTAAATGAACAGTGTCATGAATTTTGTCAAATATATACAGTGGTGTAAACATAATCAATATATACAGAACATTTCCATACCTCAGAAAGTTTCCTTGTGCCCGTTGCAGTCAATCCCTGTTCCCACCCCCAGGCTCAGGCAACCACTGATCTGCTTTCAATGACTATAGTTTTACATTTTCTAAAATTTTAAAGGAACAGATCATATAGTGTTTTGCGTCTGACTACTTTCACTTAACAATACTTTTGAGATTCATCTATGTTATGTAATGTTATGTAGTTTGTTCTTTTTAGTGCTGAGAAACATTTCATTGTATGGATATACCACAATATATTTATTCACTTACCAGTTGATGGTGATTTCAGGTTTTTGGCTGTTATGAATAAAGCTTCTATGAACAGTAATGTACAAGTCTTTTTTTTTTTTTTTTGCGGTACGCGGGCCTCTCACTGTTGTGGCTTCTGCCGTTGCGGAGCACAGGCTCCGGACGCGCAGGCTCAGCGGCCATGGCTCACAGGCCTAGCCGCTCCCGGGCACGTGGGATCTTCCAGGACCGGGGCACGAACCCGTGTCCCCTGCATCGGCAGGCAGACTCCCAACCACTGCGCCACCAGAGAAGCCCTGTACAAGTCTTTGTGTGGACATATATTTTCATTTCTTATAGGAAAATTTGTACAAGGGGTAGTATTGCTGGGTCACGTAGTAAGTGTATACTTAAACTGCTGAACTGTTTTCCAAAGTGACTGCATCTTTTTGCTTTCCCACCAGCTATATGTGAGATTTCTAGTTGTTCTATATCCTAACACTTTGTATGTCTTTCTAATTCTAGTCATACTAGTGGGTGTTGGTATTTCATGCTTTTACTTTGCATTTCCCTAATGACTAATTATGTTGAGGATCTTTTTATGTGCTTATTTGCCATTCATATATCTTCTCTGGTAAAGTGTCTGTTCAAATATTTTGTCCATTATTTTACTGGTTGTTTCATTCTTATTAAAAGTTCTGAGAGTTCTTTGTATATTCTGATATAAGTCCTTTATCAGTCATGTGATTTGCAAATGTTTTCTCCAGTCTGTGAATTGCCTTTTTATTTTCTTTACAGTGCCTCTCAAACAACCAAAATTTTTAACTTTTAAATGTAGATGAAGTACAATTTATTATTTTTTTTATTTTATGTTTTGTGCTCTTTATGTTCTAAGAAATATTTGCCTACCCCAAGGTCACAGAGATTTTCTGCTATGTTTTCTTTTAGAAGTTTTATAGTTTTAGCTTTGATGTTTAGACCTGTGATCCAGTTTGTGTCAGTTTTTTGTGTGTATGACATGAGGTACGGGTTGAGGTTATTTTCCGCTTTTCCTTCCCTCACCTCCCCACCCTCCTCCCTCCCCCATCCCTCCCCACCGTCCTCCTTCACCTTCTTCTTCACATGGGGAAATCCAATTGTTCCACCAGTGAAAAAGAGTATTTTTCTCCATTGAAATACTTTCACATCTTTGTCAGAAATGAACTGAGGACATATGTGAGCTCTTTCTGGGCTCTCTATTCTATTCCACTGATTTATGTGCCTATTCTTACGCCATTGAAACAATGTCCTGATTACTATAATTTTATAATAAGTTTTGAAATCAGGGATTGGAGGTCCTACAATTTTTTTCTTGTTCAAAGTCGTTTTGGCTAATTTGGGTCCTTTGCATTTTCATATATAAAATCAAGCTGATTTTAGAATCAGCTTGCCTAGATTTGTGTTAAAAAAACCCATATTTTACTGGGACTGCTTTGAGTATATAGATAAATTTGGGGAGAATTTATATTTTAACACTATTGATTCTTCTGATCAATGAATATGACATAATTTGTCATCTAGTTTGGTCTTCTTTACTTTCTCTAATGTTTTACAGTTTTCTCTACATAGATATATTAAACATGTTTTGTTAAATTTACCTATAAGTTTTCATCTTTTTGTTGTTATTGTATTATATTGCTTTGCGTTTCAATTCCCAATTATTCATTTCTAGTGTATAGAAGAACAGTTGTTTTTTGTATATTGGCCCTGTATCCTGCAACTTTGATAAGCTCACTTATTATTTTTAGTGACAGTTTGGGGTAGATTCCTTGGGATTATCTACATAGGTAATCATGTCATCTTACAAAGACAGTTTTACTTCTTTCTTTTAAATATGTATGAATTTTATTTGTTTTCCTTTGTACTGGCTAGGAACTCCAGGAAAATTTAGAACAGAAATATACAAACAGATGTCATTGCCTTATTCCTGATATGTGGGGAATGTGTTTAGTTTTTTCCATTGAATCCTATGCTAGCTCTGGGTATTTCCACTGAGCCTCCCTTTTGTCTAGTTTGCTGAGTATAATGGATCAAATGTTTACATCCTCCCCCCACCCATTCATATGTTGAAATCCTAACTCGGAATGAAATGATGTTAGGAGATGGGGCCTTTGAGAAGTGATTAAATCATGAGGGCAGATCCCTCATAGATGGGATTAGTGCCCTTATAAATGAGACCCTAGAGAGCTGCCTTTCCCCTTTCACCATATTAAAACACAGGGAGAAGAAGGTCACCTATGAACCAGGAAACCCTCAGCAGATGCTAAATCTACTCGTGCCTTGATCTTGGACTTCCCACCCTCCAGAACTATGAGAAATAAATGTTTGTTGTTTAAGCCACCTAGTCAATGGTATTCTGTTATAGCAGTTCAAATGGTCTAAGACACTGAGGGTATTTAAAAAAAAAATCATAAATGGGTATTGAATTTGGTCAAATCTTTCTAGGCACCTATTGAATTTATAATATGGTTCTATTTTTGTGTGTTAATATGGATTATATTGATTAATTTTCAGACGTTAAACCAACATTACAGTTTTGGAAATATCCCACTTGAACATGATGGATTATTCTTTTTAAATATTGCTGTATCTGATTTGCTAACTTTTTAAAATTAAGATTTTATTTTTTTAAGCAATTTAAGGTTCATACCAAAGTTGAGGGGAAGATACAGAGATTTCCCATATACCCCTTACCCTAAACATGCACAGCCTTCCCCATTATCAACATCCCTCATCAGAGTGGTACATTTGTTACAGTTGATGAATCCAGATTGACACGTGGTAATCACCTAAAGTCCCTAGTTTACCTTAGGTTTCATTCTTGGTATTGTACATATTATGGGTTTGGACAAATGTGTACTGATATATATCCATCATTATGCTATTATACAGAGTATTTTCAGTGCCCTATAAACCCTCTGTGTGTTACCTATTCATCCCCCCCTCCAACCCCCTGCCCTTGGCTCCAGCTCATGACAACCACTGATCTCTTTACTGTCTCCATAGTTTTGCCTTTTTCGGAATGTCATATACTTGGAATTATACAGTGTATAACATTTTGAGTTTGGCTCCTTTCATTTAGTAATAAGCATTTAAGGTTCCGCCATGTATTTTCATGACTTGATAACTCATTTCTTTTTAGTGCTGAATAATATTCTATTGTCTGGATGTACCACAGTTTATTTATTCATTTACCTAATGAAGAACATCTTGGTTGCTTCCAACTTTTGGCAATTATGAAAAAAACTTGTATAAACATCGAACTCCAGTGTTTTGTGTGGACATAAGTTTTCAACTCCCTTGGGTAAATATCAAGTTTGATTGCTAGATCATATGATAAGAGTATATTTAGTTTTGTAAGAAACCATCAAAGTGGCAGTACCATTTTGCATTCCCACCAGGAGTGTATGAGAGTTCCTGTTGCTCCACATTCTAGCCAGCATTTGATGTTGTCAGTGTTTCAAGATATTGGCCATTCTAATAGGTGTGTAGTAGTATATTATTATTGTTTTTAATTTGCATTTCCTTGATGATATATGATGCAGAGCATCTGTTCATATGCTTATTTTCCATCTGTTAATCTTATTTGGTAGGTGTCTGTTAAGGTCTTTGGGCCATTTTAAAAATCAGGTTGTTTGTTTTCTTATTGTTGAGTTTTAAGAGTTCTTTGCATATTTGGGATAACAGTTCTTTACCAACTGTCTTTTGCAAATATTTTCTCCCAGTCTGTGGCTTGTCTTCTCATTTTCTTGGCCTTGTCTTTTACAGAGCAGAAGTTTATAATTTTTAATGAAGAGCCCAGTTTATCAATTATTTCTTTCATGAATCATGGCTTTTGTGTTGTATTTAAAAAGTCGTCGCCATACCCAAGGTCATCTAGGATTTCCTCCAATGTTATATTCTAAGAGTTTTATAGTTTTGTGTTTTCCATTTAGGTTTGTGATTCATTTTCAGTGAATTTTTGTGACGGGTGCAAGGTCTATGTCTAAATTCATTTTTTTTTTTTTTTTGCATGTGGATGTCCAGTTGTTCTAGCACCATTTGTTGAAAAGACTATTGTTCCTCCATTGCATTGCTTTTGCTTCTTTGTCAAAGATCACTTAATTATATTTATGTGGGTCTATTTTTGGGATCCCTATTATATTCCATTGAGCTATTTGTCTGTTCTTTCACCAGTACCACACTGTCTTGATTACTATAGTTGTAGGTAGTGTCAGTCTTCTAACATTATTCTTCTCCTTCAATATTTTGTTGGCTATTCTGGATATTTTGACTCTCCATAGGAACTTTAGAATCATTTTGCTTATATCCATAAAATAACTTGCTGGGATTTGCCTGGGATTGCATTGAATCTATAGATCAAGTTTCGAAGAACTAACATCTTGACAATATTGAGGCTTCTTATCCATAAACATGAAATAACTCTTTATTTATTTAGTTCTTCGATTTTATTCATCAGAGTTTTGTAGTTTCTCTCATATAGATCTTATACATGTTTTGTTAGATTATACCTAAGTTTTCATTTTGGGGTTGCTAATGTGTAATTCTTTTTTATAATTTCAAATTCCACTTGCTTGTTGCTGGTATATAGGAAAATGATTTACTTTTGTATATTAACTTTGTATCCTGCACCCTTGCTTTAATCACTTATTAGTTCCAGGAGCTTCTGTTTTTTTGTTTTGTTTTGTTTTGTCAGTTCTTTCAGGTTTTCTACATAGATGATCATGTCATCTGTGAACACAGTTTTCTGTTTTCCTTCCCAGTCTGTATACCTTTTATTTCCTTTTCTTGTCTTATTGGATTAGCTAGAACCTCCAGTACAATGTTGAAATAGAGTGGTTGCTAACATTTTTTAAAGGATTTTTGTGTCAATGTTTATGAAGAATATGAATCTGTGGTATTTTTTCTTGTAATTTCTTTGGTAGGTTTTGTTTTCGGGTAACATTGGCCTCCTAAAATAAGCCTGGATGTGTTTGCCGTTCTATTTTCTGAAAGAGTTTGTGTAGACTTAGCATTATTTCTTCCTTACATATTTGACAGAACCCTCAGTAAGTTTAATAGGTATAGAGCTATTCAGATTATCTATTTCTTCTTGAATGAGCTTTTAAAAAATATCTTTCATGGAATTTTTCCTTTCATCTAAGATATATAGAATTTGTTCATAATACTTTCTTATATTCATTATGTTTGAAGAGTGTGTAGATATATTCTGTCTTTCATTTCTGTTGTAGGCCTATTTGTCTTTTCTCTTTATTTCTGGATTGTCTGGCTAGGGATTTATCAGTTTAATTGATCTTTTCAAAAAGCCAGCCCTTGATTTTATTTTCTCAATTTTCCCCCTTGTTTTTTTTTGTTTTTGTTTTTTTTTTGGCTGTGCCACGTGGCATGTGGTATCTTAGTTCCCTGACCAGGGATTGAACCCCCGCCCACTGCAGTGGGATGGCAGAGTCTTAACCACTGGACCACAGGGGAAGTCCCCATCCCCCTTGTTTTAGTTTATGATTTCTACTGTTATATTTATTATTTTCTTCCTCTGCTTACTTTGAGTTTGACTTTCTCTTCTTTTTCTAGTTTATTAAGGTAGAATCTTAGATTATTAATTTGATACTCTTATTTTCTAATTTAAGCATTTAATATTATACATTTTCCTCTGACTCTTGTTTTAGCAGCATCTCACAGATTTTTGATATGTTGTGTTTTAACATTTGTTTCTTTCAGAATATTCTGTATTGACTGAAAAGCAAGATTGATCTTGACCAATTTGCTCAACTTAAAAAAAAACAGGGGTCCTTGAAAACTTCTCACATTTACCATCTAGGAACAAAATAATCAATGATCAACAACAAGGTCCTACTGTATTGCACAGGGTACTATGTTCAATATCCTGTGAGAAACCATAATGGAAAAGAGTATAAAAAAAGAAGCTATATGTATGTGTAACTGAATCACTTTGCTGTACAGCAGAAATAAATACAACATTGTGAATCAACTATACTTCAATAAAAAATCAATGATCAATACAAATCAACCATTTCTTTTGTAAGCCCAAAATTTACAGCCAGAATTTTTGGTAAATGCTATGTTTTGTACTCCATGGCTGAAACTGATATCTAGTACTTTGAACTAGAATAATCTTTCAGCTTTTGAACGTAATGATGACAATAATAAAGAGGATATTTCTGAAATACGGACATATGTTACCCCTAATTATGGTAAAAGTGATGGTGGTAGAAGGGAGAAAGGCATTAACATTTAGCAAGCATCTGTTATATGTCCAGATCTGGGCTAGGACACATTATCTCGTTTAGTCATTTCAATAATTCTGTGAGGTAGGTATTTAGAGATAAGGAAACTGAGGCTCAGAGGGTTGAAATTACGTTTCTAAGATTATATGTAATTCATTCTCAGGGTGGTGTGATTTCAGAGAGTAGCTTTTTTTTTTTTTTTTTTTTGCCACACCACGTGGCATGTGGGATCTTAGTTGCCCAACCAGGATTCGAACCTGAGTCCCCTGCATTGGAAGCACAGATTCTTAACCACTGGACTGCCAGGGAAGTCCCGAGACTAGTCTTTTTAATACTAAAGTGGAATATAGAAACAGTAAAAGAAAACAGAACAAAGTTAAGCATTTTTGTAGCAATTTTATGTGATAACCTCCTGAAGTAGCTCATGGTATAGCTATTCACAGGTTAGTAAAGAGGTCTTTGTTCAAAGTCTTCTTGTCTTAACCACTGCCTTGCTACTAATGGATTATGTTCTGTTCTCGCACTTGGCTTCTCCCTCCCTTCTTTGCCACATAAGTTTTATCCTTCATGCATTTAGAGAAAGCAGAAAAATAACCTGAACTATCTAACACTTCAAAAATAAAGAGCTTTATTCATTGTAACCACAAAGATATTGATTGGCACAGAATACTGTATTTGTCTGCTGGAAGTCAGATCCCAGTTTTGCTCAGTAGGCTATCAGAGGTTCCCGAACTCCTTTTCTTCTGTCTCAGCTGCATGTTTATCTTAGGGCTAGTATATAACTTCCAGGGAAAGAGAAATTACCGGGTGGAACTTTGTGGTTTCTGTGACATGGCATCTACTTTCTCTGGGTAAAATAACAGGGAAGTGAAACCAGTATGAGAATTCAAACTTGCAGAGGACAGTTTTATCATCCATACATCTATTTACTCATTTAACCTTTACTAAATAAAAATTAATTGAATGCCTGCTATGTACTAAGAACTGTACTAGGTGTTAAAAATCAGCAAATGACAAAACAGGAAACACCTGGCTTCCTTAAGTTTCTTTCTTTTTTTTTTTTTGCGGTACGCGGGCCTCTCACTGTTGTGGCCTCTCCCGTTGAGGAGCACAGGCTCCAGACGCACAGGCTCAGCGGCCATGGCTCACGGGCCCAGCCGCTCCGCAGCATGTGGGATCTTCCCGGACCGGGGCATGAACCTGTGTCCCCTGCATTGGCAGGCGGACTCTCAACCACTGCGCCACCAGGGAAGCCCCCTTAAGCTTATTTCTAATAGGTTATAATAAATAGAGGATATTGAGGACTAAAGTTATGCTAGTAATTATTCCAAGTGCTTTACATACATTACCTCACTATTGATATTCCACATTGGAGAAGAAATTGAGGGTGAGAAAAGTTAAGTAACTTACCCAAGGTCACGTAGCTGGAAAGAGCAGAGCTGGGATGTTCTCACATTGTATATACTCAGCGCCATCATTAACATTGATAAAATAAAGGGAAATAAAGGTGAGTCAGACATAGATCCTTCAAGAAGTTCACCAACTAGGAGAAGGGATAAGCTAAATCAACAACTATGACACATAGAAATAAGTGTCATTAGAAAGGTGCAGAAACAAGTAAAATTTAAGTGTAGAAGTGGAAAGAAGCATGTAATGTGAAGTTTTCAGGGAGACTGTCATGGAGGATGCTGTGTTTTTTTTTTTTTTTTTTTTTTTGCGTTACGCGGGCCTCTCACTGTTGTGGCCTCTCCCGTTGCGGAGCACAGGCTCCGGACGCGCAGGCTCAGTGGCCATGGCTCACGGGCCCAGCCGCTCCGCGGCATGCGGGATCCTCCCGGACCGGGGCACAAACCCGTGTCCCCTGCATCGGCAGGCGGACCCCCAACCACTGCGCCACCAGGGAAGCCCAAGATGCTGTGTTTGATTTGGGTTTGAGCACACAGAAATGAAGAATGAAGTAAATAAAGGAAAGTAAAGTCAAGGCACAGAAATCGGAAAGCACATTGAGAGCATATACATCAGTTTGACTAAAGCATAGGATACATGAAATACTAAGGGTATAAAGATGAATAGAGCTGAAAAAGTCCTAGACAAAATGTTGGCAAATTGTGAGCAACAGTGTAGTGAAGATATTACCACTACCTCACTGTAAGAACCTGTTCTTTAAGCATTTGAAAATGCATCATGTAACCATATCAGATTTCCAAAACACAGTTCAAGAAAGTCCATATCTATTTCAGATGGAAAAAACAAACAAAAACTCCTGTAAGTAATGTAGGTATATGATACAGTCCTATAGAATATTTACCCTAAATGAATAGCAAACATGAAACAGGTAGTGAAGTACTAAAACACAGGTTTCTCATTTTTTAAACATTTTTTTACACTCAGATGTACTTGAATGATACAACAAATTTTGCTGATGTTACATCACTCTGCAGTGATTCTAAATTGCAACTGACAGCACTTCAAGAATAGCTTATCAAAATCTCACAGGGGGAGGAGTATGATAGCTCTACTTCCATGTCCCGTGTACTGAGAGTGTATTACGCAGCCCCCTAATGGCTAGGTCCTTTTGGTTGAGAAACATTGCAGTTATCCCGATAAATAAGGGGTACTAAAAAAATGCCCACTGTCATCACTCTTATTTCACATTGTTTGAGAAGTTCTAGCTGATGCAATAAGAAAAGAAAAAAGGTATATATATTAGCAAAGAATAGACATAAAGATTTTTGGAAAAATCCAAGTGAACCAACTAAAAACACCACTCAATACAAAGATTCAATAAAAGTTCATTTATAAAATAATATTTAAAAGTAGATTTCATATGTACCAGAAAAAAAATGTAGTGAGACAGATACCATTTGTAAGAGCAAGAAAAACTTTAAAGGACTAGAAATAATACTAACAAGAGTAATTTTGCACGCCTTGTATTTGAACAAATCTATAAAACTTTACTGAGGAACATAAAAGAAGTCTCAAATAAATGGAAATGGAACAGTAGTCATGTTCCTGGATGAGAAGATTTAATAGGAAATGATGTCAATTCTTTCCAGTTTAATCTGCAAATTTAAACAGTTCAAATAAAAAAAACACTAAAGAGAGTTTTCTTTCTGAAACTTAGACTAAGTTATTTTACAATTCACATGGAAGATTATATGTAGGAAGATACTAGGAAAATTTTGAAAAATATGAACAGGAATGATGAAATTTCCCTTTTAGGCTGCTATAGGCTGAATATTTGTATCTTCTCAAAATTCATACACTGAAATCCTAACCCCCATTTTGATGGTGTTAGGAGGTGGGACATGTGGGAGGTAATCAGGCCTTGGGGACAGAGCCCTTATAAATGGGATTAACACCCTTATAAAAGAGACCCCAGAGAGCTCCCTTGCCCCTTCTGCCCTGTGAAGATATAGCAAAATTGTGACCATCTGTGAACCAGGAAGCAGCAGTTAAAACCACACTTATCCTTTCTGGATGACCTGACATTTTTATCCTAGCTCCATGACTGACACTGCCAAATGGCCTTAGTACCCTGACTAATGTTGCCTGTCTCAGTGGTTTTCAAATGCTGGTGTTGGCTTTGAAGGAATTTTTACTCATTTGTGGAAAAATGAGAGAAGTAGGGAAAATAGAGTGGTCTTCATGATCCAAAGCAAAAAAAATTAACCTTTTACTGAGATTTTGTTCATCTTAGATTTTAGTGTTTAAAATGATTTTCTGTGAAATGATGGATATGGTATTTGGATGTTTATTTTTATTATTAAATATTAATATACTAAGTTGAAAAAATAGAAAGTTGATAGCTTGGTGTTAGTGCCTCTAAGTTAATTTTTTGTTTATTTTAATGGCACACATAAACACACAACTTCCAAGTCTATGTGCCACTGGTCTATGCTTTGATCCATCTTGAAGTGGGTCAGAGAATCAAGGAATCTCAGAATTTTATGAATCTTAGCAACCAAGTATAACCTCTCTGCTAGGTTATCTTCTTAACGGCTCTGACAAAGGACATTGGGCTCCCTCCAAGGAAGGGATCATTGATTTTCACAAAGGATTCTATTCCATTTCTAGGCAGTTCCAATTGGAACATTTTCCTGTGGGACAGCAAAAAACATGATTTTTTTTTCTTTTCCAAAATACAGCCTTTCAGATATTTAAAGACAGCAGCCATATCCTGCCAAAAGCTTGTCTTCCCCCTGCTATATCACATCCCCTTCCTGTTTGCTCAGCCAACGGCCACCTGTCAGTGGTAGTTTCTATTGATACAAATACCAACAACCTTGGTTTACTTGATGATCACATTATATACTTTTTGCATATCAAACTTGTAACATTTAAACAGCTTAAGCTTATGTTTTTATCCGCAGTGACTGCTGCTGTTTAGCTAGGTATTCTCCATGTCTGTTTATGAGAAGCTGACTTTTTGAACCTATTGAAAACATTATATTTATCCTTGTCAGGTTGATAGTTGCCTATATTTTATTCAGTTATCTGACTACTCTCCCAACTTTTTGTCATTTACAAATTTTGATTGGCATGTTAGATACATCTATATAAGATTATGAGAAAAAGATTAAATAGGTTAGGGCTGAGGACAGAGCCCTATTACTAAATATGACCATAAACTCCAGAATTTCTTATCATGGTCCCAATTACAAATATTGTCTTCTATTATCTTCAGTTATTGGTACAACAAATAGTCAATGGACCTATAGGATTCCACTAGAGATTTTTTTTTGTCTATTAGTCATTATCACTTTTAATACAGATGTTCAGCAAATTCCCACATTTTCCTGATTGCAGACATATCACAATATAGTTTGTCAAACACCTGACTGAAAATAAGATATAGCTGTCTACTGACAACTCAGTGAAAAAAATGGCCGTTAGATTTGTTTGGCAAGATATGTCCTAATGGGACCTGGCCGTTATTGCTTATTTTCTAAGCTTTCAAAACCACTGATTTAATAGTTATTGTTTTGTTAGTGGTTGAAGAAACTAGCCTCAGAGTCTAGATCTACCTCTGCCTTTTTTGGAAAACCAACACATCATTCATTCATTCATTTATTAATATTTAACAAATATTTATTGAGTGTCGGTTATATGTCAGACACAGTTCTTGGTGCTAGCAATACAAGAGTTATCTTTACATGCATTCGTCTTCTCTTTAAGCACCTTTCCTTTAATTAATTTTTTTCATGATTTCTCAAAAAATCACTGTCATAAAGTAGTCCTATCCACATATTCTCTCAGGCCTGGAAACTTTTTTTTTTTTTTTTTTGTGGTACGTGGGCTTCTCACTGTTGTGGCCTCTCCCGTTGCGGAGCACAGGCTCCGGATGCACAGGCTCAGTGGCCATGGCTCACGGGCCCAGCCGCTCCGCGGCATGTGGGATCTTCCCGGACCGGGGCACGAACCCACGTCCCCTGCATCGACAGGCGGACTCTCAACTACTGCGCCACCAGGGAAGCCCTGGAAACTTTTAATATCTTACTCTGCTTAGCAGCTTTGATACCTCTGGTATCTTAGATTCATATTTTTTCTTCCACCTTCTTCCTTCTCTTTTCATCCTTTCTCCTTTATCTTCCCTTAATTCCTTCAGGCTTGTAGACTCCCTTCTCAAAGAAAAAATAGCCCGGTGAACAGGGCTATTTCAGTTGATTTTGCTGGAGCTGACAAATGCTCTCTAGGGATTGTACACTTGTTGGCAGTTGCGGGGCTGGGGCTGGGATTAAATATTGGAAGTCCCAGACACTACTTATTATTTATTTATTCTTTATTTGGTCTGTATAGAAGAAAAAAGGTAGAAAGGGAATGGAGATAGTCTTGTGAATGGATAGGGCCAAAGCTGATGAAGCCAGAATAATCTCTCCCCATTAATTCTTAGCATAGTCAACCATCTCCCCTGGTTCTCTACAATGCAAGCTCTTTAACTATCACTTAACGGGATAAACATTTTCCTCCCTGCAGTAGTGTGTGGCAAGGAATAATAGTGATATACAATACTTGAATCCAAGCAATTAACTCCACAGCATTTTATAAAAATGCAATTATTCTCTAAGTAGGAACTCTAGGGCCACTGGTGGAAGAGGTGGGCTTTGCATACTTGTACATGCGTCTGTCTTAAATGGGATGAAGGACTTTTTCTGTTTGTTCCATAACCTTGGCACATTGAACAAGTAAGGTTAGGGTTGATTTTCGCTTTGGGTGCTTGTGATGAGAGCCACACATTTACAGTGAAGATTTTGGAATGAATAGCTCATCATGGTGAATTTCAGTAACATTTGCAACTTTCTGAAAAAGGAAAAACATGCTGCTTTTCTAGAAGCTTTTTTTTCCAGTTTTACTCCCAGGTCCTCAACCTTCTCACTGGAATAAAATCCACATCTGTGTGTGTGCATATGCGCGCGTGTGCGCGCGCGCACACACACACACACACACACACACACACACACACACCACCACCCCCCCCCCCCCCCCCCCCCAGAGCTGTTGGGCTTGGAGAACATCATTAATAATGTAACCAAGTCTGGGTGCTTTTTAAAAGTCTGTTTCTTGCTTATAAATAAATGGTAATTTGTTTAAAAGCATCATTACACACAGTGTTCAGCCAGATCCCATGCATTCGATTATTTTAAATAAATGGACCATAAATGGAACAAGTTCTTTCTAATTTACAAATGATAGGAAACATTTTTCAAGAAAAAAAAAGGAAAAAGTGTAAAATTTGTTCTTAACTACATCTCATTAATGTGGAACTGTTCAATGACCTGTAAAGATTAAAGAATTAGTGAATTGGTAGAATTATCAGAATGAAAAATCTGTATAATTTTGGTTTCAATTTAAAAATCTACTAAACAGTCTAGCGACTTTAGTCTCAGATATTACTTTTTAATATCAGTTCCTACAAATGCAGTGGCATTGGGATTACAAATGAACTCAGTGGAAAGCAACAAATAGTATGTTTAAATTCACAGCACAACAGAGGAGCTAAGTGGGAAGGACGAATGCCTTGGGGGGGGGGATGGGTTATGTTTTTTCCAATAAAACAACTGAAGACATTTAATTAAGTGACCACTCTGCTAAGTGGAGCAAAAATTAATAGACATAAATGCATTTATGTCCAGGCAGTGGTGCCTTAATTAAGAAGGCTTCAAATGGAGAACCAGAGACAGAGCTATTGATATTTAACCAGCATCTTTAGAGCATCTTCTTTTTCTTAAAATTTTTCCAGCAATCACAAGTAGGAGAAGGGGCAGCAGGCAGGGAGTGGGGAAGGTCTGACACATTGGTTATAACTTAAAAGATGTAGCCATCCCAGGTGATGAGAGTCTGCTCATAGGTAAGGTGTGGCTTAAGTACCCCCTTCTCCATCCCTTTCTCACCTGCCCACATCAACCTCCTTACCTCATTATGACTCATCCCTATCAGCAAGGGATGGCTCTCTTCTGAGGTATGCCCAGGAGTCCTTTTCTGCTGGGAATCCACTTAAACTTTTTTTTTTTTTAACCTTTCCTGCTGGACTATAATCCTTTTGAGGTAATACATTATTTTTAAGATCCCTTCGTGACCCTCATCATACTAAGCTCAGGGTAGAAGTACAACGAATGTTTTTAATCTGAGATTCCAGACGCACTGCAGAACTTCGCAGAGGCAATCTGTGCTTGGGCCCTAGCCTCCTGCTCAGGAAAAGAAGGACTGGGAGGGGATTCCTTAGGGAGACGATTGGAACATACCATAGGAGGCTGGTGTAGACTGCCTGGCTTTTTGCAGGAGTCAGGACCAAGGGAAGCTTGTCACTCTCAGGAAGTCCAGTGACCTGGTGCCATAAAACTGGATATGTGTCTGAAGAACTAGGTGCTGTAACTATGGAGAGTTACATCTTTGCCCACCCTCCTGCCAGCTGGAGTCAGCAAGCTTGTAGTGCTTGCTGCTGGAAGGATGTCCAGTGGCTTTCCCTAAGGGCTCAGGTGACTGTGCAGTTCGGGAGACAAGAAACATTGCACCCCAAGCTCTTACTCCTTGACCCCCCCCCCCCACCAGGTGCCCTGAGAAATAGATGAGAGGTGGACAGGTTGCTAGGGCTCTGCTTGAACTGTGCGTACTTTGTGGGAAGGATTCTTCCGTCTGCTGAAGGGAAAGAAAGAATGTAGACCCTTTGCTTTGACAGTGACTCTTGGGAACTCTTTTTTTCCCCATCTTTGTTGAGGTATGGTTGACAAAAATTATATAGATTTAAGGTGTACAGCTCGATGTTTTGACCTCTTCCTACACACGATGGCTCATAGGACCATATAGGGCAGATAAGGGAATCCCAGAGCTTGGATCTTCACATTCACACTCACAAGTTGAACAAACAATTGCTGTCTGCCAGGTACCATGGCAGGCACTGGGGAGTACACACAGACAAGTCAGACAAGGTTTCTGCCCTCAGGGAGGTCAAAATCAAAAGAAAGTTCAGACAATTATAAAATCTAATCATGAAAGTCTTAGTCAGCGGCCCAGGAGTTTGGGTTGGTTGGGACTTCCTTCCTTCTAGCCTCCTTGAAACAAACCTAACCCCTTTGGATGTGAGATTTGCAGCCAGCACAAAGCCACCACTGCCATTACCAGGCATTCAGGATTCGGCTGGCTCACTCTTCACCACTCACTTTTGGCTGGTGCTTTAGCCTTGCCACTAATTATTCTCCTAATTTCCTTGACTATACCTTTTGCCAGGGCAGCAGCCCAGAAACTATCTCTTGGACACCTTTCACCTGTGCTGGATATTTTCCACTGCCCCTCAGTCTACTCACTCTCCTTCCACTCTGCAGGTAGACCTCAGAGATACTGTGGGTTTGGTTCCAGACCACTGTAATAAAGCAAATACTGCAATAAAGTGAGTCACACAAATTTTTTGGTTTCCCAGTGCATATAAAAGTTATGTTTAGGGCTTCCCTGGTGGCGCAGTGGTTGGGAGTCCGCCTGCCGATGCAGGGGACACGGGTTTGTGCCCCGGTCCGGGAAGATCCCACATGCCGCGGAGCGGCTGGGCCCGTGGGCCATGGCCGCTGAGCCTGCGTGTCCGGAGCCTGTGCTCCGCAACGGGAGAGGCCGCAACAGTGAGAGGCCCGCGTACTGCCAAAAAAAAAAAAAAAAAAAGTTATGTTTACACTATACTGTAGTGAATAGTAAGAGTGCAATAGTATTATGTCGAAAAAAAATGTACATCCCTTAATTAAAAAAATACTTGATTGCTAAAAAATGATAACCATCATCTAATAATGCAGGATTGCCACAAACCTTTAATTTGTAAAAAATGCAAATATCTTCAAAGCACAATTAAAGCGAAGCACAATAAAAGGAGGTATGCCGGTACTCTTTTCTCTGGGAATCTGACCCATCAGAGATGCCTCAGTGGACCCTTCGCTCCTTGAGGAAAGAATGAATTTGGGAGGAAAATGGGTCGGTGCGGGGCATTGTTCTCTGCTCCTTTCCTTCTGGATTACTGTGAGTGGGCTGTTTACCACAGCTCTTCTCAGAAGTCCCTCTCTACACAGCTTTTTGGTTAATCATTCCCTTCCCTTCCCCTTCTAGCCCAGAGGTGATAGCGGCTCCCAACTGCAGTAGTTCTAGAGTATTGCAGTCTCCTTTCCTTAAACCTTGCACACACCCTTACAAATAGTTCTTTTGTTAAACTCTCTAAATTACCAGGTCAAATGTGCTATCTCTTTGTCAGGTCCCTCACTGAGGCCACTCTTCCCACTTCATGTCCTTTGGTAATTTTTCTCCAGCCTTACAAACCATGACTATGATTAAGAGGGTCACTGCTTGGACCCTGGATCCCCACATTGTATCTCATGAGAATAGCCAGTGGCCTGCAGTTCACTTGGCGTTGTCCATTTTAACAAGATGAATAGGCCAGGAATGCTGCTAATATCCCACAATGCACAGGATAACCCCTCCAATAAAGAATTATCTGACCCAAAATGTCAATAGAGCAGAGGTTGAAAACCCCTGATCTATTGCACCGTTTCTGCTTGAGGAATTGGAAGAACTTATAGGGGTGTTTTGAGGGATTGATGTGTAAGGTTCCAGGACTCAGAGTATTCTGGATGAACACTTTTCTAAGAGAGACAGAGCAGGAGTCTGAGGAAGTGGCATTGAGTGTTCGACCTGAGAGATGAAGGCCCTGGGCACTGAATGTTGGTGCCACCCAGAGCTGCTTTGGTTGGGGGGCCAAAGCCCGGAGCCCAGGCTGAAACATGCTAGCCTGCTCCCTGCACACTCCTTGGCCTCTGTGTACCACTTCCTTCTCATGTTCATTCGAGGTTGGAACTTGAGTCCATCTGACTGCCAAGCCCACATTCCTCCTAACCTAGCCTGCCCACTCATGAGGCAAAGAGAAAAGAATTTTGAAGAGTGTGTAAAGATGTTGAGTTTTTGTTAATCAGAGAATAGAAATTCCAGACAAAAGAAAAAAGATCTGGGGAGAAGAAGATCATTGGAAGATCTAGAAAGAAGAGAGGAAACAAAGATGTCTTGGGCTGTAATCAAACAGGCTGAGCAAAATGAGCACGATCAAGGCCTGTGGGGATGTAATACGTGGATGGAACTGATTTGCCTTGGTAACCCAAATTTGTAAAAGTTGATTTGACGTCACAGAAACTCTGCCCTTTCAGTAATGAAGATGTTGCTTTTTGAGGACTTCCTCCGTGGATCCCTAGCATCTGCCTGTCCCTGGAGAAAGAATCTTTATTAATCATGCCCAGGTGGTTTTTAAGGAGAGAGGATCGGGGGCTCAGGAAGAGTTGACCTAGAGGTCGACACAGAAGATGGTTGCACTGGAGGATATATCCACAGACGCATGGCTTCCTCCGAGTGTGCAAGGGCTTCCAACATCCTTTGAAATATGTCAGTGGTCTGTCTGTAATAATTGATGTGCACGGTCCCCCAATCAGGGACCAAAGTCCAATGCCAATTGTTTCTTTTACTTTTTAATGGATTCGAACTCCATACCCGAACTTAGAAAATCAAAGCACTTCTGGAAGATATTTATTAGCGGCCAAATTATAAAAACACATAGCAAACCTTTAGTTTGCATTACAAGTGTTAATATATGCAGAGCCCCGTGAATAGCTCATCTTTCTGCCTCTCTTGTATCTTAAATTTTTCATTACAAATTTCCAGGGCTTCAAAGTAGACTCTCACAGCCAGCGCCTTTTTTCTCCCTTGCATGACAAAGAGCTGTCAAAAACGGTTCCTGGGCTGGCTAGTTTCTTCCCCTTTTTTCTCTCTTCTAAATGTCAAACAACTTAGCTTAAATAAAGCCCAGCATTCTTCGTCTGGTGCTTCTCAAAAGAAAAACACCACCACAGAAGGCATCTACAAAGCCCCTAATTAATGTTTCTCATTGATTTGGTTTTAGTGTGATGTATTTTATGAAAAAAATATGAATCCAGAAGGCACTCTCATTAAAATCATTAGCGGCTCAACATCGGCTGCAAACAGCCTGGTGCATGGTAGGGCTTAACAACCCAGACTCACAAAAACACACAGATACAGAAGCTACAACGTGCACCTGTGCATGCACATGACATACTTTCCAGGTCACGCAGGACACTCCTGGGTGTGTACACATGCAAAATAGTGTGCAAGATACGCATAAGATACCTGCACACAATGCATTCATTGATCACTGATGCCCAAGTGTACATACAGGTGCCTGACTGTTCATGGGGTGTACACGCAAGCACACCAATGGGCATGCATCTGATTACCCATGCACACCCAGAGTGCAGAATGCTGTATATACTCACACACAGAACGTGCACATACATGTGCACACTGATTATATGCCCATGAATATTTGTGTTTTGGAAGGAGAAGGAAAGAGTTACGTTTCTTGGGAAACGTAAGTTTTCCCAAACGTATGTTTGGGAAACGTATGTTTTTCCAAACGTATGTTTGGAAACATATGTTCCTGGGAGATATCAAGAAACACTAGCCGGTGGTTTCCACATTGCTCTATTGTCTCTTATTAAGACTTTTTTTTGTCCTTTCTTTTTCAGTTGGCTTCCTAATACTGTGGGCCAAAGATATTAGGACATGCACCTGTCCACCTCTTCTGCTGAGACTTGCGTTTTCTTGGGATGGGCTTGTACGTTTCTGGAGCTCTCTCTTCTGACTGGTTTCGAGACTCATGATGGGGGTGGAAAAGAGGAGAGAGGTTCTTGATCTTGATAGGGCAAGAAGGAGAACTCCATGCTTGGGAACTCCACGCCCAAAGATGTAGACTTCTTAGATGGCAGCTATTACCAGCGCCGGTTTTGGGGTTGGCAAAACCTCACATTTCGTTTCCTTTCTAGAAGTCAGTTCTCGGCTATACAAACCCTGTCTCCATCTCTCATCCTGTTTTTAAGGTGACCTTTGTTGTCTTCCAGGAGTGGACATTTTGAAGGGGCTTCCATGATTTATAGAGGGACCTGGAGGACCTTCTCAACCTCACCTCTAGGACATGTGCGCTCTCTGCTCTCATTGTGGTTTGCATGGATCTACCCTTTTTGTCTTAACAGCCAGCAAGGGGTGGGGCTAGGGAGGAGGGGGCTGAGATTATCCCAAGCATTCCTCCTCCCAGGCTGGCCTAGCTGGCTAGAGTTCAGCCTTAGAATTTGGGGCCATAGCTATTACTGTTATCAAAGAGCATTTTTAGGAACTTCCCTGGTGGTCCAGTGGTTAAGATTCTGCCCTTCCAATGCAGGGGGCATGAGTTCAATCCCTGGTTGGGGAACTAAGATTCTGCATGACAAAAAAAAAAATTTTTTTTTTTTACTCTCAAGTTAAGATGCTTTGTTGTTGTTTTTTGTACACATACTTCTTTCAAGGACTTTGCAGGGAGGAAGTTACTGAACCAAGGCATGGTTTATATATTTTCAGAGTCCATGTGTCAAGATATTATCTCACCCTAAATGATACATGAAACTTGGACTAGATGGTGATAAATTGAACAGCAAATCCTCTGAAATGAGACTCCATGTTTTACCTTTCCCTAGGGTATTTTCCCTTAAGGCCATGGGGAACCCAGGCTTTCTTTCAAGGACCCTCTTCTCCCCACTCCCCCTGGGTGCTGGTGGGGCCATAACTGCCCCTCTATACCTTACATACCCACATCTTCCTGCAAAGAAGTTGCTAACCTGAATGTAGAAAATATACGGGGGAGGGGCTCTGTGTTCAAGGAAAATATATAAGGTCAGAGCTCATGCAAATGCCCCCTTAACCTTCAACCTTCTCTTGAGCTTCCTGCCACCTCCTCACCTCTGTGACATGATCAATAGACTGGCATAGACGTCATTTCTCTCTTTCATTCCCTTAAGGTGTGAATGACTGTGGGAGCCCCAAGTTTTAGATTTGGAAGGAAGGAAGAAGACTGTGTTCAGTAGTAAGCCCTGTTCCATAATCCATTTTCACCAAACTCTGGGGCTTTGGGTTCTTGCTGGTCATTAACAATATAATTGATACTTTGCTTCTTATTTAACTAATGACCAGTGTATACCATCACTGAGAACCCCAGAAAGGAGTCGAAATGAGGACAACTTCAACCTAAGCATATATGAAACCAAACAACATTCAGTAGCGACCCATCGAGATAAAATAAGTAATGGCTACTTTAAGCATTAGAGATAGAGTGGGGGCAGGGGGAGTCATGCGCCAAAGCCTCTCCAAGTAATTAAAGAACAGTCTTCGTGTTTTGCCATTTGTAAATGTAAATATTTAAAAATTTACAAAGTGAATATTGGAATATTTACAAAGTAAAATTTGGAATATTTACAAAGTAAATATTGGAATCTTAATACTTGCGTCCTCTCAGCTAACTGTCCTTCTATGGGTTTTGCTCAAATATTGAAAATACTTGTGTAAGTCCTAGTGCAAAACTGCCACTGGAGTGATTTATGAAGAGGCATAACCTGCTGCCTCCCTGAATTCATGCATCCACCATCACAGTTCATATCAATTTTGCTCTGGTCCCCATTAGCAATATTGTCAAAAAAAAATCACAGAAAAATAACGACCCTGCAAGCCTAGAAATTTAGATCCGGATATGAGCAGTAAATCTGTATTAATTTAATAGTTAAAGTGCGTTAATGCTTTGTAATATTTTTTCTTTATAGAGAACACAATAGTGAGGTCATCTGTAATAAAGATGTTAATCCTGAGCCACCTGCTAGTTTGTTTTGCCTCTTGGGACAAGAGGACGTTAATGGATGAAATATGGCCTCATGCTCCTTAAAATGGTGTTTTATGGCAACCTCTATGCAGGGCTATAAAACACTCACTCTGAGTGATAAAGAGTCTCAAGAAGGGATATACACTTTCCATCATGTCTGATCTGACATTAGCTTTGCTTAACTTATTCCCCGTCCGCAGACATCCACTGAGCTGGGCAGCAAAGGGAGACCAGGAGCAGTCCCAGGGCTCAGAGAGTAGAACGAGTTGTCTGGCCTTCTGGACCAGTGCTTCTAGGGCTCAGGCCCCGGGGAAGATGTCCATTTTTCAATCTATTGCCTATTTTTCTCCTTGGCTCTTTGGTTTAGGAAAACGATCCAGTGTTCCATCACTGGGCAGGTTTTGTCACATGCACAAGAAAGAAAAAAAAGTCATATCATTCACCTATCTCTGAAAGTATTTCCCTTTTCACATTGCGGAGAATACACTTTGTTTAAATTTCAGTGGTTTCTTTCCAGAATAAATAAGTTAAGCCCCATGTAGAGCCTTCTCATTCCCTTTTCAGTACTCAAATTTCTTTCTTTCTTTTGGTTTGGAACAGGTCACTGACATACACAGTGACCTATTCAGATAATGTCAATCTCCAGGTTGGAAACCTTTGTTATCTCCGTAGGACCCCCAGAATTAAAGGTAATCAATTCACCTCGGCATTCAAGGTTCTTGGACCACAGCAGAGCGTAGTGTGGATGCAGGACACTTGCAGTTTGTCAAAGGGCAGGAATTCAAGGGCATGGCTTACATATCTGCCCTAGACACAGGTGGGAATTCTATCCTTGGTGTCTTTCCTAAGAGAACAGACTCCTAGTGGTCCTGGAGAGGGAAAGGCAGGGCTATCTAGAAGGTCAGTGTTAATGAACTCTCAGAGGGTTTGTTGCACAGACTCACTCATCAGTAATTGGGGGGTAGCAGGACAGGGGGTACAGCCCTTAGGTAAAAGGATGAAGTATACATATTATGAAGTACCACGAGGAAGGACAAGTGATTCACATGCAAGTGAGAGGCAGGCAAAGGAGGACAGTCTGCTCTCTACCTCAACATCCGCTCCCTGCTGAGAGCAGAGCATGGGAAACCCCTGCCAGCTGATATCTTGGCAGGATGCTTCTCCATGTTGGTGGTCTAGTAGAGTGAGAACAAAACAGTATAATATTTTTCGGAGGGGACTAATGGCTTGAGATCCGCCTAGAGGCACAAGGCACTAGCACTGCCTCTAACTGTACTTACTTTTCTGGTTGGGACAGATTTGCAAGGACGATATAGTCCACGGTTACCGTATGCACATTTGGAACACCTAGGCTGGCCCAAGGTGGATTCAGGTTGCACATCTGTGGTCATATCCCCTCTGAATGGCTGAGGAATTCTATCTTTGTCCCAAGACCAACTCACTGGATGTGCACAGGTGAGAAACTACAGGTGGTGAAGAGTCTCATCTTAGTTCCTCTTACCTTTAATTTTAAAGTCTGTCATCAGCTGCGTTGGTGAGAACTTCTAAAAGAGTGTAACACAGGCCAGTGTGGACGCAGTTTTTCTCTCGAACTTTATTTATTTTAGCTACCATTTATTGTTTATCAACTTGCTAAGCCCATCAAAAATATTATTAATCCTGAAAATACTACTTTAAGTAAATTGCTATTGCTAATCTCTTTTTACCAAGGAGGAACATGAAGCCAAGGAGGTGACTGTAATCCCCCAAGATCACAAAACTAGTCAGTGACAGAGTTAGGATTCCATCATAAGTCTGCCTGATTCCCGCACCTGTGATTAGAACCACTGACTGCACCACCCCCCACAGTGCCTGATTGCTTTGATCCTGTGGTCAGTGATCAATGTGTTTGTTGAATGAAATAGCATCAGTGACCATTTACAATCAGCACTGCCAGGTTAACACATCAGGTGGACTTCCATTTTTTTCTGTATTCATCTTTTCCAGGTCTGAATCCCTTGTGTGTCAGCTTTGAGGATTTGAAGGGCTTCCTGGAGAGATGTTGGCTTTCTTTTTGCCTCTTTTCTTTCTTCCTCTCCAAGGATCACAGCCTCTGGTGGCATTTGATTACATGTTCACTCCTAAATCTCGGCTTAGCTCCAGGCTTATTGTGATGGAATGGTTCTGTATTATTTTGCTAAGGGCCAGAGAGACCTGGGGTGTCCAGTGTCCATTTTATTAGCTCAGCCCTCCTGGCAACTACCAAGTAGAGACTGATTTCTGAAGTCCCTGGGCTGCTGAGTTTGGGGGAAAGGCCTGTGGGAATGAACACTTACTGAGTACTATTCTGTGTCAGATACTATGTTAAACTTTTAGCTATTAGCTTGATCTTCATCTTAAGCCTGTAAAGTGAGTATTGTGCCTTTATTTTATGAGGAGGAAACTGAGGTTCAGAGAGGTTTAATCACCTGTCAGAGGTCACCTATAGCAATCGAGCGGTAGAGTTAATTTGATTTGACCTTAAAGCACATGTTTTTCACTATACCATGTAAGGAAATTTGGATAAGCAAGAAAGATAACTGGATGTGTCCAATGGAAAAATAATATGCATTATTTAGAGAACACTTGCTTGAGGTTTATCTGATTTTAGCTTTTCATTGCCCTTGAGATACTGTACAATGTAAGTGTAGATAAGTGATAGCATTGCAAAATAATTCTTGTCTATAGAGATGCAAATAAACTCTATCCAGTATAGGTTTACTTAACTCTCCCCCTTCAATCCCTCAAAAAAAAAAATAACATCAATTTGTAAATTCATTTCAGCATTCCTTTACTCCATATCAATTTATAGTTCTTTGATTTCTCCTTTGAACAGATTGTAGCATCTTTTCCAATTTTTTCTTTCATATATGTTCATTTTATATTTTTTATTTATGTATATATGAAAGTCATGATATTGCCTTTTTTAGAAAATTATCTTTTAATAGCCATGTGGCCAAAAGGCAGGCTTCAGGATAGGATGGCTACCCAACCAGCCCGGTCTCTGCCCAGTTGGATTTTGTAAATTTAGAGCAGACAAGGGGAATTAAGAGACAAGAATGTCTGTTGTCTCCATCGTCCAAGATGGGCTAGATAGCCTAGTTATTGATTAAAGGACTCACAAACCACTGCTATTTATAAATCCAGGCCTCCAAAGAGAATGTTTGTTTTTCCTGCTTTTGATTATTGAACATGAGATGCCAGTGTTGTTTCGCCAACATCGGCACAATAGGTCTCTAATGAAACTCACTGAGCTACTAATAATTAAACCATCAGGCAGAAGTAACCAGTGCAGTGAGATATCAATTAACATTCTTCAATAATCACTCTTTTGTTTTGATTGTTTTAAGGAAAACTGTTTTTGATGTTATTTCTTCAATTTATCATACAGAACTTCTACCTCCGATGAAACTGAAGTCAGATATTTCCCAGTTCAAATCATTGTTCTTCCACTAACTACAGGATGAATCAGTTCACTTTTCTGAGACTGAATCCTTTAACATGGAAGGAGGAATTGATAATAATTACTTGGAAGAATTATTGTGAGGCTAAAATAGGGTGATATTAGTTTTAGAGCTGAATTTGTGCGTAGCATGTAACAGAGGTTCAGCACTTTACTTAGTTTTCTTTTTTTCCTCCCCCCCTTTCTTTCCTTCTTCCTTTCTTCCCTTCCTCTCTTCCTTCTTTCATCTTCTAGTCTGTTCTCATAAGCCTATTAGTCTCATCAGAGATCCTTACAAGTATCTCAAACTGTGTATCCGTACTCTCATCTTTGTAATTACAAGTTAGCCAGGACCCCTGCCGAAGGGATGGGTCTAGACATCTATGGATGTGCCCAGGACTTTGACAACAGATGATATTGGTCCAGTAGTAACCAATTCCTGAACTCGGTCAAGCCAATCAGAATCTCTAATATTGAGACTCTGTACTAAGAGAAAAAGACTAATTAGCTGGTGGTAGGGTCAGGGCAAGAGCTGGTACCAAGGCAAACCGAAAGCAGTGTTATCTGTCACTGTGATGGGAGAATGGGAATTGTGATATCAGGGGAAGCCATGATGCAGTGAGATGCAGACTCAAACAGTGATGAGAAACCATGTGGAGAGAGAAAGAGACAGAAATCTTCCAGGTGAATTTTCGACCTTTTTTAAGCCTAATTATACTTCCTTTAAGTGTTCTTTTGCTAAAGCAAATAAAAAATCCCCTGATTGAACAAACTAGGCACTCTGAGAATGGGGCAAGGAGAGAGAGAGAAGGGTAATAGGAAGGAGGCGTTTTATTCAAGGGTATGAAAATTGCACAGTAACATGAGAAAGTGTCATACTTGTAAGGGTGGGTCCAGTAAGCATGAAAGTGGGAGTAGGTGACAGGCCCTAGATGTGCAATGCCTGAGGCCGGCATCTAGGACCGATTTACTCATTTACAAAGAGCAAGGGTGATGGCCATTGGGAGGTGGCATGACAGGTATCATTAGCTCACTGCCTCTGGTGTGTGAGGGGGTGGGTGGGAGACAGTTTCACTTCATAGGGGCTGGAAGGCTCAGGTGGCATCTTCCTTGGGGAGGCTAGAGAAAGGCTCTTCCTAGTTTCAAGCTTTTAGTTATCTCTAAACTCATGCTTTTTTTCCCCCCAGGCATCTGTTAATGGCCAGTTGGGGCAGGGGCAGACAAATGATGTCTAAGAGAGAGAGGCATCAGTGAGGGAAAGAAGACACTGATGGGATGGAGGGATGTCAAACTTTGCCTAGTTTACAATTTAGGGGAGAGTGCTTTCCTGACCTGCCACTAAATTAAATTAAATACTGTCAACTCTGTTCAATTCAACAAACCCTTACTGAATGCCCAAAATATGCAGGGATATGTGCAGTGGCGAACCCAGGGATGATTCTCACTTCTCAAGCAAGGATATGACATGCTCACGAATAATTCTAATACACATCAGAATATCACGAAAAGTGATCAAGGACCTGATATAAAAGGGAAATTATACCACATTGGTGGGGACTTCATGGAGAAATTGAATTATAGATGACCCTTGAAGGGTAGATGGCGGGGGTAGATGGTGGTCTGAAACATGCCAGTGTGAGGGTGCAGAAAAGTACTCCAGGAGGAGGAAACATCATGTGGAAAAGTATTAAGAGAAAGTATGGGAATATTTGGAATGCAGGCAGTTCTTCGGGTGGAGTATAAGGGTGTAGACCATGGTAAGATTGGCCTGTTGTGGATCATTAATGCCTATAAGAGGAATTTGTTCTCAATCGGGCAGGCAAAGGGAAGCCTTCTTTGATTAGGGAGCAATATGATTAGAGGTGAAATTTAGGAAAATTAATTGGGCATCTGAGTATAGGAGAGGTTGAGAAAGGAAGAGACTTGATGCAAGTGAGCCAAATAGATGTCAGCTTGTGGACAGGAGCAAGTGTTTCAAAAATGGCTCAAGAAGCCCTTGTGGTGGTGGTGATGGGGAGAAGAGGGTGAAGTTCCAGGGTCCATCCTTGGTCCAATCAGAGCCATCAGAGCAGTTGAGCTTCTTTAAATTTCATAAAATGATGGTCAGAGTATGATTGTATTTGCACAGTGGTTTCCCAACTACAACAACGATAAAAATAAAGCAAAAACAAGAACACCTTAAGAATTCTGGTGGAGGCGAAATGATACTGACTGGCTTCCTTGGGAGTTCTGTGGGTCTGGAGTCTAAATTCTTGCTCGTAAATTCACTAGTGACATAATCTTTTGTGGCCTTAGTTTTCTCATTCTTAAAAATTAGATACTAGGGGCTTCCCTGGTGGCTCAGTGGTTGAGAGTCCACCTGCCGATGCAGGGGACACGGGTTCGTGCCCTGGTCCGGGAGGATCCCACATGCCACGGAGCGGCTGGGCCCCTGAGCCATGGCTGCTGAGCCTGCGTGTCCGGAGCCTGTGCTCCACAATGGGAGAGGCCACAGCAGTGAGAGGCCCGCGTACCGGGAAAAAAATAAATTAGATATTAAAACCTACCTCATGATATTGTTACAAGGACTAAATAGTATGATGTGTGGAAAAATTACCCCCAAGCCTGGCATAAAACAGACACTAAACAAATGTCCATTCCCTGTCTACCTTTCCTTAGGGAGGCGGGATGGGCAATTAAAATACTGTTTGATGGATGTCATAGGAGCCTATATACTTAAATGAATATGAATACAAATATTACATTGTTGCTATGCCATATTCCAGGCCTGTATGTATCAATCATAGCCTAAACAGAAGAAAGAAACCATTTCAGTGTTTATGTGGTGGATGGGTTTTAATACAGGAAATTTTGGAGGAGCTAAGTCAAACAGGACAGTAGTAGCCAGAGATTAGCAAAATAAGGAAGGCACTACTGTTCTGAGCCTGAAGGGACAGAGGGAGGAAGCAGCATTTTGGGTCACCCAGTGGAATCTGCAACCAAGACAGGCTTGTCTAGTATGATCTGAGGCCCAAGAGAAAAATTCAGTTGCTGCAAGAGAAGCTACCTGAGGCAGAGATACATCCTGGCCATTCCTTCCTCCTCCTCTCCAATCTCCCTCCAGTGCTTCCCATTCACTAAATCCATCTGGAGGCTAGATCATAAGGGAGCCTGGAAAGATAGCTTGCAGGGGTCAGCATCCATGTGCTGTAAGACCAGAGCCCCCCAAAAGGGAAAGGAATAGATATAAGGGTATACAGGCCCAGGATACTTGAGTAGGGTGTTGATATTGGGAAAGAATACAGTGGGCTATATAAGCCATTACGTTAGCCCCTGGGTCAGAGCAAGAAGCAAATAAAGCCCTTTTAAAATAGTCTGCTGCCTTTAGACAGCGCCGTAGATCCCTTTTCAGTGGTTGGACAGAAGGTGGTAATTATCTGCAGAGTTCTATACTTGCCCCCTTCAGGTCTGGGCCTATCCCAGATACAACTGTTATTTCATGCAAGAGTCAAATTAGAGAGAACAGCCGTATGAGTCCCCTCTCTTGGCTCTGGAGCTATTTTGTGGGAAAAAGGCATTGGTGGTTAGGGGGTTTCAGGGACTGGTTTGCTAGCAGCACCCTCTCGAGCCAGAAGACACTGTCCCTTAGAAATGACCATTTGGGAAGTCTCTTCCAGATGCATTGACCATTTTCTTCCTTAGTCTTTGCTATTAGGTCCCATGGGAATATGTTAGGGGAGCTCTACAGAGACAGAGCCTCAGAGCTGTGGGTGTCCTTAGAGAGTTTGGAGTTCAACCCTAGTTGAGACACAGCACAGTACAGCATCCAAAGTTGGCACTGCCTCAGTTCCCCTCATCTGTTTACTCCTGTAGGTCCCAGCCTAGGGGAGGGGAGGGTTCCCAGTGAAAACTCCAGCCTGGCTGAAGCAATGCAGATTCATGTCTTGGCTCTGCCTCACTCTCACTGTGCAACCTCAAGCCAACAGTTGGTTTCCCTTGGCCTCCATCTCCCCATTAGGAAGGAGTTGGCTTAGGTCACAACTGTGGGTTCTTCCAACTCCGTGTCAACCCAATGAAGAAATAGTAGAAAGATCTTGGTCAGTAAAGATGATATTGATAGCTATGGTTTATCCAGCATTCATGTGCTAAGAATTTTTCATGCATTGTTTCATTTAGTCTTCATTGAAGAGCCTCTCCTAAGTTGTGCAGTCCTGTTTGCAGCTGCCTGTTGTAGATAGTACTACAGGCCACTCTTAGCTTCTGGATCCATCAGAGCACCCCAGGATTTCAGGCCCAATTGCTTTCTCATTCTAAATCCCATGCTTCCTTTATTGAAACATTATAAATTCAACAGAGGCAGACAAGTACCATCAGGCATCCAGCTTTTGCTTCCCAGTCCAAACAGCCACAATATGTACACTCCTTTAGTCAGCCTGCTGTGTGCTCTGTGTAACTAATACCTTCTTTAGTCTCTACAACAAGGAATCAGGCCTGGCAGAGAGTGTCCCACTAAAGTATTTGCTTGTTGTTAACTTCCTTGTATAGCTTATCAATGAGGAATTGGTAGAAATAAGACACAGGGTATTTCGAGTTTGGCAAGCCGGAGCTGCACTGTGGAGTGGAACCAGAGGCCTGGATGGAATGGCCCAGCGAAAGCTCCCCTAGGTCAGTATTAACACAAACCCTGCACATCAGTCTAACCTGGCATCTCCAAGTAGTTAGGCTGGATCTACCTTGCATGTCCACATGGTGAGCCCTGAAGGTGTCTACCTGAAATGATTTAAGGGACTGAGGCCTGGAGCCAGGCACCCCATGCTGAATACTCAGTCCTCTAACCTGGTTCAAGGATATTCCACCCAGGGCAGCTGCCATCACTTCAACAGGTCCAGAGAAGGCCTGGTCTGATTTTTGTTGCTGAGGTCTGAAGGGAATGCAGATAGGTTTTTAGAGCCAACACCAGGTCACCCACAGGCCATTCTCTGCACATAGCTCTGACTTTCTCAGGAAATGGCCTAACAGCTTTTTCTTGGCTTTTCTTGGACTGCTAATGTAATAGTGCTTATTTTCAGAATCTTTGCGAGGCTGGGGGAAAGCATCAGCGTTTCATTGTAAATCCATTATGTCTTCTTTGGTTAGAAATTATCCCTGACAAGCAGTCCCACAGCAAAGTCAGTATTATTTTGCAGAATAAAAAGGGGGATTGGCCACTTCTTTTATTATTTTTTTATTATAACTGTCCTCCTTTTGGTTATGACATTCGATGTATTATTTAGCTTAAGTGCTTGGTTAAGGAAGAACCAGTGGGGAGTGGAGTGGGAACTGGAAGGGGCAGTTGCTTACACCCTGGTCTTCCTGCTCCTCGGCTTGGTAGCTGGGATGGAAATAAACTGTCAGGACCCTTTGGGGATCCCTACTTGTTACCCTCAGCAAGGAGATCATGTTCTGACTAAGGAACCTTCTGGACGTTTCTGGGTCAGCAGAACCTTGGTGCCTTTCATATACCAGAACCCTTGTGTCTTTATTAAATATTAATTTGCTGTCAATAATTAAATGCTGATTATTTGATCTCTAATGGGGTCAGGATTCCCACAGTCCCATATTAGTGTAATAATGCAAAAGTAAAAATTGCCTTTCAGATGGAAAAAAAATGTACTTATTATTCTTTCTTTGTTCGAAGTAAAATGGTTTGTCTTAAAGAGTAAACGCAGAATTTTCTTTAATCTTCGAATTAAATTAGTGCTAATTAGTTCTATTTTCTGTACAACATTCACATGCTAAAATCTCGGCCATTCCTTCAGCGTATTAATGGTGCCCTTTGGCTGTAATCAAGATTGTCTTACATTAAAAATGATACAGTTAACTCAATTATATTAAGATTCATTGTTCTCAAATCACAGGGTTATGACTAGAAGCTGTTGGAACTGTTGGAAGGGCTGAGATTGCCAGAGTGCAGAATAAAGTCATCCATCATTTCCATTTCAGAATCCTAAATGCTGGTGAGAGGTTCACAAAGCACATGAGGTTGCCAGGTATATCCCTGGTGTGGGTGGTCGGCACAGGTGCAGATTTCATGCCCATCCTGGAGACTGTGAAAACATTCATTCCTCTCCTTTGAAAGAGGAGGAAAAATGAGAAAAAGCCCAAGTGAGCCCTCACTCTGGGACAATACCATGTTTAGAGCTACCTGTTTCCTCCATACCCCTCACTAACTAGGGAGGTGGTGCCTGGATCCCGAGTCAGGCAATGACAGCAGCAACAACACATCAGCAATACGTGTATCTGCATCTGCTCCTGCTGCTGCTGCTACTATTACTATTACTACTCCACTACTATTACTACTACTACTTATTGAGGACTACTATGGGTGGCAAGTACTGTAAACCAAGTGTTGTGATATCACTTCGTTCAAACAATAGCCCTGCAAAGTCGTTATTATTTATTAGCCTTGTTTGACACTTGGCTGAGGTTCAGAGAATTTGGCTGATTTTCCCAACCTCACACAGGTAGTTAAGTGGCAGAATCCAGATTTAAACGAAGGTGTGTGTCTCTAAAACCCACACTCTTAACTGTGCTCTACTATCACAGAAATTCATTTTCAAGAGGCGTTTTTGTTTCCGCAACTGACAAGATGCCGTGTGTGTGTGTGTGTGTGTGTGTGTGTGTGTGTGTGTGTGTGTGTGTGTGTGTGTGTGTGTGTTGAGAGAGGAAAGAGAGACAGTAGGTCTGGAATTTCCGTCAGGGTAGCACAGTTACTCACATGGCCTTTCTTGGCAGAAGAATGATCCTTCTTCTCCCTCTGGGGCCTCATTTCTGTGTAGAATTGCCTAGAGAGGAAGAGGAAGATTCCGTTCCAAATCCCTAGCACTGTATAACAGGTGTGGTGTGCAATATACTAGCTCTACCCCTGAAAGAATCTGAAGGGCAAATTCTTAACTACAGCACGATTAGCCCAGACACCACCCATATAACACAGGCCCAAACCCTAACCTGAACTCAATTGCTAGGCCTCCCTGTACACAATACCTTTCAAGGTTGCTGATATCTTTGTGTAGGAACCTCAGCATTTGGAGTTCTGTGATCACGTGGATATACAGTAGCCATAATCTTGAAGAGAGGAGAACTCTTCTAGGATTTATTGAAAAGATATTTATTGCAGGATTTATTGCTTGGGGGGCCGAACCAGTTGGTTGAGCATCGTGAGTATCTTAATCTCATTCAATCCTCATAAGGGTCCTATGAGAGATGTATGGCATGTCCATTTCATAGATGAGAAAATGGAGTGTGAGAGAAGTAAAAAACTTCCCCAAGGTCTTAGAGTCAGAATTCCGTCTTATTCTACATTTTATATTCTTTCCACAACACCAGATACCTTGACTGGATAATTGTGTGCTTAGATTCTAGATAGGATAGAACCACATTAGAAATACAGATATAGATCAAAACCTGGTCTGTCTTGCTGAGGGTTCTCTTTCCAACTGAGGGCCATTGGAGGAAGGGCAGTGTTTCCTCAAGGACATCATTCACCAGGTTTAATCACACCATCACAATAGACTGAAGTAAATATGTATTTTCTTATGATTCCACACCTTAATAGGCTTTTTGATCAAACAGTGCAGATTCTGATAAGTTTCTAGTATATGTTTCCCCTATGTCCATTCTTCAAAACTTCCAGGCTTGAATTCTAGGTATTGACCAATAAATGAAGGTCTAATTCTGAATAAGAGCTGGACTGTTGGTACAGATGAGTTGGAGCTTGGCTTAACAGTGGTTCACTAGAAAATGCCTGTGGGCTTTGACTGAGCTACTCAGTAGTTTGCTCCGTATGTTCCGTTAGTCATTCTATAGCATACAGAACAAGGGATAGTCATCTCGTGTCTCTGAGGGAGAAAGTGGGAGAAGGGAAAATACACAAGTCATATAGAGAGAAACATAAAGATAGAGCAAAGGTAGTAATAGATGAGTGACAGAGAAAGAGACTGTGAAAGACGAGGAGGAGTGGGTGGAGAGAGAGACAGAGAGGGAGAATGAAAGAAAGAGATTGGTTCAGACAGAACTGCCTTTTGGACATTCTTATACAGCAATAGTGATAGGCAGCAAAATAAATATACATTAGTGCTATAGTATGAATATTTGTGTCCCCCCAAAATTCATATGTTGAAATCCTAGCCCTCAAAGGTGATGGTATTAGGAGGTGGTGCCTTTGAGAGGTGCTTAAGTCATGAGGGTAGAGCCCACATGAATGGGATTAGTGCCCTCGTAAAAGATGCTCCAGAGAGATCCTTAGCCCGTTCCAAACATGTGAGAACACAGAAAGAAGACAACATCTATGAACAGGGAAATAGGCCTTCACCAGACACCATACCTGATATGTTGGCATCATGATCTTGGACTTCCCAGCCTCTAGAATTATGAGGAATAAATTTTTGTTGCTTATAAGCCACCTAGTCTGTGGTATTTTATTATAGCAGCCTGAATAGACTGACAGTTTCATAATTTTAATAAGACCTTTCTTTCGTGTATGCTCATTTAACTAGATTTCTGAACAGTCTTTCTTGCATCAATCATTTCCATAACGTATCAGTTTTAAGTTTGGATTCTATTAAAGTGGATCTAGAATTTAATGATACATTCAAGGCCATCTGAAAGAAGACTCCTTCCAGATTTTACCACTTAACTTTCCAGAGCTGTTAGAGTTTTCTTACTTTTTTTTTTTTTGCTGTACGCGGGCCTCTCACTGTTGTGGCCTCTCCCGTTGCGGAGCACAGGCTCCGGATGCGCAGGCTCAGCGGCCATGGCTCACGGGCCCAGCCACTCCGCGGCATGTGGGATCTTCCCGGACCAGGGCACGAACCTGTGTCCCCTGCCTCGGCAGGCGGACTCTCAACCACTGCGCCACCAGGGAAGCCCTTTTCTTACTTTTAATTCACAGCAATATATAGTTATAGCAATTCTCCTTCCCAACTTTTCCAAAGTGTTTAACTTAGTTTTCATAGAAGCAAAATTTTCTTTTCTTACATTTTTATTTGATTGTGTGATATTTTATTAAGCATACAGTTAAAAACAAGTAGTATTGACACAAACAGTTTTGCAGAAGAGCATACCCAAATGATGAGAGCAGTTGTGTGGAGCCTGATGGGGAGCAGACTACTGGCTACAGAAATTCGGTGTGTGGAGGGAATCAGTCAGTGCTTTTCAGAGGGACTGAAGAGTGCCTTAATCCAGTGAGTCAGTTAAGTGGAGGTCGAATAAAAGTACTTTACACATGGGGCATGGCTGGGGCCGGAGCCTTGGTTGGGAGTCTGAGTAGCTCTTTTCAACGTGGCACATCACATTTTTGTCACAGTTGCCATGGCAGAGTTTCCAGGCTCTCATCCGGTCACTGTTTTCTCTTCTGATTTTTCACCTAACCTTTCAGTTACCCATGCTTAAAAGCAGAAGCAGATTTCTGAGTTAAAGTTTTGAAATTAGACACCAAATGCCCCATTTTCAAGTCCTAAGTTAAATGTTTTAGAAATATTTTTAATGGTTTAATAAAGATAAAAACCTGTACCTAGAAAATAAAGAGAATGTCATCCACAGAAATTTCTGCTGCATGGAATGTAGCTGGGGCCAGATTGAAGGAGGGCACAAAGTCTGACCCTCACATATTCTCCTGAGGAAGTGTTGTGGTGGCTTGGTAACAGGGTATTGAAGAAAGTTGTGCTCTTTCCTGTTTTAGAATGGCAGTGGTCAGCCGTGGGGATCATGTTCACAGCAGTTGCGGGGCACTGACCTGCAATGACATTTGTTGTGGTAGGTAGATCACCAGCATATGAACAAGCTACATGAAGATCCACACAGGAAGCTGGTGGGTGCCAGGGCTCAAAGCCAAGGGTCTGGGGTGCTTGAAATATTGATCAGTCCAAACAAAAAAACTAATATGGTCTGGTAGCTCTGCAGCACCTTCTGACAAACACCAGGATGTGCAGAGACACTTCTTACTGGGAGTGCTTTCAGGTTGGGCCCTTACCCCAAGCCTCCCAGGTGGCTGCATCTCTGAACAAATCATAACAAAATTACATCTATCCAGACCTACATCTTACAATCTAAAAGGAGAATTCTAACCACATCAGGTGGGACAGTGAGACAATCCAAAGGGAATATCTTCATCTACCCTCTCTTGATAAACATCTAGTCTTGAAAGAGCTTTTGTCGTTCAAGAATGGGAATGTAAAACACAACAGTAACAGAAAACACCTATTCAAAATGAAGTACAGAATGAAAAAGAAGAACATACCTCTGGATGGGCTGAGTAAAACCAGAAACAGAAGTAAATCTTTTACTCCTTCTGCTCTGGGGTTTTAATAAAATTCTGTATAAGACACAAGACTGAGAAACTAATGAATATGAGTGAGAGAAAGGCAAAACTGTAGAAGGGAACTGGATAAGATAAAGAAAGAATGCTGAAAACGCCCTGGCAAAACTTCAATTGTATTACAAGTTTTAAAGAACAAAATAAGCATTGCAAAAAATCTACTCAGTGGTGTAGGGGACAAATGTGAGAATCTTTCCTAAAATGTGAAGCAATAGGATAAAGAGATTAAAATATTAAGCTCTAAATAGATAGATGCAGAGGGCAGAGAATAGAAGTCTAATGTACAGATATTTTGGGTTTCCATAATAAGAACCAGAAAAAATGCTTCTGAAGCAGTAATAAAAGACACAAAATTTAAAAACTTTTGCACAGGGAAAGAAACCATCAACAAAACGAAAAGGTAGTCTATTGAATAGGAGATGATATTTGCAAATGATATGTCTGATAAGGGGTTAATATCCAAAATATATAAAGAATTCATATAACTCAATATATAAAAAAACAAACAATCTGATTAAAAAATGGGCAGAGGACCTGAATAGATATTTTTCCAAAGAAGATATACAGACAACCAACAAGCACATGAAAAGATGCTCAACACCACTAATCATGAGAGAAATGCAAATCAAAACCAGAATGAAATATCACTTCACACCTGTTAGAATGGCTATTATCAAAAAATAAGGAAAGAACAAGTGTTGGCAAGGATATGGAGAAAAGTGAACCCTCACACACTGTCGGTGGGAATGTAAAGTGCTGCAGCCACTGTGGAAAACAGTATGGAGGGTCCTCAAAAAATTAAAAATAGAACTACCATAAGATCCAGGAATTCTACTTCTGGGTATTTCTCTGAAGAAAATGAAAACACAAATTCAAAACGATATATGCACTCCTATGTTCATTGCAGCATTATTTACAATAGCCAAGATATGGTAGCAACCAAAATGTCCATCAGTAGATGAATGGATAAAGAAGATGTGGTACATATATACAATGGGATATTACTCAGCCATAAAAAGGAATGATATTGGGTCATTTGTTGAGACATGGATGGATCTAGAAACTGTCATACAGAGTGAAGTAAGTCAGAAAGAGAAAAACAAATATTGTATATTAACGCATATATGTGGAACCTAGAAAAATGGTACAGATGAACCAGTTTGCAGGGCAGAAATTGAGACACAGATGTAGAGAACAAACGTATGGACACCAAGGGGGGAAAGTGTCCTTCCTGGCATTGAGGAACAAAGAGCCACTGAAACCTGAAAACCTGACTCTTGATCAACAGTGCTTTCAGGGAAAGATCTTGATCAAAAGAGGGAAATGTAAAAATTAATAAACATAAACCTCAATTAAAACAGTTGGGAAGACAGGAGGAAGAGTTCTCACACCCTATGATGATAGCAGAGCACAGCAAGGAGAAGGAAGACTTCCTTTCCTTGCCTGGCAAGAGCTCAGCCAATTAGAAACTGTCACAGCTCAGCCAATGAAAAGCCACTATACTTCTAACTCTCAATTTCTTCTATGAACTCTTTGTTTACTGTAGCCCTCCAAACTTCGTTTTCCCCTCTTTAATAGAGTTCTCTCCTTGTTGTGCGGGGACTTGCATGTGACTCATCATGGTTGCATTCTCCAAATTGTAATTCTTTGTTGATCCCAAATAAACCCATTTTTGCTGGAGGAATAACAGGCAGTCTGTTTTATGTAAACAACCTTTTCATTTAAAGGAAGCACTTTACAGCTTCTTTTTGGCATATCTGAATTGCCAGCATCACTACTCTTGCACTTTGGGGCCATTATATTAATTAAAATAAGGGTTATCTGAACATAAACACTTCAGTACCGCAACAGATGATCTGATAACCAAGATGGCTACTAAGTGACTAATGGACAGTCAGGACAGTGGACAAAGGGATGATTCACATCCTACGTGGGATGCAGTGAGATGGCATGAGATTTCATCATGCTATTCATAAGGACATGCAATTTAAAACTTATAAATTGTTTATTTCTGGTATTGTCCATTTAATACTTTTTGACTACATTTGTCTGTGGAAACAAACTGCAGATAGCAAAATTACAGGTAAGGGGGGACTACTGTACAGAAATTACAAAGACAGAAAAATATTTCTAATTTCCTTTATCTGTTCCTTTATACATGAAAAGGTGGGCCTGGTGAACTAGATCATAGCAGTTTATTCAGGGGAGGTTTAGACCTGATAGAAAGAAAAAGAGGAAGGACTTCCCCTTCCATCCTGAGGGATTTGTGGAGATAAAGAAGAAAGAGGAAAAGTGTTCAAATTTCTCACTTCCCTGCCCATCATCTGCAATGCCCAATCTCAGAAAGGGGACATAGGAACACCCAGATTTGTTTTTGAGGCCATCAGCACAAGTGACACTTTTCTCTAGGCATCCTTTGAAGGTCCAACTTCCTAGAGGCTTTCAGAAAAGCCCTCCATGAGACATCTTCCTCTGTGGTGTGGGATGGTGGTGCAGTGGGGGCAGTGGGAGATGAGAGATAGGTAAGCCTAGGCAGTGCTCCTGGCTCTCTCTGCTCTGCTTGTATAATGCAGGTGGCTCAGGAGTTCTCATGTACCCTCAGAAGCTCAGGAGGTCTGAGAACTTCCTTGGATTGGCAGAAGACTATGGCCTGTCCAAAGATGCCATCTCAAGCAGGAATGGAAAAGGCTAGAACCTATTAGCCTCCCACCCCCATCCCCTGCTCTGTAGTTGGCTAGTTTTCCTTTTTCATTTGGTTTATATTTATTTGCATATTCTACTTTTATTTCCTGATTTGTCTTGCCAGAGAAATTTATCTTTTCTCATAGATGACTTTATCATACTGACAAGCCCTTCTTTCCCCCCACCCACTTTATCATTTTCTCCTAACTGAACTTATTTTAAAATCTAGACCTGTTAGTTCCACAGATACTCTCAGGAAGTCCACAAGCCCAAACTTCCTGATAACCCCCTAACTCCTTCTTTTGCTGAGGGAGATAGGAAGTACAGTTTTTGGAATTGATATTTCAGACCCACTCTAACCCATCCATCTAATTCAGCTCAAGATGTTGAATCTTCATTCTCTTTCCTGAATCTAATCCAGTCTCCCCACCTGGAAACCTTCCAGGGAAAGAACTGTTCCTCTGATTCTTTTTTCCCATCTTTTTATCTTGTTTTCCTCACCCTCCATTTGCTGCTTGTCACCTGTCTCTGGTGAAGTCCTCTAGAATAACTCTCCTTATTAGTTAATTTAGTAAACACATAGCCAGGTCTGAAGGGCTTGGAGGGGTGACAGGGATTTATTTGCAAGTTCATTATTTCTGCCTGCAAACAGCCACTCCTGCTCTAGCATGTGGCCCGTTTGGTTTGCTAAAAGTTCCTATTACTCAGGGTTAATTGCCTCTGGCACCACACTTTCCACTTTCTCCAGAGCACCACTGAGACTGGGTCCAGCCTTTCAAAGTCAAATTAGATTTTCTCCTCTATGAGTTATGCTATTGATATTTTTAATATTGCCTGAGAGCAGGGATGAAGTTTCCTTAGCTAATTCTGAGCCTGAAGTGGACGTGGCTTCAGAAGGTTTGGATTTAAATCTAAGCCTGCCTTAGTGGGAAGCAGCCACATAGCACAGGGAGATCAGCTCAGTGCTTTAAGACCACCTAGAGGGGTGGGATAGGGAGGGTGGGAGGGAGACGCAAGAGGGAGGGGATATGGGGATATGTGTATACATATAGCTGATTCACTTTGTGATACAGCAGAAACTAACACAACAATGTAAAGCAGTTATACTCCAGTAAAGATGTTAAAAATAAATAAATAAATAAACCTAAGCCTGCCTTTTTCTCAATACGTGGCCTCAAACAAATGACTTAATCTCCCTGAAGCTTGATTTGTTATCTGAAAAGAGAGATGCATGCCCTTTCGTCTCAGCATTGCCATAGAATTGAAGAGGCAATATCTACAATAGCACAGTTCTTAGCACACAGTTAATGCTCAGTAGATGGTTATTGAGTCTAGTCTAGTTGAAATGCCAAGATTATCCTGGGATCTGTCCTGGAGATCTGTCTCCTTGTTGTTCAGGTCTGTGCAATTCGATTATCATTCTGTGAGCCCTAATATTGAATCCTAGGTACTGTGCACAACAGGGATTTATGGAGATGAGTTAGACCTGGTCTCTGGTCCTGAATTCACAGTTCACTGAGAGAGGGACAGAGAGTTTGAAGGGACTGACAGAGGAAGGCCTTAATTAGATATGTCAGCTTGGGTACCCGCTTGGGTAAGCTGAACTACACTTTCCAGATTTCCTTTTCCTTTGTGTTTCCAGTTAGGGTGAAATTCTTGTGTGGATGCAGCCACACTCACTGTCACTTCCCTGGGCCCTGGCTGCCGCAGGACACCCACACCCACAATGTCAGAGGTCACAATAAGTGGGTTCCAGCTCATGCTTCTGGGTTCTGGTTTGTTCTTGCTATCCCCCACTTTACATCCATCTCCCCTTCCTGTCTGCACTGTTCAAGCTCAGGCATCAGATGTGAAGATGACAGCCTTACAGAGTCTGCTTAGCCATGTTACTCAAAGTTCTTCTTCTCTGACTGAACCCCGACTTAAACATCAGGCCAAAGGTTGGGGCAGGGGCCAAGGGGAGGAGTGGTCAGAGTGGCAATTTTCTGCCGATTGAGTCCTTGTGAGACTGGCATCCCAGGCCCAATGGAGATTCTGGAGCAGGAAGATTTCTATCATAATCCCGCCAATATTTTACAACTTCGATTTCTAACTTTATTTTAGTTATGGAATGCTTTCTTCAAATGAAAGCATTTGAAGCACTTCAGGTGCTCAATATAAAAGGCAAGTTATAGAGAGTTTAATTGTCTCTCCCCCAAACATATGCTCAAGTCCCAAACCCTGATACCTATGAGTGTGACCTTATTTAGAAATAGTCTTTGCAGATGTAATCAACTTAAGATACATTCATACTGGATTAGTGCAGATGCTAAATTCAGTGACTGGTGTTTTGTAAGAGAAAGGAGAGGAAGATCTCGACACAGAGACACAGACACATAGGGAAGAAGGCCAGGCAAAGACAGAGGCAGAGACTGAAGTGATGTGTCTACAAGCCAAAGAATGCCAAGGGTTGGTTGCAACCACCAGAAGCAAAGAGAGAGGCATGGGATGGATTGTCCCAGAGCTTCCAGAAGGAACCAACATAATCGGCACCTTGATTTCAGACTTCTAGCCTCCAGAGATGCAAGAGAATACCTTTCTGTTGTTTTAAGCCATCCAAATTGTGGTATTTTGTGTCAGCAGCCCTAGGAAACTGATACACAGATCAAAGCCAAGCTGGATTGGGGGTGGAGCCCCACTACTTGCTCTCATCTACTTCCCCAAACCCAGACGGCACCTGAGATGTTGCTGTGGATCTTGGACTCCTCAGGAAAAGCTTGAAAGTCCTTGTTTTAAAGTTTCTGGTTCACTAGTCCTCAAGGTCTGCCAATGGGCCCCTCACAGTAGGGGAACCTTGTACCCCTGACTCTCCAATCCCTGTAACACCCTGCAAAGTGAGCCTTTGACTGTTTCTATAAAGTGGGATGGTGTCTCTGGCAACCACATGTCTAGGGCAGGGCTGAGATTCCCAGAGTTAATCAACCCTCTGAGGACCCCAGCCTGGCTGCTCCCCAGGCTTGGTGAGCACCCCAAAGGCGTGATTATCTGATGGTTCTTTCACAACTAGCACTGGGGCCTTTTGCTTAATTAATCACAGAAACGTTCCTGCCTAACTTCAGACAACAAAATAATGAGCAGGCCTGCGAGAGGTTCAAAGACTCAGGAAAAACAAGCACTCCCTAAGGAAAGGGCCTGTTGGAACAGGGAGGTCAGGAAAATCTATTAGAACTGCTGCTTGCTTTTTGTTGCATGCCCCCTTCAATATAAATATAATGATAGTGTAAATGTGTGTATATAGAAGATTAACACATATACCACTTGGATTTTAGAACCATAAAATATTGCGTATTGAGAAGGGGTGCAGGGATTATCTGGGTTAACTTGCTCTTTTTATAGATGAAGACAATGAGGCCATTGGAGGTTAAGTGACTTGCCCAGGATCAGGTGACTGGAGCATGACAGAGCCAGCCTAGGACCCAGATCTCCCAGCTCTAAGTTTGTACAAGTGAGGATAGAGGATACTTGAGATGGAGGGTGCTTAGAAGTCACAGAGAAACACAAAGCCAGACGATGGTGGTTAGATAAGAAATTACCAGAGTTAGGGGGCAGATGTCAGATCAGAGCACAGAGCATGTCAGGGGGTAGAGGAAACGATAAGGCATTAACAAGTCAGAGGGTAGAGGTCAGGTGAAATCTTGTAGGACAGTTACAGGGTAGAGGCCAAATTAATGATAGTTGAAGGGTCTGAGCATGAGACTAGGTGTTCTAAGTTTAATGAGGCATGAAATCTATTTTCAAGGAACTCAGGACAGTTCAAGAATTAAGGAGAACGCATCTGGAATACCAGAAAGGGCTGAGTAAGTATAATAGGAGTAAATGCTGAGGAGCTGAGAGGGGTCCTTCCAGTGGCAATGTCATTGGAGCAGGAGATGTTAGGCGTGTGAATACTGGGGCATGGATGTGTCATGCAGAGGGAACAACTGAGCAGGGCATGATGGAGGGAAATACTGGAGAGTTAGGGAGACTGGGAATTCAGATTAACTAGAGCAGGAGTTGCATGATGGCAGCATCAAGTCTGTAGGGCTGATTGAAGAGGGCTTTCCTAGGGGCTTGGACTCTGTTTAGAAGACAGCAGGGAGCCACTGACCAGGACCACCCTTATCGTGTTCGCCATTATCGTGACCACCATTACTGTGCTTCGCATGGGGTGCCGTGTCTACAGGGCTGCTAAATTATGTCTATTATCATAGACATAATTTAGGTGAGAGCCTGAGGGAAGGAGCAGACTCTAGGCCTCTCTGCTGGATCCTGGAGCAGTATTGTTGAGCCCCTTCCTCATAAACCCACACTGGATCCATATCCGTTAGCACTCACATGTGTCTGAGGCTGTGCCCTAGACTGGTCATTCTCTAGATGTCCCATGAGGTTGCTTCTCAAGCCTAGCCCCCTTCGGAGGCCTGATTAATGCCCCCCACTCTACTATGCAGAGTTGCATAGAGTGTTAGGATTACACAATGATTTACTAATTTTTTTTTTTTAAACTTGAAGGATACCTTTGCCAGTAACATAGTTGAGCACAGTCCAGCTTAGGAAGAGTATTCTGGCAGCTGTATGCAGGATGAACTAGAGGTGGCAAGGCTTAAAGTGGTGAGCTGAACAAGGAGATGATGGTAGCAACTCAGGAGGCTGCTGGTGAAGCCAGTATATGAGGCGGTAAGGAGCAGAGGGAACGGGAATCTTAAAGACAGAGCAGAGTCAATCGCAGACTTCATACCTGCCCAGACTCCACATGTGATCTCACCTCACACATCTCACTTCTCTGTTTCACATGTTGAACCAACAGAACAACTCCGTGGATACACACCTCATCTATGCAAGGTTTTGAGTGTTTGGAGAAAAGCTACTTGTAAGAAAGATTAGGTAGCCAGGACATGGAAGCAACCTAAGTGTCCATCAACAGATGCATGGATAAAGAAGATGTGGCCATATATACAATGGAATATTACTCAGCCATAAAAAGAAACGAAATTGAGTTATTTGTAGTGAGGTGGATGGACCTGGCGTCTGTCATACAGAGTGAAGTAAGTCAGAAAGAGACAAATACTGTATGCTAACACATACATATGAAATCTAAAGAAAAAAATGGTTCTGAAGAACCTAGGGGCAGGACAGGAATAAAGACGCAGATGTAGAGAATGGACTTGAGGACACAGGGAGGGGGAAGGTTAAGCTGGGATGAAGTGGCATGGACATATATACACTGCCAAATGTAAAATAGATAGCTAGTGGAAGCAGCCGCAAAGCACAGGGAGATCAGCTCGGTGCTTTGTGACCACCTAGAGGGGTGGGATACGGAGGGTGGGAAGGAGACACAAGAGGGAGGGGATATGGGGATATATGTATACGTATAACTGATTCACTTTGTTATACAGCAGCAACTAACACAACAATGTAAAGCAATTATATTCCAATAAAGATGTTAAACAAACTATTGCAGAATTAAAAAACAAAAAAAGAAAAAAAAAGATTAGGCATAGTGTCCAAACCGTATACTGCTTTAACTGTAAATCATAAAATGTTTAGAAGAAGGATGATCTCACCCCTTTAGGAATGTGTGGTGCATGAAGTAAGATGCTAAGGAAGGTCTGTCTCTTCCTTCCTGTGGGCTGCACGTCACTGGGCAGAGTCTGTATTTGGGGAGACAGGCGTTCCCAGCAGCTGGGTGGTGGGTGGGCCAGGAATGACCTGATTGAGAGCATATAAGGAGCAGTTGCCAACGAGCGCATGTATTTATGAGGCAAAAAACTGCTGCTCTTTGAGAAACAGGCAAAGGCCAGGCAGCATAACCCAAAGGTTGCACCTGTGCCGTAGTAGGAATCATGGGGTAAGAAGGTAGGTGAGTAGGTAGATAAGAAAAGCTGGTTTCGGCTGTGAGGCTGGTGGTCAGTGAGTGCTGGTATGTCCAGCTTTTGCCACTGGAATAAGAGATTGGAGGACCTGGGATTGTTCCTTGTAAGCCACTAGCTAGCAGTGTAAATTCTAGTCTCTTTGGATCTCAGCTCCTACCATTTAAAAATGAGGGTTTGAAATGGATTTAGGTAATATCTAATAAACTCCTTTCGGCTCTGAAAGACTGCGATTTTTAATTTTCAAATATAAGGCAACTCTTAAATGCTGTTAAGACCATGCTGTTTCTAAAATAATATGTCTGTATCTGAAAAGTCTCTTTAAGTAGATCTTGTGCTGTGTCTCTGTCACTCTTCATAAGTCCAGCTGCTGGGCCTGTGCTCTTGTGATGTAGAACTGGCAGTTACTAATGGAATTAGAGGCCAGGGCCTTAGGGATGTTGAGTTGCCTCATTTAAACTGCACTGGTGATGAAAATAGCATTCAGCTGTTTTTAGTCCTGGCTGCATATGAGAATCCCCTGGGAATAATTTAGAAAACAGTGATACCTGGGTCCAACCCTCCAAGAGTCTGCTTTAATTGGCCAGGGTGAGCCCGAGATTTTGTTTTTTGGTTTTTGACGTTTGTTTGTTGTTTTTGTTTTAAATCTTCTCAAGTGAGTAGAATGTGCAACTGAAGACTAGAAGTAATGTTACAGATCACTGGATGGCCAGTAGTTTGCATCTGATATTCCCATTTCCCTTGATTAGGGCTAGTGCTGGCCTTTGAGCCACACCTATAGGGTCCAGTAGATGAGAGTGTGAAGTGGCATTGTCTGTCATGTCCTTGAACAAGAGGAGTGGTGGCCCCCAGAATGGGTGATCATCATCTCTGGGTGGAGAAGGGCCTGGGGAAAAGGTCTTAACATTTCAGATCTGCTAAATGACAAAGTGTAGTAAAATCTGGTGGCTCATGTTAACATGAGTATAGGCCCTCTTACAGATTGAGTTGGGGGCTCTATGTCCTCAACATGAGACATATTTTATCCTCTTACAGCATAATTTCATGGTGCTTAGCGCAGTGTTTATTTTTAAAAATGTATTTATGTGATTATTTAATTAGTATTGGCTACAAGGATCATGAGGAGGACAATGTTTTGCTCACCATTTCATGTCCAATGCCCAGGGGCTCAATAAACAGATGGCAAATGAATGAGTGAATGAAGACATTGTGTGGCAGGCTCTGTCTCAGGTACTGGCATTTGAAGCTCTTTTTGGAGGATCAGCCATGCGTCAGGGACAGGCTTTGTGCTTCCTGCTGTCTCAGGTGCTGGAGTGATGCAGCCAGAGGGCAGGTGGTTCACACAGCGTGCTGGCTTTTCCAAGCTCAGCTGAGTACCTGTTACAGTGGCAGCTCTCCCAAATAAATCAGAGATGTGACAGAAGACATGAAGAGGATGCTATTGAGTGTATGCATATCTGTATTTGCTCTGGTCTCAGGACACCCTGATATCTGCCAAATCTTTAAAGTGGATTTTCTGAAAGCAAAATTGAACTGGAGCAAAAACCCTAGGAGATGCCTTGCTTCTGCAGCCATGGCCTCATACACTTCATCAGGAACTTTCTTTGCCAGGGAAGAACAATAGGGACCACTGTGTCTTCTCCTCCCAGGGTGGCCTTCAGAGGAAAGCCCCGGGCCATGGTGTTGCAGCCTTGTGAAGGTGGGGAGAAAGAAAATGGTTCCCAGAGCAGGTATCAGTTACCTGACTCCCTCAGAAAGTTTTTAGTGGCTTCTCTCTCATTTCTGTCCAGGAATGTGGGAAGGAGGAGGGCTGGGTTTGCCTGGTCAAAGTACTACATTCAGGCAGTGGCTTTAAGGGAGGCACAGGGAGAATGCTTATGAAGTGATAATGGCTTTCTCATCACAGGGTGGAGAAGCCTGGCTCTGGGCCTGAGTCCCCAGCAGGGTACTGGAGTAGGTGTTTATAAACCTGTCCCTTCAGTACTTGGAAGCTTCCCATACTTGTCTGGGAGAATCCTGGACTCCTCATCTCTCTGTGGACATCTGCAAAGCAACTCCCACTTTACTGAAGATTCTTTAAGCAGTTCACTCATCCTGGCTATTTAGAGGCATTTAAAAAGTGAAGGAGGAGAAAAATAAAAGCCCCCTGACACTGATGAGACACTTCTCATACTTCAATAACTATAGATTCAAATAGAGTGTGGCTCTGGGCACGGACCCATCCTCCTGCTTAGGGTCATTACTGTTGCCGCTAGCCTACGTAAGGCTCAAGGGGCTGTTGGGCAAACACTTATGGAGCATTGTTTAAAGGGGTAAGATGACCCCTTCCTGAGAGAGCAGGTGGGCCCAGACTGGACAGTTGTCAGTGGGCCAGGTTAGCGGTGTGAGTCCCAGGGAGCCCAAGGAGAGACAGTCTAAGTGAGGAACTGCTGCAGAGTACTATAGGAGGAGCCAGACAAGGAACAAAATCCAAGTTCAAAGGGCCAAGTAGATGGAACCATGACTGACTTAGCTGATGGACCTGGATTGGAGTGAGGGGCAGTCGGCAAACCAGCAGAGATTCCTGAGGAGTGCTATATACGCTGTGGGGGAGCCTGGTTTGCTCTTAGATGCCAACAGATATGTCCATTTGGATACAAATGATGGGATAACAGTGGATGAAGAAAAGGGGTTCTGAGTTCTAATCCTAGATATATCCACTGCACTTGGGGATTTTGGTCAAATGGCCACAACCCCTTTCTGTACAATGAAGAGATTAGAAAGGTGGGTCCACAGGGTACCTCCAGCTCGGACATATTGGGGTCTCTGGATGAGTCCTCTTGGGCTTACTCCTGCATTTAATTTCTTTGAGTTTCCGCAAGCACTTTTTCTTGTTAAAATGATGACTCAGGGCTTCTGTCCTGAGTAAACAAAATAAAGCAAACATTTACAAAAAATAATCCTGGACCTCAAGGAATGGTTGTGTTGCTCTGAGGAACAGAAGAGCAACATTCCCCATCGTCTAGAGGCATTTTAGAGTTTGGGATGCATTTGATATGCAGGGAGGGCTCACTCTTAGAGCTGGAGATTGACCCCCAGGGATACTGAGAAGAACATACAAAACCTTGGAGGACACAAGAGGAGTTCCTAGCCAAGGCAGCTGTGGCAATAGAGAGAGGGCCAACTTGTAGCCCTTGAACCAGTGCAAGGCCCAATCTGGAAGATGAGACAGGGTTGAAAATGGGAGCAGGTAACCAGGTCAGAAGCTAGGAAGGTGTGGAGCAGCACAAACTAAAACGGAGAAAGGGGGTCTAGGTCCTAGCAAGTAGGTCAGACTTGAGATGAACAGTGCCAGTGCTGGAACCTAGGCAGTGGTACAGGGTGATACACAGGACCAGGCAGAGGTGAGAGAAGAGTTGCCTCTTGAGAAATCTGCACATCTCCTAGCTTAGACTTTTAGTGAGCTAAATATGGCTGGGGTAGCAGAAGTCCCTCCCACCATCTCCTCTGGATTGGTGAGATTTGGGAAGAAAGAGACGGAGTCACATTTGCTATATGGAAAACTCTGGAGTAAATGGAAGAGGTTGGGACTCCTAGTGTGATTTGGGCACACGTGAATAATAATCTTTCCTTTTCCTGTGATGTTTGGTCTTCAGGTTGAGCATGTGTCCTTGGTCTTACTCAGATCTATCTCATCCCATTGTTGGTCAGTCTGTCCCATTGCATTTCTGTCTGTTAGGATCCCTTCCTTCCATTTTGGCTCTCTTTGCCAATCATAAAACACTGATGCCAAGGGCAGGTACTCCTCCTCTCAAATGGGACTGCCCAGCTAACAGAACTCAGAGTGGGCACCTGGAATCCATGATTAAACTCTAATCCACCTATAGGAAGGAGAAGGAAGCTGGTGCTTCATACACATCCTTGTCAATTTCATACCCATCAAGGTCCTAAGGAATTAAAATTATTATTTTTGTCATTAGTAGTAGACCATATGGTAAGAGATTTACATGCCTGACATTTATTCTCCCCAACATCCCTATGAGATAGGAACAATTAATATATCAGTCTTACAGCTGAAGAACTGAAGCTTAGAAATGTCAAGTAAGTTGCTTAAAGTTACACAGCGCTGAGTGAAAACACAACCTCTCAGGCTCCAGAGTTAGTCCCTCATTCAGAGAGCTTAAGTGTTTGCCTGTGATCACATAGCTAATAAGAACTGAGATGCAATGAAAAGCTCTTGCTCTCTTCTGAGGGACAAGGGAATGCCTCTTCTCCTGCAATGGCATCTTTTGCTGGGAGGTGAAGGAGAAGTGTCATTATCATTAGGGGGCTGATCCCTGTCTCAGGCATTGGCTACTGAGGAGTCTCAAATGGGCAGGTCCAGAATCTATAAGTCCTCAGAGGTCAGAGCATGACTGAGCAGATCCCCCATGAGTTCTCAGCATGGTGTCATGTCTGTTTCCGCTGGAGTTGAACATATTTCTGCATCTGATCAAGCATGGATGCCCTGCCTTGAGCCCTGCTAGTCCTTGTCCTCTTAAACACAGCCCTCATGCTTGCCTGTGTGTTTTCAACGACCTCTGCTTTTCATGTCACCCTGCTCTGTTGCTACAGTTGGTGCTGCCTCACTACCCTCTATTCTCTCCCACTTTCTGCAGAGGCTCACTCTTTTGTTTTGGCCTCACTGTGTGTGTCTCCTGCTGTGAGTGCCTTAAAAAAAACTTAATTGATATTAAAAAATTAAAACTTGGGGAGGAGGGTGGAGATAGATAATTTACCTAGGGTTGCATATTCAAAAATGAGCACATAATTACTGTTTTTAAGTAAGGTGTCAGGAAGCAAGATTGATTTAAACTTGACATCTGTTTACACACAGTGAGCTGTCATTAGATGCATATGTAGGGTCAGAAGAGCTATGTTCTGTCACCATGACAGCTTAGTTTGGTTCTGGAAATTTGACTTCCTGTGTTTCTGCAAGGGGGCAGCAAGATAGCTTCCAAACGCGGCCCTCTCCCCCTCTCTCTCGATCAACCAACATTTTCCACACACGTACTACGTGCTTGATACTGTCCTAAGCACATGTGATAAAACAAGCAGTCTGAGGTAGTGGAGAAGAACATGACAAAGAGGTTAAAAAACATGGGCTTTGGAGTCAGAAAGATCTGATTCTGATTCCTAGCCGGCAAGTCAAGTCAACTCTCTAAGCCTCAATTTCCTTTTTCCATAAGGCAGAGATCATTACAATATTGCCCTCACAGGGCAACTATAGATGAAAGTGATAGGGATTCAGAACACTTAACCTAGGACCATACAAGAGTAGATGCTTAATAAATGGTGTTCATGGATATTATTAACATCAGACAGGACTCTGACCTCAGAGCACCTGGGATCTTGTCAAGGAAAGATCCGCTCACCAAGCGATCCAGTGAATGTTGGCTGGGCTTCATATGAAGCAGGAGTTCTGAGGATGGAAGTATCAGTTTTCTAGGAGGATGCAGAAAGATGTCAAGGATGAGGGGAGACTTGAGCAGGGCCCTCAGTAAGTTTCTGTGTAGGAGCAAAATATAACTTATGGGAAGTGGGATGTAAGACATCTGCCTGCCAAGCTGTTCCCAAGTGTGTTCTCCATGCAAATTCTTACTCAGCTTAAGTGAGTCCTTCTTAAAGGAAACTTCCCAGTCTCTCAATCAATCCTGAATGGGTCTGTCCTTATTCTCAGTGCATAAGCCTCATTCTATATCAGCACATCATTGATTTCCACTGTTTTATATTTAAATTGTTATGTTTGTCTCCTGTGGATATCTTTTCTTCCTTTTCCTTTCTTCAAATGTTTATATTTTTAAATCAAAGTTATACATGCACATACTTTAAAAGGCAAATGTATCTACATGGTGTGTTATATAAAAGAGCATTTTCCCGCACCCTCCTATCCTTTCCCCCCTCTCCAAAGGCAACCCTCACACCTCTTTTAGCCCATCATGTTGGCATTGACTTCCCTTCCTCTAAAAACATGGCTGTATTGCCTCCTCTTGACTTGTCGCTTTTGTCATTATTCCTTGACGTCCCCCTGTGCTGTGTGGAAGATGAGGTTTACCTTTCTTTCTCCTCCAGCCCTACCACTATACACACAGGCGTACCTCCTGTCCTCCCCATCCTTCCAATATAGCTTGTCATAACTTTGGTTAGATAAGTATCTAACCAAAAGATATCCACAGGAGACAAACATAACAATTTAAATATAAAACAGTAGAAATCAATGATGTGCTAATATAGAATGAGGCTTATGCACTGAGAATAAGGACAGACCCATTCAGGATTGGTTGAGAGACTGGGAAGTTTCCTTTAAGAAGGACTCACTTAAGCCAAGTAAGCATTTTCATGGAGAACACACTTGTATTTAAATGATTATGACTATGTATGGCAGTGAATTTTTTGTATCAACTTGGGTAGGGTATAGTGCCCAGATATTTGGTTAAACACAAGTCTAGATGTCACTGTGCAGGCATTTTTTTTTAGGTGAAATTAGCATTTAAATCAGTAGACTTTGAGTAAAACATAAGACCATCCATAATGTGGTTGGACCTCATCCGATCAGTTGAAGGTCTTAAGAGTAAAAGACGGATGTCCCCAAGCAGGAGGAAATTCTGCCTCCAGGTTGCTTTTGGACTTGGGCTGCAACTTCACCTCTTTGCTGGGTCTCTAGCCTTCTGGCCTGCCCTGCAGATTTTGGACTTGGCAAGTCCCACAGTCTTGTGAGCCAATTCCTTAAAATCGATCTCTCTGTCTCTCTAATATGTATGTATGTATGTATATATATGTATATCTATATATATAATACATAGATATAAATATATATCTCCCACTGGTTCTGTTTCTCTGCAGAACCCTGGCTAATATACTATGCAAACAGTATTCACAGCTGAGCCACGGAAGTAAACAATTACTTTTCTTTTTCTGCCAAACTTCTTTTTTCTAGAAGGAATAGTTGTCTTATTGTGTTGTTGATGTTTGCTTAGTTTTCCATTTACTCATCTCTAATCCAATCCCAATCTTGACTGATTGTCTAAATCTCCTCTTGAGACAGGCAGATGCGTGAGGTTTTCTCTTGATTTCATCTTTCTGAAGTATTCTCTAACAATGAGATGGCTTCATGGGCAACTGAGTAGTGGCACAGGACCCTCTGCTGGGTTTAATGCTCTGTTATTTTCACCCTTAAATTCTTAATAAATTTTTAATAAGGAGTCCTGTATTTTTATTTTGCACTGCACCCTCCAAATTATGTAGTCATTCATGTCTGCTAGAGCTTTCTGATTAGTTCTGACCTAGACAGGTGTGCATCAGTCAACCTGGTATTACCTAGGTATTTCCCTTCACCAATTATAGGGAATACCTGTATCCAATATTGCTCTCCTGTTCCCCCATGTAAATAAAAGTGTTTTAAAAGTAGATCCATGTTTTACTCAGTTTTATTCCCAAACACCTAGCAAAGTGTCTCAAGCATAGGAAAGTGCACACACACACACACACACACACACACACACACACACACACACGCACATACACATAATGAAGGTGAAACACTTAAGTAGATAGAATAGGAGGAGGGATGTAATAAGACTTTCTAGGAAGGAGAAATAGTATGAAGAAATCAGGGAGGTGTGGCTTCGTCTTCAGTGGATGGGAAGCAGTGAGGAAAGCAGCACAACTGTATCAGAACAGGGTATATTGGAACCAATGGGAAATTATGTTGAAAATTATGTGGGAGACAAATTGCAAAGAGGCTCGAATGCCAGACTAGGAATTTTCTATAGACTTGCTGGCCCCCAAGGACTTACTTCCCCATCTAATGACATCTGATACGTGTAGTTAGAGAAACTCCAGCTGGGTAGAATTTCACACTTTCCTTTTCTTGGCATTGAAATAGGTGAATGGAGTAGGATGGGTGGGGGGGAGCCTAGCAAGTTAAAAAGGGAGCGCATAAGAGAGTGTTTCCTGTGAATTTTAAAACTCAGTCTAGTACAGAAGCACAAGAAAAACCATTAGAACTCTGGAAGATAGCCAGGGTGGTCTGGATAATGCTAAGTCTAGGCAGAACAACCCCAAACTGGCAGGCTTGTTATCACTAAATTCACACGATTGAAGACCCACAATCCTTTGCACCTCGTAGGTGCTTCTGATCCTTATGGCACCCAACACCAAGAAAATTGGGCTTTCTGTCTGGAAATCTTCACACTGTGGTGACTGTTTCAGGTAAATATGAAGATTAGTGGGCTAATGGGGACCTCTTGCTGTTTGAACCTCAGCCACAACTTGTGTGATACAGAATCCTTCAGCTTTCTCCACATGCACGAAGAAATGAAAGCACCTTTCAGAATCCCTGGCAATATTTTTCCAAAATGTGTATCAGCATTCTAAAAGAAAGACATTTACAAGGTTTTGAAAAGAACTTAACTGATACCTGACAGAAATGCATAGATTTTCCATTCTAAAACATATGTGGAAATATATTCATTGTGGCACTAACAGCCAAAATCTGGAAACAATCCAAAAGTCTATCAACAGTAGAACTGATAAATAAATTGTGGTATTAGTCATACAATGGGATAGATACAGCTATAGAAATGAATAAGCCACAACATACAATAATATGAAGTAATCCCATAAGCATAATTGCACAACAGAAACCAAAATGTACATATTACATGGTTTCACTTATATAAAGAAAAATGTCTATTCAGATCCTCTGCCCACTTTTGAATTGGGTTATTTGTGTTGTTTTTTCTTTTCTGCTATTGAGTTATGTGAATTCCATGTATATTTTGGATATTAACCCCTTATCCGATATGTAGTTTGTAAATATTTTCTCCCATTCCATAGGTTGCCTTTTCTTTTTGTTGATGGTTTCCTTTGCTGTGCAGAATCTTTTTAGTTTAGTTTTAATTTGTTCTTGGTTTTATTACCTGCTTTTAAAGTCAAATCCAAAAAAGCATTTCCAAAATCAATGTCAAGGAGATCATTGACATTTTCTTCTAGGCATTTTACAGTTTCAGGTCTTATATTCAAGTCCATAATCCATTTTGAGGGGTCCAGGTTTCATTATTTTACATGTGGATATCCAGTTTTCCCAATACCATTTATTGAAGAGATTATCCTCTCCCCGTTGTATATTTTTGGCTGCTTTGTCAAAATTAATTGACAGTCTGTGGGTTTATTTCTGGGGTGTCTGTTCTGTTCCACTGATCTTTGTGTCTGTTTTTATGCCAATATCATGTTGTTTTCATTACTACAAGTTTCTAATATAGTTTAAAACAAAGAAGTGTGATGTCTCCAAGTTTGTTCTTTGTTTTCAAGATTACTTTGGCTATTTGAGGTCTTCTGTGATTCCATAGAAATTTTAGGATTGATTTTTGCTATTTCTATCAAAAATGCCATTGGAATTTTGATGGAGATTGCATTGAATCTGTAGATTGCTTTGGGTAGTATGAACATTTTAACAATATTCTTTTAATCTACAAATGTGGAATATCTTTTCATTTATTTGTATCTTCTTCAATTTCTTTATCATTGTTTTATGGTTCTTAGTATACAGACCTTCCACTTCCTTGATTAAATTTATTCCTGAGCTTTTATTCTTTTTGATCCTAATGTAAATGGGGTTGTTTTCTTAATTTCTCTTTCCCATAGTTCACTGTTAGTGTATAGATATGATACTGATTTTTGTATGTTGATTTTGTATTCTGCAACTTTACTGAATTTATTTTATAAATTCAGTGTTTTGGTGGAGTCTTTAGGATTTTCTATATATAATATCATGTCACCTATAAATAGAGATTACTTCTTCCTTTCCAATTTGGATGCCTTCTTTGTTTTGGTTATTCATTTGTTCAGCCAACTAGGAAATGATTAGAGGCTGGGATGAAGGTCTTTGAATATAAAATGTTTACTCAATTTCTGGGTGTTAACATTAGGACTTTTCCTAGAGGACAACTCAGATGATGTATGTATGCATTTGTAGGTAGTGCTGTAATTTTAGTTAAGCAGGTCTGAAGTCAGATGGACTTGGAATAAATCACTGAAAATCTCTCTTGGGGGATAGCCATTAGCAAGTACTCATGCTCTTAAGAACTGCTGCTTTGTTTGCTGAAGTCCTATAGGACCTGTGAACATAAACCCCATTGGCTTTCAGAGGTAGGTGATTTGGGGACTCCTCCCTTGGGTGGCAGACTTAAAAGTTGGGGCACTAGATATGTGGTCCAAACACTTTCCTCCTCAGGGAGAAGCTGGGAATTGGGGGTTTCCTCCTGATTGTATGGCTCTGTGCTGGGGGTGGGGTTTATGGTGAGAGTGTCTCACAGCCTTTCCTACCCATTTCAATATGGCTGTTTTCTCCCTTGCCTGATGTATAAGAGTCACTCAACTAGTTTCTGGATTTTTTCCAAGGGAATTGCTTCATGGGTACCTGAACATTTGGTGCATCCATGGGAGGAGGGAAATTCAGGTGTCTCCTATGTTGCATCTTGGTTGAGTTCCCTGGGCTTTTGTTATAGCACCTGAGAAGATATTGATGTCATTTACTGATTGGAATAGACTGGACAAGGAATGGGTTTTGGGCAAGATATAGGGAGAGCAAAATTGAGAGGGAAAAAATGACAAACTCAAAACTATCGATTTTGTTATTCCATTTTAGTAATATTAAAATTAAGATGTCTGTTGGACAGCCAAGTTAAGAATTCAAGTAGGTAATGGGAGATTGTTCTTTTTAATTCTGTTCCTGATTCTCATGATCATTGAATTTGATCATGTGTGTATCTCGAAATCAAATTAAAGTGGCTGAATGTTTGGAATATACCATCTGATTCTCTTAGGTTACAGGCTTATTCCTGTTCAGTTCCATCTAGACTTCAAAGATGGAGGTTGAGGATAGGGTTGTTTACCATAAGGAATTTTAAAGTATTACTAGTAGAAGAAAAGGGATGAAATTGGGCAGGAAAAATAATGGATGTTCCTTAGAAAATATTATTTTTAAAAGATGAAGATTATAATCTATGAGAAATATAACTGCTGTGAATTTTTACATGCTTAATAACAAAATCAACATATATAAAGCAAATAAGCAATCAGAAAATACAATAGTAAATATATAGAAACAAAATAAAAATAGAACATTTTCATAACACTCGGCTTAATATTTTCATATATGTAGTTCAATTTTATTAAAATTAAATTTTACTTTTAAACATTCCATATGGTTTCTGTTGGGTCCAGAGTCAATGCCCAGACATGGATAGCAAAATGCATAGTCAGGCATGTTTTGGGGCATGTATGATTACAGTCAGGAGAATAGGGACAGACAAAACAAAATAAATCTTGGGACCCCAAAAGTTGATTTGTAGAAAATCTCTAGTTGGTTCAGCCAAACTGGGTTGGAATGAATTAGAAGTCGGAATGAAGTTCTTTGAATATGAAATTTTTACTTGATTTCTGGGTGTTAATATATTAGGGCTTTTCCTAGAGGACAACTTAGATAATATATGCATTTGTAGGTAGTGCCACAATTTCAGTTAAGCAAGTCTGAAGACTGATGGACTTGCAATAAGTCGTTGAATATATCTCAGCTTCTGTTTTCTGATCTGAAAATGAACTTAGTAATGTCACCCACTTCATAGGGTCATTGTGAAGATTTAAATATATAAAACATATCAAGCATTTAATTTAGTGAGTAGCACATACTAAGTGCTCAACCATTGCCACCCATCCAACCACTGCAGGCTGGCTTTAGTTTTAACTTTAGCTCTAGTTTTAGGAACAAGCTTCTGGATCTCAACTGCCTAAGTTCAAATTCTGGCTTTGCTGTATGAGCTTAGACAAATCACTTCTCTTTTATTTTCTTTCCTCATCTGCAAAATGGAGATAAAATAGTACCTATCTTACATGTTTGTCTTGAGGCTTAATACCTAAACTTGTTAGAAGAGTTCCTGGTATATTTAGCAGTAAGTAATGGTCAGCAATTATTTTTGTTGTTGTTATTTTACTGTCTGAGTTTTCCAGAGTTCTGTCAAGTGTGATCTTAGAAGCAAAGAGTGAAATCACAGAGTGAAGCCAGGAATTAATTACTGGGCTTTCCAGTGAGCACAAGTGCCACTGAGCAGGAATGAAGTAGGAGCCAAGAATTTGGAACTAGCGGGGTATGTGAGTTAACAGAACTCAAAACTTGACAGGAGAAGAACAATTGTCTGAGCTCCTGGGTGTATGATAGTATGTATATATGAGCATGTGTAAGAAGCTATCATTTACTCTGCATCAGTAATAGATGATACACTGCTATTCATTTTCTAACCATTATCTAATTAAATCTTCCCAATAACCCTGAAAGTCAGGTATTATTATTTCAACGTATAATGAAGAAAACTAGCTTCAAGAGGTGAAGTCAATTTCTGAGGTCAAGCAGTTGGTACGTGGGGGACTGAGATTGAGATATAGACCCAACTCTCAAGCCCAGAAGCATCCTTCTCCACTAGCCTGCCTCCTACAGTGCTGAGAGCTGGGCAGTATGGGTATTACCCTTCCCCTTATTGGGGGAGTTGCCAGACCATATCGCAGAATGGGGCAGCCTGGGGTATAGTTTTGGCCAAAAACATACAAATGACTTGGATTCTTATGATAACGTAAGGCATTTATAGCAATTACTCAGTGTATTAATTGAGAGGAGAAACCCTCATGTCTTCAGAAAGTTCTCAGTGTCTACTTCCAAGATACAAGACTGCTCCCAACCAGGCCACAGCAGCACCTGGAGGACATTCTAACCTGACTCCTTCCCCTCAACTCTCCCCCACTCACCAGCATACATCTGTCACACCATAGGAATTCTGTTCCAAGGCCTTGGTGTTTTAGACTCAAGTTCCCTCATCTCTTGCAAGGCTACACTGCAAAAATAACTCCTTGATCACCATCGACTAAAACTTCTCTCTCCTTTATTTGGAACCGGAGAAGTTGTGTGATTGTTGCTACAGTTTGTGGACAACCAGGGACTTGTCTAATTTACTTCTTGGTGGACACTTTCCATCTTAGATGGTTGTATATATGGGTCTTTAATTGCATACATGTTCATGGGAGAAGAGTAGGTTAAACAAATCAAATTTGGGCCTTTTAGTCTGGTTCTTTTGGTAGGAAGCACATAATTGTCCAAGAGTTGAAAATCCTCTGGTTCCCAATGTCCAGGTGACAGTGACAGCAGTAGACTCTTCACTAAGTTCTTATAGAGTATTTGTTTGTTTTACAAAACTCTCATCATTATGCCAGTTGATCCATTCTCATATTCATTCTCATTCTTCCCCTCCCTCTCTTCTTCTGCCTCTCTTCTCTAGGGCATGATCAACTTCCCAGAAAAAGCTACAGTGTAATTCATAAGCCTAAATTGTTGTTAAGATTCACTGCATGGTGTATAGTTGCCAATTTAGGTTTTCTAAGAGAAAGAACAAAAATTATTAAAGCATTATCCAGCTTTGTTGAGACCTGGGCAGTTAGTTTCTTGAATGTTACAGAGCCATTTAAAGCATCCACTGCTTATTTGCAGAATTAAAAAGCTTTGGCTGTTATTTCTTGTTTAACAAACTTTGACCACACTCAGACTGGGAGCTCCATACAAAAGATGTACAGGCCTGAAAAAAAAATTAAAAAAAAAACCTGATTAAATTTTAACCAGCTGCTGGGCAGATAGTTTGCCTGAGGCACATTTGTCAGTTTCAAAGGGTCTTTTTATTAATTTTGCATTTTGTATTTTGTTAGTGGAAAGAGCTCCCTCTTTGGGGACTGCCAAAAGCTATAGGCTGTGAATCTTCAAGCAGCCCAAGGACGCTTCTGAGAATGCCAAGTAGATTTGGATTCCCAAGCATTCCCCATTACATGAGCTTTATCGGTCCTAAAAATATATTAACTTTAGGGGTGAGCTATTTGAATTAATGTTACAGGATCCCTACTGACTCTGCTTTGGTTAACATTAGTCTTGCTATTTGTCTGCAAGACTATGCATGACCTTGCTGTGTAAACTTGAGCAATTTGCTTGACCTCTCTGAGACTTAGGTTTTTGGTCTATAAAATAATAGGGTGAGAAGTTTATCTTTTTTTTTTTTTTTTTTTTTTTTGTTGCGGTACGCAGGCCTCTCACTGTTGTGGCCTCTCCTGTTGCGGAGCACAGGCTCCGGACGCGCAGGCTCAGCGGCCATGGCTCACGGGCCCAGCCGCTCTGCAGCATGTGGGATCTTCCCGGACCGGGGCACGAACCCGTGTCCCCTGCATCAGCAGGCGGACTCTCAACCACTGTGCCACCAGGGAAGCCCTGAGAAGTTTATCTTTGTGGTCCCTGCAGCACTGGATTAGCTGGTTTATGATTGGTTGGGGAGTTCTGACACAATAAAACTCGTATGTTTTTCTTTTTTTGTGATAATTATATTATTAATAGTAACTAGAATTTATTAAAATGTTTGTATGCCAAGTTCTATGTTCAGCACTTTATATATATTTTAAAATTAATTTTTTCAGAGAAAGCTTCTGAGACTGGCACTGTCAATTCCCATATTACAAATGAGGCAGCTTAGGGTATGAGACATCAAGAAATTTCACAAAGTTAAATAATAAGTGGCTGAAACAGGATTTGAAAACAAGCCTGCTTGATGCCAGAAGTTGATATTTAGAAAACAGTCTGTTTTTTGCTCCGGATGTAAAGGATCAGCTTCTGTTTCTGGGCTAGAAATGTGCTCTGACATCATACAAATATTTCCAAGTTTCACATTCACCTGGGATTGGTTGTGGTGAAAATACTATGCCAAATTCAAAGCTGTCCTGAAAGATTCAGACAGGCCTCTCCTGGCTTAGGCAACTCTAGGCTGGAGGGGACCGCCTGCAGCATAGAGACAATTTGTGAAAAGGAGGAAGAACTCAGGGGTTAAATGGAAAATACAAACCTCTTCTGTGATGCTGGGAATTTCATAAGTTCTACTCAGGCATCTTCAAACAGCATTAAATACAAAGTAGAAAAGTCTACCCTCAGGCTAGAATTTGTACACAACTTACCTGCAGGAGAATATGGCTAAATTTCTACCTGAAGACAAAGAATCAGGGCTTACATTTACAGAGCAGAAGGAAAAAGCAATATGTGTATAGATAGATATATATTTTTGAATGTATATTTCTGTTTTTGTATTGTAGCTTTTTATATATATTTTATACATATAGTTTCACCAGTGAGACTTTTTATGCCAAATCAATACCTGGCAGACTGACTTTTGCATTATTTAATGTCCTTACCTATTGGGTGGGACAAGGTACTATCAGCCTCAGTGTGGTCATACTTCCATGGTCTTAATTCCTGCAGAGGATTCTTTTACTTCACCTCTGAGAGCAGATCTTCTGGAGTATGCTGCCCTACCACGAATGTGGCTGTTTTACTTGCTGCTCATCTGGCTTGGGTTCTTCAATCATGTTGACTTAACCTATTGATTAAAAAGTTGGCGGGGAGGAGCAAATTGCACAGGGCTCTTCTGTGATACTTGGGGTGAGGAGTGGGCCATGTCCCAAAGGGGCTTTTTTGATTCTTTTTGAGCTAAACTCTCTTGGCTTTCTGCAATAATACTTGTCCCTGCTATTCAGTGTACTATGGAGTGTTTGCTTGGACTGGCCCAGGAACCCCAAAGAACTTCCACAGCAGTGTTAGTTAATGAAAGAGAAATACGTGCATCTGTAACAATATTTAAAAGTTATTTCATTTAGTAAATGCTTATAGACTTCAAAAAAACTTAGAAGAAAAGGAAACAAAATATGTTGGACATACAGTCACAGAAATTTAGGGATTTCAGGCTTAGGAAAATAACATAATTTACACACGATTATATGGAAAACTATACCATAGTTTTACCAGATCTGAAACTTAGGGTCTCCTTTGTTATTCTTGACCCAGTTCTCTTTGCACTGCATGTGCAAATCCCAATTTCAATATGTAGCTTGAGTCTATTATAGTAGATTCATATACGTTTAGAATTTCTGTCTTCATTGTGAAGTTAAACCTTTATCTTAAGTAGTCATCAATAAAAATACTTCCATATCTAATAATGCTTCTAGTATATTAGTTATCTTTGCTGAGTAACAAATAACCCCCAAATTAAAACAATACACACTTATTATCTCAGTTTCTATGAGGCAGGATCTGGGCGTGGCTTTGCCAGGTCCATGCTTCACAGTCTCTCACAAGGCTGCTATCAAGGTGTCAGACTGGGCTCATCTTGAAGGTCAGCCTGTGGTTGTCAGTAGCATTAGTTGATCCCTCATGGGAAGCTGGATGAAGGTCTCACTTACCTACTGGTGGTTGGCCAGAGATTGCTCTCAGTTCCTTGCCATGCAGGCCTCTCCAAGATGGCAGCTTGCTTGCTCAAGGTGTGCAAGCCAGAGAAGGAATAGAGAGTCTGTTAGCAAGACAGAAGTTATAATATTTTGTAGCGGGATCATGGAGGTGTCATTGTCTCAACGTTGCTGTGTTCTATTGATTAGAAGCAAGCTACTCAAGGAGAGAAGATGGTACAAGGTTGTGAATACAAGGAGGCAGGGCCTACCTTCAAGGACTCTTACCACATGTAGTTTGTCTGATAATAATACAAACACCCTTGCTTTTTTTCAGTTAATATTTGCCTGGTATCTCTTTTTCTATCTTTTTACTTAAAAGTTTCCAGTTCTCATGTTTTAGATATATCTCATGCAAAGAGCATATAACTAGATTTTGCTTTCTTATCCAAACTGAGGATTGCTGTCTTTAACTGGTACGTTTAATCTCTTTATGCTTATGAGGGTTATTGATATATTTGGACATGTTTTTACCTTTTTTTGTCCTGTATTTCTTTTTTATCTCCATTTTGCCTTTTTTTTTTTTTTTTTTTTTTTTTTTTTTGCAGTACGTGGGCTTCTCACTGTTGCGGCCTCGCCTGCCGCGGAGCACAGGCTCCGGACGTGCAGGCCCAGCGACCATGGCCCATGGACCCAGCCACTCCGTGGCATGTGGGATGCTCCCGGACTGGGGCATGAACCCGCGTCCCCTGCATCGGCAGGTGGACTCTCAACCACTGCGCCACCAGGGAAGCCCCATTTTGCTTTTTTTGCTTTTATTTCTGGATTGAGGAATTTTTTTTTTGTTTGCTGTTTTCTTTTTTGATATTTTCCTTCCAATAATATGGAAATTTTAAATTATTTTCCTGTTTTTGATGGTTATCTGTGATATTTGCCATTCATACACAGTGAAATCTGAAATTAATATTGTAATTCTCTTTCTGAACAACTCTCAATTTGAAACATTTTCCTGCTTATCAAGTATCTTAGTTCTCTTTTTAATATACAAACTAGATATTATTATTATTATTTTAAACAGAAAAGATTTGCTTATCTTTAATGTTTAATATTTCTTTTCTCATCCTATCTTCTTGCTTTTCAGAATGTCCTTCTGGGATAGCTTTTCTCCTCATTCTGGGATAGTTTTCCTTCTTCCTGTTTAAGATATATGAACATTTTTTTAGAGGTTTTTTAAAAGTGAATATATGTTGGTGATAAATTTTAATATAAGAATCTCTATTTTATCCATATTCTCAAAAGTAAGTTTTACTGCCTACACAAACCTAAGTTCACAGTTATTTTCACTTAACACTGAAGATACTTTGTTGTCTTTGAGCATCCATCATTTCAGTCAAGAAGTTTAGAGTCAGTGTGATGGTTAATTTTATGTGTCAGCTTGACTAGGCCATGAGGTGCCCATTTGGTCTAACATTATCCTGGGTGTTTCTGTGAGGGTGTTTTTTTTTTTTTTTTTATATATGATCCAATTTTTAAAAAAAATTTTATTTATTTATTTATTTTTGGCTGTGTTGGGTCTTCGTTTCTGTGCATGGGCTTTCTCTACTTGCGGCGAGCGGGGGCCACTCTTCATTGCGGTGCGCAGGCCTCTCACTGTTGCGGCCTCTCTTGTTGCAGAGCACAAGCTCCAGACGCGCAGGCTCAGTAGTTGTGGCTCACGGGCCCAGTTGCTCCGTGGCATGTGGGATCTTCCCAGACCAGGGCTCGAACCCCTGTCCCCTGCATTGGCAGACAGCCTCTCAACCACTGCACCACCAGGGAAGCCCCTGTGAGGGTGTTTTTGAATGCTACTAACATTTAAATCAGTAGACTGAGTGAAGCAGATTGCCCTCCCTAATGTGGATGGGCCTAATCCAATCAGTTGAAGGTCTGAACAGAACAAAAAGACTGACCCTCCCCTGAATAAGAGAGTATTCTTCTTGCCTGGCTGCCTTTGAACTGGGACATTGGTTCTTTTTCTGCCTTCAGACTCAAACGGAAACATTTCTGGTTCTGGAGACTGCCAGCCTGCTTTTTTGGGTCTCCAGCTTTAGATTTTAGGACTTGTCAGCCTCCATAATTGTGTAAGCCAATTTCTTATAAGAAAATCAATCTCTCTTTCTCTTTCTCTTTCTATCTGTCTGTTTATATATGTACATACACACACGCGCGCACACACACACACACACACACATATATATACACACACATGTATATACAAACATACAAACTGTTGGTTCTGTTTCACTGGAGAAACTTGACTAAATATAGTCAGTCATACTGTCATTTTTTTGTGAGTGACCTGCTTTTTTCCCTGCTCTCTGGCTGGTTTTGCTTCTTTGTCAGTGGCACTGCTTTACCCAGTGTAGATTTTTAAAAAAATTTGTCTTAGTTGTTAAATGTGGTGCTTCCTGCATCTATGGATTTATGTCTTTCATTAGTTATGCCTAATTCTCACCTACTTTAAAAATATTTATTTTCCATCATATCTCTATTCTCTCTTTCTGGGACTCTGATTAAATATGTATTAGACCTTCTCATTCTATCCACCATATATTTTAACTTTCCGTATTTTTGATGCTCTTGGTGTTACATTCTGTGTAATTATTTCAGATATATCTTCGCAAATTCTCTCTTCACTAATTTTCTCTTCAGTTTAATTGTATCTGTTATTTATCATATCAGTGAGTTTTTTTTAAAATTATTTTTAATAATTACAAATTTTTCTATTTTATACCTTTTCTGATCTTTCTGGCTATTTTATAGTGTTTAGTTACTTGCTTTTTTTATTTAAAAAATATTTCATATACAGTTCTCATATGTTTTATCTGATAACTGCAATATGTACAGTTCCTGATTGGCTTAGCCTAGGTTGTCTAGAAATCAAAGGTTATATGCAATTGTATTTTTAGGGAGCACAATCCTAGGGAGCAGGAATGAAGGCAGAGGGAGTGAGGCAGGGAAGAAGAGACAGTCTAAATGAGGATGTGTTACCAGCTGGCTGCCACTAAGTGCAATTGTTTGTTCCGTAGCATAGAACTATGCTATATAATAGCTTCTCAAGGAGCCATATAAACTTCTTCCCGGGATCATTTATCTAGAGGAAGGTATGAGAAAAAATTTGCCCATTGGCTCCTTCTCCTCTTGGTCAAAGGTTGACCCATGGGGCATCCACAATCCTGGTTTCCACATGTGTGGACACTGAGCAGGGTCTCTCAGTGTTTTTCACCTTTGTAGCAACAGGGAAGCCCTGGGTCAGGAGTTGAAAAGCATGAAGTAAGCATGAGGTGGGACATTTTCAGGCTGTACCTGCATGAAGTTAGTCAGAGCCCACTCAGAACTGGTCATGAGAGCAATGACCAGAATATGAGAAAGGTGAGGTCAGGTGCACCAGAATGGCTATCTAAGAGATGTGTGGTACAGGGTCTACATCTGGTATATGCTGTTTCTGCTGATTCTTACTCATGATGATTTATTTCTTTATATTCTTAATCTTTTATTATAAGTTCTTGGTTGCTTGATTTTAAACTTTGGGAATCCTGTGTAGCCTAAATCAAGGATGCTTTCTTCAAGAAAAAACTGTATTTGCTTCTTCTGGGAGCCAGAGGGTTACCGCCTACCTGGGACTCTTTAAACTTCTTCCTGGATTTCTAGCTTAGTGTGAATGTCTAAGGGCAAACAACTCTGGCCCAAGGCATATTCATCAGGATATATCACTAATATTGGCATTTACCTCAGAAAATCTGTGCCTTCCATATTTGCCTATAAATCTTGCTCATGTTTTTTGTCTTTTTTGCCTTTGAGTGGGAGGGCTGGTGCTTGGAGATTTCTCTTACTTTCTGAAGCCCAGAAGTGCACTCAGCAGTATGTTTTATACAACACATAGTTGGTGGGCATTGAGAGCACTGCTGAGTATCTGACTGCCATACTCTCGGGAGCCAAGTCACTCTTTCTTATTCTTTTACAAAACTGCAAAGGATGGGAATTACTGTGGCCAAAGAGGAACTTCAAGAGATGGTGGCATATAGCTTTGATCCCATTCTAGATATCAATTTAAAGGCTGCATTTTTGTTCTCCTGTCTACCACTAGGAATATGCTGAACCATTTCCTTGGAGGGCTGAGTTCAGGCTGGCCTTGGAAAGGAAAGGATCAAAACTAGTTCCTGCAAGCTGTTGCCTGGATCCTGCTGGGGAATTAGCCATGCTTGACACCCCTTCTCTGCAGGCTTGGCTCTGGAGCAGGTGTGTTTTCAAGACAGTGCTGACCACAGGTGTGAGTGACATGGGCAGACAAGTGTGAGATATGAAAAATACAGGCTTCAGCAGCATGGGCAGGTGTGTCAGAAGCTCACCTGCCACTGAACCCTAGGGGGCTGGACTCTTCCTGCTGGAATGGAGTGGGGTGAGCACAGAGGGAGAGCACAGCCCTGTGCTGATGCATGAGGGGGCTATTAGACCTAGGAGGTAGAGGTGGGACCTCCCTAACACTCGAAACTCTCAAGGGGCATTAAAACTGGAGGAAATGGAGGCAGGGCAGTTTGGCTGAGGACAGAAGCGAGAGAAGAAGATCTGGTCAGGAAATAGATTGTGTGCAAAGAGAATAAGATTAGGCAGAGTTTTGGAGCTGTAAAGAGACTTAAGTATCGTTTAGTCTAGTGGTTTCAACCCAGGACTCCTACCTTTGGTGGCGTGAGAAGCTTTTGTCTAGTGTAAGGGCATGCCTTTAAGTAACACTGAATCTCTAATAACAATGTTACTTCATTTTCAGATCTATTTCAGTTCTCCTATTTACCAAGAAGAAAGCTTTAGGTTATCGTTACTGTGTCTTTAACACCTCTCTGACAGGTGCTATTTTCACTTTTTAACAAAGCAAAAAGCATTTGGCAGGCAAAAAATGCCCAGCTAGGATTTAATGACATTATTTTGTATCAGTGAATTTTTTTTTCTTTTCGGTTACTTTTTAGGCTTGTTAAGTGATATGACAGCAATATAAAGTTTCCTTTGACAGTAAATCTAATTGAGTTTTTTAAAAGTGAGTCAATTTAAGGAAAATATTAAACAAAAATAATACGGATGATAATTAGATAGATAGTATGAGGATGACTAGGAATTAGGATCATTAGTCTGGTACAGTCCTCTGATTTTATGGTTCATGCACAGGAGAAATAGAGAGGAAATTACCTTCTCAGGGCCACACATCCCATTAGTATCAGAACAGGAAATGAAAACCAGGTTTCCCAACATGCAGTCCATATCTCTGTGCACCTTCCCAGGCTATGTCCCTACATTTAGCCACAGTGAATAAGGCGGTCTTTGCTTCTCATGGTGGAGGTAGAACCAAAAGTAAAAAGCCATAGTGCTCTGAGCTAAATGCCAATAAAAGAGCACAGCAAGGTATTTCGACATATAAAGCAGTGCCTTTTTGTTTTTTGCCAGTTTCCTCTCAGCATTCTCTAGCTCTTTTTAATCATGTTAGCCTTTCCTTATGTGTGCATTTCCTCAAGAAAAGATGTGACTGTCCTTAGTTTCAAAATGCTTGTGCTTTTAGGAGAAATAAGAGGACTGCAGGTATAGCCAAAATGTTAGATGCTTTGAAGAAAAAGATTCTCTCTCCTTCTCCTTGACTCCCAACTAGAAAGGATTCCCCTGGTCTTGGGAGTGTTGAAAAATGAAGGAAAATGCTGTGTGAGTAAAGGTGATGCTAGGTTCTGGAGAAGGAGGCTCAGACTCTGTCTCCCAGCCAGAGGAAGCCCTGGGGAACTCGGATTGCAGGTGGGTTTGTGGGATCTGAGAGTAGAGGGTCTCTGCTTCTCTGGCAAGGCCAAGGAGATGAATTGGCTACTTTGAGAGTGTCAAAGAGCTCCTGAACCGCAACACGGCTCACAAGTAAAGCGGGGAGTTACCATGCAGATGGGAATGGGGGAGGGATGGCTTTGCAGTGACAGCAGGGAGACATCAGTGAGGGTGAAATAAGATGAGGAGGATCTCAAAGGATAGTTGAATTAGAGGGGAAAGAAGTCACATTTCACAGCTGATTTGATGGATTGAAATTCACATCTGATTTGAGAAATATGAATTACGGGGTGTGTGTGTGTGTGTGTGTGTGTGTGTGTGTGTGTGTGTGTGTGTGTGTGTGTGTGTGTGTGTGTGTGTGTATGTGTATACGCGTGTACTCAGAGTGAAGAGCAGCTAGTTGCTAAATCCATGATTTGGGTCAACCCTTAGAGGATAAATAGGATTCCAAAAAGCAGAATCTTTGGGAAGGAATAGGCACGCAATCAACCAGTGATTTTTTTTTTTTTTTTTTTTGGTGAAGCAAAAGAATAAGTTTCCTAAGAGAAGTGCACACAAAATGCAGTGAGAGTTCAAAGGAAGGAGGGATTGATTCTCACTGGAGAGATGAGGGTACTTTCTCAGGGAATGAATGGGTCATGTTGCCCAGACTTGGACAGGTGAGTAGGGAAAACTCTCTGACTTTCAGTTCAGCGTCTGCAGAGGCAGATGCCTGGTATCCAGGAGGTGCAAATGAATCTCATGTAATGGCTTGATGCTCCCTATCTTCTACTGCTTTCTGTGGTCTTTGCAGAGATAGGATGATTTTTGGACATTGATCTACGAACAGATTATGAGGCCATGTGGTATAGGGACTTAAGAGTTCAACAAGTCAGGGCTCAAATGAATGGCCTCTCTGAGCCTCAGTTTTCTCATCCAGAGAATGGGAACAGTATAACCTCCCACATATGATTGTTGGGAGAAAAAGTTAGATAATAATAGACTTAAAGCCTGGGAAATAGTGCTTGTCATAGAGCCAGGTCCCAGTAGCGATCATCTTTTCTTCCTTCTCCTCCCAGAGAGGAGAGACTATTTCTCATCTCTGTATCCTTCACTGTGTCAGTATAGTGCCTTGTACATAGAAAGGGCAATAAAGAATTTCTTGTTTTGACGTGCTCTGATTTAAAGAGCATGTATAGGTGAAAAACAGGCAAAGAAAATCAGCACTGGTGTATCAGCCAGCTGTTAGATGAACAGATCAGAAAAAGTTTTCCATTAAGCCATGCAGTTTTTCTTTCTTTGGCTGTCAGTCAGCACAAAGGTAATCCCAAGAATCAAGGCACTGAAAAGTGAATTTCTGGCTGAACTGATCACAGCAGTCCTGACATCATACAGCTGCTGCTTTCCATAATCAATGCCAGAGCTTGGTTTATTCACCTTACGAGTCCCTCGTGAGATTCCAAACCCGGTACCTGACGGTAACATTTCCCCTAATTGATGCATGTTTGCTCAGGGAATTACATCCTGTTTGATTAGTTTTGGGTTTGATTTCCCTCCTCCCTGTGCTATGATTTTCATGGACAGAGCTGTTCTTTTGATGCTTTGCATGTGGTGGAAGGAGATGGAACTGTGGGCACTGAGCTGGGTCCTAACGCCAGCCTACTGGCTTTGGGGGAACATTTCTTAGGAAAAGACCAGGAAATGACTGACCTGGTGGATCTTGGTGGGACATTTTCACTTAGTGTTAGGAAGAGAAGGAGAGTAACACTGAGCATCCGACAGTGGATTAGACCGTTTATACCCAGAATTACATAGCCCTTATGTAAACTGAAGAAACTGAGGCTCAGAGAAAGAAAAACCATAAACCTGGTAAAGAGTGGAGCTTCTGTTCAAGTCAGGTTCTTTCCCTTCACCAAACTTTAAAAAAAAAATTAGACTAGAATAGTTTTGTAAAAACTTAGATTTTTTTGGAAAAGAAATTAATTGTCCATTGCCACATTTAGCTCTCTGATGTATTTTCTTGCTGTCTTTTTTCCATTTGCATGGTTTTGGATACAGTTTTGTAATTGTACCATTTGAAACATTATACTTCAAATCCTTAAAGAAATATTTTCTTAGCTATATTTTTGCCAGAGTTCCCAGAATTAAAATTTTTGCCTCCATTTATTGACTATTGGACAGTAGTTAAGGAAATTCTATACATAGAGATCTTCTAACTCTCATGTCCTAGCAGACCCTGGGGAGTTGTTTACTTAACCGACTACAAGGTACAGAATAGCGGCCTCACAGTGAAATAATTCTGTTGTGTCTTTCTGCCAAGGATTCCCAAATTGTAACTCCTTTTCAGGCCTGTTTGCTGGATTTCTTGAGTGACCTATCTAGTTTTACTTCCTGAAGCTATGTTTGCGCCTCAGCAAGAATGTTCAGTCTCGTTTCAGCAAGTAACTCCCCTTTACCTACAGGGTAGCAGAAAGCGCCATGACTCTGGGCAAACTACTTCAACTCAAGACACTTAGCGCATTTTCCCCAGGTATAAACAAAGGGGATAATAACACTTCTAGGCTTGGCTGGATATCAGTAAGATAATGTGGTCATCCTGCCTAAAACAATGGCCACATATGCTACTAAGAGAAGACTCTGTGTCCTCTCCTGGGTCCCTAGAAGCTCAGGGAGCCCCCCAGGGTGCAAAGATCTCCATAGGATCCAGGAGATGAAGAGATAATGGATATTGTCTGCCAGCAGTCAGCTGTTTTTGTTAAAGATGGGATGAAAGAAGGATAGAGTGAAGCCTCAGAAGAAGGATGGAGGGACCACACTCTCCAGATCCAGCCTCAAGAGTACCCGGGGAGGACCTGGAACAGGACACCCAGGACTGATACTGTGAAGCCAGGAAGCCAGTGAGACTAATAGATGATCTTTTAACCTCCGGCTGCTGTGCAAGGGCCCCAGAAACTGGTTGCAGGGCCTTTGGCTCTGAGTGTGAAATAGAGAAAGGTTGTGGTGTGACAGCACACACAAAAGGGCTGGTCTTGAGAAGCTGTACGAGGAGGGCCAGGAATTCTACAATAGCTGCACCACTGCAGGGGGTCCCCAGATCCAACTCTGTTAGGGGGAGGGCATTTATCGGCCCTGGCCTTGTCTGACTTTGGCATTTGCTGCTCAAGATCCATGCTTCAGAAAGGTCCAGCTTGGTGCTTTGGCATCCTACCTGCCCACTCTCCCAGTTCTTGTACCTGTCATGATACTCACGGAGCTGTCAGACCTCTCTGGCCACAGTCAGACTGCTTATAGGGGAAGAAAAAGGAGCTCATCAGAGTTGACCAAGATCTTGGAAAACTGCATTTTGAGATTCTTTGGAACATTCATGCTGATGCTTTGGTCAGGAGTAGGTGGTCCTGAGCTTCAAGATGACACTCTTACACACTTAAACCTGCAGGTTAACAGGGGCCATTAAAAATGGTGTGTAGAGAGTTTTCTAACTGTGCCCTGAATAAGGACTGGAGGTTAAGGGGGCAAGGTGGAGCAGCAGAGGAGGAAGGACCACTTACCCAGCCTGTAGGGAACTCACATTGTAATTTGAGAAGCCAATAGTAGGGTTACCACATCCTGGTTTGCCTAGGATGGTCCCAACTTACGCCTCTTAACCCTGTATACTTACTAATGGTGACCTCTTTCACTATAAAAACTTTCTTGATTTAAAAAAATAAACTAAAGGTTCACCCTGCTACTATTAGTAATAAGGTATTCTTAAATGAATATTCTGAAGGATAAGAAGACAAAATGCTCCAAGGGCTTGGGACAAAGAAGTTGCATTTCTCAGGATTTAGGGAACCTCAAGATGCCTGGAAGAGGACTTGCAGCATCCTAGTAAGTGAGGTAGCCCAGTGGTCAGAGCTTGTTTGGCATTTAACCAACAAGGACTTAACCTTGTCTGATATGAGCTAATGCAGCTGATACCCAGTACTATTGATGACAGAAACTTGTGATGCAGGTCTGCCCCATTAGACCTCTGGCTTTCTGTACACTGGCGTTTAACCAATTCTGTTGGCTAGTATAAGAGATTGGTATATGTTATCCTGCAGGCATTCATTTTAATGTACCATCCTTCGTGGCTTAAACAAGTTAGCCAGAGTATTGCAGTGTGGGATGAGGGTGGAGGGTGGTGATAAGAGATGGAGGATGGGGTGTGTGTGCAGCCATTGGCCCTGTTGAGCTGGGCCAGCAGATCTGCTCAGAGCTCATGTGATTTTGACCATTTATTTGTCTGGACACAGGATAGTCAGGGCTCCCATTTATTAAGGACGGAGGAGAAAGCACAGTAAGCATTGTTTCACTTAATGCAAATTGAAAGTACCCAGGGGGAAAGTAAATATATTCTGTGGAACTAGAAAGGTCATGTCATGTTTTCTGAGAGGGGGGAGTAATAAGTCACATCTCTGTGAAGCAGTTCTGAGGAAGCATAGAGGGATAATGGATAATGGAAGAACTAAACCCATTGTGGCTTTCCCTAATGCTTTTTATTCAATCAGTTGGCCTATCAATCCATCAACAAGCACATACTGAGGACCTAGTGTGGGCCAGCCCTTAAGATGGATAGAAATGATCCAAGCTATGGTCCTGTTGCTGAAACTCAGCCTCTGTTCACCGGTGCTGAATAGAAATGCAGAGACAGAGTTTTGGGTGAAGTAGAAAAGAGTAGCTTTTATTGCTATGCCAGGCAAAGGGGACCATAGCAGGCTAATGCCCTCAAGACTGTGTGACCCACCCTGGAGGAGCAGGGTGTGATCAGCTCGTGGACAGTTCTCGGATTGGCTGGCATCAAGGTGAAGTTTCAAGCATCATCAACCTTCTGGTTCCAACCGGTCCAGGGTCTATGTGCTTGTGGTCACAGTTTTCATCTGGAGAGGGTCAGCTTCCTGTAAAAACAACTTAGGAATGTGTCAGGCCTGTATCTGTATCTTTTAGGGGACTGGGTGTTTGGTGACTCTGCAGTATGGTAGAATTATAGTCTAAATTGTTACCAGTTCCCTAGCCCAACAGCTATTCTTTCTTTCTACATCTTCACATTTCCCAATCATTAACTCTTGAGTCAGCATTTTACTTCAGAAGACAAGGACATAGGGGCTTGTACACGGTTTCAGTCCCTCTTATCAAGGGGCTCATTATCCAGCTGGGAAGATGAGTAGAATATGCCAGCCCTTGTCTTCCCCAGCCACTATTAGCTGCAGACTCAACCATACTCAGTCCCTGACCCAGTTCCTACTGGACAGGAAATATTGAGTTAACGCTCAGCTCCTCCTGCATGCAGGGAAAGCCTGAGATCCAATGTGCTTGGGGTTTACCCCAGATCACCTTGACCTTTAATTGAAGACTGCTCCCAGCTCCTCCTCAGGCACAGGTTGGCCTCAGCTTCTATTTCAGCTTGACAGTTTTTGCAGAGGCAGTATGACTTATAGGACAACAGGTGGGCTTTGGAGTCTGGTGGTCCTGGTTTGAATCCTGCCTCTGTCACTTTCTACCTGTATTGATCCAATACATAACCCTTTTCTGCAAAAAGGAGATGATAATTTGCCACTTGAAGGATGTTATGAGGAATTAATGAGGTAACTGCCTATAGAGCCTAACACAGAGAAGGGATTCAACTGATGGTAGCTATTAGTGCTGTTATTATTATTATTAGTAGTAGTAGTAGTAGTACTAGTTCTAGTAGTAGGCAAAATAGTTGTAGATCTTCCCACAGAGAATGGATTCCTACTCTAGTGAATAAGGTCTGTTACCAGGTCTGTGGTCTTCCCAGCTTCTTTCTGTTGTGGCTAGATACGTCTTCTTCAGACACAATTTGATTTCTTCTTCCAAATACGCTGATCAGAACATCAGTCTGCTCCTGCTTGATGGTCAACACTAGCCTTAATCAATCATGAATTCACTGTACCTCCTAAAACATCTTGTTCAGAGCTCCTGGATAACCCAGCTGAGGACCAGCCTCAAAATTGGCATGGTTCTCCTAAAACGGTCCTATCTGGCCTCACCTACTTGTTCCTGTTGCCAAGACCCTGCCTTTCTTTGTGACAAATTCTATTTCCTTTAAGACAAATATTACCAGGAAATATGTGCTAACTGCTAGGACAGTGGCACAGAAGACTAGGTGATGGCTGCCTTTGGAAGGAAGCTGGACAGGAGCAGAATTTCCAAGGGCAGGGAGTTGCTAAATGGAGGTTTGAAATAGTAAATCAAGACAGGATTCTGGTGTGAACAGTGGTTTGGAAGAAAAACAACACAGCTGACCACAGTGTGGTCAGAACAGAGAGAAATAGAGACAGTCTGACTGGAGTGTTTTGAAGGTCACACAAAGGTGTTTGGATTTACTCCTAGACAAAGGAAAGATGTTGGACTTGAAAGTCCATGGGATTTTCCAATACAAAGATGCTTTAAAATAATCTATCTTGGAAGAATAGTCTATCCCTATAGCTTACCCAGAGCCAGTTAGTGGTCTAGAGCACTTGCCTCCTGTCCCCCTGTCCTGTATGCTGTTTATTTCCTTGAGTTCATGCCTGCTCAGTCAAGAAGCTCTTCCTCTCTGCCACCTTCCCTTACCTTCTTTTGAATTTCTTCACTGTTTTTGAAATCCACCCTGTAGCAAGAACATTCTCCCTTCACATGCATAGGTATCTATTTCATTTGTCTTCTTCTCCATTCAACTTTTAAAGTAGATTTTTCCCATTCTCTCTATGAACCAGAGATGTCAGACACAGTTGATTAGAATTTGATATCATCCTTGCTTTTCTGTAGAGAAATGAGATGGCCTGCCATGTCCAATTTGTTAAGTTCTGCAACTTTTCTTGATTAACTTTTCAGGTTTATATCATGACCACATCATGTTCTCAATAATTAAAAAAAATTCATCTGGGTTATTTTAGGAAAGATTTCATTCAACTTTACAAATATATTGCATTTTCCAATGTCTTAGTAATTAGGAGACTGGATAGGCTGAAATCTGATGGAAGTTATTTTGGCCCCACTAAGGATCTTGGGCCACAAATCCATATTCTAACTGCAGACTACAAGTGAAAGTTTGAATATTGCCTCTGAAGTAACCAGAACTTCCAAATCCCAAGTCAGGACGCAGAGTCTAAAAGAAACACTTTGTTTCTCCTTGTTTTTACAGTTATTTTTATTGAAACAAGTTATATTTATTGAACACTTAGTGATATTTCTTAATTAAAAATAATTAATTGCTGTATAAAATTGAAGCCCTCCTGGGAAATTCTTCCTCAGGGTCACACCTGGAGATTCATGGATCACTTCTCCATTTCTGAACACTTATGAATTCTCTCCCTGGCCATGGAATGTTGGAGTTTCTTGAAGCTTTTTCATGTTTCTCTTCTAACCCCATGCTTTACTCTTATATTAAGTAATCTTAACCACACATATGGCTTGAGTTACCATCTATTTACTATATGAGTCATATATCTTTTATATGAGTCATTTATCTTTTAAAAAAAATTTTATTTTTCATTATTTCCCTGCATCTTAACACCTTCATATGGCAGGGATTGGGGGCGGGGGGGAAGCATTTCATAGTGTAAGTCTTGATACAGTGGAACTTTCGACTTCCACAACCGAAGCTGGATGAGGGCAGTACAGAGTTCTGTACTGTGCAACTCCAAGGGGCTCTTATTCTCATCATAACATCTATGAATAGCTATATACTGCATAATTCTAGGGAATGTAGTCTATAAATAGCTGAGTTCTGTAAAACTCCAGGACATGCCATTTACTGAAGACTGAATGTTTGTGTCCCCCCCAAATTCATCTCTTGAAATCTAATGCTCAATGTTATGGTATTTTGAGATGGAGCCTTTGGGAGGTGATTAATTCATGAGAGTGGAACCCTAATGAACAGGATTAGTGCCCTTTTAAAAGAGACTCCAGAAGTTCTCTGCACCCTCCTCCATGTGAGGATATGATGAGAATAGAGCCGTCTACGAACTAGGAAGCAGGCCCTCACTAGACACCAAATCTGCTGGCACATTGATCTTGGACTTCCCAGCCCCCATAACTGTGAGAAACAAACTTCTATTGTTTATAAGTCACCTAGTCTATGGTATTTTTCTTATAGCAGCCCAAACTGACTAAATTAACATAAAACATGAACATGTACTCCAGATTTGAGCAATTCTGTGGCCCTGAGAAGATACTCCAGCCCACTGGTGGCTGGACTGTGGGTGTGTGACTTAAACTTGGCCAATAGTATACTCTCACCTAATGCTTTGAATCTTAACAAAGCGATGCAAAGATGCAAGGCAGTAGGGAATGTAACAGTAGAATTGCATGGTAACCACACCCAGGGGTGACAGCACTGGTACTCAGGGTCCAGCAGCAGCAGCAACAAGGCCCTGTGGCAGTGTTGTCTCGAAAGGGTGGTAACAGTGTAGCTGTGCCAGTGGTATCTTACCAGACTGATGCTGAAGCACCTTGACTGTGGGTTTTGCTGCTTCTCTCCTTTGCCTCTTACACACTGAGCAAGACCAGTTCTATAGCCTTTCTGTTGATTCTGTGGCCTATCTGGTATGCTTTCAGTGAATTGCTTTATGTTTAAATCAGAATTGCTTTATGTCTAAATTAGAATTGTTTGCAATTGAGAACCTTGTTATAGAAATTGGTAACAGAAAGAGGCATATGTAAGTGTATTTGATTTCTATTGTTGCACAACAAATTCCCACAAACTTAGCAGCCTCAAATAACAGATACTTGCTATCTCACAGTTTCTGTAGGTCAAAAGTCTGAACGTGGCTTATCTGAATTCTTTGCTTCAGGATCTCATCAGGCTATAATCTAGGTATTGGCCAGGGCTGAGGTTTCATCAGAAGCTTAACTGGAGAAGAATCTGCTTCCAAACTCATATTCAGGTTGTTTACAGAATTTATGTCCTTGCAGAGGAGCTCATGCAAGATTGCTTCTTCAAGGCCAGTGGGGGGGGTGGGTGGAGAGAGAGAGGAGAGACTTCTCCAAGTCATATACATACATATATATATGTATAATATAGTATGTATAGTGTATATAGTATATTGTAACAGATTCATGACAGTGAAAGCCCATGATTTTTGTCATATAAGGTAACCTTATCATGGGAATGGCATCTCATCACCTTTGCATGGTCTATTGGTTAGAAACAAGTCACAGCTCCTGCCCACACTCAAGGTTACACAAAGATGTGAACACCAAGTGATCTTTGGGGTGCCACCTTAGGATTTGCCACAGAAAGGAAGATGCTTTTGGCTATCTGGCTTGACTAGGATAGAAGGCATTAAAAACTTTTGTTAGTATTCAAGGATGGAAAACCTGGAGGCTCACCTCACATAGAGGCAGAGCAGTTATTACCTATAGGCGTGTGCAGTGATGTGGCCGCCAAGGCTTTGAAGACCATCTTGCTACTGACACACAACAGTACAAAGGAAAATATAAGACATTGGAGTGGAGTGGCTACTTCTGAAGGCACTGGACTGATTAATGAAGGAGAATGACATACCAAATCCCAAATTTTTGCTCAGATTTTTTGTTTTATGTATAGTCATACAAGGTCCTCAGGTAAATACAATTGGGGTATTGTATGACTGTGCTTTAAAAAAGTTTTTATGAAGAGTCGCAGGGAAGATAACCAAATTCAAGATGGCCGTATCAGTTGAATATGGATCAGCTCTTTTGTCACAATTAAAGCACTGATCGGTAAAGACTGAGTCTCTAAGACTTGGAAGGGTATATGTAGGAGGATTCAGAAAACATGGCATTGCCTTTATTATCCATGAGCCACTGTCCTCCTCTGACCCATCAAGCATCCTTTCCTCTTTGTCTCATGAGGCTATTTCTTCTTTATTTTTAGATTTTGAAAGAGGAATCAAACTGTCCTCATGTGTCACCACCCTTTATTATAGGCATATAACTAGAGTTAGACCCTAATATAACTCTAGGGTTCAGTTACAAATCAAACCTGTACCCACCACATACACATGAATTAAAGCACAAGATATCATCTCATAAGGAATGCCGAGTCCCATTTTTCTCACTTCCTCTGACCTATGAAGATTTTAAAACATAACTGCCTGATAGTGGTGAGAGTGTGTGTGAATAGACTTTCCCATATACAGGGAAAGAATGTTTAAATTTGCATAAACTTTCTGGATAATTTGGTAAAATACATCAAACAACTTAAAAATGTTTACACCCTTTGAATTAGTAATTCCATTTCTAAAAATAAATCCTAAGGATATAATAATGCAAATGTGTAGAGATTCAGCTGCAATGATGCTCATCATTCTATTAAAATAGCAGAAAATTGGATAAACTTAAATTTCCAACAGGAAAAGATTAGTTGAATAAATTTTGGTATATCTATGCAACTGAGATTCTTTACAGTTGTTAAAACATTATTATGGAAGAATATTTATTGGTATGGAAAGATTATGATATCTTTAAGATAATTCAACAGGTTATAAATAGCATGCACATAACTTACAGGTATGATTTCTTGTGTGTGTGTGTGTATGTGTGTGTGTGTGTGTGTGTGTGTGTGTGTGAGACAGAAGTAAGCTTGAACATATTCACACCAAAATGTTCACAGTGGTTATTTTCAAGAGAGGTATTATGAGTGATTTGGATTTTCTACTTTTTTCCTTACGTTTATTTCTAAATATTTCCAGAGAATTTGTATCACTTTTGTGTAAGAAATAAAAGTAATTGTAGCTACCCAAAGTCTCATTCTGCCAGAGAGATGGTCTTACTCTGATATTGGGTACAGTGGAAGGAGAGTCTTTCTGCTGCTCATTTCATCCAAGATGCTTATTTTACAAATGAGGAAATATAGGTCCACAGAGAGACTCCCACAGCAAGTCAGAACATATGGAAGAAATGCAGGTCAGAAACTCTGTGACTTTACAGTTTCCTTTTCTCAGAGATATCTTCTAAAACAAAGGCTCTAGAGTGATAATTTCAGCTTCTTGTTTACAAAGCATGCTTTTAGAACTTGAGGTGACGGGGAAGATGCCTCAGGAACTGTGGACATGGGCAGGGGGTGGGTGGAGCCCAGCCCACTTTGATTTCCTAACCAAGCTGCATCAAAAGCAGTTCCATTTTGTATTAGTCAAGGTTCTCCAGACAAAGGAGGCTGAGAAGTCCCAAACCAGGAGAGCTGGTGATTTAGTCCCAGTCTGAGTCCAGAGTCCTGAGAAACAGAACTGAAGATGTAAGTTTCAGGCCAGGTCTGAGGCCTGAGAACTAGGAGAGCCAATGGTATATGTTCCATTCTGAGTCCAAGTCTGAAAGCAGGAAAGGACCAATCAATGTCCCAGGTAGAGGAAGGCAGTTAAGCAGAGAGAGAGAGAGAATTCTTTCTTTCTCAGCCTTTTATTTTATTTAAGCCATCAGCTGACTGGATGCGGCCCACCCACACTGAAGAAAGCAATCTGCTTTACTCAGTCTACTAATTCAAGTTTAAATCTTATCCAAAGCACCCTGACACACCCCCAGAAATATATTTCACCAAATATCCTAGCATTCCATGGCATAGTCAAGTTGACACATAAAATTAACCATCACACATTTTTAGTGTTTTATTGTTTTTTTTAAATTGGGGAAAAACACAGTATTGTTTTCCTTCCATTAGTTAGTTAATATGATCTCCTAACATTAGTATGTGAGGATGCTTTAGGTTGGCAGTACTAGTAAATCTAACTCAAAATGATTTATAAAATGGGAGTTTATTTCCTCTCATAATTATGAAGCCATGATTATGATGTGGGGCAGGCTTCAGGCATTGTTTAGTTAGGACTTCTTTCATTCTGGTTTCTCTGATATACTCTAGCTTTTTCCTTCTTTATTTACTGGCTTCTTTCTCAGCCTGGCTTTCCTTATGATTATTTCTTACTTAGGTACAGGGAGAAACAGTGAATTGCCCCTCTATCCCGTCTTCCCTTCTCCAGCACCCCACTCCATGTCAACCATCCAACTAACTTCCTGATATTCACTCTGATTAGATCATTCCAGAGCCAATCATTGTAACCACTGGAATGTAATGCATCATTTGGTTTAGGCATCATTTTGGAAGAGGATGGATGGGGTTACCTTGATTGGCTTATTAGACCAGCAGTCTATGGCCACAGGCCAAATTCATCTTGCTCTTTGTTTTTGTAAATAAAGTTTTATTGGAACACAGCCTTATTTTACTTATTGCCCAAGACTGCTTGCATGATGCAGCTGCAGAATTGAGTACTATAGTCGTAACCGTCTGGCTCACAGAGCCTAATCTATTTACTATCTCACCCTTTACAGGAAAATTTGCTGATCTTTGGCTTAGATTAATCAAGTCCCATTCCTGGAGCTGGGGTAGAGTCAATCCTATCCAGACTTTAAAGCTGCTATAGAACAGGGAGAGTGGATACAGAGGAGAGAACCCCACTCCATAGTCTGTAGAGAATAATTCCTTTTCTGATGTTTGCATTGACAGATAATCCTGCAGGTCCGCCTCACACTGCACTTTCTCACCACAACAGGGTGGCTGTGTTCCGAAGTCCTCTCATTCTACAGTCCTACTTGGGGTTCAGTTTATCTCTAGCAAGTCCTGTCCCTACGCCACCTCCACCCCATCCCCTCCACTGTTGTCCTTTTCTTCTCTGGGTCTTCTGTTACTCTAGGCTACTCTGCTCAAGTGCCAGAAGTGCTTACTGAAAGTAAGACAAACACAGCTGGGATCACCCAGCCTTTCTTCCTTGCATAATGGGGCTGTAGACACCAAGCTACCCCAGATGCTCTGGTTAGCTTTCTCTGCTAAGTTTACCACCACTTTGTTGCCGTTGCTCTTAATATATTCAAATGCTGTTTCCTTCTCCAAAACCACTGTACCTGCTCTTATGGAGGTGTCAGTGAAAAAAGGTAATCAATAGTTGATCTAAGAAATAAATGGAACATTTTATTCGAGCCAACCTGAGGATTATAGTCTGGGAGACAGACTTTCAGAACGTTCTGAGGACTGTTAGAGATCAAAGCACAGTTATATAGGTTTTTGAGACAAAGGGTTATATGTCAAAGGAGGTACTGACAGCTTATACAATCTAAGTCTGCACTGCACAGTGAGTAGTGGGTCATCCTGACCCTTTACAAGATTAAGAAGGAATGTTATCTCCTAAGGAGGCCTGGTTAATGCAGAGGCACAACAGATGCTAAAGGGGAGGGAGGAGACCCAAAAAGGCAAGGAAACATCTTGTTTAAATTTTTCTTGTCTTGTGATAAAATATGAATTTTATTCATCAGAGATGACAATACTGACTAACATTTGTTGTATACTAGGCTAAGTGTGTGTATGCCTCATCTCTGCACCTTCCAAATCTCTAGGAAGTAAATCTTATTCACAGATATCCATTTTAGAGATGCAGCAATTGAGGCCTAACTAGATTTAATAATTTGCCCATTTAGTAATGGATGGGGTGGGGATTTGAAGCCGGGTCTGACTGAATCCGCAGTGCTGTGTGCTTAACTACTATACCATATTGTTTCTTCTTGTTTCCATCCACAAAAACAGCTGGCTTCAAGATATTCATCTGGTTCCTATCTAGTTTCTTCCCATTTCTAAGACCCTCAAGCAACCTAGGAAATTAGACTTGCAGCCATTCCATCCTTTACTATTGAGTTCTAATGTTGTCTTCTTACCAGGATTCAAGGGCACTCAGGCAAATAGGTTAAATCTCTTTGAACTAGAACTAGACTATGCCCTTGGAGATTCAATTTATAGACAACCAAATAAGGGAGAAACAGTTGACCAGAGGTAGACATTGGGTAACCAAACAACAGGTCCCCTATGTCTATCCTTATTTGTACCCCAGTATTCTCATCTTCTAGCAGGAGAGAAGCCCTGCCCAATGAGTCCTCAGTAGGGTTCCAGCATTCAGCCCACAGAGGGCTGAGGCAAGTCAGGTTCTCCAGAGAAACAGAACACATCTGTATCTATGTCTATATTGATTATATAGATATAGAATATTTAGATGATACAGAATATTTAGATATAAATATAGAGATATAGATATAAAGATAAGGGAATTGAAAGAGGTTTTGAGCAACTAGTTCATGCAATTATAAAGGCTGAGAAATCACACCATCTGCCATCTGCAAACTGGAGACCCAGGAAAGCCAGTGGTGTAATCGCAGTCTGAGTTTAAAGGCCTGAGAGCCAAAGGAGCTGATCAGGTATATTCCAATCCAAGGGCAGAAAACCTATGTCCCAGCTCAAAAGGCAGGCAGGAAGGAAACAAGTCCTCCCTTCCTCCTCTTTTTGTTCTATTCAGGCCCTCAGTGGATTGGGTGATGCAGCCCACCTTGGAGAGGGCAGTCTACTTTACTGAGTCCACCAATTCAAATGCTAATCTCACTGAGAAACACCCTCACAGAAAGGCTCAAAAGTAAGTTTAATCTTGGCACTCCATGGCCCAGTCAAGTTGACACATAAAATTAACAATCACAGACCTGTAGGTTACATAAAACCCAGAAAAATGAAGCTCAGAAAAGCGAAATCTTGCTCTGTGGACGCAGTGAGTTAGTGACAAAGCAGGAAAGCAGGATAACATAATGACTAAGAGCATGGGTATTAAGTTCAGGTCCATATTTGAGTCCCAGTTCTGTTATTCTCTAGCTCTGTAAACTGGCAAGATACCTCAATTCTCTCGATCTCACTTTTCTTTAAAATGGGGATAGCAATAACATCTACCACATGGGGTTACTGGGAAGACTGAGTGAGGTACAGCACATAGAGTCATTGCCTTAGTGCCAGGCACATACTGAGTGCTTATTAAATGCTAGCTGCAATTAGAAGCCAGGTGCTCTCATCTGCTATTGAGGGTTCCTTCTACTCGCTGGGTACTGTCTTTGGTTGAGGTTGTTCACATCTCTCATTTTCTTCCCCTGGCTCACCATGGGGTGCAGCCTTGTACCACCTCTTAGTGTCTCCTTGAATTTTTTAGCCCTGCCTCTGAGCTTAGTCAGGGATTCTGATGACACCAGTTGCCCATCATGGCTTCCATTAACTGTAAGCATTTGCCCTCTCCTCTTTCAGAAAGACCCTGTGACCTGGGAAATGAATGTCAAAACACCAGACTTGTTGGCAAACGGCTATTTTTTCCCCCACCTTTACTTAAGAGTTCTCAGAGGTCAAAAGAGAATAGATTTCAACATTTCCCAGTCAAGCGCAGCCCTCACAGGGCTCTACACTGGACCCACCGTGGGAGCTTTTTTACAACTTTCCCCAGCCTCTATCTGCAAATTGATCTAATAGTGACTTTCCTGTGAGGGAAGTCGCTATGCCTCCAGTCACAGTAGTCAGGAACAGCAGAATGCATCTTCCATTAGTTCTGATTAGTGGTTAAAACTACTTTTTTTTTCTTAGAAGGCGAAGGAAAAAGGAGTTTCTCCTTGGAGAAGAGAATTGAGTGGAACATTCAGTCTGTGTCTTTTTTCCCTGGGTTTGCAAGGTGTGATTGATGAAGTCAGCTCTCAGTAAAACCCATAACCAAACAGACAAATACCTAAAAATAAGTTCAAAGAGGGATAGAGAGAAGAAAAGGCTTTGGCCATAAATCACTCAGAGGGTTCTTCACACTAGCAGAATAGAAACAAGGCTGCCACTTTCTCAGAATCACAGACCACCACAGTCACAGGCAAAAACCTCCCACCCCTGCTGTTGTGGATGGGTAGACTGAGGCTTCGAGAAGGGCCGGCTGGGCTGTGGACCTCTGTCTACTCCCAGGCTTGGAGGTTGATACTGCACTGAACTTTCTCCATCACAGTGGAGACGGTGAATCTGACACGTGGCGTTAACATTTTCTGAAGCTGTTTCCCTCTTAAATAGGTCTAAAACATTGATCTCCCTGGTTTACTGGGAGGATTACTGAAAATACAGATGAAAATGTGCCTGGCAGAATCTGACACCAGCACTTCATAGGCTGACAGCACATGTATATTAAATCTAGACCAAGAACGCTGTAGTTGGCAGTACTTCTGGTGGTGAGGGGGATTATCTAATATTTTGGATTACTTCTGGTACCTTTCTCCTCTGTGAAATGCACCTTCATTTCCCTAATTGGATTTTGAGAACTCAGAGGTGCTCAAAACATTTATTGATTGTTTGAGTCCAGTTGTTTTGTCCCTGCTTCTTCCAGTGCCCACAGCTGACCTAGGGTATTTTATGGCTTTATCTACTGGCTGATTCAGAGGAGGTAAAAGATACCTTTTAACACTTGGGTTTTCTACTGTCCTAGTTTCCCTACCACAACCCTGTAAGGTGAATAGGGCAGATAGCATTCTCACTTTTATTTTTGAGGGATGAAACTTGAGATTCAGAAATTTTATTAACTTGTTCATCGTCACACAACACTTAAATGGAAGAGCTAGGGGCTAAAACCCTAAATTTTCTCAGTGGTTGACCAGGGATATGTCCACCACAAATGGGTCAAGAAACAGTAGCTTGTGTATGGCCTCCTCTGGCTGGTGATCTGTAGCTCTGCTCTGAATGTTATTGCCAGTGGACAAATCAAGTGAAATATTAACTGTCAAAATGCAATGTATTTGTAAATAGGAAGGTTAATTAGGTTAATGGAACCTAACATGGAGATGGTATTTTATAGTTTCTAAAATGCTTTCAGATGCATTATCTCACTTGATCTTAGAAACAGGCCTGAGGGTAAGTTTAATTTTTTATTCCCATTTACTGTTGCAAAAAATGAGCCTCAGAGTGGTGAAATGGCTTGTCCAAGAGCACATGGACCAAAAAATGTTTGAATCTATATTTGAATACTGTTCTTCCATCAATTCTATCATCTTTCCGCTAAACTAAACTGCATATAGCAGTGTACCTGTAAGTTATTGTTAGTAATAACCACCAATAAAGTTACTTATTTAGCACCTATTTATTCAGTTTCTACCGTGTGCCAAATCCCGTGCTGGGTGGAGTGTGATTACATCATTAATGAAATAAACCGATTCACCAAATAGGTACATTATGTTGATTAAATAAATAATACATTATGAGGTTATTATTATAAAAATGAGATAAATAACAGCTTGCACATCTCCCCTTTCATTTCCTGGGCCATGTGTTTTCTTGTTCTTTAGCATCATCGACTGACTCCTTAATGGCTTCCTTCCTGCATGTGCCTGAAGCCAACTGTGCTCAGTGCAAGGAGAGAGGAAAACCCATTGGGGTTCTGCTTCCCCCACCTCTGCCTCTAACCCTCCCACTTCCCTGTGATTCCCTGGGGAACTATGGGGGCTCTTTAACTGTGCTGTTTCTGTCCAATATCTTTGTAATGATGCCAGGCTTTGATTTCACATCTCCTCAGTATGCTGACTCCTGATCAGCCCTGTTGACTCTTTGTGCTAGTTACCTGGCTCTATGCCCAAGTTACCTAAACTCTCCCAACCTCAGTTTTCTTCACCTCTACATTGGGGGTAATAATACCTACCTCTTAGGATTCTACGGAGGATTAAATGGTTTGATACATACACAGTGCTTAGAATAAATGCTCAATAATTGCTAGCCATTCATATTTCTTTTATAACCTTCATATAAATGATCTCTTCTTCATGCCTTTCTGGGATCTTAGACCCAGGCTGGGTGTAGCACACACCCCTGCTTTTCTGTGAAAGAATCTGGACAGGATCCATGAGTAGCTAATCTTTCCAGAACAGCCTGTGTTGTGAAATTGCATATATACTGGCTAAGTACCACCTGTTAACCTCTTGTTCTCAAAACCCACTAGAACCAACCCTGGGTGCTTATGCTTAGAGCTCTGAGACCAGATCTCATCTTCCTCTTCCACATTAGAGAGGTTTCCCGGGATCCTATTCGCTCAGGACTTAGACTCTTGGGTACAGCCAGCCTGTTATAAACATATAGGACATTCCCTACCTCTGTAAGGCCGTTGGGAGTAGAGGGGTAGGGTGGTGGGAGTGGCCAGCTCTGTTTCCTTATATGGATTGCTTTTTGTTACACATCTGAGTTTATAAGGAAATGCAATTGAAGCTGCCATTATGTTTAAAAAAATCAAGACACTCAGTTATGAAACATAGAACATATAATTAACTTTATTGAGCAGAACAAAGCATTTTATAAAAACTCACTCAGACTGAATTAATATAAGGATACTTAGCATAATGTGTATAGTTTAAATTACCGCCTACTAATCATCAAGCAGTTGAGTGGTAAAGTTGTTAGACTTTCAATTTGTAAACAAGTAAAAGAAGGAAAGGCCTATTTTTACTTTCTGATGATTAGAGCATACATTTGTCCAACTGTGGTGTGGGTTCATGTCAGAGAGACAGGTTTCTGCTCTGAGTTTTGACATCTCAGGCTGGTAACATTGTTCTGCATGTCAGGTTCATGTCTACTTTGCATTATTAGTCAGTCTGGCTTCCTGTCCCATGCAGCCACTATTTCCTTATCCCTAATATCACCTAAACCTCACAAGGAGCCAAGCTCCCCTTCCTCCGACCCATATCCTAAGACCAATTCTGATCCCAGGTGAGAAAGATTTTAAGAATCATAATTCAGTGGCTCAGGCTAACTGCTTGGACTCAGTTTCAAGTTACTCTTTCTACCTGCTGACATACTTCGTTATATGGCCAGTTCACCCTTGTGGGTTTCCATGTATTTCTGATTCCAGGTGCACCACTCTGAGATTCTTCCTTCTTGATCTCCACTTCTACCTTCTTCATGTGAAAACGTTTCCATATCTCTGTTCTCTTCAAGAAGGCACACAAGGGATGAAAGTGTTACATCTTATCTTGTCCTGTTGGAGAGAGAGAGGAAAGATTTGGAATCAAGTGGGTAGAGACTAAGTTTGGGCACTGATCAGGCAAGTGAACTTGAATAAGTATATCAGAATAGGTGCATCAACTAGGAGTCTTGGTTATAAGTGACAGAAAATACTGCCCATACTGGTTTAATCAACAAAAGGGAATTTTTTCATCAACTGGAAAGTCTAAAGGCAGATCTTGCTTAGCTTCAGCTGGGCCCATGTGATGTCATTGGGATTTGACTTCTCTTCATTCTTCCTCTCTGCCATATGTTGTGATGACTCTGTTCTTAGGTAGGCTTGTCTCTCATGGATAGCTGAAATTGATTTTCACCTTACATCCTCTCAGCATAAGTTTCTCATTGGTCTAATTTGTTTTCAGGTACCTATCTGTGAACCTTGGCCAGACATTTACAGTGCACTGGTTGACATAAGCCAATCATGGTCACCTCAGGGTCTTAGTGTACTAATCTATAAAATAGACATTGGACTTGAACAGATATGGCAGAGTCTTATTCAGGGATCTAGTAGTTCTGCAGACCCCTTTTAGTGACTGCTGAGGCAGAGGGATGTGCTCCTGGCTTTTAGGAAGAGGGTGGCCTAAACCCTGTTTCCTTCTTCACCATTTCAATCATCAGGTCTTATTTCACCTGTTTTTGACATTGAAATTTTTAGTGACTGTATTGGTTAGCTTTTGCTGCATCTTGAAATATGCTAAAGCATGGTGGCTTAAAACAGTAGCAGTTTGTTTAGTTCATGCTTCTAAGGGTCAGCAATTTGTACTGAGCTCAGCTGGGTGGTACTTCTGCCTGTCTCATCAGGGCTCCCTCATGAGCCTGAGGCAGCTCTGCTGGGTGGTACTTCTGCCTGTCTCATCAGAGCTCCCTCTTGAGTCTGAGGGCAGCTGGTGGTCAGTTTATGAGAGCCTTGCCTGGGATGGCTGGGATGTTTGGACCGCTCTTTATACAGCCTACTTTTCTCCAGGAGATTAGCCTGGGCTTATTTACACGGTGATCTTAAGGTTCCCAAATGCAGGAAAATAGGACAAACTACAATGAGCAAATGCTTTCCAAGCATCTGCTTGCATCTTATTTACCAACATTCCACTGGTCGAAACAAAGAAGAGGGCCAAACAGATTTAAGGAGCGGAGACACAGACTCTATCTCTTGATAGGAAAAGCTGCAAAGTCACAATACAAAAGGCATGCATACAGGGATTAATTGGAGGAATATTTGGCCATTTTTGCAACCTACCAAGATAAACTTGAATATTCAAAGAAAGAGTGCCGTATGGTTAAAAAAGTTTGAGAACTCTGACCAGAGCATCTCTGAGAGGCTTTCTGAACTGATTGTCTCTAAATTTGATTACTCTTGTCTAGACCTTACTACTTGCCCGTTTTCCCCAGCCTCCCTCTCTGCTTTTCCCAGAATATGTCACAGCTTGGGGACCCAAAATATCAAGGCCAATTAGTCTGGTCCAGGTCTGTGACCTAATTCAGTGTAAGCCTCCAATTCATGCATACAGTAGGAAACTTGTTAATTTATAACCTGCCCCACTTTAAAAGTTCCAGTCTTAACTTGAGCCAGATTTTATGCTTTTTTTAAACTGAGGTCTTTGATCTATAGGCAAGAGCTTCGCATCTTAAATAAATAACAGGTCAAATTCATATTTAGAGACATGAACCAGGAGCAGCACAGTTTTCATTACTAACGCCTACTTTATGCTGGTTTCTAAATTAGAAACCCTTCCAAGGAGCCTGCGGGTTCTTCTTTTTCATGGCTTAGAAAGATTCTACCTGAGTGTCCTCAATGTCTCATCCATCCCTCAGCCTGACAATCTATAGGTTAGCCACAATGAACTGCTTTAGAGTTCCCTGAATGCCATGTGCTCTTCCCTGTCTCCCAACCTTCGTTGATATTTTTTCCTCTGCCTTCTAAATACTCAACTGGGTTCCCTTCTTGTGGATATTTCATTAAGGTTCTCAAGGTCCTAGTCTACATGCTACCTTTCACAATAAGTCTTACTGACTTAACACTCTACCAAGCCATGGTTAAAAGCTCTTTCTCTTTGTAACCTCGACACCTTATACTTAACCAGTCAAAGCAATTGTAAATTGCAGAAGTACTGTCCCATAAGTATTGTATACATAAGAGTATTGCCTCTTTTCTTGACTCTAGTCCCCTCTAGTCTGTGAGCTCTGAAAGACAGGGATTCATTCACACCTGTTGCGACACAGTTAGACATACAGCAGGTATGCTCACCTCTAAACCAATCAGTGGTAGGAGGAATGAGATTACATCTCAAGATTTACCTGGGAACCAGTGATAGGGCCACCAAACAGAAGGGTAGGCATGTAAACAAAATAACGGACTGCCAATAAGAAAAGGCAGGGTAGGGAGAATGGAGTTTTGGGTAAACAACTCTCAGAGTCTGCTGAAGTTTGCAAGTGGTGAAGCCAACATTCAAAAAGTAGGCAGTCTGACTTCAAAGTCTGCATTTCTATATAAATTTTAGATTTAGCATGTCAAGTTATCTAAAAATCATGCTAGACTTTTGATTGGGATTACATTGAATCCATAGATTAATCTGGGGAGAACTCACATTTTAACAATATTGAATGGCATATTTATTTTTACACTTATGTAGGTCTTCTATAATTTCTCAGCATTGTTTTTTGGATTTCTGTCTATAGATTCTGCACAGATTTGTGAAATTTAACCCTAAATTTTGGGTTTTGGTGGTATTATAAATAACATTGTTGGTTTTATTTTTTTAATTGCAATTTTTAATTATTTCTTTCAAATATTTTAATTATTTCTTTCTAGACTGTAGAAATGCCATTAATTTTTATATTTGAGCTAATAATGTCCTGTGACTTTACTAAGGTCACTTATTAGTTCAAATAATTTTTTGAAGATTTCGTGGGATTTTTTATGTAATTATGTCAACTATGGATGAGGACATTTTTATTCTGTTTCCAGTCTACATAATTTTAATTTCTTTTTCTTGTCTATTTCAACATCCAGGATGCCCAGTACAGTGTTGAATAGAAGTGATGAAATCAGACACCCTATCTTAGGAGGAAAATATTCAGTTTTTCATTATTAAATATGATATTAGCTGAAGGTCTTATACAGATCCCTTTTTCAGTTTGAGGAAGACTCATTCTATTTTTATTTTACTCAGAATTTTTTATCATAACTAAGTGTGAAATTTTGTCAAGTGCTTTTATTTATCTATTGAGATAATCTTACAGATTTTCTTTTAGAATCTGTTGACATGCCATGGTAAGTTATGTTGATTGATTTTTATTGATAGATGCTGAACCAATCCCACATTCTTGAAATAAACCCTACTTAGTCATGATATATTATCTTTTTACAGGATTTGATTTGTTAATACTTTGTTAAGAATTTTTGCTTCCCTGTCTATAAGTATTATTTTTCTGTAGTTTTCTTTTAATATCTTTATCGTGTTTTGGTATTGGAGTAAAAGAAGTCAGGAAGTGTCTTTCCTTTTCCAGTTTCTGGAAAAGTTTGTATAGACTTGGCATAATTTCTTCCTTAAAAATTTCCTGTATGCTGGAATTTGGCAGAGAGGCCATCTGAACCTGAAGGGCTTTTTGGGGGATGGGGTAAGGAGGAAGGATTTAACTATAGATATAAATTTTTAATGGCCATAGAGCTATTCAGATGATCTACTTCTTCTTGAGTGAGCTTTGATAATTTGTGTCTTTCAAGGAATGTGTCCATTTGATCTAAATTGTCAAATTTATTGACATAAAGTTTTTCATAACTTATCTTTTTAATATCTGTAGTTGTGTCCCCTCTTTCCTAACATTGGTCATTTGTGTCTTCTCTCTTTCTCTCTCTTTTTTGATAAGTCTGCCAAAAGGTTTAAGATCAATTTAATGATCTTTTCATAGAACCAGTCTTTGGTTTTATTGACTTTCCTCTCTGTAATTTTTCTTCTTTTGATATTGATGATTTTCTTTATTTTTATTATATCCTTTTTGCATGCTTCGAGTTTTACTCTTTTTATTAGCTTCTTGAGATCGAAACATGGATTATTGATTTGAGAATTTTCTTGATTTCTAATATAAGTATTTGTTGCTATTCACTGCCCTCTGAGCAAGAGGTTGAGAAATGTTTTATGTAAAAAGCCAGACAGTAAATATTTTAGACTTTATGGGCTATATATGGCCCCTGTTGAACAGTCTCCCCTCCTCCTCCTCCTTCTTCCTCTTTTTCTTTTTACAACCATTTAAAAATGAAAAAAAGATTATTAGCTTGAGGGTTATACCACCATAGTTTGTGCACCTCTGCTGTAAACACTGCATTAACTACATAATACAAATATTGATGTATTTTTATTTTCATTCAATTCAAAATATTTTCTAATTACTCTTGAGACTTCCTCATTGACCCATATGTTATTTAGGAATAGGTTGTTTAATTTCCAAATATTTGGATATTATGAAGATATCTCCCTGTTATTTACCTCTAATTTAATTTAATTTTTTGTTATAAAGCATACTTAGCATGATTTTAATTCTTTTAAATGTGTCAAGGTTTGCTTTAGGGCCCAGAATATGGTCTATCTTGGTGAACATTCATGTGCACTTGAAAAGAATATGTATCCTACTGTTGTTTGGTGCAGTGTTTTATATAAATGTCAATTAGATCAAATTATTTGATAGAACTGTTCGTGTTTTCTTTATCCTTACAGATTTTATGCCTACTTGTTCTATCTACTACTGAGCAAGTGGTGTTGAAGTCTCTAGCTCTAATTGTAGATTTGGATTTGTCTTTTAATCCTTTCAGTACTATCAGTTGTTTCTTTATATATTCTAAACCCCAGGTGTTAGATGGATACTGATTTGGCATTCTTATGTCTTCTTGGTCAATTCACTCCTTTTTGATTATTTAGTATCCATCTTTATCCCTAGTAATATTCTTTGTTCAAAGTCTGCTTTTCCCGGTATTGATATAGCCACTCCAGCTTTCTTTTGATTAGTGTTTGCATGGTATATTTTTTCCCATCCTTTTACTTTTATAGTATCTGTGCTTCTATATTTAAAGTAGACATCATGCAGTTGTTCCTTGTTTTTTATCCAATATTACATTTTTTTGCTTTTTAATCGGAGTATTTTGATCACTTATGTTTAATGTAGGTATTAATATTCTTAAATTAATTTTATCATCCTGCTTATTTCCTGTTTGTCTAGTTTGATATTTGTTATTTGATTCTTTTGTATTCTTTTCTGGCCTTTTTTGGGATTGGTTGATTTTTTTAATGATTTACTTTATCTCCATTATTTGTTTATTGGATATACCTCTTTGTGGTCACTTTAGTATACATAGTGATATATTCTGACCATATTTCTACCTCCACTGTCTGCCTCAGGCATAGGCAGAGCAAACAGTCTCATCTGTGTTTCTATTACAGTTTTGGAAGCAACAAATATTAACTTGAATGCCTAGTGACCCTGGTACGAAGAGATGAACAAGAAATAGCTCTTCTCTTTCAAAATGAACTATCTTAATCATAGAATTATTGTAATGTACAATAATTGTTATCTGTCTTTATTACTAGAATATGGCCATCTCAAAATTAGAGACAGTGTCTTTCTCCACATGTAATATAGATCCTAGCTGTGATGTAAGACAAAATTTGGTTCAAATTGCAGTACTGCTAACTGTGTCATTTTAGGGATGTTACATATGCCCAATGTCAATGGAAATAATCAATAACCAATCTATAATAAATATGGAGAAGAGTTTTATTCTAGCCACACTGAGGACTGTAGTCAGGAGACAGCCTGTCAGATAACTGAGGAACTGTTCCAAAGAAGGATGGTTTTCAGCACAGTTTTATATTTTGTCAGAACAAAGGACATCAAATATGATGGGGGTACATTCCTTCAAGATTTCAAAAAAGATCAGCACATACACAGCAAATCGTATGGCTCTGGCAGCTGGGAAGGAAGCCTTATTGCAGGATTACTAGCATTAATGTCACAGGAAGGGAAGCATTTATTTCTAGCTTCAAAACAGATATTCTTTACTTCTAGACAGTGCACCCTTTTCTTTAATGGTTAGAGCGTATGTAAAATGTATGCTTGATAGGCAGCTCTATTTAGCATAAAGTTCAAGCCAAATAATGGATAAGCCAGAATGACTTCCTCATACCTCAATAGATTCAATATCCAGAGGTCCAAATTGGACCAGTAGATTCAAGTGGTAACAGAATTCAGCTTTATACTGGCACAGGCTGGTGTCTGTGATTCAAATAAGACATTTGGAAAATGTAATTCATATTAGGAAACAGTATTAAGCATAACAGTTTGGAAGAGATGGGTAAGTCTGCACAGTGGCCAGAGTCATGGTGCTATCCAGGCTTAGAATGTAGGTGTTATTCCTTTGTTTAAAGTGGTCTTCCTGATACAGGTAAGTAAGCACTGGCTGATGTGTCCTCTGCTCAGAGATGGACAAAGATTGTTAACTAGGTAGGGAACTGAAGGTCAAGGGAGGTTGGAGGCATCACAACACTAGAAGGTTTTCTCTTTACTGCGGGAGCTCTATGACTCTTCCTTCTCAGCCGTGCCTTTCATCTCTTTCCCAGAAGTTTCCTTGGCTACTCGCCTGTCATCGTAAGCACCTTGCTCTGCTCTGTTAATGCTTGTAGCTTTCCAAGGTGATATTTGCATAGTGAATACCTGTCTAGCTCAATCTGTTATTAGTATATAGACAGCAGTAACTGAGCCAGACATGAAACCTTTTGAATACTGCTTCACCTGCTCACCAGAAGCCCCTCTGCCTGCTGGGTCTGCCTCCTGGTTCTTCCCTCATCGTCTCAGGGTGATCTCATGGCAGCTCCCAGTTCTTTGTTTTTCTGTTGCCCTGAGTTGTTATATGAAAGCATCACTCTTCTATACTGTCGTGGCTGATACTGTCATGATTGTACTTTAGAAGAAGGTGCTGAGGTCCCGGGAGGCTCAGGAGCAGGAATCCAATAACAGAAGAAACTGGGTTCAAACTTTGCAAGGGAAGTTGCTTTTGAAACGAGCTAAAAGGGTTGGCAAAGAAATTAGGGCCAAGTATGGTGGGTGAATTATAGGTGATAGTCCAGAATTAGAGGAGGAATGGAGATGATGAATTAGGTGCAGGACTTGAGGTGAAATCAGCTGAATGAGATTTGCCTGCTTCTGTTGTCTGCCCAGATCATTGAGTAAGCATAACCAACCCACACATCACATGCTCACTGCCTGTGAGGTAGCATTGCTCAGACCCTGCAACCACCCATCCCAGCCTTATTGATGTTCGGCTCCAGTTCTGCCCAGTGTTTCTTTCTTATTTCCAGTTCTGTATCTTTCTTGCCAGCATTAAATGATTAGGTACCCCTCCCTTTGTACTTCTTTATAATATTTTCTGGTTCTCAATATCTGTATCATACCAGGTCACTGCCCTGTTCTGGCTTTAAGGCAGGATCCAAATCTCCCTGTTGGTCAGCTGGTCAGTTGGCTTTGTTGATGCCCTAACCAGTCCTATCCAAGCTTCTTTGAACAGAAGTCCAGACAGCTACTACTGACAATCATTCAGTATTTTTTTATACTTAGTTACAAGCCTGTACTTGACAGATATGACTGTGTCATGGGCCCTGAGTGAGGGAGGCTAGGAAGGATGCAGTGGGTAGGTGACACTCATCTTTTCAAATTCTAATTCTTGCAGGAAGGCAGCAGCATAATGGCTAAGGCTATGCCTCCTAGAATGCACCCCAGAAAGCCTCTAGGATTTCAGCCTCTAGGGTTAAGATTCTAAAGAAGTTGCTGAGTTCTGAGGACATAACCTCTTCATTAATTGTGGTGTCATGATCCAGAGGCTCTAGGGGAGATTCTAGTTTATATGATTAGTTGTAAATCTGCTCCTAATGAGAGGGGCACATAAGATGATTGAGGGTCATGTGTGCCTTGGGCAGAAATCTGATGTGAAGCTAGTTTACAAATTGGAGCTGGCTCCAGATATTTCTTCCTTTCAACTGAGTTTGTAGAGGAGGTAGCTCACTTTAAAATATGTTGACTATATCTTCTAATTAAACGCTGAAAACTACTTTTTCATATATATTCAAAATGATAAAATAATTGCTAAATTATGTAGATTTTTATGGTGGGCTTTAAAACACGCCAATTTTTTTAAACTGGCACCTTTTGCTGATTCAAAGATGTTAATCACAGGGACCCTAATAGGCCTATCAGGCTTCCCTAATGTATTCAAATAAAATGAGCAAAATCATTAAATGCCCAAATATTGATTTAAAGTGCTCCAAGTGGTAATGAAATTTGGCTCTCCACTTGAGACAGGGCACACTGGCTGTGTACTTTAATTTCAGGGAAACTGCTGAAGTGTGAGAAGGGTGGAGATGAGTCAGAAAAAGAAGAGAGAGGGGAGAGAGAGAGAGCGAGCGAGCTGAGCTTAAGAAACGTAAGATACCAACCAGTGGGCTAGAATGAACCATTGGTTTAGACAGAGAGAAGGTAACAGTTGAAAGGATCTTATTAGCCCAATAAAATTGCATAAATATCCAAGGTTAGTGCTAAGACAGTAGGCTCAGATTGCCTTTAAAAAAAGTGATGAAGAGAGAAGAAAATGTCAGACATTGGGCTCCAGCTCTTTCCCTTTCAAGACCAGCATGAAATGAAATTCAAAAAGAATGTCAATCATAGATAAAGCAAGTCCATGCACACCCATGACCCAAACAACCATGTATTAGTTTCCTATTCCTGCCATAACAAATTACTCCAAATACTGTGGCTTAAGACAGCAGACATTTATTCTTTCAGAGTTTTGGGGAACATAAGTCTAAAATCAAGGTGTCTCCAGGGTTACACTCTCTCCAGAGGCACTAGAAAAGAATGTGTTCCGCTTCCAGCATTTGGTGGTTGCCAGCTTCCTTGGCTTATGGCTGCATCACACCAGTCTCTGCCTCTGCCCTCTCTTCTGTGTGTCTCTGTCTTCTCCTCTTCTGTCTATCTTATAAGGACACTTGTCATTGGATTTAGGGCCGACCTGGATAATCCAGGACGATCTCAAAATCCTCAACTTAACCACATCTGTAAAAAACCCCTTCTCCAAATAAGGTAACATTCATAGTTTCTGGGGATAAGGACATAGACATACCTTTTGAAGGGTCACCATTCAACCTGCTACAATTCATTTTGCTTTTAGCTCACCTTGGGCAAGTTTTCTAGGAGCACCATCTATGGGATGAAGAAGAACTAAGCGGTGTATTTTATGAAAAGTTAAAGGTCAAGGAAGAGCTAGTGCATTCATAAAGATGGATGAGGGAGAGTTTCTGGCAGAGGAAAAAGGTTATGACTAAGCCCGGAGGCGAGGGTGACAGATGGTGGGCATCTGGGAGAAGAAGGAAGAACAAGGGAGAGCAGAGAGCATGGGGGGCTGTGGTGATTGAGAGCCCATATAAAGTAGGGCCTGGCTGACTATACAGAGTTTGGTTATATGCTGAGGATAAGGGGAAGTCGCAGGCAGTTTTAATCTGAGAAGGGATGTAATTTGCATCTTAGGTGTAAGAAGGAGCCATGGAGGTAAGAAGATCAGTTGGGAACCTATTATAGTTGAGGAAACCTGGGCTGGGATTGTGGTGATAGACTGAAAGAGATGAGAATGTGTTTTTCTCATTGTTTAGGACATGAGATCAATAAGAGCAGATAATTAGCTGAATGAGGGTAGGAGAGGGAGTGGCAGTAGTCAGTGGTGACTCCTGTGTTGTGCTGTAAGCTTTGTAAGAGGTCTGGGGGCCAGCAACGCTGAAAGACCCTGTGCGGGGTGGGGCACCACATGGTCTTCCTGGTTCTTCTCTCCTCTATTCTGCTCTGTCACTGACCCTGACCTAAGGTCCTCTCTCAGACGGTCCAGTTCTTGTTTGGAAACTCACTTAAATCTGACCTATCCTTCTGTCTCTACCTTAAATTGATCCCTCGCTTTTGCCTCCCTGGAATAGGTCTTTAACCCAAGCCAGTTCTGGGCTTTGTTAATTTTTTTTGTCAGCATTAAATCCTATCCCCCTCTTCTGCCATGAGTTTGACAGCAAATACCTAGAAACAGCAGCTGGAAATTAGAAGGATTGCAAGATCAGATTATGGCTAGATCATGAGTCTAACTCTCCCCTGCCTTCTATGTTCCTATTAAAATTATCAAGAGAATAAATAAAAAACAGAAAAGCAAGCGTTACTGCTAGAAATTAGGGAAAGGTTACAGACATACAAAGTGTTAAAGACACAAAGTGGTTTTTAAAAAATTAATGAATCGCTTGTTTGGGCAGTACAAAATAATCTCCACATTGTTTCCTTTTAAACAGAAAGTGGAACCTTTTAAATATAGAATTGACCCTCGAACAACATGAGTTTGAACTTTGTGGGTCCACTTCTGTGTGGATTTTTTTCAAAAATCATACTATATAGTACTATACTATCTGGAGTTGGTAGACGCTATGGATGTGGAACCAGGGGTATGGAGGGCTGACTGTAAAGTTATATGTGAATCATCGACTGTGCCAGGTTGGTGCCCCAATCCTCCTAGTTTTCAAGGGTCAATTGTATTAGTTTTTCTCTTTTTTGACAGAATTCCAATCTGGCCTCAGGAACTGGTTCTCATTTTAAGATTCACATTTTAATAATGCATATACACCCATTACAGCCAAAAGAGGGTACTTGAATTCTGGACAGTTATTCATTATTGTGGTGTCCATACCTGCATTCGGTAAAAAACCTCTCGCTCTTCACACCAGAGTCCTTCTTTTCAGTCCAATTCTGGCCTTTTTTATACAAGCCAGGTCATAGATAATCATCAACTTCACTATTATCTCCGTAGAATTTTGACATCTTCATAATCTTTTTCATGTAGTTTGGTTACTCTGTGAACTGTTGGACTGTCTTACCCTTCAGCTTAAAAGAAAACAAATTCCCGAAACTATTCTAAATAACAGAGATGGTAGATAGATTCAAGAAAATTATCTGAGAAAAAGAAATAATTGGGGAAGGGGCATGGCAAGCAGATTCTGGAGGTCCAAAATATATAGGGCAATTCAAGAAGGAGAGAATTGTATAAACAGAAGAACAAGAGAGAAAAAAAAATACTCATGATGTAACAAAATTTGTCTTTGGATTACAGGGGCCTGCTGTGCACCAAGCAAACTGAATAAAAACAATTAAACATCTGGATTTATTCTTGTAACTTAAAAAAAATGCAGAAGTAAACAAAGCACAACAGGCATGTAGAGAAACAGTCATCAGAAAAGGAGGCAAACAACACAAGCTAGCCTGACACTCCTGGAAAAACAAGCAAACAAACCAACCCACTAAATTCCAGTAGTCAAAAAATTACTTCTACAGAATATAAGAAAAAGAATTAGGATTGTGACTGGAGGATATATAACAAATTAAGGACTTTCCTATAGGAATGAAAGAAAAATGTATTCCTGGTTCTGGAAGAGCTGAGCTGGTAAACTGCTCTTGAACCCTCTCTGAGGAAAAACAAAATGTGTGTGGTGGTGAAGTGAGGTGATGTTTATGACTTGAGGAAGTGTTTCAGCCAGGATATGAACTATAGTATAAAGAACTCGAACTGAAATATCACAGTATAAAATAACTAATGGTGAACAAAGAAAATCAACAAAGTGTAGATTTGTGTAGTATTGTACATAGACTCTAGATAGATGTATATTGAGAGGAGATAATTTTAAAATGATATGTACTGTCAGTAGTAATCCAATAATAATCAGGGTCTGAAATCCAAGATCACAGCATCAAAGGGAAAAGTATACTCAGCAAACTGGTAAATATAGAATGGATAAACAACAAGGTCCTATTGTACAGCACAGGGAGCTATATTCAATATCCTGTGATAAACCATAATGGAAAAGAATATAAGAAAGCATGTGTATATATATATATATATATGTATAACTGAGTCACTTTGCTGTACAGCAATAATTAACATGACATTGTAAATCAACTATGCTTCAATAAAAGACAAAATTTTTAAAAAGAGCACTGATTCATTCTCAACACTGATGAAAAGTCTTAAATAAAATGTAACTTGAGATAATTTCTAATAGAATAAAAAGTAATATATTCCTTTTGAAAGAGTAAAAAATAAAAATAAAAAAGACATTATTAGAAACAGCAATCATCAATCATAGCTCCCCTCTTAAAGGTTCCCTCTCTGAAAATCTGTACCCTGCTCAGAGCCCCAGCAGCCAGAATGTGCCACTGGACCCACACAACAGGATGAGTACTGAACCAAGGGGTGCAGTGCAGAGGCACCAGAGGGCTGAACCCCTCGTTCTTCTGCTTGGGAATTACATTCCCGCTGGAGTAGCTCTGTGGGTCAACTAAGCCTCAGGTGAGCTGGTAGGTAATAAGAGGTCAGAAGGCTGTGTGTAACTAGGAAAGGTGGTTTGCCAAAAGAAGCTTAAGGATGGAGCAGGCACCCAGAAGGGAGAGGTGAGTGTTTTGTGGCCATAGATATTGTCTTTCTATATCCTTTTCACCTCTTTCACCACACCGTTTCCAGCATTTATTGTTTCTAGATTTTTTTGATAATGGTCATTCTGACTGGTGTGAAGCGATACCTCGTAGTTTTGATTTGCCTTTCTCTAATAACAGGGCGGGAGGGAAGGGGGAAGCTGGGGCGAACTGAGAGTAGTATCGACATATATACACTACCGAATGTAAAATAGATAGCTAGTGGGAAGCAGCAGCATAGCACAGGGAGATCAGCTCGTGCTTTGCGATGACCTAGAGATGTGGGATAGGGAGGGTGGGAGGGAGGCTCAAGAGGGAGGGGATATGGGGATATATGTATGCATATAACTGATTCACTTTGTTGTACAACAGAAACTAACACAGTATTGTGAAGCAATTATACTCCAATAAAGATCTATTAAAGAAACCCAAAATACTACTTCACCTCTGAGGAAGTGTAATGCTTTCTGTTCCTTATAAATAAGATCCTTAAAACAAGTCATTAGGGCTTCCCTGGTGGCGCAGTGGTTGAGAGTCTGCCTGCCGATGCAAGGGACGCGGGTTCGTGCCCCGGTCCAGGAAGATCCCACATGCCACAGAGCGGCTAGGCCCGTGAGCCATGGCCGCTGAGCCTGTGCGTCCAGAGCCTGTGCTCCGCAACGGGAGAGGCCACAACAGTGAGAGGCCCGCGTACCGCAAAAAATAATAATAATAATAAAAAAAAATAAGTCATTACCCTTAGCAAAAGAGAAAGCAAGGAAACATAAAAGCAACAAATATTATAACATTAGTGATATAAAACTTAATAGCCCTCATATCAGATATAAATGAGTTAAAATTTCCTAGTAAAAATAACAATATAAGTAACAGTTCTCAGATTGCCCCCTCACTCCCATGAAAGTTGAAGAACCATCTGATTATAAGAATAAGACGGAGATGACTTTGGAAATTAAATGGCTCCTACACTCTGGGAGAGCTGGTATCTACTTCTATTCTGCTCTCCACCCTCCCGCCACTGTTTGGTACTTTTATTGTTATTAGTGCCTGAGCTCATCTTTTGAAAAACAATGAACATTTTCCTGATATGCTTCCTTCTTCCCGCCCCTTAACGAATTTGTGGTTTCCAGTAAATAATATCTTTGGTGTAAGGCGATGGATATCATGGTGAAGGCAAGAAGAAGAAACAGAGTCTCTGTAGATGTATTTTATTTTGGAAACACAGTGATGGCTTTTCAGTGTGTGTTCCATAAGTGTCCCCTGGGTCAGCTCAGGGGTTGCCAAGTGAACTTGGATAAGGAAGTAACAATTTACAGAGTGCCTACTAAGCATAGGCTCATTGCTTGGTCTTTTAAATACTTGTAACTATTCAATATCAGTGATTTTAGGCATCTGATAAAAGGTTGCTGCAGCCTTCTAAACTTTGGCTCAAGGATTGCTAAGGGATTTCTTGCTGTTTGCTCTGAGCCTTTTAAATTTTTTCTTCTCTCCATTTCTGTCTTGTTTGCTTTTATATCTGGTTTCTCTCTCTCTCCCTCTTTCCTTCCCTCCCTCCCTCCCTCTCATTTTCTCTCTCTCTTTCACTCTCTTGCTTGACTTGACTTGTATTGATGAGCCTTTCAAGGAGCATTTCCCCAGAATTCAAAGAAAACCATATTCCATTCATTGAGCAAGCAGGAACAAGCAACTACTACATGCCATGAACATTTGGTGCATTTTTTCCCCCCCAAAAGCCCTAAAGCCTCAAGCACCACCGCTGTGAATGAGGAAGAAGGCCTTTCCTTCCATATCCTGCCCCAATCTCAGGGTCACTCCCCAGTCTTATCCAGGCCCCTGCTTGCCGGGACAGGGGGATGGCCATCATGGCATCTGCACCTTAGATTTCAATCCTCATAATATTTAATCCTGAAACTTAGGTTTTAGTATCCCCGCTTTTACCAAGGAGGAACATGTGACCTAGACAAACAGAGTCAATTGCTCATGGTCCCACTGCTATAAAATAGAAGAGTCAGGATCTAAACCCAGATTTGCCTGATTCCAAAGCTTGTATGCTTCATACTCTACCACAAAATGTTCATTTATTTAAGAAGCCAAGTGAGAGAATCAAATTGAAACAAAGAGTTGTTGGTCCTCCTTGCCAATGGGTGCTGTCAAAGGAGAGCCTTCACGGTAGAACAACGAATGTAAGCATTAGAGTTCAGTGTTTCTGTGTTGTCTTCCTACCGGAAGGTGGTTCCAGAAAACCCAGCCCGTGTCTCATTTTCTCTCGTACCCCTGGACTGTGCCTAGCTTCTGGCACTTGATAAATGCTCGTGGATTTATGTGTGCCCTGTATAGGCACAGTGAGAGATGGGGCACACTGAGAAAGAGTGTAGCATCAGGCCCTGGGGTTCAACTTCTCTCCCCTCCAGTTACACACAACGCATGACCTGCCCCTCACCAGGCTGATCACATTCTTCAAGCGATTAATTATCGTGGTAGATGCCCCCCTCCCCACTGTGCCTCATATCTGCCCATTGGCATATTGTTGAGTTATAATGCATTACTAATTAAAGGTGGCCTCACGCTAGGCTGCTGGGTCTCTCATGTCAGGACCAGGCACAAAACTGGTTATCAGAACGTTTCCTCCTCCCCCAACCTGCCCTGCTCCCCCTTTCAGTTGTGTGTGTGTGTGCTAATTTCAAATCCTTTCCCTGCATCAGTGAGCAGATGAGATCCTCAGCCAGCTTTCATCTTTCAGAAAAATGAATGGTGCAAAGAGAACATTATCAAATGAGCTGTTGAAGAAGTCAGTGAATATGTCATTGAGTGTGACTGCTTCCCGAATGAATTTAGATTTATCTCTGTTATCTGCCCATTCCCTTCCACCAACCCCCCTTGCCAGGCTAGCCCTCAGGGCAGGCGGGTGCCCACCATGAATCCTGACCGACAGCTGTCTCTCCTGGCTGACAGGTCCAATAGGGCCTCAGAGCTTGTTCAGGAATTTGGTTTGTTAACATTATAAATGAGCTCATTGGGTAGCCCTGTTAAACACCTTGTATCTCCTGCTTCTGCAATTTCTTAGAGGATTCCGTTTCCATTAGGCAGATGTGGGGACAGGGCCACACTCACTCAAAAATTGTATTATCATGTCAAGAGCTGCTGAATGGCTGTGACAACACAAGCATCTATTTTCCTCTTACCTGGCTGTTTTATTGAAATTAGGGAACTCCAGTTCTTATACCATTCAGTCATTCATTTGTCAAATATTTTAGAACACCCAGTCATGTGAGGAATCATGTTAAGTGTATATATTGTTAAATAGAACAGACATGGTCCTTGCCCTTTTGTAGCATACACTTTAGTTTATGATCTACATCAGGAAGCAACTGCAGTTGATTCCAGGTTCTCAAAGGAATAGACTATCATAACCAAGAAAAGATGGTTTTGTTTAGGCAGAATGTCATCATCAGAACATGATCTTTGGGGCCAGGCAGGTCTATATCAATCTTCTTGGATAGGAAAGATATTATTGCCTCTGGAACAGGAACAGGATACCATGGATAAGAGTAGTCAGGAAAGAAGGAAACTTTAGAAATTAAAGATGTAAGAATAATATAAAAATCCAATAAAAAGGATGGAAGATAAAAGTAAGAAAGTAAAAAGAAAAGATAAAGAGATGGAAATTAGAAAAGATAAGAATATTAGAGATTAAAAATAGGGGTCTAGCACTTGCTTAACATAAGTCCCAGAGAAAGAAAACAGAGAAAAGAGAGGAGAGGAAGTTATCAGAAAAATCGTACAGGCAAATTTTCTACCATTAAAAAATACGTTTCCAGATTACAGGGGTTTACTGAGAGTTGAGAAATAGAATGAACAAAAGCCCAAACTGAGGGCACACCACTGTGAAATCTCAGGACACAAGGATAGAGAAGATTCTAGAAGCTACAGGGGTTATGGGAGAAGGGGAAGGAAGTCCCGTACTGAGGACTGGAAATAAGAAGGGCATCAGGTGTCTCAGCAGCAGCCTGGGGAGCTGGAAGACTTGCAGAGATGCTAGAAATTCAGAGAAAAGATAGCTTCAAATTCTGACCAAGCCAAGTGATCATCACATATGAGGAGAGAACAAAGGTATTTTCAGACAAACCAGGTTTCCAAAAAAAATTGTCTTCCATGTGTCCGCTCTCAGGATGCTCCTGTAGAATGTTCTTTGCAGAAGCAAAGGATAAAGCAGAAAAAGAGGAAAATGTAGCATTCAGGAAACAAGGGCTTATAAGAGAAACCATAGGATTCTGAGCAAGGGCTTGGAGAGCAGTGGGTGCAGTATACAAAAAATAGGCTTAGAATTCTGTCAGTCTGCAGATAAATGAGGGATATTAAGCACTACAGAAATATTTGTTAAAGAAATGTAAAAAAGAAAAAAATCACACACATGAAAACTGTACAGCCCATTTTCCAGGTATGGGCTCATCCCAGCTTACAAAATCACCTCATAAAGGGCATACTCTACATGATAGAGTTAAGAAGCATCATCTCTGCATGGCAGTTGGAGACCCTGGGGGACTTAGGCTTCCCATCTGTAGGACTAGAATCCTCTTTTCCCCCAGTACTGCCACCTTTCAGAGTGTAGACCTGAGTGTAGACCCATAAGGGAAATATTACCCTGGAAAAACAGAGCAGGTCTCAGCAAACTGTCCTGGGACAGAAAGTGGCAAAGTGACACACAGGGAATGCAGTGGCCTCATTCATTCATTTACCAATTATTGAGTACCTGCTGTGTGCCAGACCTTTTAGACAATATGGTGACCTCAGCTCCATAATGCCTGAATGTCTAGATGGAAAGGGGAGTTCATAGAACACAGCAAGGATGGTGAAAAGTCCCCTGCTTATTTTAGCCAAGCTGTGTGTGATCAGTGAGGATTCACAATGGAGAGATAGAAGGAAGGAATGAGGTAGAAACCCAGAAGCAGAGAGACAAAGACAGCAACAGACTCAGAGAGAGGGAGGTGGAGAGATATTAAGAAAGAGACAGAAGGAGAAAACAAGGATTTCGTCAGCAATGCATTCAGTAGTATAAGAGATAAAAAGGAATATCCAATTAACACACCATATAATTGCTTGCAGACATTCTTTTTTATTTAAAGATGAAATAGCTAAGAGTTCTAATCAAAACTAGGGTCGCAGCCTACATATTAAATGAAAGAAATTGATTGGGTTTTTATTATGCCCTGACTACTGCCAATGCGCCTAGATCACAGATTGCCATAAATTTATACTTATAAACTACTAATTGCCCAAGTCATAATGGTAACAATGGGATAATGAAATCATCCTGATCAAGCTGAAGCCAAATTCTGCTTGACAACATGGAGGCTTTGAGAGAGGGGACAGGAACGGAGGGATTGTGTGTGTGAACCCAGAATGCTCTATCATAATACACACCAGCAGCAAAAGCACAAAGACCTCTGAAGGTCCTGAGTTCTTTGCTAGGGGGGCTTCCCTTCTAACAAATCACTTAAGAAGGGGGGCGGTTACATTTATAATACAAGCACTCGTATCCTTTATTTGTCTTGAGAAACTAATGACTGACTTAATCACATTTGATTAAAGGAGATGCGTTGATGTAGTCATGTGTTTCTGATTGCATTAGGCTTGATTGAAAGTGGCAGGGAGAGTATGTAATAGTCTAACTGCCCCCTATATCTTGTCACTGGGGCTTGGCAGGCATGACGTGGGAGAATCCTGAGGGAATCATTGTGGTGAGCAGTGTCATCTTTCAACTTGGGGGAGGGGGTCTGGGGTAGTGAACTTCAACAAAAAGTCAGGGCTCTTGTATCAGAGCTGATGAAGGACTCAAAACTGACCTGCCAACACTTCCATATTTAGAGGACTGAAAAAAAAATAAGAGGAAGAATGTGCATGCACACACAAAAACATTCTCTCTCTAGAACATGTGGATGTTGAATGGCAAGCTGGGAAGATTTTAAAATATTTTTTATATTAATATGCACAAGAAGGCAAGGGCTTAGATTTAGTAATTAATAAGCAAATCCAATTTTTAAAATGAATTTATTGAGGACCTAACCTGCCTTGTTCCGAGAAAGATTTACATGGATGCAAAAAAATAATTGATCTGTAAGTCCTACATAAATGCAGATTGCTGTGATCATTCAGAGGTTTGGGACTATCAGCTCAGCCAAACCCAGATGCTGGCGTGGCTGTACTGGGCTTCTGACAACCATTCTCCTGTGTATACCTTCCAAGGAACTATGATTCCCACCCAAGGTCAGGCTGTCCTCATATCTCACCTTGACGACTGATGGGGAGGGCTTGTTAAAAATTAGATTTCTGGGTCCCCAACTCCCAGAGTCTTGGATTAAATCTGGTGTGGGACCTGAGAATTTGTGTTTCTGACGAGTCCCCCATGCTGGTGGTCCAGGCACTACATTTTGAGCACAGTGTGCTAGAGGAAATCTATATTTTGTTAATGCAGTCATGTTTCACACCTGCTTAAAATTCTTCAGGGTTTCCCAGTCATTTACAGAGTTAAGTTTACATGTATTATCATTTCATCTACAATCATTTTTGGAAGGTGACAGAGTTTGGGAACAGATAGACATGCCACATACATAACTAACCCCCTTATCCTGCCATCCCAAAGCTCTTTATCATCTAGCCTTAAATGACTTTTCTAATCAAAGTTTCTTAATATATTATGAAATAAATACATCGAATGTATGAAGAGTTTGCAATGGATAGAAAAATATAAAGAAGGAAACAAGAGTATATTTCCTGGTCAAGAAAAAAGTGTCTGCAGAGATAGACACTCAACCATTATTTATGATTTCCACTCGATGCTGGCATTCTGGATAATTTTCACCATTCTATTTGAACTTTTCTATATTGCTTTTTATGAAAAATGCTGCCATTTTCTATGAAAAAAAAAAAGAAGAGGAAATCATCTACAACCCCACCATCCAGAACAAAAAACAAAGCTAACTATTGAAACACTAATTCTTGTGCTTTTTCTTTAATGCAGCCAATATTTCCAAGTGAACAATACATAATTACCCAAGTTCAGCTTGACTCTTCTGCCCTTACCCTTCAGCTCTGTCCTATTTGTCATGAGCATCAGTATCAATAGTGACTCAGCGCTAATTGTTGGAGGTCCCAGGACTTATTTCCTGAGAAGCTCTGTAAAGGTTTCTGGGCTAGAAGACGAATCTCCAGCGCCAGCTCCTCCACGGGCATGCTGCAACACCTCACGGCGGACACAGGCTTTCGACGAGGCTTGATTTTACCTCACTCTCCAGCTGTGTACCAGTTAATTTGTCTGAACCTCAGGCTATAGAACAGTATTATAAATACTTAATGGCAGGGCTGACTATGGATTAAATAACATGTGGAAGTGCCTGGCCCACAGGAAGTATGCACTACACCCCAGCCTGTTTCGTGGACCATATACTAGAGACGTTCCCACCTACCTCAGTTCTGACGGGGCTGCATGACGTTTGGATGTGCCCTCCTACATTTTTTTTTTTAAGTAAAAAGCCTTTTGGAAGTGTGATTATTGCACCTGGATTTTGTTGGTAATGAACAGAGTCTATGAAGATGAAAATTCTGGTTTCCTATTCTCACCCAAACGCCCTCTTTGACCCACTCCCTGATCTGACCACTCCCTTACAAAGTTGTTTGGTGGCCTTCAATAGGCTGCACCCTCACCCTAGCCCTCAACTGGCCTCCCCTCCCACCTACCCATTTTTACCATGAGGCAGCTGGATTTGATTTTTTTTCCAAACCCCCCTCCCCTTTTAACCAGAGCTCTCTGAGTTCTAGCATTCTCTGATGCTATGAGCTTGTGAAACTGACAGATGAATTAATATAGAAGGAAGTAGAAGATATGATAATTGAAAGAAGGGAGGGAAGGTGGTCAGTGGGAGAGAAAAAGAAGTAAAAGGAGAAATGGAGAGAAACATGGAGCAATGAACAAACAAACCAAAATGCAGCCTTGCACATCAGCAAAAGAAAGAGGCATCAGGCGGCCCATCCGCAGAGAAGATGGACATATATTTTTCTGTAAAGCTATTTTTCACCCTCCCATACAATGAAGGCAGAGCCATAGTTAGAATTTTTAGGAGCTTCAAGCTCATTTAAACTTCATCGTTCCGTTTGACTAGCATTAAAATATCATATAGATTTTTCTCCAGCAGGTTTGTACATTGCCACATAATTGGCACCCTCAATAGCTGCTATTACTCTCTCTTCCACAATAGAGATGGTCAGAAAGTTCAGAGAAAAAAAAAATTCCCCTTCTGCATCTATTTGATTTCACAACACAGAATGAATATGAGACATGGATCTGGTTTGAAATAAATTATTAGAACCATATAATTTCTTGTCATATAATCGAGGGTACATTTCATGTGGAAAAAAAAGTGAGAAAATAATTTGCAAATAGGTTTCAGCATGAAAACATGCAAGAAGAATACCTTAAACAACTTCTGGTGATGAAAAATGTTTTATAAAATATGTGTTTGCTTAGTCTTGTCGTTTTTGCACTCTCTCCCCCACCCCTTTTTTTTCTTAGGGAAAAAATCATTTATGTTGCAGATAACTTCCCTTCACTCTAGTTATTGTTGCCATTCCTTGCATTTGAGGTCTCCGCAGTGTCTTCATTTCAGTTTTATTTTGCTGTTTGAGAATCAGATACCCAGAGTTAGGAGGAAGGTGTGGGTTCATCAGGGCTGATGTCCTGTCCAAAACTGAACACTTCTACGGCTTCTTGGGCACTTGGTCACTCTGCCTCTGATTGCATAGTTCCAGGGACTGGTCACCTACACACTCAGCAGGGAAGCATCTATTGTGGGAGGAGATAGCCTCAGTCTGGCGTCTGGGGCTGGATATGGCTCCTAGAAATATCATTTACCTGCTGTGTGACCAAGGACAAGTCATTTAACCCCTGTGAGCATTGGGTGCCTCATCTGTGAAGTGGGGATAACTTCTCTAACTCATGGAGGAGGTGTGAGATTTCAAAGAGAAAGTGGCTATGAAGGTCCTAGCACAGTACCTGGAATGCAGTAGGTGCTCAATAAAAGTGCAGCCTATTCTGCAGGCTGACACCATCCATTTCCTGCTTGACAGGGTCCCTATTCCCCAGTTAGTCTGAGGATGAGCTGAAATCTGTCCCCAGGGGACTTCTACCAACTGGTTGTTGTTCCTTCTTTGAAGACTGCACATGACAAAGCTGCATTTCTGTTTCTTCCGTATGAATGAAATTGTCAGACAAACATCACGTCCCTTTGACTCATCTCATCTCACTGAGCATCCCCAATGATGATTGAATGAGCACACTGAATAACTCAGATTGTGTTAGATATCACCAGAAACTAGCCTTAAAACATATCTAAAAGTTCATCTGTATGTGTGTAATAGAAACAGATTGTTGGGGAGGTCTGTGAAGGTATATTCTACAGACATGTCTGGCTTCAGAGGCCCAGTCTAGGAGGTCTGATAGAAACTTCTAGTTGCAAGAAGTATCTGATTCTTTATCCTATCATATTTCTCTTGCATCTGTAACAGCTTCATCCTCCAAGCACTTGCTACTAATGAATTATGCAACATACCTAAAAACAAACAACTAAGATATACAGTGACTTCTTTAAATGGTTTAATAAATACAGTATTAACCAAATGTTGATAAATAAGACTCATTTGGGGTCTTATCTCAAGAAAGGAAGAATCATTTGGAGGGAGTAGTGGTGATTAAAAGGTTGGGGCAAATGACCACCCATAATTCAGGAGCTTCTCAGGGACTCATAGGGGTCTACAGCTCCCCTCCAAGGGGGTTTTGTGAATATGCCTGCTGATTTTACCTCACTCAGATCTTTTATATCTTCTCCAGTCCCATTGTGACTGCTTTTTCTCAGGCCATTATCAAGTCTCTCTGGAAGAATGGAATAGCCAGTCTCTCTCCATCCAGGTGCAGCCGCCTCTAATCCACAGAGCTCCAGGATCACTTCTAAATCCAAGTGCATCACTCTTCTATTTAAAATCCTTTAAGGTCTGATTCCAGCTGATACCTCTGCCACCACCCTCCTTCCGTCTAACTTCTTTCTCACTGCACACACCTGGCTTGTTTCTGTCTCTACTGTGCTCATGCCATTTGCTGTGGGTGAGAAGCCCCTCCCTCCCCTTCTCCATTTGGAAAAATTCTTTTCCTCCATACCTCGGTTCAAATGTCACTTCCCCTGGGGACTCTCCATGACCTCTGCAGGTGGCCAAATCTCCCTTCTCGGTACCCCACAGCACCTGGTAGACTTCTGTATTAGAACTCAATACACCATAGCATGTGGCTGTTTCTTCTCTATTTGACTTTGAGTTCTCAGAGGGCAAAGATGGTATTTTGTTCATCTAAATTCCCATCCCTGCTTCTCATTCTTCTAACTTTACTTTTGACTACTACAGAACAGAGGATTTGTTTGGGAAATTGAGATTAAGTGGCAAAATAGGGATTTAATTTATAGCCCATCAGTCCTGGTAGGTACTGTATTTGATGCTTTAGGTTCACATTTCATTTAATTTGCTCCAAGCCCACGAGGTGGGTAACTTAGCACCATTTTACCAAAGAGGCCAGAGGTGGGGGGGTGGAGAGAGGGATGTTACAGAGTACGTTGGTGGAAAACCTTGTTCAAGAACGTTGAGTCCTGAATTTCCTGCCTTGGTATTCTGCCTGGGTTCTATTCCTCTCTCTTGCTCCTAGGTTCTCCCTTCTGTCTAGATTCTCTTTTCTGTCTAAACTTACCGTTCACTACCCTTCTGTCTTTCTCATTTTTTCCCTCTCCTCTCTTTCTTTCCCAATCTTTCTCTACACTAATTTTTATTTCCTTTTGCCTCCATTCCACCTCTTGCTCCAATTCCTATTTCCTCTTCTCCTTCCTTTCCCTTCAGATCTCTATTGTACTTTTGCCAGCGCAGTAGCATTTTCCTAAGAAAGCGGACTTAATCTGCTATCAGTCCTTTCTTGCTCTGTGCCCAGTCTTCACCCACTCCCAGTTCTTTGGCTGTGGATGAGTCTCTGGTCACTGTGCTCCACAACCTGACTCCCATTGTCGATACACACATAGCCCTCCTGACGTCTGGCTAGGTGGGCAGCTGTCCAAGGTCCACATCAAAGGATTACCCTCAGCAAAGAGAAGAGCTCAAAGACCAGATCATCTCCCTTTACCCAGCCAGTATCCCAATCCACTTAGATTAAGAGACCTATGCTATGACTTTCCCTTGGGAGCTAAAGTCTCATCAGGGTGGAGAATGATACTTAACACACAGAGTGAATGCCGATCACTACCTAAGCCGCAGAGTAAAATATGATGCAGAGGGTTCCACAGGCCAGATAATCATCAACTTCGGAGGATGGAAAAGTGATAGCTGCTTTTGGAACTCACTTGCTTGTAAAAACTTTTCTGTGAGGAAAGCTTGAAGTCCTATACGTTTAAAACACACTTGTTACGTGCTCTTTGAAACAAACACTAGAGAACCATTAAATGACACTTTTGGGGAGATGTGTTGATTATTTGATTGCAAACAATTTTGTTTAACTACTGATTAACATAAAAAGATGAAAAATTCTTGGAATGTATTTTGCATAGATTTGAACTTAAAGAATTTAATCAAAAGTAAATATAAGTTTGGGAAATTAAGCAATTTAATATTAGAGAGCTAAACACTAGACTAGTCTGATTAATACTTGTGGGTATTTTCTTTTTTCTTTTTCTTGTGGGGTAAGTCCTTGATGATTAAAACCCTGCAAGATCATTAAGGACATAGCATGGAGGAACTCAGTGCCCAGTGTCCAAAGGGAAGAGCAGAAGTAAAAGACCTGGTCCTGAAGAGTCTGGCTGGGAGATGTTTGCAGATAGAATTTGGGGATGGGGAAAGCAGAGCATCCCCTAGAGAAGTAGGGAAGTGAGAGAAAACTCAGTCATGAGAAAGTATGCAAAGGGAAATTTGGGAACTCTAGGAAAGGTGTACTCTGTAGCTCTGCTCCTTGGGACTGTGAACTCCTCAAGGGCCAGCCTGTGTCTAATTCATTTTTGCTACCCCAAAGCCTAACACAGTGCCTGGGCGTAGTAGACATTCAATAAATGTTCCCTGAGTAAATATTAGCTAATATTTCTTGAATGCTTGCTATATGTCAGGCTGGCCTAAGTGCTCTATATACATTAATTTGTTTAATTTTCACAACATCCCTAAGACAACGATACTTTCATTATTGCCATTTTAAAAGGAGGAAACAGGCACAAAGAGCTTAAGTAATTTATTCAAGGCTACATGGGTGGTAAGTGGCCCAGCCAGGATTTGAAGCTATAGAGTCTGGTTTTAGTGCTCACATTTTTGGTGATTTGTGACTTGTCACCAAAACGTAGGGAGTTCATGAACCATCAACCCTCTTGGTTCTTTGCCAGAGAAAGGGGAAATAGAATTCCATGATAATCTTGGGGGTGGTGGAATAGGGTCTTCCAGAGGCTATACTTTGTTTTCTGCCAGAAAAACAGGCAATTTAATCTCATTTAATCTTCTTAATAACCCTATGTGATAGGCAATATTATTTTCATTTAGAAAATTGAGACTCAGCAAGATAAAGAACATGTTCAAAGTCGCAAAGCTAGTGAATAGCAGAGTCAGTGTTCTTTTCATTACACCAAGGTTGTATGTCAGGTAAAAACTATAGTTCCTGGATTATCTCTGATCAGAAAATGAGGCTGGACCCCCCGCCCTCCCTCTGTGATACCCTCACCATCTGAAACTTGCTCAAGACAGTCCAGTGTGGTAGAAAGTGCAACAAAAGATAAAGGGACATTGCTTTACTGAAGAAAATGAGTGTGTTTAAAATAAGTGCCCTAGACACTGAGCCAAATGGTTAGAGAGACATGAAGGTGATTCTAAAAAGAAAAGAATTGAGTTGCTGCCTTCTGGGCTGAGCCATCATCCTGTCTGAGAGGTCCAGAGACCAGGATCCCAGCCTGTATTGTAATCACAGAAGAGTTCAGCTTCCCCAAAAGAAGCTCCCAAGAGGAATCCTGGACGCCATTCTCTTTAAGCAGAGTTGCTCTCTGCTTTGACACCTGGGTCTGAGGAAGCCCTTTGCAAGTCTGATTGGCTGAGCCCAGTCACACGACCAAATCCTAGCTCAGAACCTGGGCTCAGCCAGTCTCACAGCCCTTGACTTTGAACCTGGAGTGCAGAATGCAGAGAAGCAGACGTCATGGAGAATTTGCTGAGCATGATTCTTCGGCAGTTTTCTGAGCTCCTCAATATGCTTTCAGTAAGATACTCCCAAAGACAGATGAGGTGGTCAGGCTCATTCTGCAGCCCCGTTCTGCTGCCACGTTCAGGATTTGCCCAGATTCTTGTCAGGAGCCACACAGCCTTTAAAGCCCAAGTTGAGAAACGGGACTGGCAATTAAATAGGGAAACAAAAGCATCACCTGAAAGCTGCCTTGGTAGTATGGTACCGTGATTCTCAACACCTGAGTTGACTTCCATCCGTGTGCTCCTTTTGGAGCCACTAGCCTTCACTCTTGGAACTCATCCCTGGGCCTGTATTCATCCAGGATGCTTAGTTTCTGTCCCAGTTTGAGGAAATTGCCCATATTGGTATCTGAGTCTCCAGCCCTCCACTCACTCTACCGAATGGACCTTCAGGGGAATCTGACCCTCCCATGCATATCCACTTTCAGCTCACAGACAGCTCTCTTGAGATGGACTGAGCTTAACCACAGGGGAAGAAGGACCATAAACCTTCAAAAGCCAGGAGGAGACTTGGGCAGAAGCTTGCTTTACCTCTTAGTAGGTGTTTGTCTCAATCTCTCCAAATTTCAATATCAGTAAAATGGGAATAGAAATGGGACCTATCATAGGGTTGTACTGAAGCTTGAATGAGATAGTGTATTAAAAATCTGTTCAATAAATGATCTCTCACTTTCACTTGAATTTGTATCATGCATCTCTTTTCTGTCCATTGTGACACTAAAGAAACATCTTACTAGTGCTCCTCGAATCCCATAACTAATATACTTCATGTATACTAATATATTAGACCACATAATACACAATATACTTAGTTATTTTATACCTATTATTTCATTGGCTCTTAAGACGATTCTTTTGAAGAAAGCAGCAAGGGATTCATGTCTATTCTACTGAGGTCTGCATCTTTCAGCCTTTAAAATGCAAACAGTCTGCTCATGGGAGTGACCTGTTATTTGCTTAGAAATGTTCCCCGTTCAGCCATTTCCCAAGTTACTCATACTTTGTTGGCTTAAAGGTTTAGTCCACTTTTTGAACTGATGCCTTTGGATTTAGTGAACAGACTTTGAAATATCTACTTGATTTTACTTCTTGGGTAATCCTGTGGATTATTAAATCTCCTTATCAGACCATCAGAATTTCCCTGTTAGAGGCTACCCCGCTGCTCACTGGTTCCACTCACAACAGTCACGGGTAAGAGGCACCTGCCCCTTGGCAGCCCAGTTTCCAGCCTGACTTGGTGTTTCACCACTGGTGACCTCATTATACAGAAAACTCTTTCTGTTTAGACGGCTTTCCTAAGAGTTAATGCTGCTTCTTATAGCTCTTATACTTTTTGTGTCTTCTAATTCTCTATGGTTAGATCTTATGTATTGCTATGGTACACACACACAATCATTCCTTTCCTTCTCAGAAAGTAAACACATGGGCTCTGATGGCCTGCAGGCTCTTATCACTCTCGGTAAAATTGGAAGCCCATCCAAAATATAGGGTCTCTCTTCGTTCTCTGGTCTAGATCTCTAGTGGACAGTAGCTGATATTAACAGTGGTCCTAGGCTAGTCTGGGTTCTGGTCTAAGCTTTGTCTCTAACTCCCTGGAACTTGGGCACATTATTTCACCTCTGTAGATTTCAGTGTTTTCATCTGTAGCACTAGAATAATTATATATGCCTTGATTAATTCCCAGGGTAGTTGTGAAGATCCAAAGATATGTGAATATATTTTAAAAAATTATAAAGTAGCATATAAATGTGTGATGTTCATATTATTAAATTTAATGCTAATCAAAGTAATTGGCTAAGAACTAAAACGTACAGAGAAATGAACCATTTTAATTATTGGTCAGATGTTAACATTATCAGTTAATCGCTGAAATTCTGACTTTATGAAAATATTTTGGGAAGACTGGCTGATACTGAGCCAGTATTTATATTTTAGCAGAAATAACTAAGTAGATATTCAAGAAATATGAAATCAGGATTTCCTCTTTAGTGCTCTTTCCTCATCAGACAGGTAAATACAGAATGATGAATTACTACCCAGTTAAGAAATAACATGAAAGATTTTTTTTTTAATAGCTAAGGTTAGGAAAGAGCTTGTCACATTCCTTATATGTGCCTGTGGTGAGTTGGCTATATGAAATATGTTGCATCATTTAGTTTTGACAACTCTACCGTTCAGTAGTCATTATTGCCCCCATTTTACAGATGAAGAAATTGAGACTTGGAAACAAGTGACTTGCTTCTAGTCACAGTGTTAGTAGATGATAGAACTAGGATTCACACTCATGTCTATAGTTCCAAAAATCTCTGGACTTTTCAGCACCCCTTAGTCTCCCCCACCAGGTACTGAGGAGTCCAATATGCCACATAAGAAAGGATCTGGAGTGGTAGTAATTTCTGGGAAGGATAAGAAATTAGTGAGGACATCTGCGAAATCAGACAGACAGCTGCACAGACAGACAGGCAGACAGACAGCCACACACATACACACACATACACTCTTTTCCTTTCCCTAGTCACAGTTGTTAGTTCCACTTACATTCCAATCCAATGGAAAGGAAGAAACTTCTGTCTGTATTTTTTACTCAGGCACTCCAAGCATCTAGAACAGCATCTAATATATAACAGATCGCAATAAATATTTGCTAAATGGATGAATGAAATTCATTAGTTTACTTGGTAAATAGATGGACATGTGAATAGATTGGAAGAATAGGTATCAGTCTCTGGTACTATGTTTGCTTGATTCTGCGTAAGGTATTTGAAATGGTTAATGCCTGGTGCAGATGTTCCAATTCAACAATGTACTGGTCCTTTTCACAGCCCTGTAATCCTTCTCCTGAGATTGTTATTGCAAGCTGGAGATAAACATAGCACAGTTCAGTTCAGAATTGGGCTCCTCAGTCCCTTTGGTTCATTTCCTCCCAAATTCATGAATTCAGGAAGAGCTTGTCAACTCTCTGAACGAGACGACTGTGGCAGAACAAATTTATGAATCCAATCAGAAATGAACAGAAGTGATTCCAGTGGTTTGATGGATGTGCCTCAACAAATCCCTGCCTCCCCTGGAAGCCGGGCAGTTGAAGGAAGTTTGAAGAGAGGACATGAGAAATCTATTTGTGACGCACTATGCACCCCGAGTGAATGGGCCTGGAGGTAAGGAAGGCAGCAGGCTGCATCCATCAGCGTCGCCAACATCTGTCCTCCCTTCCAGCCGCTCCACTGAGGCCCACTGACCACAGTCTGTCACTAGATCGAGTGCTCAGATGTTCTGCTTGAGCAGAATGTTCACAGCACTAGTATCAGGGTGAACCCAAACATTAGAGGGAAAAATGGAACTAGGGCGGAGGAAGGGTATAGGGCAAGGCTAGCAAACTCCCCCAGTAATGGCCACCAGGTTGCTAAAGGAATCAGTGTTCCAGAGGACTGGATTCTGTGATGGAAAGACCTATTCCCACCCCCAACCCCCTTCACATCAGAAGTTGTGTTGACATGTGCCTGAGTTCATTCTACCCCAACTCAAGCATGCAGATTTCCCCATGCCTAACTGGTGCTGTTCAGCCACAACCAGCTTCTTGGGAATCATCATCTCAGCCAATGTATTGGATACTTCCTGTGTACCAGGTTCTGTGCTAGGCACTTCAAGACATGATGTCTTCGGATCCTCATGATTAGATAGAAGTCAGAATCACCTCTATTTCACAAATGGAGAAACTGATGCTTAATGAAGTTAAATAATTTATCTAGACTACACAGCTGGTAAGAGGGAGAGCAGAGATTCTGTCTTCCCTAGAGCCTGAACCCCAACTCACTGAGAATTGCCATTCTCTGAACTTGAACAACTGTGGGAATGCCCCATTCTCACCCCCAATCCTACAGGTTTGGCCTTTTAGCTTCTCCCAATTCCCAGTCTCCCTTATCTCAACATGGGCATTCAAATGCTTTGCACTTTGTCTACACCTATGATTTACCTCAACAACCATAGGTCCTCTGAGGCTTCTGGCCATGTTGTTCAATAGCTGCAGTTTTTCATGCACCTTCCAGTATTTCTGCATGACAGAAAAGCAAAGGGGAAGCAGAGAACTCTTTGACATTTGTGAATCAGGACTCACTGGAGTTAACGGTGTCATTAGGAATGAGCTGATGGGGTCTCTGAGAAATATGTAGCTCAGAGGGTTCTAAGAACAGTTGTAGAGTTCAAATCCTGATTTGACTGCTGTGTGACCTGGGCAAATTACTTAACTTCTTTGGTACTCTAACACCATGTCTGCAAAATGAGGAAAAGTGCTCTTACAAGACAGGACACCAGGTGCCTGTAAGGATGAAGTATGTGGGGTCCATGGCCCATTGCCTGATGCTTAGAAGATTAACCAACATTGATTTCCTTGAACCCATGTTATGAAACCCAGGCCCATTGCCTGATGCTTAGAAGATTAACCAACATTGATTTCCTTGAACCCATGTTCAAAACCCTTGAACCCATGTTATGAACCCATGTTATGAACCCATGTTATGATTTCCTTGAACCCATGTTATGAAACCCATGTTCATAACCCATGTTATGAACCCATGTTATGAAACCCATGTTATGAAAGGGATGGTTTCTAGAGAGTTCCTCACTGAGGAGTAGTCCCAATGAATAAAACATCAGGTCTTCTGTGCTAGGCTGATCCTCCTGCCCCAGAATCCAACCCCCAAAAGTACTCTCCTACCTTCCACCTGAGCTCAGATGTGCCAGTAGCATGGGGCTTACTGATCTTTGGCTCAGGGGACCCTCTAAAGGGGACACTCAAGAGGCCCTCAGAGGGCAGGCACTTCCTAGATATCCCCTTGGTGCCACAGCTCCTAGGATAGGATGTCGTGGACGTCTTCCAGCTCTTACCCAGACCTGCTTTTGCAATCTGCACAGACTGATGTCTCCTGGCTTCTTGGCGCAGAACAGAGAAACTGAAGAAGTTTCCCTGCTGTGGGAGCTCTCGGCCAGGTCCAAAGAGAAGAAGGAAAGGCAGGAGAAGGGAACTACTACTGACTGCATTCTGTTTCATGCCAGGTTCTGCCCTCCTCACTGCCTGCATTATCTCCAAAATCCCTAACAACAAGGCTTGTGGGGTGGGTATTGTCTCCCCCTTTTTACCAAGGTAGAAACTCAGAGACCTTAAGTGACGTGGCCACGGTCACACAAGTTTGAATCTAGATCTGTCAGAAGATAAGCCTTCTCCTTTAGCATGCTGCCTGACGTGGGAAGGGATGATAGGGAAGTGAAGGGACAGAGAGGAAAGGGACACTGGATTCTGATTCCAGGGCAGAGAACATGCGGCAGTGAGATCTATGGTTCTGAATGTCAGACTTGGGTCTCAGACATCCCCTTGCATGTACCTCTGAGTCTGTTTCCTTCGGCCAAGATTTCAGGAAGACAATTGTCAGATGAGGCTTGGACACCTGGTCTTCTCTGCTTGGACCCAGGGAAGGTCATCTCAATTAACTTTGTGGCACAACTCATTGGAATGAGAAGGGTATTCTTCAGTTGTTTTGTGGTGCAGAACAAATGCCTCATTAATCACAAATACATCAACCTGAGCCCAAGCACTAATAATGTGAGGGAGAATAATGAGTTGGCATCACCTGGGACACAACTGCAGCCACAGAGCCATTCTTCAAAGGAGCCCATCATGCTTGGACTTGGAAAATATTCACAGGAGGGGTGAAGGACAAGAGATGGGGGAGAGAGTTGCAGAGAGAGGAAGAGGGGCTCTAGCAGCTCTCCTTCAGAGAAATTGGGGAGCAAGGGAAAGCACAGCATTTTGAGGTCCATGATCCTGGGGCTAAGAAATAGAGTCAAGGACCAGACTATTTTGGGGTTTGGGACCCCAAACATCCCAGAAGCAAAAAATCTACTCCATGGGGCCACACTGCCGTGGGCTCTTGGTTCCAGCATAGCCTCTCTGGGCCCATCCAGACAAGAACACAGAGACAGAGATGGGACCTCTAGGTCATGAGCTGGTTTCAAATCCATAAGCTATCACTTCATTTGTTCCTTTGCTCATTCATTCATTCACTGATCTTATCACCCATTCAGTCAATAAATAGTCATTGTGGAGAGTCTTGACTTTGAACTGGAAAGACATCTGATGAATGTGGCCACCCTGGTTATCTCATACCAATCAAAAGCTCTGACTGACTGCTGGGTCGTCGTAGACTTCCCCTATGTTGAATCACAGGAGAATATCATCCCAATATCCCAATTAAATGAACCCAGTTTTAGCTATCTTTGATTTATAAAACTGAAAATAAATTACTACATAGTTGGTGCACTTTATTTGCAAACAAAAAATTTGAAACATAAGATTTAGTGGGGCTGGTGAGAATAAGACGTCCTTGGTGATAAAAAAAAAAAAAATCATCTGAATTAGCCCTAATCCCTCATTTTAAACATAAAGAGACCAGTGCCTTCTGAGAAGGAGGTTTTGCCCAAAATCAGCACAAAATCTGAGACAAAGAAGGAATTGAAACCCAGAGAGTCTTGACTCCTGGTTCCATCCCCTTTCCATCACATCATTTCATGAAACCTATCTGATGCAAGGAAGATAGGTGATCTTCCCAGTCACGATAGGACTGGCCTAAGCCCTTAGGAGACAGGCCAACTTTCCCAAGTAGAGTACATCCAGCCACTTGTTGGGGTGTCCATACGCTTGCTGGCTGTGCAGGAAGCTGTCCTAAGCTTCCACACTCCTGGGTCTCCTCAGCCTTCCTCAGCCTCATCGCAGGCCAGAAGCTGGCCCACCTCAGAGTGAAGCCACCCTTCCCTCTAACTCAGAACTCAGTCTCCAGCCATATGGGGGTCCCCTTGAAAGAACACGGGGCTCAGGAAAGAGCTTGGAGACTCTGACAGAAAATGTTGAAAGGCTGAGAAGATTTCACAGGAATCCAAAGTGAAGTAGATTAGAGTCAGCAGAAGAGAACCTTCAACTGAACAAAGATATCATCTGAGGAAGGAATTCTTTTTCTCAGTAGAAAGCATCTTTTATTTAGGTAACTGTTTCACAATACAGTGATAAATACACCTGTTGGTTTTAATATATTGAGTGAAGGCTATTAGGAGTTAAAAATATTTTTATTTTTAAAATGCAAAAAAAGTTTATATTTTAATCCAAAGGTCTAATGTGTAGTCAGTCAGACTTCAGCCCCCAAATATCACACATGAGAGAAGAAGTTGGGGAGGGGGCTTTGTTGTTGAAGTGATGGGTACGTGCAAACAAATAGTCTTTAACCTATCTTCAAATAGTCAAAATGTCTTCACCCAGGAAGGGATTCCTCTTTCAGTGACCTGGAGGGGAATGGAATGAATGCTGACTTCATATTTTGCTCCATATTAGGACCAAGTCTTATTTTACTTTGCGAGACAAGGCTTGTTGTAGGAATGGTCCTAGTATGGGACCAAATCTAGTCAGTACTTTTCAGTCCTTACTCTGCAGTCCTTGACTCTTGAGCATTCTTTCCTTTTTAAACTCTTTTCTTCCTACTGCCTCAGTGGTACTTAAATAACCGCGCGTGTGTGTTTGTGTTCCTGATGCTTTCCAACCCTCCACCCTTCTCCCATTCTCTTCGTTCAAGGCCCTAGGACTATTCCATACTCTCTTTCCTCATCTCCATTTAAAGCCTCTTACTGTATCACCATCTCCCTTAACATATAGACTCCTTAAAAATGGCTTTTTCCCCATGGTCTGTTCCATGCCTCTTTGTTCTCATCTTTCCCTATAGTCTCCTTGAATTATGTCTAGTATTTGGAATACACTTCTTTACTTCTTGCATCTAAGATTTTTCACATATAAGCCAGGTTTATAGATGAGGAAATCAGAGCTCTAAGAGATGAGATAATTTATACCTAAGGTCACATGATTGTTAGGAGGCGGCCAGAACACTGCTTTGGGTATCCTGGTTTCTTTCCTTGGAGTCTTGTGGGATCATGTAGCATGCAGGGTAGACAGATTTCGATAACCGGGCTCTCATCCAATATGGTGATGCTTTCTCCAATAGTATCCATGATTCTTTGCCCTGCCAGCAGGTGAACTGAAATCCACCCTGCTCTAGATGCAACACTGGGGAAGAGGAGAGGCTCACTGGTGCCACCTAGTGGTTAGTATACTCTATTTCACTGTGCCCTCCAGTGCAGGGGCAAAGGGTTTCCCTGTGCTTCACTCAACTGCAAGAATAACTACCCATCTGTGACCACCTAGATGGGTGGGATGGGTGGGGGGTTGGAGGGAGGTCCAAGAGGGAGGAGATATAGGTATACATATAGCTGATTCACTTCACTGTACAGCAGAAACTAACACAACATTGCAAAGCCATTATACTCCAGTAAAAGAAAGAAAGAAAGAAAGAAAGAAAGAAAAAAAAGTATGAGATTAAAAAAAAGAATAACTACCCATCTCACCCTCATCTTCTCCTCCTCCTTTTTACCTGCTGTCTCTTCTCCATCTTCTTCCACTTCTGTTGTCATCTTTCTACTCTCTCTTCTTTCTCTTTATAATCCTTCCTCCTTTTTTCCTTCTTTGCCTTCTTTTTAAACATTCCCTTTTTCTTTTCCCTGCAGTCCTCAGCAGGGCAGCGCTTTTGATCCTGACTCTCATTGGTCCTTGGCCTCTTACTTGTTATAACAGGAAATCAACCGCTCTCTCTTTTCTCCTCTGCCTCGCATTCAGTCTTCTGCAAAGGTCTCATCCTACAGCACTGTGCTGTGTGAGGCTTGAGGATCTAAGTCAGGACACATGTGTTTGTATCAGGGATTGCTTTAATTAGAGTCTATGAGACTTCAGGCAAGTCATTTCATTACTGAGTGCCTTTGCTGCCTTACCTGTTGTAGGGATGACCAAGACTACTTTGCTAGACTGAGGTGAGGATTAAATGAGACAAGACATGATGATGGCATCTTATCAGCTACAAGTTCTCAAAACCATGGGGCCTGGAACACCTGCTAATTCCTGTGGGGTAACCATCTTCCACGTGCCCCATCACCCAGCCTATATTCTAGGCACCACTGGTCCCTCACTGCCATCCTGCCCCATCATAGCATTCTGACCATTGCATTCGTGCCTTCGCCCACATCCAACTTGCGCATTTGTCGTCTGCCAGAGACCAACTCCTATGTCAGCTCTGCCAGAGGCCTTCCTTGCTGCAGCTCCTGAAACATCAGCATTCCCTCCAGCACTGTGTTCTTCACTCTATGCCAGTAGTCAGTTAGGTATAAGTAATAGACGAAGGAGAAATTATTTTCCTTTTAAATTCTCTGTGGCACTAACCTGGCTCTGAGTACAGAGGTGACTCTCAATGAGTACTTGATTTATTGATTTCCTAAAGCTCTCCAGAGTGCTGCTTAATTCTAGTGTGGGAAGTAGAAGCCTGAAGGCTCATGAGCTATGTCAACACCCCTCAATTTTTTCTGCAGAAAACAGTGCATGAAAGCATTAAAGGATCAGACAGAAATGGCTTTGAGCCCCAACTCCACTACTCCCTGGCGATGTGGTCTCAGGCATAATACTTAACTTCTCTGATCCTTATATTGCTTTTTTTTCCTGTAAAATGGGACTGTTACTAGTATCTACCTCATAGGTTTGTTGTGAGGATTAAATAAGATAATGGTTATTAGGTTCTTCCAAAAATGAGCAATAGATTCATTTTAGCTCCACCCTCTCTCCTTTTTCCTAAATGATTCATCTGTCATGATTCCCTTCCTCATAGTAGAGACTGGTCTGTCAGATGAATGGGAGAAATGAGGAATCTGTAAATACTGATGGGTCAAGAAGTCAAAGACATATTCAGAAGGGCAGTGACCTTACAGTCTAGTCATTTAGAGGCAGCCTTGCTGCTTTTTAATGCTAGAGACATTTTAACATGCCTTCTCCTCCCCATTTTCCCTTATCAAGGCATAGGGGGCTTCCCTGGTGGCGCAGTGGTTGAGAATCCGCCTGCCGATGCAGGGGACACGGGTTCATGCCCCGGTCCGGGAGGATTCCCGCGGCTGGGCCCGTGAGCCATGGCCGCTGGGCCTGCGTGTCCGGAGCCTGTGCTCCGTGGCGGGAGGGGCCACAACAGTGAGAGGCCTGCATACCGCAAAAAAAAAAAAAAAAAAAAAGGCATGGGTACAACGGATACAATCATTGCACACCTGTTCCTATCTCATCCTTGAGCCCAGCCCACATCAAAATGACCTTAGCAGAATCTCCACTGTTGTGCTAAAATATGTCTCAAGATGCAATTCCACCATTGGGGCAAGATGGGTTCCCCTACACCACCGAGCAATTCTTAGACACCAGCTGGGTATCCTATAATTCAACTCAATTCTCACACTATCTATGCAGAGATAGCTTCAGATTCCACAGGTTAACAGCTCAGTCCCACAAAACGGTCCCCACTTCAAATGCTGATCACAAGCCCAGATTGTTACCTGAACTTTTGACTGACTGGCTATAAATCACAGGTTCCCATAATCTCCTTTTGGGTTTGATTAATTTGCTAGAGCAGCTCACAGACTCAGGAAACCTGTTTACTCACTAGAATAACAGATTATTACGAAGGACATTAAAGGGTACAAACCAACAGCCAGATAAAGTGATTCATAGGGTGAGGTTCCAGACAAAGGAGTTTGTGTCCTCCTGGAGCTTGGGGCTCAGCCTGGTGGCAGGAGAACTTTTTCTAGTTCCCAACCTGGAAGCTCCCCATGTGCCCTCCTTTTGGGTTTTTGTGGAGGCTCCATTACACAGGCATTGTTGATTAAATCATTTTGGCCATCAGTGACTGATTCAACCTCCGGCTCCTCTCCATTTCCCAGAAATCAGGAGGCAAGACTGAGTTCCACCCCTCTATTCATGGTTGGTTCCCCTGATAGCCAACTTTTCCCATCCTTAGGTGTTTTCCAAAAGTCACCTCATTAACAGAAACCCAGTAGTGATGGTGGAAAAGGGCTTGTTAGGAATAACAAGACATTCATTTCAACTTTATGGCTCAGAAGAGTTTTCAGGAACTGAGGACAAGAGGCCAAATATCATAACAAAAGATTGCTCTTATCACTCAGGGAATTCCAAGGGTTTTGGGGAATTGTGAGCCAGGAGCTGTGGACAAAGACCAAATATGTATTTCTTATAAGTCACAATATCACCCCTGCCAGGGAAGGCAGTGCTCAGACCAAAAGGAGGCTGCTGGTGAGGGTTAAATACTGTTGAGATAGGGACCAAGCAGTTCTAGTAAGGGGCCCAGGCACAGAAGTGGAAACTAAAATACCAGAGGTATTTTAAAAACAGAAGTAGTTGCCACCTAGGAAGGCAAGTTAAGGAATGCCACCATCCCTCAAAGCAAGTAAAGTGGCTGATACCCCAGTGGGAAGGAAGGTATGGCCCCCAGAAATTCCTATTAACTTCTTTGGCCCCTAAATTGCAATTTTGGCAAGGTTTTTAAATTCATTTGCTCCATGAGAAGGAAGAAAAGAATTCTTTTTTTTTTTAAGAATTCTTTTTTAGATTGAAGTATAGTTGATTTACAATATTGTGTTTTAGGTGTATAGCAAAGTGATTCAGTTATATATATATATATATTATTTTCAGATTATTTTCCATGATAGATTATTATAAAATTATTATAAAATATTGAATATAATATATATAATATAATATATTATAATATAATTTCCTGTGCTATACAGTAAATACTTGTTGCTTATCTATTTTATGTATAATCACTTGTACCTTTTAATCCCATACTCCTTATTTATCCCCCCCCTTCCCCATTGGTAACCATAAGTTTGTTTTCTATGTCTGTGAGTCTATTTCCATTTTGTATATAAATTCATTTGTATTACTTTCAGATTCCACACATAAGTGATATATATTTGTCATTCTCTGTCTGACTTACTTCAGTTGGCATGATATTCTCTAGGTCCATCCATGTTGCTGCAAATGGCAATATATCATTCTTTATTATGGCTGAGTAATATTCCATTGTATATATGTACCACATCTTTTTTTTTTAAACATCTTTATTGGAGTATAATTGCTTTACAATGGTGTGTTAGTTTCTTCTTTATAACAAAGTGAATCAGCTATATGTATACATATATCCCCATATCTCTTCCCTCTTGTGTCTCCCTCCTTCCCACCCTCACTATCCCACCCCTCTAGTTGGTTACAAGTAGCACCGAGCTGATCTCCCTGGGCTATGCGGCTGCTTCCCACTAGCTATCAGTTTTACATTTGGTAGTGTATATATGTCCATGCCACTCTATCACTTTGTCCCAGCTTACCCTTCCCCCTCCCTGTGTTCTCAAGTCGCTTCTCTAGTAGGTCTGTGTCTTTATTCTCGTCCTGACCCTAGGTTCTTCATGACCTTTTTTTTTAGATTCCATATATATGTGTTAGCATATGGTATTTGTTTTTCTCTTTCTGACTTACTTCACTCTGTGTGACAGACTCTAGGTCCATCCACCTCACTACAAATAACTCAATTTCGTTTCCTTTTATGGCTGAGTAATATTCCATTGTATATATGTGCCACATCTTCTTTATCCATTCATCTGTTGATGGACACTTAGGTTGCTTCCATGTCCTGGCTATTGTAAACAGAGCTGCAATGAACATTGTGGTACATGACACTTTTTGAATTATGGTTTTCTCAGGGTATATGCCTAGAACTGGGTTTGCTGGGTCGTATGGTAGTTCTATTTTTAGTTTTCTAAGGAACCTCTGTACTGTTCTCCATAGTGGCTGTATCAAGTTACATTCCCACCAACAGTGCAAGAGGGTTCCCTTTTCTCCACACCCTCTCCAGCATTTATTGGTTGTAGATTTTATGATGAAGGCCATTCCGACTGGTGTGAGGTGATATCTCATTGTAGTTTTGATTTGCATTTCTCTAATGTTTAATGATGTTGAGCATTCTTTCCTGTGTTTGTTGGCAATCTGTATATCTTCTTTGGAGAAATGTCTAGTTAGGTCTTCTGTCCATTTTGGGATTGGGTTGTTTGTTTTTCTGATATTGAGCTGCATGAGCTACTTATAAATTTTGCAGATTAATCCTTTGTCAGTTGCTTCATTTGCAAATATTTTCTCCCATTCTGACGGTTGTTTTTTCATCTTGTTTACAGTTTCCTTTGCTGTGCAAAAGCTTTTAAGTTTCATTAGGTCCCATTTGTTTATTTTTGTTTTTATTTCCATTTCTTTAGGAGGTGGGTCAAAAAGAATCTTGCTGTGATTTATGTTATAGAATGTTCTGCCTATGTTTTCTTCTAATAGTTTTATAGTGTCTGGCCTTACATTAATCCATTTTGAGTTTATTTTTGAGTATGGTGTTAGGGAGTGTTCTAATTTCATTCTTTTACATGTATCTGTCCAGTTTTCCCAGCACCACTTATTGAAGAGGCTGTCCTTTCTCCACTGTACATTCCTGCCACCTTTATCAAAGATAAGGTGTCCATATGTGCGTGGGTTTATCTCTGGGCTTTCTATCCTGTTCCATTGATCTATCTTTCTGTTTTTGTGCCAGTACCATACTGTCTTGATTACTGTAGCTTTGTAGTATAGTCTGAAGTCAGGGAGCCTGATTCCACCAGCTCCGTTTTGCTTTCTCAATATTCCTTTGGCTATTCGGGGTCTTTTGTGTTTCCATACAGATTGTGAAATTCTTTGTTCTAGTTCTGTGAAAAATGCCAGTGGGTAGTATAGTCATTTTTACAAGGTAGGTTCTTCCAATCCAAAAACATGGTATGTCTCTCCATCTGTTTGTATCATCTTTAATTTCTTTCATCAGTGTCTTAATAGTTTTCTGCATTCAGGTCTTTTGTCTCCTTAGGTAGATTTATTCCTAGGTATTTTATTCTTTTTGTTGCAGTGATAAATGAGAGTGTTTCCTTAATTTCACTATCAGATTTTTCATCATTAGTATACAGGAATGCAAGAGATTTCTGTGCATTAATTTTGTATCCTGCGACTTTACCAAATTCATTGATTAGCTCTAGTAGTTTTCTGGTAGCATCTTTAGGATTCTCTATGTATAGTATCATGTCATCTGCAAACAGTGACAGCTTTACTTCTTTTCCGATTTGGATTCCTTTTATTTCTCTTTCTTCTCTGATTGCTGTGGCTAAAACTTCCAAAACAATGTTGAATAATAGTGGTGAGAGTGGGCAAAGTGTCTTGTTCCTGATCTTAGTGGAAATGGTTTCAGTTTTTCACCATTGAGGACAATGTTGGCTGTGTGTTTGTCATATATGGCCTTTATTATGTTGAGGTAAGTTCCCTCTATGCGTACTTTCTGGAGGGTTTTTTATCATAAATGGGTGTTGAATTTTGTCAAAAGCTTTTTCTGCATCTATTGAGATGATCATATGGTTTTTCTCCTTCAGTTTGTTAATATGGTGTATCACATTGATTGATTTGTGTATATTGAAGAATCATTGCATTCCTGGAATAAACCCCTCTTGATCATGGTGTATGATCCTTTTAATGTGCTTTGGATTCTGTTTGCTAGTATTTTGTTGAGGATTTTTGCGTCTATGTTTATCAGTGATATTGGCTGTAGTTCTCTTTCTTTGTGACATCTTTTTCTGGTTTTGGTATCAGGGTGATGGTGGCCTCATAAAATGAGTTTGGCAGTGTTCCTCCCTCTGCTATATTTTGGAACAGTTTGCGAAGGATAGGTGTTAGCTCTTCTCTAAATGTTTGATAGAATTCTCCTGTGAAGCCATCTGGTCCTGAGGTTTTGTTTGTTGGAAGGCTTTTAATCACAGTCTCAATTTCAGTGCTTGTGATTGGTGTGTTTATATTTTCTCTTTCTTCCTGGTTCAGTCTCAGAAGGTTGTGCTTTTCTAAGAATTTGTCCATTTCTTCCAGGTTGTCCATTTTATTGGCAAAGAGTTGCTTGTAGGAATCTTTCATGATCCTTTGTATTTCTGCAGTGTCAGTTGTTACTTCTTCTTCATTTCTAATTCTATTGATTTGAGTCTTCTCCCTTTTTATCTTGATGAGTCTGGCTAATGGTTTATCAACTTTGTTTATCTTCTCAAAGAACCAGCTTTTAGTTTCATTGATCTTTGCTATTCTTTCCTTCATTTCTTTTTCATTTATTTCTGATCTGATCTTTATGATTTCTTTCCTTCTGCTAACTTTGGGGTTTTTTTGTTCTTCTTTCTCTGATTGCTTTAGGTGTAAGGTTAGGTTGTTTATTTGAGATGCTTCTTATTTCTTAAGGTAGGATTGTACTGCTACAAACTTCCCTCTTAGAACTGCTTTTGTTGCATCCCATAGGTTTTGGATCGTCGTGTTTTCATTGTCATTTGCTTCTAGGTATTTTTGGATTTCCTCTTTGATTTCTTCAGTGATCTCTTGGTTATTAAGTAGTGTATTGTTGAGCCTCCATATGTTTGTATTTTTTACAGATCTTTTCCTGTAATTGATACTTAGTGTCATAGGGCTTTGGTCAGAAAAGATACATGATCGATTTCAATTTTATTAAATTTACCAAGGCTTGATTTGTGACCCAAGATATGATCTATCCTGGAGAATGTTCTATGAGCACTTGAGAAGAAAGTGTATTCTGTCTTTTTGGATGGAATGTCCTATAAGTATCAATTAAGTCCATCTTGTTTAATGTATTATTTAAAGCTTGCGTTTCCTTATTTGTTTTCATTTTGGATAATAGGTCCACTGGTGAAAGTGGGGTGTTAAAGTTCCCTACTATGATAGTGTTACTGTCGATTTCCTCTTTTATGGCTGTTAGCATTTGCCTTATGTATTGAGGTGCTCCTATGTTGGGTGCATAAATATTTATAATTGTTACGTCTTCTTCATGGATTGATCCCTTGTTCATTATGTCATGTCCTTCTTTGTCTCTTGTAATAGTCTTTGTTTTAAAGTCCATTTTGTGTGATATGGGAATTGCTACTCCAGGTTTCTTTTGATTTCTATTTGCATGGAATATCTTTTTCCATCCCCTGACTTTCAGTCTGTATGTGCCTCTAGGTCTGAAATGGGTCTCTTGTAGACAGCATATATACGCATCTTGTTTTTGTATCCATTCAGGCAGTCTGTGTCTTTTGGTTGGAGCATTTAATCCATTTACATTTAAGGTAATTATCGATACGTATGTTCCTATTACCATTTTCTTAATTGTTTGGGGTTTGTTTTTGTAGGGTTTTTCCTTCTCTTGTTTCCTGCCTAGAGAATTTCCTTTAGCTTTCGTTGTAAAGCTGGTTTGGTGGTGCTGAATTCCTTAGCTTTTGCTTATCTGTAAAAGTTTCAAGTTCTCCGTCAAATCTGAATGAGATCCTTTTGGGTACATTAATCTTGGTTGGAGGTTTTTCCCTTTCATCACTTTAAATATGTCCTACCACTCCCTCTGGCTTGCAGAGTTTCTGCTGAGAGATCAGCTGTTAACCTTATGGGGATTCTTTTATATGTTTTTTGTTGTTTTTCCCTTACTGCTTTTAATATTTTTTCTTTGTATTTAGTTTTTGATAGTTGATTAATATGTGTCTAGGTGTGTTTCTCCTTGGATTTATCCTGTATGGGACTCTCTGTGCTTCCTGGACTTGATTAACTATTTCCTTTCCCATATTAGGGAAGTTTTCAACTATAATCTCTTCAAATATTTTCTCAGTCCCTTTCTTTTTGTCTTCTTCTTCTGGGACCCCTGTAATTTGAATTTTGGTGCATTTAATGTTGTCCCAGAGATCTCTGAGACTGTCCTCAGTTTTTTCATTCTTTTTTCTTTATTCTGCTCTGCAATAGTTATTTCCACTATTTTATCTTCCAGGTTACTTATCCGTTCTTCAGCCTCAGTTATTCTCCTGTTGATTCCTTCTAGAGAATTTTTAATTTCACTTATTGTGTTGTTCATCATTGTTTGTTTGCTCTTTAGTTCTTCTAGGTCCTTGTTAAACGTTTCTTATATTTTCTCCATTCTAATTCCAAGATTTTGGATCATCTTTATTATCATTACTCTGAATTCTTTTTCAGGTAGACTGCCTATTTCCTCCTCATTTGTTAGGTCTGGTGGGTTTTTACCTTGCTCCTTCATCTGCTGTGTTTCTCTGTCTTCTCATTTTGCTTAACTTACTGTGTTTGGGGTCTCCTTTTCGCAGGCTGCAGGATTGTCGTCCCCATTGTTTTTGGTGTCTGCCTCTAGTGGCTAAGGTTGGTTCAGTGGGTTGTGTAGACTTCCTGGTGGAGGGGACTAGTGCCTATGTTCTGGTGGATGAGGCTGGATCTTGTCTTTCTGGTGGGCAGGACCGTGTCTGGTGGTGTGTTTTGGGGTGTCTGTGAGCTTATTATGATTTTAGGCAGCCTCCCTGCTAATGGTTGGGGTTGTGTTCCTGTCTTGCTAGTTGTTTGGCATGGGGTGTCCAGCACTGTAGCTTGCTGGTCGAGTGGAGCTGGGTCTCGGCATTGAGAAGGAGATCTCTGGGAGATTTTCGCCATTTGATATTTCGTGGAGCTGAGTGGTCTTTTTTGGACCAATGTCCTGAACTTGGCTCTCCCACCTCAGAGGCACAGGCCTGATGCCTGGCCAGAGCACCAAGACCCTGTCATCCACATGGCTCAGAATTAAAGGGAGAAAGAAAGAGAGAAAGAGAGAAAGAGGGAAAGAGAGAAAGAGAGGGAGGGAATAAAATTAAAAAGTTATTAATATGAAAAATAATTATTAAAAATTTTTAAAATAATTTAAAAAAAAAGAAAGAAAGGAATTAGAGAGCAACCAGACCAAAAAACAAATCACCAATGATAACAAGTGCTTGAAACTATACTAAAAAGAAAAGAAAAGAAAACGGACAGACAGAACCCTAGGACAAATGGTAAAAGCAAAGCTATACAGACAAAATCACGCACAGAAGCATACACATACACACTCACAAAAAGGGAAAAAGGAAAAAAATATATATATCGTTGCTCCCTAAGTCCATTGCCTCAATTTGGGATGGTTCGTTGTCTATTCAGGTATTCCACAGATGCAGGGTACATCAAGTTGATTGTGGAGATTTAATCTACTGCTCCTGAGGCTGCTGGGAGAAATTTTCCTTTTTGTTCACACAGCTCCTGGAGTTCAGCTTTGGATTGGCCCCGTCTCTTCGTGTAGGTCACCTGAGGGCGTTTGTTCCCGCTCAGAGAGGACAGGGTTAAAGTAACAGCTGATTAGGGGGCTCTGGCTCACTCAGGCCGGGGGGGAGGGAGGGGTATGGAGTGCGGGGTGAGCCTGCAACGGCAGAGGCCGGCTGATGTTACAACAGCCTGAGGAGCGCCGTGCGTTCTCCCGTGGAAATTGTCCCTGGATCACGGGACCCTGGCAGTCCTGGGCTGCACAGGCTCTCGGGACGGGAGGTGTGAATAGTGACCTGAGCTTGCACACAGGCTTCTTGGTGGCGGCAGCAGCAGCCTTAGTGTCTCACGCCTGTCTCTGGGGTCCATGCTGATAGCCGCGGCTCGCACCTGTCTCTGGAGCTCCTTTAAGCAGCTCTCTTAATCCCCTCTCCTCGCGCACCACAAAACAAAGTGTTAAGAAAACGTCTCTTGCCTCTTCAGCAGCTCCAGACGTTTTCCCAGACTCCCTCCTGGCTAGCTGTGGTGCACTAGCCCCCTTCAGGCTGTGTTCACCCAGCCAACCCCAGTCCTCTCCCTGGGATCTGACCTCTGAAGCCCGAGCCTCAGCTCTCAGCCCCCACCTGCCCCGGCGGGTGAGCAGATAAGCCTCTTGGGCTGGTGAGTGCTGGCCGGCACTGATCCTCTGTGCAGGAATCTCTCTGTTTTGCCCCCTGCACCCCTGTTGCTGTGCTCTCTTCCGCAGCTCCGAAGCTTCCCGCCTCTGCCACCCGCAGTCTCTGCCCTCGAAGGGGCTTCCTAGTGTGTGGAAACCTTTCCTCCTTCCCAGCTCCCTCCCACTGGTGCAGGTCCTGTCCCTATTCTTTTGTCTCTGTGTTTTCTTTTTTCTTTTGCCCTACTCAGGTACGTGGGGAGTTTCTTGCCTTTTGGGAAGTCTGAGGTCTTCTGCCAGCGTTCAGTAAGTGTTCTGTAGGAGTTGTTCCACATGTAGATGTATTTCTGATGTATTTGTGGAGAGGAAGGTGATCTCCACTTCTTACTCTTCCACCATCTTGAAGCTCCTCCTCTACCACATCTTCTTAAGCCAGTTGTCTGTTAATGGGCACTCGGGTTGTTTCCATGTCTTGGCAATTGTAAATAGTGCTGCTATGAACAGTGGGGTGCACCTATCTTTTCAAAGTACAGTTTTCCTCTTTTTCGGCTATATGCCCAGGAGTGGGATTGCTGGATCATATGGTAACTCTGATTTTAGTTTTTTTAAGGAAACTCAATACTGTTTTTGTTTTTCATAGTGGCTGCACAAATTTACACTTCCACCAATAGTGTAGGAGGGTTCTCTTTTCTCCATTCCCTCTCCAGCATATATTATTTGTAAACTTTTTGATGATGGCCATTCTGACCCATATGAGGTGATATCTCATTGTGGTTTTGATCTGCATTTCTCTGATAATTAGTGATGTTGAACATCTTTTCATGTGCCTGTTGGACACCTGTATGTCTTCTTTGAAGGGATGTCTATTTAGGTTTTCTGCCCATTTTTTGTTTGGGTTGTTTGTTTTTTTGATACTGAGTTATATGAGCTGTTTATGTATTTTGAATATTAACTCCTTTTTGGGTGTATTGTTTGCAAATTTTTTTCCCTTTCCATAGGTTGTCTTTTTTTTTTTGATGGTTTCCTCTGCTGTGTGAAAGCTTTTAAGTTTGATTAGTCCCATTTGTTTATTTTTGCTAAAAAAAGAACTCTTAATTGAATGCCTGCTGTGTGTTTGATGTAATCATATACATGTTATTTAATTACAAATACATCTATAAAATATATTTATAAAAATAGTGTGAAATAACCCCACTTCATATGACTCTGCCCTCATCTTGTTACCAAACCAAACTCAGGTCCACTTGTCTGTGCACAGCAAAGCCAATCATCTGACACCGGGTTGTGGTGAAGGAAAGTACAGTGTTTATTGCAGAACACCAAGCGAAGAGAATGGGCAGCTGACGCTCAAAAGACCTGAACTCCCTGATGGCTTCCAGGGGAGGGTTTTTAAAGGTAACATTTGGGGCGAAGGTTGCAGCTTGTAGACTTGCTTCTGATTGATTGGTAGTGAGGTGACAAGGTGATGTTTTGGGAATCTTAACCATCAAACTTCTGGTCCATCCAGTCTTGTGGTCAGCATGTAGTCATTATCCTCCACCTGGGTGGGGCATCTTTATTTCTGCAGAACAACTTGAAGATATACATCAGATTGTCATGTATATCCCTTGAAGAGGAACTAGGACTCTGTTCTGTCGATGAACTATTGTTGAAGCTATCACTGCTTTTCTTGCTTGACTTTTTCCTTCATTTCTGTGTTCCCTCACTTCCCTAATTAGTTACTCCTTGAGTCTGCTCTTTGGAACTCAAAGAAGGCCAGGAGTCTAAAGCTGTTTTCCACAAACAAGAAATGGGGGACATGGAAGGGCTTTTGTGCTCAGGAGAGCTCCACAGGGTCCTCTTCTGTTTCAGACCCCTTTTCTTTGATCTTCTCAATCCTGAGGGGAAAAAGAGTGGGACACAAAAGGGAATAGAGTTTTGGATAGAGATGTTAATCATAAACTCAGCAGGGAACTCGGTTTTACGGGGACTCGATTTCACTCTCCTGTACTCTGCTCTGCCCTCCCCCTCCCCCACTCTGCTCCACCACATTGACCTCCATCTTGTGCTTCAAACACTCCAATCTCACTCCTACCTCAGGGCCTTTGCACTTGCTGTTTCCTCTGCCTGGAATATTTTTACCCTACATGGCCTCATGGCCTGCTCGTTTCCTCCTTCAGGTCTGTATTTATATGTGCCATCTAATGAGAGAGGCCCAAATTATGGAGCTCACCCAGTACTCCATATCCCCTTCTTTACTTTCTTTTTCCCTCCTTGGTAGTCATGGCTGTGTACACACACACACACACACACACACACACACACACACATACATGTATATACTAGTGTGTGTGGGTATATATATATATATATATATATATATATATATATATATATATATATAAAACTTCTTTATTATGCTTTTTATATTTTACCATCCTCTGTTAGAACCTAAGCCCCTTTGAGGCAGGTCAGGGATATGTGCCTGGCACTTAGCATAACACTTGGCATATAGCAAACACTTGCAGAAAAGATAAATGTTTGTAGAAAGAATGAATGGATGGATGAATGAATGGGGATTATTCTTGTCATTTCATTGATGAGGAAACTGAGGCTTAGAGAGGTGAAACGCTATGGCCATGGGTATCTAGGCAGGGAGTGCCTAAACCAGGATCGAAGCACAATCTGCCCAGCCTGAGAGCAGCCATGGCCTTGGCCTCTCCATACCTCCCTCATCCAGGGCAATGAAACAGAGGCAACAGGGAATGGGATGCATTGGGCTGAAGTTAAGTGGGAAGGAGAAGTTGAGATGTTCCCACAAGACAAGTTTGAAGAAATAGAAATCAGTGCTTTGAACTCATTCCTACAAACTGTGTTGGGAGGCAAAGCTGGGGCAGCTAATGCCATAGCTTGTTTTCAAATTGAAAACCAGAAACGACCAGATATGAGGTTAATGGTTATGCGATCCACCTCATCCTCTGTGTGAATTAAATATTATCATCAGTCTCATTTTATAGGTGGGCGATTATATGCTCAGAGCATTTGAAACTCTTTTCCATGGCTACACAATCTGGGTCCTGAGACCCTCACCCCACACCCTTTCTTCTTCCCTACCCTGCCTTTCACCTGGTGCCTGATCCCTCTGACCACAGAGAGTGGCGTTCAGGCTGACCCCCAGCCCGCCTCACAAGCTCACCCCTACATGACTGGACGTGAGTTGCCAACTGGGCTCCGGGCTCCCAGCACGTGGCCAGCCTCTCTGGGCCAGTCAGCTTATTTTCTCCAGATGCAGGGAGGCATGGGAATCTCCATGGCAGGACATTCAGGTATTTTATCCTGTGAAATATCACAGAAGGCCCTACTTTGAAATCCTCACCCTCACCAATATGCAGAGGTGCTAGAGTCATTCCCATTAATCTGAATCAAGGGCAGGACAGCTGATGACACGAGTGTTGCTTAACCTTGACCCTGGGGATCTGGAGAGGGCATTCCCTGGTCCACCAGGAGAAATCGCCTCCACCAGGACCTTGGTAAGTAAGAACTTACCAAGTTTGCACTTACTTACCAAGTGCTCATTTGGATGGGAAATGGGTGGAAGTCTGTTCTGACTGTGAAGAAAGTGTTTACAAGGCTAACAAGAAGTACAGACAAGGACTGGAGGGGAATGCTGCTGCTTCTAATGTGCTTGATATGCTAATTACAAATTATGCGCATCTTTTTGTATTAAAGCAGGTCCCCTCAGGAATTTATGTTAGCTAGTTGTTCTGAGTACTTGAAAGATGGTCGATGGGATTTCTTTATATAATTTAGGCAAGTGTTACCATCTATTTAATCATTCAACTATTTATTCAATAAACGTTTACTGAATTCTTATTCTGTGACAGGGACTGTGCAGGACACTGGAGTGGAGGGAGGAAGTAGGGCATGAAACAGAGGAGGTCAGGAGCTTCTGTTGGGTGGGGAGGGAGGGGTGAACACTGTTCTGGCTGGACAGGGATGGTGTAGCCTGCTACCATTTCAGAAGCGGAGTGAGGATGTCTCAAAACATGTTGAAACATGGTGTCCATGCTCTGTCAGGCTGCAGGAGGTGGGGCTCTAGGCCGTACATTAATTGGTGCCCAGGTCCTGATAAGCCTCCCTTGAAATGCCAGAGAGATCTAGGTTCAAATCCTAACCCTGCCACTTAGTCGCTATGTGACATGGACAAGTCACATGACCTCCAGGAGACTCGGAGGATTTATCGGCAGAACAGGGATGCTAATTTGAACCTCAGGGGACTTTATGGATTAAATGAGAAAATGGACATAAAACGCTTGTCACAACATAGAAAACAGCATGTGATTGTCAGTGTCATCAGCCTTTACCTCTAAAGTGTAAGACATCCTGTAATATCCTGAGCTTTGATGTTATTACCTTTAGCACAGGTGTGCATGTGCATATATAGAAAAAACGATATATACGTATTTGTGTGTCAACACTTGCATATATCTTCACTACACACAAGTATATATGCCCATGAACCTGCAGGATAAGTATGAACGTATTCACAGATGCACACACATATCCACATGCATGTACACTTTATGGCCATTTTGCTCTTTAATCCTTTCTTCATCCACATGGACCCGGGCCTCCTTTAGTTTTCCAAATTCCAAATGTGAAGAACACCAGTTACAAGTTACTGAAGATCCTCTATGTTTCTTTCTTTGTCTGCTTTCACTCTCGCATTCACATGTGTTTCTTTATTTTCTCCCTGTAGCTCACTACCTTTCTCCGCTCCACACTCACCTCCCCTACAGGGAGACAGTCCACAGAAGACAGACATTCTTCTATCACTAGGAGGCTAGGGTTCTGAGTTTACTCAAATTGGGAATTTTCGCTCCCGCTTTTCAAGCTTTGCCTCTGGGATACCTTCTGGGATTGCTCGATTTCCCTCCAGTGAACTCCAGGTTCTAGCTCTATGGTGGGAGGAATTTGTCAGCTTAATTGTTGTACCCTATTCAACTCAGTCTCTGCCATCAACATTTCTCTTCATCCACACAAACACCTCTGGGCTTCTTCAGAATATTTGTAACTAAAGTTAGAAAGCTATCCTCTCTCTTCAGCTGTGAAATTTGCAAGATGGATTCCCCTCAGACCTTAAGCCATGCATAGATGGAAATGTATGAACTTGCATTCAGAGACATACACACACACTCTCACGTACCTTCTTTATTTTATCGTTGTTTCTTTCTACTGCCCTTTTGCCCCATTACTTCAAGTTCATGTGCTAGAAGACGGAACTTTGGTGAAAAAGCAAGTTGAACTTTACTACTTCGATGATGTATTTTTTTTTAAACTTTGAGGTTTTCTTCATGTGTATCTTTTTTTTTTTAATATTTATATATTTGGTTGCTCCAGGTCTTAGTTGTGGCACATGGGCTCCCTTAGTTGTGGAATGTGAACTCTTAGTCGCATCATGCATGTGGGAACTAGTTCCCTGACCAGGGATCGAACCCAGGCCCCCTGCATTGGGAGCGTGGAGTCTTATCCACTGCGCCACCAGGGAAGTCCCCAATGATGTATTTTATTCTGTTTCTCATTAAGTCTTTATTTCCACTCAAAGTGAACCTGAAATCCTCACTTTTTTCATTCTTCCTTCCATATATTTAGTGGAGATTGACATGTGAGTGAAATGGACGTAGGAGTTCGGTGAGGGAAATAGAGGACTGGTTCCCTCTGCAGAAAGGTTCTTAGGATCTTCCCCAGTGAGAATCAGTCTTGACTGTGAAGATTCCCTGGTGTCCTCCAAACCCCTGGAGCTGGCTCATGTAAGACACAACTCTTCCCATGTAAGGTAGGATGTAATTCTTACAACCATCCAGCGAGCATCTGGAGTGGAGTTCCAGTTCTAACGTACAGGACAGAGGTTAGCTCTAGGAATCAGAGAACAAGAAAGATGCCTTAATCTGTTCAGTAATTCAGCAAAATTTATTGAGCACCTGTTTTGCAGCAGACATCACACTAGATATTAAAGTTGGTTGACAAGACAGACTCAATTCCAGATAACACTTACAATCAAACGAGGGACCTGGGCATTAATGCAGCAGCACACTAACAGTGTTCCAGGTACAACTGTGATAAACACTAAGAAGAACAAAAGTGGGGTCTATGGCAGTGTAAAATAGGGATCTTGGCCAAGTGAGAGTTGCGATAGGGTGGGAGGAGTGTTACTTAGTGAAAATTCCCTGAGGGAGTGACGTTTTACAGTATGACTTTGAGGATACACAGAAGTTGGCCAGAGGAAGAAGTGAGGAGAACATTCCAGAAAGAGAAAGTAGCACATGCAAAAACCCTGATTCGCTAGGTGTCTAGCTCATCCACAGGGCATAGATGTCAAGTGATTGGAACATAGTGAGCAGGGCAGGGGGTTATGAGATGGAGCTGGGGACAGTGGTCGGGAGCTGAGCACTCTGTTACTTCCATAGTTCACCCTGACGACTCCTGGTGCTGCGGCCATGTCTACTGGATAAATGACACCAAGACGTATGCAGAGCAAAGGACAGCCTCTTGGATGCGAAGGTCCATCAGGATAAAAAAGATAAATATTTTATGTTCGCCTTTAGGCTTGTGCAAAATTATTTCTTTTTGTGGAAAGGCTATTTTCAAATGAAAACTTTACCTTTTTCCCTGTGTCAGAAGAGCCACATCAACATGTGATGTACCAAATCCCCTCTCTAGCTGTTGAAATGACCTTCTTAAATGGCTTTTCATTATCTCAGAAATTCCACCACAGGGCAGAGGCTCCTAGAAGCCAAACCTTTTACTTCCCAGGTTAGTGTGTATGTTTAATCCTCATCATAGCAATACAACTGTAAAGCATTTTAAGTAGTTTTATATCTGATCAAGTTGAACTAATCAGCATAGAGACCTTTAACCTGATTTACTTTCCAACAATCAACAAGCTAAAAATATTTGCTAATGAAGCTTTTTAACTACTTGTTAATGTGAAAAATAATTCTTTAAATTTCTATTATTTGTATGATAAAAATGACAGAATACTAGCCTGAAGAAGTTCAAACACATTTTCAGGAATTGGCTGCTTTACAAAAATCCATGGGTCCTTTGAATGTGACAGTTAGGCCAACTGAGGTTCTTCATGTAAATGCTGAAGAGATTGATGGCATTGTAAGAGAAGACAGAACATTAAACCCACACATGCCCTGGGCGTTTTGTCAGGCTCCAAATTCCCAGGCAACTCTTTCCCTTCCTGTCAGCAAAAATGAAGGTTTTGACGCAAGCTAGTAATTATAGAAGGTACCTTAGGTAGAACAAAGCCTGATCTATATTCACTCCTTAGCTGTGATTCCAAACCTCAACACCCATTTGAGTGTTATCACTTTTGCCTCTAACAACTGAAAAACTTTGTACAAAAGAGACCTCTGCTTCTCAGACTGGCTAGGAAAGAGCAGTTGAAATTTGTGGAAGATCCAAATTATTGATCTATTTTTTAAGCAAACGCAATTTGATTATTTATTTATTTATACATTTATTTCTTTTATTTAATTATTTTTGGCTGCATTGGGTCTTCGTTGCTGTGCGCGGGCTTTCTCTAGTTGTGGCGAGCGGGGGCTGTTCCTCATGGCTGTGTGCAGGCTTCTTTTTGTGGTGGCTTCTCTTGTTGTGGAGCACGGGCTCTAGGTGTGCAAGCTTCAGCAGTTGTGGCACGTGGTCTCAGTAGTTGTGGCTCGCAGGCTCTAGAGCGGAGGCTCAGTAGTTGTGGTACACAGGCTTAGCTGCTCCGCGGCATGTGGGATCTTCCCGGACCAGGCTCGAACCCGTGTCCCCTGCATTGGCAGGCGGATTCTTAACCACTGTACCATCAGGGAAGTCCCTAATTTGATTATTTAGAGTGCAGACCAGAATAGGACTGACTCGTGGGAAACGAATTCTGTAACTTCTGCTGTTTTCTCTCCTGGGCTCCCCAGCCTCCTGGCTCATTTGTCACAGCCCATACTATTTTTGCATATGATTTTTGGTTCACCTGTGTATCAGTTAGGAAAAAGATGACACACTTGGAGTGGGTAATTTGAGGAGACTTTAACAAAACACAAGCATTTACAAAGATGGGGACAGGGATTAAGGAGAACAAGAGCTGGTGCAGGACCCCAGAGCTGGTAATGATGGGGTACTCTTACCATGCCAGGCCTGAAGGGGTGAGGGGAGGGAGTGGCTACCTGACAGGAGTTTGACCTCTGATAGAGGGACTCAGCCAACCCTCGGTGTCTCTGCTTGGAGGAAGCTGGGAATAAATACCTGATCTCATTTCCCTTGCACGCTCTGACTCCCAGTGCTTCTAGTTGATCAAAGCAAACCAGAAGCCGGTAGACAAGGGAACACCCTGAAGTTCAGCAGCCTTCCAGAGCAGAGTGGGGTCAAGAAGAGTGGAAAGTGAATCTCAGGGACGTGGGGGTGGAGCATGGGTGAATGGAACGTCCTGCACAAACTGCTGGCCTCCTGCACTCGATCGTGAAAGCCTTTTAAACAGGGGATGTGTCTTTTATTTTGTAGCCCAAGCTCCAAACTCAAGCCCTGACACACAGAAAGGACTTAATAAATTCTGAGTCAATGAATGGATGTAAGGATGGTGAATGGATGGATGATTAAATGACTGGATGAATAAGCAAGTGACTGAATGAATGATGGTAAGATAAAGTTTTCCCTACTGGAGTCCTTTCTATGATCTGCTCTGGTAACTACCTCGGAACAATTTGTAATTAACATATCAAATTCTTCCAAAGGTCTTGAAAGACTTTGTCTCTTCTGCAGCTTAAGCAGTCTGCACAGAAGCTTGCGTACTGGATGAAATTGCTTCCTTCATAGCAGAGATAAAGCACCCCCTACCTCCTGTTCCAAAGACCTCAAATTCTGAATTAGGAGAGACATGAATTAATGAGCTCTGCGTGTAACAAGAAAAACCTCTTTTAATAACTGGGAGTTAACAGAGTTTGGATCCCTGCTGATCTTATTGGCAAAATTAAATAAAAGTGACATTCTGCTGGCCCAAGCAAATTAGCAGCCAGCCTGTGTAAAGGCTCAGTTAACCCGAGACATTGTGTGATGTATTAACCCATTGTTTGACGTACTTTCATAAGAGCAAGATGAAGTGTCCCATCCTTTAGACTCTGGTAATGTGCTTCATTGTTAAATTCAATAGGAAAAGCCATTCATACTGTGGTATGATTGAAAAGAAAATTGAATCCTTTTGATGTTATAAATGTGTCTATTACTGCGTGTGCACACAAATTTTCCATGGAAATTATGGTGAAAGTAGTGATTCTCCTCGAAAAATGCATTAGTGTTGACACGTTCAATTTTATCTGCATCAGAATATAAATACCCTTTAACCGCGGTCAAATTGTGTGGAATGTATATACCACATCTGCATAAGTCACTTGTCTATCCATCTATTGGAAAAAAGCATCGAGCTCTGAGAGCTATCCTGGTTCTCCACTTGCAGTTTTAAAAATATATATTATTGAAAGCATTGGTGCAGGATTTGTGTGAGGATCTTTCTAATTTAAAAAAGTTTCATAAAGCAAAGGTCTGTAATTTCATGTCTCGGTTACACAAAGCTAGTTTGAAGGCTTTGGGAAACCTGGCGAGTTGCAGTCTGCGTGTCATGCTAGCATTGGCCACCAGGCCATTATTGGCCATGCCCTGACCAAGTGGTCACGGAACCTTCTTACAAAGCAGTGGGTGATGTCAGGGACATATACTCAGCTTGGCTCTGTGGTTTCAAATCCCATTGTTTACAAGCTAAATGAGGACAGTAAAATGCCTGTCACCTCTTGCCTCCCTCTGCGTAAGATCTGCCGCTTTTCTGCTCTGCTCCTCCGTCCTCCTGACTGTCCTTCGGATCTGAAACTCAAGGGAGCCACTTCTCCTCTCTGGGTTTCAGTCTTCTCTTCTGCAATCAAGGTGGATGGTTTCTATGTCCTTCAAAGTTAAATGTTTGGTACTATTTGAACACATTATGCTCTTTTTTCCTTTCCTTCCTATATGTCAGGACTTTTTTGGTCACGAGCAGTAAAAAATTCAACACAGAATGGATTAAGAAATATGAGAATTCATTGCTCTTCCACCTTACCACCCCACCCTCCAAAAAAAAAACCTCAGGGGCAAATTTGGTGTTGGGCATTGACATCAGAATTGGCTTCTCCTTTAGGGTTGAGTCCATTTGCAAACTCTCTTGGTGATCTCTTCTCCTGGAGGCAAGACGGCCACACTCTTTGTTCACATCCTTCCTACTCCAAATTCAGCCACACAAAAAAATCATGAATGTATTTTTGAAAAATATTCCTGGACATGGCTCTCCTTGGCCCAAATTACGTCAGCATCTATCCCCGAACCAATCACCGCAGTCAGAGGCAGGCAGTGCTCTGATTTGCCAGGCTGGTGTCACATCCACCCTTGGAGTTAAAGGGCAAATAGACTGAGAAAGGGGGATGGGTAATCACTCCAAGAAAAATTATGTTCCTGTTATTAAAAGAAGGATAAACATGCAATGGAAGGGGATTGGGCAGGCACATCTGCTGTAACGTGTTCATGCGAGCAGTTCCTGTTTCCTGAAATACCTCTTTTTCCTTGTCAGTGCGATGAATCCTTGCTTATCCTTCAAGATCAAGTTCAAAAAACCCCTCCTCACTGAGCCCTCTCAAATCCCTACCTGACTTCTTTGCTGTCTTAGCACTGAAACATATCTCTGTTACAGAATCTGCAATACTTGTCCCATCCTTCCAACAAATATTTATTGAACACCTATTACGTACAAAGCACTTCAGGCTTACTTTCTCTAAGGATTTGGAATACCAGGCTCTCTCTGCCAACTGCATGACTTACAAGAAGAGAAATTGGGGCTAACTTAAGGAGGAGGGTGGTGGAAGTGTTGGCAGGGGAACAGAGAAACTAGCAGGAAAAGGTAAAAGAATAACAGAATAACTTGCTCTTCTAGGAGGGCACTGGCAAACCAAGACCGCTCAATACATACTATTATTGAGTATCTACTAAGAGCCAGATACTGTCTCGGTGCCTGGGGTAAATCAGTGAAAAAAACGTGCAGAAATATCTGTTCTTGTGGAGGGAATGTGGAAGAGGGCATTCCAGGCTAAAGAAACAGCCAGTGCAAAGCCCTGCACTAGGAGTGTGTTTGACTTATTAACAGATCAGCAAAATGGCTAGTGTGGCTGAGAGGGAGTATAGAAGGAGATGACATTAGAAAGATACCAGGGCCGGATCATGGAGGGACTAGTAGGCCATGATAAGGACTTTAGCCTTTACTCTTCAACCCACCATCCAAGTCCTGAAGCAATCCGGAACTGGACTAAAAAATGCATTATCAGTCCATGGAGATAATAGGGCTAGGATTAGACTTGAAGCAGGAATCCTGGGTTCTCACCAAATTATCACATTCCTCTCAGTATATCCCAGGCTATGAAAAATGGACTTCTGCCTGAGTTTCCCAATTAACAATTCTTATTGACCAGCTAGCTCTGCTGAGATCATGACATCTTTGACATAACCTATAGCTCTTGGGGGTGGCGGGGTGGAAGAAGGGTAGAGGAATGGGTAGAGTTTAATATTCAAGAACACGATCTGTGAGTCAAAGTGCTGGGTTTGGACCATGGCTCTGCCACTTATATGTGTATAGCACTGGATTGTTACTTGCTCTGAGTCTCATTTTCCTCATCTGTTAAATGGGAGCACGAAAACCTGTTCCACAATGCACTATATAAGAATGTATGTAAACAGCATAGCATAGAATTATCCCTCAGTAAATAATCATTATTACTACCTTGGATATTTCTTGCAAATCCTCTCTACCTGGGGTTGACAGAGTTCTTTATCCTTCCACTCACTGGCTGAGACCTGTTTTCTAAGCGCCATGAAGCTGCTGCATACTTGGACTTTCAGTGTCATCAGTCACCTGGGTTTTGGCCCTTTATCACCTTTGTTCCACTCCTTCCCAAGAGATGAGTTAGACCCTGTTGGCTCTTAAAGCCTGTCTGACTTATGTCCGATGGCACCATAACTATTTGGACGTGGAATATTTGGCTGCTGACCACTCCTCCAGTTGCGGAGAGCACCTGAGAATTGCCTTGTTTATACCCACATAGGTTCTGTCCTGCCTTGTCCCCATTCCCACCCTACAAGCTTGGCTGGTCCCAGCAGGACTTGTAGCCAAGCCTTAGCAGAATCATGCCACATGCCTGCTACATTCTTCCTCATCCAAAAAGCAGTTTCTCCAGGTGCTACATAAGTAACAAAACTCTTCCTTGGACTGTTTCATACAGATGTTGTCTCTAATTCACCTCCAGGCAAAACTGACCAGTGGCCCCTTTCCTAGGGAAAAACTTCCTTGTGTCATTCCTCTGCCTCTTGCTCCTTTCTCTCTCTCCATATGGAAGTCTCTGCCACTCTCCCCCTTGTATCATGTGAATGTTGCCTTGTCAATTGTTCAGAATCCAAGTCTGGGTGGGATATTTACCCAGAGCAAATTATGGCTGGATGCATTCCTATGTCAACATGTGCCATGCTTATTTCTTATAAAGTAGTTCATTATTCTGTGGGACATAAATAGTATTACCAGATTGATATGATTAAAGCTAGTGAGTTGTTAATTAGCATCTAATTAAAAGAGATGAGTTACATACCCATGTACAGTAGCTAATGTTATGTTTTCCTTGAAAAAGAAATGATTAAGTGTACAGCAATTGTGTTTTCAAAGAAACCATACCAAACCATATGTGAGGTTCTCTAGGGATGCAGGGCCAATGTCTACCCTGGGACATCAGAAAATTGAGTTTGCTGCTCCCCAAAGAAGCAGATGCCGACATGGGCTAGGATCTTCCTTGTCACAGGAAGCTGGCTAGAGCTTTGCATGGTTTCCAGAAATAGCAACAGAGGAGCCATCAAGGCAGCTTCGTAGAGCCCAAGCCCAGGCTCCAGAGCTGTGTATCCTTCTGTTCAACTTTCTACTGTGATTATCAACTCACACTGCCAAGTATTCTTACACTCTTTATCTAATTTAATTTTCAAAGAACCCATATCCCCATTTTATAAACCAGAAAACTAAACCTCAGGCAGGACTCAGTTGTGGCTCACTTGATAAGACCAGAGAATTTCTGAAGAAGCACCAGGACACATTCTGACGATCCAAGCCAAGGCCTTCTGAAACCTGATTTTTTTTTTTTTGTAAATTTATTTATTTATTTTTGGGTGTGTTGGGTCTTCGTTTCTGTGTGAGGGCTTTCTCTAGTTGAGGCAAGCGGGGGGCCACTCTTCATCGCGGTGCGCGGGCCTCTCACTGTCGCGGCCTCTCTTGTTGCGGAGCACAGGCTCCAGACGCGCAGGCTCAGTAGTTGTGGCTCATAGGCCCAGTTGTTCCGCGGCATGTGGGATCTTCCCAGACCAGGACTTGAACCCATGTCCCCTGCATTGGCAGGCAGATTCTCAACCACGGTACCACCAGGGAAGCCTGATTTTGATGTCACTATGTAACCTTCTCTCTCCCTATTCCATACTTTTCTCCAGCTGAACTGCTCTCCACTATGTCTTTCCTAATGGCCTCATTCTGCTCACAGCCAACTGAGAAGGCTTCCATGTGTCTACCTCCCACCTGAACTTCCCGGATGCAGGCCAATCCTAATTTCATCAACCTTGACTAACCTATACTCCAGTCACTCTCCCTCTCAGAGAATTCTTGGTAGATTTGTATAATAGAACTCAAATGGGAGGAAGATGAGTGTTCACTGGACTCCAGCTCTCCACAATGCAGAAGTTTCCATTACGACATCCCACAGGTGTAGCCACTGAGCCTGTTTTACAGTTTGTTGTAAGTGGGTTGTTTACATTTTTATTACTTATTGCCTCTGAGTATCCAAATAATACAGAAAAATGATCTGGAAAGAAGTGAAAGAAAATAGTGGTTACTCCTATAGAATGGATTAAGGTGGGAATAGGAAGAGAGCAGCTGAGAATGTCAAAGGGAACTTTTATTTTATTAGTACTTGTATCTTTTACATCACTATTATATTCATGTATTGCTTATGTAATAAAAAACAATAGAAAAAATCAGCATGTTCCCATTGGAGGAATCTTGTATATTTATAGAAAGGACAAATAAATAGAACAAAATATAACTCTCTTGCCTATAAATAACTGCTATTATCTATATATCTACATTTGGTATTTTTATTCTACTTTGTTTTTTATTAAATTTATATTAGATATTATGATACTGTATAAGAATTGGGAATCCTTATTTTTAATAGGTTAACATGCATCTCCAAACTTATTAAAAAGTTTTTATTAATATGAGTTTAATTATGGCATAATATTCTGTTGAGGGTTGAAACATCACTCATATAACCTTTCCCTGAGGTTGAACATGTATGTTTCTAATATTTTTGCAGTATAAATATTGCTGAGGAAAACATCTGTTTTTAATTGGGAAGTTTAAATTATTTATATTTCTTGTCATAACTGGTATGTTCATTTGTTCTTGTTCTATTATATTTGTTATATTTGATCCTTCCTTGCTGTTTTCTTTGGACCATCTTCTCTTTCATTACTTTTTCACTATGGTAGTTTTAAAGATATATATGTTGTTTTTAACTCTACTAATGTTTCTTTTTAAACTTAGTACTTAATGGTGAACTATTCAAAGTTCTCTTCTAAGGTTTCTAATCTTGTTCCTCCAGTACAATGATGACTAGCTAATCCTACGGTTAACTCATCTACCGAGTTCTTAATTTCAATCATTATATTCTATAATTTCAATTTGATATTTTTTCATAGATTGTTTTCTCTGGAATCTTAGCCAAACTGTTGCAGATTTTAGTAGATACTTTTTATGCGATTAAAAGAATTATACCATTGTTTTTCCTTAATATATTAAGGAAAAACCCGTACGCCCTTTTTGGCCAACCGAATCATTGGCAATGTTGAGTTTTACAGCTATGATATAAGGTATATTTAGATTCACAATTTTTATATCTTCATGGGGGAATTTGTCATTTGCCATTATGAATTATATATGTTTACTTCAGGTATATTTGCCTTAAAAATTTCCCTGTCTGGAATTACTGGTTATAATTCCTGGTTATATCAGCTTTTTGTTCTCTTCTTTTTGAAATACAAATGATATAGGCTGAAATGCGCTTCACTGAGTTTTAACGAATTCATATAAATATGAAGCTCATATCCCTATCAATATACAAAATATTTTCATCACTCCAGAGAGTTCTAAGTCAGTCTTTCTAAATCTTTTACAGTAGTAAAAAGAGATGAGTTATGTACCCATGTACCTTTTGCTCATTTACATATTACAGTATGTACAGTATATACTCTTTTCCATCAGCTTATTTCAATTAGAGTAACGTCTGTGAAATACATCCACATTGGTGCATGAATAAGAAACGTTTCTTTTTGTTTTGGTGTAATATTCCATCATATAAATATACCACAATTTATTTATGCACTCACCAGTTGATAGACATTTGTACTGTTTCCAGTTGAGACTACTATGAATAAAGATTCTATGAATATTCTTGTACAAGCATTTGTACAGACCTAAGTTTTCATTTCTTTTGAGTAAATGCTTAGGAAAGCGATTGCTAGTTCATAGGGTATGTATGTATATGCTTGATTTTTTTTTATTTTATTTTTTTTAACATCTTTATTGGGGTATAATTGCTTTACAATGGTGTGTTAGTTTCTGCTTTATAACAAAGTGAATCAGTTATACATATACATATGTTCCCATATCTCTTCCCTCTTGCATCTCCCTCCCTCCCACCCTCCCTATCCCACCCCTCCAGGCGGGCACAAAGCACCGAGCCGATATCCCTGTGCCATGCGGCTGCTTCCACTAGCTATCTACCTTACGTTTGTTAGTGTGTATATGTCCATGACTCTCTCTCGCCCTGTCACAGCTCACCCTTCCCCCTCCCCATATCCTCAAGTCCATTCTCCAGTAGGTCTGTGTCTTTATTCCTGTCTTACCCCTAGGTTCTTCATGACATTTTTTTTTCTTCTTAAATTCCATATATATGTGTTAGCATACGGTATTTGTCTTTTTCTTTTTCTTTCTGACTTACTTCACTCTGTATGACAGACTCTAGGTCTATCCACCTCATTACAAATAGCTCAATTTCGTTTCTTTTTATGGCTGAGTAATATTCCATTGTATATATGTGCCACATCTTCTTTATCCATTCATCCGATGATGGGCACTTAGGTTGTTTCCATCTCTGGGCTATTGTAAATAGAGCTGCAATGAACATTTTGGTACATGACTCTTTTTGAATTATGGTTTTCTCAGGGTATATGCCCAGTAGTGGGATTGCTGGGTCGTATGGTAGTTCTATTTGTAGTTTTTTAAGGAACCTCCATACTGTTCTCCATAGTGGCTGAACCAATTCACATTCCCACCAGCAGTGCATGAGTGTTCCCTTTTCTCCACACCCTCTCCAGCATTTATTGTTTCTAGATTTTTTGATGATGGCCATTCTGACCGGTGTGAGATGATAGCTCATTGTAGTTTTGATTTGCATTTCTCTAATGATTAATGATGTTGAGCATTCTTTCATGTGTTTGTTGGCAGTCTGTGTATCTTCTTTGGAGAAATGTCTATTTAGATCTTCTGCCTATTTGTGGATTGGTTTGTTTGTTTTTTTGTTATTGAGCTGCATGAGCTGCTTGTAAATTTTGGAGATTAATCCTTTGTCAGTTGCTTCATTTGCAAATATTTTCTCCCATTCTGAGGGTTGTCTTTTGGTCTTGTTTATGGTTTCCTTTGCTGTGCAAAAGCTTTGAAGTTTCATTAGGTCCCATTTGTTTATTTTTGTTTTTATTTCCATTACTCTAGGAGGTGGGTCAGAAAGGATCTTGCTGTGATTTATGTCATAGAGTGTTCTGCCTATGTTTTCATCTAAGAGTTTGATAGTTTCTGGCCTTACATTTAGGTCTTTAATCCATTTTGAGCTTATTTTTGTGTATGGTGTTAGGAAGTGATCTAATCTCATACTTTTACATGTATCTGTCCAGTTTTCCCAGCACCACTTATTGAAGAGTCTGTCCTTTCTCCACTGTACATTCCTGCCTCCTTTATCAAAGATAAGGTGACCATATGTGCGGGGGGGGGGTTATCTCTGGGCTTTCTATCCTCTTCCATTGATCTATCTTTCTGTTTTTGTGCCAGTACCATACTGTCTTGATTACTGTAGCTTTGTAGTATAGTCTGAAGTCAGGGAGCCTGATTCCTCTAGCTCCTTTTTTCGTTCTCAAGATTGCTCTGGCTATTCGGGGTCTTTTGTGTTTCCATACAAATTGTAAAATTTTTTGTTCTAGTTCTGTGAAAAATGCCAGTGGTAGTTTGATAGGGATTGCATTGAATCTATAGATTGCTTTGGGTAGTAGGGTGATTTTCACAATGTTGATTCTTCCAATCCAAGAACATGGTATATCTCTCCATCTATTTGTATCATCTTTCATTTCTTTCATCAGTGTCTTATAATTTTCTGCATACAGGTCTTTTGTCTCCTTAGGTAGGTTTATTCCTAAATATTTTATTCTTTTTGTTGCAGTGGTAAATGGGAGTGTTTTCTTGATTTCACTTTCAGATTTCTCATCATTAGTGTATAGGAATGCCAGAGATTTCTGTGCATTAATTTTGTATCCTGCTACTTTACCAAATTCATTGATTAGCTCTAGTAGTTTTCTGGTAGCATCTTTAGGATTCCCTATGTATAGTATCATGTCATCTGCAAACAGTGACAGTTTTACTTCTTCTTTTCCGATTTGGATTCCTTTTATTTCCTTTTCTTCTCTGATTGCTGTGGCTAAAACTTCCAAAACTATGTTGAATAAGAGTGGTGAGAGTGGCAACCTTGTCTTGTTCCTGATCTTAGTGGAAATGCTTTCAGTTTTTCACCATTGAGGATGATGTTGGCTGTGGGCTTGTCATATATGGCCTTTATTATGTTGAGGAACATTCCCTCTATCCCTACTTTCTGCAGGGTTTTTATCATAAATAGGTGTTGAATTTTGTCAAAAGCTTTCTCTGCATCTATTGAGATGATCATATGGTTTTTCTCCTTCAATTTGTTGATATGGTTTATCACATTGATAGATTTGCGTATATTGAAGAATCCTTGCATTCCTGGAATAAACCCCTCTTGATCATGGTGTATGATCCTTTTAATGTGCTTTGGATTCTGTTTGCTAGTATTTTGTTGAGGATTTTTGCATCTATGTTCATCAGTGATATTGGCCTGTAGTTTTCTTTCTTTGTGACATCCTTGTCTGGTTTTGGTATCAAGGTGATGGTGGCCTCGTAGAAGGAATTTGGGAGTGTTCCTCCCTCTGCTATATTTTGGAAGAGTTTGAGAAGGATAGGTGTTATCTCTTCTCTAAATGTTTGATAGAATTCGCCTGTGAAGCCATCTGGTCCTGGGCTTTTTTTTGTTGGAAGATTTTTAATCACAGTTTCAATTTCAGTGCTTGTGATTGGTCTGTTCATATTTTCTATTTCTTCCTGATTCAGTCTTGGCAGGTTGTGCATTTCTAAGAATTTGTCCATTTCTTCCAGATTGTCCATTTTATTGGCATAGAGTTGCTTGTAGTAATCTCTCATGATCTTTTGTATTTCTGCAGTGTCAGTTGTTACTTCTCCTTTTTCATTTCTAATTCTATTGATTTGAGTCTTCTCCCTTTTTTTCTTGATGAGTCTGGCTAGTGGTTTATCTATTTTGTTTATCTTCTCAAAGAACCAGCTTTTAGTTTTATTGATCTTTGCTATTGTTTCCTTCATTTCTTTTTCATTTATTTCTGATCTGATTTTTATGATTTGTTTCCTTCTGCTAGCTTTGGGGTTTTTTTGTTCTTCTTTCTCTAATTGCTTGAGGTGCAAGGTTAGGTTGTTTATTCGAGATGTTTCCTGCTTGTTAAGGTGGGCTTGTATTGCTATAAACTTCCCCCTTAGAACTGCTTTTGCTGCATCCCATAGGTTTTGGGTCGTTGTGTCTCCATTGTCATTTGTTTCTAGGTATTTTTTTATTTCCTCTTTGATTTCTTCAGTGATCACTTCATTATTAAGTAGTGTATTGTTTAGCCTCCATGTGTTTGTATTTTTTACAGTTTTTTCCTGTAATTGATACCTAGTCTCATGGCTTTGTGGTCAGAAAAGATACTTGATACAATTTCAGTTTTCTTAAATTTACCAAGGCTTGATTTGTGACCCAAGATATGATCTATCCTGGAGAATGTTCCATGAGCACTTGAGAAAAATGTGTATTCTGTTGTTTTTGGATGGAGTGTCCTATAAATATCAAGAAAGTCCATCTTGTTTAACGTATCATTTAAAGCTTGTGTTTCCTTATTTATTTTCATTTTGGATGATCTGTCCATGGGTGAAAGTGGGGTGTTAAAGTCCCCTACTATGAATGTGTTACTGTCGATTTCCCCTTTTATGGCTGTTAGTATTTGCCTTATGTATTGAGGTGCTCCTATGTTGGGTGCATAAATATTTACAATTGTTATATCTTCTTCTTGGATCGATCCCTTGATCATTATGTAGTGTCCTTCTTTGTCTCTTCTAATAGTCTTTATTTTAAAGTCTATTTTGTCTGATATGAGAATTGCTACTCTAGCTTTCTTTTGGTTTCCATTTGCATGGAATATCTTTTTCCTTCCCCTTACTTTCAGTCTGTATGTGTCTCTACGTCTGAAGTGGGTCTCTTGTAGACAGCATATATAACGGTCTTGTTTTTGTATCCATTCAGCCAATCTGTGTCTTTTGGTGGGAGCATTTAGTACATTTACATTTAAGGTAATTATCGATATGTATGTTCCTATTTCCATTTTCTAAATTGTTTTGGGTTCGTTATTATAGGTCTTTTCCTTCTCTTGTGTTTCTTGTCTAGAGAAGTTCCTTTAGCATTTGTTGTAAAGCTGGTTTGGTGGTGCTGAACTCTCTCCTCTTTTGCTTGTCTGTAAAGGTTTTAATTTCTCCATGAAATGTGAATGAGATCCTTCCTGGGTAGAGTAGTCTTGGTTGCAGGTTTTCCTCCTTCATCACTTTCAGTATGTCCTGCCACTCCCTTCTGGCTTGTAGGGTTTCTGCTGAGCGATCAGCTGTTAACCTTATGGGGATTCCCTTGTGTGTTATTTGTTGTTTTTCCCTTGCTGCTTTTAATATGCTTTCTTTGTATTTAATTTTTGACAGTTTGATTAATATGTGTCTTGGTGTATTTCTCCTTGGATTTATCCTGTATGGGACTCTCTGTGCTTCCTGGACTTGATTAACTATTTCCTTTCCCATATTAGGGAAGTTTTCAACTATAATCTCTTCAAATATTTTCTCAGTCCCTTTCTTTTTCTCTTCTTCTTCTGGAACCCCTATAATTCAAATGTTGGTGCATTTAATGTTGTCCTAGAGGTCTCTGAGACTGTCGTCAATTCTTTTCATTCTTTTTTCTTTATTCTGCTCTGCAGTAGTTATTTCCACTATTTTATCTTCCAGGTCACTTATCCGTTCTTCTGCCTCAGTTATTCTGCTATTGATCCCATCTAGAGTACTTTTAATTTCATTTATTGTGTTGTTCATCGTTGCTTGTTTCATCTTTATTTCTTCTAGGTCCTTGTTAACTGTTTCTTGCATTTTGTCCATTCTATTTCCAAGATTTCGGATCATCCTTACTATCATTATTCTGAATTCTTTTTCAGGTAGACTGCCTATTTCCTCTTCATTTGTTAGGTCTGGTGCATTTTTATCTTGCTCCTTTATCTGCTGTGTGTTTTTCTGTCTTCTCATTTTGCTTATCTTACTGTGTTTGGGGTCTCCTTTTTGCAGGGTGCAGGTTCATAGTTCCCGCTGTTTTTGATGTCTGTCTCCAGTGGCTAAGGTTGGTTCAGTGGGTTGTGTAGGCTTCCTGGTGGAGGGAACTAGTGCCTGTGTTCTGGTGGATGAGGCTGGATCTTGTCTCTCTAGTGGGCAGGTTCACGTCTGGTGGTGTGTTTTGGGGTGTCTGTGGCCTTATTATGATTTTAGGCAGCCTCTCTGCTAATGGGTGGGGTTGTGTTCCTGTTTCACTACTTGTTTGGCATAGGTTGTCCAGCAGTGTAGCTTACTGGTCGTTGAGTGAAGCTGGGTGCTGGTGTTAAGACAGAGGTCTCTGGGAGATTTTCGCCATTTGATATTATGTGGAGCTGGGAGGTCTCTTGTTGACCAGTGTCCTGAAGTTGGCTCTCCTACCTCAGAGGCAGAGCCCTGACTCCTGGCTGGAGCACCAAGAGCCTTTCATCCACACGGCTCAGAATAAAAGGGAGAAAAAGTAGAGAGAATTAGTAGAAGTATGAAGAAAGAAAGAAAGAGGGAAGGAAGGAAGAAAGAAAGAAGCAAAGAAGGAAAGAAGGCAAGAAGGAAAGAAAGGGAGGGAGGAATGAAGGAAGGAGGGAAGGAAGGAAAAAAGACAGAAAGAAGATACAGTAAAATAAAATAAAGTATAATAAAGTTATTGAATTAAAAAATAATTATTTAGAAAAAAAAAGGGGCGGATAGAACCTTAGGACAAATGTTGGAAGCAAAGCTATACAGACAAAATCTTACACAGAAGCATACACATACACATTCACAAAAAGAGGAAAAGGGGAAAAAATCATAGATCTTGCTCTCAGAGACCACCTCCTCAATTTGGGATGATTCGTTGTCTAAAGGAGGGAAGGAAGGAAGGAAAGAAAGAAAGAATGAAGGTAAAGTATAATAAAGTTATTAAAATTAATTATTAAGAAAAAAAATTTTTAAAAAAACCATGGACGGATAGAACCCTAGGACAAATGGTGGAAGCAAAACTATACAGACAAGATCTCACACAGAAGCATACACATACACATTCACAAAAAGAGGAAAAGGGGGAAAAATCATAGATCTTGCTCTCTAAGCCCACCTCCTCAATTTGGGATGACTCGTTGTCTATTCATGTATTCCACAGATGCAGGGTACATCAAGTTGATTGTGGAGCTTTAGTCCGCTGTTTCTGAGGCTGCTGGGAGAGATTTCCTTTTTTCTTCTTTGTTCTTACAGCGGCTCAGCTTTGGATTTGGCCCTGCCTCTGCGTGTAGGTCGTTGGAAGGCGTCTGTTTTTTGCTCAGACAGGACGGGGTTAAAGGAGCCGGCTCTGGCGCACTCAGGCGGGGGGCGGGGGGGGGAGGCACTGCGTGCGGGGCGGGCCTGCGGAGGCAGAGGCCGGCGTGATGTTGCACCAGCCTGAGGCCCGCCGTGCGTTCTCCCGGGGAGGTTGTCTCTGGATCCTGGGAACCTGGCAGTGGCAGGCTGCACAGGCTTTGCGGAAGAGGGGTGTGGATAGTGACCTGTGCTCGCACACAGGCCCCTTGGTGGCGGCAGCAGCAGCCTTAGCGTCTCCCGCCCGTCCCTGGGGTCGGTACTTTTAGCCGCGGCTCGCGCCCGTCTCTGGGGTCCGCGCCGCGGCTCCCGCCCGTCTCTGGGGTCCGCGCTTTTAGCCACGGCTCGCGCCCGTCTCTGGGGTCTGCGCTTTTAGCCGCGGCTCGCGCCCGTTTCTGGGGTTCGCGCTTTTAGCCACGGCTCGCGCTCGTTTCTGGAGTTCCTTTAAGCAGCGCTCTTAAACCCCTCTCCTCGCGCACCAGGAAACAAAGAGGGAAGAAAAAGTCTCTTGCCTCTTCGGCAGGTGCAGACTTTTCCCCGGACTCCCTCCCGGCTAGCCGTGGTGCACTAACCCCTTCAGGCTATGTTCAAGCCGCCAACCCCAGTCCTCTCCCTGCGCTCCGACCGAAACCCGAGCCTTAGCTCGCAGCCCCCGTCCGCCCCGGCGGGTGAGCAGACAAGCCTCTCGGGCTGGTGAGTGCCGGTCGGCACCGATCTTCTGTGCGGGAATCTCTCCGCTTTGCCCTCCGCGCCTGTTGCTGTGCACTCCTTCGCGGCTTCGAAGCTCCCCCCTCCGCCTCCCGCAGTCTCCGCCCGCGAAGGGGCTTCCTAGTGTGTGGAAACTTTTCCTCCTTCGCAGCTCCCTCCCACTGGTGCAAGTGTCGTCCCTATTTTTGTCTCTGTTTTTTCTTTTGCCGTACCCAGGTATGTGGGGAGTTTCTTGCCTTTTGGGAGGTCTGAGGTCTTCTGCCAGCGTTCAGTAGGTGTTCTGTAGGAGTTGTTCCACGTGTAGATGTATTTCCGGTATATCTGTGGGGAGGAAGGTGATCTCCGCGTCTTGCTCTTCCGCCATCTTCAAGGTCCCCTCTGATGCTTAATTTTATAAGAAACTGCCAAATTGTTTTTCAAAAAGACTGTACCATTTTACACCGCTACCAGAAATACATGAGTTCTGGTTGTTCTACATTCTCAAGCCAAGGAAGTTCATTCTATTTCCAGCTTCCTGAGATTATATCATGAATGTGTATTGAATACTTCAAATGTTTTTTCTGTAGATATTGAAATTATCACTTTTTTTCTTTAGTTCATGAATCTTCTTTAGTCTATCAATTAATATTTTAAAGTTACACAACCTTGTATTCCTAGAATACATTTCCCCTGGTCATGATACACTATCAGTTTTATATATTACTAGATTTGATTTGCTAATATTTTATTAACAACCTTTGTGTTCATGAGGATTATTGTTCTGTAATTTTCTTTTCTTGTAGTGTATTTGCCTGATTTTGGTATTAAGGTTTTCCTGGCCTTATAAAATGACTTGAAAAGTGTTTTTGTGATTTTTCTGGAGAGTTTTGGTAAAATTGCCATTATTTCTTTCTTAAAAATATGGTAAAATTTACTAATGAAGACACTGAGTATGGAGTTTTCTTTAAAATAATGTTGTCAGTTACAAGTTCAAGTTATTTAAACAGATATGGGACTATACAGCTATTAATCTTTTCTTGAGCTAGTTTTGACAATTTGCATCATTCAAGGAATTTGTCTAATTTATCCAAGATGTAAAATTTATTGGCATAAAATTTTTCATAATATGTCATTATCTTTTCGATATCTGCAGGATCCATAGTGATGTCCCCTCTGTCATTTTTTATATTGGCAAATTGTGATTTCTCTTTTCTTGATAGTTTAGCTAGAAGTTTATTTTGATAGTTTAGCTAGAAGTTTTTTTTTTGTTTTAGTTTTCCTTCAAATACCAGCTTTTGGTTACATTTTCTCTGTTGTTTATCTATTTTATATTTCATTGATTTGTTTTCCTCTTCATTATTTTCTTCCCTCTTAATTTGGTCTAATTTGCACTTCTTTTTCTAGCATCCTAAGGTGGGAGGTTAGATTACTGATTTGTTTTTCTTTTAAGTTAGTGTGATTAAAGTAGAATTTAAAATAAAGCAAAATCCATCAATTTTAGGGGAAGGGGTATATTGTTCAATGAGTTATGAAATGTGTATACACCTAGGTCTCTATCACTAAAATCAATACATTGAATATTTACATCTACTCAAAGGGTTTCCTCAAACTCCTTTTCAAGAAATCCCCCAACTTTACAGCAACCACCGTTGTGATTATTTTCCACAATGAATATTTTCTTCACTCAACACAATAATTTTGGGATTTATCAATGCTATTATACAAATTAATATTTTCTAGTATTCCACTTCATCAGTATACCAAAATTTGGGTGTTTTTGCTGACCTGTTGATAGATATTTGGGACGTTATAAATAAAGCTGATATTTTTCTTCCATTTTTATCTTTTCACCCCCTTTACCTGTTTCTCTGCCCCCCCCCCCCCCCCCGCAACCCCTTGCCTCCGGCAACCACCAGTCTGATCTCTATCTATAAGCTTATTTTTTTGCTTTTGTTTTTGTTTAGATTCTACATATAAGAAATATGATAGTTGTCTTTCTCTGACTTATTTCACTAAACGTTATGCCCTTGAGGTCCATCCATGTTGTCATAAATGGTAAGATTTCATTCTTTTTTTAGGCTGAATAATATTCTACTGTACATACAATATGCAGCAATTATTTCATCCATGCATCCATCGATGGATACTTAGGTTGTTTCCATATCTTGGCTATTGTAAATAAAGCTGCAGTGAATATGGGGGTGCACATAACTTTTTGACTTACTGTTTTCATTTTCTTCAGATAAATACCAAGGAGTACAATTGCTGGATCATATGGTAGTTCAATTTTTTTTTTTTTTGAAGATGTTGGAGGTAGGAGTTTATGAATTAATTTATTTATTTTTGCTGTGTTGGGCCTTCATTTCTGTGCGAGGGCTATCTCTAGTCGTGGCAAGCGGGGGCCACTCTTCATCGCGGTGCGTGGGACTCTCACTGTCGCGGCTTCTCTTGTTGCGGAGCACAGGCTCCAGACATGCAGGCTCAGTAGTTGTGGCTCACGGGCCTAGTTGCTCTGCGGCTTGTGGGATCCTCCCAGACCAGGGCTCGAACCCGTGTCCCCTGCATTGGCAGGCAGATTCTCAACCACTGCGCCACCAGGGAAGCCCTGGTAGTTCTACTGTTAATTTTTAAGGAACCTGCATACTGTTTTCCACAGTGGCTGCACCAATTTACATTCCCACCAAATGTGCGCAAGGGTTTCCTTTTCTTCACATCCTCACCAACACTTGTTATTTCTTGTCTTTTTGATAATAGCCATTCTAATAGATGTGAGGTGATACCTCATAATGGTTTTGAATGCATTTCCCTGATGATTAATATTTTGAGCATTCTTTCCTGTACTTGTTGGCCAACTTTATGTCTACTTTGGAAAAATGTCCATTCAGATTTTCTGCTCATGTTTAAAATCAGATTGTTTGCTATTGTGTTGTATGAGTTCTTTATATATTTTGGATATTAGCCCCTTATCAGATATAGGATATGAAAATATTTTCTCGCATTCAGTAGGTTGTCTTTTCATTTTGTTGATGGTTTGCTTTGCTGTGAAGAAGATTTTTAGTTTGATACAGTCCCACTTATTTATTTTTCCTTTTGTTGCTTTTGCTGTCAGATTAAAAAAATCATTGCCAAGACCTATGTTAAGGAGCTTTCTGCCTATATTTTCCTCCAGGAGTTTTATGATTTTAGGTCTTATGTTCAAATCTTTAATCCATTTTGAGTTAATTTTTGTGTATGATATAAGATGGTGGTTAAATTTCAGTCTTCTCCATATGGCTGTCCGGTTTTCCCAGCTCCATTTATTGAAAAGACTGTCCTTTCCCCAATGTATATTCTCAGCTCTTTTGTTGTAAATTAGTTGACCATATATATGTGGGTTTATTTCTTGGCTCTTAATTCTGTTTTATTGATCTTTGTGTCTGTTTTTATGCCAATACCATACTGTTTTGATTACTGTAATATAGTCTGAAATTAGGGAGCATGATGCCTTCTGCTTTGTTCAAATAACGGTGACTTGACCTGTCATGTACAAGCCTCTTTATGGATATATGGTTTTATTTCTCTTAAGTAATTATTAAAAAGAACTACTGAATCATATAAGTGTATGTATAACTTCATAAGAAATTGAAAAATATTTTCTAAAGTTATCATACTATTCTATACTCCTTCCAGCACTGTATGAAAGTTATAAATGTATGAAAGTTATAAATGCTCCACATCTTTACCAACACTTGATATTCACAGGTTTTAAAATTTGAGCCATTATAGTGAGTGTCTGGCAGTATCTCTTGATTTTAATTTGCATTTTCCTGATGGCTAATGTTACGGATCATCTTTTCTTGTGCTTATTGGCCATTCATATATCTTTTTTTGTGTGTGCGTTTGGAGTGTTCATTCAAATGTTTTGTTCATTTATTACTGGATTATTTATATTATTTTGATTGACTTGTAATATTTCTTCATATATTCTGGATACCAATATTTCATCAGATATATGTTTTATGAATATTTTCTCCCAGTCTGTGACTTGCTTTCTCATTTTCTTAATGGCTTTTTTGAAGAATAGAAGTTTTTAATTTTAATAGAATCCACTTCATTCATTCTTCCTTTTTATGGTTTGTGTTTTTATTGTCTTAAGTCATCTTTGCCTGCCATAAGATCACAAAGATTATTTTATGTTTTATTCTAAAAGTTTTATATTTTTAGCTTTATGTATACAGGTCTATGATCCATTCTCAGTTAATTTTTGTGTATAGCATGAAATGAGTCAAGGTTGTTTTTTATTGTTTGTTTGTTTACCACATGGTTATCCAATTGTTCCTTTTCCATTTGTTGAAAAGACTATCATTTTTCCACTGAATTACTCTTGTGTTTTTGTAAAAATTCAACTACCATATGCATGGGTCTCTTTCTGGGCTCTAATTTGTTTTGTTCATTTACTTGTCTCTCTTTATGAAAACACCATCAGGTCTTAATTACTGAGGATTTCTAATAGGTATTTAAATCAGATGGTATGGATTTTTCAACTTTGTTCTTCACTGTTAAATTCATTTTTGTTATTCTTTTCGTTTCATTGGTTTTCTCTATTGTTTGTTCATTTTATATTAATTTTTATTCTTATTATTATCATATTATTCTTTATACTTTGAGTTTAATTTCTTCTTTCTACCTTCTTGAGGTAGAAGCTGAGATCATTGATTTTAAATATTCTTTTTATTTTCTAAAATAAACAAAACTAACAAAAAGTTCTCCTGAAGCACTGCTTAGGTTAGTTGAATACACAAATTTTGTTATGTTTTATTTTTATTATTATTCAGTTCAAAATATTTTCTACTTTTCCTTGTGAATTTTTCTTTGACTTTTGTGTTATTTAGAAATGTGTTGCTTAATTTCCAAATATTTGAGGATTTTCTAGATATATTTGTGTTTGATCATTCATTTTTATTGTAATCCAATAACATATTGTACAGAAGTTAATTTTTTAAAATTTGCTTAGACTTTAATTCATGGTCCAGTATTTGGTATAGCTTGGTGACTGACTGTTTCATACACACTTGAAAAAAAAAATGTCTTCTGCAGCTGTTGAGTATAGTGGCATATAAATCTTAATCAGGCTACTTTGATTGATAGTGCCTTTCAAATCTTTTGTATTCTTCCTATGTTTTTGTTTACTTAGTTTGACTGTTGGAGGAATATTAAATTTTCCAACAGTCATTATGAATTTTCTATTTCTCCTTTCAGTTCTACCAGATTGTGTTATATGCATTTTGAACCTCTGTTATTACATGAATACTCATTCAGGATTGTTATGCTTTCTTAATGGACTGACACTTTCATCATTATGAAATGTCCCTCTTTATCTCTGGTAATAACTCTTTGTCTCAATGTCAGCTTTGTCTGGTATTAATATAGCCACTTCAGCTTCTGGTGATTAGTGTTTTCATGGTATACCATTTTCTATCTTTTACCTCTACGCTTCCTGTTTTTATATTTAAAATGTATATATTGTTGTATATTGCTTTCATATCCAATCTGCCAATCATTACCTTTTAACTAGGGTGTTAATGACATTTATATTAATATACTTACTAATACCACTACATTTAAATCTATCTTATAGTTTTTCTATTTATCACATCTGTTTTTTGACCATTTTTTTCTCCTTTTTTACCATTTTTTTGGACTAATTGAGAATTGTTTTTTAAACTCCACCTTTTCTCTTTTTTTTAACTATAACTCTTTGTTTTATTATAATTTTTTTAGTGGTTGCAGTAGGGCTTACACTATGTTTTCTTAATTTATTGTAATCTTCCATGAGTTAATATATCACTTCTCAGATAATGTACTAACATTACAAGAGTACCCTTCAATCTACCCCCATCTGTTGTGCTGTTGTTGTCATACATTTTATTTCTATGTATGTTATTATCCCACAATATATAAGTAGTTTTGCTTTATATAGTCAATTATCTCTTAAAGGAATTAAGTTTAAAAAAAAGGCTTATATTTACCTATACATTTACCATTTCTGGCACTCCTTTTTCCTTCATGTAGGTTTGATTTTCCAGATGGTGGAAATTGTTCATTTCCAAGAACTTCCTTTAATATTCCTTGTAGTGCAGGTCTGCTGGTGATGAATTCTCTTAGATTTTGCTTATTGGAAAATGTTTTCATTTTACCTTTATTTTTGAAAGATATTTTGTCTGGATAAAGAATTCTAGATTGACAGCTTTTTCTTTCAGCACTTTAAAGGTGGTGTTTCTCTGTTTTCTAGCTTGCTTTGTTTCTGATGAGAAGTTAGTGCACATGTTTATTCTGAGTGCCTCAGTGTGTGTGTGTGTGTGTGTGTGTGCGCGCGTGTGTGTTTTAAATGTGTCCTGGTTGTGGGTCATAGAGCCTCTTGAATCCGTAAGCTGATAGCTTTCTTCAGTTTTGGAAAATTCTTATCTAGTGTTACTTCAAATATTGCTTCTTCTAAATTCTCTTTCATCTTCTTCTGAAGCTTACAAATTCTTTTATACTCGACCTTTTCAAACTACCCATATATCTTGTGCACTGTGTCACTAATTTCCATTTCTATTTCATTATTTTTCTCTGTGCTTCATTCTACATATTTTACAAATATATATTCTAATTCATGATTCCTCTTTTTTGCTTCTAGTTACTATATTGTGAAACCATGTATCGAGTTCTTAATTTCAGTTGCTGTATTTTTCAGCTCTATAATTTCTATTTAATGATTTTTATAGATTCCAAGTCAATTTCTCTACCTTTTCTCCTATATTCTTGAACATATAAGTCATATCTGATAAAAAATAAAGGCCATATTAGATAATGCCAAACAACTAGATCGTTAAGTGTGCCTCTATTGCCTTTTTTCTCTTAATTTTTAGTCATTTGGTTCTTTTTCCTGAAATGCAATTTAATTTCTAATTGCTATTAGACATTTTTTTTAATAAAAATGGTAGAGGCTTTAGATGTATTATCTTCGTACATTTTTTTTTTTTTCTGAAAAGCTATGAGCAAGTCACTGTCATCCAACCACAGATTGAAGTCATTTGAGAGTGGATTTCAGGCGTCACAAGGGCTGGCTTATTTATGAGTTGTCTTAAGTATAGCTCTTCAGGTGTTTCAGCTGAAAGCCTAAGGTTTCCATGCTAGGTCTGGACTCCTACTTTTGTGGTTTTAGGGCCATGAAACTGCTGAAATTCTGTTTACCATTTTCATCCCTTAGCAGTCACTTTCTCCTTGTTGTATTTTGGTCTCTTTATGGGAGTATGTGCAACTTAAAATTCAGCTTAAGATTCAGCAAATTCCTTTGAAGGGAATGTTGGGCTCACTTCTCTGGATTCCTTTTACTTCTGGGATCTCGGCTCCTCCATCCTGGTTACCTTGAAAGCCTTGGACTCTAATTTTTGTCTTCTAGCACAATGAGACTGCCATAGACTTTAGGCTTCCACTTTCTGATCAGTATCTCTGCCCCACACTATGAATTTAAAAATACCCCACAGGGGGACTTCCCTGGTGACACAGTGGTTAAGAATCCGCCTGCCAATGCAGGGGACATGGATTAAAGCCCTGATCCGGGAAGATCCCACATGCCTCGGAGCAACTAACCCTGTGCGCCACAAGCACTGAGGCTGCACTCTAGGGCCTGAGAGCCACAACTACTGAGCCCATGTGCCACAACTACTGAAGCCCATGCACCTAGAGCCTGTGCTCCACAACTAGAGAAGCCACCGCAATGAGAAGCCTGTGCACAGCAATGAAGAGTAGGCCCTGCTCGCCACAACTAGAGAGAGCCTGTGTGCAGCAAAGAAGACACAATGCAGCCATAAACAAACAAACAAACAAACAAATAAATAAATAAATAATTTTTAAAAATGCCCCATAGGGAAAAAGCAGTGACGAATATAGGAGCCTCAATGTGTTTCTCTTCTCTCTGAAATCTTATGCTCTCATGTCTGTCTGCTTTGCTTGTTCTCTTATGCCTTCAAATGGCTAGATTTTTTTTTAGCATTTATCCAGTTTTTACAATTGTTATCTGTGGCAGAGCTGGCCTAATATAAGGTATTCTGTCATAGCCAGAGCAGAAGTCACTACTGTTATTTTTGTCAAAAAATATACTTGAGCCTATACTATGAAAGCATATATAATTATTTACCTCCTTCATTGAAGCTGGATAATACATCTTTTCCCACCCTTATTTTACCTACGACCACCAGTTTTAATTAGTGTAAGATAATTTTACCCAGTTAATTGTTGCTCCTTTTATAAATTAAGAATCTTCTCTTTCAAGAATTATTTATGACACTTTCATTCTGTTTTGTAACCGTATTTACCACAATTATTTAGAATAAATTATGTGCTTAAATGCTTTCAGTTGCTCATTACCAGTTCTTCCACACCATGACTTTACTATTTATGATTTTAAAATTTTGATTCTTTTTTTTCTTTTCAGCTGCCTGAAGTAGATCTTGTAGTAATTTTTCAGGAATAATGTATGAGTCAAGTACTTCATGAGTCCTTGCATAACTGAGATTATTCATCTGTTGACTTCATATATGAACCACAATTTTCAAGTATTTAATCATTTACCTAAAAAAAAAGAAAATCAAAGACTTACCTGGGCAAAGTATTGTGCTAGATGCTAGGAATACAGCCATATGTAAACTGTGCATGGTTGATGATATCATGGAGTTTACACTCTGGTGGGGAAAACAGACATTAATAGCTGATTCCACAATTAATTACTGGTGATCATAGTAACAAAGGAGACTAACAGAATTCTAGTCAGGAGAGGAGCAAGGGGACAGGAAAGGCTTCTCTGAAAGGGTAATAATTAAATGAAGACACCTAAACTGAACAAATGACCTCAGGTGTTTCTATTTGGGAAGGGGTGATAAATTCTAGGCAGAGGGGACAACATATGCAAGAACTTGAGGCTGGATGGAATATGAAAGAAAGACAGTGTAGATGGTAGGCAGGGTAAGGAAGAGAAGTGTGACATGTGACTGGTGAAATGGCCGAAGGCTGATGGCACAGAACCTCGAAGGCCTCATTCAGGATTTGAATTTTTATGCAGTGCAAAATTACTGAAGGGGTTGGAGCAGAGATGTGAAATGATCAGTCCTGACTTTTTAAAAACGTCACACTGATTGTACTGTGTTTAATGATTCAGAAAGGAGTAAGGAGATGAAGATGGACCAACCAGGAGGCTATTTGCTGTCGCAAAGGTTCCAATGAGAGATGATAGTGACTTGGGTCAGAGTGGTGGCAGTGGAAACTGTAAGAGGTGGATATATTTACGACATTGTTGGAGATATCTTTCGCTCTTCTCACGCACCCAACATCAAATCCATTAGCAGTCTGTCTGCTGTACCTTTGAAATATTTCCAATCCAATCACTTCTTACCACCCCCTCCACTTTCACCCCAGTCCAAGTCCCCATCATCTCTTGTCTGCAGGTTATTATTATTACATGATTATATTATTGTCGTAGCTTCCTAGCTATTCTTTCTGTATTTACTTTTGCTTCACTTCACAGAATGATCCTGTTAAAATGTAAATCAGACTAGGTCGTTCATTTCAAACCTCTCCAACAATTTCCTATTTCACTCAGACATTCTAACAATGCCCCACAAGACCAAACATGATCTAGCCTTGTTATTTCTGATATCTCTTGTCACTGTCTGTTTTGCTTATTCTAGTCCAGCTACACTGGCCTCCTTGTCATTCTGTCACCATACCCAGGGCCTTTGTGCTTGCTGTTCTCTTTTTGAGGAACACTCTTCCCCTAAATCTTTGCATGACCTGCTCCCATATATTATTCCAGGCTCTACTCAAAGGTGTCAGCTTAAGAGACATCCTCCCCGACCATCATATGAGAACTGCTCCACTGCCAGCCTCTATCCTCTGACCCTGCTTCATCTTCCTTCAGAGCACTGACGTGTTGGATAGTTTTGTATTTATTTGTATATTGTTTCTTTTCCTCAACTGGAATGTGAGCTCCTGGAGAGCAGATGTATTGCTGTGTTTATTGTTACATGGTCAGAAATATCCACCATGTAAATGATTTGGTTGAATGTGGCAGTGAGGAAAGGGACAGTGCTGAGGATGGCTCCCATGTTTCCGGCTTAGAAAGTAGGGTAACTGGGAGTGCTGTCCACTGAGATAGGGAAGTTGGAGGAGGAAGGATTTTGGAGAGATCGGGAGTTTGAAACTGGACAGGCTGAATTTAGATAACCTTAAAACATCAAAAGGAGATATCTAGTAGCCAAATGGACACATGGGCTTGTAAAGTGATCCATATATGGGGGTTCTCAGCCCTAGGTGACCAATTCCTCCCAGTTTGCTTAGGACTTTTCCTAATTTTAGCACTATGTTCCAAGTCTTGTTGAAACCCCTCAGCCATGGACAAACTGTGCTGTTTGGTCAACCTACAGTCATCACGTAGGTCATAGGTGGAAGTCATGGCATGACTGTCAGATCACAGGGAGAGTGTGCAGAGTGAGAAAAGATGCTTGTCCAAGCTTGAGCCCTGTGGAGCTCCAGTGATAAAGGCATGGTGGGCATGCTTCACCCCCCGTTGGGCTCTGGGCTCCCTGTGGGCTGGGAGGCATGATGCATGGTAGCTGCCCGATCGTATTTGTTATGAATGAAAAAAGAATTAAAGGTTGAATAAGTGAGGGACAAAGGAGGCTGAGAGAAATAGGAGTAAAGAAGAGTTTTAAAGTAAAGTTTTAAACATTGTGTTACTCCTATCCTCTGTTCAAAACTCTTCAAAGATTTTCTCAGGTAAAAATTCAAAAACCTTGCTTGCAAGGCCTTGTAGGCTCTACTTTCTCCAACCTCGTCCGTCACCTGCTTCTCTTTACCTTGTTGCCTTTGCTGCCGCAGGGCCTTTGTGCATCTCTGCCTGTTATGCTCTTCCCTAACTGCAATGCTGGTAGAAGAGGAAATTGGAAGCAAGAGGGATCTTTTCTATCTTTTAAAAACTCCCTCCCTCTCTTACGTGTGTGCGTGTGATAAGTTTCTCTAGTCATCTTGGTAGGTGTGTGTGTGTGTAGTGATATATCATTATGGTCTCAATTTGCACCTCTGTAACAAGAAATGAGGTTGAGTGTTTCTTTTGAACATTTGGACACCCCATTTTGTGAAGTGCCTCTTTAAGCCCTTTTTGTGTATTTTTCTATTGGATTGTTTTTCATTTTCTGATTGTTTTGTACAAATTCTTTACATTTCTGGATACTGAACTTTTGTCAGATATGTATTATAAATATCTTCTACTCTGTGGCTTTCCTTTTCCCCATTTTAATGGTATCATTGATAAATTCTTAATTTAAAAGTATTCCAGTGTACCAATCATCTTCTTCATGGTTTGTGCTTTATGTGTCCTACTAGAATAATTTTTTTTTTTTTTTGCCAACCTGAGGTCATGAAGATATTCTCCTATATTTTCATCTCGAAGCTTTATTGTTTTTCTTTTCACATGTAGAGCAGTGCTTTCTGGGACTCCATCCTTCCCATGCTGTACTACAGTGCGACTGTTCTTATACATCAAGTGACCATATGCGTGGGTCTGTTTCTAGATTTTTTATTCTGTTCCATTGGTTTCTTTGTCTATCTTTGGGCTAATACCACACTACGTTTACTACTGTAGCTTTATAACAAGTCTTGATGTGGCACAGGGTGTGCTAGACCTATGTTGATCCCATTGCCTCAAGTGTGAAATACAAACTCCTTACCAAGGCCTACAAGGCCCACATTCTTGTCCTTGCCTATGTCCCCAATCCCATCTCTCCACTCTCCTAACTCACTATGTCCCAGTAGGCGTTTCTGTTCCTTTGAAAACAGACATTCAAGGCTTGTTCCTGTCTTAGCACCTTTGCACTTGCTGTTCTGTTTCTCTGGATCTCTCTTCCCCAGATCATCACAGGGTTAGAGCCTTCTTGTTATTTCAGATGCCAGATGAAATGTCCCTTTCTCAGACTCTTCTGATCACCTTCCCTAAATAAATTTTCCCTCTCCCTTCTGCCCTTGCCCACACTCTGTCACCTTGCCCCGTGCAATTATAAGACTTACCAGTATCTGAAATAACATGTTTATTTATTTATTTGGCATATTATAGTTCTCCTTCCACTAAAATGTAACTTCCAACGGCCATAGGACCTTGTCAGTCTTTTGTATCCTTGCTGGATGCTTAGCTACTAGAATAGTGCTTGGCACATAGAAAGTTCTCAATAAATTTTGGTGGGAAGAATTTGCTTTTCTTTAATTCATAGGTCTCAGTATCCTCTGGAGACTTTCTTCCTCTTCTCGGTGAAGCTTTTGAGATATTTGAAAACAGCGACCATTTCTCCCTGAAACTTTCTCTTCTTAAAATTAAGTGTCTTTAGTTGCTTCCACTTATACATGGATGCATTTTGGCTTAGCTGTTTTGTTTAATCATACAGTGAGTTCATCAGCACTTTAGATCACACTTTGTACCTTCTCTCTGTGAACCTATTCCTACCATATACACACAAATACATCTTGCCTTGCCTGATGCTGCTTATGGCCAGGAGACTCAGGAAATGTTTGCCAAATGAAAGGCTGAAGGTAATGTGCTACAAGCAGAGAATCCCTGGTGCTCAGGCCTTGGAGGGTGAAAGGATCAACATGGCTTCCCTGGCCAGATTTATTACTCTCCCTTTCACTGAATTCTGTCGCCCACACTCCCAGGGCCTTTGTAAATCACTGGGTGTTATTCCTTCACTTACACATTTTTTATGACTGTCCTTTTAGGACCACATAAATCACATGTCAAATCAGGTTATTAGCGGGAGCTATTTTTTCTCTCCTGTCAACAACCTGGTATTTTAATTCACTTTGGACTTTTCTATTTCTATTTGTAACCCTTCTCTGGGATGTTGGATGCTGGCAGAAAGATTTGCTCAGAAGGAAAATCGGGGGGTGGGGGGGGGAGAGTTAGGCCAGATATCAGACAACAAGTGTATAGTCTTATAATTATGAGAATGGTGTAAATAAAGAACCTTCTACCTTTGTCACCGAAAGATGACCTTAATCCCTGGGTTAATCAGGAGGCTTTTCTTATTAGCTAAGGAAAAATGAAGAATTTCCCTCAGGAACATAGAACTGGAGAAATATTTGGTTTAGGGTGGAGATTAAAGGTCATTCCATCATTCAAGACATATTTGAGTGAACCAATAAGGAAATATGAAGAGGGAGGAAGTTACTTGTTTAAGTTAATGGCAGAGATGTGCTATGAACTCAGACCTCTTATTATTTTAGGTGTTAAAAAGAAATTTTAATGTCAAAATACTATAAAATACAAAAATTTTTAACTCCCTCATTTTCCCACTATCAACAATTGAAAGTGTTAACATTTTCACATACTTTTTACTTCTAGACCCCTTTGATTTCCATCTTCAGTCTGACCTTCACTCCCTCTCTATATATGGGCTCACTATTACGTTTTGTATATTTTCTTCCCAGACTTTTTTCTTTTCTTTCCTTTTCTTTTCTTTGCATTTATTTTTTGTGGCATTTGTTCCCGGGCCATAAATTTTTGTTTCTTCAGTTTCTTCTAGGCAACCTTCTCTTCTGGTTTAGGAACAATCTGTTCTTTTTCAGTAAGGATCAGTTCGACGTGGCAGGGAGAGCTCATGTATGGGTTGAGTCGACCATGAGCTCTGTAAGTCCTGCGCCGCATCTTGGGGGCTTTGTTCACCTGGATGTGCTCAGTGACCAGAGAATCTGCATCTAAGCCCTTAAGTTCAGCATTACTCTCTGCATTCTTGAGCATGTGCAGTAAAAATTCAGCACTCTTTTTGGGCCACCGACCGTGTGTCCAGCCCCACTGTTTGGCCTGGGCACACCTACCAACTCCACCATTGTAACCATGGAATGGCACACATTGCTTCTTTAAAGAGACATCCTTCAGATACTTGGTGGCTTTTCAGATATGCATACCCTTAATGACCTGGGCAGTTTCACCAGTGTTCTTAAAGTGAACACGAAGATTTGAACCTCTTGACTTGCATGATTTTGTGGGGTTTTCTGGATCAAGTGAATAGTGAACCATTTTTAGAGGTCACCTCAGGCCGCTTACCAGAAAAGTTCCCAGCCTTTTAAAATATGTACTTGTGCATTTTTGTGCATATCCATAGATTTCTATAGTAGTATTTTCTGTGTGCTTTTAAGATTTATATAATAATCACAATGTTTATAGCAGTATGCAACTTGTTTTTTTCACTCCACAGTGTTTTTTTAAGGTCTTTCCATGTTAATTCACATAAACCTACATGTTTATTTTAATTGCTGCATGGAAGTTATGTACCCCCAGTTTTTCCTTCATTCCTTTTTTTGATGCACATGTAGATTGTTTCTGACTTTTCCAATTATCAAATAATGATATTATGAACATTCATGTAATGGTCTCAGTGCTTATATGTATGATTATTTTTCTAGGTAAATAACTAGTCCTAGAAATGCTGGGTCAAGGGGTATGCACAGTTTTAGTTTTAATAGAAACAGTCAGGGCTTCCCTGGTGGCACAGTGGTTGAGAGTCCGCCTGCCGATGCAGGGGACACGGGTTCGTGCCCCGGTCCGGGAGGATCCCACATGGTGCGGAGTGGCTAGGCCCGTGAGCCATGGCCGGTGAGGCTGTGCGTCCGGAGCCTGTGCTCCACAACGGGAGAGGCCACAGCAGTGAGAGGCCCGAGTACCACAAAAAAAAAAAAACAAAAAAAAACAGTCAAAACTTCTCAAGAGTGGCTGTACAAACTGTATTAGCAGTGAATAGCAAATGCTTTTTTCAACAAGTCCTTGTTGAAACACTTAATATTATCAGAATATTTTAAGTTTTCCAATTTTACAAATTAAAAAAATTCTCATTTTTGTTTTAATTTCACTGAGCTTGAAATTAAGCTTTTCTTATGCTTACTGATGATATTTAAATTGTCCTATACCCTTTGTCCCATTTTTTATCTTTTTATTATTGCTTTGTGGGAATTCTTTATCTATTCTGGATCTTGAATGTTGGCTGGTTATTAGTCACTGCAAGTAACTCTCCCCATTTTATGGCTTGTCTTTCTGCTTTGTTTATAGCGTATCTTATTAAATGGACATTTTCAATTTTTAATGTAGTTAAATTTATCATTTTTTTCTTTATGACTTTGTACTTTTGCTGTCTTTTTAAAGAAATTTTTGTCACTTCTGATCAAATATGTTCTTTTTTTCTAATAATTTAAAGTTTGACTTCTAAATTTTGGAGTTTTAATAAATCTGGTATTTATTTTTATGTATAGTATGAGATAGGGATTTAACTTAATTTATTTTCTGTCTAGATAACCAATGTTCTACACCCATTAATTAAGACTATTATCTATTCTTTCTTCATTACTTAAAATGACACCTTTGTCAAATACTAGATTTCCATATATGTATGTCCTAGTCTTTGGACTCCCTGATTTATTCTATTCATCAATTAGTCTATTTTAACTTTGTTTTACTTTTAATATCTGGTAAACTGAGATACCTTACTTATTCTTATTTTCAAAATGGTCTTGGTAATGTTTCTTTTTAAAAATTAACTTTTAAAATTTATATATGAGAAAAACACACAGGTTTTAGATGTACCATCTGATGAGTTTTGATATAGCTATACATGTGTAACCACCACCACTACAAATATGTAGAACATTTCCATCATCCCAGAATATTCCCCTAGGGCCCCTGCAGTTAATATCCCACCCTACCCCAAAGCAGGACTGGAATATAATGAGTTGAGTAAGGCAACTAGGATGCAAAATTTAAGGAAGCATTTGCTCACAATTCTGCAAGTGAGTGCTTTCTTAAATCATGTGCGATAGGCTCTTCACTAGCCTAGCCCTAGTCCTGACCTTCCATCAAAGGCAACTGCTGTTCCAATTTCTATCATCATAAGAGAGTTTGTTAAGCTTGTTATGCACTTCATATAAATGAAATAATTAAGTACTCTTTTGTGTCTGACTTCCTTTGCTTAATGTGATGTCTATGAAATTCATCCATGTTGTTACGTGTATCACCAGTTGGTTAATTTCTATTGCCTACTAGTGTTCCATACTAGAATTTACCAAACAAAAAAATATTTATTCATTCATCTGTTAATGAACATATGGATTGTTTCCAGTTTTAGTTATTATGAATAAAGTTTCTGTGAATATTTGTACACGTCTTTTTTTGTGGACGTATATGTGCATTTCTCTTGAGTAATGTCTAGGAGAGGACTTTTCTGGGTCATAGAATAGGTGTTTGCTTAACTGTCAAAGAAACTGGCAAATTATTTTATAAAATGATTGGAAAATTTACTCTCCCACCAGCAATTGGAGACCTCCAGTTTTCCACATCCTTATTAACTAGTCATAGTTTGCATGAAGTTGCATTTCCCTGGCAGCTAAAGTCCAGAATCTTTTCATGTGTTTATTAGTCATCATAACTTCTGTGAAGTACCTGTATATTTATTTGATTGATTGTCTTCTAATTATTGATTTTTAGAAGTATTTTTTATATATTCTACAGACAAGTTCTTGTCAATTATTATTATGACTTTTTTTTATCCTGGTCAGTAGCTTGAGTTATTTTTAATGATGTCTTTTGAAAAGTAGAAGTTTATAATTTTAATAAAGTCCAATTTATTTTTTCTTTATTATTTTTGTGTCCTATCTGCCTACATCTGTGATTGCTAAGATTTCTCCTAAATTTTCTTCAGAAGTTTTATAATTTTAGTTTTTATGCTTTTAAGCTCTATGATTCACTTTGAATTAATATTGAGTATGGTATGAGGTAGGGGTCCAAGTCTGTTATTTCCCTGGATATGGATATCTAGTTATTTAGCACAATTTGAGGAAAGGGACATTATTTTCCCATTGAATTGCCTATTAAAATCAATTGAATGTATATGTGTGAGTCTATTTCTGAGCTCTCTACTCTGTTCCATTGATCTAATTTTCTAAACTTCCACCACTGTCATACTGTTTTGCTTTATAACAAGTGATGAAATCAGGTAAAGTAATTCTTCTAATTTTGATTTTCTTTTTAGTGACTATACATCAATTTGAAAAGAACTGACATCTTAACAATATTGAGTGTACCAATCCATGAATATGGTATATCTCTCCAAGTATTTCGATATTTAAAAAGTTTTTTTCAGGAATCTTTGTAGGTATTAGTGACAAAGTCTTACACATCTTTTATTTACATATTCCTAAATATTTTATATTTTTTGTGTTATTTTAAATACAATTTTTAAAATCAGTGTTTTTTATTACTAGCATGTAGAAATGCAATTTATTTTTGTATATTGCCATTTTATCTGTAACTTAGCTGAATTTACTTACTGATTTCAGCACTTTCTGTAGAGTTTTCAGGTCTTCCATGTAAACCAGCAATCTTCAAAACTTTTTTAAATCTCAAGAGTATTTTAGACTCTTACCAATTTTTGGGAAACCTAAAGAGCTTTTTAATATGGGTTAGATTAATTGTATACCTACCCATTTAGAAATATAATCAAAAATTATTTAAATATGTGTGCATCCTTTTAAAATAGCAATAAACCCATTGTACATAAACATAAATAACACATTTTTATTTTTAAAAAACTCTACTTTCCAAAACAAATAAAATGGTAGAATTGTTTCATATTTTTGTAAATTTCTTCAATGTCTAGCTTAACAGAAGATGGATGGATTCCTTTTTTTAAATTTATTAATTTATTTATTTTTGGCTGTGTTGGGTCTTTGTTGCTCTGCCCGGGCTTTCTGTAGTTGCGGCGAGCAGGGACTACTCTTCATTGCAGTGTGCAGGCTTCTCATTGCGGTGGCTTCTCTTGTCATGGAGCACAGGCTCTAGGTGCACAGGCTTCAGTAGTTGTGGCACGCAGCTAGGTAGTTGTGGCTTGTGGGCTCTAGAGTGCAGGTTCAGTAGTTGTGGTGCATGGGCTTAGTTGCTCTGTGGCATGTGGGGTCTTCCCAGACCAGGGCTTGGACTCATGTCCTCTGCATTGGCAGGTGGATTCTTAACTACTGTGCCACCAGGGAAACCCCCTGGATGGATTCTTGTATCTGTTTCTACATTCTCTCTGTTACAATATCACACATCATGCCTCTGGAGAACTACACTGTACACTCATGAGGCAATGTGGATAAAAAAAGCAAGTAACATCTTAGTATTACTTTGAAAATGTCTTTTGCCTCATGGACTCCCTAAAAGAGACTCAGGGACCTGCCAGGAATCCTTGGACAATACTTTAAGAAGCACTTTTGAGAGCAATTATATCAGCTATAAACAAACTAAATGAGTTTTACTCTCCCAATTCAATTTTTATATCATTTTTTTTCTTGTCCTTTTGCTTTGGCTAAGACCTCCACTACAATGTGTAACAGAAGTAAGGAGAGCAGACATCATCACCTTATTCCCAAACTTGGGGAAAAAGTTTTTAAAATATTACCATTTACTATGATGTTTTTGTAGATGCTTTTAAGTAGATTGAGGAAGTTTCCTGCATTGTAGTTTTCTGACGATTTTTCTTTTGTTTTGTTTTGTTTTATCATGAATGCCTATTAAATTTTGTCAAAATGCTCTTCAGTATCTATTGAGATGACTATATAATTTTCTTCCTTTTTCTGTTAACTATGGTAAATTACATTGATTTATTTATCATTGATGAATCAACCCCACAAATATGTACAAACCCCACTTTGTACATATTTTTATATATTGCTGGATTAAATTTACTAATGTTTTAGACAGCATTTTTGCACCAATGTTTGTAAGATTTATTGGCCTCTAATTTTCTTTTCTTGTAATATCCTTGCAATGTTATTGCATTTATGTTGACCTCACAAATTCACTGGGGAAACACTCACTCCTCTTTTATTTTCTGAATGAGTTTGGTTAGATTGCTATTATTTTTTTAAGGTTTTGATAGAATCCACCAGTGAAACCATCTGGGTCTACCTTTGTGTAAGTTCTGACTATAAACTTCTTTAATAGATATAGGCTGTTCACCTTTCCTATTTTTAGTTCTTGTGGCAGTTTTGGTAATTTGTGCTTTCCAAAAAAGTAGTCATTTTCTTCTATGTTGTTGAATGTATTTACATGAAGATGTTTACATTATTCTCTTATTACCCTTTAAAGTCTATCTTATCTTCAATAATATCTACTCTTGAATTTCTGGTATTGTTAATTTGTATTTTGTCATTAATTTTTTAAGGAATTTGTTAATATTAATAACAATTTTTAAGAAACAAATTTGGGTTTTGGTAATAGTCGCATTTTTTTTCTATCATTGATTTCTGTTTGCATCTGTACTTTTTTAATCATCAGATTTAACTTCCTTGTTTTTTGTTCCTTACTTCTTAATTCAAAGATTTAGTTCATTGATTTTGAATCATCTTCTTTTCTAATATAGGCATTTTAAATGCATACATTTATCTCTATGACTGCTCTGGTTGCCTCCTGTATTTCTTTTATCATCATTCAATGCAAAATAATTTTTGATTCCCTATTAATTTCTTATTTCATTTGTATATTATTTAGAAACGTGTTTAAATTGCAACTATTGGGGGATTTTAAAAGCATATATTACTGCTATGGTTTTCTGATTAAAACACCTGAGTTAGAAAATATACTCTATAAGATTTCAATCTTTTGATGAAAACATAGGATCTATCTTGGTGAACTTTTTCTTTTTTTAACATCTTTATTGCAGTATAATTCCTTCACAATGGTGTGTTAGTTTCTGCTTTATAACAAAGTGAATCAGCTATACGTATACATATATCCCCATACCCACTCCCTCTTGCGTCTCCCTCCCACCTTCCTTATCCCACTGCTCTAGGTGGACATAAAGCACCAAGCTGATCCCCTTGTGCTATGTGGCTGGTTCCCACTAGCTATCTATTTTACATTTGGTAGTGTATATATGTCCATGCCACTCTCTCACTTCATCCCAGCTTACCTTCCCCCTCCCCGTGTCCTCAAGTCCATTCTCTACATCTGCGTCTTTATTACTGTCCAGCCTGTAGGTTCTTCAGAACCTTTTTTTTTTTTTATTTTTTAGATTCCATATATATGTGTTACCAGACAGTGTTTGTCTTTCTCTTTCTGACTTACTTCACTCTACATGACAGACCCTAGGTCCAGCCACCTCAATACAAATAACTCAGTTTCGTTTCTTTCTATGGCTGAATAATATTCCATTGTGTTTATGTGCCACATCTTCTTTTTCCAGTCATCTGTCAAAGGACACTTAGGTTGCTTCCATGTCCTGGCTATTGTAAATAGAGCTGCAATGAACATTGTGGTACATGACACTTTTTGAATTATGGTTTTCTCAGGGTATATGCGCAATAGTGGGATTGCTGGGTCCTATGGTAGTTCTATTTTTAGTTTTTTAAGGAACCTCCATACTGTTCCCCATAGTGGCTGTATCAATTTACATTCCCACCAACAGTGCAAGAGGGTTCCCTTTTCTCCACACCCTCGCCAGCATTTCTTGTTTGTAGACTTTTTGATGATGGCTATTCTGACTGGTGTGAGGTGATACCTCATTTTAGTTTTGATTTGCATTCCTCTAATGGTTAATGATGTTGAGCATCCTTTCATGTGTTTGTTGGCAATCTGTATATCTTCTTTGGAGAAATGTCTATTTAGATCTTCAGCCCATTTTTGGATTGGACTGTTTGTTTTTTTTATATTGAGCTGCATCAGCTACTTGTAAATTTTGGAGATTAATCCTTTGTCAGTTGCTTTGTTTGCAAATATTTTCTCCCATTCTGAGGGCTGTCTTTTTGTCTTGTTTATGGTTTCCTTTGCTGTGCAAAAGCTTTTAGGTTTCATTAGGTCCCATTTGTTTATATTTGTTTTGATTTCCATTTCTCTAAAGGTGGGTCAAAAAGGATCCTGTGATTTATGTCATAGAGTGTTCTGCCTATGTTTTCGTTTAAGACTTTTATAGTGTCTGGCCTTATATTTAGCTCTTTAATCCATTTTGAGTTCAGTTTTGTTATATGGTGTTAGGGAGTGTTCTAATTTCATTCTTTTACATGTAGCTGTCCAGTTTTCGCAGCACCGCTTATTGAAGAGGCTGTCTTTTATTCATTATATATTCTTGCGTCCTTTATCAAAGATAAGGGGACGATATGTGCGTGGGTTTACCTCTGGGCTTTCTATTCTGTTCCACTGATCTCTATTTCTGTTTTTGTGCCAGTACCATACTGTCTTGATTACTGTAGCTTTGTAGTATAGTCTGAAATCCGGGAGCCTGATTTCTCCAGCTCCATTTTGCTTTCTCAAGATTGCTTTGGCTATTTGGGGTCTTTTGTGTTTCCATACAAATTGTGAATTTTTTTGTTCTAGTTCTGTGAAAAATGCCATTGGATTTTTGATAGCGATTGCATTGAATCTGAAGATGACTTTGTGTAATACAGTCATTTTCACAATGTTGATTCTTCCAATCCAGGAATGTAGTATGTCTCTCCATCTGTTTGTATCATCTTTAATTTCTTTCATCAGTGTCTTATAGTTTTCTGCAAACAGGTTTTTGTCTCCTTAGTTAGGTTTATTCCTGGGAATTTTATTCTTTTTGTTGCAGTGGTAAATGAGAGTGTTTCCTTTATTTCTCTTTCAGATTTTTCATCATTAGTGTATAGGAATGCCAGAGATTTCTGTGCGTTAATCTTGTATCCTGCACTTTACCAAATTCATTGATTAGCTCTAGTAGTTTTCTGGTAGCTTCTTTAGGATTCTCTATGTATAGTATTGTGTCATCTGTAAACAGTGACAAGTTTACTTCTTCTTTTCCAATTTGGATTCCTTTTATTTCTTTTTCTTCTCTGATTGCTGTGGCTAAAACTTTCAAAACTATGTTGAAGAATAGTGGTGAGGGTGGACAACCTTGTCTTGTTCCTGATCTTAGAGGAAATGGTTTCAGTTTTTCACCATTGAGGATGATGTTTGCTGTGGGTTTGTCATATATGGCCTTTATTATGTTGAGGTAAGTTCCCTCTATGCCTACCTTCTGGAGGGTTTTTATCATAAATGGGTGTTGAATTTTGTCAAAAGGTTTTTCTGCATGTATTGAGGTAATCGTATGATTTTTATTCTTCAATTTGTTAATATGTTTTATCACATTGATTGATTTGTGTATATTTTGAAGAATAATTGCCTTCTTGGGATAAACCCCACTTGATCATGGTTTATGATCCTTTTAATGTGCTGCTGGATTCTGTTTGCTAGTATTTTGTTGAGGATTTTTGCATCTGTGTTCATCAGTGATACTGGCCTGTACTTTCCTTTTTTTGTGCCATCCTTGTCTGGTTTTGGTATCAGGGTGATGGTGGCCTGTAGAATGAGTTTGGGAGTGTTCCTCCCTCTGCTATCTTTTGGAAGAATTTGAGAAGGATAGGTGTTAGCTCTTTTCTAAATGTTTGATAGAATTCACCTGTGAAGCCATCTGGCCCTGGGCTTTTGCTTGTTGGAAGATTTTTTTAAAAATATCTTTATTGGAGTATAATTGCTTTACAATGATGTGTTAGTTTCTGATTTATAATGAAGTGAATCAGCTATACATATACATATATCCCCATATCTCCTCCCTCTTGCATCTCCCTCACACCCTCCCTATCCCACACCTCTAAGTGGTCACAAAGCACCCAGCTGATCTTCCTGTGCTATGTGGCTGCTTCCCAGTAGCTAGCTGTTTTATAGTTGGTAGTATATATAAGCCCATGTCATTTCTCACTTTGTCCCAGCTTACTGTTCGAAGATTTTTAATCACAGTTTCAATTTCAGTGCTTGTGATTGGTCTCTTTATATTTTCTATTTCTTCCTGTTTCAGTCTTGGAAGATTGTGCTTTTCTAAGAATTTATCCATATCCTCCAGGTTGTCCATTTTATTAGCATAGGGTTGCTTGTAGTAATTTCTCATGATCCATTGTATTTCTGCAGTGTCACTTGTTACTTCTCCTTTTCTGTTTCTAATTCTGTTGATTTTTGTCTTGTCCCTTTTTTTCTTGATGAGTCTGGCTAATGGTTTATCAATTTTGTTTATCTTCTCAAAGAACCAGCCTTTAGTTTTATTGATCTTTACTATTGTTTCCTTCATTTCCTTTTCAGTTATTTCTGATCTGATCTTTATGATTTCTTTCCGTCTGCTAACTTTGGGGTTTTTAGTTCTTCTTTCTCTAGTTGCTTTAGGTGTAAGGTTAGGTTGTTTGAGATGTTTCTTGTTTCTTGAGGTAGGATTGTATTGCTATAAATTTCCCTCTTAGAAGTGCTTTTGCTGCATCCCATAGGTTTTGGGTCATCATGTTTTCATTGTCATTTGTTTCTAGGTATTTTGGGATTTCCTCTTTGATTTCTTCTGTGATCTCTTGGGTATTTAGTAGCATATTGTTTAGCCTCCATGTATTTTTGTTTTTTACATTTTTTTCCTGTAATTGATATCTAGTCTCATAGCGTTGTGGTCAGAAAAGATACTTGATAGATATGATTTCAGTTTTCTTAAATTTACCAGGGCTTGATTTGTGACCCAGTATATGATATATCCTAGAGAATGTTCCATGAGCACTTGAGAAGAAAGTGTATTCTGTTGTTTTTGGATGGAATGTCCTATAAATATCAAGAAAGTCCATCTTGTTTAATGTATCATTTAAAACTTGTGTTTCCTTATTTATTTTCCTTTTGGATGATCTGTCCATTGGTGAAAGTAGGGTGTTAAAGTCCCCTACTATGATTGTGTTACTGTCGATTTCCCCTTTTATGGCTGTTAGTATTTGCCTTATGTATTGAGGTGCTCCTATGTTGGGTGCATAAATATTTACAATTGTTATATCTTCTTCTTGGATCGACCTGTTGATCATTATGTAGTGTCCTTCTTTGTCTCTTGTAATAGTCTTTATTTTAATGTCTATTTTGTCTGATAAGAGAATTGCTACTTCAGCTTTCTTTTGATTTCCGTTTGCATGGAATATCTTTTTCCATCCCCTCACTTTCAGTCTGTATGTGTCCCTGGGTCTGAAGTGGGTCTCTTGTAGACAGCATATATACGGGTCTTGTTTATCCATTCAGCCAGTCTATGTCTTTTGGTTGGGACATTAATCCATTTACATTTAAGTTGGTTATCGATATGTATGTTCCTATTACCATTTTCTTAAGTGTTTTGGGTTTCTTATTGTTGGTCTTTTCCTTGTCTTGTGTGTCCTGCCTAGGGAAGTTCCTTTAGCATTTGTTGTAATGCTGGTTTGGTGGTCCTGAATTCTCTTAACTTTTGCTTGTCTGTAAAGGTCTTAATTTCTCCATCGAATCTGAGTGAGATCCTTGCTGGGTAGAGTAATTTTGGTTGTAGGTTTTTCCCTTTAACCACTTTAAATATGTCCTGGCACTCCTTTTAGGCTTGCAGAGTTTCTGCTGAAAAGATCAGCTGTTAACCTTATGGGGATTCCCTTGTATGTTATTTGTTGCTTTTCCCTTGCTGCTTTTAATATTTTTTCTTTGTATTTAATTTTTGATAGTTTGATTAATATGTGTCTTAGCATGTTTCTCCTTGGTATTATCCAGTATGGGGCTCTTTGCTTCTCCTGGAATTGATTATTTACTTTCCCATATTAGGGAAGCTTTCAACTATAATGTCTTCAAATATGTTCTGAATCCATTTTTTTTTCTCTTCTTCTGAGACCCCTAAAATTCGAATGTTGGTGCATTTAATGTAGTTTCAGTTGTCTCTGAGAGTGTCCTCAATTCTTTTCATTCTTTTTCCTTTATTCTGCTCTGCAATAGTTATTTCCACTGTTTTATCTTCCAGGTCAGTTATTCATTCTTCTGCCTCAGTTATTCTGCTATTGATTCCTTCTAGAGAATTTTTAATTTCATTTGTTGTGTTGTTCATCATTGTTTGTTTGCTATTTAGTTCTTCTAGGTCCTTGTTATATGTTTCTTGTATTTTCTCCATTCTGTTTGCAAGATTTTGGATCATCTTTACTATCATTACTCTGAATTATTTTTCTGGTTGACTGCCCATTTCTTCTTCATTTATTTGGTCTGGTGAGTTTTTACCTTGCTCCTTCATCTGCTTTGTATTTCTCTGTCTTCTCATTTTTCTTAACTTACTGTTTTTGGGTTCTCCTTTTCTCAGACTGCAGGTTCGTAGCTCCTGTTGTTTTTGGTGTCTGCCCCCAGTGGCTCAGGTCGGTTCAGTGGGTTGTGTGGGCTCCCTGATGGAGGGGATTGGTGCCTGTTTTCTGGTGGATGAGGCTGGATCTTGTCTTTCTGGTGGTCAGGACTGTGTCCAGTGGTGTGTTTTGGGGTGTCTGTGAACTTATTATGATTTTAGGAATCCTCTCTGCTAATGGGTGGGGTTGTGTTCCTGTCTTGGTAGTTGTTTGGCATAGGTATCCAGCACTGTAGCTTGCTGGTCGTTAAGTGCAGCTGGGTCTTCGCATTGAGATGGAGATCTGGGAGAGCTTTCGCCATTTGATATTATGTGGAGCCCTGAGGTCTCTGGTGGACCAATGTCCTGAACTTGGCTCTTCCACCTTAGAGGCTGTGGCCTGACAGCCGGCCGAAGCACCACGACCCTGTTAGCCTCATGCCTTAGAAAAAGACAGAGAGAGAGAGAGAGAGAGAGAGAGAGAGAGAGAGAAGTCATTAAAATAAAAAATAAAAAAAATAGTATAAAAAATTTAAAAAGTGATAAGATTGAAGAAAAAGAAGGAAAGAAAGAAGAGAGCAACCAAACCAAAAGACAAATCCACCAATGATAACACGCACTAAAAACTATACTAAAGAAAAAGCAGACAGAGAGAACCCTAGGACAAATGGTGAAAGCAAAGCTATACAGACAAAAACACACAAAGAAGCATACACATACACACTCACAAAAAGAGAAAAAAGAAAAAAAAGAAAAATTATGTACATGTTTTTTTTAAAAAAAGGAAGAGAACAACCAAACCAATAAACAAATCTACCAACGATAATAAGCTCTAAATTATAAACTAAGATAAACATAAAAACAGAAACAAATTAGATGCAGAGAGCAAACCCCAAGTCTACATTTGCTCCCAAAGTCCACTGCCTCCATTTTGGGATGATTCGTTTTCTATTCAGGTATTCCACAGATGCAGCGTACATCAAATTGATTGTGGAGCTTTAATCCACTGCTCCTGAGGCTGCTGGGAGAAATTTCCCTTCTTTGTTTGCACAGCTTCTGGGGTTCAGCTATGGATTTGGCCCCGCCTCTGCATGTAGGTCACCTGACGGCATCCCAGACAGGATGGGGTTAAAGTAGCAGCTGATTAGGGGGCTCTGGTTCACTCAGGCCAGGGGGAGGGAGGGGTACAGAATGAGGGGTGAGCCTGTGGTGGCAGAGGCTGGCGTAATGTTGCAACAGCCTGAGGTGTGCCGTGTGTTCTCCCACAGAAGTTGTCCCTGGATCACAGGACCCTGGCAGTGGTGGGCTGCACAGGCTCCTGGGAGGGGTGGTGTGGATAGTGACCTGTGCTTGCACACAGGCTTCTTGGTGGCTGCAGCAGCAGCCTTAGCATTTCATGCTCATCTCTGGTGTCTGTGCTCATAGCCACAGCTTGCACCCGTCTCTGGAGCTTGTTTAGGCGGTGCTCTGAATCCCCACTCCTGTGCACCCCGAAACAATGGTCTCTTGCCTCTTAGGCAACTACAGGCTTTTCCCTGGACTCCCTCGCAGCTAGCTGTGATGCACTAGCCCCTTTCAGGCTGTGTTCACACCACCAACCCCAGTCCTCTTCCTGGGATCTGAACTCCAAAGCCTGAGCCTCAGCTCCCAGCCCCAACCCGTCCCGGCAGGTGAGCAGACAAGCGTCTCAGGCTGGTGAGTGCTGGTCGGCAGTGATCCTTTGTGCAGGAATCTCTCTGCTTTGCCCTCTGCACCCCTGTTGCTGTGTTCTCCTCTGTGGCTCCAAAGCTTTCCCCCAACCCTCGCCCTGTCTCCGACAGTGAAGGGTCTTCCTAGTGAGTGGAAACTTTTCCTCCTTCACAGCTCCCTCCCCAAGGTGCAGGTCCCATCTCTATTCTTTTGTCTCTATTTTTTCTTTTTTCTTTTGCCCTACGTACGTACGTGGGGAGTTTCTTGTCTTTCGGGAAATTTGAGGTCTTCTGCCAGTGTTCAGTAGGTGTTCTGTAGGAGTTGTTCCACGTATAGATGTATTTCTGTTGTATTTGTGGGGAGGAAGGTGATCTCCACTTCTTACTCCTCCGCCATCTTGAAGGGCTCTCCTATCTTGGTGAACATTTTACATGCACATGAAAATAATATGTATTCTGCAGACATATTGATTAATTTTAAACTTTTAAACTAAGTATGCATATTAAAAATTTATAGGTAACTACTAAAAATCAAAATAGAATGGATAACTTATAAACCAAAGGAAGTAAAGGAAACTTGATGATATTAATAGAAAACAAGAATGAAAAACTAAACAATAAAGATACTGGTAAATAAAAATGACAACATAATAGAGTAAAAATAAATTAAAATATGTCAACAATTATAATGAGGTAAACAAATTTATTCTCCTATGAAAGATGGTAGTTGTCAGATTTAAAGAACACAGCAAAATTGTTATATGCTCTTTATAAGAAATGCAACTAAAATGCAAAACATAAAAGTTGAAAAAAAAGGAAAAGAAAAATATATTAGACAATTGTCAAATGAAATTATTATAGTTGTATTACTAACAGACAAAATAAGCCTTAATACAAAAACCAGTATTAGAAAGAGAGTAACTGTATAATGATAAGAGAAAAAAAATCAGTAAAATGTAAATATTTTAAACTCATACTCTTAATAATGTAACTTCAAAATAAATCATGGCACAATTGAAAGATATTTGAAGATAAATTGTTAAGTCCACAAATGCAATGAGAAGTGTTAATTCACCTCTCTCAGGGACTGATAGATAAAGCAGCCAGAAATTCTAAGGCTTTAACAACACAACTAAGGATCTATATCTAATTCTTATGCAGAACCCTAAATTCAGCTATCAGAGCAGTGGTTTTAAATTTGAATGATACCAAAATTGCCCGAAGAGTTTGTTAAAACAGAGTACTGTCTCTATCCCTAGAGATTCTGGGGTGGGACCTGAGCATTTGCATTTTTAACAACCTCCAGGTAATGCTGATGCTACTGGTCCAGGGAAAACGCTTTAAGAAACCATTATAGTAAAAAATACATTCCTTCAGGTACACATGAAATATTTTGAAAGGTTGAGCATCTACTGGTCCACAAAACATCTCAAAGCATATTCCGAGAAGTCGGTGTCATATATACCATGTACTCCGACTTCAATGAGGTTATAAATCAGTTTACAAAAGAGAACCCAAATCACCCGCAAGAACAGACATTAAACAAACACACATTAAAAAAAAACAACTCATGGGTCATAAAATAAATCATAATAAGAATTAGAAAATATTTAGCACTAAATGTTGCTAAATAAACTACAGGTCAAAACTTCTGGGGTGCAGCTAAATTATAGGATAAACAAAACTGAAAATAATAAATTGAAAACTTTTCTGACAAGGAAAAAAATGAGGGAGAGAAGGTATAAATGCAAAATGCCACAAATGAAAAAGCAGACCTAACAATAAATACAGTAGAGAGGTAAGAAATTGGGAGAAAACACCATGGCTGCCTGCATGGCCAAACATTTGGACACAAGGTTCGTCTTCCCAAGTCTGCTGCATTAGACTTATTGGGCCTTTTAAAAAATAGTGGTTCCTAGACCCCTCTCCAATGAAATAAATCAGAATCTCTGAGGGCCAAGCAGGTCATTAACCAGCAAGGAATTCCAATAGGCAACCAGAGTCCAGAGCCACTACCCTAAGCAGTTACAGGCTCAGGAGAGAAGCTCCCCCCATGCTGAGGCATCAGCCCTCTGAAGTATTGGTAAATCACAGAAGGCCCCTGCCCCCATCAACAAGACATGAGTAGCAGACCCCACAGAACCCTAAAATCTGTCACATGTCCTTCTCCATCTCCACTATGGTAAAACCTAATGTCACCATGATGCTTAAACAGCAGAGGCTACTCTTCCTCTGTGACTAATATTACTTCCACAGAAATGAGCATCATTTTCCAGCCAGTGGTCCTGGGTCTCTTTTCCTCTGAGTCAACAGTACATTTTTTATTCTCTCCTGTGTGATCCTGATTTATTCTTGAAATCAGAGTTGAGAAGACAAGTAGTACTTTCTTCAAAATAAACTTAATTAATGATGGTTGCTACATATGGAGCATTGTATATGTGATGCAGGGGAAGATTAAGACAGGCAAGTCCCTAAGACCTTACAGTCTGATTGAGTATCAAGGATTCGCATGCACACAAACACATGTGAATGCACACACATGCATGCACACGTGAGCAGACACACACATATTTATTGGGTTGTGTAAGACAGTCTTTGACTAAATGTGGGTTTGACTGGTGATATCAGTCAGGGAGCAGCTGTAGGAAAAAAAAGAAACCATTTTAACTATTTTAAGAAAAGAGAGATTTAATACAAGGAATTAGATGTTTGCAAAGTCCCTGGAAGGTCTCAAGGAGCAGGCTCTAGGCTAGATCTCCAGAGATGATTCTAGAGTGCCAATGCCTAACTGATCCACTGAGAGAGCTTCCATTTCTGCTTCATCATTTGGCAAGAAGCGATATCAGGAAACTTCTGGGCCAACTGCCAGCCCTAGGAGCACACCCACAGCGCAGTGATTTGTGAGTCATGAGCCTTGGCCAGAAGTGTTGGCTCCAAAACCAGGCTGTGGCTTCTAGATCTACTCCAGAAAAAACAAAACAAAACAAAACAAAACAGATGCTTCACTGTCATTCACAGATGCCATGCGTTCCCCCTAGTTAACTCATTTCCAAATTCTAGTCTCCCAAGAGTGCATTTTACTGTTGGAATCTAAGGCACAAGTGAAACCATAACTGTAAGGCAGTCTGGGAGGCAGCTGCTAGCTTTCCAGGCCTCCGAAGTCTGGAGGAGAGTGAGCCAGGCAAACTCCCTTACGGGAGGTGGGGCATCAGATAAAGAAGAAAACATGTGAACCAAACTCTTGAAACCTTGATGCCCTCCTCTCTTGCTCTCCCATTGGATAGATAACAAAACAAACTGGCCATCAGGACCCATCGACTTCTACTGCATAAAATATTTCACATGGGTCTCCTCTTTCATTTTCTTCTGCCAGTCTCTTTGATCAAAGTTTCTTCATATTTTGACCTAAGTCACTGCAAGAGCCTTCTGACAAATCTTTCCATTTATAATTTTATTACTATAAACCATTTTGCACAGTAATTCTACATGGATCTTTAAAAAATATAGTTCCTTGATCAATACATTCATCTAACTGTATCATAGTTGCTCGAGGTCATAAGCATTGGCTTCATTGTCTTTTGTTCTCATCTCTTGTCATATAGTAGATATTCAAAATCGTTGTTGAATGAATGAACAATAACAGCATTTCCCAAGTGTGATATGCGTATGAAAAATGATTTAAGGTGGTACATGGGTGAGTTATTTTTATTTTAACAGATATATCACTATATTAAATGTAATAGAAAATATAACCAGTACATCAAGCCTATGATATTATAGATGTCATTTAGGATGAGGCTAAAGTAAAGAGTGAGTGCATGTGAAGAAGACAAAAGGACATTAGAGTTAAACATGGGATGAAAATATCATAAAAATTCATGATGACAGAGTATGAATAACCAATATTGGAAGGAACTACTAGTGTTACTCTTTGGCTGAAAGACGTCCAAGGCCCCTAACACCTTGAGGATAACATCCAACCTCCTGAGTGGAAATCCTCTCCCACCTGTTTCCTAACTACCTACTCAGCCTCATCTTTTGTCACTTCCATTCCATTCCCCAAACTGTATATCCTACACAGCCACATGAAAATCCTTACTGCTCCCCCAATGTCATACACCCCCTTGTCTTTGCCCATGCAGCTTTCTGCCTGAAATGCTTGCTCTCCACTGCTTCTCTGTTGAGTAGGGGAATTCCTATTCATCCTTTAAAACCCAACTTAGATGTCCACATTGCAACTGTAGTAAGCTAAGATAGAGAAGCCATAGACAGACACAAGGTTGTATCCCAGAGAGGCCCTCCATGTGAAGTCAAGTTTATGTAATTTCATTATGATCTGATGAGAGGTCTTCCCATTTAGAGATGCCAAAACTCCATTTTTGTCAGCTCTCTCGGAACTGATTGAATTCAGAAGGAATGCCCCACATGAGCTCAATAAACTCTCCTGGTTCATCACTAGACACCATATCCATATCCATATATGTTATCACTAAGGCTCTTTCTTTCTCAGTGCCTTTGACCCTGTCCTCATGAGGATGAAGCACCAGTCTCTCTCCATGGGCTCACAAGTGACCCAGTCATCTCTGCAAAGTCTCAGGGGCTTCTAAGTATCAGTGCTTAGAATTGGCATTTCATAGCTAGAATAATACTATTTTTATTTTGCTTATTTTTTTGGAGTGTACAGAAGCTTAATTGAAGAAACGTTGAAAATATAAAAAATTATAAGAAATAGAAATAAATATATCACTCATCATCCCACTACCTAGAGGCAAAAAAAAAAAAAAATACTAATGTTTTGTCACATTTCCCCTCAGTCTTTTCTCCACTCCTTTCCGCCTCCCAGTTTTATATACTGTACTTTTATTCTGCTTTGCTCACTTACCATTACTCTTCTGTGTTATTAAAAATTCTTTTCAAACATTAATTGCGTTAATTAAGCATACCTTAACCACCAGCTATTTCACTATTTCCAGGATTTTTATTACACATAATGCTGCAATAAAAAATTTTGTGCATAAGTCCAGGGCTGCATTTTAGATTCTTTTCCTAGCACTGGTACCTAGTTGTGAAATCATTGGTTCATAAGTTATGAATATTTTAAGACCAAATTAGGAATACTTCTGCCTCTAGATTTCTATTTCAGGGCTTTTTCCACTTCAACAAATTATTATTCTCCTTTGTCAAAATCCCTGTGAAGAAAAAAATCACAGGAAGTTTGTCTCCCCAGACTGGCACAATATTCTCATAGCACACAATTGAAGCCACTGACACTCTAGAAGTCTCTTTAGAATCCCCCATAATGTGCTTCCTGAGTCCCTCTTGTCCTGATCTGGAAAATCCAGGTGTCCGTGCTATTGGTTTATACCTGCCTCACACTTTGGGGTTAATATCTTGGTGGGACTCTGCCATCTTTATGTTTATTTTTTCAGGTAAAGTTCTGCAGGAAATCTTGCAGTCTGGCAAGGATATTTTAACTGCCCCTCAGATATTCTGGAGCCTTCATTCCCTGGTTTCCACTGACCCCACTGGAAAGAGCTCATTGCTGCTGGACACAATTACTATAAGAACTTGTCCTTTCATTTCTGGGATGTAGGTGGCATAGTCACGTAGCTGATTCTGTACTGACTTCATGCAAATCACAATGGACTCCTCCTCTGTCTGGACACATGCTTGATGAGTGGGCTGCATTTTTGTGAGAAAAACAATGTGCACCTTCTTTCAGGTGGCTGTAGCCCTGCATCAAAGCACACTTGGAGTTCAGTCCTTGCCTGCCTCCCAGCTGGGCACCTCAGGGTCAGGGCAGTCTGCACAGGGAGGTCGGGCCCTTGGTATTATTCTCCCAGCCCGGGATTTTTCCTGGGTTATCAGTGTGACCCCTTTAAGACCCTTCTTTCAGCAGTCTTTGGATATAAGTGATGGTATACTCCTCAGATAATGTCTCTGGACAGAAAGGACAGCCTGACATGGAAGAAGGAAATAAAATGGCAAAGGTGAGAGAGATAAGGTCTTTCCTCCTATTCCTATGCCAAAGAGGATTCTGATGGGACTGTAAGAGTAGGTGTAGCCCTGCTTCTCCCTTATTCCCCTGGACCTTCCATTGTAGAGTCTGGCAGCCAGTCGCCAGCATCTGCATCTCTTTGCCTGAAGGTTTTTTTTGTGTGTGTATGTGATTGGAGCCCCATCACACCCTCATGCACAACAGGTCAGATCACTGGAGAATTAATGCCCCTCCTCCAGCAGCCCTTATCCAGTGAGTGCCAAGATGAGAATTGGTGTCAATGTAGCCCAGTTGTCTGGCCCCTCAGGTGCCATAACTCTGTAGTAAGCCCTCTACACAGGCCCCCAGGGCTCCCCAGCAGGAAGCCCAGTTCCCCACAATGGAAACTCACTTGGTACTATACTTTTTCTTGGCCTCTTCCATTTCTTATTTTACCTTCTCCTTTATTTGTTCCCTAGGATTACCTCCTGTATTAGTTTCTTTGGACTGCCATAACAAAATACCAAAGACTGAGTGGCTTAAAAAATAGAAATTTATTTTCTCATTGTTATGGAGACTGAGGGTCCAAGATCATGGTGTCTGCAGTGTTAGTTTCTCCTGAGGCCTCTCTCCATGGCTTGCAGATGGCCACCTTCTTGTGGTGTTCTCACGTGGTCTTTCATCTGTTCAGCATCCCTGGTGCTTCTGTGTATGTCCTAATCTCCTCCTTTTATAAGGACCTACCCTAATATTCTCGTTTTAACTTAATTACCTCTTTAAAGGCCCTGTCTCCTATTACAGTCATACTATGGGGTTAAGGCTTCAACATATGAATTTTGAGGAGAGTTCAATCAATAACAGCTATTCTACCAAGCTACTTGTTCCTGAATCCTTGTCCCAAAATATGACAGCAAATAAAATAGCCACTCTGAATTAGTGACTGCGGAGGAGCCTTTGGATTAGAGAGCATGGGGAGGGATCCAAACACCTTGCTGGGATTAGCAAGGCCCAGGAAAGAAGCCCATGTTGAAAATGTCTTATAAGTTTTGTTACCCTAGAGAAGGCTGGGGTGAGTGGAGAATTTACCAGCTTTGTACTCTGAGATATTGTTAAATATTGCATATTTTGATTATAAATCTTCCTAATATAGTTGTGCTGAGTAGCTCTTGCAAGATATGTGCTGGGAAAAGATCACCCCCTGGTTTATTGTAGTAATTATTTTCAATAAAAAAGATGTATATATTTAGAGAGATTATCTCTATCTGTCTATCTATCTATCTATCAATCAACAAAGCAGGTTAATTCCAAACTTCTTCAGCCAAGTTCTTTGGAGACCCGCAACGAATAACACAGAAAGAACAGGTAGTCGGTATCCCTGTACCTTGTTAATATGTTTAAAATTGGGTTAGACTCCATAAATAAATAAAGTTGGGTTTCTTGGAAGGTCCAGGACTTGCTTTTCTGAAAATTAGTAAGATTCCAGTGGATGCTGAGCAAATCTGCACAAATGGCAGAAATACACAAGGGAAGTCAAAAAGAGGCCCGGAATTCTGAAGTCAGAGGGCATAGTTGGGCAGCAGGCAGGTGGGCAGAGTTGGTAGCCATGGCTGTGGCTGCGCAGATGCCCCTCCAGTCTCGCCGGTCCCTGACCCTGTCTTCCATGTATAACGGTGCTTTGAGGCCTGGAAGTCGGCTGAGGGGCCACCCTTGCAATCAGTGAGCTCATTACCCTGGGAGATGGTTTATTCTCCTTTCAGCTCTTTTGCACATTTCATTTGCATTTCCCCAGACCTGTTTTTATTTCCATCAGCCTGGGCTGCCTCATAGTCAAGTTACCTCCTTGATATTGCTTCTGGTTGGGCCTGTTTGGGCTTGCTTTGGCAGCACAATCCCAAGTGTCATTCAGGCAATTAAATAAGGTATTTTATTTTATTCAAGGGGGCTGTATCATGCCTTTTTCAGGAGCTATTTGATGGGAAGTGGGGCAAAAAAATGTCCCTTGAAAATGGCATCCCATCTGTAGCCCGATGTGAAAGGATCACAGAATTAGCTTTTCTTTAACACTATTATATTCTTTCAATAGGGTGTAAAGTTTTAGGAGATGAACTTTCATGCTCCATGTCACGGGAGCAGATTGGTTTTGCATGTGTGACAGAGCAGGCCCTGAGACTCCAGCCATGGGGGGATAGTGCAGAAACACAGAATTCTTAAGTGAGTCAAATGTCTTTCCAAGGCCTGCATCTGCAAAAAAACTTTCCCTGGATTCTCCGTGTCTGTTTTCCCTAATTTGTTCACTTTCTTTTAACTCTAATTTGCAGAACTTTGGGCAGCTGTTCCCTGTTCTTGTCTAGAAGTCCACTTCTTTGTTAAAATGCGAATGGAACCATGATCCTATGCATGTTGAGTGCCAACTCCAAATGTAGGCCATTCCAGGTCTTTTTGTCTCTTCTTGCCTTCAGTTTCCTTGAAAAGGAATCTGCTTTGGTTTAGATTCATCTACCAGGAGACCGAGGTCCCAGACCTCCCTGTGTTTGAATTCACAGAGAGTAATCTATGGGTTTACAGCCTCACCTACTATGAGGTCATGGTTGGAACATAGGAGTCATTTATTTTGTGTCCTTTGCTCCTCTCCACCCTTCATTGTTTGTAGAATACTAAATTAATTTTTAGACTAAAACTTAAGGGATTTTGATACGAAAGTTGCCTGGAACCTGGAAAAAACCAGAATATAATATCTAGAATAATATTTGTTAAACCTTCTAAAAAATGGAACACCTTACAATAATTTATTCATAACTATAAAAATTTTCTTGCACAACAAACATAAGGTAAAAAAAATTCCAGGAGTATATAGGGCTAACAATAGTAAAGTCATCAAATTAGCTGTTAGAATAGCAAAGAGGAAACATTCTAATTGGCCTTAAAAACAGAAATTCTGGTACTATTTGAAATCACTTTGTTATTATACACAAAAAGCATTGTTTGTTTTCTTTCCTTTGTAAAGAATTACATAGCATATCTGAGTATATTAGCACTTGGCTTCCACAAGGTCTGTGTTCTAATAGATGTATATTTGTATGAAGCAAATCTCTCAATTCATGGTGAGGTGCAGTCTAGATACCAGTGTAACTACTATTGTACAAGCATTAGTTATAGAGAAGAACATTTTTGGAGAACTTCCTGGCACGAAGAATAGCAGGACTAATGGAAGGTGAAAAGACCTTTCAGAGGGGTTCTGAAAGGACGCTTTGAACACAGGAAAAGGCCAGAAAATGGTAAACTAAGCTGGCAATTCAGAAAGAAAAGAAAAATAAATTTCCCTTTCCCTTGTGTTTTTCTCTCATTATCCTTAGTGTGGAGGGAGTATAATTGAAACTCTTGGATGTTCAGTGTGTATATAGCATAGCTCCACTGCCTTCTGCCTCTGGGGGTTAGGTACTCACCAGAGTACCTAACTGGGGACTGGTCCCTGTGTTCTAGGTGTCTCAGGGTCCTTCCCCTGGGGCCCCAGTTATGCCACCAAAACTGACCTAGCTGATCACACTTTGGAACTGCCAGTCCATCAATAAGAAACATTATTGAAATCTCACTTAAGGCAAAGCACTGCTAAAGATGGAAAGAGTTTTAAAGAAGATGTCACTATGTTCAAGGAGATCCCAGTTGATTTGAGAAGATAAGGCATAATCATGTGGAAAATCAAATATGAAATTCGTAACGAGTTTAAAATATTAGTATAAAAAGTGCCAGAGAGGGCTGGATAGAACGCTTACCACTCCCCATCAGCCAGAGTGACTGAATCAACAAGCTGGCCTACATACTTCAAAAGATCTGCCTTCACATCCAAATTTTGCCCCACCCCATCACATGTTGGCTGCTAGTTGCCTGTTCTATAAGCCTTTGTTTCTTTAGGTACAAAATGCGCTTATATTACCCATAGGATTATTACCCTATGGATGTTATCATAGGATTATTAAGGATTACTAGAATAATGTACGTGAAGTCCCTGCTTTAAAGTATGAAACATAATACACATTCAAGAAATGTAGGGCTTCCCTGGTGGCGCAGTGATTGAGAGTCCGCCTACTGATGCGGGGGACACGGGTTCGTGCCCTGGTCTGGGAAGATCCCACATGCCACGGAGTGGCTGGGCCTGTGAGCGATGGCTGCTGAGCCTGCGCGTCCGGAGCCTGTGCTCCGCAATGGGAGAGGCCACAACAGTGAGGGGCCCACGTACTGCAAAAAAAAAAAAAAAAAAGAAATGTATTCACCTTCTTCCATCTACGTATATGTTGTCTTCAAAGGTTTAGGACAGCAGAGACTATGCAGGATTAAAAGTCCTGAGAAATAATACACTAGAATCCAGCTACCAGCAATTTTGTAACTACTAGTCATCAGATGGAAAATTCTGATTTAAAAAATCAACGTTCTATCCATCTCTCAGTAGAACCTAACTTTCACCCATCCCCACCTTACACTTACTATTTACACCCCTCAACTGAGTTCAGGCCAAGAAGTGCATTTGACCTGACACCTGAAGTAGGGATGTAAACACCATCATAGGTATCTAGTTCTAATGGATTATAGGATGGGGGAAGTTCTGGGGAAAGTGCTGCCCCAGTAGGAGGATAGGAATCTGCTCTAAGTTCTCATTGAACCAGTGGGTTCACTGCAACACCTCCCTGGCCCTGTCTCAGCCTCCAGCACAAGATAGAGCCTCCTGGGCTATTCCAGCTTGACCTCTGCATATTTGTACTGCCCACAATCCCATGGCCTTCCTCCACAGCCACCCTCTTGCCCACATTTTCAGCCAGCAATCACCAATCTTGAGTCCCCTGTCTGATCACATTCCTCTCTGAAGGTTTTCTGAGCTCCAACCAAACCCCAGCTAATAGACCATGGTCCCATCAATAGATGGGTCATGGTAACAGAAGTGTGATTAGTCACCTGTCCTCCTGGGTGATGTCTCGGTTCTTTGGTCTTCATGTTAAAATAGGCGGCTATCATAGTCTGGGTGAAGGGCATGGGAAATGATGATAATCACCAGGCTGAAAGGACAGAGGAGACCGGCATGTAGCTGATGAATCAGATAAGCCACTTATCCATGTAAAACCCTACAGGGGTTTCCTATGACACTTGACAGAAAATCCAAGCTCCTTCCCAGGGCCTGCAAGGCCCTAGATGAACTGCCCTGCTGCCCCCTCCAAACCTATCTGCCACTTGCTCTCTTTACTCACTCAGGTTCAGTCATGCTGCCCTTCTTTCTGTTTCCTGAGTACCTTACTCTTTCACAGCTCAGACCTTTCACTATTGTTTGCTCTCCCTAAAATTCACTTTTCCTAGACCTTCTCATAACTGACTTCCTGTCATTCAAGTCTCCGCTCAAGTGTCATGCCTCTGCAAAGTACTTTCCTGACCACTCTACCTGCCCAGTCACTGCCTAAACCATTACCCTGTTTTATTCTCATCATTGACCTTATCCCTCTGAAATGATCTTATTTATAGTTGTATACTTACTTAACATCTGTCTCTTCTACTAGAATGTCATTACAGTGAAGTCTGGGACTTGTGTTTCAATGCCTAGAACAGAGACTGGTACATAGAACAGTCTCCAAAACAATATCTGGGTGAACAATTCGCACTGTTCTAAAAGCACATCTGGCTGCCTCGTAAACTGACTGGCACTGAAAGAGCAGATCAAATAACCATAAGAGCAGCAAAGATTTCAAGTGGAGCAATGGAGGGTTGGACAGGCAAAGATTATCCAAGGAATTTTTTCCTTTGGCAACAAGATTCCAGCCACCAGGACTAAGCGTGGGGTCTTGAATGGACCAGGAAAGGGCAAGAGGGCCCCCACTCTGTCTCAGTCTACAGGAAGACTGGTATTAGGCAAGGGAATCAATCAGGACTAAGGAAAAAGGAAAAAGGTCTAATCCTGGAATGGACAAGCCAACCTAGAAGAGGAAAAGGAAGGTGTGTCATAGGCAAGACAGCTAACCAGCAATCAACCCTGAATGTACAGATTTCCAAATCTCATGGCAGGTGGCAATGGTTTGGTGAGAGTGAGCATTGCCGAACCTCGTCGGTGTTGACTCAGAAAACAGTGACCTAATTCTCTGTCCTGCCAAGAGGGGTCCAGGGATTGAGGGTAGAGAGTGAGGGATTCTAGGGAGGACAGAGCCACATAGAGGTGGGAGCTGACAGTTTCTAGCAGCCAGCCGCTGCAAGAGTTAATCAGCTCACAGTCCCAGAGGCAGCAGAAGATGAATAGCTGTGTGCTGTGATTACTCTTCCTTTTAAACTGTCGCATGGCTCCATGTTACAGGCAACACTTTCTGGAGTAAGTAAATCATGCCCAGCATTCATCTCACACATATAGACAAATATGAAATCAACATTTCTCCATGGTAGAAAGATCCTGCTGTGTCTGCTGCTGCTGGTGGGGTTCCTGAATGTCACTCCCTTCCTCTAAGGGAATAAACGGCTCAGAAGAAGGACCTGCTTCCTTGTCAGGGGCTCAGTTTAGGCATGGTTAGGAGTAACTGCCTAAAACAGAAACAGACCATTATGAAGTGGGGTCAGCTGTGCCAGTTCTGGGTAGTTTGAACTAGCTCCTGTGGAAGACTCTTCATAGCAGTACCTGCAGTGGATCTTTATTCAAACTTTAAGAGAGGATTAGTTGCGAGGTACTAAGTGTGTATTAAAGACTGTATAGTTCCCTAAATAGAGAACTTAAGCATACACGATATTTATTTGCCTTTAATTTACCTGTATAAACAGATTTCTCAGGCTGTATGTAGTCTGGCTATATGTGAACTGCAGAATCATATACAGCCTCTAGGCTGGAATGGAAACAATACAATGTCATAGAAATTGCACTGGATCTTGCCCCAACCTGTGGCTCCATGCTTCCAGCACGCCTGCATCTCAGGTGGTTATTCCAGGAGTTCCTGGGGGTTGCTTAAACAAGACTCACAAGTAAGCCCACTCTCACTGGGTGTGGCCCTGGCCCTGCATCCCTCTCCCAGCATCCACAGGGTCCTTCTGTATCCTGAAGAGCACACCATCATAATGGCACAAACAGCAGGATGCCAGAGATGCTCACTGTTTTGTCTTGTTGGCAGGAGTGCTTCTTCCCCTCTTCTTTCTTGTAATTTCGGGAAGGGTATTAATCGTAGTAATGATAACGATCATTGTAGTAATGATAGTTGTGAATTGTTGAACACGGTTACTATGTGTCACCATTCTAAGTGATTGACATGTGATTCATTTGATCCCCAGAACAACCCTACAAGACAAATGCTATTTTACTGATGAGGAGACTGAGGAACAGAGGAGGTAACTTGCCTAAGGCTACTTGTGGCATGGTATTCGACAGAGTTTTAGTGAAAGAACTGGGTTTTCTTACACACACACACACAAAGGAAGAGAAAGATATCCTCAGAAATAATTAATATTTATAAGCATGCACACAAATACATATATAAAGAAATGCTATACTCTACAAGATGCTTTTAGTGCAGTTTTCTCACTTCCAGTTTTTGGGGCATGATATTATATAATGAATATAGATCTCTCACCATCTTTTTAAACTACTACATGGTATTCCATTGTGTGATGATACCATAATGTACTTAATGAATATCTTATTTTGAATGTTAATAGGGTTTTCTAATTTTTCCTATTCGACTAATGCTGAAATGAACCTCTTTGGACCTGTATCTTTAGATACTTGTCCTATTATTTTCCTAAGATTAAATTCTAGAAAATGCCTTGCTGCATAAATGGAGATCCACATTTTCAGTTTTGGTAATATATTGCCCAACCATTCTCTAGAAAGTTTGTTGTATCAGTCTGAATTTATACCAAAGCATATGAGAATGTCTGTTTATTCATGCCCTAGCCAACATTGGATACTACCAATATTTTTCATCATTTTGAATTTAATAGGCAAGAAATGACATCTAACTGATGTTTTAATTTGTGTTTCCTTGATAGCTAATGAGGGTCAGCATTTTTTCAATGCTAAAAATGTATGTATCTATTCTTCTATGAATCGCCCCCCTGTCTTTGGGCCATTTTCTGTTGGAATATCCTCTTTTTCTTATAGATTTGCATGAGCCCTGAAAAGATTAAGGAAGCCAAACCTTTCTTTGTAATATCTCTTATGAATAATTTTCAGAGTTTGTCTTTTAATGTTGTTTATGGTATTTAGGTGGACAATTAGATTAGAGTTTATGTTTGCTATTCACAAGTTGTGGAATTTTATGTAGTCAAATACATTATTAATCTTTTCCTTTCAGCCATTGAGTCCACACATGTTAAGTCTTTCACCACCACTAGATTACATAAATACTTATTTATATATTCTGGTATTATAAATTAAGATATAAGACTCAAACCTGTTTTTTTAATGCTTATCTACTTGCCCCGATCATATTTTATTAAATAATCCATTTAATAAATAGTTGATTCTTTCCCTAATACTTTCAACTGACATCATTAATATACACCAAATTATTATACGTACTTAACTCAGCTTCTGCATTTTCTTTTTAGTTTTATGGATCTGTCTGACTACTTTGGTACCATACGACAGTGATAATTTAATTTCTGATAGGGGAAGTCAATCTCATTATTCATTTTTCTTGGTCTTTTCATGACCATTCTAACACAATTATTCTTCTAAATGAACTTTAGAATAATTTGGTCAAGTTCCAAACAAAAATCTCATCAAATTTTAATTGGGATTGCATTAAATTTATAAATTAATTTGGAGAGAAATGACATTTTTAAAATATTGAAGCTTCTCATCTAAAAACATGGAATGTCTCTTGATATATTAACATCTTTTATGTCTTTAAGTTACGTTTGTAATATTTCTATGGTAGATCTGTCGTATCTCTTATTAAGATTAGTTCTAGTTATTTAAAATTTTTGTTGCTACTGTTAATCTGATTTTTAAGAGTATTTGTAAGTAGCTATTTCTATAGTATAGAGAAGCTACTGATTTTTATGTTAATTTGGTAACTGGAAACTATGAAGTGCTTTCATTCTGTTTTTCAAATGATTCTCATTTTTTTCTAGGTAGACGATCTTAATCCTGAATAAATATAATTAATGTTGCCTCCTCTTTCATAATATTTATGGGACTTATGTTGGTAAAACAAATATTTTGACACGTGTCTTAACATGGAGACTCTTGGAATTCTTGAAAAAAAAATCATGCTTCTAATAAAATGTAGAATCATCACTTTCTTTTTAAACTAAATATTGTCTTTAACACACTCAGCTGACCATTAAACTTTCCCTAACTTCCATTCTAACTACTGGGGATTTACTTCCTATTGTATTTCATTCTTAAATTATTTTAAAATTTTAACAATGAGAAAGAGGAAGAGCAAGAGATTGAGATTGAAGTGGTCTAAATTGTGGACTCTGAAGCCAGACTGTCTAGGTTCAAATCCTGTCTCTGTTATTTATTAGTTTTTATTATTTGGGGCTAACTATTTCATTTAGATGTGGTTCCCAAATCTGTAACATGGGAAAATTATAGCACCTACTTAACATGGTTGATGTAAGAGATTTTACACACACACACACACACACACACACACACACACACACACACACACACACACACACACACACACCGTCAAATAGCAAGCTCTCAATAAACATTTACTATGCTTATTTTTATTTTGCTTAGTTCCCAAATTTTGCACTCACTTACTACTTGCTATCCATCGACAGGGCAATCTCAGCATGTCTTCATATCTGAAAACATGACTAAAGACAAATTCAACTCCAGAATCATTGATGATTAATGTTTATGTCACTGCAATTTCATGGGGAAACAAAGTGGTAAAACATTCCTGACATACTTTTGAAGTTCCTCCACTTTTTCCAAGGTTCTCCCTTCTGCAGTTGCCACATTTCTCACTGTCTCTCTCTCCCTCTGTCTCCAAATTTCTCCTTCCTACCTCCAAAACTAGTATTTTTTTTAAGTTTTATAATAGTAAATACACTGAGACAATTGTGAGATATTTAATTATATCCCATCCAATCTAAAGTTGAAATCATTACTACAACCCATATCATTTCCAAATCCTCCTCCCCCTGCCCTCTTTCTCTCTCCCTTGATATTTAATATGTTGCCAATCCAATAAGATTAACTCCTTAGGTACCTTAAAACAGAGATCATTTTTTACATTTCCAATGGGAAAACGATATGCACCATTATTAACCAACTCAATATATTTATGTAGTAAATATTATAATTGGATACAGATAATATGAAATGTAGCAAATAATGTGACATGTAGACCATTTATGTGAATTATCAGAGAATGAGAAGATTGTTCCAAATTATCAATGTTTCTTCCTGAGATGGGCAAGAAGACTACTGGGTGTGAAGGTTATCTTTCCAGTAGTGCCCAGCCACTAACCTATCCCTAAACTGAAAGATTAATGGTTTTATTTTTGTATCACATTAAAAAATTATTTGTATAAGGAGAGTGTCAATAGTATTTTGTATTTTCCTATATTTTCTCATGGGATCGTTCAGCTGCAGGATGATGCTTAATTATAGAAGAGATAGTAGATATGGATGTCACATCCTTGATAAGAATGACTCTAATGTTTCCCTGCAGAGCATCATGCTAGATGCCACCTCTTGGTTGAAGATCGGATTTTTCATTGCATTTAAAGGAAATTAATTTTTCCTACTATGGCAAAATTTTTAAAAGCAGAAATGGCTATTGAATTTCATCATATGCCTTTTTAATGACTACTGATATGATTATATGGCTTTGTATTATTGACATTTGTATGAGTCAATATTGATTGACTTTGTTATTCTAAATACCCTCTAATTCCCAATTAGAATTTACTGGTCATTCATTAACTTATCAAATATATATTGAATAACCATGGTTGATTATTTTTTAAATGCCAGTGCATTCATTTTGTTCAATTTTTGTAGGAATTTTTGTCTGTATTCATAAATATAGTTATTCTGTAAGAGTGTGTGTTTATACATTTGTGGTGCAGGTACTATTTTTGTCAATTTTTTGTCACTAAGTTTTTGTAACTAGCTTCGTGAAAGGAATTGAGAAGTTTTCTATATTTTTCAGTGCTCTGGAGAAAAGTATTATATTTGTAATAGTCTGTTTTTAGTCTGAAAATATAAGGTTTAGAACTCAGAAATATTTGAGTTTTTAAAGTTTTTTAGACCCCACCTGAGAAATTAATGGCTCTAGGAGTCTCAGTTTCTACTGCAGTGATTTATCTACTCTATTTATCTTGATAAGCTTTCTTTTTTAGAACAGTTTTAGATTTACAGAAAAAGTGTTAAGAGAGTACAGAGACTTTCCGTTTACCCCACACTCATCCCTTTTATTAACACCTTACATATATATGGTGCACTTATTACTATTAATGAACCAACATTGATACATTATTGACTAAATTCCATCCTCCACTAAAATTTTCTCAGTTTTTACCTAACATCCTTTTTCTGTTTCAGAATCCTATCCAGAATGCCACATTACACTTAGTCATCATGTTTCCTTAGGCCCCTCCCGGCTGTGACTTTTCTTAGTTTTGATGACCTTGACGGTTTTGAGGAGTTCTTTGTAGTCAGGTATTTTGTAGAATGTCCCTCTGCTGGGATTTATCAGATCTTTTCTCTTATGATAAGACTGGGTTTATGGGTTTATGGGAGGAAGATCCCAGAGGTAAAGTGCAATTTTCATTACATCATATCAAGGGTACATACACTATCAACATGACCTATCACTGTTGTTAACTGTGATCAACTGGCTGAGGCAGTGTTTGTCGGATTCCTCTACTGTAAAGGTACTCTGTTTCTCATCCCATACTGTACTCTTTGGAGGAAGTCCCAATGTGCAACCCATACTTAAGGAATGAGGAGTTGTGCTCCATCTCCTTGAGAGTGGAATGTCTACATAAAATATTTGGAATTCTTCTGCAAGAGAGATTTGTCTATTCTCCATTTATTTATTTATTCAATCATTTCTTGTATCAGTATGGACTCATGGATATTTATTTTATACTTGGGGCTATAATTGAATTTATTTATTTTGTTGCTCTAATTATTCCATCTTTGGCTATTGGGAGCTCTTCCGGTTGTCCCCTGTGTCCCTTTGACATATCAACGTCATTGTGTGGTTTTGGTTTTGCTTTTGTTTTAGCATTTTCTTTCTGGTACTACAAGATGCTCCAGGCTCATGGAATGAGGAGGTATTTCCTCTGCTTCTACTTCCCCATGGAGATTATGGAAAATTTGTATCATTTTTTTCCTTAAATGGTTGGTAGAATTCACCAGTGAAAAAGTCTGGGTTTGGTGTGTTCACTTTTGGAAGTTTATTACTTATTCATTCAATTTTTTAAGTAGATATAGGCTTATCCATGTGATCAATTTATTCTTGTGTGGGTTTTAGTAGTTCGTACTTTCCAAAGAATTAGTCTATTTCATATAAGTTATCAAATTTGTGAGCACAGGGTCATTTATAGTATTCCTTTATTATCCTTTAAATGTCCATGGTATCAAGAGTGATAACTTCTCTTTCATTCTGATATTAGTAATTTTGTCTTCTCTTTTTTTTTTTACTGGTTATTATAGCTAGAGGTTTTTCAATTTTATCGATCTTATTGTTTGTTGATTTTCTCTACTATTCAGTTGTTTTCAATTTCATTGCTGTCTTGTCTAGTTCTTATTATTCCTTTTCTTTTACTTGTTTAAGCTTAAATTATCTTTTTCTCTTGTTTCCTAAAGTGGAAACTTAGAATATTGATTTTAGGTCTTTCATATTTTCTAATATGGATTTTTTAAAAATTTATTTATTTTATTTTTGGCTGCGTTGTGCCTTCTTTGCTGCATGCGGGTTTTCTCTAGTTGTGGCAAGCAGGGGCTACTCTTCGTTGCAGTGCACGGGCTTCTCATTGCAGTGGCTTATCTTGTTGCGGAGCACGGGCTCTAGGCACATGGGCTTCAGTAGTTGTGGCTTGCGGGCTCTAGAATGCAGGCTCAGTAGTTGTGTTGCACGGGCTTAGTTGCTCTGCAGCACGTGGGATCTTCCTGGACCAGGGCTTGAACCTGTGTCCCCTGCATTGGCAGGCAGATTCTTAACCACTGTGCCACCAGGGAAGCCCTCTAATATGGATTTAATTCTATAAATTGCATCTGAATCACTGCTTTTGCTATAAAACACAAATTTTGTTTAAGTTGTATTTTCCTTTTCATTTACTGTTGACCCTTGAACAGAACAGGTTTGAACTGCATGGGTCCACTTATACATGGATATTTTTCAATAATAAATACTATAGTACTACATAGCCTGTGGTTGTTTGAATCCACAGACGTAGGGGAACTGTAGATACAGAGGGCCAGCTATGAGTTATACACAGTTTAACCTCCATGTTGTCCAAGGGTCAACTGTAATTCAAGATATTTTAAAATTTCTCTTGATACTTCTTCTTTGACCCACATGTTATTCAGAAGCATATTGTTTAATATCTAAATATTTGTGGATTTTCCAGCTATTTCTCTGTTATTGACTTTTAGTTTAATTCTATTATGATCTAACAACATATTTTGTATGTAATTTCTATTCTTCTGGATTTGTTAAAGTTTGTTTTATGACCTAGAATGTGATCTACCTTGGTATATTTACTATATGAACTTGAGAAGAATGTGTATTTTTCTGAATGGAATATTCTCTATGTCAATTATATCGCATTGATTAAAAACACTGTTCAGATCGATGATCTATTTACTGATTTTTCTGCCTGCTTGATCAATTACTAACAGATGAGTGTTGAAGTCTCCAGCTGTAATAGAGGCTAAGTGTATTTCTCTTCACTGTTCTATTAGTTTTGTGTCACATTTTTGATGCTCTGCTGTTTGGTGCATACATATTAAACATTGTATCTTTTTGGAGAGATGACCACTGTATGATTATGTAAGGCTCCTCTTTATCTGTGGTAATTTTCCTTATTCTGAAATCAGCTTTGCTTCTAATTAATAGAGCTGCTCTAGCTTTCTTTTGGTCAGTTGTTAACATGGCATATCTTTTTTCATCCCTTTACTTTAAACCTACCTGTGTGTTTATATTTAAAGTGAGTTTCTCATAGACAATATGTAGTTGGACTCTGTTGTGTTTTTTTTTAATGTACTCTAACAAACTGTCTTTTAATTCATGTATTTAGACCATTCACACTTGAAGTGATTATTGATATAGTTGGATTAATGTCTACTGTGTTTGTAATTGTGTCTATTCATTGTAGTTTTTTGTTTCATTTCCCCCCTCTTTTTATGCCTTCACTTATTTTAAATGAGCATTTTATACAATTTAATTGTATCTTCTCTCTTAGTATATCAATTATATTTCTTTAAAAACATTTTTTTATGATTTGCTATCACTTCATATGTGGGGCAGGTACCCAACAGAGTATTCCCAATTCCTACCTCCTGTCTCTTAAGACATTGTTGTCTTACATTTCACTTGTTCTTATTCTGTAATCATCCAAAATGTTGTATTATTACTTTAAACAAATTATTATCTTTTACATTAATTGGAATAAGAAAAATAAGAGATTTAATTTTACCTTCATTTATTCCTTCTCTGGTATTCTTCCTTTCTTTATATAGATCCAGATTTCTGGCCTATATTATTTTCTTCTCTCTGAAGAATTTTTAACAATTCTTACAGGGCAGGTCTGGTGACACTGAATTCCCCCAGTTTTTGTTTGTCTGAGAAAGTATTTATTTTTCCTTCTGTTTTGAAGGATAATTTTTCTGGCTATAGAATCCAAGATTGATTGTTTTTCTTTCAACACTTTAAATATTCTACCCCAGTCTCTTCTTGCTTTCATGGTTTCTGAAGAGATCTGTTAATGTCTAGTTTTATTGCATTGTATTGTTAAAACACAGAATATATAGTTTCACATATGAACAATTTGTTGAGGTTTTATTAGGCTAGATATAAATAATTTTGTGAAAATGCCATGAACTTGGAAAATAATGAGTCTTGTGTTTTTAGTACATATAATTCTCCATTTAGTTCAGTTAACTTATTCAAGTTAATTTTCACTTCATTCACTTGCTAAGTACTTATGCTATAAAAAAAAAATGTTTCTTTGAGTCTGTCACTACAATTGTACTTTCATTAACTTCTCTTCATAATTCTAATAGTGTTGTAAAATATTTTAATGCCATACTATCTGGTAGATTAAAATAAGTAATATGATTGCTTAATTTTAGATTGTATTGTCTGATCAATATTAAGTAACATTCTACTTTATTTTTCTTTGTTACATGAATCTTAATTTGGGTTGTAATAGAATTAGAGACATTTCTGATTGTGTGTGTGTATATGTGTTTCCTTAGTATGTCTCTACTCCTGGGAGGCTTTCTAGATCAACCTAGTCTTAGAACATTACCTATAAACAGTATTTAGACAGCTTCATAATTTTTGCATATTTTTCTTTTTAAAATTGTCTATTGATTAGGGAACTATCCACTCTATTTTATTCTAATAATGATTACCTGTATTTTTCTTAAAGCATGTTGAATTTTTATTTCCCCATCATGGTAAAGCACATAAGCATTACTTAGCAATTCCTCTATACCATTCCCACCCATAAATTCTAGTAGCCATGAGGAGAGGGACTGGTTCTCTGGTGTCTTCCACAAGAATTGTCATATGAATAAAGGCTTGTAACCTAAAACATAACAAAATAATATAACCCCATCCCTCTCCCATTTTCTTCTAAACAAAGGCAACCACTTCCAACTTTTTCAGCTGATTTTTTTAGCTCCATAACTTTAAATAGTACGAGTATACTGCTATTTGTCTTCTCAACAGAATTTAACCAGTCCTTATTTTAGTCTCATCTTAACACCATCCACCCAAATCCCATAGGTACTGGGGCTACTGATTCTTGAAAACTGAGAGTGTTCTGTGAAGTAAACTGTATTCTTTTTGACTTTCCCTGCTGGCAGTTAGGATCCTGCTTTCTTCAGTCTGTAGTGTCAGTTACACTCATCCACCTACTTCTTTGCTTCCCAAATTTTATTGCTATTATTTTCCTATTTTTTGTTGCCATTTTCAATTTTTATTTTTAAACATTATTTCACTCTCATTTTAGGGAGATTTCAAGAGGAAGTAAAACTAAAGGCATGTGTTCAATCTGCCATTTGTTGGCAATCTGTATATCTTCTTTAGAGAAATGTCTATTTAGGTCTTCTGCCCATTTTTGGATTAAGTTGTTTGTTTTTTTGTTATTGAGCTGCATGAGCTGCTTGTAAAATTTGGAGATTAATCCTTTGTCAGTTGCTTCATTTGCAAATATTTTCTCCCATTCTGAGGGTTGTCTTTTCGTCTTATTTATGGTTTCCTTTGCTGTGCAGAAGCTTTTAAGTTTCATTAGGTCCCATTTGTTTATTATTGTTTTTATTTCCATTTCTCTAGGAGGTGGGTCAAAAAGGATCTTGCTGTGATTTATGTCATAGAGTGTTCTGCCTATGTTTTCCTCTAAGAGTTTGATAGTTTCTGGCCTTACATTTAGATGTTTAATCCATTTTGAGCTTATTTTTGTGTATGGTGTTAGGGAGTGTTCTAATCTCATACTTTTACATGTAGCTGTCCAGTTTTCCCAGCACCACTTATTGAAGAGGCTGTCTTTTCTCCACTGTATATTCTTGCCTCCTTTATCAAAGATAAAGTGACCATACGTGCATGGGTTTATCTCTGGGCTTTCTATCCTGTTCCATTGAGCTATATTTCTGTTTTTGTGCCAGTACCGTACTGTCTTGATTACTGTAGCTTTGTAGTATAGTCTGAAGTCAGGGAGCCTGATTCCTCCAGCTCCATTTTTCGTTCTCAAGATTGCTTTGGCTTTTCGGGGTCTTGATTGCTTTGGCTATTTGGGGTCCTTTGTGTTTCCATACAAATTGTGAAATTTTTTGTTCTAGTTCTGTGAAAAATGCCAGTGAAATAGATAGCTAGTGGGAAGCAGCCGCATGGCACAGGGAGATCAGCTTGGTGCTTTGTGACCACCTAGAGGGGTGGGATAGGGAGGGTGGGATGGAGGGAGATGCAAGAGGGAAGAGATATGGGAACATATGTATGTGTAAAACTGATTCACTTTGTTATAAAGCAGAAACTAACACACCATTGTAAAGCAATTATACTCCAATAAAGATGTTTAAAAAAAATCTGTCATTTGTTTTTTATCAGAAATCCTCAAATATTTTTTTTTAAGTCCTGGAAATTCAAACATGTTACCAGGATACACCTTAGAGTATATCTTCTTTTATCAGTTCTACCTGGATGCTCAATCAGGGATTTGGTTCTACAGATCTAAATTTGTCCTTAGTGTAAGGAAATCATCTGGTTTTTTTTTTTTTTTTTTTTTTTTTTTTGCGGTATGTGGGCCTCTCACTGTTGTCGCCTCTCCCGTGTGGAGCACAGGCTCTGGATGCGCAGGCTCAGTGGCCATGGCTCACAGGCCTAGCCACTCCGCAGCATGTGGGATCTTCCTGGACTGGGGCATGAACCCGTGTCCCCTGCATCGGCAGGTGGACTCTCAACTACTGTGCCACCAGGGAAGCCCATCTATTCTTTCTTTGCTCTTCCAACTGCTTTGTTTCACTTTCTGGAATCCTATTCTTAGTCCGATTGAGCTGCTATAACAAAATACTACAGACTAAATGGCTTATAAACAACAGAAAACTTTCTCACAGTTCTGGAGGCTCAAGGTCCAAGATTAAAGCATTGGAAGATTTGATATCTAGTGAGAGTTCCCCTTCTAGTTCATAGGTGACCATCTTTTCACTGTGTCTTAACATGACAGGAGGGACAAAGAAGCTCTCGGGGTGTCTTTTATAAGGGCACTAGTCCCATTAATAAGGGCTCTGCCATGATAACCTAATCACCTCCCAAAGGCCCCACATCTTAATATGATCATGTTGGGGATTAGGTTTCAACATAGTGGATTTTGGGGGTACACAAACATCTAGTCTATAGCAAATAGATTATATCTCCTGGACCTATTACTTACTTCTATCATCTTTTTGCTCAGTATTTTCATCTGCTTTAACTTCTAAATTCTGGGATAATTTTTGTATTCAATGTCAATTTAATTTTCTGCAATATTTAAACAACTATCTACTACTTCATTGTGGGTTTTTTATGTTTGATAACCATATTTTTCGCTAAAAACTCTTTTCTGATCTCAGATCTTTGATGGATGCATTGTTCTCTTAAATCTCAATGAGAGCATGGATTATAGATATTTTAAAGTTCCTTCTTGGTAATGGAATGTATATATTTCATAAGAGAATATTGGCTGTGCCCCTTAAGAATGAGCCCCTTATATTTGAATCAGTGAATATTTTTATATGCCTATATTTATTTAATCAATTAATTTTTGAAGAAATTAAGTACAGCTGGGAAGCTTGTGGTGCTTTCTTTGGAGACCACTGGGAATAAGTAAAATGCATGAAATCCTAGAGGACTATATTATAGCTGAGAGCAAAACTGTGGTGGGGAACCATCCACTCTCAAACCAGGAAGTGGCTCAAATCTGCCTCTCCTTTCAGTGCAAAACCACTTTTTTTTTTTTTAACATCTTTATTAGGGTATACTTGCTTTAAAATGGTGTGTTAGTTTCTGCTTTATAACAAAGTGAATCAGCTATACATATACATATATCTCCATATCTCCTCCCTCTTGCGTCTCCCTCCCACCCTCCCTATCCCACCCCTCTAGGTGGTCACAAAGCACCGAGCTGATCTCCCTGTGCTATGTAGCTGCTTCCCACTAGCTATCTATTTTACATTGGGTAGTGTATATATGTCCATGCCCCTCTCTCACTTCGTCCCAGCTTACCCTTCCCCCTCCCCGTGTCCTCAAGTCCATTCTCTATGTCTGCATCTTTACTCCTGTCCTGGCCCTAGGTTCATCAGAAACTTTTTTTTTTTTAGAGTCCATATATATGTGTTAGCATACAGTATTTGTTTTTCTCTTTCTGACTTACTTCACTCTGTATTGACAGATTCTAGGTTCATCCACTTCACTACAAATAACTCAATTCATTTCTTTTTATGGCTGAGTAATATTCCATTGTGTATATGTGCCACATCTTCCTTAACCATTCATCTGTCGATGGACACTTAGGTTGCTTCCATGTCCTGGCTATTGTAAATAGAGCTGCAATGAACATTGTGGTACATGACTTTTTTTGAATTATGGTTTTCTCAGGGAATATACCCAGTAGTGGGATTGCTGAGTTGTATGGTAGTTCTATTTTTAGTTTTTTAAGGAACCTCCATACTGTTCTCCATAGTGGCTGTATCAAGTTACATTCCCACCAACAGTGCAAGAGGGTTCCCTTTTCTCCACACCCTCTCCAGCATTTCTTGTTTGTAGATTTTTTGATGATGGCCATTCTGACTGGTGTGAGGTGATACCTCATTGTAGTTTTGGCTTGCATTTCTCTAATGATTAATGATGTTGAGCATCCTTCCATGTGTTTGTTGGCAATCTGTATATCTTCTTTGGAGAAATATCTGCTTAGGTCTTCTGCCCATTTTTGGATTGGGCTGTTTGTTGTTTTGATATTGAGCTGCATCAGCTGCTTGTGAATTTTGGAGATTAATCCTTTGTCAGTTGCTCATTTGCAAATATTTTCTCCCATTCTGAGGGTTATCTTTTCATCTTCTTTATGGTTTCCTTTACTGTGCAAAAGCTTTTAAGTTTCATTAGGTCCCATTTGTGTATTTTTGTTTTTATTTCCATTTCTCTAGGAGGTGGGTCAAAAAGAATCTTGCTGTGATTTATGTCATAGAGTATTCTGCCTCTGTTTTCCTCTAAGAGTTTTATAGTGTTTGGCCTTATATTTAGGTTTTTAATCCATTCTGAGTTTACTTTTGTGTATGGTGTTACAGAGTGTTCTAATTTCATTCCTTTACATGTAGCCGTCCAGTTTTTCCAGCACCACTTATTGAAGAGGTTGCCTTTTCTCCATTGTATATTCTTGACTCCTTAGTCAAAAATAAGGTGACCATATGTGCATGGGTTTTTGTCTGGGCTTTCTATCCTGTTCTGTTGATCTATATTTCTGTTTTTTTGCTAGTACCATACTGTCTTGATTACTGTAGCTTTGTAGTATACTCTGAACTCAGGGAGCCTGATTCCTCCAGCTCTGTTTTTCTTTCTTAAGATTGCTTTGGCTATTTTGGGTCTTTTGTAATTCCATACAAATTGTGAAATTTTTTGTTCTAGTTCTGTGAAAAATGCCATTGGTAATTTGATAGGGGTTACACTGAAACTGTAGATTGCTTTGGGTAGTATAGTCATTTTCAGAATGTTGTTTGTTCCAATCCATGAACGTGGTACATCTCTCCATCTGTTTGTATCATCTTTAATTTCTTTCATCAGTGTCTTATAGTTTTCTGCATACAGGTTTTTGTCTCCTTAGGTAGGTTTATTCCTAGGTATTTTGTTCTTTTTGTTGCAGTGGTAAATGGGAATGTTTCCTTTATTTCTCTTTCAGATTTTTCATCATTAGTGTATAGGAATGCAAGAGATTTCTGTGCATTAATTTTGTGTCATGCTACTTTACCAAATACATTGATTAGCTCCAGTAGTTTTCTGGTGGCATCTTCAGGATTCTCTGTGTATAGTGTCATATCATCTGCAAACAGTGACAGCTTTACTTCTTTTCTGATTTGGATTCCTTTTATTTATTTTTCTTCTCTGATTGCTGTGGCTAAAACTTCCAAAACTATGTTGAATAATAGTGGTGACAGTGTACAACCTTGTCTTGTTGCTGATCTTAGAGCAAATGGCTTCAGCTTTTCACCACTGAGAACGATGTTGGCTGTGGGTTTGTCATTTATGGATGGCCTCTATTATGTTGAGGTAAGCTCCCTCTATGCCTACTTTCTGGAGGGTTTTTGTCATAAGTGGGTGTTAAATTTTGTCAAAAGCTTTTTCTGCATCTATTGAGAAGATCATATGGTTTTTCTCTTTCATTTTGTTAATATGTTTTATCACATTGATTGATTTGCGTATATTGAAGAATCCTTGCATTCCTGGGATAAAGCCCACTTGATCATGGTGTATGATTCTTTTAAAGTTCTGTTGGATTCTGTCTGCAGGTATTTTGTTGAGGATTTTTCCATCTATGTTCATCAGTGACATTGGCCTGTAGTTTTCTTTCGGTGTGGCATACTTCTCTGGTTTTGGTATCTGGGTGATGGTGGACTCGTAGAATGAGTTTGAGAGTGTTCCTCCCTCTGCTGTATTTTGGAACAGTTTGAGAAGGATAGGTGTTATCTCTTCTCTAAATGTTTGATAGAATTCTCCTTTGAATCCATCTGGTCCTGGGCTTTTACTAGTTGGAAGATTTTTAATACAGTCTCAATTTCAGTGCTTGTGATTGGTCTGTTTTTATTCTCTATTTCTTCCTGCTTCAGTCTCGGAACGTTGTGCTTTTCTAAGAATTTGTCCATTTCTTCCAGGTTGTCCATTTTATTGGCATATAGTTGCTTTTAGTAATCTCTCATGATCCTTTGTATTTCTGCAGTGTCAGCTGTTACTTCTCCTTTTTCATTTCTAATTCTACTGATTTGAGTCTTCTCTCTTTTTTTCTTGATGAGTCTGCGTAATAGTTTATCAATTTTGTTTGTCTTCTCAAAGAACCACCTTTTAGTTTTATTGATTTTTGCTATTGTTTCCTTCATTTCTTTTTCATTTATTTCTGATCTGATCTTTACGATTTCTTTCCTCTGCTGACTTTGGGGTTGTTTTGTTCTTCTTTCTCTAATTGATTTAGGTGTAAGTTTAGGTTGTTTATTTGAGATTTTTCTTGTATCCTGAGGTAGGATTGTATTGCTATAAACTTCCCTCTTAGAACTGCTTTTGCTGCATCCCATAGGTTTTGGGTCATCATGTTTTCATTGTCATTTGTTTCTAGGTATTTTTTAATTTCCTCTTTGATTTCCTCAGTGGTATCTTGGGTATGTAGTACTACACTGTTTAGCCTCCATGTATTATTATTTTTTACAGATTTTTTCCTGTAATTGATATCTAGTCTCATAGCGTTGTGGTCAGAAAAGATACTTGATACGATTTCAATTTTCTTAAATTTACCAAGGCTTGATTTGTGACCCAAGATATGATCTATCCTGGAGAATGTTCCATGAGCACCTGAGAAGAATGTGTATTCTGTTGCCTTTGGATGGAATGTCCTATAAATGTCAATTATGTCCATCTTGTTTAATGTATCATTTAAACCTTGTTTTTCCTTATTTATTTTTATTTTGGGCTATCTGTTCATTGGTGAAAGTGGTGTGTTAAAGTCCCCTACTATGATCGTGTTACTGTTGATTTCCTGTTTTATGGCTGTTAGCATTGGCTTATGTATTGAGGTGCTCCTATGTTGGGTGCATAAATATTTTCTATTGTTATATCTTCTTTTTGGATTGATCTCTTGATCATTATGTAGTGTCCTTCTTTGTCTCTTTTAATAGTCTTTATTTTAAAGTCTATTTTGTCTGATATGAGGATTGCTACTCCAGGTTTCTTTTGCTTTCCATTTGCATGGAATATCTTTTTCCATCCCCTCACTTTCTGTCTGTTTGTGTTCCTAGGTCTGAAGTGGTCTCTTGTAGACAGCATATATATGGATCCTGTTTTTGTGTCCATGTAGCCAGTCTATGTCTTTTGGTTGGAGCATTTAATCCATTTACATTTAAGGTAGTCATCGATACTTATGTTCCTATTACCATTTTCTTAATTGTTTTGGGTTTGTTATTGTAGGTCTTTTCCTTCTCTTGTGTTTCCCGCCTAGAAAAGTTCCTTTTAGCATTTGTTATAAAGCAGGTTTGGTGGTGCTGAATTCTGTTAGCTTTTCCTTGCCTGTAAAGTTTTTAATTTCTCTGTCAAATCTGGATGAGATCTTTGCTGTGTAGAGTAATTTTGGTTGTAGGGTTTTCCCTTTCATCACTTTAAGTATGTCTTGCCACTCCCTTCTGGCTTGCAGAGTTTCTGCTGAGAGACAGATCAGCTGTTAGGTAACCTTATGAGGATTACCTTGTATGTCATTTGTTGTTTTCCCCTTGCTGCTTTTAATATTTCTTCTTTGTATTTAATTTTTGATAGTTTGATTAATATGTGTCTTGGCATGTTTCTCCTTGGATTTATCTTTTATGGGACTCTCTGTGCTTCCTGGACTTGACTGAGTATTTCCTTTCCCATATTAGGGAAGTTTTCAACTATAATCTCTGCAAATACTTTCTCAGTCCCTTTGTTTTTCTCATCTTCTTTTGGGACCCCTATATTTCAAATGTTGGTGCACCTAATGTTGTCCCAGAGGTCTCTGAGACTGTCCTCAATTCTTTTCATTCTTTTTTCTTTATTCTGCTCTGCAGTAGTTATTTCCATTATTTTATCTTCCAGGTCACTTATCCATTCTTCTGTCTCAGTTATTCTGCTATTGATTCCTTCTAGAGAAGTTTTAATTTCACTTATTGTGTTGTTCATCATTGTTTGTTTGCTCTTTAGTTCTTCTAGGTACTTGTTAAACGTTTCTTGTATTTTCTCCAATCTGTTTCCATTATTTTGGATCATCTTTACTGTCATTACTCTGAATTCTTTTTCAGGTAGACTGCCTATTTCCTCTTCATTTGTTAGGTCTGGTGGGTTTTTATCTTGCTCCTTCATCTGCTGTGTGTTTTTCTGTCTTCTCATTTTGCTTATCTTACTGTGTTTGGGGTCTCCTTTTTGCAGGCTGCAGGTTTGTTGTTCCCATTGTTTTTGGTGTCTGCCTCCAGCAGCTAAGGTTGCTTCAGTGGGTTGTGTAGGCTTCCTGGTGGAGTGGTGTGGTGCCTGTGTTCTGGTGGATGAGGCTAGATGTTGTCTTTCCGGTGGGCAAGACCACATCTGGTGGTGTATTTTGGGGTGTCTGTGACCTTATTATAATTTTAGGCAGCCTCTCTGCTAATGGGTGGGGTTGTGTTCCTGTCTTGGTAGTTGTTTGTCATAGCGTGTCCAGCACTGTAGCTTGCTGGGCGTTGAGTGGAGCTGGGTCTTAGTGTTGAGATGGAGATCTCTGGGTGAGCTTTCCCCGTTTGATATTACTTGGAGCCGGGAGGTCTGTGGTGGACCAGTGTCCTGAACTCGGCTCTCCCACCTCAGAGGCACAGGCCTGACACCAGGCCAGAGCACCAAGATCTTGTCAGCCACAAGGCCCTAGGTTCAGTTCTGTGGCTACAACTCACAGCTCAGCTGTAGTGGCTGCACTGACTTAGATCGCTGGCCCTCTCTCCACATGGTCTTGTCTCAGACTTCTTTGAATCTGGCTTCTTCAGGAGTCCTTAAAGGCTGGGCAGGCACGGTCAACCTGCTGGGACTGGACAGCACAGGGCCAGGAGTGGATCCAAAACCACTTTAGAGTAGCTTCAGACCTGACTGCTCTTGAACATGCAGAACCCTCTATAGTGTACTTATCTGAATCCCTTCTCTCCTTCATGGCTCAGCTCCAGGCCCTATCTCTCCTTTGATATTTTTTTTCTCCAAAAGTTTGACTCTGTTGAGGATTAATGCAAATTCTCAGCTTTCCTGTTAGTTTTCCCAAGACAACTCAATGTAACAACTGTCTTCAATTTCATTACTGATGTTTGTATTATTATTAACCCCAATAGCTACTACAGTATTTTAATTAGCATATACATAGTCCAGTTCAATTCTTCTCATATCATTCCAGGAGGAGAGAATATCTTGTCATCTGAAATGGATGGTGACTGACTTTATTAAATGAATTGTTTAAAACACAAGAGTGAAAGTCTTTTGCAATGCATAAAAAGCCATATTGGTCTGATGATTATTTAGTGAAAATAACAGTGAAATTTGGCTTTTTTGTTTATTGTTGCTCAGAAATTCACTAATTCTGTAGCTCTCTCTGAAGATCACATAGTCCAAATCCACTCTCCCTTTTCTTATACCCTTGGGTCCAGATGTATTCAAAATTCCATTTTTTTAAAAAAAGAAATTATTTTATAAAGTTAATAAAGGAGATATATGTTTCATAACACTTTCGGCAGTGTTTGAGGTAAGACATCATGATCAAATTCACAAAAATGTGTGAATTCTGAGCGTAAATGGGATAAATAAGGATGATTAGCCTCTCCCAGATTAGGTCAAGTTTTGCTACCAAAGGAGCTGCAAAAAAACTTTGTATTTTCAGCGCTTTTATGGGCAAGACAGTATAAGCTTTTCCTTGCTTTGTTCAGTTTTCTTCCATTAGTTGGTTAAAATACAGTAATAAAACCTGACCTGGGAGGTGGAAATGAACAAAAGAGACAGCAGGGTCTCCCAGCAAAAGGTTGAGGTTAAAACGGTATTTGGAAACATCTTCCTGCTTGTTTTCATTGACTGTTTCTTTCCAGAAGAATAGTTTGGGATAACACTCTCAATTATAGTCTAAGGATATGAGATATCCGGATGTGTGACTGGGAAAAGGAATTTGATCTCTTGTGACCAAGAAATTTATCCCTTGGGGAGATGGCGCTCACAGGAGCAGACTCTTGAGTCTACAGAGATTTCTTTTCAGCTTCACCTTATCTTTTCTTCAACACTTCTGAAATTATCCTCAGTGTTAGCAGTTCTAGCTATTAGGTCCGTAGGAGAGTTTGATTCAATTTTCACTATCATTCATTGCCATCCCTGGGGAGTGTTTCCCAGCAGTCCTCACTAAACTTGTTATTTACAGGTCAGATTGTAGAGAAATGATTACACATATTAAGAACCCTCAAATGCAGATTGTCAAATTATTCCTGGAGCTGGGGGAGGAGAGAAAGTTGAGAAGGAAGGAAGGAAGGAAAGAAGAAAGAGAGGGAGGGATGGTGAGATATTTCCTAATCTCATTCATTCCTTTCTACAAATCAGTAAATAAGGCCCCAGAAAATTGAAGATTAAGCTCTGTGTTTAGAGTTCTAAGCTCAGGGACCGACAACAAGTCCTGAGCCTCCAGCTTGCCTCCTTATCTGCCCTTCTCTCCTTCTACTTTTTTATTTTTTCTTTTTTGAGGGTTTGCAGAGGTAGGGTAATGAAGGGACTTACTCTTGTGAAGTCTCACTGGCTCCTGTTCAAATAAAGTTTAAGGAAATGGAGTACTTCAGTGTTCTTGTTTCCAGAAATGAGGGAAGTGTTTGAATCTCGGTTCTACCGCTTCAGTTATGTCACCTGGCAGCTGAGATCCTTAATGATTTCTACCATCTCCAATACTAGCGCCTCAGAACTAGAAGTCAGGAGCCACTTCTTACTCTTGCAGGAAGAGGCAAGAAGGAGAATCAAAGGGAAACTCATCTGTGTGTCTTGCAGCCCAACTTCGCCCAGCATGAGGGACCCACCCCCTAGGTGAGCTGAGCATGCCCTGTGGCTGCAGGCAGCAATCACTCTGCACTCCACTTTCTTGTTCCAGCTCTGCCCTTGCTTTGGTCACTGGTTCTCCCAGCTTCAAAATCCCGCCTCTGCACCTCTGGACCTAAACCCTGCACTGTCACCTGTAGTGTTTGCATCTCAGATCTCCCCTGTGGGCTCTGCCTTTGACTATCAGACTCTTCCCTCTGAGGAAGTCCTTTGCACTCCAGTCTTGACTATTGGAGCCAGAGGCAGAGCTGGCAGAGAGCAGAGAAGACAAGTGCTCCCTTGAACAGTTTCATCCAAAGGCAGGACCTTTTCTGACCTTGTGACATATATGAAAAATGGTAAAAGACGGTGCCTCTTTCCCCCCCTGCCCATCAGGATGGAGGGACAAGGCTGTGCTTCTACCTGGAGCCCAGTTCTCCTGTGACCTGCCTCATTCAGTGACAGGGAAACCCAGACCTTTCCTCCAAGTTGTACCTGCTCTCAGAAGGGGAAGGAGAGGGTAAGAGGACACTCTGGCTGCTGCGGGTAAAGAACAGAGCCTTGATGCCTTCCCCTCCCCCCAGGGAGAGTACAACTCTAAGAGGCGCCCTCACTCCTGCCTGCATTTTAATTAATATCATCCCACCATCTATCAACCGCAAGTCAACATGCTTCACACCAGGGGAGAAAAACAATCCTCGCCTTGTCAGCCCTGCTTCTCCAGGAGCAGCTGAGGGTCTCAACACCCCCTGACTCTCTGCCACCTCTTTTTCCCTGGGGGCTGTTGACAGGGTGTGGTGCAGCTTGCTGTGGAGATGGCTTTGGCATCAGAAGGTGGCAGCAAGGGGACGTGGCAGAATGGGTAGGGCCGGCTATCGGTCAGGCACAGGCATTCAGTACAAACCCTGTGCTCAGGGTTTACCAGTCCTTGGAGCAATGCTATGTGATAGGGATGTCTACCCCCATCTTAATAAAGGGGGCACTGGGGTTTGGAGACATGCAGGGACCACTCCTCAGTGGTCATGCTGCTAATACAGGGCCAGGCTGCGCATCTGGACGCAGACCTGGCCCGTGGAGCCCTCAGGGTCTTTCTGCCCCACTTCCCCTGGCTTCCAGGGCAGTAGCCTGGGGAGGGGCTGGCCCTGACTGCTCTCTGGGCCGCAGAGGTGGTGGTGGTAGGGCCTTGCCTCATTACCCCCGCTCCCTCATCCGCGTCCATCACAGCCACACCCTTGGGACACTGCTCAGCCCCCTGGACTTTAGAATTTTGTTATCCCAGATGATCAACGCCTTTTTCTGAGATGTGAGAAAACGGCCGTGACTTTAGCAGCAGGGTGAGAGGAGCTCTGTCCATTAGATGGAGACAGAAGGTAAAAATAGGCAAGACCGCAAGGTTTAGTGTGGAAACCCCATAAGATATGTGTGCACATGTGCACACCCATGGAAGTGGGAGAGTTGGAGCAGTACGTGATTGTGATAAGTGTGTTATTGGTGTCTCTCCAGGCACAAGCAGAACAGCGTGCACTGTGTGTGCACAGGCTACCATTCTAGCCTGGAGACAACATTATAGAATAGGGTGGCACAGATCCACCCAGGCTGCTCTGTGTTTACCAAACCCCTCTGAGCCCCACTTTCCCCATCTGTAAAGAGGCAGTGAGGCGACTCAGTGGTACCATGGATGGAAATCCAGTATGGTACTTGGCACATGGTAAGCACTCAGTAAATTGTAGGTACTAACTAGTGCTAAATCCCACTAATTACCTTATCGTCTGTCTTTTCCAAGAAGATAAAAAGAAAGATTTTGTCAAATGTTTTGCTGTAATCCAGATATACTTGCTCTCCTATATTTCCACAGGCTACCAGCCTAGGAAGCAGAGAGAAGGAAATGAGTCTGTTCCTTTATAGCTAATTCTCAGGGAGCCCACGCTCAGTCTCAGGTACCACTGCCTCCCTAAGGTGCTCACAGAGACTCTGCCCTTAGCAATACTGCCCCATGTGAAATAGTTCCGAAGCCTGTAAGAAAGATCCTCACTCCACCTTCCTCTTCACGAGGATGAGAAGAGAGATGTCTTTCTGGGGCCTGTCTTCCTCTCCTGCTCTTCCTGGTGAAACCCTAGATTCTGGAAAATCTCCATCTGCCTTTAAAGCTGGCTTCTATCATCCTTATTAAAGAAAATCCCCTTCAGCTGGGCCCTCAGCTACTTAGGAACAATTGTCCAATTTCCAGCCTCACTTCCTTTTGTCACAGAATTGCCTGAGCAGGTGTCCTCTGCGCCTTCTGCTACTCGTAGGATAATGCCTTCCTTTGTGCTCAGCCTGGCAGGAGTGGCGGTCGTGGTGATGCTGCTGCTGAGGACTCTAGGGATTGAGTCTTTGCCAGCCCGGGATTTCTCTCCTGGGTGATGCGGATGGAGGTGCTGGGCCCTTCCCAAAGGATATAAGCCAAAAGAGCAGGTCTAAATGAGGTTCCCCCAAAACGGCAGAGGTTGGAAATAGCAATGGGGAACTTAAGAGTCAGAGAGAGGGACCCCACTCTGTCCTGGAGAACTTCTCAGGATTTCCTAACCTGGGTAAAGATGGTCGTCTCCCTCTTCAGAGTCTCTGAGCCTTCATGAATTATTCGATCTTAACTCCTATTGCCGCAGTACCTTTGTAGAGAGAATTCTGGTTTCCCAAATTTTGCAATGCTCTCTCTCTTTTTAATTCTTTTTGTTCCTTCCTGGATCCACTTTGATCTAGCTCCCTTGGAATAAAAGAGAGCTTCTCAGTTCAAGGGAATAAAAATGCTTCCTGGAGTGGGGAGGTTTTCACAATGGCCCCTCGTCAGTGCCAGGGCCCGGATGTGAAAGGACAGGAACTGTCTAGATGGTCCAGGAATATGGAGTAGAAAGAGGCAGGAATAAAAGTGGTAAAGGTGATGGAAACAAGAATAAAACACCTTCTCTTTCTACTTTTTCCTCAACCCATAGCCCTTTCCAGTGCAGATCATGGTGTTGGGGATGGTGGCAGGAGTGGGGCTGGAGCACTGTCAGGGAAATACAGACAGTGATGGTGACAAACGTGGTATTGGGAATGGGGTTGATGGCAGTGGTGATATTGACATTACTGAGGATGGGGGGATGATTAGAGCCATCCTCTGGAATATTCTCCCTACTCCATGTTAAAACGAGTCCTACCCATCTCATAATGCATAGTGGAAAGGAATATGGACTTAGGAGTCAGAATTTCTACGACTCTTGTAAACTTATAAATCTTACCTTTTTTGTTGTTCAGTTTGCTCATCTATAAAATATAGAGAGCAGAAGAGGTAAATTCACATAGCTCTGCCTGTTAATGATAGGATTTCAGGATTTCAGATTTAGTTCTAGTTCTGTTTTCTAACAAACGTGCCAGGACACAAATCTCCTGCCGATCTGTGTTTTGAGAACACTTGATGCCTAAACTATTCCTTTGGTCATTCATAGGCGGCTGTGCTGATAGCAGTGTCTTGGTCCGAGGCCTTGGGTTCCCATATGGCAAGGGCTACGTTTGGTTCTGTGTCTGGAACAAATCTCACATATAATAGATGTTCAGTACACGTCTGATGTTCCCTGGGGATAAAGATTCAACCAACAGTTGTTAAACACTTCCTGCATTCCAGACCCTGACCTAGGTCCTGGGGATAAAGAGATTTAAATGCACATTTTCTGACTGTGAGGCCCTCTGAGTGGAGGCAGCAGACATGTAAACAAGTAAAGCGCAATGTGATCAGTTTTATAACACACAGACGAACAAAGTGAAATGGACTTGCAGACAAGGAGGCCCAGGTAAGGTAGAATGCAATGATTTCACGTGAATCTTGGAAGATGATTCTTGTCTCTTCATTGACAAGGAGAAGAAGGCATTCAGGCAAAGAGAATTGAAATACCACGTGTAAAGGGTGAGAGTGTGTAACTAGGGAATAGTTGTCTGGTGTGAAGGCTGAAGCCTGTGTGCAAAGAGAGTTGAATTTTATCCTATGGGTACCAGTGAAGGATTTTAGACAGGAGAACCATATGTTCCCAGCCTTTTCAGAAAGGCCCTCTGATGACAGGATAGAGAGTAGACAGGGATTCAGTAAGAGGGAGGCAGAAAGATGCAATAGGAAAATCTCATGAGTCCAGGCTCTGTCTTGAGACCTGACTGAAAGGGGACAGAGATCAAAAATCAAGGGGCACTTAGGAGGAGGAATCTATAAAATTCAATGACTTATTGGATCTAGAGAGTGATGGACAGGGGGAAATTTGGAATGGTTCTAAAATTTTGCTAGGGTGAGAGTTTCTAATAGAATGTGTGGGAAGGAGGGTTGATGACAATGATGGGATTAAGATGAGACCATTTCTCTTTGCATCTTTGGTGTCAGTGTGGTGCAGATGCGTAGCAGCTACTTGGAGTGTGGACTTCTATATCGTCCCATCCTTTCCTTGCCCACATCTCGGCAGCTCCTGAGGTTCTACTGGCCTGCAAGAGCCAGGAACAGGCTGGAAGGACAGAGCAGAGCGGGGGCCTCATGGATCCAAGAAGTCATTGGTTTCATTTCTCAATGACCAAATGCCTCTGTCCAATAAGACCCATAACTAATCTCTTTCAAAGGCCCCAAAAGAGGTCTGAGTTTGATGCAGTTGAGTAGTGGGCTTCCTTTTTTTTTTAGGGTTTTTTTTTGGGGGGTGGGGGGACTGAAAGCAATTTCCATTTTATGCCTTCTGTCTCTTCATCCAAGCAAATGTGGGTGGGATCTGGCAACCTGAGTTCAATAGCCAGTCCTTTTGGTCTTTCAAAGGCTATGAATGTAATAAGAGCACTCAACCCTTCTGAAGATATGCAAATCCGTGCATTTAAAAGATTTACATTCATCCTTCACAGGCCCTGAAATATAAATATGAAATACCCAGAACCTTGTCACTTCAGTAATAATTAAGCTGATGGCCTATTATGTTCGATTGCAAATCAATATAGTATCTTTTGGTGCCACTTGAGTTCTTGAGGGTTGGCGCGGGGCCAGCTCCAGTTATACAATTGAATTGCTGCAGCTGCCTGGGAAACTTCGCTGCCATTCCCATTCAGGAAGAATAGGCGGGTAACAATGGTGACCAGCCTCCTTGCAGTAATTGTGTATGAGGACACATTTCCAATGGGGTTTTTGTTCAGCAGGTGCTGTTATTTTAGTTTAATTTGAAGTCTGAAATATGGAGGAGAGAAGGAGACTAATCTTAACAGCATCTAACCTACAGCTGTTCGAAAGAGGCCAGCAAACAGCATATGTTGCTTAGATGGAAATCATAATTGCTCATTCTCCCTGGGCTGTTGGCCCACCAACGTGGAGCCTCTGAAATTAGCCGGTATTTTTCTGGCATTTTCCCCGGTGGCGAGGTCTCTGCAGAGCTCGGGAAGAGCTATTCTAGAGTGGCTCGCCCCCCAGGAGGCTTTTGCTGCTGCTGTGTCTCCTCCTCCATCCTTCTTTCTCCTTCTTGGTCAGCTGAGGTGAGCTCCAGGAGCTATACAAGATGCATCCTGGGTTGGCTTCCTCATTTGAGGCTGCCATGGGGAGGCCTGAGGAGATGGACCCTGAAGAAGGCTGGTGGTGACCCTCGAGCCAGATTCCCTTGGGGGCAGAGTGACTCATAGCCCTCTGCCCCCGAGGGAGTCTGACTCAGTGGAGACACTCTGACTGGAATAAGAAATAACATCTGCAAGGCGTGCTCCCATCCACAACACACTTTCTCCTGCTTTGTGTTTTTATTTACATCCTCACCACACTCCCTGGAAGGAGACAGCACTATTCCCATTTTAGAGAGAGGGAAACTGAAGGGCAGGGACAAATCCAAAATAAAAATAGCCAGGACTGGAATATAAATCCTGGAACTTAAAATTCCATGTCCTTCTTCCCTGTTGGCGCATTGGTTAAGAATCTGCCTGCCAGTGCAGGGGTCATGGGTTCGAGCCCTGGTCCGGGAAGATTCCACATGCCATGGAGCAACTAAGCCCGTGCACCACAACTACTGAGCCTGCGCTCTAGAGCCCTCAAGCCACGACTACTGAAGCCCACGTGCCTAGAGCCCCTGCTCCACAACAGGGGAAGCCACTGCAATGAGAAGCCCGCTCCCCACAAGTAAAGAAAGCCCACGCGCAGCAACAAAGACCCAGTGCAGCCAAAAATAAATAGATAAATAGATAGATAAATAACTTTATTTTAAAAAATATTCCATGTCCTTTTCCTACACCAGCTGCCACCCTTTTTTACTCTAGTGACTTCCTTCAGCTCTCTGGTGGGTAAGAAGTCCTGAGAGATGGGCTTCCTTCAGCCTTTAAATCTATGGAAATGAACACAAGTCAAGGCCAGATTAAGCTGAACTCTGTACTGGGAACTGAAGTTTGCGTGATTTGGGGGCTGGGCTTAGGAAAGGTCAGAGGTATGGCGTACTAAACGCCTAACCCTCTTCCTTTCCTCCAGACCTTCCCTCCCTCCCTCCTTCCCTCCTTCTCCCTTTCCTTCCTTCTTTCTTTTCTTCTGTTCTTTCCTCCCTCCTCCCTTCCCTTCTCCCTTCCCTCCCTCCCAATCTCCTTCTTTCTCCTCCACACCCCTTCCTTCCCTCCTTCCTTCCACGTTTACTGAGCCACTATTCTAAGGCAGGTACTAGACTAAGCACTACAGGGAAAGCAAAGATAAACAGATAACCTGGCTGTCAACAAGTTAGTCCAGAAGTGATCGAAACCCTACAAAATAGCAAAACAGCTTGATTGTTGCCCTAAGAGTGGGATGTATGAAGTGCTGGGGTCCTGGCATAGAGGAAGTTTTCACAGGGGACATGACTATTGAGATACTCGATCATGGAGGATGTGCAAACATCTTGCAAGTGGACAAAAGGGGTCAGGGATTACAGAGCTGGCATGAGTCACTGGTTTCACCCTATCACGGGCGGATTGTTAGCAGGATATGAGGGGGTTAAGGGCTTAAGGAGTGGACTGACTTAGCAGGGCCAAGTTAGCTGCATCATATTCAGGGCTAGCAGTGCTGGGATGAACATGCAGTGTGAGGTATGACCTGAAGAAGGAAGGTGGGGACAGTGTGTAGCAGGGATCTGGCCCAGGTGTCTGTTGTCAATCTCTCCTGGCCTGAGAGGTTGGGGCCCTAATAGCTTGTCCTGCATGTGTTTGGAGCAGTGCTTCCACTCAGATGCTGCTGCCATCAGGAGAAGTGTGTGTGGTCCTCTGAGCTCAGGGACTTGGGACTCACAGTGGGTCTCTGCTCTCTGTCAGCAACCCTTTTACCTTCCTTTTTTTTGGCCAGAGACTCGCTTCCTCAGCCTAACCTTCATGCTCACCTCCTCCTTCCTCTGGAATGTTCCTGGCTAGGAGGTATTGTGTGATCCCTGAATCCATACCAGCCTCAGGCTCAGCTCCCAACCCCTGCATGTCTCATGGACCTGCCCCCTGCATTCTAGACTTGTTACAAATCCCACTGTCAGGATGTATGACTTTGGACTCATACAGCTCTGGGTGCTAGAGAGGAATCTAGAGAGGAAGCAGAAGATGGTGTTGAAGGGCATGGACTTTGCAGTCACACTGCCTGGGGCTGGAGCCTGATTTTGTCACTTGTAGCTATGTAACTATCACTTAATTGTTTCATCTGCCAATAGGAGAAAATAATCTCTAATGGATACGTTTATTGTGATGTCTAAATTAATTAATAAATTTAATACATTAACACAGGGCTTGGGACTAACAGCCAATAAATTGTAGTGGCTAGTAGTGATGTAGAAGTGGTAGTAGTAGTAGTAGGGAAGTAGCAGTGGTAGTGGCAGTAATAGTGGTGGTAATGGTGGTGGTGGTAGTAGTAGTAGTAGTAGTAGTAGTAGTAGTAATGGTAGTAATGGCAGTAATAGTGGTGGTAATGGTGGTGGTAGTAGTAGTAGTAATGGCAGTAATGGCAGTCATAGTAGTGCTAATGGTAGTGGTAGTGATAGTAGTGGTAATGGTGGTCCTGTGGATAACATAGGAATGTTTCTGCACCTCATCTTAACTGAAAACTGGGCAAATAATATCTCTGACTGCTGTAATAATGTTAACAAACAATCCAGTTCCGCAGACATTTACTGAGCACTCTGAATATGTGAAATTGTCTGTAGCCCAGAGTCTGTCACATGGAGTATCACTAAGTGTTAAATAAGTTTAAATGTGAACCCCCTTCATGGGATGAGTAACTGGTGTTCTCCTTCATGATTCTTTGCAGACAAAGCACTGGCTCTGGAGAGGAAGAAGGCCAGCTATGATGTGTAAACTGTACGGTGTAAAGCAAGAGCAGGGACTATTTCATCTCTTTCACCTCTGGGTCCTTGTGGCCCAGCGCCATGCCTGGCATGGCAAGTACTTAAGTAATGTGTGTGCTTAGTGAACGTTTGCTGAATGCAGGCTGAACAGTGCTGGACTGCCCAAGGCAAAGACCATGGAGATCCTAGAAGAGTCTCTACCAGAAGCAGTGATGACCATTTGGCCCTGAGCCTTTGGTTAGGACGGGAGGGGAAGAAACTCAACTCTGGGGGGGCCTGGGGGCCACCTTAGATGGAAGAGCTCTGGGCTCCCTTTGTGAATGTGGAGAGAATCTGCTACAGAACAGTTCCTCTGCCTCTATGTTTTTACTTTAGGCGAGCCAGACAGACCAAGGACGCGTGTGGGTGGGAATTTATTTTGGCAGCTCAAGTGAGGAAAGGAAGCCAAGAGCCTGAGGCTGTTCAGCAAAACAGCACATGTTAATCTCAATCTATCCTGGGTAATCCCAGCAAACATTTTGATCTCAGGAAAGGGTAATCCAGGATCAAACAGCTTCTGGAAGAGGCTTGTTCTTGATGTGGCTCCGTGATAAAGGAGGATGTGAGTGAGGGTCAGACCGGGAAGCCCATTCCACACGCCAGATTATGATGTCAGGGGAGAATGGGTCCCGTCACCTGCTGATGGCTGAGGTGACCTCTTTGCCTCCGTAAAAAGAGCACGGATGTTGGAACACATTGTAAGTAGAAAAACAAAATGAAAAAATAGAAGCAGCCTCTAAGAGAATAGCTCTGCTAGGCCCTGGTAGCTGGGTCATGAAGATACAGCTTCTGAGAGCAGGCTGTCTTCACCAGGAACAACCAACCAACTCCAGTCCCTAGGTCATGTCCCAAAGGCCTCGGCGTAGTGGAGGTGGACCCTAGCTGCTCTGGGAAGAGCCTCATGAGACACTGGCCCTCTGCTGATTGGTGTCTCTTCCTATGGATGTGCACCCCACCTTCCACCCCAAGAGGTGGGTGCATCCCCACCATTTCACAGGTAATCGATCACCAAAGAATCTGTAGTTCTGGTCGAGGTGGGGTTACTAGCCAATGGCCATATAGTCCCTTAAAAAATATATACATATATATGCATGTATCACAGCACTGTCAACATTAAAATCATTTTAAATATCAGATAACGTCTGTCTCTATTCCCCCTGTCACACACACCCACATACATACACACCATCCCACACGCATACATCCACCAGACACTCACTCCATTTTATAGGTGGGGAAACCAAGTTGCAGGGTGGGGAAGTGCCTTGTCAAAGCCTTTACAACAAGTTAGCATCAGGCAAAGCTGGACCATGACATACATCTTCCTGCTCCAGATTCACTGCTCTCTCTCCTCTACAGGGTGCCTCACACATTCAAGCCTTTTTTCCCCCCTTAATATGGCACTTCCAAGTCATCTGCATTTTCTCCAGGATGACTTTTACTTGTATCCAGTGGGCCAAAAATAATGTTAGCCTATGAGATAAATCATTACAGTCTCAAGATAAAGAGAATATTGTCACCATGGGCTCAGAAGAAATTAGGTAAAGGTTTAAAGAGGATATGTGTGTATGTGTGTGTGTATGTGTGTGTATGTATACATAATATGTGTATAAACATATATATGTAAAAATATATATGTATATATAAACATATATGTAAGAAGCTATACATAATATAGGTATGAATTCAAATCTTAATTTACCACGACAAGGTGAATACCTTTTGTGTAATTCACCTTTCCCAACTTTAATTTCCTCATGTATGGAAAAGAGATAATAATCCCTACTTCCCAGTGTTGCTGTGAAGGTCATATAGATCATGTGCTGTGTCAGGAATGTTTTTGGCTTTGAGTGACAGAAATATCTAGCTATAATGACTTAAACCCGTAGAGACTTAATTTTATCACACAAAGAGATATCTAGAGGCAAGGAACTGCTGGCTAACAGTTCAACTCTCTGGGACATTTATGCAGTTCTCTTCTCCTTCCCTTCATGGTTGCAGTATGGCTGCTGCAACTCCTTTCCTTCATGGTTGCAGTATGGCTGCTGCAACTCCTTCCATCACATCTGCAATCCAGTAGGAAGTGGTAAAGGGAAGGAGAAGTATCTGTGTCAGGAAATCAAAAGCTCTCCCAGAAGTCTCACAACAAGCTTCCACTTATTTGTCATGCCCAGGGCTGTGTCTTATGGCCACCTCAGGCTGGAAGCTGGCAAAGAAGTTGGGAATGTTCAGCCTACTATGTCTGTCAGCATAAAGCATCCATACTAGGACACGGTTATATTGGTGGTGAATGAATGCTCTCATTTAGCTCTTTCTGAAGACTCCTATGAATATGCCAGAACGGAGGAAACATGGTGGGAGTGGCAAAAGGTAGGGTGAGTTGCTGGTCATTTCCTGGGGAACTGGGTTATTTGTTGCCGGTCTTGCTTACTCAGGAGACTTCATTGGTCTGGAAATGAAGGCTATGTGGTCAGTAAGGTGAGCACTGCCATTGAGGACTAGCAAGGTGACAGACATTCCACTCGTCCCTACCCCCACCAGCACCGACTGGGCTGCAGGACACTTCCATCTGGGTCTTGGCCTTCAGCCATATCACACTCAACATGTTCACAAACACGTTGGCATTTTGGGGACACCAAATCACCTTCACCACTGGATGGCTGTCCATTGGGGCTGCGTCAGCCTCTTCCTTGATGAGGCTCTGACGTTCAGAGCCGCCCTCTTTGACTGTGAGGACTGTTTCTCAGCAGATGTTTGGCTTGTGTCACCCAGAGACAGGGAAGTGCTGATGGCAGAGGGACACTCAGGCAAGGAGGAGGGTAGTGTTCACACGAGGGGAGCACCGTCTCGTGAGGGGAGGCCGAATGAAATACAAAGTCTCTGAGATGTGGAGTATCATCTGGACAAAAACAAGGTGGGGTCTAATCCCCTCTGCCTCCCGCCTCTCCTCCTCCTTCTGGTCAGGCCAGAGACCTATTGCTTGGTCCTCTCCAATGTCTTATGCATGTCAGCTCCTCTTTTTCTCATCCCTTGCCCCTCTCACATGGATTACAGGGACAGCTTCACTCTGGGCTCCATGATTGCAGTCTCTCCTCTTCCAAACAGACAGTGGCCTGATGGTGCAGAAGGAGCGCTGAGCTTGCTGGAATCAGGAGGGCATAGTTCCAAGCGTGACTCATGTCCACTTCCCGGCCATGTGACTAAACCTCTTTGAGTCTCACGGAACTCATCTGTAAAATGGGAAAATAATACTGTCATTGAAGAATTGCCATCATGACTGAGTTAATATTTTTGAAAGACAATTCATGAGCTTCAAGGACTAATTTTATGGGGATTTGGGTAGAAAGAGACTGAAGGAGTGGGTGGGCTTGAGGTCTCTCACCTGGGCTTCAACAAGAGCAGTTCTTCTTCCATCTCTTTTGTATGTTGGGCTTTTGGAGAATTATTCACGTGATAAAATGTTTCTCTGCCAAAAAAACCCCAAAAATGAAAAAGAAAACCCAAATTAGAAAATTACCAATTTGTGTCTAGCGCTCAGTATGTATCAGGCACTTAGTAAATAGCGCTTTCTTCTCCCCAACCTCTTTTTCAAAAAACAGCAATTGCTATTTCCAACAGCTTTTGTTCCATGCACTTTTAAAAGTTAAAAAAAAAATACACTAAATGCTTGCCACTCACATCTAATTATGAGAATGATTGGTCCAGTGATTCTGTGTGTCGAGATCACAACTCAGGTGCTTATCTCTTAATCCATCAGTTTCAAATGATCATCCGGGGACTCATTTTTCTTTGGCGTGACTTCTTTTTGCAGCCAAAATTTCCTGGACCTGCCTGAACTCCCATCTCTACGCAACTCCCCTTTCACTTAGCTGACCTGATAAATGGCCAACAAGGTCTGGTTTCAGCAGTGGGCACATTTCACTAGAAAACAAAGTGACTGAAACCTGCTGAGATCTAATAAATATTCACTCATCTGCCTGAATAGATGCCAGTTACAGGAGAAGAAAAATACAGCTCCTGGAGTCAGGGAATTTGCCCTGGTCTAGGGCTCCTAGCACAAGTGTCAAAAGAAACGGGATAAAGTGAAGACAATCTTGCAATAGGAAAGACATCAGGGAACTAAGAAAGATGGGGTGCAGGTTTCTGTCCATGTGAAAGTGATACCCAGTCATCCCCATGTGTGAATTTGTCTCCCTTTTAGCAGAAATGGTGACTTGGATGTGGATTCTCCCTGTTAAGAGTTGCATAGCACATCCTTGGATTTCTCTGCAGTGCTTGGAAGAGGACCCTAAGATTCAGGAGCACTTATTGAGCAAGGCTTGGAGTGTTGGTGCTTTAGGAGATGCGGGGACACTCCTCACACCCCTGTGATCCCTTAGGAGGGGTGACAATTTCAGGCAAAGCCCAGAAAGATCCACGTGGGGCAGTGGCTAAAACCAAAGATTCTTGAACTCCAAAAGGGAAATCACCTCTGCCTAGAGGGGATTAAAGAAACTGTATGGCAGAAGTGGCATTTCAGATGGGTCCTGGGATATAGCGGTAGGATAAGGGCTCTTGAGGAAGAGGGGATTATATGAGCAAAGGATGCGGGGGAGGAGGGTGTGGGCTGTGCTCAGGATCCTGGAAAATCCTGTGGTTTGGAGACGGAAGATCAGGCTCTGGTCCAAACCTCCATCTGTTCATGAGGAAACAGGTTCAGAGGAAGGTTATGGGTGCAAATTCACATAGCCAATTACAGGCTTCTAACAAAGTTCCAGTGTGATAGCTAACAGTACAGGAAGCATCGGTGGACAATACAAGATTAGTTAATCGCTAACTGACCGAAAGAAACTTTTGAGTTTGGAGGAGATACAGTGCTGTAAGTGACAGCAGAAAGCCTCCCTGGAGAAAGTGCAAGGAGAGTTTCTCAAAGATGAGAGTAGAAGAGAAGAAACAGAGGACAGGAACTTCTAACTGTGGGACTAAGGCATTGGGTCAGGCACCATATTCTCTGACTTGATAAAAAAATTAATTGCAGTTACTATTTTTGTTGACTGATTATATGCCAGGTGTCTTATTTTACATCACCTACAATCTTTAAAATGGTTTCAAATAATTATTCCAGTTTTGCAGATGAGAGAACAAAGCGTCACAGAGGTTAAACACCTTGCCAAATCCACCCTGCTGTGTGGAATCAGAACCAGGAAAAAAAAGGGCCTGCCTTCTGTACCATATCAATTCCCATGTTGTTTTTGTCTGTGTGTTTATTTACTTAATAATTACAAAATAAATAGCATTCCATTTTATATATGTGAAAACAAGTTCAGAGTAGTTAAGAAATTTACCCAAGGTCACACAGCAAGAATGTGGCAGGCTCTGTCTAAAGACAGAACTGATGTCTTTTTTTTTTTTTTTTTTTAACCAGAGAATACATTCTTTCACCAGTGTGGGTTTGGATGGTCCCAGGGGCGAAGCAAGAATATAAACACATAGAGGCTGGAACAAAAGCATCCCCCTGCAGGATGTTGAAGCAACTTAACCCCCTGGCCATCAAACTCTGTATGGATGTGAAGGGTGCAAAACCTCAATCTTGGCTCCACCTCCTGTTTTCAGCCAATGTCTCCTCAGGCCTCGCTTAGGTATTTCTGCTCTTCCTACATTATGCTTTGGGTGATAAAAGAAAAATTCTCTTACTTCAGTCTCTCTGCTGATCTTGGACAGAGATTTGTACCAACTCTCTAGCTCCCTAATCTCTGAGCAATACATTTCCTTTCTCTGAGCCTCAGTTTCCTCCTCTGTAAAATGGGAGTGTCAGTCTCTACTTCAAGAATCGTGTGGGTAATAAACTAAACAATGTTCATTAAGGGTTAAGGACAGTGTCTGGCACATATTTGGCACCCTGTACACAGTTGTCGTAGCAGTAATATTATCAGTGGATAGTGTGGTTGTTAATATTACTATTTTCATCTACCTCAGTCAGTCAGTCTCCAGCCACCAGGATCCACTGAACCTGAACCAGCTGGCCAACAACCCTGCTGTTCTTTCCCTGCTGACAAGACTCCTTTTTGCTATGTGGCAAGAAGGATTGAGCTAGAAAGATGGGGGTGGGTGTGAGAGCGGGAGTGGGGTGTACCTGGTAGGGTGGCCAGGAGTTTCTTGGCAGTAATTCATGGAAGTGATGATGGGATCTGGGGTACGGGACAGCAGATGAAGGGGGGGTTGCCCCATGGCCAACTAAGAATCCCTGGGGAAACCAATTTATGAGAAGGAAATGAAGTCTCTTTCCTCTCCATTCTCCTTATTCCCGCCCATCCCTCCTTTACCAACTCTGGGCTCCAGCTGGTCTGGGAAGCAGCTCACCTCTGCCTGGTCATTAACAGTTCATTTGCTTAAATACCCATCATCATTACCGCCAACGGCTCCTTAGGGCACTATTGCATCCCAGGAACTGCAGCAGACATTCTCCTCTGACTGATGGCCCCGTGCTCAGCCCTGCCACCTGCTAATGACCCATGGGCTGACAGCCCAGCTTGGAGGCAGCAGGATGTGGAACACTGAAGGAGGTCTGCCTTTCTCCTTGTGAGTCCCTCTGACCCTCACAGTCCTGGAAATGACGATGCCCCCAGTCCTCCCGGGAATGAGCAAAGAACCTGAGAGAAGAAAAGTCCTCTAAGAGGCGGCCTCAGTGCCCTCCCTCCCAAGGCTCACCTCCTGAGAGCTCGTCTCTACCCAAGCCCCAGGGTATCTCCATCTTCCTTTTGCTTGTAGGGTGCTTCTCTTAAATGTGTTGGTAGGTGTGAATCCAAGAGAAAGGAAACTCCTCTGACTTGAGCACCACGTCCCGCCAGGTCATGTAGAAACTCTCTCCTCTCTCTTCATCTCCACATGTGGGTGGGTATACTTGTGCCCACTTTGCAGGTGAGGAATCTGAGGCTCCCAGAGTTTGAGTGAGCTTCCCAAGATCACACAGCTAGCAGGTGGCAGAGTCAGTGTTCAGACTCAATTTGGTCTGAATCTAAAGGTCATGCTTTTTCTTCGGCCCTCACTCTTCAAAGTGAGGGAAACTCGGGGACTTAGTGAAATTCAGAAGCTGATAGTAACAGACCAATTGAGTGGCCACCCTATCAGTGGAAGCATTTTCTCTTAAGACTTTTTCTCAATTCTGGAAACATTTGGTGGCTTTGTTTATTTGAGGGAAATCCCACTATTTTCCCTTTCCCCGACTTGCTGACCCCTGCCCTCTTCTGCATGACCTCATAGGACCCCGTTTAAGTTTATTCAGGAGGAGGGCACTGCCCTTAATTACCATAGAGGCTAACTTTCCTTTGTGTCAGATACTTTTCAAAGCCCTTTACAAGTGTTGTCATTGAATCTCCACAGCAAACCTATGAAGTAGGTCTGGTTAGTACACCCATTTGCAGATGAGGGAATTGAGGGTACAGAGGTTAAATAATTTGCTCAAAGTCAAAACTACTAAGCTAGAACCCTCAGAGGGCAAGGTGAGAGGGATATCTCTTTGGGGGCATCTTTCCTATGCCCTGTCATGGTGTGAACTCCTTAAACCAGCTATAGTTTAAGCTGTGGTGTCAGAAGTCGGGGATCAGATTGCTGTGGAATGAAGCAGGTTTAGAAGGGCCTGAAACCTGGATGTGCTTTGCGGTGGGGCTGCAGCATGGGGCCCAACCTGGTGAGGTGGGGAACGGGCATCTCACTGGACAGCTGGAACAGTAGGGCCAGGAGTGATGCTGAAGTCCATCCCCAGGGGCAGGAGGGAGCAGGGCAGGAAGCAGGGTCTGTGACAGCTGTGAAAGCTGTGTGAAGATCAGTCACAGGGCTGCAGGTCAGGCTCAGTGGAGGCCTGGCAACCTGGCAGCCTGGGCCAGATTCTGGCTCCAGGAAAAGAAATGCATTCAGAGGAAGGCCTTGGGTCCTGAGGGTGAATTTCTGGTCTGGCCCCCAAACCAGGCAGAGTCAGCCACCCCCTCCTCTGACTCCAGCTTATCACCCGCATCCCTGTTGTCACACTTACTTCTTTGTCAAAGTTGCAAAGCCGTCCATGGCATTCTTCAGCTTAAAATCTCTTAGTGGCTTCCTATAGGTCCACTGTCTATAAATGCCAAACTCCCTAAAATGATATACAAGGTCCTCCGTAATCCAGTCCTGGACTGCACCACCAGCCTCATCAGTCACCACCACTAGTAAGTTTTATTCCATCGACACAACACAACTTTCAGTCCGCATCACAAGAGGTCTCCTTTCATCATCTCATACCTGGTAAATATGGTTCCCTGGCTTGGAAAATATCCCCACCTCTCCACCCACAGCCCCGCTGCCTGATGTGTTCACACGTACTTCCTATTGCCTGGTGAACTCCAATTTATGCTTCAGCTCAGACATTGCTGTTATGGGGAGCCATTCTTAGCTCCGCCTCAATCCTAATGTCTAAGTCAAGTTTAAATGCCCTTGCTGTATTTCCTTTAGCCACTGGTATTTCCTCTAGCATAGCTCTTGCTCACTGGAATACGATTGCTTGTTTGTCTCTGATGGACCTTACACTTTCAATTCCATGAGGGCAGGCACTCTGTCTCTCTTTTTCATTGTTGTGTCGCCAGGGTCTGATGCATAGGAAGCGATCAAGCAATGTTGCTGAATGATTGAATGGCCTCCATGTTTTTGCATAGGAGACTGTTTCTTCTCTGGAGTGACTCAGAGACTGTTTCTGAGTCATCTTCAGGACTCAGGAGCCTCCCACAGGGCAGGTCCAGAGCAGGCAGAAATACACTTTGTGGTGTAGTAGGGTTTTTCAGAGAAATAGAAGCACCAATAGGAGATATCTAGATATATGTATATATCTGTGTAGATAGATAGATAGTTTATACGTGTGTGTGGTGTATGTGTGTGTATATATATATATATATATACAGGAATATGTATATGTTTGCATATACATAAAGAAATATATATATATTCTTTTTTTTGGCAATCAGTCACATATGACCTTGCATTATAATAAAAGAACCAACATTTATCGTATACCTACTGTGTGCCAGCCACAGAGGGGTAGTCAATATTATTCTTATTTTTAAGATGAGGAAACTAAAGTTTGGAGGGTTCAAGAATTTACCTAAGGTAAACTTCACAAGTAGGAGATCCAGGATCCAAATCTAGATTTGTTTGGTTCCAAACACAAGCTGTTGCCAGTATATCAAGCTATTTCCTTAACTGATAATATTTAAATAATTCATCCATGTGTGTTTCCCCCTTCTTTTTGGATTGCAAGCTGCTGAAAGGAAGGGACTTACATTTCTCTGGGTCTTTTGCTGTCCTTAGGATGGTGGCTAACACTTGCTAAAATAGAGATATACCTGGTTTTTGGAGGTTCGACACACCTGTGTGTGTGTGTGAAAGGGATGAAAATTTTCATGAAGACACCAGTTGCCTTTTTGGGAAGAAAGGATAAGGAACTAAACCTCTGCATGGGATAGATCACGAGAAGAATTCACTGGCTACATGACCTTGGGGGTGGACACTGGACCCAGAACTGGCCTGGCTATTCCTTTGGCAAGCTTGTGCCCTAGGGAAGTGGCTAAGTGAGTGAATTTAAAGAGGGGAGCCCAGGCCAGGGGAACAGGCTGAGCAGGTCCTTGGCCCCTTGAAGAACCACTGTGTCCTGGGCCATGTCTGCTGTAGCATCCATGGCACACTCTGTAGCAGGGCACTCAGCCACATGACTTCCAGTTCCACCGGCAGGGAGAGCTTATCCCAGCAGAGGGCGAAGGGGTCAACGGCAGAGAGCGGGCAGCTGTTTGGATCGCCCACATGTCTGCCTGGACAGCAGGCCTCAGGTTTACACCTCCTTTAATGTTGAAAGGCTAACGCAGATCACGAAACAAATCTCACTCTCTATCCTGCTGAGTGCAATGTAATGGCAGGGCTGTCAGAAAGACACTTGGCGGGATGCATCCTTCTACTTGGCATGATATAATTTGCACCACCTCTACAAACTTTTCCTAATTATTTCCTAAAAATAGTGTTTCAATTAGAAACTGACACAACTGCTGTTGGGGAAGGTGTGAACAGCCGTGAAATGCTCCGTAAGGGAAGGAACAGGTGAGACCCCAGTAGATCATCAAATGCCAAATGATATACTATAATGTATGGTAATTGGTTATTATTAAAATAGTCTATTGCTTATCACACAGTAGCTAAGTGGCCTTTCAGTTGCTCTATAATTACCCAGTGATGGGTGATCTGTTTTCTTCTTTGGGATCTGGGTACCAAAGGTATCAGAGCAGCATCTGTCACAACAGAGAAAGAGAGCACGAAGAGGGGAGGGTTTCTGCCAAGGTGGGGCTGAGCCGGGTTCTTTCAAAAATCCCTGGCAGGGCCAAATGCTCCGAGGGGTCCCCACGGGGCCAGGGAACAGAGGATGCAGTTCAGTCTCTGCAGGCCTTCCCCTGACTTCTGTGGCTTCTTGCTTGTCCTTGAAGCAAACTGTTTCGAAGCTTTCCAAAGGTTTTTGCTGACAGTGGAGACAAGAGGCATCTGTGTGGGCTGAGGCGGGGCTGGGGGTGCCACTGCCTGCTGCTGCTCCTTCCCTGAAACTAGTAGAGGATTCTGAGGCTCGGGGGGGATGTCTCTGGGGGTAGGAAGTGAGACTCAGTGGACATCAGAGAAGCCTGGATTGGATCCCCAGGGAGGTGGAGAGAGCAGGGAAGACTTGGCCCAAGACAGTACAAGAGAGGAGGAGAAGGCAAAGCCAAAGGAATCCAAGAGATGGAAGGTGCATAGCGGTTGGAGTCTCATCTCTCATTTCTCAGATGGGAAAGAGGGAGCCAGAGAGGGAGGGGCTTGTCCAGAGCCACATGCTGCAGTGATATGGTAATGTCCAGAGCTTGGGTGATAGTTCTGGTCTTCTGAACCCATCTGGACAGCCCCAAACCTGAGAGCACTGCCAACAGATTCGTTCGGAGGTTGGGATCACAGGAAAGTGGAGGGATGCAGGGCCCACAGTTCCCTCCTCCATCCCCTCCCTGTAGTCCAGCAGGACTCATCCTGGCCCTGGGGCAAGGTGAGAGGAAGGAACAGTTTCATGGAAAGAAGGACTAGGTACTCCAAAATCTGGGGTGGCGCACAAAGGGAATTCCTGCGGCTTCCGGGCTGGTTCATCTCTTCCTGAGTGGGTGGCCAGAGCTGTGGTTGGTGGGGATCAGACCTTGGCCAGTGAAATGCACACAAGTCAGGAGAAAATTACTCAGGAAAGGTCTCTGCCACCTTTTGCTTACTGGTTGTTGTTTTTTTTCTTTCTTAACATCTTTATTGGAGTATAATTGCTTTGCAATGGTGTGTTAGTTTCTGCTGTATAACAAAGTGAATCAGCTATACATATACATATATCCTTATATCCCCTCCCTCTTGCATCTCCATCCCACTCTCCCTATCCCACCACTCTAGGTGGTCACAAAGCACCGAGCTGATCTCCCTGTGCTATACAGCTGCTTCCCACTAGCTAGCTATTTTACATTTGGTAGTGTGTATATGTCCATGCCCCTGTCTCACTTCGTCTCAGCTTACCCTTCCCCCTCCCTGTGTCCTCAAGTCCATTCTCTCCATCTGCATCTATATTCCTGTCCTGCCCCTAGGTTCTTCGGAACCTTTTTTTTTTTTAAGATTCCATATATATGTGTTAGCATACAGTATTTATTTGTTTTTCTCTTTCTGTCTTACTTCACTCTGTATGACAGACTCTAGGTCCATCCACCTCACTACAAATAACTCAATTTCGTTTCTTTTTATGGCTGAGTAATATTCCATTGTATATATGTGCCACATCTTCTTTATCCAATCATCTGTCGATGGACACTTAGGTTGCTTCCATGTCTTGGCTATTGTAAATAGAGCTGCAGAGAACACTGTGGTACATGACTCGTTTTGAATTATGGTTTTCTCTAGATATATGCCCAGGAGTGCGATTGCAGGGTCATATGGTAGCTCTATTTTTGTTTTTTTTAAGGAACCTCCATACTATTCTCCATAGTGGCTGCATCAATTTACATTCCCACCAACAGTGCAAGAGGGTTCCCTTTTCTCCACACCCTCTCCAGCATTTATTGTTTGTAGACTTTTTTGATGATGGCCATTCTGACCTGTGTGAGGTGATACCTCATTGTAGTTTTGATCTGCATTTCTCTAATGATGTTACTGGTTGTTTTTATGTGCAGGGGTAGTTATTCTTTACAAGCCAAATAAACTCAGAGTCTCACACACTCTAGGGCCCTAATGAATGTTTGTTGAATGAATTTATAATGAATGGGAAGATGTATGAATGCTTAGCATTACAAACAAACCATCTCTATTTCCATTGTTCTAGAGCTGAAAGATCTGGCTTGTGTCACTTCTTCTGGAATGTTTTTCTGGACTTCATCAGGAAGAGCAGGACTATATTTCCACAGCACCGTGTACATGTGAGTATTGCCATATTGTGTTCTAGCTGTTGAGGCTCACCTCTCCCCCACTATATAGTTACTTTCTTCATCACTACATCCCCAGTAGTTAGCACGTGCCTGGCAGTGTAGATGTTCAGAAAATGTTTGTTGAGTGATTGGGTGTTCAAAACCACACACGCGCGCACACACACACACACACCATTCTAAACTGTGAAAACAAAGATAGAGAATTTGGGGAGAGAGAAGGCTATAAAGCTTCCATTCCCCATTCCAACCAGGAACTTGACTTTTTGGAGAAATTAATTTCCCCTGGTTATTTGCAACTTTGATGGGATGGTAAATTTGGATGCCTGTTCTCCCACCATGGGAGCCAAAGGAGCCCCTGAGGGCTTCTCAGTCAGACCCAGGGGTACATAAGTGACCAAGCTTGGCCAGTCGATGCCCTCTCAGAGGCATCTGATTTCTGAGTAAATAATACAAAGATGAAAGAGGTGGTCCTGTATCCCTTCAACTCTCTCCCAATTGCTCCTGCTATAAGAATATACTTGTAGTTCCTCATTCTGTATTATTTGCTTCAAGCCCATTTCCAAACTTGGGTCTCCAACTTTCCCATTGATTCATTAAGCTCCTGTTATACTTCCAGTAAATCCTCTTATATTTACATCAGCAAGAGTTGGTTTTGTTGCTTGCAACCAAGGTCTTCTGGCTGATATAGCCATAAATTCCCTCCTGAGCCAGAAAGAATAACCAACAGAGGGCCTAGCCTATCTATGGAATAAATAAGTTATGCCCAGTGGGTATTTGCTTATGGCTGCCGCTAAGAAATGTTCACTGAGATACTAATTTTTAACAAATATTGTTGAAGCCCAAGGGTTTGAAAACAAGTCCAGATTTCGCTCTTGGCATCTCCTAGATTAGGAGGAATGAAATATAGGTTCTGGAACCTGCCAAAGACATTTCAGTGGGCATTTAGACTCTGGGATGCTTGGGCCTGCCAACCTAGAGGGCCTTTTCTGCCTTTGCCAAGGGAAGGGTGCCAGGCTGCTCAAACAGACACACCTATGGTCAGCATCTCCCCCCAGTGTGCGTCTTGGTGACCAGGAAGGTGGTGAGTGAGGAGGCACCACATCTACGCACACCAGGAAAAGAAAAGGAAGCTGTGCATACGCATTTCCCTGCAGCCAGAGCCACTTGATTTTTCAGCCAAGCACTGACAATAAAGGAGTTTGGAAAACAAATCTTCCCAGAGAGCATTTCCCGTGGCCTTCACGCTGGCTGCGGAGTGGTGACTATTATTAGCATTAATAGAATATCCAGGGCAAGCGTAGTTTTGTTTGTTTTAAAGACACTAAAGATACTGGACAGGAGCATCCCATCCTCTCTGTGAAAACGATGAGAACTGAACCATATGGGTATAAACACAGCACTGCTTCAGGGGCCAGCACAGTCTTTGCACTGCACATCTCAACCCCACAAGGCTGATGCTGGGCTGTGGGGTTCAGGTGCTGAGCGGCCACCAGGGTACTAGTGGGGATTAGCTCTCAGTAACCCCAAAGTGCCTTACTGGAAGCCAGTTGTTCAGGGAAAAGCAAGTTATCCAAGGTCAGTGGAAGGAAAATTAGCTCATCCAATACACTACAACTTTATGGGGTAATAAGAATAGTTATGCCTCTATGTTCTGTAAAATCTCTGTCTGTGAGTTAAGGCTTCTTATACCCATTGGACAGAGGTGAAAGCCAAGGTCCAGAGAGGGTTAAGTGACTTGTCCAAAGTCATAATGATTAGTAGAGGACCTCAAACTTGGGGATTGTTCTCTGGTTCCAAATCCTGTTCTTTCTCTTGTGCCATGCTGATTCCCTGTGGTTTTGTGACTTGGGGAAATAATTTTTGTTTCTGGATCTCAATGGCTGCCCCAGTACAATGGAGCGATGTTTAACTTTCTTTGAATCCCTCCCCGCTAAAGTTATATTTCTTTAAGACTGAGGACACAAAACCTCTGTAGCCATAAAAGACAAGGCAACCACCTCCTGGTTGGTTTAAGCACCACAGAAAAAACCGAGCGCTCACTTGCAGATGGACACGAGCAGGTCTCCCCAGGAAGTAGATAGACATATAGGGACTAGTCTGATGAGACCACAATCTCTGATGCCGCGGGGAATTTAAGGGAGAGTGAAGGTTAGCTCCAGGAAAGCTGCAGGGTGGTGGAGCACCCTTCCCCTTGGAACCTCAGTTTCTGCATCTGCAAACTAGGGATGATACCACCTCCCTCCAAGGGTAAGGGTTAAATGGGATGACCAAAGGAAAGTTCAATCCATGTAGGTTTGAGGTCAAAGACAAGCTCCCTTCCAGCCCTTTACTGCACTCTCTTCCCAAAAAGTCTCCTCCTTCAGGAATCTTTGGATTTCCAGTTTCCTTCCCCAGGAGGGAAACACCTTTCTGTCTGGGACAAAATAGTGTGAGACGTTTCAATCCAAATTTCACTTCCCCAGAGGGGTCTGATTGACACTTTCTTTCCCCGCTCAGCTCAGAGATGCTGAGAGCACTGAGGAAACATCTGGGATTTTCACATGCTGCCCATGTCTTTTAAGGAACAGCTCTAAAATGTACTGGAGACTCCAGGGCTTAAAATAGGCCCTGTAAATTCTCCAGTGCCTAGAATTGAATAGCAGTTTGGGGAACAATAACTTCAGTAACATTGCATTTTAAAATTATAGTATTAATTGTGCCTAAGAGTCTCCATTTTCATTTAAGAAAGTGGCCTCCTCATAAGTACAATGGGAAGGATGCAGAAGAGAAAACAAAAAGAAGTCAGTTTTTCTCCAAACCCACAGAAGTATAAGACACAGTCTGTCCCTAGGCAGAGAATGGGGCTGGCCAAAGTTTCAGAGGAAAGGATCTCACCCACTCTGGCCTAGGGGCTCCCAGGGAGAGAGCCTCCTGCAATCATCCTTATGTTGCAGAGAACAGAGGCCCAGAGAAAGAAAAGATCCGTCCAATACAAATCCCCAATTATGCAATGATGTTCTTCAGCCACATGATTTTTAAGTTCTTCTTCCACCTTGGATGTCTCTCATTTTACAGATGAGGACGTTGAGGCTGAGGAAAGTAGGCGTCCAGGATTCTACCAACCCTATACACTTGAGCTTATTTGGCGGGACAAAATGAACCCTGGGCTTGAAGCTCTGCCTCTTGGCCATAGCATGGGTATCCAGGTCACTCAGGAAAAATGGCCACAAGCCATCCTGAAAGCCACCTGCACTCACTACCTATTGCTAGTACTTAGGGCCTCCCATTTCTCCAGTTTGCCTACAACACATTCACAGATATCTGGCTAACTATCAAGTCCACGGTTAGACATGTGGGTACCAGATGTGTGCAGCATTGTATACAGCTGTGCTTTTGCCAGATGTAGGAGGTACCAATTTCTACCCATATGACATCTGGGGAACAAGGCCCACAAGAGAAGAAACTCCTAACAAGGCACTAAGGCAAAGTGTCCATCTGGGTGACAGTAGCAATGCCCTCAACACTCACAATGAACCTAAGTAAAAGTGAGGAACTGAATTCTGGCCAAGACCTTCAAGAAATATTTATTGAGTGCTTATTCTGTGAGAAGCACCATGCTAAGTGCTAAACTAAAGACAAGTGAAAACAAGAGAGAAAGGGTCCCGCTTTGGAGGAAGGGAGGACCTGTGATTCTCAAGCAGCCAGGATGATCCTTTACGAAAATCAATCAGATCATATGTTTACCAGCTTAAAGTAAAAGCCACAGTCTTTACCATGGTACATAAACTTACCTTCTTCTACCTTCCGAACCTCAACTCCTATTACTCTTCCTCCTGTCCAATCCGCTCCAGCCTGATAGGTCTCTTTGCATTCCTAAAACACACTAAGCACGTTTCTACCTCAGGGCCTTGCACTTGCTGTTTTGTCTGGTGTCAGGCACATAGCAGTAACTCTTAGCTCTTAGTTGCCTTCCTTTCTTTTTCTTGCCTTCCATTCCCACTCCAATCCCTACCAAATACCTAAATTTTTAGGAACGAGTCATTATAAGTGATCAAAGAAGAAACAAGGTGGGTGGTGGCTTAGCTTTTCCCTGGTCTATCATAACCTCAGTGCTGTGCCTTGTGCCCACACTCAGCCCCAGCTTCAGATCCAGCCTTCGAGTTAGAAAGCAGACTGACCATGGGCTGGCCTGAAATTCCCACCAGCCTAAACAACTGGTCCTCTTCCCTACCCCGGAAGGGGTGAGTTGGGCCACAATCCAGATACATCCCAGGCAACAGGCCTGCTCTGTGACACTGTCAAGAAGCGAGGAGCCTTGGGAAGGTCACAGACATAAACAAGATAAAGCCTGTGAACTTCCAGGGCACTTGGGCCTGCGGACCAGAAGACTGTCAATGGCCCAGCTCCTGTCCTGATAACAGAGGGCAAAAACTTTCTAGGAGATGTATCTGTCCCTGAGCCCAAAGGGAGGGCAAAGGCTGAGCATCCTTTAGCAGCTGGGGACGGGGGCTAGGGGGAAGGGAGGAGAGAATGCCTCTGGAAGATTCTCCAGGGTGCACAGCCAGCCCCACTGCCCTGGCTGTCCCTGCAGCCCAGACAGGAGGCAAGGAATTCAGTCAAATTTGACAAGCGTGCACTAGCATCCCCTGCCTGTCTGGCACACAAAGGGTGAACAAGATGTGGGTGTCAGTAACCCACATGGAAAACAAGAGGGGAACAGAGGACAGGCTTAGGGTTCTGCCTGGGGTCATGGGAGTCCAGGAATATTTCAAGGAGAATAAGGCCCCTAAGCAGGGCTGTGAAGGTCTGGTATGATTGTAACAGGTGGAGAAGGCAGGGGCGAACACTCCCGGGCAGAGACTGGTGTGCTCTAAAGCACAGAGGAAGGCAATGGCAGATGTGTGCAAACTGACGTTAAGGCCTCTGAAGAGTTGCAGTGGGGGAAGAAAGCTGGAAGGGCAGCTCCAGGCTGGAATAGGAGGGGCAGTGGGAGCCTGGGCCAGCTCACCAGCAGGGCAGTAGCAGAACCAGCTGTGCTTTATACAGTGGAAGGAGGTGTGGAGTTGGGCAGACAGTGATGGGTTGTGATATTCCAAGGAAGACACTGGTGAAGCCTGGATTCCTGCAGTAGCCATGGGCTTGCTAGGAAAAGTTGCTGATTTTTTTATCCCTTTTCTGAGGCAGTCATTCCCAGCTGTGGGGTCACCTGAGTGTGTACTGAACACTCTGGAAATGGGTTCTGAGGCGGAAGGAGTTCCTAGGTATAAGTCTGTATCCCAACTCTGGTCAGGAAGAGGTTACCAGGAAACACAGGGGCCCAGCCAGGTAAGGGTCTGGCATCCGAAATGCTCTGGAACTGTCTGGGTGATCCTTGTGTAACATGGCTACAAACATATCCTCATCCTCCTTAAAACCCTCCACTGGTCCCATGTGTCACTTTCAGAATAAAGTCCCAGCTCTTTGGCTTGGCATTTAAAGCTTCATGAAGTCTGTACTTACCTCTCTCATCCCATCCCTTGGCCCCTTCCCCCCTATGGTGTGTGTCCGCACACTCAACTCACCTGGGGATGTTTCAGAAATTCCAAAGCCCAGACAACACTCTAGACCAACTGAATCCCATCTCCATGGAGAGGACCTAGCTCCTCAGGTGTCCCCAGACAAGCCCAGGAACATATTGTAGTTATAGGGCCTCCACCTAAGGTCCAGTCCCACCAGGTATATTAGCTAGCAATTTCCATCACAGACCACTTCAAAACCTCCACGGCTTACAACAAACATGAATGATTATGGTCACAGAAGTGCAGATGGCCTGTGATTTGGCTGATAAATGCTGGTGGCAGCTCTGCTTCAGGCCTCAGGTCAGCTGGTGTAGACCCCTGGCTGCACACTGCATCTGGGGGTTCCACAGGTCTCTCATCTTTCTGCAAGTAGCAGCTTCCCTGGGGCAAGTTTTCAAGATGATGACAGAAGTACAAGTGCCCCTTGAAATCTTGACTTTTAGCTGGCACCCTTTGCCTTCCTCTTACATCCCACTCGTCAAAATGGGTCAGATGGTCAAGGCCAGCATCAATGGGAATGGGAAATAAACTCCGCCCACTCTCCTGCTCAATGAGTCACATGGGAATAGGGAATGAGGAACTAAGAATAATCCAATCTACTTCACAGGTAATCTTGTGACGTTGGAGGGACCACTACTTTGAACTTGTCTCTTCATTTGTAGAATGCGAGAGTTGCCCTGGATGTTTCATAAATGCCCACAGAAACTGCCCATCCCAGCTCTTCTCATCCATGCATTTACAAATACATGCACAACCATCTGCTTGTGTCCATACAATACATTTTAACCGTGACTATTATTTTTGAATGCTTTGTAACTTCCAGAATGCTTCTGTATACTCACATAGGCCATATACTCATCTGCAGGTATATACACTTATAGACAGTCCTACACAGGAATATATTAACTTCTATTCAAATACACATTTTCCCGTGGACGTATCGCACATATACAAAAGCACACAGATGCACACTGCGCGCTTGCGTGCACTCACACACAGGCACATATCTTCTCAGACACGCTTATTTACAAACACAGCTTCCCCCACACTTATTCACCTTCACTCACTAACTCACATATGTTCTGTTCCTCTGTGAGCACGGCTGCTTAATCAGAATCAAGGCCTGCTAATGAGGCTGTTGCCTGGCCCCCTGGGAGCTGCATTAACTCTTTGCTGCCCCCATCAAGGCTGCTGCACCGAGTGCCGTCCATCTGGGGATCCCAGGGAAAAAAGGGGCAGCAGGGGAGACAGACAGAGCTGCTTTCTCTGCAGACCTGGCACTTGTTTGGAGAGACTGGACCGGGGAGCGAGAGAAGGAGACAGAGGCAACAACATTCTGGACCCTCTGACTTTGCTCCACACTTTCCTCTCCAACCCCATCCCCATTCCTCACGTCCAGTGTATCGGATAAGTAGGATAACCAAAAACCAGGACAGCGTTGAGAGAGACAGAGACATTATTAACAACTACCCTGAACAATAGAATTACCTGAAAAGGTCACAGGCAAACAGGGATGTGTGGTCCCCCTACTCAGGAGAGACTGGATCTTGCAGCGTAATTCTGAGCTCCTGTTTCAGCGCTCAAACTCAAGCTCCTGTTTCAACTTCTCACTCAGGTTGAAAAGAACTTTAATGGCAAATTTGCTCATTTTGCAGTTGAAGGCCCAGAGAATCTGAGACTCATCTAAGGTCACACAATGTGATGGTAACAAAACAGGGTGCAGAACTAAGTTTTTCAATCTTCCAGACCAGAGGTCTTCTTGGTCCTGGTCCGGTTCCTGGGAAACAGACTCATAGATTATCAGCTCAGTCTGCAAGTACTCACTGGGGGAAGAGGCAGGAGTGGGCAGAGGGACAGTGGTCTCCACTCATCCCATGGGACTGAGAGGGTCCTTCAGATTTGTCCCAAATTAGGAAAAAGGGGCCAACTCTTTGTGCCTCCCTGGGGGAGATGTGACCTTGGGTGTGGTGGTATCCTGTAGCTGAGAACAGTCCCCACAGAGGGACCCAGCCGTGAGCCCAGCAGCCACGTCCACTGACAGAAGACTTGGCCCTTAAGGGGGACGTGGGAAGCACACCCAGCCTCCACTACACCCTGAGCCTGGCTGTCCCTGAGCAGCAGTTGGCATCTGGCACCCATTTCACTGGCTGGAATGAAACCGCTGGGGAGGGGCCTGCCCAGTCCAGGCAGGCAAGGAAGGAGGGCTGTTCCTCTGGAGACTGAGTTCCCTGGCCTCCCAGCACTGCCACCTCTGCTGTTGCACTTTTTACTCAACAGAACAGTCACCGTTGCTTGGTTTGTTGTCCCCTCGATCCCTCTACACTGCGTGATGTGGAAAAAGGAGAGTTCAGGAGACCATTGCTCTGTGGTGAGCAGATCAGATTCTTGTGACAAAACAGTGCCTGGGTTTGTCTTCTGGTTCCAGGGATCCTCCCGTGGAATTTAGGGGAGCAGGGGCGGTAGGAGGAGCGCTGAAAGGGGCCCCCGGAGCATGGGCTGAGAGATACTCTGCAAATCCATTACAGAGCTGAAGATCAAACTCAAAATGAGAAATGTCAGGCTTCCCATTAAAGGAGAGATACTTTTCACACAGGCTTTGAGGTCCAACAAACCTGACTTCCAGTCCCAGCTGTTCTGCTGCCTACTGGGGGGCCTTCTGCACACTCCCAAGTCACCTGTTGTGAGAATTCTTTGAGGCAACCTGGAAACCAGCCTCGGGTCAGGAGCGGCAACATGCCAGCACTCTACCAAGCCTCGTTCATCCTGACCACAGCCTGCAAGGTGGTGCCACAATCCCATTTCACAGATGAGCAGAACTGAGCATTTTACAGGGCGCAGAACTGAGTCTGCGTGAGTACCAAGTCCTTGCTCTTTCCAGTATTCTTTACTGATTATTCCTGATGTGGGGCAGCTCCTTACATCAGTAGGGCTGGAATTTAAACAATCTGGCCTATAGCAGGTCTTGGTATTTTATTATATCCTATTGGGGGCAGTCACCAAGAGGGGCAAAATCCTCCTTCTTAAAAGCCCAAGAACTTCAGTGCCAAAAACAATGGCTCTGGAGTTTTTTACACACACACACACACACACACACACACACGCACAGTTTTTTCCTGAGGGCCCTGCAGATTTGTTTTTCACAAAAGAGGGTTAGAGCGTTCATAGGCATGGCACTGTTCTGGAGAGCAGGTCAAATGGATCGTCAAGTTTCCGGTGGAGGGAGGGCCCTCTGACTTTCCCAGTCAGTGGAATGCTGGCTGGGTTGGTGGTAGGGGTTACTCAGGGGTTACTGACTATAAATGCAACTCCTCAAATATGGATAGCTGACTCCCATGTGCCAGGCTTCCACTACGGAGTTCTTAGGCTACTGGGGAAAAAACAAATGTAAAAACAGGAAATTACAACATGTTAGTAAAATTCTACCATGGAGTCGTAGAAGCAAGTACAAAGTCTGCAGAAAACTTGGAAGCTAGCTCTGTTTTGGAGGCTCAGGGAAGATTTACTGAAAGAAGTAACAACTAATCTGGGTTTTGGAGGATGAATAGGAGTTTGTAGAAACTACTATTTAATTTTAATGATTTATTTTTCTGTTTAAAGAGTAGGGAGGAAGAAGCCAAGGAAGGTAGCTTATACATACTGTATACATACTATTTGTATACATGCATTTGACACTTTGTACACATTTGCATATTTTAATTTTTATAACAGTCCCATGAGACAGGGTTCTCACAGGGAGGAAACTTAGGATCAAAAAGGGTAGGTTTAGTCATTTACCCAAGGTCTCACAGCTAGCAAGCGCTGGGGCCAGAAACCCATCACAGTGCTTTTGGCTCTGACTCCCTGGCTCTTTCCTTGCTACTGGCTTCTGTAGCTGACAGGAGGTGTACATTAACAGAGTTTATCTGTGGAGAACTCTGCACTTTTTGAGATAGAATGATATTAAATCATTAGAAACTGATTTAGCAAATGATCTTATTTAGGATCAACCCTACAAAATTTCCTCATTTGGAAGCTTCAGTTCTCCAAATCCTTGTCCTACCTACCCAGTCCTTAGCCCGGCCCTGCAACTTGAGCAGGGAGGTCCCTTGTCTGGTACATCAGGGCAGAGCCAGTCTCTTGACTCGCATTCCACTGCTCTCTGCGTGACACCACGGTTTCCCATATCTCTTCCCTGTTGTATCCCTGGCACTAGGAGGAGGATTCTGAGGCCCTGGCAGATGCCAGGTGCCTTCTGCATCCTTGTGTAAGATAAAATGCCACTTAGTATGGGTTTGGCATCAAGCATATTCCTTTGTATAAATGGGTGTGGTTTGGAGTTCCTGTGCTGACCCCTTCTTGATTAAATGATGTTGGGCCATGTCACTTAACACTTTAGATTTTAAGTCATCTGAGAAATGGGGTGTGGGGATAAAGTCCTACCTCAGAGGACTAGCGTACAAAAAACACTTGGTACTTACTAGGTGCTCAGTAAACATGAGTTCACTTTTCTTCCTTATTCTTTGAAGAGGCATGGCCTGTGTCCAGGGTACACAGGGTTAACGTAACTCCCCCAGGGACCTAGGCATTTGACAAAATTAGGGCTTTTGCGTCGTTGTGCACTAATTATCTATGTACTGGAAAAGATCCTTGATTTAAAAACTGGTTTCAAAGAAGCTCTGAGGTCCTGGGAGGTGGTTCAAGGGTGGGGGACTCAGTGCTGGCCACACCACCACCCCCCAAGTCAACAAAAACAGCATCTCTTTGATGTGCTTTATGTGTTGGGCTTCCAGGTAGAATTTCATTTTAAGAGTGAGATCTAATGTTGAAAACAGAAAATTGAAAACCTCTGTTGGAGAGTAAGAGGGAGTTTAACACTGGAGCTTTGCATCTCAAAATGGGCTGCCTTCTGGCTCATGTTCCTCCCCTCGTGGCCTTCTTAACAGGGAAAGCCCTGATCCCACATCCTCCCACCTCCTCCCCCACATGGAGGCCAGTCACAAGAAGAAAGATGAGCGGAGATCCGTGCTGCTAACTGGGCCCTGACGCCCTGAGCCCTTCACACACACACAAAGGAGCTATTGCCTGGGTTTCAGTTTTTTTTTTTTTTTTTTTTTGGTCGCGTTTGGTCTTAGTTGAGGCATGCCGGATCTTTCGCTGTGACGTGAGCTCTTCGCTGCAGCGCACGGGCTTCTCTCTGTTTGTGGCGTGCGAGTTTTCTCTCTCTAGTTGTGGCGCGCGGGCTCCAGGGCATGTGGGCTCTGTAGTTGTGGTGTGCAGGCTTAGTTGCCCCGTGGCATGTGGGATCTTAGTTCCCTGACCAGGGATCGAACCCGCGTCCCCTGCACTGGAAGGTGGATTCTTTACCACTGGGCCACCAGGGAAGTCCTTGGGTTTCAGTTCTTGAAGGTTTTCTGTCCTAACCTGAGCTGTGGAGTCTTACTGGCTGATGTGGGCTAGAGATGGGGGAGAGGGAGGACGTGGGGCCTAAGGTGACAAGGTGAGGGCAGGGAAAAGTGTTGAAGGCTCTGTGACAATTATCTGTCCTGACACCAGCCTCCATCCAGGACGTGGGCCCTCTCTTGCCCTAGTCAGGCCTATTCCAGGCCAAGGAGTTCCACTCCTCCCTCCAAATCCTGACCTCCCCACGCACCCACCTGTTGCCCCGCTGGCAGGGCTTATGTGTTGCCCTTGGACAGGCTCTCAGATTAAGATTACCAGCTAGGTTTCCCTGTCTCTGTGTCCCACCCACCTGCTAGGTCAGCCTTCCCGTTAGAGCTAGGAGAGGGTGACCACCTCCTGTTCCAGGATTTCCCCAACATCAGGAGGAGCTCCTGGTGTCAGCTCCTACCCGGTCAGATGCCCCAACACATGCCAAGCCCTCAGGGCATCCCCAGACCAGTGCTCAACCTCCTCCTGCCTTCCAGACAACCCTCGTTAAATCTGGAGATGAATGGGAGAAGGCAGGCAGGGCCAGAGAGCACTTCCGTGAAGGTCCAGATGTGGGCACACATATTGGGTGTTCAAGCTTGACCAGGCCATGGAAGATGAAAGATCACATAGGGTCCAAACCTCAGGCTGTGTGTCTTTGGACAACTCATTTTACCTCTCTGTGCCAGAGGGTTTTTCATCTGCAAACTGGAGTTAAGGAAACACAATAACTACTTCAGGGGATTGTTGTGAGGAATAAATTAGATACTGCATATTAACCTCAGTGCCTGGGTACATAGCGAGACTTCAATAAAAGTGAGGCTCTTTCCACATCGCTGTGATGTTGTCCTTGTGCTGTGGTTGCTTTTCTTGCCATTAAGAAGGATGTGCGGCATCCCCAGGTAGGTCTCCTGTGCTTCTCCTTTTCCTCAAACTATTCATTAATATTCTGTGGACTAAGTCAGGGAGGCAGTAGCAACACACCAGGCTTAAAACTAATCAAGTTCCCGTCAGTCCGAATGAACTTTTCGCACCGATTCTCAGATCTTCTGCATCTTGTCACTGGCTGCATTTTCCACACTTAATGAAGTTTGGGCAGCCCTGGCTGGCCACTGCCGGCTCCTGCCTGGTCCCGGAGTATGACCTCCACGCAGTCACAGCTGCTCCCAGGCACTGCACTGCGAGCACCCCCATCACCCGTCTGCCTTCTCGTCGGGGGGTGATGAGACCCCAGCAGATTAACATGATATCCTTGTAATTCTGCATCCAAGACACATGTTATTTTCCTTCAACACATTTGGAAAGGGAGCAAGTTCTACTTTGTAAGGACCGTCACTTATTTTGAACTGGGAGAAAGTAATTTACTTGGTCAAAATTTGTGTTTTTCCATCAAGGGCACATATTTCCCTCTTGTAGTGGGACACAGGGCCTTCTGGATCCCCACATAGTCAATTTTCCAAGGTTATTCCAGTGTGAGGCTTTCTTCTTCAGTTTATTTCATAAACTAATCCAACAGCTAAGAAAATAAAATTCAAAAATAACCACACAAATGAAGGTGAAAGGCAAAGAGGCAGGTGTGTTAGCGTGGTTCTCCCATCTCCAGTGTTTCTGAAAGAACTCTAAGAATGTCCCTCATCTGACTGGAAGCCCATTCATATTTTTCTACCATAGAAATAAATGATTTGAAGGGCTCCTTCCAAGACCTGGGCCCTGGCTCTCTGCTTAGAAGCTCTGCTGGATTTCCCAGTGCCACCTACCACCCAACTAAGAGGGCTTCCCAGCATTTGTTTTCTAGTTTCTAGTGCTGGGCTGTCTGGCCTGGCATCCCCAACTTGGGGACAATTCTTAGAGGCTGAGATTGTTGTCAGTGGCAAACTGGAAGATTCAAGGCCTTGAATGGAGCTGCAAAATCTCAAGCCCTGGGAGATCATGCCTATAGGGACCACCATGGAGGGCCACTATCCCTGTTTCCACTTCTCATGGGCCATTTTCAACAGATGTTAAGTTCTTAGATCTAGAAGGCATGACCTCTAGGCCACACCTTCAGGCCTGTGAATGGTGAGCAACAGGGGAAACTGCCTCAGACATTCAGACATTCTCAATGTGACTCCAAGAGAAGAGGCAGGGGAAGGACCTCACTCAGGATCACACAAGCTAGTAACTATCATAACTGAACCTTGAATCCAAGTTTGTATGACTTCAAATTACGCCACACTACTCTGTTACTAGCTGAAAAGCAGGCTCAGTGCTGCAGGGGTCCTGGTGGATAGCTACTTTCCTCAAAGAATGAACTTGGTAGGTGACAGCCAGTTCCCCTGCCATCAGCTCACTTTCCCGTGGCTTCTCCAAAAGCCAGCCATCCCACTGGGTGGCTTTAACTTCTCAAAGTATTCCTGACACTCCAGCACTCACTTGCAAAGAAAAGCTAGTCCCCAATCCCCACATTGGACAGACCCTATAGGAACTTTTTTTCAAAGTCTAAGAGAAAATGAAAAAGCATTAAGGCCATGGTAGCTCACATCCCAGGGAGGGAGCATCACCGCTCCCACCTCCCGCAATGGCTGGGAATTGCATTTGTGTTTAATAACAACTTTGATCCCTCTGCCAGCGCAGCGGTCATTGAGAAATCCTGACATAAAGAAGGTATCTGGGAGATAAAGTTCTGCAAGCGATGATTACTAGCACTTAAGTTCTCTTTTTGTTGAAAGGAAGAATCCCAGAATGAACAGTGCATTGAATGATATGACAAGCAAGTACTTGATCCCTGTCCAGCTGGAGGGGGATTGTACCCATCAGCAGCTTTTTAGCTAAGGATGTCTTTATATTTCCCTTCTTTGTCTGGGCCTCTCTAGTTCCTCCTTTTACTTCATGTCAGCACTATATAGTAGGTATGCCAAGTGGTTTTGAAATTTAAATTACAGTCTCTTTTTCAGATGTTATTGGAAAGAACATGTAATTTATAACCACGTGTTAGGAGTACAGGATGTTCATGGTCCACTGCCAATTTTTCTTTTGTCAAGTTAATAAAACTTTCATAAAACACTTATACACTTGTATATTTCATGGTAAAGATTTTTTTATCTCATAGGCTAATGTAAAGATTTATTAAAACCATTTTTTTGTTAAGAGGAGTGTCAATAGTTTGCAGCTGAGTGTAATTTTGAATCCGTGGAAGATGACGGTCTGATGGAAAATGACAGTAACAGCTTTGTTGATTTAGCACTGAAAATAAAGGAGCCTTTCAAACGAGAGAATGCTCTAATATCCAGAGTGGGTTAGGACGCACTCAGGCCAACAGAGGCGAGCTGGAGGAGCCGGCCACCAGCACTCCAGCCCCTGGCAGGAGCGGAGGAGGAGTGGATGCAGCCCAGGTGGGAGGGTGAGCAGCGCCCCCCCCCGGGAATAGCTGGCGGGAGGGCTCTTGCTGGGGGGCGGAGGGAGGGGCCAGGAGGAGTGTTGAGGGCCTGAGTTGACTTCTTGTGGCAGAAAACTCTGGGATCTTCCTGTCCCCACAGGCACTCCTCGCCCTTCTAGCCCTCTCTGGGACCCCGTTTTTCCTGAAGGTCGAGGGCTACAGAACATGAACTAGTTTAATCTGGCCCGTCCCTTCCTCCCCTTCACCTTACTCACCACCTCCAGCAATCCACATCTACCCAAAACTGGTCCCTATCGAAAGACTGTGTGAAGGAGCCTCATTTAACTTTCTTCTGCCTGTACACCCCAGGCTCCTAGAAGACCCTTCGTGGATGTTTTTCTTTTGCAGCTGGTAAATGAGTGTGCTCTCTTGCATGGGGTTCAGCATCGAGTCTGAAACAGAATTTAATAATTTGGAGTAAATAGACTTCTTAGAACTTCTGTTTTCTCCTCCGTGCAATGCAGATGATAACTCGAATCTCCAAGTCCCTTTATGAGACCATTCTGAGATTTGCAGTTTGCAAAGCATATGGATGGGCTTTGCAGACTGCAGGCAGTGGACATGGGGACTCTTCATCTTGCAGGCTGGATCCATGGTCCTTTGGGAGGAATGTCAAGAGGATGGCAAGCCACTCGCACAAAGACCCCCATTCTCTCAAATGGTGAGATGGGCTGAATTTACAAACAGATTAAAAAGTTAAGAGGAAAGAAAGAGGCAGGGATGATTGTTAACTGTGTGCCATAGATCTTTCCATTACGAAGCCCTACTCTCGCCATTTTATAGATGATGAAAGTGGAAATACGAAAGGTTCCGCAATCAGCTTGAGATCACAAAACTAGTGAGACAAGCAGGTTTGACACTTAGGTCATCCTAACTCCTAAGATTGTTTTTTTTCCACTCCACAACAGCAACAGATGCTCTTAACTGGTTCCTAAATGCTAAGCACCCTGCTAGGCACTCTGCAAGCATTCTGTCCCTTAATCTCCATGCCACTCCTGCAGATTCACTCCTATCCTCATGCAAGGTGAGAATACTGAAAGGGCTGCACAGTTCAAAGTGAGTGGCCTCCACTCTGATCATGGCTGACCTACCCTTCAGAGTTATAATACCCGTAGAAAAGGAATGGGTGTGCTTCTGAGGAAGGGCTGCAGAGGGTGTGGGTACCTTTGGTGAAGTCCCAAAACTCTACATAGCTGCTTCTCCCCCAGGTGAGGGTTGGCCCCCAAGGTCTGGCTCAGGAACTGGGGCTTCAACATTCTCATTCCTCCCCATGGGTCTCTTCCCTGCCTCCCTCGCTCTGCTGTCCTTCCAGCCCCATTCAATGCAGTCCCCCTTCCTTGTTCTTTGTACCCTCCTGCCTTCTTTTCCTTGCCCACTCTCAACTGAGCTGGCACTCTCTGAAGCAGCATTTCTCCCGGTGACGCTCTCTGGCAGCACTGAAGCAAGGACCAGGCACATTCCCAACTTAGGGTCACTGGTTTTTTGGTTTTTTTAATGAGTCTGTAAAGCACAATATTTTTCTGATTTGTATTACTGTGCACGCTTAGAAGAATACAGTCTAAGTACAGAGGGAGTTAAACATCATAAAATAATTTTGTTCCTGGTAGGATCCCTCTCTAGCCACCTCTCTCACCCTATTTACTGACCAACTTCTATTCCTCATGGAGATATCTGCTGAAATGTCACCTCTTCAGACCTTTCCTGACCCCTCTGACTAAAGCAGGCCATCTCTTTCATATCATCTCTCATATCATCTTGTATTTTCCCATCACTTCTCACAAGTATAACTAAGTATTTATAAAATTATTTATTTGCTGTCCATATTGCCTGGTAGAACGTGAACTCTAAGAGTGGGGGAGCTACCTCAGTATTTTCATTGCTGTATCTTCAGTGCCCAAAATATTACCAGGTTAATCCTCCCCATGACCTCACACCACTGCCAAATCTTCCTCCCCTTCCAGATAAAAGCCCAGATGGCCTCCTGCCTTTACACCTGGTCCAGTTTGTGACTGTGCGCTGTGTCGCAAATGGCAGCCTCACAGAGTCCAGTTAGCAGAGATTCTGGTGACAGCTTTCACCTGTGTGCTTCTGAGGAGAAGGTGCAAACTCCTAGATGGTGGGAAGTGAGGGAAAATAGCTTACAGCCCAGCCTCCTTCCACATCTCAACAGCTCTGAAATATGGAGGCATAGGGAGCTCTCGGCTCCTGGGAGAAATTGTAGTAGAGAAATTGGGACTCCAGCACAAGAAGTCGCAGAGAAACAAATAGAAGACTCCTGTACAGTCTCTGTCATTGTCTTTCCGGGTACAGAACGAGCAGTTAGAACCAATGAGGCCAGCAGGTGCACAGTGTGGAGTGTGGATGTGGGAGTTTGGTTGAGCTAGGGCCCCTCTCCATCAGATCTGGGGGAGGCTGTGGTTCAGCTGAGCAAGCCATTTCAAGGTGTTTGCTTGAAATGTTTGCTCATGGCTGTTACTGCCGATTGGGCTTGCAGCTACTTTTGCTTCTAGAATGAGGCAATGTGGTCTAGTAGCAGGTGCTGCCTCTAGAGCCTCAGAGGGCAAGCCTGGGTGATGAGCACCAGTGGCTGGAGCCCTGGCCATGCCTGGAGCCTCCCGAGCATGCTCACAGCACGACCAGGCTGAGGCCCCTTGAGTGGGATCAGCCAGCTCCTCTTGCAAGGGCCTAGAACAGGGAGTGTTGGCAAGGTTGGAGGGTTCACCACTCACCATCTATCTAGCTTGAGATAATTTAGCAGAGCGGTCAAGAGTTCAGGTTCTGCAGTTAGATAGACCCTCAGCTTATTAACTTCATTTTGGAGAAATTACTTATCATCTCTATATCTTAGTTAAAATTATGAACAGGGCCAATTTCGTGAGCGTGTGACCTGTGAATCCACAAAAGCCCCCATGCTCAGAAGGGCCCTGCACTCACTTTAATGCTCTGCTCTCGCCACCGTGAAATTCTTCATGAGTTTTTAACAAGGAGCCTGTATTTTCATTTTGAACCAGGCTGGGCCTTGCAATTATGTAGCCAGTCCTTATTATAAAACAAATATTTATTACAAGACTGAAGGTGAGGAACAATAAGGCAGGTTCGTTCCTAGCATACATTAAGGGCCTAATATTAAGGGCCATTATTATTATTAGCTTCTGGGTTACCTACCAAGTATTTCATACATCTCCAGCTTCCTGGCAGGTGGTTGGTGAGAAAGGACATCTCTAGGCTTCAAAGACAATCATGGGCAGGGCCTCTTTAATCCTCGAATAGAAGTCAGGCTGAATAAAGAACCAGAGACCTTCGTTGTCCTCGTGGCATATTTCTCCAGGAACCCCATGGGGTGTGAATAGGGCCCACAGGTGGCAGGCTGTGGGAGGGACAGCAGGAGTCTCCTGGGTGACAGGCGGCCCAAGAACCAAGTTCATACTCTCCTCTCCTTGGGCCTCATTCTCAGCAGCAATGCCGCTCTGCTATACCCACGAAGTTGAACATTTCTGATGCTGTTTTGCCAAACCAATCTCTTAATCTCTGCTCTCCTGTGTCTATGAGTCAGCAACTGGTTGCACTTCCCAGCTGGGTACGTCCAAGGTAGCAGAAACAGGTGGCAGAAAATTGGCTTCACTCTCCGTTCACCTGGTTGAATGGCCCCATCTCCCCCCAGGCCACTCTGACCACCTCTGGTTCTTCTAACATGGGCAGCCATGGCCAGCAGTGGTAACTTTTTCCTTTACTCTTCTTATCTCTTTTCACCTCATTCCCTAACCTCTGTCTTAATCCAAGTACTGGAATGCCTTTGTCCATTTGGTTCTGACAATATCATCACCACTGCTCTGTCTCTTTGCTTTGTTCTCTAGAGAACAGGACTCCTTTATTGAAAGGAGGCATTTTCTATTATTTGGACCAAAATCTCTTCCTTTCTTCATAACAGCTGGAAGCATGGCACAGCCCCTAAAGTTTTTTTATGCAGTCACAGGTATTCTTTAACAGAGGGAGGGGCCAGGAGAATCAGGTCTCTTCCACTGTCAGGTATCTGAAGAGCCAGGGAGGCATAGCAGGTATCTGCAAAGCTAGGCTTTGCAAAAGGGCCTCTGAAATTCAGCCCAGTGCTTTTTCTTCCTGCTGCATGATGTTGTCTCTATTGAAAGATTCTCCTTCCCCAAACACAGAGTACAACAATCCCATTGAATGCATTGCCAATGATAAACTATGTACGAACAAATAACAACAGTGACAAAACCACACATAGAGACAAGGCAGTCTGTGTGGAGGAAGAAAGAGAAAAATAAATGAAATTAACAGTGGGAAACAAAAACAGAGGAAAACCCAGCAATTAGATTAATCATAGACTTCCAGGAAATTGGCCCAAATTTCTTTAAAATCTTGTTGATTGTTATTCAGATTGAAGGGTTCCCTCAGCAAGATCAGCCAGAGCCCACCAAACTTGCATACCAATATGCTACATCCTACGCGCCAGCCGCTCAGATCCCAGGGCTGTGTCCCTGCTACAGTGAATCACCTATGCAGGTGTGAAGTCCAGCTGGGGTCAGGAGGCAATATCTTTAGTCTAGGCTCTCCGGCCAAATCTGTCTGGGACTTTGAACAAATCACATCACTTTCTGGACCTTAGTTTCCATATCTGTTAAATAGGCAAGTTCTACCCTTCCTTCTTAAGTCAGTGGGTTTTGAGATGTTGAAGAAAGAAAATAGATGTGGAATTCCTGGGTAGACCAAAAGTGCTATGCAAGCACAACATAGAGCATCTTCAGAGTCAGAAAGAAAGCAGGATATTGCCCAAGGTTCACATACCACCCCCTCCATGCGCTGGGGTAGAGGAAATGCAGTGTGGGGCTGGATTGAGTGAGCTGCTACAAACAAGTTCCAAAGCCTTCAGATTCAGTAAAGCCCTCAGTACATCTTGACCCAAATATTCCTCCCTCTTTTATGATCTGCATTTAAAAGAAAATTGAATGACCTATCTCTGGCTTTATTAATGCTTAAATCATTAGGATCTTGGCTCCAGAATGCTCCTGGATTGCCAGAGGGATGTCAGAGCTTTCAAATGCCTGGAAGTCGCCCTTCACCCAGGGTGAAATAATCCAAGCATAAAATGGTTTAGGTTTGGTTTGAAGGATTGAATGCCTGAATTCCTCTTAGAACTGAATTCTTCAAATATGACCATTTTTGGCTCAATGTAAAAAAAAAAAAAAAAATTATTCACTGTCTACTAGGTGCTAGGCTCTGTGCTAAGTGCTCTGTATGCGTTATTTAATGTAATCCTTACAGCAACCCAATGTGGTAAGTTATATTAATGTTCCTCTTTTAAGGATGTAAAAATAGGACACGCTTCAAGTATTCTGGAAAAGATTTTGACCAATTTTTTTCTTGGCTTCTGTCTTTGAATCCCATGAAAAGAATAAATAATCTGATAACTGAAGAGGACTAAAACAGCCATCCAGTATTACATGTCCCTAAATATGTCTCCATTAAATTTAGTAAGTGTTAGCATTTGGGCATCAGATAAACTTGAGAAAAAAATAAATAGAATTATTCGCTGCAGGACTTTTCAGGGCCTTTGAAATAAATGTTCAGTGCAACTGTCTAAGAAGGGGATGCTGCGTGCAGCATTTTCCAGAATTATTTGGTGGTAGAAGATCTTTTTCCAAAGGATCTTACTATTCTTCAGAAAATCATTTATCATATATCATCATATCATTTTGTAAAACAGGAAACCATGGTTCAGTCGGGAGAAGTAACTTACCCATGTCATAGTGTATTCACGGTAGAGTCAAGACAGCAACCCAGATGTCCTGAGTTCAGGCCTAGGCCATGTTCCAGATTCCACTACAATAAAGGGAGGTGTAGTCAGAGGGCCAGTTGTGAGTCTTTCATAAGTTCAAGCCACGAGGGCCACACATAGCCTCATAGACCATAAATCACACATATGAGATTCAAATGGGCACAGGTATTGTAAGCTAGAAGAGAAGATATTATTTCAGTAAACTCTTTTGTGCTTGAGGGGGTTGTTTTAATTAGGGTTCTCCAGAGAAACAGGAAAAGAGAGAGAGATTTATTTTAAAAAATTGGCTCACGCAATTATAGAAGCTGGCAAGTCCAAAATCTGTAGGGCGGGCGAGCAGGCTGGAGACCCAGGGAGGAGCTGATGTTTCAGCTTGAGTTTGAAAGCAGTTCGGAGGCAGCATTTCCTTTTCCCTAGGGACCTCAGTCTGTTTTCTCTTAAGGTCCACCCACAGTATGGAAGGTGATCTGCTTTACTCAACATCTGCTGATTTTTTTTTTAAGATATTTTTGATGCGGACCATTTTTAAAGTCTTTATTGAATTTGTTACAATATTGCTTCTGTGTTATGGTTTGGTTTTTTTGGCCGCGAGGCATGTGGCATCTTAGCTCCCTGACCAGGGATTGAACATGAACCCCCTGCCTTGGGCTAAGTCTTAACCGCTGGACTGCCAGGGAAGTCCCAACGTCGGCTGATTTAAATGTTCGTCTATCTTAAAAATTACCTTCACGGCGACATCTACATTGGTGTTTGAGTAAATATCTGGGTACTGTGGCCCAGCCAGGATGATGTGTAAAATTAACCATCACAGGGGCCGTGTTCCTTCCTGCCCTTAAAATGCAGGTGACACCTCTCTGCATCATCCTCATCAACAGAATGTGAAAAGCACATCTGGAGATCACCCATCACTCGGGGCTTCCAACTGTGCCTGGCGTAGACTCAGTGGTCCTGTGGAGGTGCCTTGTGTGTTTCTTCATCAGTGGATGAGGCTAGACGCAGAGGCCAAGGAGGATGCCTGAGCTGGATATATTCAAGATTCCACCATGCTGCCCTCCCTCAACCAGAATAAGTCCATATTTATCTGCTACATATTAGACTTCCATTTAAACTGATGCTAAAATCTGTTAGAAATTCTCTCAACCTACATTAGCTTACTAGCTCCTGTAGACCCTTTCTACTCAGAGTGGATTCTGAGGACCAGCATCATTAGTACCACACAGGAGCTTGTTCGAAATACAGACGTTCAGGCACTATCCCAGAGCAACTGAACCAAAATCTACATTTTAACATGATCCCTGGGTGACTTGCAAGCACTTTTAAAGACTGAGGAATAAAGCTTTAGACTTCAAACTTTTGGGGAACAGAGACCAACACAGCACCAGACACATAGTAAGCAGTTGAGAATTCATTCTTTCCTGAACGATGCCCTGGCTTAGGAAACGAAGGCCCAGAGGGGAGAAAGGTATCACAATTAGTAGAGTATTGGTACCAGAAAACAAGATTCTCTGGTTTTGTGTTCCTTGTGCAGTAATATGATTCCTCCATGGAGAACCAAAGTTATGGTTGAAAACTTAAGTCTCCAGTCTGAACATTTCAGAAATCAAGATGTTCCAATAGAAGCATCCAAGTTCCTTGTGTTTATGGGAAAACTCCTTGTAAGGAGTTCTGTCCAGCAAACAGAATCATTTGGCAAGAGTAAGCAGGCTCCCCTGTGAGGCCCCTTGGCATGGAAGAAAACCAAACTGTTATCCCAAACTATTACCTTTACTTGCAGGTACATTCAAACTGAAGTAAAAATCCCCTTCTCTGAAACCGTGGGTTCATCTGAACTGCCCTTTCCACAAGGATGGGAGAGATTCTGAGCAGCTGATCAGCTGAGGAGTTAATTTGCAGCTGTGCTAAACTGCGAGCACTGAGGCTGTCATAGGGGAAAAAAAGAAGCAAGTGGAGAAATCTTTGATCCTCAGTTCAGCCAGCTTCTTCCGGAAACTTAAATGGGAGATCAAACAAGAACAGCAGTGCAGGCTCTGGGCTCTGTCCAGGGCTATAGGAATCCAATACTCCAATAATCATCCGAGTTCGACAGAAGTCAACCCAGGAAGCTCGCCAAGGAAAAGGCTTGCCTAAGAAGAGGACAGAAGCCATGACAAATGAGGCAGAGGGAGAGAGGGTTGCAAATGGCCTTGGGCTGCCTTCCTTGCAGTACTCCTCCTGTGCATTTCCTCCCTTACACGGCCAGCCTTCCTCACAAAACTTAAAAGAAACAAAGATGAATTTAAATAATCATCTGCATTTCTAGACTCAGCTAGTAGTTCAAGGGCCTGGTCTTGGATTTTCAGTGCTAAGGAGTCACACAGTCTCAGTGCAGGGAATGGACTTAAGTGCCATGGGCCATGCCAACACTTCTGTCTAGATCACATGTGATATTCACCATAAAGACGCTCACATCGGTTTAGCACCTTATAGTTTACGAAGCACTTCCATACTCATGATCTCATTTGCCCTGGGCTAGGTGGGGTATGTGTGTGCTCCAGGGGCTCTGGATTGATTGCTGGATGCCTCTTCATCCCATTTTCACTCCAAGAATCCTGGTCATAAGTGATATGCAGGACAACTTGATCAAAGTCCAGCAAACCCTGCAAGTGTGGGCACTTACAGCTACAACCAACGTAAAATCTCATTACAGTCACTGGAATACAGCCAACGGCACTAATATTGGGCAGAAGTCATGGCAGATAGGCAGAACAGCACCTTTCATAACTGTCTGAGTGTCCAGACTGATGCCACCTTACCTTGACACACCCAGACCCATTGCACAGAGCAGATACTAAGTAAAAGCTGTACCTTGGGACATAATATCTACTCATAGGCTTGGTACTGAACCAAGCTCTTCAACCCTCCTAGCTCTCAAATATCCCGGCCACCCGCGGCAATACTGATTCTTCCTTTCTTTCCTCTCCCCCAGATTTTCCCCTGCCCCTCACCACGATGTGCTTTACAACTCTGACCTCTTATTAATGTCAACCACAGCCTAGCTACCCTGCCCAAAGCTTATTTCAGTATCATTCTCTTCGTTCGATCTAGCCTATAGGACACTGTGCACCGAAAGACAAACGTATCAATCTTTGGGGTAAAAAAACCCCACAAAATTGTGAGAAATCTCCATAAATCCACAACTTGGCATGGTCCACTGCAGATCCACCCAGTAAAGACCACCAGAATCTAAAGAGAGAAACTAGCAAAACCCGGTGAGCTCTGGACCTGTTGTTAAGTGTGGTGGGCTAGTCAGTTCACCCATCGTTAGGTGAATTGACACAACTAATACTTACGGGTAATAAATAAAACATAGTCCTTTTCTTCAAGAGGCTTAGAGCCCATCAAGGAAGACAGACATTCAACATGCACTTAGTCCCAGGAGATGGTTCTTGTAATAGAGATTTCCCAAGTCTTTTGAAGGATGTTGCAGGTAGCACTGAACAGCCGCAGCAGGCACTGTTCACTTTAGAGGTGGCTAGTGTAGCTACTGGGAGGGGAAGTCCTCGGCACTAACTCCATAGAACCTGACCACATATGCCAGTATTCACCAACACATGATTGTCTCTGGCAGAGCTTGAGATTTTATCCTTATATGATGAGGCTGCAGAGCCCAATGAGGGCCCTCAAGTTTCCCAAACCCAGTATAGCTACTGGGGGCTCATAGAAAAGCAGGACAGATACAGTCTCTGAAGCATATGGTCTTTGCAGGACAGGCATTATTGGAGAGCCCATTTGGCTTTACAGTACAGAAAAGTTTGCAGGCTCTGTGCTCAGAGGATTGGAGCTCCAGATCTGCTGACTGCAAGCTTCACTGTCTTGGGCAACTCAACTTGTTAATCTTCATTCCTTCTTCTGTTCAAAGGGTACACTGATACCCTTCTCATAAAGTTTCTTGTGAAGATTAAGTGTAAAATGCCTGACATACCATCTGGCAGACAGTTGAAGCTTTTAAAATGTTTCTTCTTTTCTTTCTTCTTTCCCTTTTCCTAAGCTTGGTAGAGATTATAGAATGCAAGAGTTGGAAGAGAACAAGAGATCACCTAATCCAAGTTTTCTCATTTTATAGATGTGGAATCTGCAACACAGTTTGGAATTAATCTGCTTATCAATCATCAAAACATTCCAAAAAAAATGTTGAGCAACTATTATCTGCCTAAATTAAATCACTCTGACTATGTGGATGAGGCTTAATTGTCCCAGTAGTTTTATCATCTATAAAACAAGGATAGTAAAATTCCGACTCGTTAGGGCTAATGCAAGGTTTAAATTAAAAAGTATAGGTAAAGTAACAATAGTTCTGTTAAAATTTAAGTTTGTTTAATGTTACAGCTACCTTGAGGTAGAGAAAACAAAGAACTTGTATTTCTTCTATCTAGTATTTTTTTTCTTTTTTTTTTAATTATTGTTATCTAGTATTTTTAAAATCCGGGTTTTCTAGAAGTGGATGATCTCAAATGTCAAGAATTCTCACTGTTACCCTTTTAGAATAGCAAAATTGGTCAGGGATAGGAAACCTCCCTTCTTACACCCGATGGACATCTCAGAACTAAGGAGGAAGCTGCAGGCTCTCTGTTCTGCCTCTCCCTGCTCACCCCAACAGAGAGAGGGTGACTCTGGGGGTGCATTCGGAAGCAGACAGAACTGATGGCAGGGGCCCGAGTGTTCACTTTATGAAACTCTGGGGAAAGTTTACCCTTCTGGGGCTTTATCTGAGTCCCAAGGCAAGAGCCTCCTGAGATTTTGTCTGTCAACAGTTTACATTTCACTCAAACTTTCTCCAGGGAGATAGAACCATAACTATTGGTGGGATGTTCTTTGTACGGTAGCCTGAAATTATTATAATCATTGTTGGCAGGGTGTCCATTTTCATGACAGTCTGGCATCTGATATTTACTGAGCATCTACTATATACCAGGCATTGTGCTAGGCATGTTATATACACATTTTTATTCATTTATACTCACATCAACCTGTAAGGGAACCATTATTTTCCCCATTTTCCAAGTGAAACTCAGAAAGCTCTATTTGTACATGGCCACACAGCCAGCAAGTAGATCTGCAGTTCTGAATCAAATCTGACCCCCAGTCCCATCTGCTTTCTCCTGGATGCCTCAGCCTCAGATCTGCTCCTATAACTGGCTTTCTCTGGCTTCATAGCCCCGTTTGCTGGTTGTCTGATATCAGTGGATAGAAAGAATAGAAGTTCTAAACTTCAACATGTAAATATTACGATTATTTAGTTCTTTCTGCACATCAAGTGTTACCCACTCCTTAAGAAATAATCCAAAATGGGAACTAGAAGACCAGAAGGATATATCTGAATTAAAATTCTGTACTTGCCACTCACAAGCCGTGTGATTGGCCAATCTGTCAGGGCCTCGGCGTCCTTATCTATGGAATAGTAGGCAGAATCTCAGAAGATTCTTAACAGGTTTAAATGAGAAAATGTCCCAGGAACATTGTAAAGCTAGAAACATGATTTCCTTCCCGCTTTCAAAAGCAGGCACTCTGGAGTGAGTCTGGTTTATGTTACAGCTTTTTTACTATCTAAATATAGGAACTTAAATGCCCCTCTGTCTTGTAAAATGGGATAACAATAGTATTTACCTTATGGGATTGATTAATCGTGGGATGAATAACTGTAGATTATTAATACATGTAAAGTGCTTAGAATAACGCCTGGCACATAATAAGTTCTGTACAAGAGTTAGCTATTTTTATGATTTCTTTCCTTCTTCCCTCTCTCCCTCCCTATCCTCCTCTCTTTCACTCCTCGGAAGAACAGAAGGTCTCTTCCTGACAATACAATCCATTTGGAATTAGCAGTTTTTAGACCATTGACTTCCCCTCAGCATCGAAAGAGTTAAGATCCTTTCAAAACCAAATGCAGAGATGCATGCCCCTCCCTCTCCTTTGCAGAGGCTAAGGCCTTGATCATTTCTTAATGTAACTACTTCAGGAAATTTGTCACACTAATAATGTTAATATGCCTTATTTCTACACTGCTCACGCCCTGAGCTCTCAATCACTTCAAAACACAGTGATTGAAAATTTTCAAAAGTCTTTGATTTGGAAGTTGTTATGTAGAACACTAGTCAAGTATAAATATGGCAGAGTGATTTAAGGTGGTTGGAGCAATCCAAATGTTTAAGCTTGTTTCAGATAATTATCAATCTTTCTGCACTGCATTTTCAACACCCCCCTTCATTTGAAGGAGTGGCCCTCGCCAAGGCCTGGAGCACGTTGTTGAGGCTGCCGAGTGCCTCTCTGCTCCCCGCGCTGTGTCTTGTCATAATCATGTTATTAGACCCTGAATGGCTTGTGCTACTCCTGGTATCAGACTCAGGTCAGAGAGAGAACTGGTCACCCTGGATTCAAAAGCTCATTCTCAGTCTGCATCAATCCAGGCAAACTCTTTCTAGGCCAGGGCTCTGAGGCTGTACAGCCAAGGGGACAGTGCCCTCTGATGGCCTCACATTGGTCAGTTCAGATGCCTACACAGGGGCTCTGGTCGAGTATTTGCCTCGAAATTCCGGAAGGACCATATGATACTATTCTGGGCTGGGACCCCTTTGTGCACCACTTGTTACCTTATCCCAGCCACGCGCCCCCTCCAGCATTCTACTTGGATGGTGACAGATTCTAATGGGGTTCCCTGATCTCTGCACATCACACACCTCCCTCTTCCTGCCCTGGGGCTTCTCTGACATGGAGGTGAGAGGCAGCCATGCAACCTGCTAGCCATATGCACACACCACTGGAACCGCAGGCAAGCAAATGACCAGAGGACCACCCTCCACCAATGGAAAAGAAAAGCCGATGGAAAAATATGCTTTTCCTCTGTGCTCCAAGTTTTTAGTTCCAAGACACAGTTTCTGAGGCTCCTCCAAAGGCCCCAGTGGGATGAGCATCAGACGCTCACAGCAGTGGGCAGTTCCTGAGCACATACTCCTATGGCCGTTCCTTCCAATGCTGTTTCACTCCCTCAGGGCCCTCTCCAGTGCCCTCCCTGCCCAAATAAACTACCTGTATACATCTGCCTCTGCCTCAGACTCTGCTTCCAGGGGAACTCAGGAATCACCCATACCCAGGAGGATTAAGCTCTGAAAGATCCCAGGCCCCCCAGAAATGGACTTGGAAGGACCAGAACACATGGATTCCTGAGAACAAAAGGAACAGAGCCAGAGACACCATAGTGCAGAAGGACAAGGTGACCCAGCTGCCTGAGCATAGAGTGACGGGAAGGCAGCACCACCTCAGCATAAAGGGTCACTTGACACAATTTTTTTTCGGCACCAGAACACCAGCAGGCAGGATCACTGTAGTGAAATTAGTTCAGGTGGCACAGTTACCATAGCACAGGGGACCAGGGACCCAAGCAGAGTAAGACCAATAAACTTAATCACTTTGGACAGGAGCTTCAGGTAGAGCAGTTGTCTACATATAAATTGGCCTAGAGATTCCCCAGTTCAGAAGAAGCAGGCCCATGCTATCTGGGATGGAGATATCCGGGATGGGCAGTCTCGTCCCTACCTCTCCCTGCACCTCCACACGCCGGTATGACCCCCGCCCCCGTTGCTCCTACTGTTACTTGTGAAGAGCACATGAGGGATAGCGTGGGGTTGGGCTCAGACACCCCGAGTTAAAACTCCACTCTACCCCTGCACTGCCTGTGTGACTTGGACAATTCACAGAACTGTGTGAGACACACCTGCCTCTTCTATAAACGGAGGATAACAAAATGGGAGAGAGTAGATACCAAAGTCCTCTGTGAAACTGTAAAGTGTTGTGTACTTAATGTTGATATTACCATTCCCTATAAAACAGGTGTTTCACTGAGCCCAACAGGAATGTAAATTTATCATTGCTATCTTAATTATTATTAACTAAAATTTGCATAGCTCTAGTTTACAAAGTATTTTTACATTTTAAAACCTATTGGGTCACTTGATCCTGTCAAAAACTCACCTGGCAAGTTGTATCATTACCCGTCATTCTAGAGAAAAGGAAACTGCAACTCCGAAGGTGACTTTCTCAAGACACTCAGGCAGGAAGCAGCGGACCTGAGGCACAAAGCTGGACTTCTGGGTCCGCATCCTTACTGTGTTTTTACCCCAACACGCCAGAAAGGAGTGCTGAGCGCCGTGGCTCCATGTTTTTCAGCTTTAATTGGAGTGATGCCGGGAGATAGTAATTCTGCTTAAGAACAGTGAGATGATAATGTTCTGTCTCCGTGTTCCCTGAGGCCATTCCTGGGTAGCACTCACATCATGCTGTCGCATCGAGAAGCTTCTCAGGCCTATACTTAAGTAATAAGACATGACAGGCCGTGTATTTCTGGGACATTATTACATGCCCGGGGTGGTGGTAGGAGGCTGAGGATGAGGAAATTTCTTTGAGCGTCGCTTTGGCTATTATAAAATATCATGTATAAATCAAGATGGAGTGAAGGCTAGTCAAAGAGGCAGACAGCCGCTAAGAAGGCTGTGCTGGTATGGCTGTGACATCACCACCAGCCAATCCCACAGCTCCTCCGCCTTACCGAATCCCCAAGCGATTTGATCATTTGAGACCTAAGAACCATTCAGGTTCAAAGTCATCCTCAGGGTCCTGAAATTGTCAGGGCTGGATGCTGGAAGGTCAGCCCTCCCATTGTGTCCATCGTGAGATGGTGTGATGTGATCTAAGTGAATCTGGACTCGAGGATCTGGAAAAGACTGTCCCCCGGCACACTCTGGTCCTTGCCATCGGGTAATCGCTGGATTTGCACGTCTCACGGTCTTGCGGGTTGTGGTTGTGGTTTTGCACTCTATTTGGGGGAGAGGCCTTTACTCTCTGCCAGGTTAAATGACTAGCAGGCATTAAAGATGGCTGTCAGGCTGATCAGAAACAGACCTCTGGGCTGATCTGCAACTGAATCCCTGAGCTCTGATGTTCCAGCCAAGGTTAGGCAAATCCAGGCCGCACGCCTGGTCTCTTGGGATGTTCTCCTGTGCAGCATCCAGGCTGTGATTAGGAAAGGTAACATTTTCCAGAGACTTTGACCTCAGGGAACTGATAATCTGGGAAAAGGTATAAAATAAATACACTCAGATAAATCCAACATGGGGCAATAAAAAGAAATCTTAAGACCAAGTCACATTTACCTATATCCTCTGTGTGGCGCAAGTTGGAGATAATAGTTGCTCAGTCAATGCCTGTTGAAGGGATGAACGTGCCCTCAGAACACAAAGTGCTGAAGGAGTGCACATGCCCTAAGCCTCGGTTTTTCAGGCAGTAAAGAAAGGAAAGTGGGACTTAACTTTCCCTGCCTTTCTTGCATGGTTAGAGTGAGAATTAAAATACAAAAATTATATTGTAAGCTGAAAAGCACTACTCAATTGTAAGTGATTTGCAGTGAAGGATGTGATCACACATCTGGCTAACAGTAACTGGGAGAACTTAAAGAGAAGACTCTTGAAGGTTTGGGGGGCGGTTCATAAACATTTGCAGCCTCTGTCCTCTGCTCCCCATCTCCACTATCAGTAACTTGGACTAGACCCAATTTATGAAGGGGTTCCATCTATTATTGGTTCACTGGTAAGGTCAGCCTTGTATGCTCATTGAGTAAGGTATGAGATTTCATCTGGACTCGGTGAGGGAGTGCCATGATTGATTAATGATGTCTGCCATGGACCTGGGTTGGAGGCTAGCGGCATGTATGGCATTTATTTTGCCATTCTTTGCCTAGACCCTCATTTTCTCATTCAGTGCAACAGCTTCCTAACTGGCCTCCATCTTCTGTTATCATCCAGCCCCAATCCACTGTTGCTTCTGCCACCAAAGTAGTCTCTTTCCAAAACATAAATTGTCATATTCCCCTACTAAAATCATTCAGGGGTCTTCTCCTTCTTCCACAGAATGTAGCCAAACTCCTCAGCAAGGCCTATCACGCCCTCAGTGACTTAGCCCTACCCTGCTAAGTCATTCTGGTGCAGCACTCCCTAACTTACCTTAGCCACACCAAGACAGCATAGCTATCTTCCTCCCCAAGCACACCCTGCCCAACTCACTGCCTAAAATCTTCTCCTCATCCTTAGTCCCTAATGCATTTATTGTCACTTAGGTGATGTCTTCACTCATCACCTTCAGTAGAATTAATCTCTCCTCCTTCATCTCTACAGCATCCTATATAAATATCTATTACAGCATTTTTCCTATGAAAGGTATTTCTCTGCTTGCTTTCCTCCCTCACTAGACTGTGAACTTTGTAATACAGGAAACCATGTCTTACACATACACATTTGTATTTATCCTGGGTACTATGTCTGGGATAAAATACATGCTTAGAAAATATTTGAAAAACAAATAAATGAATTGTAGAATGTACTGATTGACCTAACATACATACACAGCCCTGTCTATGGAGCTCCTTCTTCATAAGTCACCATTCTTTGATCTGATTGAATCTAGGGAAGGTGCAGACCCAAGACAGCCATTCTGTAAACTGGGTAGCACCTCATGAACTGCTCCATCAGGAGAACTCTGATAAACAAGTTTATCATTGGTCATGAACTAACAAACCATGTTCTCTATCTGAACTTGAGATACAGATAGTCAGTTAATAGCAGGAATAGAAGGCAGAAGACACAAGGAAAAGGCCACCTTGGTCACCATGAGACATCAGAAGCCATGCGTAAACAGAAATTACAAGCAAGACAAAGATGAAATTTACATGGAGTAGAGAATAGGGTAATTGGTTAGTAGCTGTAAGAGGGTAGGAGTAATCAACTCTGGTCTCTGAGGGATGATCTCTAGAACTCTCTTGGATCCTGAACAACTTCCTGGTTTCTGCATTATATTCTAGCTGCGTTGTTTATTATGCCAACACAACTGAATGCTCTTCTGCTAAATTTAGACGGTCTATTTGGGAGGGTATCATTTAAAATACGAAGTACATTGTTCCATAAATAGTGCAGTGGGCTTTAAAGACCAGAGCCCTTTCTTTTCAACAGCTGACCTCAGAGCTAACCAGTGATGGTCAGGGGTGAAGCCCACACGGCTAGAGGGGAACCTGGTGCCCACTCCTGGTCTGAGCCTAACTCATGCCGGAACTCCTTAGGTGTGTAGATGCTGATTTCCACCTGGAGGTTCAACACATCCTCAAGTGTCTGGAGAGAAAAAGATCAATTTCAAATAGCTGAGTAGCTATTTGAATAGCTGAAAAGCTGTTCTTTATGAAATAACGAGCAGACATACACTATATGAATACTTCTCAGACTTTAATGGACACACACATCATCTGGGAAACTTGTTGAGATTCAGACTCTAATTCTGCTCGAATGGGGTGGGGCCTGAGATTCCTCATTTCTAACCAGCCTCCAGGTGGCGCTGATGCTAGTAGGTGAGGACTACACTTTGAGTAGCAAGGTTCCATGTGATGCCAGAGGGAAGAACTAGAGGCCACTGGAGGAAGTTAAAGAACAAGAGTTCTAACTAAAGAACTTTCCACCTGCTCAGAGCTCCGTGGAATGAAATGTGATGCTTTAGTATCAGGAAGGACCGAGCAGAAGTTAGGCAACAATTTGGCAGACGCATATTACAGAGAGAATGTCTGCTCTGTCTGGCGGGTAAACTACCACAGTCATTTTCAAACTTGTTTTAATGTACTCCCTAAAAGATTTTGAGCACTCTGTACCTACCTGACCATCTTTAGATTGACATCTAAATTTTTATATCATATATTTAAATACATTTATTTCTTAATAGAAAATAAAAATGTTAAATGGTTTATTAAATAAAGCAAAATGAAGATTAACTAATTTAAATAAATACTTTTTAGATCTAGCATGTAAGTTCCAGAGAGCAGGGGAATTTTTTGCCTCTTTTTTCACTGATGTGTACCCAGCATGTAAAAGATGCTTAATCCATGTTTGTTGAATAAACAAAGGCACAGCAGATCTGAAAGCAGACATGTGGAAATTTATCCATGGGCCTTATCTCATCTCAAAAAATGTGGTAGCCTCACAAAATATTCCAATTAAATTTTAAAAAATGATTAAACAACAGTGTTCTAAATTCAGTGCATCCCAAACTTGGTCAAAATACCAAGGTTTTAATGCTAAGTTTTACACTTGACAGAATTATGATCAAGACAGGAAAAGATTAAAAGCCCTATAAAAGATAAGATCCCTTGATACATTTTTTAAAATAAAAGCTTTTATTAAGAAATCCTTAGACACCCCAGGGCTGCCTCTCTCTGAACAAGGTCTGCTGCTGAATCCCCATCACTTGTCCCATCTACGTGTCAAAATGTCATGGAGATCTGAGTTAGGACTCCAAATGCCAGCGACATCTCTGGGATACTACAGCGTGCCTATTTTCCTACTCTCTGGTTGCCACATTCTGCCCACCAAGTGGAATTTTTCCTAGTGCCCACTCTACCCCTGGTAGGCAGCCAGTCCCAGGTCTTGTATGAGACCAAACTTTTCTATCAGCATGGGCAGGCAGCTGAGCGGTTGCTGGTGACAAATGCCCTCTGAGCATAAGCAGTTTCTTCTCACTGCCCTCTGACATCTCTCATGCTCTTAATCTCTTCCTTAGGACATTTTACTCTTACCTTTGGCATTCCCTCTCCTCTCTACATTGGCTTTATGAACTCCCACCCTTTACCAGTGGACCTATAGCTGGAAACTTTCTGAGTGATCCTATTTCTGTCCCCAACCTGGACTCACTTCCAGCTTCTGTCCTATTCACATTCCTGTGCAGACCCTTGAGCTCCAGAATTTCCTTCACACTCCCTTTCCCAGTCCTAACTCAGACCCCGGCCATTGTCCTTTCTCTCCCCAACCTTCCCCGGAGCCAGGGTTGCAGAAGGACATCTGGAGTCACCTGCACCAGGTGTCCTGCCAGCCTGCTGTAGTGGGAGGGGAGATACAGCCAGCCCATTTCTGTCTTTTTCCCCCTTGTTTATAGCCCATCTTGCTAGCAACAGGTCAGACTAAGACCCTAAGACCCTGCTACAGCCTTGCCCTGAAACGGAGGGAAATGGGACTGAGAATGAGCCCTGGCCAAATAAAAAAATATTTTGATTGTGCTTTTTTTTTTTTGAGATATACCATAACTCATCTGCCTGAAGAAAAGTGGTGATATTCCAGTGTCTGTGTGATAAGCCCATTAGACAAGCCCACAGACCATGGGAACCAAGAGAAAACGGCACTGAGAGGTTACATGAGTGTCGGACGCATTCCCGGACAGAACAAGTGTTATTGTGGGATGACACAGTCCAGAGCTCAGAGCAGATGCTAGTTTGTCCGGTTCTCAGAGAAGAGGCTGGCTGAAAATGGAGCTTTGAGACAGGGTCAAAAGCAGCAATGCTCTTTCTGGCTGGTAGCCCTCATCCAAGTCTTGTCTCCACAGAATATCAATGGGAAAAAGACAGAACCCAGAAAAATCTATGACTGTCTTTAGAATTAATTGTGATTGATATTGGTCCAAGGAAGTGAACGAATCCAGGATGGGGAGAGGGATGTCTGATCATAAGACTGAGTAGGGTATTTCCCAAATTTGCTTTCTGTTCCATTAAAATATCATCAAGACAAATTTTGAGGGAGATCTAAGGCAGTCACCCTGGAGCATTTGGAAAAGCAGATAGATATCTGGGCAAGAAAGAGGCTGTTGATTTAGATGTTCTCCACTGGATGGGGACAGTAGCAAGAATAGGGCAAACAGAATCCTCAGAGCTAATAAGAACATTGGAAATCATCAAATCTTGATTTCAGAGAGAAGGAAAGTGGGGCTCAGAGAGGAATGAGGACATGCCCAAGGTCACACAGTCACAAGGTACAGGGGGTGGGGGGGAAGGTGAGCCAGGACACGCACTCAGGTCTGTGGATGCCCAACCCCAGCCTTTTTCCTTTGCACTGAGCCTTGAAGGACAGCCTAGGAATTGGCGAGGACGCTGCTTCCCTTTTCTGCTGCTCTGGGGCTGGGGAGAAATGGGCCAGGTCCTAAATGCAGTTCTCAGAGAAGTCTGTAGCAGGTTGTCAAGTGCTCCTGCCAGGGCTGAGCTGGCAAAGGAGGGTGGGGAGAAGGCTTAGAAATCCTGAGCACTGAAAGGTGGCCTGTCATTGTAAAATTCCATTTCCTTTCAATTAGCAGCTGATTGCATTTGATGAGCTGCAACATTGTTTCCTCCGTGTAGATTAGGAGTCAGAGCAGTCAATGAGCTGTGAAATTCTCTCCCTGCTGAAACAATAGACAGTGATTAAAGCGCAGCTAATCCCATCATTATAGCTGGAGCCCACTGATCATTAGCTGCGAACCACATCCCAGAGAGCAGCTCCTGCCCAGCCTCAGCGGGTGGGATGCAGCAGGTAAATGCTACCAATATGCTGGCCTTCCTCCTCCCATGCCCAGGAGTCCTTGGTGAACCCAAGGGCTGGGGTGAAAACCAGGATGCCCCTGTGGAGGTGGGGAATGAGCCTGCCAAGGACAGCTTGATGTCAGTCCCAGAGAGCTGGGACTTTTGAGGCAGATGTAACAGATCTGGGATGAAATCCCACCACCTACTACCCCTTAGTTTGTCCTTTAACCTCTGAGCCTCAGAAAAATTATTTGCCCCAAATCCTTAATAATACCTTCCTCGTGTGGTTGTTCTGAGGATTAATGTCACAGCCTAGGTAAGATCTCTGGCATAACACTAAAAGTCAGTAATAACACTAACTAGCATTTCAAGTGTTTGCTACGTGCCCAGCACTGTTCTGAGGGCTTTATATGGATCAACTTGTCTAATCCTCATAATAGCCCCGATAAAGCAGATGCTATTATTATCCTGTTTTTCCAGCCAGGAACACAGGAGTTCAGTAACGTGCTCGGAATCACTTGGCCATGAGTGACGGCACTGCGATTTGGGCCAGGCAGGCCAGCTCAGAGGCCCTGCTGTTAATCACCGCAGTTTTCTGTTTCTCAGAAAATGTTAAAACTCCCTGTCTCCCTTTGCTAGGCCTGTAGTTTTCAAACTTGACTGTGCAGATTAGACAAGGAGAATACTAAACACACAGGCCATCAGGCCCAAGCCCCAGAGATTCTGATTCAGTAGATTAGGGACAAGACTCGGAACCTGGGTGTTAATAAGCACCATCATATGTGATTCTGGTGCCGTGGTCCAGGACCTACCTGGAGAAATGCTCTAGGTTCTGGGGAGCAGAAGTGTGGCTGGCCAGAGCCTGCATCTCACCCGGGCCTAGCATTCCATCCTTGCTAAAGAAAGCCACAGTTGCACTTAAAGAGAACAGAAGGAGGCAGAAGCACAGGCTCTGGGGCCACATATGTCAGAATTTGCATCTGTTTCTTCCCTTACAGGTGTGGCCATATAAATCATCCATAGCAGGTCAACTATGAGAGCAAAAGGGGGAATATTCATAATTACTCCCAGATAAATGGCACAAACTGGGACTGTCCCAGATGCTGGCCTGCTCGCCTTTCTTGGTTCTCTCTCCAGCCCTGAAGTCTGCTACAGCAGGTACCTACAGAGCATGACCAGCCTGAGCTCAGACAAGCAGGAAGGGTAGAGTTCTTGTCCCCAAAGCAGCATTAAACAATGACGGATGAGGAGTCTGTTGATAACTGCCCAAACATCCTTGCCCCTTCACTGGAATGATCACTCTGAAAATGTTCTATTCTGTCACCGAGAATTACCCCACAGGGCTGATCTCCAGGGCCCCCCATAATAAATAAAGTATAACAACTTGTATCGTCTTCTTTCTACTCCCTATTTTATGTTTCGCATCTTTGCTGGTTATTTCCTGGAATCCCCTCCCAAATGAATTACTAACCTCCACATCCTTTCCTCAGGGACTTTTTCTGTGTTCAGAACAGTCACCTTACCACTAACTACCTGTGGAACTCTGGGCAAGGAATTGCATTTTAGTTTCCTTAAGAACAAAACAGGGCTTCCCTGGTGGCGCAGTGGTTGGGAATCTGCCTGCCAATGCAGGGGACACGGGTTTGAGCCCTGGTCCGGGAAGATCCCACATGCCATGGGACAACTAGGTCCGTGAGCCACAAGTACTGAGCCTGCACATCTGGAGCCTGTGCTCCGCAACAAGAGAGGCCGTGATAGTGAGAGGCCCGCGCATCACGATGAAGAGTGGGCTTGTCGCTTGCCACAACTAGAGAAAGCCCTCTCAGAGAAACGAAGACCCAACACAGCCAAAAATAAATAAATTAGTTAATTAATTTTTTAAAAAAACGAACAAAATGAATCAGGCTCCCAGACTTCAGACTATACTACAAAGCTATAGTAATCAAGACAGTATGGTACTGGCACAAAAACAGAAATAGAGATCAATGGAACAGGATAAAAAGCCCAGAGATAAACCCATGCATATATGGTCACCTTATTTTTGATAAGGGAGGCAAGAATATACAATGGAGAAAATACAGACTCTTCAATAAGTGGTGCTCAGAAAACTGGACAGGTACATGTAACAATGAAATTAGAACACTCCTTAACACCGTACACAAAAATAAACTCAGAATGGATTAAAGACCTAAATATAAGGCCAGACACTATAAAACTCTTAGAGGAAAACATAGGCAGAACACTCTATGACATAAATCACAGCAAGATCCTTTTTGACCCACCTCCTAGGGAAATGGAAATAAAAACAAAAACAAATGGGACCTAATGAAACTTAAAAGCTTTTGCACAGCAAAAGAAACCATAACCAAGGTGAAAAGACAACCCTCAGAATGAGAGCAAATATTTACAAATGAAGCAACTGACAAAGGATTAATCTCCAAAATTTACAAGCAGCTCATGCAGCTCAATATCAAAAAAACAACCCAATCAAAAAATGGGCAGAAGACCTAAATAGACATTTCTCCAAAGAAGATATACAGATTGCCAACAAACACATGAAAGAATGCTCAACATCACTATCATTAGAGAAATGCAAATCAAAACTACAATGAGGTTGTACAAAACTACTACCTCACACCAGTCAGAGTGGCCGTCATCAAAACTACAAACAAATGCTGGCGAGGGTGTGGAGAAAAGGGAACCCTCTTGCACTGTTGGTGGGAATGTAAATTGATACAGCCACTATGGAGAACAGTATGGAGGTTCCTTAAAAAACGAAAAATAGAACTACCATAGGACCCAGCAATCCCACTACTGGGCATATACCCTGAGAAAACCATAATTCAAAATGAGTCATGTACCACAATGTTCATTTCAGCTCTATTTATAATAGCCAGGACATGGAAGCAACCTAAGTGTCCATCGACAGATGAATGGATAAAGAAGATGTGGCACATATATACAATGGAATATTACTCAGCCATAAAAAGAAATGAAATTGAGTTATTTGTAGTGAGATGGATGGATCTAGAGACCGTCAGAAAGAGAAAGTAAGTCAGAAAGAGAAAAACAGATACCATATGCTAACACATATATATGGAATCTAAAAAAAAAAGGTTCTGAAGAACCTACGGGCAGGACATGAATATAGATGCAGACGTAGAGAATGGACTTGAGGACACGGGGAGTGGGAAGGGTAAGCTGGGATGAAGTGAGAGAGGGGCATGGACATACGTACACTACCCAATGTAAAATAGATAGCTAGTGGAAAGCAACCGCATAGCACAGGGAGATCAGTTCGGAGCTTTGTGACCACTTAGAGAGGTAGGATAGGGAGGGTGGGAGGGAGACGCAAGAGGGAGGAGATATGGGGATATATGTATATGTATAGCTGATTCACTTTGTTATAAAGCAGAAACTAACACACCATTGTAAAGCAATTATACTCCAATAAAGATGTTAAAAAAAAACAAAATGAAAATAACAGTAGTGAACACATGTACGGTATAGGACGTAGCAAGCACCCGATAAATGTACAACTGTATTATGATTATTGTAAATAGTGAGGATATTGGTCATTGCTCTGATTCACATCAGGAAGCATCTTTTCTTTCCCATGCTGCTGTTGCCTCTTTCTGAATTGTTGCAATATGCTCCCATGGGGACATCACTTCCTCCGACATTCAAGGTAGCCTCCAGACCATGGCCAGGGTGCTGTCCCTTCATTTCACCACAACCTGCTATATACCAGGCAGAGTGCTGAGCTGTGAGAAACTATAATATATTGTTTTTAACTCTGTTTTGAGAAATGACTCAGAATGGCCACTTCTGAAGGAAAACACAGAATTTATTTACCACGTGTGAAAACCTAGAACTTAGATTGAAGATCAACACACATTTCTAAACTCCCGACTTGATCATCACTCCCTCTTTTAAATACTTTGCTGTCACTGAAAGAAGTCCAAATGTAGCTTTCAAGGTCACATCTTAACCTCTTAGCTGCTCAGCAGGTCTGCTAACACCGCTTCTGCTCAGAGCCCCTCCCTACAGAGAATATGCCACTTTCTATCCCCTCTGCAAGACGCCCGACCTCCTACTCTCCCTTTAAATGAAGTAAATGTGAGGTACAATCGCCTACTCCTTTTAATTTTTTGCCAAGCACAGTTGAACAGCTGATTTCAGTCATTTCTACCTATGGTTTCCTCCTTAAAGTTAATTAGTTTCTTTTCAAGTAATTGCAAATAGTACATTTTCCAGGCCCTTGGAGTCAAGGCTGACAACTAGCTGGTTGGAGTGGGCTCTTATCAATAGCTCACGGAAATTAGACATGCAAACATCACACTGGGGCCCCAGGGTTGCTCTAAGTTGTTTAGAATAAATAGCTCATGAAGTCCCAGGGCTCTTTTATGAATGGCCCCACTACTGTAAAAGCTTTGGGATGTAGTGGGCCACGTAGTAGTCAAGAGCTTCCTTCAGCTTCAGCAGGGCTCAGCTCCACACACACCAGATCTGCTATGTCCCAAGCACCATGTCCACTGCTGAGTGTGGTCCAGGGGACAGGGGCTGGGGTGGGGGCGGAGGAAGAGAAGAGATTAGGAAAGTTTAAAGAGGTGAACAGTGATGTTCACCGGAGGGGGATGGACAGGTTTCATGGAATAATAATAATCTCCCTCACCCCTGAGCCCAATTGATCAGTCACAGTACCCTGTCCTCCAGGAACCAAAGATAAATTTGTGCCTGTAAAGTTCTAGTTCGGCCTTTGGGACCTGATGAGTGCTTATTCTCAGATCTGCTAGTTTTCATCGCATCTGCGGTTATTTTTTGAGGAGGTTTCTTTTATTCTTCTTTCCCTTCAACTTTAACATTGTTAAAGGGATCTTGGGTGAGGAGGGTGGAGTTATTCAGACTCTCGGTTCATAGCATGCTGGCTGTCATCATCAGTCCACACAAGTCCCTTTATCCCTGGTTAGTTTCCTAACGATGCTATAACACATAGCTGCAAACTCAGTGGCTTAAAACAACACAAATTATTATTTTAGAGTTCTGTAGACCCGAAGTCTTATTTGGATCTCCCTGGGTTAAGGTGAAGGTCTTGGCAGGGTGCATTCCCTTCTGGAGGCTCTAGGAGAGAAGCAGTTTCCTTGCCTTTTCCAGCTTCTAGAGGCCTCCCACTTTCCTCAGCTCACGGTCCCCTCTCTCCATCTTCAAAGCCAACAACTTCAGACCTGGTTCTTCTTATGGTGTCATTTCTCTTAAATAGTCACATCTCCCTCTAACTCTCCTGCCTCCCTCTTCCACTTTTAAAGACCTTCGTGGTTACATTGGGCCCATCTGGATAATCCAGGATAATCTTCCTATCTGTTGATTAGCAATATTAATTCCACCTGCAACCTTAATTCCCCTTGTCATGTAACAAAACAGATTCACAGGTTCTGGGGATTCGGACGTGGCTATCTTTGAGGGTGGAGGTGGGAGCGTTATTCCGTCTACCACAATTCCCAGTCCTACTCCCATTTCTTGTCCTCGTCAGCATCTACACTAATGTATTTGATACATGCCCTGAAATATGCGTGTTTCCTTTTAAGTGGGCCATCGGTGTGTATGTCTTTAATTGGCATATATGGTATTTTTCTATGTTCTATCTACGGTATTGTTCTTACATTTTTCACTTGACACTATGTTTTTAAGGCCTTGCACGTTGTTGTGGACACACTGAGTTTGAGGCTACTAACAACTGCATGTTAGTCCACGGTTTGCTTCTGCTTCATGGTTCACCCCTCCACTGATGGACTTTTAGCCTGCCTTTACACCACTCTAAATAATGTCATGACAGGAATACTTGTTAAGGTTTCTATGGACCTACGCAAGAATTTCTCTGAAAAACACAATAAGGCTAGGATTGCTGGGTCCCGGGGTATATATCCCCTCCTAACTTTTACCAGCTAATATTCAGTTGCTCTTTGGGGGCTGTACTAGTTATACTAGCACTAGTTCAGCTGTTAAACCGCTCTTTACCATGATAGTAATGCAGTGTCTTCCCATGTCGGAGCAGAGCTGAGAGCCCTCTCTGCCTCTACCCAGTGTGTATTTTTGTTTCCTACACAGGTTTTGGGGTCACTACATTGACTTTCCTCCAGCAACATTTGTGTCCCCAACTACTCGTTCATGCGGGAAGCACCGTGCTAGCCTCTGGGGTCCATTAGAGAGGTCTGTTCTCTGGTTCTGCAAGTTCAGAGTTGTATTTCCATCCCTTCTCCTCCATCTTCTTGCCTCTGGATTCTGGTTTCATTAATTCAACAAAGATTTCTTAAGCACCTATTGGCTCTAGTGCATTATCCCCGATTCCCCACCCTAGATACTGAGGATGTGATGGGAAAAACTAAGAGGCTTACATTCTGGTAGCCTGTCAATTCAATCTCAGAACCTTAGCCTGCATTCACTCACTTCTCCCCAAAACCAATGTAGGCCAAGCCAACATCATTTCTCACCTGGACAGTTGCATTTGTCTGCTACTTGATCTACCTGTTTCTTTTCTTGACCCATCTAGTCCTTTCTCTAAATAGCAGGCAGAATAAATTTGAAAATACAGATCAGGGACCATCATTCCTCCATATCTCTTCACATTCTATCGATTATAGAATAAAATACATATCTCTGGCCTAGTTTACAAAGCTCCATGACAACTAGCTTCTGCTGGTCTCCCTGACCTCATCCCATGTCCCTCTTTTCTTCATTCACCATTTTGCAGCCGCATTGTCCTTTATCTTTCTGGAACAGGTCAGGTTTGTTCCCGCCTCTCGACCTTTGCACTGGCTGTTCCCTGTTCCTTGAATGCTCTTCCCTCTGAGCTGTGTATGGCTGGCTCCTTCCCATCACACGTACTTTGGTCCTGTTTTTATTCTATCAATAGTATTTATTTATTAGCACCGTTTATTTATCTATTTGTGCTTTTCTTGCCAGTCTTCCCCTATAGAGTGTGAGCTTCATGAGAATGCCTTTATCTGTCCTGTTCACTACTCTACCAGCACCTAATATACTGCCTGGCACTGAATAGGTACTTGACAACAAAAATTCTTTTGAGGAATAAATGAATGAATCTAAAGCAGTTGTACTCAAGCTTGGCTACTCATTAGAATCACTTGCAGGAAGCTATTAAAAATACTGATGTCCAGACCCCACCTGGACCTATTGAATCAGAATATCTGGGCGTAGGACTCAGGTACTGGCACTTGTAAAAGCATCCCAGACAAACATCCACCTAGAGCTGTAAGCTATCCATTTGAAAAATAAGAGCCCGTCTCAAGCAAGGCAATTTAGGAACTTTCCCTGGGATACTGTGTTCAATCTCGAGGGAGAGATAACCTTTCTCTTTGTTTCTAGTGTTAAGTGGAGGTGATACAAGCCGGCAGCTGTCTGTAGCCATGTCAGCCACCACTCTGCCACCATCCCTGGGCGCATGGAGGAAACCAAGTCATCATAGGAAAGAACAGGACCGACTCAAAGGGAAGCTGAGCCAATTCAAGGGGGAGGGAGGATTTGGCAGAGAGAGGTCAGAAAAATGCTGATGGCGTTGGGGAAGCCCCTAAGTCTCTGAGTCTAACCCCACTTAAATTGTCTTTTCTGCTCAAGAAAAGGGGATTAGGTTTCTGTCACTTGCAACTAAAAGAATCCTGATCAGTGCTCCATCCAAGCAAATGATTGTGGGTAGGAGAAAGATGATTTAAATGGAATCCAGAAGACAGAATATTAAGGCAGTGCCTTTATTGATACATTCACAGTTCCAAAGACAGCCAGTTGGTAAGCTAGAAATAATCCTTTGCTTCTCTTATTTCAGCTGATGTTAGTGTGTTTATGAAGTGTCACAGTTAAGTACTTCTACAGTCAACTGAAAAGTATTAGATCCCTTACTGTTTTTAATAAAGGGAACCAATTGGCAATGGTGCTGCACTGTACACTGCATGTGCTCAGCTCTCCGTGCTGAGGGGCTCCTCTCCCAGCCAGGGGCATGGAGAAAACTCACACATTGTTGTCTTACTTCCCTGTCCCCCGCACTCCTAATCGCATGGCTCCTTGCGAGCCTTCAGGAAGATGCTGAAACAGTAGAAGTTATGTAATGAGGCCGCAAGTTCCCACCTCAAGCAGAGAGGGGACTATATCTGTAGGAAGTTGCCCAAGATGCCAGTGTCCAAGGGGCACTAAAAGATTTAGAGATATGGAAGAAGATGGAGATTACCTTTGAGAGAGCTTTTCTGGAAGAGAATACTGTATATGATTGGAAAGTACCAGGCTGTACAGAGCAGATAAGAGGTCGGGCACACACCTTTGGAAGTAATTGCCTAAACTCTTTCAGCCTTGGAGGCTGAAGAGCTCAACCTCACAAAATCTCAGATATCAATATGTCTTATTCCTGCAATCTTCCTGAATTTCCCCAAAGATAAGCTATATAAAGAAGAGAAATAGATGGTAATGTCCCAGGAAGATTTCTTGCTAGGTCTGACTTCGGTATGGAGGCACTGAACAGAAACAGGGCACATAAAATCACTAGAGAAAAGTGTGGAAACCAAGTCTGTAACCTGGAGGTAAGAGCCAGGATATCCTGTTACCATTTTGTTAGATTTCTGCCACAAACAGTTATCGTGTTGTATAAATAGAGTAAACCCTAGCAATAATCCAAGTTAGCAGGCAGCTGTGGTTGATTTCTTAGACTTCTGGGGCTGCCATCACTCTCTGGTGATGGGCCAGTGGTTGAGGAGAGCTCTTAAATTGGATAGCAATCTGCAGGGCACAGCAGCAAAGCAGAGTCATCTTCCATAGGATTCAGTGCCTAAAACAAAGGGATACTTGATCACTCTCAGTACAGGGTAAAATCCCAAAGACCTGTGCTAAACAGCATCCTGAGGATGGTGGATTTGGTTAACTGAGGGACTTGTGTCTTGCTAAGGGAAGTATGCAAGTTTGAGGCCAAGCAGAATAGTTCAGTATGGCAGAAGAGAAGCTAGCCCTGCCCTGGTCGTCTCCACTCCCACACCCTTCATCCCGGCAGTGCTCAGCTTCTGCAGTAAGTAGGTGTCCAGCAACTATTTCACGCTTATGGGTTTGAAGAAGAGTCAAATTCCTACCTGCCTGAGGAGCTGCATATGACAGTTCCGTCCTGCTCGCAGACATTTGGCAGTCCCTTACTTCCTAAGGTCTGGCGTGGGAGAGGAGGTGGGGCAGAGAGTCACCCTTCCCAGGACAAACGCAAAGAGGAAAATTGCACCACAGTCTGTAGGTGTCTCTTTATTGCTTTTATAGTTCCAGTTTTTGAAACAGAAACTACCCAAGTCGATTAGCACTGTCTCCCGTGGGCTTTCTGTGAAAATGGTTGTATTTTATATATATATATATATATATATATATATATATATATATATATAATTTTTTTGGCTGTGTTGGGTCTTCATTTCTGCGCGAGGGCTTTCTCTAGTTGTGGCGAGCGGGGGCCACTCTTCATCGCAGTACGTGGGCCTCTCGCTGTCACAGCCTCTCTTGTTGCGGAGCACAGGCTCCAGATACACAGGCTCAGTAGTTGTGGCTCACAGGCCCAGTTGCCCCACGGCATGTGGGATCTTCCCGGACCAGGGCTCAAACCCGTGTCGCCTGCATTGGCAGGCGGATTCTTGACCACTGCACCACCAGGGAAGCCCGAAAATTGTTGTATTTTGACGGGGCTAAAGCCTGAGTAGAATTTTCCATCATCAACCAAAGCCCTGAAACCAATCTGATACAGATTCTTCTCTTGGACAAGCTCTCTGAGACCTAGACCCACATCATATATTCTGTGATTGACTCTCTAACTCAGATAAAATTCTTTTTTTTAAAACTCTTTTATTTCATATGTTTTTTACTGGTAGCTCTAATTATTATAACATACATACTTTATAGTCCATTTACAGTTAATTTCTCATTTTAAGCAAGACATAGAAGTCTTACTAAGATAAAATTCTAAAAACTACAACAACAACAAAAATCCCTCCTTTGGGAGGCATAAGCTTTCCAGTTTGGAAAGTGGAGGTCTGGTGATTCTGTCATTCTCCATAACTGGCACTCCCCGTGCTATAGCACAGCAGTCCCCAACCTTTTTGGCACCAGAGACTGGTTTTGTGGAAGACAGTTTTTCCATGGACCAGGGTGGGGGAGGATGGTTTCGAGATGATTCAAGCACATTACATTTATTGTGGACTTTATTTCTATTATTATTACATTGTAATATATAATGAAATAATTATACAACTCACCATAATGCAGAATCAGTGGGTGCCCTGAGCTTGTTTTCCTGCAACTAGTTGGTCCCATCTGGGGGTGCTAGCAGACAGTGACACCCGAAGTGTGTTGCTTATGTCCAGTGTACTCCATAAGATGCAGCTTAACTGTCACTTGCCACTCACTGATAGGGCTTTGATATGAGTCTGCAAGCAATTGATGGTCTCTGTGCAGTCAAACCTCTCCGCTAATGATAATCTGTATCTGCAGCCACTCCCCAGTGCTAGCATCCCTGCCTCAGCTCCACCTCACATCATCAGGCATTAGATTCTCAAAAGGAGTGCGCAACCTAGATCCCTCGCATGTGCAGTTCACAGTAGGGTTCGTGCACCTATGAGAATCTAATGCTGCTGCTGGTCTCACAGGAGAGGGGGCTCAGGCAGTAATGCAAGTGCTGGGGAGCAGCTATAAATACAGATGAAGCTTCACTCACTCGCCTGCCACTCACCTCCTGCTGTGTGGTCTGGTTCTGGTACTGGTCTATGGTCCGTGGGTTGGGGACCCCTGCTATAGCACAATCACCCACCTTTTGACCACACCTTAGGATCACTCCCTTGTTTAATGTTAGATCTCTAATGTCCACATGCATACCCACATACACGCAATTAAATACAAATAAAGATTTGAACAGTTAAATAAAACTGTAAAACAACTAAAAAATGAGATTTTTAAAAACAAATTTAGGGGTGTGATATTCATTCCCTTCCCTTCCCTTGTGTGATCTAAATATACTTCTCCACCCTCATCAACATTGTGCTTGGCTATGACACTTGCTTTCCAATAGGATATTAGTGGATGTGACATGAGCAAAGGCGTGAAATATTTTGTATGTCTGCCATTGCCATGAAAAAAACTTGCCCCAGCTAGCCCACTGATCCAAGGAGAATGACATGGAGCAGAACTGAACCCAAACTACACTTTAAAGCCAGACTCAGTGTAGGTCAGCTAATAGTCAATCCACAGATATCTAAATGATTACATTTTAAGCCACCACATCTTGGGGTGGTTTGTTATACAACTTTATTGTGACTATAGCTAAATAAGACAAGATGATAAAGATTTTCTAAAGCAACATGTGAAACTCAGAAGTCAAAAGGTAGAACACTGACAGATTTGATCATGTGTATTCTTAAAGCTGGGTAGGGATTTTTAAGAAAACAATACCATAAATAAGCTTACAAAATTAATCTGAACCAATAATGAGAAAATTATCTTTTGCAAAGTAGAGACCAGGTGGAAGAATGTGCAAAGGACAGTATGTGTAAAATGCATGTGTGGTGATAATCCTCATCCTTGTCGTTTATGGAACATTATACAGCTGATAAAAAGAATGAAAGCAATAAGTTGCGAACTATCATATAAGTATGTTCATGAGTAATGGAAGTTTCAGAACACATGATAGGTAAGATAATATATTGGAAAGGAATTTGGAAGGAAACCCACTACACTTGTTTTTAGGGATTGGAATTGGGAGAGGGGAAGTGAAGATGGGGACTTCCAATTTGGCTGCCTGTATCTTTGATCCTTTTCTATGACCATGTATTAGGTGTGCATTTGGTCTTAGATACTCTTTTGCCCAATTGTTCAATATTGTAATAGCACCATTATCATACTATTATCCTATGGTGACCCAGCCAGATGTGTGAGACCTCCACCTACACAATGGCCTACGACCCTTTGACGTTGTGCTTTTGGATAAATGCAATTTTTAGAATGTTCCACCAAGTATCTCCATATATTTAAAGTCTGTTGCGCTTTCTCCCAAGTTCAGTTTAACTTTCCTCCCAGTCACTACATCTTATTTGTTCTTTATTTTCCTCACAGTGAAGTTAGTTCATAATAGGTGCCTTTAATATTGGAGTAGACAGAAATGAAGGTGTGTAATTTCACTCTCCAATGGTACACTCTCAGAGCTGCAAGGGAGATCCCAGATCATCCTGTTAACCACCCCCCACCACCACCAGTCTTTACAGAAAGGAAAATGGGGCTGTCCCCTTTAGGGACAACGTCTTCCAGAGATCCCAGACCTGGGAGGTCAGCACCAGGACTCCGAAGTAGTGAGCTGGCTTAGTCTTCTTTTCTTTCTTCTGCCAGCTCAGTCCACAGTCCAGTTCTAAAGATGGTTGGTTCTTGGGGCTGGGAAAGCAACAAGGCAGCAGGATATGTTGGCAAGAGCACGAGCTTTGGAATCAGATAAATGTGGGTTCAAAATCCAGTTCTGGGATTTGTACAAACTGCACCATTGGGCACATTACTTAACATCTCTGAGCCTCCGTGCCCTCATTTATAAAAGAGTTGGTAATAGCTACCAAACAGAGTTATTGTGAGAGAAAAATGAGATAAGGTTTATAAGGCACTCAACGCAGTGCCTGGCAGAGAGCAGGAGCTAATTAAATGTGAGCTCCATTCTCTTCCCTGTGGAACACCTCAGTAGCTGCAATATTCCTTTATGCATCAAGGAATTAACACCACTGTTACGAGATTAATTCACAGCAATGCACATGAAAACAGTGATTCAAATCATGGAAAAAAACTATAATTAAAGTATCCAGTATTGTTTGATTACAGGATCGGCTTCACTCACTTTAGCACTTTGTGGGCAGAGAGCAGGCAGCCTGGGAGAGAAGCGGCTTGGTCTGGGGGAGGTTTCTGACCACTTCCCAGGGCCCTGCTGGGTAGTGACGACTCCCTGAATTCTGTTTTGCACCGCATCTTAATGAACATCATGCTTACTGAACATCTACTATGCGCCAGGCCCTTTAAATACTCGTTCTCGTTTTATTTGCCCCCAAATCTCAAAAGGTCCATATTCATAACTGCATTTGACAACCAAGAATGCTGAAGCTCATAGGTAAATTCAATAAGTTGCTCAAAATGTCATTCCCAGTAGGAGATGGAGCTAGGGTTTAGTTCAAGTCCATGGACTCCAAAGACCCCACATTCAATTCACCACACAGCCTGCCTCCTAGTTTAGGCACCAAATTTACAGCCAAGTATGTAACAGGCACTTTTTAAAATATTTTAAGTATTACAGGCAAGACTGCTAGTTAACATCTAATTCCCTGCTCCCCTTCTTCACTAACAAATCCTGTCTTTGAGTAGCAATATGCCCAACTATAGATCATTTTTCAGTTTCCTTTGAAGCTAAGGAGGCCCAAAAGATCTAAGAAATTGGAACTACCAGAAAATTTCCTAATCAAATCCTGACCTATATGAGAAACATGACTTCGTGTTTTCCATCGCCTCCTCTTTCCTTCTGCGTCCTGTCTAGAATGTGAACTAAGAGTCGGTGCTTGGCAGCCCTTTTGAACCATAAGGTTCATGAAGTGACTTTGAGAATGGAAGACAGTGCTAAATGCAGCAGAGCAGAAAATGTTCGAAGAAGCCAGTCCCCAGTGACAATGGAACTGCCGTGCCAATACTGGATTGCCAATTTTTGAATTTCTTTCAAAGGAGAGAGAAATAAGCCTCTACTAAGTTAAGTCATTTTTATTTTGTTATTGCCGCTGAACATAATCCCGATACACCTATCATATTTTATTTACTCCTCCAACAGTTCTACCAGGTAGGTATTATTTTTATTCCCAGGTTTTTTGGGTGAGATAACTGAAAGAGAAGTTAAGCCCTAGATCACTAAGCTACTAAGTAACAGTGGATGTGAACCCAAGCCAACTTCTCCAACACTCATACTCTTAATAATCATATTAGACTGCCGAGTTGGACTAAACATCAAAGACTATTTTTCCAAGCTGAAGAACTTTCATGTCTCAGTGGAATTTTTCTTCAGAATCAAACTTTATTTCTGGTGGTTTGAGCCCTATTTGCATCTGGCATGAGGTTAGTTTTTCACTTTGTAAGAAATAACATTCTAATGGGTTTTTAAGGGCCCAGAAGACTTGTTAGCCATTCCCTGGCTGCTGCAGGACAAACTCATTAAAAACATCTGAACAAAACCAACAGAACTTGAAGGGCAACAAGAAAATGAGGAAGACGCTCTGTGTGAGGGATTAGAGCATCTATACAGTAAATCACAAATGTCAAAAGACCCAGTCACCCAACTGGAGTTGGGACCCTGTATCCAGAACACTTAACCTGTTTGCATTCCCAGATCTCATGGCTTGGGAATGAGAATCGAAATCACATATTCATTACCAGAATTTATTCCAATAAAACAATTTGGATATCCCTGGAGTTTTCTCTTAACAGGATTTTACCTATGTGGAAAGAGAGTTTGCTAAGCAAATGAATGAAGCAAATAAAATTGGAGGAGACATGTTTACTGAGCTAAAGAGAACAAATTATTTTGCGGCACTGGGAAAGTACCCAATTACAGTAAAACATGGTTTCTTCAGAAGTCTATTGATTGGGACTTGCTATTAATTAGCATCTGTAAAATGGGGATAATCACACTGAAGTTTCAGGGTGGTGGTAAGGAATATGTGAGATACACCATGCAGAGATGACCTAGCATGGTAACTACCACTGAGTATGCTTTTATTCTTTTATGGGGCTCTAGGACCTGGAGCTGGGGATCATGTTCGCTCCTCCAGCCTCTGGGAAGATACAGAGATGATTTTAAAAATAATGAGAAGAGAAAAGCGACAAATCCTCAGTTGTTTTTACTTAACAATCCAGGCATAGAGCAGAGAGCATTGGTCCTAGTAGCTGCAAAATAATTTTGCGGGGTCTCTGGCTACCTGATTTTTGGAAGCCCATCTGAGCAAATCCCCTAGTCCCTGAACCATATCAAGAGACAGCACAGCATGTGGTGAACATCACTGGCTCCAGTACCAGTTGGTTTGGGTTTGAATCCTTGCTTTTCACCTGCTTGGCCAAGTTAGTTAAATGTCTGTGAAATGGAGCTATACCCATAGTTGGTTGCAGTAAGGGTTCAAGCAAATAACACATGTAAGGGATTAGAAGAAGATCTAGTACATAATTAGGGGTCAATAATTCTTGGTCCGTGTTAGTGACTAGAATTATTAGTGCGTGGTCTGGCATGGTTTCCTTCCTCCCCTTCCTTTCATACTGCCCCATCATGGTGGCTTCCACTCATGTGTGGTGGCAGCAAAGCAGACTTCATAAGAAAGTCAGGAGACTTGCGTAGAAATAGACCCAAAGGAAGCCTATAACAAAAGGTCTGGCAGGCTTCTGTTAAAAGATCTGAGCTTAAAATTTGGAGGCAGGTCAACCTGGGTTTAAAACCTGGGTTTTTTGTTGACTGGCTGGCTCTGTGACCTTAAGCAAGATCTCAGGGCCTCGGAATGTACATATATATTTATGTGTGCCTGTGAAAGTTTGCTAATTAAAGAGTAAAAGTGCAAGTAAAAGAACTCTACCTCTTGTGATCTTTAAACTTTGTAACTGGTGGTCTGCACAGTTCCAAGGCTGCTCTGAACTGATGGACAGTTTAGGTCCATGAAATTTTATTTGGGGGACCCAGTATAATAAACCATGCCAAACCTTACTGGCTTAGAACAACCACCATTTGCTTAGCTAATGACTCCGAGGGTTGCCAGTTTGGTCTGGGCTCAGCTGGGCAGTTCTTCTGCCGGTTGCAAATGGTTCATTCCCACACCTGCAGTAAACTGCAGTCAGCTGGTGGTTTTGCTTCTGGGAGTTAGCTGGCTCTTGGTTGGGGTGATGAAGGCAATGAGCTACATGGCTCTCATTATCCAGCAGGCTAGCCCAGGTTTAATTACATGGCGGCAGTCACGGGGTTGCAAGAGAGGATAAGTCCCAATATATAAGCACCTTTCAGGTTTCTACCTTGTGTCACAATGGCCAAAGCAAATCACATGCCCAAACCCAGAGTAAGTATATAGGAAACTTCCCAAGGGCATGGATGCAGGGTGGTGTGAACCCATCAGGAGACATTACTAAACAATCTACCACAAGCATAGTAGAACCTGTTCCGGGAGAAGAAGTTCTGAAATAGGCGTCTTGAACAGATGAGGCCCAAGTGACTTCCCTCTTAATGAACTCCAGGGAGAAATCATTCAGTCCATAAGTCTGGACAAATCGTTTGAATGATGAAGTTCTTCTCTTCCCAACCAATTGGAAGGTTGGATCTTGCATATAGATTTTCTTAATCTGTGAATTAGAACCCCAGAATAGGAGGTTTCTAAGTCTCTTTAAGCTCTGGCATTCTGTGAGTCTATGCTTTGCCATTCCACTTAGGGAATAGTTGGAGCCCAGCCCAAGAAAGCTCAGTTTTCTCTTCCAACAAGGTAGACAGGAAATTTCAGCCCAATGCAAGAAGCAACTGGTCAACCATGATTTTGTGATCATCAATTAAACTGCCTCAAGAAGTAGTGAGCTCTGTTATTGGAGGTGATCAAACACATACCAGACAGCCGTTTATTCAGAAATGACATGAAGCTGTGGTTCTAATTGTATGTGTGTATGAGAAAACATCAGAATTGTCTTATTGCTCCTAGGGATTCTGATGCCTGCCCCAGAGGCAGGACACACAGAGAAGTGGAATTAGTCCTCGTATTAGGTAAAAAAAAAAAAAAAAAATTTATTCAACAAAAATGACAACAAATGAGCATACACTATAAGCAGATTAAAGTACTTTCACATCCTATACTTTACTTTTTTATTGTCAGTAACTCCTTTTTACAAAGGAAAGAACAAAAAACTCAGAGAGGTAAAAATATTTGCTCGAAGTCATCCTCGAGTGTCTGAGGGGTTCTTTCAGTCTGTTCTTGGTGACCTGCTTTCTTTCCTTCTTTCCTTCCAGCATTGATTCATTTGTTCAGGCTGTCACTTGTTTGATGTTCATCCTAGGTGAAATTTCTGTTGAGTGTTGAGAAGACTAGGCATCCATTATTCTCAGAACACATATGCACCTAAAGTTCCACACCTTAAGGTTTTAGTGAGAATGAAATTAGATAATACATGTAAACCCTTGAGTGGTACCTGGTACCTAGAAATCATTCCATGAAGGCTGGCTAATACTATTTTGGGAAAAAAGACAGGGAGCTTTTGAAACTGAGGATGAGCTCAGAGAATCTGAGATCCCTGGTCAGAAAGAAACATGTACAAAAGGTTAGAGACAGTGACCAGAGCCCCGGATCCTTGAATCCTGTGATTGTTTCAGGAACCCTGAGGAGAGCGAAGGGCATGCGAGCAGAGGACACCTCAGGGGGAGGTGATGGAACAGGAGTGCAGCCTGGTGTTGCCCCCCTCATCCCCCCATCCCCACCCCCAGGCTCACCTCCTCACACCACTCAAGCCGTGACTGAGAAGTTCCTTGAACTTCTTTGGAGGCATCGAACATTTCTGGAGCTTGCCAAGAGAGTGCACCACCAAGACTACAGTGGGGACCTCTGCTCCCTTGAGATGGTGCCCAGGGAAAGCTTGCGATGGAGGAGTTAACCCTCTCCCTCAGCCCTGTGCTCTCACAGCCCCTCCAGATGGCTCTCTTGGGCAAGACCTAAGACAACCCCACACAGGCTGTCACTCACAGTGGACAACAACTGGTCCCCAGAAGACACTCAAGTAACTCTTGCCCTGGCAAACTCTGGGAGTGCAGGTCACACCCAGAAGCTTGCCACCTTCTCCTTCACTCTGAGGACAAACCAGCTAATCAGGTCTAGTTCTAAAGCATATCAGACTCCAGCCACCCCACATCAGGCTCTTTGCATGGTCTCCTGGAAGCCCCTCTCCCTTGTCCTGGTTGCAGATCCTCATGGAAAGATGTGCTCTCTGAGCAGGGGTGAGGGGTTGAGGGGAGGACAGAATTTCTTTTAAAAGAAGATCCTTTTCTGCAGTTGTTTGAAAGTAAAATACTGATAAGGCAGTTCTTAACAATGCTAGAGAAAGATTAGAGGGAGCAGAGTGCAGTGCACAATGGAAACATCAGATGAAAACAAAGAGGCAGGTAGAGCAGGGGGTCTACCTTTTCATGCACTTGCCCTCTGAAAAATCGACAGCCCTGGCCCAGTCCTGGCCTACCCTGCCTTCAGCTCACTAGCACCTCCTGCTGTTTCTTTTTTAAATTTTATTTTATTGAAGTATAGTTGATATATACAATATTACGTTAATTTCTGCTGTACAACGAAGTGACTCAGTTATACATACATATACATTCTTTTTCATGTTCTTTTCCATTATGTATCTCCTGCTGTTGAAGCCTGGCTCCTCCTGGCCCAGACCCACAGCTCCAGGCCCAGTTCTAGAGAGGAGTATCCCACAGAGGCTGCCTTCTCTCCAAATCTCTCTGCCACCTTGGAGCCATGGCTATGCAGAAGCAGTTTCAAGGACCCCAGATAAAAGATTTGGCACAAAGGAAAGCACCAGTACTCAGGGTCTGGCTTGTGCTTCCCAGTGTGCTGAGAGCTTTTTGTACAGGATTCCATCTAAATAGAGAGGTAGAAAAAAGATAATTCCATGCCATCCTTGGGGCAGCTTGGTGTCTTAGTTTACCAAATAATATTTTTCTGTTCTCTCTGCATGGTTCTTTCTGCCCTGAATGCCCTTCTCCAGCATCTTCACATTTGCTAACCCCATCCGTCCTTCCAGGCCCCACTTAAATACCACCATCTCCATGAAGCCTCCCTGATCTCTCCTCTGCCACCACCACCACCCAGTCAGAAATCATTTCATCCCATACTTATTCATGCTGTGCCCTAGCTTCCTCAACTGTAAGATGGTCATAATAATAGTACCCACTCTATAAGGTTATTGTGGGAATTAGTTAAGAACGTTCAGAATGAAGCTTAGCATATAGGCAAAAGTTCAATCATCATCATACTTGCTGCTGTTATCAATGGATTTGACCACTGTCCTTTGCTATACTATGAGATTTTGGAGGCAGGGCAGGGATAAGGTCTTATTTATCTCTGAACCCTAGAGGTTAGTAGACAGCCTTGATACCCAACAGATACTCAGGCTCAGAAGAATATTTGTGGGATGAGTGAGTGCACGAGTGGCAGGGGCCAATGGTAAGACTGATCCTTAAGCCAACAGACACACTGCTCCTTACCCCTCCATCTTGGCATCTTTCTGGGCCACCTAGTACTATGCCACTATTGTTCAAAAACTATTGTTCATCCTAGCCTTCAAACGGCCACCAGAGAGGTACGGCCGCTGCTGCACAAGCTGACAACATCATGGAAGCCGCTCTGGGGGCTCTGCACCTCCGGGGCTGGTAAAGATGGAACCTGTGCTCCTGGCAAAGGCAGGGCGCTCGGCGTTTCTGCAATCCCAGCCCTGCCTGGGGCCCCCATTATAGCAATAAGCGCGGCACATTTGACTTTTTACCTTGTCTCTCCTGCTTCTCAGCATGGACGCTTCCTAAGGGATGTCAGACTTTGAATTTCTTATCGTGTTGTTTATATCTAATAAGTGACTCGCCCTGTTTTTTTAAAAGTCAGCTTTTAAAAATACTGTGTTTGAACATCTGTCAAGGGCTGGGGATTAGCTGAATAGGCACTGGATGCCAGGATATTATATTCTCTCTTATCCTTTATACTGTAATTATCTTGATCCTCAAACAACTCAGCACCAGTTACAACCACTTTCGCAGACTTGTTGTTGCTGCAAATTCAAAAAATTATTTTATTTGAATCTAAATTAAACTGATATGTAACAAGGGTTTTTTTTTCATGCTAAGTCTCAAAAAACAGTATCTGCAGATGATTAAAAAAACAGTCAAACATGGACCATTTCAAAGTTTATTTCAAGAATAAACTCATGAAAATTCATCTAATTATGCAGCAGTGTACCAAAAATAATCTTTCCCAAACCTAAATGTGTTTAACAAAACACACAGTCAGCTAAGCCAAATGAAAGCAAACGTGTGTTTATGCCGCAGTCGCCCCTCCCCCTGGTGCTCAAGTGGGCACGAGGGCTTGGCAGGGTTCAGAAGCCTGTTGGAGGCGTCTGCGTGCTGAGCTGGGCTTCTCATTGTTTCCAGTGAGGGGCTGTTGGCACCCACTGGTCACAGAGATGGAGCCTGTTGTGAGTGGTCTCTGTGCGCAGAGCTGGGGTGTGGGAACTTAAGGGATCTCCTCTTAGAAACTTAGGGGACAGGCGACGCTACCAAAATACCATGCGCATGAATGCATGCACACTCAGGCTGCATCTGCCGCTTATTAACATTAACGGTGATGACAGCTACCATGTACTAAGCTCTTGCTCTGGGTCAGGTGTTTATTCAAGGGCCTTACATTCATTTTATCTACTGACCCATGGGACAAAACTGGGAGCTGGTTGTAGATGTAGACACTGAGGACCAAAGGTAAAGCATCTTCCTAAGGTCACACTAGTATCTGGCTGAGCTGCTATGAAATCTGTTTTTGTTTGTTTTTTGTTTTTTTGGCTGCACTGTGCAGCGTGTGGGATCTTAGTTCCCTGACCAGGGGATCCAACCCCTTGCATTGGAAGCTCGGAGTCTTAACCACTGGACCGCCAGGGAAGTCCTGGAATCTGTCTATTCTTTATCTGCTGTATCATACCATGTCTGTTCAGCCCTGGGCCAGCCTCTCTGGGGAATCCATGGGAATCCCAGCTCTCACAACTCAGACAAGCTCCTCATTGCTCTCAACATCTCAATATACTCATCTGCAGAATAGAGAACACAAAACTTAGGGCATAGTAAAGATTCAAAAAGTCATAAAATACTATTATTCCATTAGACTGTACACCCTCAGAGGGCAGACATGTATCTATTTTATTCATAATTGTATCCCTCGTATCTCCCATAATAGTAACTCTCCCAGTGTTTGGCACATAATGTTCACTAAAGTGTGGGAAGTGAAAGAATAGGAGGTGTGTCCTTCCTATATGTTGTCTGCAGTCTATAAGGGAAGAAAAACTAACCAGTGTGAGCAAAGGAGAGAACAAAATGTCAGCGAACATATCATTAAGGGAATGTGGATGACGTGTCAGGGACTCATCAGTAGTGTCATATTGGAATTGTACCTCGCCAAGCATTAGACATCGGGGTCTGGACCCAGAGCCCCAATTTCCTAGCTGTGTGGCGCAGGCAAGGTTTTGACCCGCTCTGAGCTTCTGTTGTCAGAGAGGAATCCTCACGATCTAACTCTCCTTTTCTCCTTGTACCGTTGTAAGGATCCCCTCAAATACAGAAAGCACTGTCACACACTGTATGAAACCATCATCATTTTTGACAACGAGAATGGGGAAATGAGGCTGAACCCACAGGAGGAAACAGCTAGAAGTTAAAACCATGAAGGAGGGCTCACATTTTGCTGTAAATTAGAATGGATTCCAGGAAGAGAACTGAAATCAAGGGTCTATACCAGGTTCAGATCCTGTTTCCAGAAGCCTGTAGCATCCTGGGGTTCTCACTCACTCTATCACTTGCCACCCAGTGGCAATATTAGGCACTCACTAAATATTTTTAAAATTTAGTTCATTTGTCTTAATTGAAATAAATGAATTGGATTGAATGGAATGGAATGGGTTCAAAACCTAACTAAAACTCACCTGCCCCCAACACAAATCAAATAAAATCACCGAATCAGCTATCTTCACAAGTTTCATGGTCTGTCCCACCACTGTACCTTTTCTCTAACTGAAGCAGAAAAGGAAGGAGCCTGGATTCTGGAAAGGTGCTTGAACACCCAGGAGGAAGGGACCTGGGACTTCCAGGGAAATAGGAAGGTCCCATATCCCTCAAATTACTTGAAACATGCATTCCAAAACTGGCTTAACAAACGGGGGTCTTTTATCCCAGCATTCATGTATTAATTCAGCGAATATTTTTAGTCCCTGCTGAGTGTCTGGCACTGTGCTAGTCCCTGGGTCTCCAGACTTTTCTTATTTTCTGTCTCTGTTACCTTGTGCAAGTCCCTTAAACTTTCTGATCCTCAATTTTTTTATCTGTAAAATTGACATCAATTTTTCATGCCTTCCAGAGTTGGTAGGAGGATCGAATGAGATTAAAATGCTTAGCACACTACCTGACATATAGTGACTACTTTAAAAGAAATAGTAGTTAAAGAATTAAAGATAAAAAAGAAAGATCTCTGGATCTAATAGTCGGATAAGTCATAGGGAGAACTAATTATAGTTGGAAGTTGAAGGCAGTGCATGCCCATGCAGAGAGAAAACCTTCCCCTGCCTACCCTTCCACTGCCATTGAGCCCAGTCTCCTGAGGCCCCCGTCGCTCTCCAGACCCACCTCTCACAGCCCTGCCCCCTGTCCCCACCACGTGCCCTCCTCTTCTGCCACACATGGGTTTGACTGGTTAGTTTTTGAAGAGGCCGTGTTCTTTCAGGCCTCCCTGCTACTTGGAAAAGCCCCAGTAATTCAGCAAGACCTGCCTAATGTCAGCCCCTCTGGGAGACCTTGTCCTCTTGTCCTGGCTGAAGTTTGTTCCCTCCCCTTACTCCTACAGAACTTGGACAGACAGTTGATGCAGTGTTCATTTTGTGGCCAGCTTTCCAGTAGACCGTGAGCTCCGCAAGGTAAGATCCTACCCTTCACTGATTCTTGTGTCTGTGGGGTCTAGACCAGTGCCTGACTCGGGGGCCTTTGGTGATGAATGGGATGGAGGGGGACAAGCAGACAGGCAAGAAGAGAACAAGAGATTCTGGACAGCAGTTCCCAAAGGTTTGGCTGTTAAGACTCACCTGGAGAAATTCTGCAAACAAAGCAAAAGAAAACCCACACACGTTTCCACCCTTCTGAGCTTCTGTCCATGGGAGGCGAGGGGCCCAGGAAAAGATGGATTCACCTTGAAGCTAATGAAACTTAACCTTCAGGATCCTTTACCTTCACAGCCCCTTCCAGGGTCCTGGGAGCTCCAGCAATTTCTTATTCTTAATTTTATATTTTTACAAAAGTGTCCTCCATATGGAATGAGCTCAGGCCCCACAAAACATTGACCAACCTCTGGCCCCAAGATCTGGAGTTTCAATAAGCTGGTCATGTGATTCCGATACACCAGGAGGGTTGGGGATCACTTGCTACTCAATGTGCGATTCACAGACCAGAATCATCAGCGTCGTGGGTGAGTGTGTTCGAAATGCAGGATCTCAGCCCTCCCCTCAGACCCACTGTATCTGAATCCCCATTTTCACAAGACCCCTGGGCTGATTCACATGAAAAATATCACATTCAACATAAAGTCTGTGAAGTGCTGCTCTAGTGGTTTCCCTGAGAGAAAAATTATTTCCAGCTGTGAGATCAGGGAGGCCTTCCTGGAGGAGATGATTTCTGAACGAGACCCTAGAGTAGAGGCAGTGTTTGGGTGTAAGGAAGTATATTCCAACAGAGAGAGCAGCATCAGGAGACTCACGCAGATGGGAAGTATAAGGACAAGTACAAGTACTCCAGGACCTTTCAGCTGGAATTGGACAAGAACGACGGTAGTTAAGCTGTCTGGAGTGGGAATGAGAGAGGCAGGCAGGCCATGGAGGCACACAAGTGCTGGGTTAAGACCTCTGGATTTTAATGCATAGAAATGTGAAGCCTTTGTGTTTGGATGCAAAAGATATGAGAGATCAAGCTGCAAAAGCAAAACTTCCCCTGGGAGAGGGAAGAGGGCAATGATATTCATTCATGCTCAGGTGCAGCCCTTCCTGAAAGAAGTAAAAGAAGGGTTAGGAAGCCAGGAGCGAGGGCTGACAGAAAGCCCTGGGAGGCAAGCATATTTTTTCCCACCCTGGAGGGCTGATGAGACACTCAATACTGCTCCCACATTGGAAACTCCATGAATATTGGCTGATTGTGGTTTAAAGGGGGGAATAAAACTGGTGTGGTCCAGACTGAGTCCTGTGAACTTCTCATCACTCCCCACTCCCTCCAGTCTCCACCCCTGCAGCTTCCTCCATTTAACTCATTCCTGTAGCCCAACAAAACCTCCCTGCAGGGTTGTTAGGAAGATTAAAGGGGATAATATAGCAAAGTACCAGGAATATATTAGGACCTGAAAAAGTGCATATAATCTTTTGAACTTGGAGCCAGAGCTCATGGTTCCCGCTTTTTTCTACCCTATACCTGGTTCAAGTTCTAACACAGAGTAGGTTTTCAATGAATGCTCGATGGAAAACATGGCCCCAATACCAGCTAATGGGAAACTCATTATCATTTGGCCTTACGGGTTTTGTCAAGGGTTGTGTTACTATACACACTTTAATAACGCGCCCCAGTAACAATTTAATGAGCACTTACTCTGTGTCAGTCGCTGTGCTAAGCATTTTATGTATATTATTTCATCTAATCCCATCGTACAGATGAGAAAGGGAAACTTAGAGATGTTGAGCATCTTGCTCAAAGTCCCATTGTTACTAAGAGACAGAGCTGGAGATAGAACTGAGCACAAGCGTGAGGTCAAAGCACCGCTCAACTGTGAAGCCTCTCATGGGTGTCATAGATGGAACAGGTTCCACCAGGAAATGTACATTTGGCTTCTCCCTACCCCCACCCCACCTTATGCAAACACTAGGGAGAGTCAACATCACAGTATTCTACTGATGGGATTGTAGACTCACAGTTAGAGATGGAGAAAAGATTAGGGAATAAAGGATTGATCAAGTTCAATTCTGCTGTCTTACGGATGCTAACATATAGGCCCAGAGAGGTTGCTTGAGTTGCTCAAGGTAACATAGCGTGAGAGTGAAAGGGTTGGGCTCCATGTAACGTTTCTTGGCTCTTACAATATGGTTCTTACATTAAGACAAAAACAAACATTAAAAAAAAAACAGGTTGTCTTGTTTTGCTCTACCCTCACCTTTTCAAATCCTTCCCCCTGCACCAGATCTCGCCTTCTCTCTCTTTTTAAAATTCCTTTATTTATTGGTTCAGCAAATGTTTACTGAGGCACTATAGTGAAATAAGTTACATTCAGGGAAGAGTCAGGACTTTAGGAATAAATAAGAGTTAAGGAGCAAGAAAGAAAAACAGAAAAAGAAAGGAACAATAAAAGGAATAACAAAAGTAGAAAGGAAGAGAGAAGGGAGAAGGAAGGGAGAAAGGAGAGAGGAAGGAAGGAAAGAGAAAACAACATTAATTGAGCACATTCTATGTGACAGGCACTCTTCTAACCGTGTTACATGTATTTATTTAAATCAAACAGAAACCTTATGAGGTAGTCACTTTCATTATCCCCATTTTGCAGATGAGGCACTTGTGTCACAGAGACCTTAAGTAAATTGCTCAAAGGCAGAGAGCTGGAAGGTGGCGAGGCCAATGCATACACCTAGCAGATCTGGCTCCAGAGACCTTGCTGGGGGCTACAGAGGTATTTGTGTTGAAATGTCCTCCAATTGCCCTGATGGCCACTGGAAGGGGAGTAGATGCCAACAGTAGGCACAACAGTGTTCCTGAGAGTCTTTTATCATCTTGTCCATAGTTATTCTCTGAAGAACCATCCTCACATGGTTTGCCATGGACCATCAGCCCCAGGGCATGAAGAGAGGCCTACGATGCACACAGGACAGTGGACAGAGCAGCCCAGAAGGGGGAATGGTCATGTGATTTAGAGCCAGGAGAGCAGGGACTTAGCTGTGTGCCAGCCACTCGCTAGCTGTGACAGATGACGAGTCAATCCACCTCTTTAACTACATGGCTCCTCTGCTGGAGAACGGGAACAATAGTCAGTTCTACCTTATGTAGTTTATAAAATCAAAAGGCAAAGACAAATCAAACATAGCCATCAACACTCCTCTGCTTATTTTGTGTAGAAGTTTGTTTAAAAAGAAAGAAACTGTGTGGGAGGCCTGAGTTTAGGATGAGGATGACAGAGAACTCAAAAGAAGAAGAAAGGTTTAGGAGATAGCTCTCTGTGGGTAACGCTAAGGGGATGAATTCTTTTGGAAGAACTAGAATGGACCCAGGTGATAGCTAATTGTCTCTGGAATAAATGAATGGTTAGTCATTCATTCATTCAATAAATATTTATTGAATGTCTCCCGTGTGCCAGTCACAGAGCTAGACACTGGGGTACAGTGGTTTAAAGAACGGACGTGGTCCTGATTTTCATAGAGCTTGCCGTCTGCAGAGAGTCAGACACTGAACAAATACATACGGAATTTAAACGCATTATAATAAACGGTGACATGCTACGAGGCAAAGGAAAAGAAGAATTTTCTGTAAGAGGGAGAACCAGCATTGGGCAGGTGGAGACATCCCAGAGGACTCAACAGCCTACCTTCCCCATTCTCCACTACTATCCTCACCGCGCCGGTCCCACCACCCTACATCCTGCCACCCACCGACTGCTATTCAGAAGATCATAGGCCTCTGCTCCCTACGGGTTTGTACTATCTTGGTTCAGGGAGCATCTTAGTCTGTTCAGGCTGCTATAACAAAATACCATAAACTGGGGTGCCTTATAAACAGCGAACATTTAGTTCTCACATTTCTGGAAGCTGGGAAATCCAAGAGCCGAGTGCTGGCAGATTCAGGAACCGCTTCTTCATTAATGGCAGTCTTCTCACTGTAACCTCCCATGGGGAAGGGGACAAGGGAGTTTTCTCAGGCCTCTTTTATAAGGGCACTAATCCCATTCATGGGGGCTCTGCCTTCATGACCTCAACTCCCAAAGATCCCACCTCTTAATACCATCCCCTTGCAGGTTAGGATTTCAGCCTGTGAATTTGGGGGGACACAAACATTCAGACCATAGAAATGAGCAGTCTTTTGAATGCCCAAGAAAAATACGTGCACAGGTCCCCAGGTGTCAAGGCTGCTTTCGTCATCAGCCTTCTTTGATGGGCTTCTTGTGTATCATTATTATTCCTACTTCTACAGATTAAAAAAAAAATGTTCACAATAGTACAATGACTTGTCTAAGGTGACACAGCAAGTAAGACCATACTAGGGTTTAGGATGCATGCTCTAAGGGAGGGTGACATAAGAGATCCTGACAGTTATAGAGAAGGCAGAGGGCATGCCTGACCCAGAATGAGGTCAGACTTCCAGGACTGGTGAAGTTCTAACCCTTTGGAAGCTAGAAATAGGGACAACGGCCATTCTCTGGAAGACCTATGACTGGTTCAGTTTGAGTGACCAGAAACAGCCCCCCAAACCCAGGGTCAGGATTTGCAGTTCTCTAAAGGGAGCTGTGGTCAGATGGGGAGGAAGGGGCTTTTCCTAGTACTCCTGTTTCTGGAGGGGCAGCCTACCTTCCCCATTCTCCACTACTATCCTCACCACAACGGTCCCACCACCTCGGCCACCCCCATAACAGTGCAAGCCAGAGAACCAGGGCTTCAGGTGGCCTGGTTAAGTTGCTCCCACACAGCTGCAAAACGACACTCACACAAAAGGAGCAGAGTATGAAGGGAGGCTCCAGGCAGGGGGACGTCAGCGCTGTCGCCGCTCCAGCCCCAGTGCTGAGCCGGCCTGGGAGTAGGCCCCTCCCCAGGAGGCTTCAGAGGCCTGCAGAGCCCGGTCCTGCAGTCCCCAGATGCGGACAGTAGGTGGCAGTGGGTGGTGAGAAATCTCGTCCTCGCCGGGCTGGGGCTCCCGAGTCCCAGCCGGGAGAAAAACGTGGCTGGGCTTCGGCCGCGCGGGAGAGAAACGCCCCCGGGGTGGGGCGAGGGGGCCGTCCCGGGACCCGGCGGCTCTGCCCCCGCCGAGGTCAGCGAGGACCAGGGAGGCGGACTCCCTGGGGCTCCCGGTGCCCATGCGGCTCTACTGTCACGGGGAGCCCTGGGGGACCCTGCACCCTGGTGAAGGCCCTGCCCACTGCCTTCCTAGCCAAAATGTGTGCCCGGCGTGGGAATTCATTTCCTACGCAAATAACTTTTTTTTTTAAAACTGAAGAAGAAACTGCCGTTCAGAGAGGCTAAGGGATTGCTGTAGCCACATAGCCGGCTGGCGCTGTGCAGGATTACAACCCAGTCCTATCTAATGAGTCGGTGCTTTTTTCTGTTCCAAGACCCAGTGGGGTATCCCCTTGCGAGAACGCCTGGGTTTAACGTGGGGTGGCCTCCGGTCTGCGTTTAAAACTGTTGGCTCAGCCACGGTGTGGCCCTGGGCCGGTTTTGATTCCTCCCTGCGGCAGCGTCCAGCGAGGGGAGTAGCTGCGATGGCCTCTGGGTGGCCTTCAAGCGCCCTAATTCGCTCCGCAAGCCCTGACTGCACACCCTCCCCCTGCCCAGCATCCGGCCTCTGAGCAAGGACCCTGACAGAGCCGGCCCCACCTCTGTCTGCCTCCTCTAATAAGTGATACCGGGTCTCAGCCCCCTTCGCAGCCTCTGACATTTTACATAACTTGTACTCTGGAGAATTCCTTAGGTCTTTACAGCCGCCCTGCGAGACTGGCAGAGAAGGGGTGTTTATATTTACAAAAGAGAAAACTGAGGCTTCGGAGAGGTGATTTGCCAGTCAGTGCGTGGCTGAGCGGGTCTTGAACCCCAGGTCTTCCAAGCTGACCGGGCGGGAGCAGGGGTGCTGGCGCGAGAGGGTTCTCCTAAAGGCCAGGCCACTTCAGCGCCTGCCTCTTCCAGTCCCGACAGCAGCAGGCGGGAGCCGCGGACAAATTAATTCACGCTATCTTTACATTATGTATAATGCTGCATGATTTTATTTTGCTTCGTTCCCGAAATCTTTTACAGTAATTAGTAGCCAAGTAAAATATAAAAATTAATGCAATATAACACTTTAATGGTAATAATACACCATCCTGTCTAATTAATAAAATCTGTTATTTCCAAGCACGATTATTTATTTGACAAATTGATAGCACACATCCTGTTCATACCCTCTTTCCCGGCTCCCATCCTTTCAGTTTATTGAATAAAATTGTAGCAGGAAAATAAACAGATTGTCTTCTGACCTGACAAGCAAGTGAGAAATAAACCCCTCGCTCATACATCTCTAATTGTTCTCAACAATATTCTCTAACACATGTCCAGGTCGGTTAGAAACAACTCTCAATTTCTCCATCCTTTTTTTTTTTTTCTTAATAACTGTATCTCATTATCAGGAAACGAGATCTACCTCCCCTTTTTCTTTGGGTAGTGTTTGTATTGGGGCAGATTGGGGAAATGAATTTTTTCACTGTGTTCAGACATTCTGACGGCTCGCTGACGGAGCGATTGCTCGGGCTCTGTTGAGAGAGGCGGTCTGGGCTGCTCTGAGCTACTGCTGCAGAGGAACCCACTTCACAGGCATCAGGAGAGGATCAGAAAGGGAGCAGGGAGGGAGTTCCCTGGTGGCCCAGTGGTTAGGATTCCCGGCTTTCACTGCCGTTGCCTGGCTTCATTCCCTGGTTGGAGAACTGAGATCCCACAAGCCGTGTGGCTCGGCAAAAAAAAAGAAAAAAGAAAAGCAGGGAGTAGGCTGGAAGGACTGTCATCAGGAGTTGGGAAAACAAAACCTGGAAAAGGGTTAAGGCAGGATACTCAGGCCTGGCAATATTTGTGGGTAGGGGCCGAGGAACAATGTCCAGCGTTACTGTGTGTGGAACTTGGGATGAACCACTGATCGAATTACAAACCCAAATGCGTATTATTTTATGTAACACAGGGACATTTTATATGCTGTGAAAATACGAAAGCATTTTAAGCTATAAATAGGGACTCTGAAGCAGAGATAGAGACACAGAGACAGATGGAGAGAAAGACACAGAGAAAGAGCAAGACAGAAAGAGAAAGAAAAAAAGAGGTAGAATCACCATCTGAGGGTTGTTTTGCAGCATTCTTCTCTGAAAGAAAAATTGTGATGTGATCTGTGTTTGGGGGAAAGATACGCTATGCCCAGCTTTCAAGCTACATTTGCTGTAGTAAAAAAGGAAAAATCTCCAAGAGCACACAGGTGAAGAAAGTCACTCTCACATGGAAACTGGCCTTAGTCCACAGGCAGAGATGTACATACCTGAGCACACACATAAGCACGTACGCATTCGTGCGCGCGCGCACGCGCACACACACACACACACACACACACACACACACACACACACACACACATATACAATCCACGATGCGTCTCCAGAGCCCTTTCTGATGTAAAACTCTATGATGTTATGGGCACTAGGCCCAAAACACACACACACACACACACACACTACAGACACAATGACACACAACGAATGCACACACATCCTGCTGAGCCCAGGCATTGCATCAGTGCACTCTTGCCCCATTGCTGAGACTTCCTGGGCCACCCTGCCTCACCATGAAGTCTCAGTACTCTGATCTTATTAAACTTCCCCCCACCTTTTCCTCTTGATCTACTCCCCTACCCCACCATCATTATCAGCTAATTCATTGTCTTAATAATAATTTTTAAAAGAATTTAAATAAGATTTGCTTGAGAGCATTTCCTAGTATCTTTGGAAACCCATAAAGTAGATGGTTACTTCAAGCTTTTTGCCAACACCCAGGTATACAGAAGGTGACTGATAAGTGCAGTTTGAGTACTTTACCTTGTATAAAGTGCTTCCCTATGAATTGTTGTGGGACAGGGGTTACTACACCCATTTTACAGAAGAGGAAACAGGTAGCCTCTTTCCAGGAGGAAACAGTTGGGATATTTATTGAAAAATAATATTTACTGAACACTTTCCATGGGTCAGATACTACCTACACACTTTATAGGCATTATTTCATTTAATCCTCACAGTAACTCCATTGTTCAGTTATTACTCCCAGTATGATAGATGTAGAGACTGCTATTCAGAAGGTTTGTGTAATTTGCCCCAAATTATACAGTTAATATATGATAGGGCTTGGGTTTGAACACTCACCTGTCTGGATTTGCAGTTCCTGAAAGTCCCATCTCTGATAGTCACCGGCTGAATGACTCTGAGCAAGTAACGTTACTGGGACTCAGTTTCCTCAACTATAAGACGATTAAAATTCTCACCTCGTGGGATTGATATGAAGGCTAAAGGAGACTAGGTATATAGATACAGATATAGATATAGATATAGATATCTATCTATATACATGTTTCATGCACAACAGAGTGCCAGGCATGCATTAGGAGTTTAATAAAGTCCATTGTTTTCCTTTTGTCCTTACGTCAGCCACTGCTCCAGAAATTGCCTAAAAGCTAACTCAGTTGGCTGGGGCTGCACCTAGTGGCAGTTCCAGGTTCCAAGCATTGGTTTTACCATTTGCAAAATAGGGAACGGATGAACAGCTTTTTGTGAAGACAAAATGAGTTAGAGCATGAGAGAGGTCAGCACAGTGCCTGGTATACAGTTGGTGCTAAGTAAATACTTGTGAAAGGAAAAAAGGGAGGGAGGGAGGAAAGGACCAGGGAAGTGGTGCACAGGTGTTTCGGAAGGACCTGTGCTCCAGTAGCTCTCAGGGCCAGGGGCCCGATCCCACCCCGGCTCCACCAGGCATTGGGCAGGAATGTTCCAAAGGATGGTGAGTGTCCTGCGGATCTGCTCAATGCCATCGATCAATATGCTTTATGATGTATCTAATTAAGCTTTTTAGCGAGGGATCACGAGATGACAATTTATCCCAGAGCCATCACTCATTAAGATGCTATTTCAGGAGATGACATCCTTCCAACCTTAATTGGCAGAGTTTGCGTGACTGGAATCCCTTGAGAGAAGAGATGCCCCTTGTCATTTTCTCGTCACCTCTGGGATAAGGGGCTCAGCGGGGCCCCGAGAGGCACATGAAATGAATTCGTTGGGTGTTGTAACAGCTCAGGCCCCAACTTCCCAGCTCTGGTCAGCTCCCACCAGCAGGTGGTGAGTCTTTGAGGGAAGGCAGGCAGCCTGTGGCTGTGCAGAGGCCCACATTCAGTCAGAAGCTCCTCCGATGTCTAGTCATGTTGGCTACGGAGGTGACTGCTCCTGCTGAAGCGTCAGTTTCCTCATCTGTAAAGAAGTCATAGTCTTCCCTCCCACCCCCCACCTCACAGAGTTGTTTGCACGATTAAAGGAGATTGTGGAGAGCTTTATAGAGTAGTGGAAAGAGCACGGACTTCGAAGTGAAAGCCTCTAGTTCAACACTCTGTTCTATGACCCACTAGCTGTGTGACTCTGGACAAATTACTTAGTATCTCTGAAACCCGGTTTTTTTTTTTCATGTGCAAAATGAATCAATAATAGTGTCTACTTCAACAGCTTGCTGGAAAGATTTTAAGAGTTTTATACTCAGCCTGGTTTCTGAGGATACTGGGGACACAGAGATGAAAAGTCATGGCAGTGTCCTAAGGGACCCTGTCATACCTTAATATCTGCAGAATAATATCTACACCAAGGACAAGTTACAAACCCAAAGAGGACCCGATTAAGCCATGCTGGCTATATTCTAGAAGACATAAGAGAGGAGGTGGCATTTTAGCTAGACCTTGAAATAGGAGAGCTTTTTCAGTTGAAGAACAGAGGAAAGGGCATCCCAGGATGAGGGAACAATCAGTATAAGCAAAGAGCCCATAGTTGGAGAAAGTTGCAGAGAGGAGTAGTTTGTGGGTGAATAAAGGAATGACGTAGTGAGAGAGGGAAAGAAGGCTAGGGGGCATGCCGAGGGCAGGTTTTAAAGTCCTTGAATGCTGTGCGAGAGCATTTGGACTTTACTATGAAGGTCACTGAAACCTCACAAAGGATGAGTTTAATGAAACCTTATGACAGAGCTTGGACCTCAGAGAAAGAAGGTATATTCGGGCACTTCTGCCAACAAAGGTGGTTTGGAACCTGCAGAGTGAATCTTACCTGTTCACTGTGACCTGAGAGATCAGAGCCCCAGGCATAAAATGCCATAGCCTTCTGGGGACCACACCACGAAACCAAAATGGCAATGGTACCCTGAATTTGGGACTGCTTTTCTCCTAGAGAAGGAGATTTGGAGAAGGAAACTAAATTAGTTGAGCTGCTAGCATGTATCAGGGATGTGGCGTTTAATTCTCAATTATGTGTGATTGTCCCCATTTACCAAATGATGCATTCGGGTCTCAGAAAAGGTCAGTGGCTTTCCTAAGGCAACCAGGTAATAAGAGCAGAGCCAGGATTTGATTTATGGTCTGCTGGTCCCAAAGCAGTGCTTCTACCACTGCATGCTCTCTCACCAAATGTTTTCACAGCTGAGACCTCCCATTTGGGCAATTTATCTCCATTTTTCGGAAGAGGATACTGAGACACAGAGAATTCTCCAAGAAGCATCTTGCCATGGACACCTTCCATAAGATAGCTTTCTGATAGAAAACAGAGATGGAATTCTGATCTGACAGCAATGGTGCTGAGGAACGTGGTTTCCTGGCACTCTGGGACAGAACTGATGGCCTAATTTCAATTTGTCTTTCCAGAAGCCATTTGCCTTTGCTCATTCCTGACTCTAAGGGCAGATGTGACCGCTCCTGGCTCTTTGATTTTTGAGAGGCTAGAGATATGGTGTGGAGCCACTTTCCTATTACATAATAAAATCATTCCCTTAACAAAAAAATGTTGGGGGGAGGACTCACAGTTTCCAATTCAAGTGCTTTTCAAAAGAATAGGGGAAAAACATAGTTAAAAATACTTGAAGGAAGAATGCATCCCTAAAAGTGAAATTATTCAGAAATAGGTATTTGTAATAGGGTTCAAAGTGTTCATGACAGCTACTACTTACACTGTTTAAAAAGTTGCAATTAGCAAAAGGCTTGGATGAAGAAAACATCATATCACAGGCATATTTATAAAACAACTTCCATCAGCCGAAGGAAAAATGGACAGAACTCTATTACAAGCTTTTTATATTTGAAGAGCAATTTCTAATAATATATCTAGAAGCCATTTCTGAAATTGACTTAGTGTGCATGATCTGGGATTAACGTTTTCTGCAAAATCACATGCTCGTTTGAACGTAAACATTTTGCACTTCCGTTCCACCTCCTGGTTTAGAAGAATGCACCTTCAATGTGTAAAATGATCTATCAAAATTAATTGTAAATGCCCTAATCCAATCAAGTCCACCTCATTAGGCCAACATTTAAATTATTAAGTTAAATAGTGGGATATTTCAATATAATCTTGTTATGCTGTTTTTACGGCAGTACAGATGCTGTCTACGGATGGGCTCAGCTTCCCAGCCTTGCCACTATTGTTGATAGCACTTACCACTTCCATCGCCAGATCTCACACCTGTAAGATATAGGTCCAGTCGCAAACACTCACTTTCTCATTCCCTCATACTTACTGACGGAGCACCTACTATGTGCCAGATTTCAGTTAGAGAAGATCTTCAGGATTATCTAGTCACCTGTTTTTGCAGATACAGGAACTGAGGTTCTGAGAGGTTGGGTAATTTTTCATGGATCACACAGCAAATGTGTGTCAGAGGTGCATGGAGAAGCCTGGCTTCCTGACTCTGCATCCATCCCTCTGCTCTCTTTTTCACTCTCTTGAATGGGTTTCCCTGCCCATCTCCCTTTCTACTTTAATTCAAATAGAAATATAGAAATAAAATAGATCAGGTCCATGCTGGACATGTTTTTAATAATTAGTATTTTGCAAAATGACACTTTTATCCTTCCCAATATCGTCCAAGATATATTCCCAACCTGGTTGTTCTCAGAGCTTTAAATAGCTTGTCCTTTCCAAATTCCTCCAGCCAGCAAACAGCTATTCATCATTAGATATTTCCTTGAAGGCCAGCCCAACAGAGACATGTTTGGAAGAAATAAGATCTGGATGTCTCAGATTCCAGCCCCTAAATTAGTCTCTGGGTATGTGTATGTTGCAGGGAGGAAGAACAAAGAGGAAACAAACAGGAACTAAAGCAGGCCTGAGGTCGAGGCATCACTAGGGGCGGGATGCCCACATTGGGATCCAGAAAATACACAATCCTGTCCTCACCAGAGCCCCTCTCTCCTTCCCCTCAAAGGAGTATGTCCATGCTCTCTAAAGATTCAGATTTCACCCCAGTTTTGAGGGCAGTTCTAAGGGACCTCTAGACCCTACCCTACTCTTTGCCAGTGAGTGAAATGAAGACCTTCCCTGTGTGCCCTTTTCACATGTGGACACAGTTCTCTTTTCCTTATCCCTGGGGCATGACTGAGACAGGGATAGAACTACCAGAGACATTCCCAAGGGGAACTAAGAACAGAGAGGATCATGAATCTGGGTGATCCACCTTGCAGAGTTTAGCTCGTTCTCTGATCCAGGCCCCAGGGCTGCATTATGACTTTCATGAGTCCTGGTAGGCACGTTTGCCTCCAAGGGTAACTTCCTCCATAAAACATTAAAAAAGTTAAAAACTTAAAATTATATTTTATGACCATCAATGTAAAGAGGAATATATTAATATCCTGAAATAAAACATTTTTTCAACCTAAAATTTTTGTTCTGATTTTAAAAGAAATTAAAATGTTTTTGTGACTCCCTCCCTAACATACCATGGGACCTGGGTGCTGAGCCTACCGTGGTTAATGGACAGATCGGCACTGCCAGGCCCAAGGGCATGAAGCCCAAGGAGAAGAGAGCCTCCCACTCTGCTTCCATTTGGTGGATGAACATCAACCTCAACAGCCTGGAAATACCCCGCTTCTTTGGATGTGGGCAAGAGGGAAGAGCTTTATCTCCCATCCTCTCATTTTCCATTTCCTGTCTGTGTACAAATTGAAAATCATTGGTGTAGGAAGATGAAACCCTCTTTAACAACAATCAAACTCAGGTTCTCCAAAGTTATCATTGGAGGAGGATGACCTTTGTTCCTTGTCCTCTCAGTTTGATTCCTTCTGACACCATCACACCAGTACTATGTGGAGACACATTCTTCACATACTAAAATGCAGCTCAGTTAGGGTTAGAATCGTCAAAAAGACCTTCCCAAGGGAAGTAAACATAGAGAATACTGTGAATTCATGATACTAAAGGACCCATAAGAACAGAAGATGTTTGTAGCTATGACTCAGCAGAGGAACCTGGGCTGCCTTTGTTTAAAGGGCTGTAGAAACTGGAACTTTATACACTACTGGTGGGAGTGTAAGTGGGTACAGCCACTCTGTAGAAGCATTGGCAGTATCTGCTAAAGTTGTCACATGACCTGACTTTTCGACTCCTAAGTAGTGCATTGAACCATGTGAAATTGCCAACGTTTGGCCGTTTTTGATGTACAAAAACGGCAATTTAATTTGATTCAATCTAACATATAACCAACAGAGATGCATATATACGTTCATCAAAAGTCATGTGTAAGATTGGTCGAGCAGCACCATTCATAGTAACCAAGCACTGGACACGGTGAAAAATCCATCAGCCATAGCATGGATAAGTAAATTATGGTTTGTTCATAGAACAGTGCATGTAGTGAGGATAAATAAATCACAACTACGTACAACAACTTGGAGAGCTCTCGCAAACACAATGCTGATTGAAAGAAGGCAAACACAAAAGGGTATATGTTGTATGATTCCATTGATATAAAATTCAAGCGCAAACACTACTGATCCCTGTTGTTAGAGGTCAGAAAGGGATTACTGTAGAAAAAGGGGACTAGGTATTGACCTAAAAGGCAAATGAGGGATGTTTTCTTGATCTGAGGACCAGTTTCATGGGCATGTGTACTTTGAGAAAATTCACCAAGCTACATGAGTTGCACATTTTTCTATACGTGCATTTTCCTTTCTTAAAAAGTTTAGCTAAAAAAAATGAGTAGCCTACAAGAGGACTCAGGCAGCTGTTAGGGCAGAGACCACACCAGCTGGCTCCAGGGGCGCCTGTACTCTGTCCTCCAGTTCTTGTTTGTGCCTTAGCAGATTTTTTGACCATTACCTAATACAGGCTCTGTGCCAACTGCTTCAAAGGCTATATCTCACTTAATCTCCAGTTTAACATCACGGTGGAGTCTATTATTGTTTTATTTTGAAAAATTTTTATTGAAGTATAGTTGATTTATAATATTGTGATAGTTTCAGGTGTACAGCAAAGATTCAATTATATATGTGTATGTTTTTTTCAGATTCTTTTCCATTATAGGTTATTACAAGATATTGAATATAGTTCCCTGTGTTATATAGTACAATAAATCCTTGTTGTTTATTTTATATATAGCAGTTTGTATCTGTTAGTCCCATACTTCTAATTTATTCCTTGCCACTTCCATTTCCCCTTTGGTAACCATAAGTTTGTTTTCTATGTCTGTGAGTCTGTTTCTGTTTTGTAAATAAATTCATTTGTATGATTTTTTAGATTCCACATGTAACTGATATAATAATATTTGTCTTTCTCTGTCTGACTTACTTCACTTGGTATGATATTCTCTAGGTCCATCCATGTTGCTGCGAATGGCAATATTTCATTCTTCTTTATGGCTGAGTAATATTCCATTGTATATATGTACCACATCTTCTTTATCCATTCATCTGTTGAATGCACACTTAGGTTGCTTCCCTGTCTTGGTTATTGTACATAGTGTTGCTGTGAACACTGGGGTGCGTGTATCTTTTCAAATTAAAAGTTTTTGTCTTTTCAGATATATGCCCAGGAGAGGGATTGCTGGGTCAAAGGGCAGCTCTGTTTTTAGTCTTTTTAAGGAAGCTTCATATTGCTTTTCATAGTGGCTGCACCAATTTACATTCAAGTTGGATCCTGTTATTAGCCCTATCTGATGGATGTAGAAACTGGGGCAACTGATGCTTGGAGAGGCTAAATAAATTGCCTAAATGCACACAGCTATAAGAAACCAGTATCTGATGCCAGGACCGTGTTCCTCCCAAGCCCTCACTCTTCTTTTTTTTTTTTTTTTTTTTTTTGCGATACACGGGCCTCTCACTATCACGGCCTCTCCTGTTGCGGAGCACAGGCTCTGGACGCGCAGGCTTAGCGGCCACTGCTCACAGGCCCAGCCGCTCCGCGGCATGTGGCATCTTCCCAGACCGGGGCACGAACCCGCGTCCCCTGCATCGGCAGGCGGACTCTCAATCACTGCGCCACCAGGGAAGCCCCCGAGCCCTCACTCTTAATGTCCACACTCCAGAATCAAAGTCATGGAGATCACCCCAGACAACTGAAGTTTACAACTCCCTTTGATTTGGGTCCAGATCCAGCCTATCTGGATCCCACCTTCTCTCACTGGTCCCTGGTCTTGTCCTGCCCAGCAGCATGGCTACCCACACACCTGTAAGATCCCTCAGAAGGGACCAGGGCCATGCAATTGGGGAGGTCACTTGCCCAATACAGCAGAGATGTGGTTTCCCCCTTGCTGCCTGTTAGACCAGGCCCAGCCAGCCCATAGGACCTCAGCATCCCTGTGGCTTATGCCAGGGACATCTCAGCTCCATCTTCTTGTGCTTATGTTCTTTATGGACTTCAGTTCTGAGTGTCCCTTTAAATGGATCTGTGTTGGTTTATGTGAAAATATAATATACGGAAAATTATGTAGCCATGGGCCACAACAAAGGCAAACCCAGCTTCTGCCTTCTCTGACCACAAACTCAACCTTGCCTGGCCCCGGGTCTTCCCACAGCACTGTTCCTGTTCCCTGTGAGTGTGGGAAGAAGTGCCAAGAAGAAAGGCAGGAAAGAGCACTTCCTGAGTGGACCGTGCGAGTCCGTTTATGTACTCTTTCCCTTTAATACACGCAGCACCCCTGGGAATTGGGTATCGTTATCCTCCTCTTATTGCTGAGGAACGTCAGGGAGGTTAACTGTGAGGGCTGTTGTTTTCCCTGGCATGGGATGGTGAGGCAGGCAGAACAAACCGATGAGCATTCGGGGCAGCCAAAACCCTTCCTCTCTCGTGGTCTATATTCAGCATTCCCAGAGGCCTTGCGTTGAATGTGGACCCACTCAGAGAGCTCACTGTCTCGTGATCTTGGTTACATTAGCAAGGCACATGCTGGAGCACACAGGAGAGAGCCAGTACCTCCTGTGAGGGACAAAGGAAGAGAGATATTAGCAGCTGGGAGTTCTGGGTTCCAGCTCGACCACTCACTCCATGTGGCCTTGGAAAAATTAGTTCCCCTCCTGGCCCTGAACTTTCACATCTGGGCAATGAGGGAATGGGATGTACTGATGTCTGCTGGTCTTCCCAGCTCTAGTCCTCTGGCATCTGTGAGGAGGTGTTCTTGGACCTGGACCCTGAAGTATTGGTACCACCAGGGAAATACTCTAAGTTTCCCCCAGAGCGGGAAAGTCAGGAAGGAACTTGCCCCCTTGGTCCCTGGCTCAGGTGGGAGTCTGAGTAACAGAGACAAGCAAGGCCTGATCTGGTAGGGTGGCAGACATGCAAGTACATGGGCAGCTGCAGGGTCTGTGGGCCAGGGCCCACCAAAGGCATGGGGTACTAGGCAGTCAGAGGAAGGATCAAGAAGGTGGGTCCTGAAAGGGGAATTAAAACAGCGCCAGATCCATGCCCACTCGCTGCAGCTTCCAACTTCATGTGTTCAATTCCTGGCCCCCACGCACCCCAGCTTATAACTCAGGGGTTCTTACTCTGGAATTCATGCTCTTTGAAGTTGTTTGCAAAATAATACTTGTAAGTAAATTATGAGCATGTTTCTGACTTATAAGGCACGAAGCTTTCATTAGATCCTGGAAGAGCTTAGACACACACGCACATGCACATACACACACAGTTAAGAACCTCTCTTCCAGTTCAAACACATCCCTTCTCCACTGCCCCCACCTCTTCCCCTTATACAGGCCTTCATCATGGGTGTCCCGGGCTATTGCAGTCATCTCCTATCTGGTCTCTTTGCCTCCAGCCTCATGTTTTTCCAATTCAGTTTCCACAGAACCCTCAACTCCCTCCCCTTCCACAAACTCAGCTTTATCAGCCTTCCTTGACTTTGCATTGTCTGTAGATAAAGTTCAGAGTGTTTAGCTCAGCCCACAAGGTTCTTCCAAATGTGGCCCCTGATTTCTTCTCCAGCCTCACCTCCCAACAATCCCCCTCCCTGTGCCCACTTAGCTCTAGTCACATCCCCGTGATATCTCAGCTCTACAACTTGCATATCCTATTCTCTCTGGTGGAATTCCCTGCCCTCTTAACTTGTTGAACTCTTAGGATGTAAATACCACGAGAAGAGCCTCAGTCTGTTTCATTCATTGCACTATCCCAATACACAGTGAGTGTCTGACACATGCAGACATTCAGTAAATATTTGCTGAGAACAAATAATTGATTGAATGAATCCTTCAGGATCCAGATCAAGAGTTCCTCCCTCCTGAAGCTTTCTCTGCCCCCATGGTGGAGGTGGTCATTCTGTTGGATCTATATCTCACTATATTGCAACTATTTTTTATTATATGCGACATTACTAGGTGACAGTATATTTGTCATTATTATATGTCACTGGACTGTAAACTCTAACTTCACAGACCCGATCTGATGATCTTTTGTATCTGCAGTACCCAGATCAAGGCTTGGCACCTACCAGTCGCTCCACATAAATGTCTCTTAAGGTGGGGGGGGGAGGAATGAACGAATGCCCACTAAAACTCAAATGCAAGCCAATCTTTGCCGATCAAAATCCTACCCATTCCTTGAGGTATGTCTCAAATTCTACTTCCTTCATGTATATGTTCCTTCCCTTGGCCCCAATTTGATATGATTTCCAGCTTCTCTGATTTCCCCTGGAGTTTTGTCAAACCCTCTCTCATGGAGTGATTTTATTCTCCCTAATGCTAACAACTTATCAGGAAGCTCTCCCTTGCTCGTTGACATACTCCTTGAACCCTGGAGGTGCATCTGTCTCCACCCCCACCCTTGCCTGCTAACCCAGCCCTTGCACAGTGCTCAGTGCTATGATACATTACGTGGGTTTGTTGCTAAATTGAGTTGCATATTTTCCCACGTTTTGGTTGGATCTACAGTTTCTTCTCCTTAGACATGTGATAGCTTCAGCTTTTTACAAAATCTTGTTCTACAAAGAAGAAAGAGAAAGACTCGCTGGCCAGTGCGGAAGCTTTGTAGGAGCGTTCAGCTCTTTGCATCCTTCCCATGCACACATCTCCAACCAAAACTGCTCACAGGAGAGCCAGCCAAACCCCCTAGAAAACTGACACAGCCAGGCTTTCACACTTCAGAAAAAATAAAGATTCAGACCGGGAAAAAAAATCATTATGGACTGCAGCCATCACACAGTGAGAAGCACTAATTATTCTGTGTAGCCTGAGTTTTTCTTAGTAGGCAAACTCTTTTGAATATTAACAAATATTTATTTAGGAATTAATAATTGACATCTATTAAAGCGTAATTTATGGAGAATGAATTCCTCTTGGTTTGGGTTCCCACTGCTGGGCTACATCTGGCTGCTCCAGGAGCGACTCTTTTCTTTTGTTAAAGCAAAATGCACGGGGAGAACTCGAGCTGGGAACAGGGACGCGCTTCAGTGGCTGCACAGAACAAAGTGTAGTAGGAGGGCGCCAGGTTAAGACTCAGCCCCGACACTGCCACTCCTGTTTGTGTGGCCTTGGGAGAGTTCTTACCCTCCAGAGCCTCCCTTCCAAGGCTAAGAAACAGTCATCTTTATGTCTACCTTTATTTAGGTGGACATGCTTGGTTCGAGTAAAGGAAATTATTTTGTGTTGGCTTGAGCAATTCAGGGGAATTTGGGTAAGCAGCTGGATCGTCTCCTGAAGCCCTGCCCAGGGGTATGGCTGGGCAGCAGGAGCCCCTGGGAGCCAGGGCTGGTGAGCTCTCAGCTCACTTTCTGGCTCTCACCTCTGCTCTTCTCCATGCACCTGCTGTTCTCATCCCTTCTTTGGACTCCATGACAAAAGCTGCCTCCTTGTAGCTCCTGAGCTTTCCCGATCCGGGTGCTGCCGTAGAAGACAGTGTGACTATCGCATTTTGTCCCCATTTCTATCTAGCTCTGAGTAGTGCTGACTGCTTAGTGGAGAGGTACCTGTCACACAACCAACCATGGACAGGAGCACAGGGTACTGTTTACTAAATCGCCTTCCAGGTACCACTGTTTATTCACTCATTCGTTCATTCATTCATTCAACAACCATTGACCAAGAGCCCACTCTGTGCCAGGAACTTTTCGGGTGCTGAGCAGTGAATGAGGCAGAGAGGTGTGTGGATCAGAGAGGTCACTCTTGTCCCCGAGAACAGGTCATTCCAAGAGAAGCAGCATCGGCAGAGAATCAACAGGAAACCATTCACTCATCTAATTCTGCGAGTCTGTGGGAAAAGCACAAGGAAAGCTCTAAGTCTTTGTAAAATTATAAGAGATTATTCTGTTATCAGACATTTTTAGGGAAAACTAATAAGAAGTTAGAGAAAGAGGAAATGGAAGAACGGAGAAAGAAGGCAAGAGAAAAAGGAAAGACCACGGAAATAGAAACAACAGGGAGGTTGATTTGGGACCAATATAAGACTTAGTTTTACACTTGGAGGCTTTGAAAATTAAAATGAACAGTGGTGAGCTCTCCATCACTGGAAAGTATTCAAGCCCAAACTAGATGACCTGCAGTCAGGGCTGATTTAAAGATCGCTCATAAACTGGGCAAGACATGGATCAGGTGACTGAAAGGTGCTGTCCCATTCCACAGTTTTGGGAACAGATTTGCATAGTCAAATTCAAGGTCTTAGGAAATGCCACACCTCTGGCCTTCAAGAACAGAGGGAGACTGTCACCCCTGGCCTCCCAAGACAAGAGCTTACACCTCATTTTAACATGAAATAAAAACAGCAATTCATCTCCTCTGGAATGCAAAACTGTGAATTTGAGTGAAATAGGCAGTTTTCATTATGTTAAAAGATCTACTCATTACAATCAGGATAAGAGGATGTGAATAAGACAAATTGATCACCACTTTAAATGTATTAATCAGCTTGCAACTCTTGTCACCAGTCAAAACAGAACAGCCAGACATTTATTCTGTCTCAGTTGTGTTTTAGAGCCCAGCTCAGGGGGTCACAGGATCAGTGAGCCTCCCTATGCAGTTTATGGGTAAGCAGTCTCAGCACATTGCAAAAGTTCTTGCCTGCTTACAATTTGACTAAGAAAACACAATTAAATAGGTTTACTCATTCTGCAAATATTTATCGAGTACATACTATGTGCCAGGCATTGTGTAAGGCTTTGGAGATGTATGATAAGTCAAAGTTGGCCCTGGCCCTCCACATTCTTATGGTTTAGTCAGCAGGCAGATGTGCAAGCAATTACAGTAAAGAGTAACTGGGGCTAAATCAGTGGTCAGCATGAAGTGCTATAGGACTAAGGACTAAGCTGGAAGTTGCGGTTGTGGTTGGATGTCCAAGCATGAAAAGGATACTCTGTACAGATCTGTCTAAGCTTTAGGTCTGGGAGGGAATGAAGGCTTTAGTGAGAAGAGAGGCTAGCCCATCTCCAGATTTAGGATATTGGAGGTGCAATAAAGAGGCCCAAATACTAAGTTCAGAAAGGACATGTCTTCTAGTCTATCTAGGTTCCTTTCCTAGCCCAAAGGAAAGCCGTGAACCTGGTCTTAACCCCTCCCAGGCAGTGCCTTAATTCTCTCTCTGTCCCTGACATAATGGCCCTTGGGCTTTGTGGACTAAGTAAGAGGCAGGTCGGGTTAGGGCCTAGGATCATTGGCAAAGAGAAGGAAGTTGATGGAAGGATTTGTTCAAACAATAGGCAGAAGGCCAGTCTCCCAGAAAGTGAGATTCTGGGGGGAGTTTGGACTGGGAGGAAGTCCAGCGGTTGGGCTGGGTTAAGCCCCAGCAGGATTCTCAGCTCTGGGACAGGCTCCCTTCCCAGAGAACACAATATCAATTCAAGGATTCGGGTGCAAGGGAACCCAGAACAGAGCCGCTTGCCAAGCCTGGGGCAGGAGGTGGCAGCGCAGCCAGAGTTGGAGCATGCCAAGAACAGGGCTCCGTGTTCAACACCAGCACCTTCAATGCCCCCTACCTGCGAATAGGAAGGCAAGGCTGAGCTGAAGTGTGTGGGTGACTAACCCTCCCCTGGGGTGGTAGGAGCTTTAGTAACAGAAAGCCTGACATATGACCACCAGCCCTTCCTCCTTCCAGTTAAGGCCAATGCTCAGAAGGTTGTCTAAAATCCTAGAGGTAGGTTCATGGGAAGCCTGATACCTAAATGAATTGAAACACTTCAGCTTGGGGCTGGGGACTCAGGTATCAGTGGGAAAGTGGGGAAGGGAGATGGAACCACCCAGAGAGGGGGAGCAGCCCAGGAGATTTCTTTAGCTGCCTTTGCTCCAAGCCTCGCGGAAAACGTAGAGGAACTATCTGAGGTTAAGAAAAGCCAGGTATCTTCTGGCAGGATCGCTTTTATTCTGAGCAATCCATGAAGCCAAACAATCAATCCACTGAGTTGAACTTTACAAGTTACTGATTGTTTTTTAACTTCAATTATCTGCTGTTGACAATTCCATTATGAGGAGGGAGAGAGGTGTAAATTCGATCTAGAGGCCTCTGGAGCAGGGCATTTATCTGGCTTTATGAGGCTGTGAGAGACCATAATGCATGTTTTATGGACCCATTCCCATTTTTAATCTGCTTTGATAAGATCACTATGCTAGAAGGATACAGAAACTCACTGGCAGGCCCGGCTCAAGGCAGAGACAATGATACTGGCTTGGGAAGGTTTTGCTCCCGAAGGTAGGACCCATGGGGAATTCCCTGCTTGTTGACTCTTAGGATCTTTGCTCCTTCAGGGCAGTCTTGTCCCATCCTCCCAGACACCCCCTTCATAAGATCCTGGGTGGTAGCAGGCATGAGAGGGCACAGACCTCAGTCTGTGACCGAGTAAATCGCCTTAACCTGTCCTTCAGGACATAGCAGAGCAGCATCTTCCAATGAGCAGCATATGTAGAGAATAGGAGAAAATAGAATTCACAGGCATAGGAACTGACAAGGTTCTAGGCACAGATTTCTGAGCCTAGCTCTTAGAGCCAAAGGTTAATTGAACCCCACCACCCCCAGCCTTGAACATCTCCAATCATCCGCCATCTTGGATCTTCCAACTGTATTCCCTGCTTCAGTTCTCCCATTGGAAGAGGGAGAGAGCATGAGTATTGCCTGAGACAGGGACAGCTGATTCCTGATAAATCTTAACATGCTCCCCACCATGATCTCCTCTGCAGTTAGCTTGGGGCTGCATGCCAGGTCCGTAGGCTGGGAGTGGAGTCGTCTGTGCTGTTTCCAGCTCAAAGCGGTTAAGAGTGAATTCTCCACACTTTCTTGCCCTTCCACAGTGTGGGAAATGAGGACTGTCAAGATATCAGAGATGAGCAGTGGGCATAGTTGTTACCCCTGGATCACTGTTGGAAAAGTGCTTCCAAGAATTCTGCCTGACCCGTATGGCACTTGGTTGAGTTCTGTCACTGAGATCTGGGGACTGTTTGCTCTTGCTGTCTGGGTTAGCCTAGCCCAACAAATACACCAAGCACCTTCTATGAGCCCAGGACTTCACTAGGTTACTTCCTGCACATTTTCTCAGAACAATCTTATGAATGTGTGCTCCAGGAGAGTTTTTACCTCGTACAGTTTGGAGGGTGATGGGATTTCTACATCCTCCAAGATCCTTTTTTCCTGTGCACCTCCAGATGTCATGCCAGACTCCTAGCTCTAGAGACTCTTGGGTTCTGCCTGTTTTTAAGGATTCTCCTGAGAATCCAGGCTGTTCTCCTGACCACATTTTGCCCTGAACTTGACAGTCTCTGGATGCTGGAAGAAGTCACCATTTTACTGAATTTAGTTTACTGGAAGGTGACTAAAGAGTGTATAAGTCAGACAAATCTGGGTTCAAATCTTAGCATTATCATTTCAGTCATTCATGCATGCATTCACAGTACCTAAAATGCTGTCAACACCCAGATGCACCTCTCCAACTTGGACTGTTACTCTAAACTCCAGTTCCACGTAACCCCCTGTCTTCTCGGCCTCTCAAACACAACTAGAGCTCTCTAACCCCAGAGCTTCCTCCAGGCTCCCCCTTTTCATTAAATGGTGTCTCCATGAGCCCAGATGCTCATATCAGAAGCATCCTTGAATCATTCCTCTTCCTTCTCACCTATAGTCTAACCGTCACCTATTTCTATAGATTCTATTCCAAATATCCCTTGAGTTCTTGTGTGCATTTCTATATCCACCGTTCTGGTCCAAGTTCCTATTCTCTCTCACCTGGTATAGATAAATAGCCTCTTTACTGTACTTCTAATTGCCCCCACTCTACTCATTCTCTGCCCAGAAGCCAAAGGATCTACTCAGAATGTATTTAAGGCTTTGAACTGCATTTAGTGGGGTAGAAATTCCAAATTCATGTGTAGCCCAGAGTGATCTGTGTACCCTCTCCTGACCTCATGCCCTCTTCTCTTTCTCTCTGTGCCAGCCTTCTTTCCATCCCTGATCAGTTTCTCAGATGGACCCCATCCTGCCTTTGCCTGGAGTACTAGCTTGCTCCTGGCCTGACCACCTTCTGTCATTATTTTAAAATTCAACTTATATGTCACACTCTCAGGGATGCTTTCACTAAACTCCTGATCTAGATTTAGTCCTCCAGTGTAACTTCTAATCACACCCTGTACTTTTCCCTTATTTCAGTTTGGACTTATATATTTATTTATGTGTTTATTTTTTTTAATGTCATCTCTTTGACTAGACCATAAGCTCCACAGGGGCAAAGATAACCCACAGTGTCTGGCACACAGCATGTGCTCTGTATATACTGTTGAATGGATGAAGGAGTGTTTATTGAGTGGAAGGCAGGTACTGCTGCTACAGGGGGAATAGGGGCCTAGCTTCAGGGGCCAACTAAGGTGTGCATATACAGGGACCCTACTGTAAGAAACGCTCTGAGAAGTCCATATTTATTTATAAGATATCAAAATGAGAAAGTGCTGATACAAAAATAGATTATTTGGGACACAGGCTTCTTCCTAGGAATCATTCAGTAGCTAACATTTACGCAGTGCTTACTATGTGTCAGGTGCTGTATCTAAATCAACTATTCATCCTCACCAAGACCCTAAGAGGTAGAGTCTGCTTTTGTGTCCATTTTTAAAATGGGGAATCTGAGACACAGAGGGGTTTAGTGACTTACCCAAGGTCACACAGCTAATAAGTGGCAGAGCCAAAATTCTTGCCTGGGCTTTCTGTATCCAGAGAGTGCTCTTAGCCACTTCATGCTATTCTAGGAAATGTTTCTTGCTGCTCTCTAAAATAGCAGATGACTGACAAATGAATTTTAGGCCCACAACTCAGATAGACACCAAAAATAGGGGCATAACATCAGAATTCTCAGACAGATTGTGAAATGCAGCTAGGACACAGCATTTCCTGACAGTGTCAGAAAGCTGGGGAGACCTGGGAAGACCTAGTCTGGCCATGTGACATTGGACAGGCCACTTCATTCTCCGAGGGGTTGGATTAGTTCATCTCTGAAGTTTCCTCAAATTTAATACTCCAGAATTGTGTGCTTGTCTAGGGAACAATGTTGAATAAAGTCCCGACCCTCTTTTCATTCATTCCCAAGAAATTAACTGAGCACCCTTTTTTACCCGATCATTTAGGTATAGGGCAAGATCAAATGAATCAGAGAGGGAGAGACCAAGGCAGAATTGAAGAAAGAGAGAGGGTGAAGCGAGGGGAGGAAAAGAAGGGAATAGAGGCAAAGAAGAGGAACAAGAGGACAGAGTGAAACTGAAAAGACAGGAAAAGGTGAACAAGGCTGCCTCCGCCAGGAGCTGCCTGCAACAAGAAGGCATGCGCGAGTTTGCAAATTGACTCAGTTTCTTCTCGCAGTGTTGACGGCCGTCAGAGGCTTTTGACTTGCTCTGAGCCAAGAGAGAGAAATAAAAAAGGATGATTTAAAAGCCACAAACATGCGGAGCAGAGATTGCAGATACAGAACAATAAATGTCCTGGTCAAGTTGCCGATTGGAGTATCTGTATTAGGCCGTGTTTGTAGTCTCCGCGTGGAGAGCGATGGAGAGCTTAGATTGTGGCCGGGGAAGTCACACAACAATGGGGCCTGATGTTTTGTTTCCACTTTTCAAAGGCGCTCCTTTTTTTCTTCCCGGTGATAAGGCCCAGGAAATGGTTAGTGACATGCTCGTGGGAACCTATGGAAAAGAATACACACTGTATCAATGGCGCAGCCGCAGGCCCAGGAGCAGAGCGGGTGGGTGGGGGGACTGCAGGCTCCCTGCATGGGCTGTGGCGGAGAGATAGCATTGAGCAGGCCGCCCGGAGCCGTGCGCCCCCAGTCTGGGGACCGAGCCCCTTTAGAGCCCCTTTATCCAGCCAGAATGGGTGGAAGGCCAGACAATGTAGCGCTATATTTGGTTTGACAACAAAGGGCCCTAGAAAGATTTGATAGTGCAGGGATGGTCGGAAAGGCGGTGCAGGATGCAGCACAATAAGAGCTTTGCAAAGGTATTTAGCCGGGCCCTTTATGCCGGGAACATGGCAGGGTTTGGATGTCGGCGTGATGTCTAATGGCTTTTGTCTGGACCAGGGCTCTATTTACCAGAGTGTGGTTCCTGGGCAGGGCTGACAGAAGTGCCAGGGTGGTCTTAGTGTCATCACACTTAGGAGCTACCTGAAGTCACACTCCACAACCTCAGTCCTCTTCTAACCCTGAGTCCAGGCTCCAGCAGGCCCAGAAAGCCCCAGGTCAAGGGAAAGTTGGAAGAGGAAGAGCTGGAGGTGGACTTTTGCAGGGAGTAGACTGTCAACTGAGACTTCCCAACAGGAAAGAGGCAACTGTACGTCCATCCTGGGACAGGCGTCCACAAGGATGGGGAGGGATGAAGGTGTAGCTTGAGAAGGGTAGAGCAGAAGGTTTTGAATGACATTGTTTACAAAGCCGATCTTAAGGAGTTCCTGCCAGAGAGAAGGCAACAAGAATAAAAGAGTCCAGGCCCTGGGTGATAAGGCTGACAAGAGTCTGGAGAAATAGCTCTGGGAGGTGTGTGTGTTGCCACGGGGGGTGGAGGGGAGGGGTGGTCCAGGCAGGACTTCTGCTGCCCTAGAACCTGGGGCCTTCTGGGAGGAGGGGGCAGAGTGAAGAAAGCAGCCCTAGAAACAGAAGGCAGTGGGGTCAGGTGGGGGCAGGCTGGCTGGACCAGAGGAGTGTTCTGGACCAGGTGTGTGGGAATGGGGCCTAGACGCTGACATATTTAGGGCTTCTGTCCTGGGGGGAGGAGCATCAGTGACTATTTTCAACCTCAATTCTGTCTTTTCTCTTTGAAAACTAATGCCTGGCTGCCCCTGTACAGGTTGCGAGAAAAGAATATGGCAAGCAGAAAGGGGATGAAGGCTAGGGCTGGGACAGGACCAGAGACATCTCAGAGTCGCTTTGCTCTGGCAGGTGACCTCAGGGGTCACGGGCCCATCAGACCAGTCCTGCCCTTGTAGCTAGAGAAGTCTGGAACAAAGCAGTCTTGATTGGAGGGGACATCCTGATCTGGGAGCACTTTCTTCCTATTGCCTTCTTTGCAAAGCAGGATTAACTTTGTGGATGTAGCTTGGGGCAAGTGTTTCCCCACTGAGAGGCATACCTAACTTCCCTCTGCTCCCTTACCAGGACCATGATATCCTCCAGAAGTGTTTCCTAGTGATTTCCTTCAATTTTGTTCGGTTTTTATCAGCTCCATCCATTCATCCATACAGTAAGGACTTACTTCACTCCTAGGTGCCAAGTGTTACGTCAGATACTAGAAATAGAGTACTTGTCCCTTAGTATCCACAGGGCATTGGTTCCAGGACCCCTGAGGATACCAAAATCCATGGACGCTCAAGTCCCTTATATAAAACGGCATAGTAGTTGCACCTAACATCCCATGTATTTTAAGTCATCTCTAGGTTAACTTATAATACCTAATACAATGTAAATGCTATGTAAATAGTTGTAAATACAAGGTAAATGCTAGGTAAATAGTTGACTGCACATGGCAAATTCAAGTTTTACTTTTTGGAACTTCCTGGGATTTTTTTCGAGTATTTTCAATCCGTGGTTAGTTGAATTCATGGTTGCAGAACTCATGGATATGAAAGGCCAACTGTATTGAACTCCCTAAGCCTGGCTCCTGAGTCCTCAGACTAGTAAGGAAGATAATGGTCTAAACACATAATGATCAGGACAAAATCAGAACAGCAGCTGTGTTACAGTAGCTCAGAGGAGGGAATATCGGATTCTGTCAAGGAAAGACCAAGAAGTCTTCAGAGGAAACATGACATTTAATAAAAGTGATCTAAATCTATGTTATGGGCTAAACAGTGTTCCCCCCTCAGATTTATATGTTGAAGTTCTAATATCCAGTATTTCAGAACGTAACTGGATTTGGAGATACATTCTTTAAAGAAGTAATTAAATTAAATGAGGTTACTGGGATGGCCCTAATTCAATATGACCGGTGTCTTCCTAAGAAGAGGAAATTTAGACACAAACACATTCAGAGGGAAGATGAGGTGAAGACACAGGGAGAAGATGGCCATCTACAAACCGAGGAACGAAGCCTAAAAGAGATCTTTACCTCATGGCCTCCAGAAGGAACCAACCCTGATGACACCTTGATCTCAGACTTCCAGCCTCCAGAAGTATGAGAAAATAAATTTCTGTTGTGTCAGCAATTCAGTCTGTGGTACTTTGTTATGGCAGCCCTAGAAAAAAAATACAGTTACCACCCCAAAACATTGTGACATTCTTTAAGGGAAGGAACTTTTCTTGAGTGTCTGGCACAGTGCTTGACACATGTAGGTGCTTAGTAGATGCTGACCCGAAAGGAACAGCAGGGCATTGTTAACTCCAATTATATCAGCCTCAAGTAGAACATGCACATCAGAGAGAGAACAGCCCTGTTCCTAAACAGTACTCAGTTTTCTATCTCAGTTTACATTATCCATCCGCAGTCAGTAAGTCAGTTAGCAATTTATTTAACATATATCGAGAACTAATTATGTGTTAGCCACTGGATAGTATAGTGGGAAGAAAGGTCCTCTTGGATGAAAAAGTTTTTCCTCAGCTTCCCCCCAAAGCAAGGAATGTCTCTCACCAGCGTCACATCTCTGTCTGCCACAGGGATGATGCTCCAGGACAAGTTTGGCACACTCTGGGCTGAAGTCCATGGCCCAGCCAGTCCTTAGCACAGGCTCAGCAGAGGGCTGAGGTAGCAGGTACAGGAACCATTAAGGGGCCTGGCAGGAGAGGAATTTCAGATGTGGGACTGATTGAACTCTGTGAATGTTTTCTTTCTTATGCTGGTGAGTATTCCTGTCCTGGAGTGAACCCAGGGCTGACAGGGATAGACCTATGGATCCCCAGGATACCGTCAGGAGTTTCAAGTTCTAACTGGTGGGCACCCAGCTGCTGGGACAGCTTAGTGATAGGAAGGATATGGAGCAATTGTGGTTGTTAATGAGGAATGGGGAGTCAGCCAAGAAGCACAGTGGTGGCATCTGCCATAACACTTCCTACAGCTTTGGAGATAAACACTATGGGTCAAATCCACATGCATTTACACACACACATGAGTACACACCAGCATATGCTCTCATTCACTCCTGGGAGCATGCACAGAGGTCAGCATGTAAAACATGCATGTTGACATGGCATTTGCACATATCACACTGGGCAGCAGTCATGGGCACAATACACTTACAGAGCCACACATGCTCGTGGACTCCACACAAGCACTTACCTTTCAAAGCATATGTTGACACATTAAAAATTAAGTCCAGCAATGTCCGGGCTATGAAAGTTATATGAGTTACTACAGAACATGAAATTCATCTCTCATCAGGATCTGTATCTTCTTCAACGCTTCCAAAAGTTCTCTTGGGACCAAAAACACAGGTTTTTCACCATTTGGGTTAGAGTTTCCTTGTCTTCCTTACAGATCTTTGAGAAAAGAAGTTGGAAATTGTCCTCAGTTCCTTTATAAGATACAAAGTGCCTGCCAACACTTCCCACCATTATTTATGATTTTTAGAAGCAGAAAGACAGTGTGACGCAAGTGGAAAAGCAGTGGACTAGGAATCAGAAGATTTAGATTCTAGTCCCAGTTTTGCCTCTCTCTTGCTAGAGAATTGATCTGGATCCAGGATGACAAGTTTCTTCTCAATCCCATCTCTGATGTCTGTGTTGAGTATTCTAAGGCTATGAACAGGCTCAAAAAGGCAGTGCCATGTTTGGTTAGTTATGTCAGACTTAGGCTCAGAATAAGGATGGTTCTGACCCTTCTATTTCTAATAGTCTCTAAGTATATAGTATGGTTATCATTACTCAGGAACTAGAGAAACAGAGCTCAGTCTACATCAAGTTGCTTCTGTATAGCACTGCCAGCTCATTGGTCAAGACGGGGACCACACATGCACCTCTTTCTTCTTCCCATCCTGTCCTTCCAGTTCTTCTTTAGCCTAAGAAATCCTTTGAGTCATTAATAATGGTTTTTTTTTGGTTTTGTGACCTGAATGACTTTTATTGAGACTTTACCACAGTGGCTGAGTGTATAATCCGTGTATTTAAATGGAAAGATGCCCCCAAGAGCTCCTCAAAGCTATATATTAAGGGCCCATCTTGTGGTTACCAAGAGAGATGGAGGGTTGCCTGCTATGCGATTTGCACAACACAACTCCCACTCCAGCTCTATGAGGCAGTGTTTGCCTCCTGGATCTGACAGCAGTTTTGGTCTCTGAACAACAGTTATACCCTCTAGGCTCTGGTTATGATTCACATTGATGGGAGAAGAGGGAGCAGAAAGACTGGGACCCCTTATGATTCTAACTATACCAATAGAAAAAGGCAACAACAATGAAAAATCCAGTTCAGACAGACCTAGGCCTTAAATTCTACGTGTTGACATACCAGCCTTCCTCCACTGGGTCAAATAGTTTCTCAAGAGTAATTGAGATGTTCCAATGTGCAACCACTACACTAGGCACTGGGTACTATATATCGCTTGTGTCATTTCATATGTTCCACATGCCTAGTAGGTGAGTAATACCTGCATTTTTCAAGTGAGAAAGCTGAGGAGGGAGGCTAAGTTAGACAGATAGGAAATGGTGGACCTGGAATCTGTACCCACATTGGCCTGACTCCACCATGATCTACTGCCACCTGGGTAGTATCACTGCAGATTCATGAAGGCTACCCTGGTTCACCATTCTCTAGTCGAGAATATACAGGTATTCTCCACAGTCATTTCCCACTGGGAGCGAGCCCCATTAACCAGAATTCTTCCTGGAGCAGTGGACTTGACTCTGAACAGAAAAACTTTGAGAACTGAACTATAGGATGGATCACCAGCCAGGTCCAGACCAGCCACCAGGTAGTGCACACACAAGACAGATCCAAACAGCGTTACAAGGTCTTTGAAAAACAAAACAAAACAACTGATATTGTCACCAAAACTCCTAAAAGACTATTTTTGGAACTTGTGACCTGAACCCAATAAGGTCAACTGAATGTTAAACTAAACAAACACATTTTACATAGTTTAAACATGACCCCTAATCTCATAACATAATATTCAAAATGGGAAAAACAAAATCCCAAACTGCTCAATGTATGAATAACTAAGAAAATCTAAACTCACAGGGGAATAGACATGGAACAGACAACCAATACGTTACCAAGATGACACAGATGTTGAAATTATCGAAGTCTGTGAAGCAGCCATTATAAGAACATTCCAAGAAGTAAGAATGAATAGTCTTGAAACAAATGGAAATATAGAAACCCTTGGGAGGAAGTAGAACATTTATGTAAGAACAAAATGGAAATTTCTGTCACATCTTACAGAAAAGCCCGAATGAACTTTTGGCCAACCCAATACAATAACCAAAACTACAATACAATAAACAAATACAATAACCAAAAATAACAACTCACTGGATGGGCTTAATAGCACAAAGGAAAAAGTCAGTGAACTTTAATATAGATCAATAAGAATTATCCAATTTGTAAAACAGAGAATAAAAAAGAGTACATGAATAAAAATGAAGATAGCCTCAGGGATATGTGAGATAATACCAAAAATTTCAACATTTGTGTCATTGGAGAAAGTGGAACAACATTTTTAAATTGCTGAAAGAAAAGAACTGCCAACTTAGAAGTAAAAATATGCTTTAGGAATGAAGGTGAGATAGGGAAATTTGTTGCCAATAGGTTGCCTTAAAAGAAGTGATATAGAAAAATTTTCAGATAAAAGGAAAATGATACTAAAGGGAAACTTAGAATGTCACAAATAAGGGGAAAGAAACTGTAGTGGTAAATATCTAGCTAAATATGATAAATTGTTATTCTCTTGAATTATTTAAAATATGTATGATGTTTGAAAGTAAAGGGCATAACATTTTTGATGGGGTTTTCAATGGATGTAGATATAACACTGAAGATAACTATGACATAAAGTGGGGAGGGTGAGTAACATATATGGTGATATGGTTTCTACATTCCACTTGATATGGAAACCACTGATTCTAGGTAGACTGTGAAGAGATAAGCATGTATGTTTTAATTCCTTAGTAACCACTAAAAATAAATATACAAAAATATATAGTTAAAACGCTATATATTTTAAAAAATATAGAAGGATCTGGCATTATAATAAAAGTATCAATTCACTAAGAAAATGTAACAAACTTAAATGTGTATGCATCTACCAATAGAGCTTCAAAATATATGAAGCAGGGATTTCCCTGGTGGCGCAGTGGTTGAGAACCCGCTTCCCAATGCAGGGGACACGGGTTCGAGCCTTGGTCCAGGAAGATCCCACATGCTGCGGAGCAAGTAAGCCCATGCACCGCAACTACTGAACCTGCACTCTAGAGCCTGCATGCCACAACCATTGAAGCCTGCGCGCCTAGAGCCCATGCTCCACAACAAGAGAAGCCACCACAATGAGAAGCCCATGCACCGCAATGAAGAGTAGCCCCCACTCGCCGCAACTAGAGAAAGCCCGTGCGTAGCAATGAAGACCCAAAGCAGCCATAAATAAATAAATTTATAAAATATATATATGAAGCAAAAATGGACTAAGTGAAAAATATAAACAAATTCACAATTACAGTTAGAGATTTTCAACATATCTCTCTCAATAATTGATAGAACAAATAGGCAGAAAATCAGAAATGGTATATAATAACTGAATAACACCATTGACCAGCTGGATCTAATTGACATTTAGCAAACACTTCACCTAACAGCAGAAGCCACATTCTTTTAAAGTTCGCCAGGATCACTTACCAAAATAGACCGTATCCTGGATAACTAAGCAAAACTTCACACATTTAAATCATTGAAAACATACAGAGTGAGTTATTTGACCAAAGTGAAATTAAACTTGAAATCAATAATGGAAAGATAACAGGAAAGTCTCTAAATACTTGAAAATTAAACAATATACTTCTAAATCATCTATAGATCAAAAAGGAAGTCTCAAGAAAAATTAGAAAATCTTTTGAATTGAGTAAATGAAAATACAACTTATCTAGATTTGTGAGATTCAGCTAAAGCATTGCTCAGAGGAATATTTATAGCAGTAGATGTTTATCTAAGCAAAGAAGAAATACCTCAAATCAATAAGCTAAGCTTCCACATTAACTCGAAAAAGAGCAAAATAAACCCAAAGCATGAAGAAGAACAAAAATGAAGAACAGAAATCAATAAAATTGAAAACAGAAAAAAAAAATAGAGAATTTCAATGAAACTAAAACCTTGTTCTTTGAAAAGATCAAAAAAAAATAATACACTTATAGCAATACTGACAATGAAAAGAAATAAAAGACTACAAATTGCCAATATCAGGAATGAAAGAGAGAATATCATGACAGATCCAACAGACAGGAGAAGGTTAATAAGTGTATTCTACAGACAATTCTATACATATACATTTGACAATTTATATGAAATGAAGCAATTCCTTGAAAACCAAGATGACGTAAATAATTTAAGTAGTTCTATAACTCTTTAAAAGTTTGAGTTCATACTTTAAAATCTTTGAAAAAAGAAATCTTCAGGCACACGTGATTTCACTGGCAAGACTAGCAAATATTTAAAGAACAAATAGCACAAATTCTACATGCTCTCTTCCAGAAAGTAAAAGAGGAGAGAAGACTTTCAATTCATTTTATGAGGTCCACATTACCCTGACACTAAAACAGACAAAGACATCATAAGGAAAAAACTCAAAACCAATAACCCTCATGAACATAGATGCAAAAATCCTAAACATAAAATTAGCAAATTGAATCTAAATGAAATATTAAAACCATGATCAATATGACTTATCCTGGGAATGTAGGACTGGTTCAGTATTCAAAAATCGATCAACATAGGACACCTTATTAATATTCTAAAAAATAAAGGCCATAAGATCCATCAACTTGACAAAATTCAGCATCCAATCATGATTTAAAAAAAAAGAGGTTCAGCAAACTAGAGACTAGGAGTAGAAGGAAACTCTCTCAAACTGATAAAGGGAATTTACAAGAACCTACAGCTATCATCATGCTTAATGGTAAAAAACGGAATGCTTTTCCCCTAAGATCAGGAACAAAGGAAGGATATCCACCTTTACCACCCTTGTCCAACATTGTTTTGGAAATCTTAGCCGTAGACATACCAAGTTCATGGATTGGAACACTTGACATAGACATAGTAAAGATGTCAATTGTCCCAAAATCCATTTATAGATTTTATGCAATTCCAAGCAAAATTCCAATGGGAATTTTTGTCAGTACACATAAGCTGAGTCTAAAATTTATGTGTACACACAAAAGAACTAGCACTGCCAGAATAATTTTCAAAAGAGGAATAAAATTGGAGAAATCACATTACTGTTTTTTAGATTTAATATAAAACTACTGTAATCAAGACAGTGGAAGAAATAAACACAATTGAATGGAATAGAGAATCCAGAGATAGACCCACAAAAATATGGCTAATTTATTTTTGACAAAAGTACAAAAGCTGCAATAGAAAAAAAGATATTATTTGCAATAAATTGCAGCAAATTGCATTGAAACAATTTGAAGTCCATTTACCAAAAAACAAAAGAACCAATGAACCTAAACCTCACACCTTATATAAAAATCAACTAAAATTGGATCATAGATCTAAGTGTAAAAAATAAAAGTATACAATTTTAGAATAAATTTAGGGGAAAACATCTGTGTGACCTTGGTTTTGATGATGAGTTTTTAGACATGAAACTAAACATTCATTTTATAAAACATTCATTGACAAATTAAATTTCATCAAAATTAAAAACTTTTTATCTGTGAAAGTGCTGTTGAGAAAATGAAAATATAAGCTATAGACTGGGAGAAAATATCGGCAAATCACAAATCTATCAATGTCATTTTATGCAGATTGTGCAAAGAATTCTCAGAATTCAAGACATAATTTTTAGAAAAAAGGAAAGAAAAGAAAAAGAACCCAGAATTTTAAAATTGGCAAAAGATATGTATGGACATTTCACTAAAAAGGATATACAGATTGCAAATAACATGAAAAGCTTTTCAACATCATAGCTGTCAGGAAAATGCAAATTAAAATCATGATAAGATAGCACTGCAAAACTATTAGAATAGCATTAAAAAAAATCTTGCCAATGTAAAGATTTTGTGAGAATTCAGAGCAACTAGAACTGCAAGAATTCAGAGCAATTAGAACTGTCATATATTTCAGATGGGACTCCAAAATGTTATAGCACTTGGGAAAAGTTTGGCAAACGGGGCTTCCCTGGTGGCACAGTGGTTGAGAGTCCGCCTGCTGATGCAGGGGACACGGGTTCGTGCTCTGGTCCAGGAAGATCCCACATGCCGCGGAGCGGCTGGACCCATGAGCCATGGCCACTGAGCCTACGCGTTCGGAGCCTGTGCTCCGCAATGGAAGAGGCCACAACAGTGAGAGGCCTGCGTACCGCAAAAAAAAAAAAAAAAAGGCAAAGGTACAGTGATGGAGTACAGATAAGTGGTTGCTAAGAGTTGGGAATGGGAGGAGGGTGACTACAAAAAGGTAGCATGAGGAAATTTGGGGAAGTGATGAAACTGTTTTTCATCTTGATTGTGTGGTGGTTATATGGGTATGTACATGTGTTAAAACTCATAAAACTTTACACCAGAAAAAGTAAATTCTACTGTATGCTAGTTTTTTTTTTTACATCTTTATTGGAGTATAATTGCTTTACAATGGTGTGTTAGTTTCTGCTTTATAACAAAGTGAATCAGTTATACATATGTTCCCATATCTCTTCCCTCTTGGGTCTCCCTCCCTCCTACCCTCCCTATCCCATCCCTCTAGGTGGTCACAAAGCACCGAGCTGATCTCCCTGTGCTATACGGCTGCTTCCCACTAGTATATGCTAGTATTAAAAGAAAAAAAGTAAAGTCTGTATTAAAAATGAAGAAAGATGTAAAAATAGTGATCTAAGGTTCATTCTTGAGAATTTAGACAAAGCAGAGAAAATTAAATCCAAAATAAACAGAAGAAAAATAATAAAAATGAGAGAGATTTTGCTTAAATAGAAAATTGACAAGCAGTAGAGAAAATCAACAAAATCAAACTTTTTTTAAAGGATTAATACAATTGATAAACTCTTAAGACTAGTAAAATAAATAAATAAATAAAACCCACAAACTATTAGTTTCGCGAATAAAAGGGAGACAACACTACAGATCTTATAGAGACATTGAAGAGATAAGAAAAGTTATAAACAAATTTTTGTCAATAAATTCAACCACTTAGGGAAAATGAACAAATGCCTTGAAAAACTGACTCAAAGAGAAATGGATACAAGAAGAAATCACAAATCTAAATTGCCCTAAATTGCTTTCATAATTAAAAACCTCCTCACAAAGAAAACTGTAAGCCCAGATTATTTTACTGGTGAATCTTATTGAATATTTAAGGAATTATAAAAAACAATTTTACATAAATTCAGAGGAGGAGGCAACCTCTTCAATCTGATAAAGTAAGCTAACATTTTGATGAAGTATGCCCACTTCTGCCCTAATATTAGATATCTGCTCTTACCAGTATATCTGCTCTTACTTCTTCAATTCAAATTGTACTGTAAGCCTAGCCAGTGCAATAAGGCAAGAAAATGAAATAAGTGTGAAATTTGGAAAGGAATAGGTAAAAATGTTTTTTGCACATGAAGTGATTGTGTACATAGGAAATACTATGAAAATCTACAAACAAAACTACTGAAACTATTTTAGAAACAATATCCAAAACAAAATGTGATAAACTACTGCTATAAACAACATAAATGAATCTCAAAAGCATTATGTTGTGTAAAAGAAGGCAAACATAAAGAATACATATTGTATGATTCCATTTATATGACAGCTAAGAACAAACAAAACTAATCTATAGTGATAGAAGTCAGAGAAGTGGTTAGGACACTCTTGGAAGTTGAGTGTAGGGAAGGCAAGGATTGCCTGGAAAGGGGCATGAAGGAATAAATCAATTTTATTTCTATATATAAGAGATGAACAATGGGAAATAATTATTTTAAAGTTTACATTGGCATGACAAAACACCAAATTTACAGTAGTAAATCCAAAAAAAGGCATACACGACCTCTATATTGAAAACTACAAAAAAATTGCTGACAGAAATGAATAAATAAATACAGATATGTAATACCATGTTCATGAATTGGAAAATGCAATATTATTAAGGTGTTTGTAGTCCTCACATTGATCTTTACAGTCAACATAATCCCATTTGAAATCTGGGCAAACTTTTTTGAAGAAACTGACAAAAGGATTCTAACAATATAGAAATTCAAAGATCTAGAATAGTCAAAACAATCTTGAAAAATGAAAAACAAATTTGAAGGACCTACATTAACTTTCCAACATATAGTTACACTACGGTAGTCAAGACAATATGCTTCTGGCAAAATAATAATCTAATTTGGCAAACACCAAAGGAAACAAAATACAGAGTCCAGAAATAGACTCTCACTTATATTGATCTGGATAAAATTGCCCCTTGCTTGGTCTGTCAAGTCCTTAAACCAGGCTGCAGGAGCACTTGGGGGTGAAGGAGCCCGTAGTGTTTTAAAGTGAACATCCGTGCACACTGATGTTTTTGCCTGACATGTATACCACAACTCACTGCATCAGAATTCTGCTGAATCCTGGAATTTGTAGAGTTGGGTTAGGATAGTCAGGTCTTTGTGCTTCTACATCTGCCAGTCTTTGACAGAGATGAGGTGAGGTGGTTTTCCATAGCTGAGGCAATCCCTGAAGACTGCCTGCCGATGGCCCTCCCAGCAATGAGTGCAGCAGGTCCTTCACTGCAGGGACCCCTGGAGCAACTCTCTTGTATTTTGTTCCTCCACACTCTTGCTGCTATCTCCAGCAGCTCTCCTGGTCGTGGGACTCATTCCTCTTCCTCCTTCTCCTTTTTCTTCTTCTATCACTCTTGGTATCCAAAATTTTATGAGTACAAAACAATCAAGATCAAATCATTTGATTTTTCAAGCTCCTCCTAATTAAAATTTCTCCCCTGGCCTGAATCTTAGATTGGAGAACCTGCAGGCTGGAAGGGGTTCTCCAGCCCCCTCCTTGCTCCTTGTTCCCTGCTTGCATTCCTCGTTCCATCTCCTCCTCTACTGCCCCTGGTCCTCCAGGTCCTCTCCACTGGAAAGGGTCTTGTGAAACCTGAAGGCAGTATGATGTTTGAGGTAGCTGTTTTCAGGAAGGATGCTCCTGAAAGTGCAGGGCATTTTTGAAAGAGCAAAGGGAAGATGCAGGTGGAAAAAATAACAGCCCAGAGGTTCAGCAGGTCTGGATATGATCCTGATTCTGCCATGCACCCTCACCATGTCCTACAGTCTCAGGCCTGGATAAAATCAGAGGTCATCTGTCACTGTCCCTCTTTGGACCTTAGCTGTGCCATCTCTAAATGGGGTGTTAATATGGTGTGTATAAGTGGTTGCTCATGTGTGCATCCAACTCTGTAATTCATTGGCTTGGTAGGAGCTAAGGCAGGAGTGGGGCTGCTTGTGCACTGGCTGGCCCACCTGCTTGCCACACACGGGCACACACACATTCTCTTCTCTCCTGCATGTAAGAGGGTCCTTCTCACATCTCACCAATGAGAGCTGTACATGTGCCATCCTCCCCACAGCCACCACCTCCTAGCCTCAGGGTGAAAGCTCTCTCCCAGTGGCACATGGGAATCAGAGCACTGTACAGATGGTTCTGAGTCAATAATGACAATTAACACAATGAAGACACGATAGATGGCTACACTTATTGTGCCAGGGACCATGCTAAGCTCTTCAGCATGCTATTGACTCCTCACAACAAGGCATAATATTTGCTACAAGTATCCTGTTTTACAGATTTAAAAACTGAGATCCAAAGAAAATACTTACAGTTTTACCCCAGTTCATTCTGTTGGTAGATGGAGAAGCCCAGTTTAGAATCCAGGCCATCTGACTACAGAGCCTGTGCTTTTCACTACCATGAAAGTGGACTTGCTACCTGAAACAATTGCTCTTTTTGGTCCAGACAAGCAGCTTGCCTTTTTTTTTTTTTTTTTTTTTTTTTGGCGGTACGCAGGCCTCTCACTGTTGTGGCCTCTCCCATTGCGGAGCACAGGCTCCAGACACGCAGGCTCAGTGGCCATGGCTCACGGGCCCAGCTGCTCCACGGCATGTGGAATCTTCCTGGACCGGGACACGAACCCATGTCCCCTGCATTGGCAGGCGGACTCTCAACCACTGCGCCACCAGGGAAGCCCGCAGCTGCCTTTTATTGTTCATTTCTTAGGCCAACAAAGAGAAAAGTAATAGGCGTTTAGTGTCTACTGTGTACCAAGTACCATGCCAAATATTTCACATCCAATCATCCCAGTTAGGCCTTACCCCCACTTTAGTGATGAGCAAGCTGAAGTTCAAGGAAGCCGAGAAACTTGCATGAAGTTACGCAGCTCGTTATGGGCACAGAGAACATTTCAACCGAGGCCTGACCCTGCTACTAAACCAGCCATTACTCTAACACGTTTTGGTGCCAATTGACTGAAGGGTAATTCAAAGCATATGTAGAATCCTTGCTTGCAGCCTGCAAAACTCATTAGCTCTCTCACATTCTCCCCCATTGTGACTAACTCATTGTCACCTCTGCAACTTTGCTCACACTGGCTTCCGCTCTCCCCACACATCCTCCCTGTGCCTTTCTGTCTAGCCAGTGACCTCATCCATCATGGAACTTCAGGCACTGCCTCTGCTAGGAAGCCTCCCTTGATCGCTTTAGGGCAGTGACTTCTCCTTCCTTTGAACTCTAAGCTTTCAAAGAGTACCTCATTTTCTTAACTTGTAAAATATTCCTTTTGAATTGTTAACTATCGTTTGTCCTTTTGATTTTTAATTTTAAAAATTTTTTAATTTTTAAAAAATTTTTTAATTTTGGCCGTACCACACGGCTTGTGGGATCTTGGTTCCCAGACCAGAGATCGAACCCAGGCCCATAGCAGTGAAAGTACAGAGTCTTAACCACTGGACCACCAGGGAATTCCCTCCTTTCGATTTTTTAAATGTAATGACTTGTTCCTAATGGTGTTGAAAGTTCCTAAATAACAGAGATGGTGTATGCACTGCACCCATATGTCCATGGTACATGGTGGCTTGGCGTGTCACCTCCTTTGAGGGGACTTTCCTGATTAACCCATCTACAATATCAGCTTCCATCACACTTTACCCTCTTGCCCTGCCTCCTTTTCCCAGCTGGTGTTCTCTAATATAGCTCTTTGTAAACTTCTTTATTGTCAGTTTTCACTAGAATGTAAATTCCGTGAGGGCAGTCACTTGGCTCTGTTCACTACTGGATCCAGAGTATCTAAAACTGGCTCACAGTAGGTGTTTAAATTTTTCTTGAATGGTTGACTCATGGGTGAGCAAGTGACAGACCCTAGAATAGCAGTCAAAGGACAATGGCCACTGTCAGTGGGGGTAACCACAGGGAATTATGGTGGTGATGTGAGTTCATGGGAAGAGGCTCATCAGAAGTACCAAGACCAGAAACTCAGAAAAACGTACCTGCTGGATATTTATGCCCTGCCTACACTTCTTACCCTGCTCTCTACCCTGGGAAAATGAGCTTTACAGACCCATTGCGTAGATTCCCTGGCCCTTTGGCTTCCAGTTGCTTTCAGCCAATGGGAGTCTTTATCAGTAGATTGGAAGGTGGAAGGAGAGAGAAATTGGAGTACTTATTCCTCCAGCTCCTTCCTTGCCATGTTTCTTTACTGAAGGTCTCACCCCCATCAGGAAGTCTCTCCTACAGGCACAACTCTCCCCAGGTCTGGTAACTGCTCCCTCCCCTTGCCCCTTCCCCTAGGAGCAGTGACAGCAATCCACAGTTGCTAGCCTCAGGGTACTTCAGCATTCCTTGTTAGTTGCCTTGACCCTGTCTACTCCTTTGTAAGTAGTCCCTTCATTAAATTCTTTCAATCATTCTTCTCAGACAGGTCAGACCCTGACAGACACAGCTCAAAAACACTTTGACTAGCAGCAGGGATGAGAGGTCAAGGAGGTAGGATCAGGGAGAAAGGGAATCATTGAAGAGTAGTGTTTCTGCCTGGAAATCCATTTGATAAGGGGGCAGGCCAGTTTCAGGTGAAGGGCTCACCCCTAAGACAACTCCTGGAGCAGCAACAGGGCCAAGTCTGGCTCTTAAAGAAGATTCCATCCATCAGGAGGTGGTGATGCAGATGGAATCCCAAAGTTAGGCTTATATGGTGCAAGTATTTGCATCAAGTTATTTAATAAAAGCCATGTCTATGGAAACGAACAACCCAAACAAAATGGTTAATGATTGGAACAGATTATAATCCCAGTTTCTGAGTTCTGAAGGTAGCCAGTCAAGATTTCTAGATGTTGGGCTGAAGCATCTTCAGATGGAGTGAGGGCAGGCAGTGGAATCTAATAGTCTTGCCTGGTTTGCAGTTCGAATGTCTCTGATGATCTTTCTGAGTGGCCCACAAGCAATAGGCATGAAGATTGTGCATGAGCTGTGGTGGCGATTCTCTGAAGTTAAATCAAGTCCCACTTTAGCTTGCCCAGCTTCGGGAAAAGGGAAATTTTAGTTCTCAATGGTTCCAAGTCAGAAGGGTGGGAGAAAAATTGGAAAAATTAGTTTCGAGAGTTGTAGCCAGATATCAGAGGAAACAAGAAGAGTTTAATATCCAGTCTAGTTTACAGGTAGAAAACAAAACCTCAAAGGCAATTAACGGCACTAGAATTTAATATCCACAGAGATGTATTAACAAAGCATAATACTTTTTCTCTCTACGGTCACCCCCGTTTCTGTCAAGAGATCATCAAGATAAGAGTAATTTTTTTGGTAAAATAAGTCTAGTCTCATTAAACTTGGCTTGGTTATTTACATATGTGCAGCAAGAATATTGATTGACCACAGACTCTTTTAAGTCTGCTTTGCTGGAATTTTTCATAAGAAATCTCAGATTGAACTTGTAAAAGCCTTCTGGAGGCTAAGAAGCTGATCCAAGGTCTTGACGTCAGATAATACCTATAGATTTGGGTAAATTTCTCTTTTCTCAAGGTCCCCAAAATATCCTTAGACTCCTGTGCCTGCCAGGATGTGACCTCCAGGTAAGGCTGCTGGGAATCCTATGAGTACCAGGCTGATCTTTCCAAGAGCTTTATTGGTGCCACAAAGTCAACCTTAGTTCCTTAAGGTGCTCTGGTCATATCTGAGTCTATGCATGTCTCTTTCAAATATGAGATTTCAGTCAAAGCCTTGGTAATATAATCAATGTTTCAAATTGTGCCTGGTTACAGACAGAACAGATTCATATTGAACTTATACAGATAACTCTATTGCCATAAAAATAAGAATATTCATTAAGAGTTTACTAATTCTGGAGGGATCAGGTAGGGAGAAAAAAATAAATGTTTCAATATTGCTTACAAAGGTATAATTTACCAAGTTGCTGTAAGTCATAGTTAGTTTAAAAGGTTTCCTTATATCTGGAAAATAAAAGATTAAAGAACCATCAATATTTTAAACAAAAATTCATAAAAATTATGATCATCCTCATTAGTTCATTCAGCCCCATGTAATTAATTCTTGTTAATCTTGATCTTCTGTTAGTAGTTTTATGAAACCATCAGTTTTTGTTTATTTCTTTGTTTCCCTAGAGATCTGTAATTTCTTACCCAGTTCAGTGGTATGAAAGTTATCAAAAACCTGTATTCTAGAGTACTTATCAGAGTCCCTTCCATGAAGCACTTTTGCAAAAGCACCAGAGTAAAACAATAAATGACAAAAGACTTAGAAATGGCCATGATTAAAGATCTGATTAGAGTTTACTACAATGCAATTGACAAGGTAATTTGGTTATTTCTATGACAGTGAACATATAATAACAGAATTACAAGGGATAACATTATACCAGAACAAATCAGATTTTCAGAAATTTCCTACAGTTTCTGGAACACTTATACAAATAACATATATTCACACCAATATATCAATAATATAGAAGGTTTAGCATCACTGAGTTGAAAATGCTTCACATGTAATTTAACATATCAATAAACCTAATTAGTTTAAGATATCCCCTTTTCCAAAGAGAGAGAACAAATCTTTTAAAACGTCCCAGGGGCCCTCTGGATAATCCCAAAGTTAGTTCAAGGACAAAAAAGATTTCATTTAGAATTTGATTTTAGGAAGTTTGTCAAAAATGTCAAAAGGTTTTGGACACTTGACTAAATAGATCACAAATAATTATGAAATAATACTAATTATTTATTTAAACAAAGTGACAATAAAAGATTTTAAAGGCAAATGCAGGAGGTTTCATAGTTCTGAGCAAAACTTAGCTCTTCATATTGAAAAGACTTTGTTTACTTAAGTAATCAAAGACCTGTTGATAAAGGTAACATGAAGCAGAGTAAGTTATTTTGGTAAGACACAAAGCCTTTGCTTTCCAGATAGATTACCCAAAAGGAAAAGCAAACAAATAAACCTCTCATAATCACTTATTAAGAGCAGACCAATAATCCAACTAAACTTTGTCCTTTTAACAAAGAGAAAACCAAATTCTAATTTTGCACCAGTGTCCTTTTGATACTCAAATTTTTTCATTCATTATTTTTTAAAACTTAATTAGATCAATTTCAATCTTATCCAGCCTGACAACACGTAAAATTCCTTTCCCACAAACCTTCAATAACTTTCTTTTTTTACATTCAGATTTTGTTCTGTTTTTCTTCTTTCCCATTATGAAATAACCAGTCTCACTTTAGGACAAAATTAATTCCTTTTCCTTTAACAAAAATGCATCCTTACACCTCATTCTTCCTACACCAAAACATATCCTACTTTCCTTGCATACAGAGTTCTTTTCCTCATTTTTCTAGTAATTTTAATTACATTATGTTAGAATTCATATCCCTTAGAAACCTTAATTTCCAGTGAAAACTAAGTAAGCAATTGTGAACCATCATTACAACTGGCAAATTTATGAGTATATTTTATAATTTCTAGAAACATACATGTCCTCATAACATCGTTTTTCAATGTGACACAGGACATGTTTACTAAGAGACTCAAATATCTAGTTTCTCTGTAGGAGTTTCAGTGCTTTTTGCATGATTTTGGCAGTCCCAATTAAAACATAGTAGAGCAGCCCTATAATTAGGGGGAGCTTTCTGTAAAAATAATTCTCTGGACTCAGCATCAAATGGGGCCTCTTCAGAGTTGGAAATGAAGAGGAGGTCATCTGGGTCACTGTGGTCATAGAAATGATAAACCCATTGGACCATGCCAATTTTGTGCAGTGGGAGATAGGCTTCATCTTAATATTTCCCATTCACTCTGAGCCTTAGCAGCAATCACTGTGATGGAAGGGTAGGCACAGAACCAAGCAATAAATACCCAAGTGAGGAGAGGGAGGGCCCTGGTACCAATATTGGTGGCTTTAATGTTCTTTGCCTTCCCCTTTCCCTTTTCTGCTCACTAGGGATATCAGTAATCCTGTCAACAATTCCCTTGGTGGCAGAGATGCCAGTGAGGAGTGTTTCTTAGTTCTTCCCCATTCAGGGGACAGCTGAGAGGGCTTAGGATCTGTGGTATTTCTGAGGAAATGAGCATATAGCCCAGATGGATCTTTAAGAAAATTATGGATTTTAGGGTCTCCGGAGAGTTTGGCCAGTTGATGCACTTTGGCAGCCATGAATAACAATTCAGAGCGTACTCCAAACAAACAAACAAAAAACCTGCAGTAGCCATTTACTTTCCTTCTTTCCTTCCTGCTGCATAAAATCTTTAAAAAAGGTTTGAATTTCAATTAAGATATAGTTTCTGATTTTAGTTTCTATTTCTTGATTTCCTCCTGTTACCTTCATCTTGTGTGTGGTTACCAGAAAATTTTGGATGATGTCACTGTGAGCCACCTTCATAGGTGGCCATTTTCTTTTCTAGGATATCCCAAAAGACCTTTCCAGTATTGTGGTTTGCTTACATTAATGTGATGGACAGAGTTTTGGGGAAAATCCCCAGACCTCTGGAGCATAAAGCCTGAGCCTTTGTATGTTGATATACCATGGTATTGAGCAATGCCAGGAAGCTCCCATGGCGTTTTGCATTTATCGAGGAGCTGTTGTACATCCGTGGGGTTCTTAGGAGGAGCTGGCACCAGATATTTAGGACGTCTGTATTCGTCCATTAATTTTTTAGCAACATCACACCAGAGATCAGACTCATAATATTCCTAATGGGTCAGGGGACAAAGAGTGACAGTAGTCAGTGAAGTGGTGACACAGAGATTATAGGTTTCTGCTGTAACTTTCCTCTGGTGGTGTCATTACTTTCCAGATGCAAGGCTCTTTCATTCTTCTGGGTTGGGACATGTAGTCTCGACATGACCCACTGACACAGTGGTTGCAGCTGGAGGCCTCCTGTCTTCCTCACTTACGGGAATCTTTTCCTCATGCCTTTAGCCCTGAGCCTTTCCTTGAGTGGTGACAATAGCCTTGCAATCCAATCTACCCTCCTTAGCTCTCTTTGGCCTTGAGGCATGAAGGACCCTTTCACAACATTACTAGGCTATTAAGGCCTTTATGGTTAGTGGTCTAACCTTCTTACTAGACCCTATGGCCTTGATCATGCTGCTCTGGGGAGATCATTGGATTATTACGGTAGCCATGACCTTTTAGGTTGGATACCACAGGCAACACACGACACAGGAAATATGCAAAAGCACGTAGCAGCATGACAGACCCCCGGCAAGCAGTGCTCCTTCCCCAGATGGGCTCTGAGTTAGGTGGTTCGTAAGCAAATTGTAGATGAAGGGTAATAGCTTCAGTTAATTGCAAGGAAAACCTTGTAATCCTGCTGACTATGCCAGTTGTTTTGTGCCAGTTTCAGGCTGTCAATAACCAGTGTTGTGACTGGACCAATCCTTGTGGTTCTTATTATGATTATAAGATGCCCTGCAGCAATAACGATCAAGAAACCTTGGAAAAAGTGTGTGGGGGGGGGTTATTATTTACAAGACCTGGAAATTACATAGCACACCTGGGGCCACACAGTGAGGCTGCAAGTAGAGAAAGAGCCTGCAGGCCTGGGGTTCTGCTTTAATTGGGGCCAAGGGTGGGGAGCTAAGGGTTTCATGGACTAATTCTATATTGGTGAATTTCTATAAGAGCAGGAATTTAAAACACCGGAAGAGAAAAAACAAGTGACCCAAATGACTGGTCACTGAAATCAGCCAAGATCTCTAAAACAAAGGAGCCTCAGTGAGGGGAGGCATCCTATGTTTAAGTCCTGTGGCTGGCCAGGTGTTTATTTGAGATAGACATCCTTGAAGTGCATGCCTCTTTGAAGTGGATGCCTCAGCAATCAAAGCTTAAGTCAGGCACTTGCATTACAAAAAAGAGAAAAAAAATCACAAAGGCTTCTCTTGTGGTTGACATCAAGCACTGGTCCAGCCCCTCTCTGCTGCCAACCACATTCCCCTTTCAGTGTGCCCTGTTCCTGACCCTTGGCTTTTAGTTTCTTTCTTTTGCTTTCTTGGCCTTGATCCTGCCTTTGGACTTAGTGACTTGACCTTCAATTCTCTCTAAGGACTTTGGCTCACACTCACCACTCTGTCTCCACCCCAGGAGGCATATGCAGGATATGCTGACCTAATGGCCCAGGCCCCACTTAACTGGGACCCCAGGATGTGTGTGAGTGTGTGAGTTTAAGCGTGTGCATGCACAAGGCTGAGTACACATGTTGGGGTGGGGGGAGGGCGTTGTCAAGTTGTCCGAGTCCAAATCTTTACTCCCCTCACTTATTAGATTCATGACTCCAAGCAAGTTACATATCCTTTCTGTTCCTCAGTCTTCTAATCTATTATCTATAAATCCATAAAGTGTGTGTGGGGGGGCGATTAAAAGTACATACGTTTTAAGGTTGTTGAGTGGTTACTAATTCTGTTCAGTAAATATTTCCAGTTGCCACTCCACTCTACTCCCCACTTTTGGGTCACACAGTAGGACTGTACCTCTTGAATCCTTTGTGAGAAGAAGGGTCATAAGGTTAGTTCTGGTCAATAATTTGGGAGCTGAAATGATGTGTGTCATTTAACTGCTGATGTGAGATCCTCTGGGACTTTCTTGTGCTCTGCCACAAAGGCTATGATCTAAATATTGGCTGCTGGGGTTGCAGGGTGAGGGTAACGTGGATCAGAGCCCCCACCAACTTACAGTGGACATGCAGCAAGGGAGAGAAATAAGCCTTGCCATTGGAAGCCACGAAGATTTGGGGGTTGTTTGTTACCACAGCATAACCCAGCCTGCCCTGACTGAAACAGTTGTTGTATGGACTGAGATGATGCATGTAACATATGCTCAGCCTAATGTCCAACACATAGAATATACTCACTAGATATCAGCTATTATTATCATTTGTGTGACTCTGTATATGTGGGTGTATGTATGTATGTGCCTTTCCTTTGTTAAACCAAACAGTTTGAATAACCTTCCATTCTCAGCAGTTGGGAAGGGAAATGGAGCTCAGCTATCAGGATAGTTTAAAGGTAGAGTTTCCTGCAGTGTTCTCTGACCTCAGTGTCACAAAAAAGACTTAGTAAATATGCCCCAAACATGTGAACAAGCAAGTTCTATCATCAACTCAACTTCCCCAATGCAGGCTAACATGCTAGCACACCCAGAGACTGCTCCTTTGGCTGTGGATGAGAGACAGAGAGAGGCTGTGTTGGATCCTCCTTCTGTACAGTCTGAATGATGGTTGGTCTGTGGGGACGAGAGAAGACCTCCAGTTAATTATTACTGGAGAAGATGAAATCATAAACAAAATTCCTTGTAATAAATTTTTCAAATGAGAGCCCATGTTTTATTTACAGGACTGGCCCATTTTGGGCTTTAAATCTAGGAACAAAAACAAACATGCTTTTTTATCAAACAGACGGGGAAGAAAGTACTCAATAGCCTTTCTTTCTCGCCTTGCCAAGGAGGACATGTGCTCTGAGCTACAGAGAGGAAGGCAGGCCCAGGCTCTGTTGGCTAGAAGAATTAATGGACTCATTTTGCTTTGCAGAGGAAGATTTAAGCTATTAATGATCCTTCCACATTGAGAGAAAAAAAAGAAAGAAAGAAAAGGGGAAATCAAAGGGTCCTGCTGAGATTCAGATGTTTCTACTTCTTAATTCAGCATGACACCTGGGTGGCAAGTAGAACATATGCAAAGTGTATACTTCTAGAACTAAAGCAGCTACCATCAGGCATGCTCCTACAGCTAAAAATGAGAAATCTACTTGAACTGAGCATTCTGCAGAAAAAGTGCAAGCAGTAGGAGATAGATTTTGACTTGGTGTCTCATTTGCCCTTTGTCTCCTTGTAGCAAAGTTGCTCTGAAACTTGGGGAAGAGGCACTTAATGTAAATTCACACCAGTTCTCATAGTCTCAGATCTAGTGGGCTCAGAAATGAGCCAAAAACGTCCAGAAAGGTCTCTTTTCTGACAAATACTGGTGATGAATCAGAGAATACACATCTACTGGAACAATAGAATGGTCCATTAAAAACTCAGCAAGGCACCAGTTTGGAGTGAACCCTTGAGAGGTTAGGTGGTTCTTTTCCAGTATGTGGTGTAAGCATAAACCAAAGAGTGACGTATGGTGCTCTGTCCCTGTATCTGTTTCCTGTGGCTGCTGTAACAAATTGCGAAAAACTTGGTGACTTAAAATAACAAAAATTTATTCTCTCACCACTCTAGAGGCCAGAAGTCTGAAATCAGTACCAACGGGCCAAAATCAAAGTGTTGGCAAGGTCATGCTCCCTCCAGAGAGTCTAGGAGTGAATTGTTTCTTGCCTCTCCCAGCTTCTAGTGGCTGCCAGCAATCCTTGGCTTGTGGCCACATCTTCCTGTCTCTGCCTCCATCCTCTCATTATCACCTCTTCTTCTGTCTGTATCTCTTCTCCCTCTGCTTCTCTGATAAGAACACTTAGGAATGCACTGAGGGCCCATCTGGATCATCCAGGGTAATCTCATCTCAAGATCCTTAACTTAATCATATCTGCAAATACACTTTATCCATATAAAATAATATACTGGAAAAACCTCAGTCTTCCACCTGTGCAGGAGAAATCCAGCTTCTCCCTAGTGTATGTTTCTTCCCATGAGCCTCCGTTACCACTCTCACAGAACACTTCACTTCTGGTTACCAAACATGTGGAGGTTTCTCCCACCAAAGTGGAGAACGAGCAATTCTCTCTGACATCAGCTGGGTGTCCTACAATTTAACTCAATTCTGACACTACCTGGAGACAACATCACATCAAACAGGTTAAGGGCTTAATCCTGCAAAATCTCCCCCCCTTCCACACACACTTCAAATGCCAATCACAAGCCCAAGTTATCACCTGAGCTTCTGACCAACTGGCTATAGATTGGAAATTCCAATGATCCCTTCTTTGGGTTTGATTAATTTGCTAGAGCAGCGCACAGAACTCAGGGAAATACTTACTTAGGTTTACGAGCTTATTAAGGATATGGTAGAGGATACAGATGAACAGCCAGGTGAAGAGATAACACAGGGTCTATGAGGGTCCTGAGCACAGGAGCTTCTGTCTCTGTGGAGTTGGGTCTGTCATCCTCCCAGTGTGGATGTGTTCACCAATTTGGAAGCTCTCTGAACTGCTTACTACTGAGAGTTCATGGAGCTTCCTCACATAGGCATGATCAGTTATTCACTCCATTTCCAGCTGCTCTCCTGTCTCTGGAGAAGGTGGGGGTGGGGCTGAAAGTTCCTGGCTTGTAATCAGAGCTTGGTCCTTCTGGTGACCAGGCCCCATGCATGAGTTCATCCAGGAGCCCACCCAGAGTCACGTCATGAGAAGAAAGGATTCTCCTAATGCTCTTATCACTTAGGAAATTACAAGGGTTTTAGGAGCCCCGTGTCAGGGACAGGCTCAAAGATAAATACTAGGACAAGAGATACTTCTAATATTCTTATCATTTAAGAAATTACATGGGTTTTAGGAGCTCTGTGCCAGAACTGAAGGCAGAGACTATATATATATATATATATACACACACATACACACACATATATAATTTTTCCCCTATTATCTAACAGGTGACATTTACAGGTTCCAGATACTGGCACCTGATATCTTTGAGGGCCATTATTGAGTCTATTACAATCTCCAATAGCTATAAAGTAAAGGTAAAGGAGCCAAATGGTAAAAGTAGAACTGGCCCCTCTTACTCCCAGTGACTAACCTGCAGATTTGTGTCTTTTGTCCCTGTGAGCTTAGGTTCTGCTGGGTTAGAGGTTCAGTTCTCTGGGAAAGTATGTTACCAATAGGGAACACAATAAGTGTTTTGCTAAAGCTGAAGTTCTGACTGTACCTGGTCACTTTGGGTTCCTCGTGCTTGTGGAGAGACAGGTAAAGAAAGAAGTTATTGCACCGGAGGCACGAAGGGTTGCTGCTATAAAATGGGAGCAGGGAGCAATGTGGCTAGAACCCAGAGGATTCACAAGGAGTGTCTTTGGGTTCTTCTGCACCCAGTGGAAATGGTGACTGGACAATGGCAGCATCCAAGGCCTGACAAGAGCAAGGCGACTAAAGGTTCAGACTCCTCAAGATGAAAGTCTAGATCAACAAAACGGACAGAAACCTTGAGCAGCTGAAGTGCTGACCAAGGGGGACGGAAATCTGGACTAGGTGGAAGGAGAGGGAGATGACCAAAATTAATTTTAAAAACACATTGGTGACTGGAGTCTTTTCAACCAAGCCTTTTGTATTAAGTGGTTTCAGAATTTGAAGCTAAAAAACACTCTGGAGTCTCAATTGACATGGAGGTAATGGGAGACCCAGGTTGACCAGAGCTGTGCCAAGGGTGGTCTCTAGAGACACCTTTGGTGCCTTCAGTGGGTACTGTGGGCACCATCTAGATCCCTGCTCCATGACTAAACCTTCCTTCCTTCCCCCAGCAGCTGAAAATACCACCTGCTGATGGTTTCTGCTGAGAAATTCTTGGAATTGCCGTCTGTTGAAGGGAACCCTAGTTTATGCCTTTTTTGGGGCAGCACACATTCAATAACCAGTTGATGTGACAGAACGAAGGTCAAGCCACCCTGGCTAGATTCAGAACATCTCTGAAGGACCATCCCAGCTCCAGAGAGCTTTCTGAGATCAGTGGAAGCCTCTATCGCAAGTGCATTAGCATTCACCTTCTGCCTGTGCCCAATTCGGCTTCCCTCACTCCCTTAGTTATTGTTCTCCAGAACATTTCTCAAGAAACTGGTACATTTCCACCTAAAGCCTATTCCCGGGAATCTCGACCAAAGACAGTCCCCCAAGTCACATCCTCTAAGCCCACCTCTGACCTCAGCCACATTTTCAGTGAACGCTTCATGCAAACTCAGACTCACCTCAAACGGGCCAGGTTCCATCTCAATCATGTGCTGTATGTCTTCACTTTCTGATGTGGAGTCCTCGCCAGCTCCATGAGAAGTAACTTGGCCTTTACACGTGCAGAGCTTGGAAGTACAGAGGAGCTAATGACCTCAAGGGAGGAAATCTCATCTGAGGGGATATGGGAGCCAGGAGATAAATTCCCCAGCCTCCTATCCTTCAGAGGAGTCATTCTGGGAGGCCTTCTGCAGCTTCCAGTGGAATATAGCTCCTAACACCCAAAGAGACCACCCCAACAATATATCGTTATATTGACTTTTCCTCCCTAGTCCCTGCTTACTGGATTAATCTCTTTACAATTCCTGAAAATAAATCTTTATCTCAGGCTCTGCTTGGGGAGAAACCAAATTTCTAAGTACCACTCTCAGCTAGGTGGCTGTTCCCCTTTCCTACAACTTTATCTTTTTCGAAGCAGGGAAATTTGGGGGGAGGGGGCTTACAAATTCTTCTTGATTCGTATATGATAAAGGGGGAAAATACCATGTGTCAAAACCTACTACGTGTTAGGATCTCTACCACAAATATAGCAATGAGTAAAATAAAACATTTTCCCTAGGGAAGTTGACAGTTTAGTAAGTGTGGGGTGGCCAGGGTAGGAAGGAGGGTTGAGATTCACATCTAAAGTGGGAGGAGACAAAGGAGGCACTGTTTCCATCTCATTGGAAAAACCAAGACAGCTTCATAGAGGAGGTGGCAATTGAGAAGGTCAGAGTGGAGTGAGGAGGATCTTCTGGATTGGGGGAACAGGATGAGCAAAGGCCCAGGAACCAAGAAGGACAGAGCTGGGTGGGATGACTTGGAAGAGCCCAGATTCGATGAGGTGTCAGGCACGTGAATGAGGTTCACTGAAGATAAAGCTGGAGGTGAGGTCTGTGTTGGCGACCCTCAGATGCCAGCAACGGGAGTCTGGGCTTTGTTCTTCTGTGAGAAGTAACCTTGGGGTGCATGTGCTGGCATTGGTAGACCATTCAGGGCACAGTCTTGGCACTCTGCAAGAAGGCTTTCCATTGACTCCAGGAGATGGCAGGCAGGGTAACCAGAGGAAACCATAATTCCAGAAGATACATGCACCCCAATGTTCATAGCAGCACTATTTACAAGAGCCAGGACATGGAAGCAACCTGAATGTCCATCAGCAGAGGAATGGATAAAGAAGATGTGGTACATGTATGCAATGGAATATTACTCAGCCATAAAAAGGAACAAAATTGGGTCATTTGTAGAGACGTGGATGGACTTAGAGACTGTCATACAGAGTGAAGTCGGAAAGAGAAAAACGAATATTGTATATTAACACATATGTGGAATCTGAAAAAATAGGTATAGACAATCTTATTTACAAAGCAGAAATAGAGACACAGATGTAGAGAACAAATGTATGGATACCAAGGGGGAAAGGTGGGGGAGTGGGATGAACTGGGAGATTGAGATTGACAGATATACACTATTGATACTATGTATAAAATAGATAACTAATGAGGACGTACAGTATAGCACAGTATAGCGTCTACTCAATGCTCTGTGGTGACCTAAACGGGAAGGAAATCCAAAAAAGAGGGGATATATGTATACATGTAGTTGATTCACTTAGCTGTACAGTAGAAACTAACACAAGATTGTAAAGCAGCTATACTCCAATAAAAATTTAAAAATAAATTTTAAAAAAAATTAGGCAACTTAAAAGAGATAACTAACATTTATTGAACCCATACTATATACCAAATACTGATCTTTATTTGCGTTATGTAATGTAATCCTCTCAACAACCTTTTGATAATGGTACTAATACTATCTCTACTTTACAGACAAGAGCACAGAGGTAGAAACAGGCTAAGTAAATTGCCCCCAATAGAGCTAGTAAGTGGCAAAGTTGTGAATGTGCCAAAGGCAGTCTGGCTCCTGTGTCCAGCACTTAACCTCATAGCACTTAACACTATGGCAGGGGTGTGTGAACAGGGAAAGTTGCCCACCATTCCAGTAAATAAAGAGTGTTGCCCACCATTCCAGTCCTACAGGGATCAAGCCATCAGCCACTGCAGCCACCCAAGCCCCATAGTGTGCCTTGAGGGGAATTCAGGATGGAGAAAACAGGAAGTATTCTGTGTTTTGGATACTGGCCCTAGATAGTTAAGGTGTATATCTAAGGAATAATTTCAGTGAACCCAGATCCTTGCACCTTCCCATACACAGAAAATCACTAAATCATTAACTTGAGATGTCTGTTCCCTGTGATTAGCAGTCATCTTCTGATGTGATGTTTGACTATCTCATTCCTGCCTTACCTCTTTGGAGCAGTTTTTCAGAGCTATTTGAGAGGCTGTGTCCTGGACTATAGTCCTCAGTAAGGCCTCAGTAAGTCCTCCAATTCTACTATGTGGGAAACGATCAAAACTTAACTTGCAGCTTTTAGGTTGTACATTTTTTTCAGTCAGCTGGTGGGATGAGAGCTAGGTAAGACTGGCAGTCAGCAGGAGGTATTGGGCAAAACCCTGTTTTCAACAGAGTGCTCTGCCCATTGTAGGGCTTAGGACTGGGAAACAGAATTAAGGACTGACCCCTAATTACAGGATTAGGTGAGGCGACTAGCATCATTTTTTGGCATTACTCAAAAGTCTCCTTAGCCTTCTCTAGTTTTGAACATACATAGCCCATCCATGTATAATCAAGCCTGTGGGTGGGGAAGAAATCCCATCCTGGGCCGGGATTCCGTGGCTCACCTCATAGCTGTTCACAACCGTTGCTACCACTGGTTTTGAATCTCCAACTTGCCATCTCTTCAAAGACCTATACCTCTAAGTAGCCCCGTTAATACCCTAATTATTTATTTATGAAGCATCTCCCAAGTGAAGATCTAGCTACTCCGTGTTGTTTACTCATTAATAATAACAATAGGTCACCCAAATACCTACATGCATCCTATCACTTAATTGTCACAACTGTATGAAATAGGTACAATATTATAACTACCTTCATATTTTAAATAAATAAGCTGAGTTACAAAGAGGCAAGATAGCAAATGTAAAGTCACTCTGTTGTAGAGGGTTCAAGAAATTGATGGAGCCATTTCACTAAGTCTGCTTGAAAGCACCATGAAGCTGCCAGGAACCAGGCTGGGGTGATTGCAAGATATCTGGACTCTTGTATCTGGAAGCCTCTCCCTCAGGCATGGCTCCCCACCAGCAAGAGCCATAAATATACTCTTGTTTAGCAAATGCCTCTTATAAGCCAGACGCTTGTCACACATTGTGTCATTTCACCCTTACAGTGCCCTGTGAAGAAGGAATGGCCACGGCTATCCTCATTTTGTAGACGAAGAACCTGAGGTTCAGAGAGACTTATTAAGCTAAGCGCACAGTTGTCCTCAAAGGGCTCATGGTCTAGACAGGGAGATAAACACATTGAAAGAAATGAACAGGTAATCAACATGACCAGCTAACTATTAAGTGCTGTGAGAGCCCCCCAGGAGGGAACAACTGACTCTGCATGGTGACAGCAGGAGGGGGTAGGAGGGTATAAAGGAAGAATCTGGAAAGGTGTCTGTCACGAAGTGGCACTTGTGCTGGGTTTCAAGGGACAGGAGGCATATGGGGGGGGCGGGGTAGAGAAAAGGCATTCCAAGCAGTACAGGGAATAACTAGTGTGAGAGTGGTGGGTATAGGTTGGTATATTCTAGAAGGGTGAATGGTCAAGCATGGCAAGAGCAATGGGTACAATGGGAGAGGTGACAGTGGAGAAGGAGGTGGGGGTCACATCCTAGAGGGCCCTGTGAATAATGCCAAGGAGTTTGGATGCTATCCTGGAAATGACGGGAAACATTTTAAGTTCTGGAGAAATGTGGTGAGATTTAGGTATGCACCTTCCACAGAGGGGAAGTGGAGATGGAAAGGGGAAGGAAGGAATAAAGAGAAGAAATATTTGCACAGTCAAATCAGTAAGTCCTCATGATGCTTTGGGGTGTGTCTGTAGGGGCTGTGAGAAAGGGCTTCAGAGCTGACTCTCCAGTTCCATGTTAGAAGGTTGGGTGAGTGGACGGTGGCAGTCATTGCCTTAAGGAGGAGCAGCTTGAGGAAGCGTGGCATAGATAATCATGAATCAGCCGAGCTTGAGGAACCAGGCACCCAGGGGAAGATGTCCAGGAAGTTGGTGGACCTGAGAGGTGAGAGAGAGAGAGATTGAAGAAATCCATTGAGCAGATGTTCATTGAGTGTCTACCATGTGGCAGGCACTCTGCTCAGTGTCCTACAAGGCACAGCATTGGCTGGGGATCCAGAGGGGAATAGCTCAGGGTCCCACTCAAGGAGCACACAGTCTGTAAAAGGAGTGGACCAGTAAGAGTCCTGCCATGTTGCAGGAGCCAAAGCATGTCCTGGATCTGAGGGTGGAGCATGAAAGAAGTAATGGCCAATTCTACTATGTGGGAAACGATCAAAGAAGGCTTTGAGATACGAGTGTTTGCATAGGAGGGGTCTTGAGATGTGAGAATAGGTGTTCACAGGCCAACAACGAAGGAAAGGGCATTCCAGACAGATGGAACAGCGGTGACAGGCACATAAAAGTGCACACAGGCCTACATGGCTATGGCCTGCAAATAGCGCAGTATGCCTGGAAGATGTAGACATGAGAGGTGGAGAGAGGAGGAGCTATGAGTTATGATACTGAGGAGGTAAGCAGAGGACAGGTGGTAGAGGGCCTGCAATGCCATGTTAAGTGGTTTGGACTATTCCCTGGATAATGGAATCCACTAAAGAAGTTTAAGCAGAGGAGTGACATGATTAAGTTTGGAATTTTGGAAGTCAGAGAGTAGCAGTTAAAATTATAGTAGTGGATATAATCTATCAGGAAAAAAAAAAAGGAAGAAGGAAAAATATTGAAGATTGGTTCCAGAGGTAAGCAGAGAACTTCATAGCACCCTGCCCAAGTTGGCTCCTGTACCAAATTATTAAACACTAACTTCTGTGGAGCACATACTCTGTGCCAGATGCTAGTCTAAGCACTTTATATGTATTACCTTATTTAATCCTCCTAATTATCCCATGCAGTAAATTAACTAGAACATGATAGGGCCAGGATATGGAGCTGAGATTTGAACCCAGGTTATACAACTTCAGAGCAGATGCGCCGTCACCACTGGACCACACAGCCTCCTGCAATGATGGTAGCTAACATTTGTGAGGGTTTAATAGATGCCTTAATAAGTGATTTATTTGCACTATCTAGTTCGGTCCTTACAACAAGCCCGTAAGAGATGAGAAAATGAAGACACAGATGGGCACATGCAAGTTCCTAAACTCGGCCAAGTAGGAAAAGCTACGTAGCCAAGTTTACTGCAAGTTTTCTGGCTCAGCAGGCTGTGCATGTGATGATTTTGCCCTGCCGACTCTAAGTGCTCCATAGATACTGGCTGGTTGAAAGAGCAGTGTTTCTAAGAATTGGTTTCTGCATCCCCAAGACACAGGTATCACCAGGCCAAACACTCAGAGGTGACTTTCCAGAGGCTGAGGTACAGGGAGTAGTGGGGCTGGCTCCTATTCCAACTTGCCTGCTTCTACAGCCTGACCCTTGTAGGGCGGGGTGGGCATCAAAGACTGCAGGGATGAGGTAGGGCCAGCCTGCTGTTCCCTTAGTGGCCAGGCCCCATCAAAGGCGCTTGTGTCAGGCTCTGCTCTCCTCCAAGGCTGGGCAGATCAAAGAGGCTTGCAGAAGCTGGGTTTCTGGGCAGCCCCAGTTCTGATCATCAATTGTCACTTTGGCAGTGACAGCAGAGGGTCCAACATGACAGGACTACCACAGCCAAGGCTCCTGGGGCAGACATCAGAGAGGCAGCTCCAAAGGCCAAGAAACTGCCTGAGGCTCCTTTGGGCGTCGATCCCTGGTGGGAAGAGAGGAAAGAACTGGAGAGGCCCCTAAGGAAAATGGAGCAGGTTCACTACAGGGAAGTTGCTGCAGGCGAGAAACCTGACCTTGGCATTTATATGCCTGCCTTGGAACCATGAGATCTGATTCCCTCCTGTAGCTGGGAGAATTGTCGACACGCTCACAGGCATTCACTCTCACACATATATTATGTATGCACACACACACACATGCATACACGTTACACACCTCTATATATTTATACACACACACACACACATGCACACACACATACATACACCTGAATCACCCACTGGGACATACATGCATTATAAACATACCCCAACACATGCAGACTCTCACACAAACTAAAACACATAAAAACATTTATGCCCATATGTTCCCTCATACTCATCATACTTGCCTACATACACATGCGTGCACATGCGTACACACAGCCGTACACACACCTAAAGATGCAAGTAACCATACACATGTGTGGTTACTCATACATGGGCGTGAAATCTTTATAATATAACCTGCCAGCTTCTAGAGCCCAGATCCAATGTTTTCCTCTCCGAAGGGTGAGAATAATACTTGTGCAGAGACTTTAAATATAGAAATAAGACTATTACACAGGTCCTGATGCCAGCCACTCTCCAACTCCTCTGTAGAAAAGTCTAGAGGAAACATCCAAAATTGTAGCACACAGCGTTTATGTCAGCTCTTGGAGAGGACTTTCTATCGTAAGAGCTATTAAAAATATTAGCACGTTAGAATTCTGTTCATTGAGGAATATTTGGTTGCCAGAAATTTGAACCAGTTGAAATAGCAATTCTGCCTCTGAAAAGAGTTACATGCTTTGAATTAATATATTATAGATAGATAAATGATAGATAGGTGATAGAAAATGACCTACTTGTAAATCAGAGGGATCTACTGTAATTTGGGGATCTGAAAACACTTTAGTTTAAAAGACAGTATCAGAGTTCAATTTAGCTAAAGAATTAACAAATAAGTGTAAATAGAGCAGTTTTGTACCAGAGTTTAGATCTTGTTGAAACACCCTCTCTTTCGTGATCAAAATCGCATGACTGAGAAAAATAGCATGGGGTCCTTTCAGACGAGTCCAATATCATCTCCTCTGAGAAGTCCTCCCTGATCCTCCCACCACCAGACTGGCATGGGCACCTGTAGTGGACAGTGTGGCTTGTCACCCAGGTTTCCCTTCAGGACAGAGGCACTCACTCCACCAGCTGCTGGAAGCATTGGCTGCTCATGGCTCCGAAATTGTTTCTTCAGCTAAAGGTAGCATCTCACCGTCCCCTCCCTGGGGACAGCCTGCATCCAATGACTGGTTGACGTGGAGGTATAAAGGTCCAGGCCCCTTGCCTCAGATGGGACAATGAGAAAGGGTTATCCCCACTCCAGAACTTTCAGCAGGATCAGCTGAGGCCTCTGTTGCAACTGCATCACAGTGCAATATCTCCCGCTCTTCATCTTCCTTCACTCGCTCACAGGTATTGTCCCTGAAAGCACTCCCCGATAAACCTCATACACCCAAATCTCAGACGCTCAGAATCAGTGTCCCAGAGAACCTGACGTATGGCAGCATCCTTCCTCAGTGACCCCACATCTCTATGTAGTTTCTTTTCCTCACAGCCGTGCCCAAACAACAGCAAATTTATTAAAACTGTATCCCAAGTCCCATTATCACCTCCACGGCTGCCACTCTGGTACGGAGCTGCAGTTACCTCCCCTCTGGCTCACTTGAACTTTGGACCAGTCTCCAAGCTGGTCACCATACTTCTTCTCTTGACCACTGCAGTCTATTCCTCAACATAATAATAAAGGTAATCCTGCCAAAACATAATTCATTCACATCATTTCTTTGATCAAAACTCTTCAGTGGCTTCCCATCTTATTAAAAATTAAAAAAACGAAAAACAAAAAGACAAGAGTCCTTGCCATGCCTGCAGAGCCTCCATTACCTGGCCCTCTGCTTGCTCTATGCCTTCATCTCTCGTCTCCCTTGTCCATTCCTCTCCAGCCCACTGCCTTTCCTGCTGCTCCTTGAACGCATCAAGCCTCTTCCTGCCACAGGATCTTTGCGCTTGATGGTCCCCCTTCCAGGACTCCTGGGATTTATTCCTTCCCTTCATTTGGTTCTCTCTCAACTGCTACCTCACTGAGAAGGCTTCTCTAGTTGTTATTTAAAACGCCACAGTCCCACACCTGTCACGTTCCGCCCCCTTTCCTTGCTGGCATTTCTTCGTAGCACTTTTGGCCACCTAACATATTATAGACTTATCTACTATCTGTATCTTCCCGACATGACAGCATCAGCTTTGACATGTTTGTTGCTATATCTCCAGTACCAGGCTCTCAATAGGTATTTGCTGAGTAAAGTAATTGGCTTATAATGAGCTTTTGTGCGTCTCTCTCCTCCGTTAGGCTGTAAGCAACCTGTGTTCAGTTCTGGGTCTTGTTTATTTCAGTATGGTGAGTACCTAGCCCAGAGCCTGGCCATACTCTAGGCACACAAGAATATTTGAGATGAATGAATGAATAAGTGACTGAGACTAATGATATGGCCTTCAGCAAGCAATACGTTGCCTCCTTAGGCCTCAGTGTTCTCCTGTGTAAAATGAAGAGAATACTAACCCCCGCCCCCTGCCAACCTACCTCAGAAGGTTGTTGTTAAAAGTTAACACTATACTATACCAACTTCAGAGGCACTTCTAAGAAGCCAAGGGTGCCATATCCATGCAAGTACTGGGTACCCAGGAAGATAAGTCAGTAAGTCAAGCAAGCTCCCCAGGCTCCAGGAGACCAGGACTTCAGCCCCCATCTGCAGACTACCTGGAGCCGTAGACATCAGGCCTTCAAGATATTCTTTTTGTAAAACAATGGCTTCTGTGTTTGCTGCCAGTTAATTTCAGATCTTCTCTTCAGTCAGCCAGCAGCTGTTTCCACTGTAAAAATAATACACCAATGACAGCAAAGAAAGTAGTGAAACAGGAAGAAAAAGCCCCCTAAAAATTCTAGAACTAAAGAGGGGTTCAGAAACTAGCATCTATGCTCTGCGGCTGCTTCCCACTAGCTATCTATTTTACGTTTGGTAGTGTATATATGTCCATGCCACTCTCTCGCTTTGTCACAGCTTACCCTTCCCCCTCCCCATATCCTCAAGTCCATCCTCTAGTAGGTCTTCTGGGTGCTTTGTGACCACCTAGAGGGGTGGGAGGGAGGGAGGGAGGGAGATGCAAGAGGGAAGAGATATGGGAACATATGTATATGTATAACTGATTCACTTTGTTATAAAGCAGAAACTAACACACCATTGTAAAGCAATTATACTCCAATAAAGATGTTTAAATAAATAAATAAATAAAAAGAAACTAGCATCTATTAGTCTACAGGCAAGGAACAGGCATAGAAATTCAGGCTTAGAGCAATCAAACAGTTCTCTGAAAGCAAGGGTGGTAGTGGTGATACAAATCACGTCTTATGCAAAACAGAGCCTCTTAGCCCTCTCCCCACAAAGCCAATGTTCCACGTTGCATGTTGGCTTGTCCCTGAGAAGAGTGCTTCAGGGGGTTTCACATATACATACACACTCAACCAACAACGCCAAGTCTATAAGCAAGAAAAAGCCCCCCTCCCAATTTCTACTCAACGTTACTAGTCCTGGTTAGTGGAATCTGAGGTTAAAATGAAACTCTTCTTACCAGTGATGCAGCTGGGGACATATCAAAGGTGTGAAAGCTGATATGCCATTTGTCTCACTGTCAGTGATTTAAGATGAACATGGCCCCCATGAATGCACTCGAGTTGTTATCCTGCATCCTAATCCTGCATCCACAGTCTTCCTATGACGTGCCTTGACACGTGCTTCGTTGGCCTCTGTGGAAAGCGCCCCCCGACACTTACTCTTCTGAGACTCCAGTGGGGATCTAGATTACTCCAAGCAGAGCCAATATCTTCACTACTCCATACCCTCACCCTCTTAACCACATCTTACCAGTCACCAAAACATTTGGATTCTGATTCTTGATGCTCTCTCCAATCCATCCCCTCCTTGCTTTCCCCAGTGCCACTGTTATGAATCAGACCCTCAAATATCCTGTATGTGTTAATGGAGTAATAATTTGAAATATTAACCCCAGTGCTTTTATTCCCGTTATTATTTCTATGCATCCCATGGTCTTTCCCCCATTAAAACTAGAACATAAAGCCTGAGCATCCATTGCCTCAAAGAAAGGTAGTTATAGCAGAAATGCAAGAAGTAAGTAAGTTTATCATTAGTTTAACAGCCAAAGTCTTAGCCTAAACAATAGATTAGGAAGGATATTTACTGAAAGCATAAAGCTTAACTGAGTTGAGAGAACTGGCAGAGAGTCAGAGAGGAAATGAATAAGGTAGATGCCTGTGTGGTTCTTTAAGAGGGGTCCCTGTGTTCTGCCAGCCTAGGCTGAACCCAGGGGTACAAAGTGGGGAAGGTGATAGTTCTTCCCTTTAGTTCTGGGATCTGTGGAGACCCTGTGCTCCACTTCCCACTTTCAGCCCAGGAAGATGGCAACCTGGAGGGTTCTCCTGCGATCCACAAGGGAACAGAAGAGTTGGTGTAATTACTTGGGATATTTAGGCATAAGGGCTAACTCAGACCCATTGAATTTTGCACAGTGGCCAGAAAGTCTCCAAAAGAATAGTCTGAAGGCCGTGGACCAAAGAGAACTTGCTGGGCTTCCCTGGTGGCGCAGTGGTTGAGAGTCCGCCTGCCGATGCAGGGGACACGGGTTCGTGCCCCGGTCTGGGAGGATCCCACATGCCGCGGAGCGGCTGGGCCCGTGAGCCATGGCCGCTGAGCCTGCGCGTCCGGAGCCTGTGCTCCATAACGGGAGAGGCCACAACAGTGAGAGGCCCACGTAGAGAGGCCGCGTACTGCAAAAAAAAAAAAAAAAAAAAAAAAAAAGAGAGACCTTGCTGTCTAGAAGATGAAAAGGCCACACAATGGCCTGTGTGGATCAATGACCTAGGCCACATAAGAGCCTGGATGTCCCAGCAGATGCCAGCATCAGTAGATGAGAGCCACTGCCACTCTCCCCCATCCCCACACTGTCCTCGCCCCATAGGTTGATGCTATAACCTCCCCCCTCCCAACTCCAGAACTTAGATATAACCACAGAGAGAAGAAAAAGAGGGAGAAATGTCAAGCTAAGATTCAGCTTCTGCCAAGAGAGGACTTGGGTTTAAGTTTATAGAAAATAACTTCATTTTTGCACACCCTTGCTTAGGAGATTCCAAAAGCTACCTAAAATCACTGCAGTTGTACCCTAACTGGTCTCTCTACCTCTACCCCTCACCCCTCCAGTCTATGCCAGGACCAGAGAGGCATTTATTTAACGTGGATATGACCATGCTTCTACTAGTGACAAGCCAGGTTTTCAAGATCTGCAGATCTGGGTTCAAATCCTGAGTCTAGATGTCAACTGTCCTTGGGGAAATTACTCAGCCTTTGCGAGCCTCATTTTCCTACCTTGTAAAGTAGAATAATCCCAGGGCCTACCTCACTGGATGCCATTAGGACTCCATGAGATGTTGTAGGTCTTGGCACAGATTAGGTGTCCAGGCAATATTTCTGGTCCCTAATGTATGATGGTGTCTATCACTTCCTTGGCTCTTTGCATGTGCCACTCCTCTCCTGCCTCCCAAAAGAAAAGCAGAAAATTCTCCCAACTATCACGTTATTCCTCAAGGCATTAGCAGGGCTAGCTTCTTCTGGGCCACCTAGGGTAGGTTTAGGGGCTTCTCAGTGGTGTACCTTCAGCTCCCCAAGCTCAACCTAATCATACCATCCATTGCACATTATCTGGTTACTTGTCAATGCTCTTCAAAAGCCAGAAGTAATCCTTGATCCCTACAGTGATGGCCCTGAACCCTCTTACAATCTTGAGCTCCCTTTTCCCAGAGAAGACCCAGGAGGCAAGAGGAAGCCCTTCTTTAAGACAATGGTAGGGAAGGGGTCAGAGGTCAAGTTAAGGAAGAGTTGGGCTTGTAATCTTGCCTATGGCTTCTGTGAGAGTCCTCCATGACCCATGGGCCCAGGGCAGCCTGGCATCCCAGCAGGCTGGAATGCAAGTTTTCCAGGTCAACTTTTATCTTCGTACATGGTGTTTGTCCCTTTGATCCTTGAGCAGATCAAACAAAGCTCACTAATCAATGGCTTCCCTCCTTGCCTTTCAGAGCAGATCATCAAACACAGCCTTCATCTCTCCCTGCTTCCCTCCCACCCTTCTTGTTTTCCAGTCAGTCATCTGCTCTAAAGACCCAGTCTGTGGCCCACCTATCACCCCTCCCAAGTACTGCAGATGGGATTGTTGAATGTCTTTCATTCAGATGAGTGTAGATCAATTTCAGTATTCACTCACTGTCACATCCTGGTACTTACCTCTCACCTAGGCCCTTGGGCAGGGGTGGAATGAAGCATAGACTGCAATTGCCTGGTCTTGGTGTAGAAAGCACTTGGTAATAAGAGAACCAGGAAAAAAAGAGACTTTTCTGAGCCTATTTCCCCTTTCGTGTAACTGGACTATTACTTCCTGCCCCCTCACAACCCCCAACTCACAAGGTCCAAGCGAGCAAGTTAATGGGTGTGAAGTTCACCAGGGAATGTGGCACTCTGGATGCACATTGGGTTTGGCTAGTCATAGTCTTTACATGTTGGGAAAGACTCTATTCCCAGTTTCCCCAGGACTTCCTGAGAAGCAGGAATTTCAGTGCTAAAACCAAGAAAATCCCAGGCCAAAGTGGATGAGTTAGTCACCCTACAAAGAGACAGCACTTGGGAATGGATGTTGTGGACTGAATTATGTCCCCCCAAAATTCATTTGTTGAAGGCTTACCCACCAGTACCTCGGAATATGACTATAATTAGATAGAGCCTTTAGAGAGGCGATTAAGCTTAAATGAGGTCATCAGGGTGGGCCTCAATCCAATTCAACTGGTATCCTCTTTTTAAGAGGACATTTGGACACAAAAAGACGCCAGGAACACACACAGAAAAGAACATGTGAGGACACAGCATGAAGGCGGCCATCCACGTGCCAAGGAGAGAGGCCTCAGAAGAAACCAGCCCTGCTGACACCTTGATCTTGAACTTCTGGACTCCAGGACTTTGCAAAAATAAATTTCTGTTGTTTAAGCTGCCCAGACTGTGGTATTTTGTTATGGCAGCCCAAGCTGACTAAAACAGTGTCCCACATACTCTATATCTAACTGTTGGAAAGTCACATACCAAGAAAACACACAGACATTAAAATGTTTCTATCTTGTCAAGTACACCTCTATAAAGACCTGAAAGGCCACGTAAGAGTTGAGAATTCTCAGGATTCTGTGCCACTCCTGGTTGGGTAGGGTATAGCCCGCCTCTGGCCCCCAGCCTATGGCCTGTCCCGTTATACTCCCACACCCTGTCTTCGTCTTACACCATGAGTAGCTTCCCAAGTCCATGTGTGGGAACCTGGCTCTGATTACAAACACCCCCCACAGACAGACACTCGCTGGCCACCCTTCAGGCCTAGGGGTGTGCACACTGAAGGTGGGCTCCGTCTCGGGGAGCATAGGCCACTGTCAGCTTAGAAGCAGACTCAGGGTCAGCAGGGCTGGGAATTGTGGATTCCCAGATGCCAACAGCATAACCTGCAAGGAGAGGATGAGGGTTCTAGGTTGACACATCCCCTCAGCCCATCAAATCCCTCTCTTTAGGGGAGTGGCCCCAGTAGAACAGAGTGGAGCCCTGTAAAGTGTGGGGATCAGGGCAGGGCTCCCAATTGCCCTGGTCTGAGGGCAGTACTTTCAGGAAACCAGATCCCATGCCTGTGCTGTAGCGTTCCACGCCAGTCCAGAAACAGGGGAGGAAGAAGGGACCAGTCAAGGGGAGAAGGGATTTGAATCCACACCTTCTGGTTCCAGAATCCGAGTTCTTAATGGATTCTTAAGAGCTTAAGAATTTGCACTGCTTCTTACCAAGAGCACTGCTTCTTACCTAGAGCAGTGGTCAGAGGAGACGGCCAGAGTGGGAGCCGTCAAAATAGCCTGATGTGTAGGAAACGGGTGGATGAACAGAGGTGGTTCCCTGAAGACGGGCATTCTGGGACACTCATGAGAAGGGACACGTCTCAAGAATTTGAACTCAGGATTTCTCCTGCCTACAAGATTTCTCCTGCCTACAAGATTTGTGCCCTCACTCATTAGAGCCCTGTCTTCTTGGGACAGTGATGATAATAAAAGTAATAAATTATCTCTCCATGTACATTAAGGAAAGAAACGTGAACATGCATGAAAGAAAGCTTTTGCACATAAGTCACACTCATGGAACAGTATCGGCTTCAGCTTAGGAGCAAGTAAACTGAGGCTCGGAGAGGAGAACTGGCTAATCAGAGGTGACAGAGTTCGAAATTTGACTCCAGAATCCAAGTGCATTTTAATCGTGGCACATTGAGACGATCCGCAGTGGCACTGAATTATGTCCATCCGTTTGGACAGGCATTTATTAAGGTTTCTGTGCCAGGCATTGATTAGCTGCCAGCATAGAGATGTGGACGAGATCTGTCTCTGCTCGAGTGACTCACAGACCACAGGGGAAATGGGCAGGTGAACTACAATCGCAGCAGTTGAGAAGTGCTGGCAATAAGGAAACGCAGGGAGGACCCAGAGGATGGTGTGTGAAGATCACCCCAGGAGATGATTCAACTGGACCTTCAAGGCTAAGGGGAAGTGGCAGACAACAGAGGGAAGAACCTGCTGGACAGGGAACAGGAGTGTTCTGGGGAAGGAGATCTGAGATAGAGGGCAATCCTGGTGCTGCTTGGAGTGCCCCAGCTTGGAGCAGGGGTGGGGTTGAGGGTGGGATCGTGGGGCCTATGAAAGTCTAGTTAGATATAAGGGAAGGTCTACTCAGATTTTAATCCAGGAAATGACCAAATCAGAGATGCACCGTTATCTGTATCAAGCACCTCTCACTTTGTACTGAAATGGCCTCTTTCTTTGTCTCTGTCCCCCTCCCCTGTCTTTTAGTTCCTCAAGGAATGAGTTTTATTATAGGCAGTGTCCCATGCAGTGTCTGGAATTCATTTACTGAATGAATGAATGAATGAATGAACAAACTCTGCTACCCAGTCGTATTCTCCTATTTTGGCTTCCTTTTCTTTCCTGTGCTGTTTCTGATTTTAGTTAAGGATTGAATGTGGGCTCCACACATAGGCCCTGAGGCTGTGAGTCTGTGTGTGTATGTTTTACATCAGCCAAACCAAATAAACAAACACATGGCAGAACCCCAGGCGTGCTGCTCCTACACTTGGCACCGCTAGCTGGCACGTGGCTGCCCCTTCCCAGACACCCCAGCTCCTCCCTCCAGAGTTACGATGCCGCCTAGAGGCTTGGCTGTGGACTTGGGAAGCCCCCTCCCCTCTCCGGCGGCAGCAGCAGCAGCAGGACTCCAAGCACACACTGACACGCTCCTTTTACTTGGAGGGAATTTGCAATCACTTTTGTCTTAAAACTCCGGAGAATTGGTTGGCAGCCCCTAAGACAATGAGGGCCCACCGACAGGGTGGTGACCACAGTACCAGGACAGATTTCTGACCTCCTGTCTCCAGCTGAGCTTCCTGGCTCCATTATACTCATTCCAACTGGATTAACTGCCCAACCCCTACTGACTGCCCTCGTGACCCCTACGGTTTCCTTCTGTGGGGCATGTCTGGCTCTTCAAGAGTCCCCAGATCTGTGGTCTCAGTACGGTGCTCACCCTCTGAGGTCTTCTTGTATTTCCCCCAAATCAGTAAATGACTGCCCTATTTCTAGGTCAGGAACTGGGGGCTAATTCTAGACTCCATTTCCCTCACTCCACAGCCCTAGTCACCAGGCATTGCAGAGTTGCCCACAGAGCTGCTTCACAAATCCATCTCCCTCTTTCTACCCCCTAGAGCTGCTGTCCTAGTTCACGTCCCCCTCATCTCTGTTTGGACATGTACAACTACCTCCTACTGGTCTCCTTGCCTCCGTCTCCCTTCTATGATCCCTTCTTTCTAGGCACCATATCAATCTCTCTAAATTACTGATGTGATTCAGTCACTCCTTGACCTAAAGACAAAAATAAAATAAAATAAAATATTAAAAAATAAAAAACCTTAAATGGTCCCTATAACAAAGACTGTATGTTGTTCTTCAATCTCCACTTTTCTCTAGTAATACAACACCCACATTTTAGGGGGCTACTCGAATTAAGACACATTTCCCAACTTCCTTTGCAGCAAGGTGTGGTCATGTGACTCAGGTCCAACCAATGAGATCTAGCTAGAAGTGCAGTATGCAACTTTTAGCAGTGTCCTTAAAGGGAAGTAGTGTGCAGTTCATCTTCCTTTCTTCCTTTCTGCAGGATGGAAAACAGATGTGATGGCTGGAGCTGGAGTAACCATCCTTGATCATAAAGTGCCCTTGGCAATGGAGGTCACACAGGGTAAGATAAAAGTGTATCATGGATCACCATACAAATCCTGCCTTTTTCTTCCAAACTTTCACATGAGAAAGAAACCAACTTCTATCCCAATGAAGTCACTGTTATTTCAGGGTTTTCTGACACTCCAGCTGATCCCAGTTTTAATGAATTACCACCTACAGATGGAATCTGGAGCACAAATGCAAGCAGGAGCCAGGTAGGCAGCATAGCTTAGTGATGCCTTCAGGGAACAGGAGACTAGGAATGGATTTGTTTATTCATTCATTTTTATTTATTTATTCATTCAGTTTTCCATTTAACAAGTATTTATAAAGCCCCATTATGTGCCAGGCACTCTTAGGCACCGGGAAGGCAAAGACAATCATATCTGGTCCCTTCTTAAAGGAGACCTAGTCTGATTGGGGAAGACATTTTAAACAGATAAATGTAGAAGAGTGTTATGGAGATTGTAATAGCGATGTAAAAATGTGGTAGAAGCACAAAAAAATTGAATTCTAAATAAAGATCTGAAAACAGAAACTTCAAAGAGAAGGTAACTTCTTCCTAAAAGATGAGTGATGAAGGGAATTATGGATAAACAAAGGTTAGGAGGATTCTATTCCCTGTTGTTGCAATTGCCTTCCCTTTCGGGGAATTGCAAACATTTTGGTGGAATAGAGCCCAGGTGGGCTCCGCCCAGAAGGCAATGGGGAGGAACATTAGTACAGCATAAGGAACTCTAGGACTTGATTCAGTTTGTTCTGCAGACTTTTTGCTCACTGAGCCCTTTACAGGATTTGATAACACTAGGGAATCATAGTTCCTTACCAACAGCACTACATTGTAGAAGAGCTGATGTTTAGCGACTGCAGGCACCATGTCTAAAGATCTGACACGTAGTAGGTGCTTAGTAAATTTGGGTGTAGTAAGAGAAGACTTCCTGAGGGGTTTTGTCTCTCCGTTACTCTCTTGCTCCAACACCCCAAGTAAAAAGTCCTGGAAGTTTGGGGGACATTACAAATATGTAAAAATCCAGTATTACATAGGACTGGCTAACCCAATCAGAAACTGGGTATAAACAATCCATTTGTCACTATCTGTGTAGACCCGGTGTACATCAGCCCTGCCTGGTGGAGACTCTTTAAAATAACAGTGTAAAAGTGACTTACCTGCATTTTTTATGAGCATTGAAAGAAAACGTCCAAAGCAAGAAATACAGAAAGCACAAGGCACATAGATGATGACCTCTCACTAATTTTCACTTTGCACTTGTTGCTACTTAATCTTGGGATGCATCCGTACTCTAATTTCACCGTAGTCCAATGGAGTCAGTTTCCAGGGGCTGGACGGGGTGAATTAGAACCCTGAGCAGATCAAGTCATCTCTGCGGCTCTCAGACTTCCCTCAGGGGCTCAGAGCCCAGCTCCCTGCACAGTGGTCCTTTTCACTCTTCAAACAGAGCATCGGATTCTCACTACAGACTCAGCATGACCCTTGCTCTTGCCCTTTCCATCTTTTACAATTTCTTGTGCTCCAAACGGCCCTAAAGATAACCATGGGGAACACATACCTGACATAGTTTCCTCTCTGAAGCACTGTACTCATGGGAGAACTCTCTTCAAAGAATGCTTTAAGAGAATAGAAAAGAACAAGGCTGGGCTGCATTCGTCTTCCAATAAGGACCTTGGAAATAACTCCTCCAGCTGCTCATTTCTAAAAGTGGAAAGCTGAGACCCAGAAAACTAGAGTGGGTTGCCTAAAACCACACAGAACACTTCAACACAATTCTTCAGCAGTTTGAAGTGTGTGTACTTTCCAGTCCTTTTCTCTGCCTACACCTTGTAAACATGTTCTGAACAGATGGAAGAGTGATCCACCCCAGTTAACCCTGGGCACACACAGAGTCCCCAAGCTAAGGGCACGGTTCAGGACAGAGCCCTCTGGGAGCCTCCTTGGTCCAAGCATGTCGGGAGACCTGAGTGGCTCTGGAAAGCCACGTGGATGGAGGGCCTGGAGTTGGGGTCAGCGAAGCAGCAGGGAGCCCAGGTGATGGGAGCAGGGCTGGCCTTCTCCTCCCTGGTCTGCAAGCTTTGAACCTCTTGGGCCCAGCAGGTGGGCATCAGGGTTGGGGGCATTACCATTTGTTTTTCCACTTTGATCTTTTGTCTTTTAAGTGTTGTGGAAGATCTTTTTGGCTGGAGCCTGAGAAACTGAGCATGAGAGGCTGTGGCTTCAATACTGTGAAACTCTTCTCTTTGCAAAGCCCACTGCCTATCTCATTGCATCCCCACAAGTCATTTCTTTGCCCTTCCTGCCTCTCAGTTTTCCTCATCTACAAAATAGGAGGGTTGGACTCATCCATTGATTTTCAGACTTCACCTTTTAGCAGCAGAACCTCACCTTTTCCCCCTCAATTTACCCCCAGAAACCCAACGCTCAAAGCAAAGCGCAGCTGCTCTGCCTGAAGCTGGAGGTGGGGGTTCTCTGTCTACTTGGGTAACCTCGAGGCCCCTTCTTTAGTCAGTTGACCCCCAGGTCCTGCTAGAAGCACTAAGAACACAGTTTGAAAATCTCAGGACTAGATGACCTTGAAGTCCCCTTCCGGTTCCCCTTTATAATTGTAAAGCGAAGCCCTAGGAATTGTGGGAAGGGGAGCCAGGACCTCTAATCTGATTATGTAAATGAACTGGCTGAAAGTCAGAAGTGGCACGTGACCAGCCTAAGTTATAGGGCGGCTCTGCCTCTTTCTGTCAAGTCTTACCCCCTGTTCTGCCTCCATGTAGAGACCATGCATGCAAGCATGCAGCCAAATAGAACTACTTAGAGTTCCCCAGACGTGACACTTTTACCCCTCTCTGCCCCTATTAACGCTCTGCCTTCTACTTGGAACGCAACTCATACTCTTTCCAGACTCTTGAATGGGCACGTGTTTAAACGGGATTCAGTAGCACCCCTTCTCTGAAGACTATCCCAAATCCCACGCCCTTTTCTTTGTGCACGCATAATTCTCTGGAGCTGCCTCTGCCGTAATAACAGTCCTTGGTGATTTATCCCCTTAACTCTTCCACTAGAGGACCCATAATATAAGTGACTTATATTTTCGGGACTTTTCAGGGTAGCTTGCACACAGTAGATATTCAAATATATGTAGTGAATGAATGGATAAAGGAATGAGGGGCATCGTTGGGACTGGCTGAAGTGCTGGCCTTCTGTCACCACGACTTCATCATCACAACAATCATGGAGCAATTTTCGTCTTCCCCTCTTTAATGTTGCCCAATATCTTCCTCCATAATATTTCCTAACATTCAGCTCCAAGAAGCAAAGGCAATTTAAATGTAAGGTTGTCCTCAGCTTGCTTAATACAAACAGCCTCATCTGCTAAGGATAGATCAGTGTGGTCAAAACTCAAAACCCACAGGGCAAATTTCCCCCAGGGAAGTCATTCAGCATAGGTCATAAAGGAAGAAAGAAATTTTTATCTATTGGTGCCCTTCTGTGTGATGGATGCTTTATGCAGGCAGGAGAACCAAGTACGCTACCCTCTTCATCCCTTTTGTCTTGCCTACTGTCACCATCCACATCCCCATCTGGGAGAACGTTGGTTTTTGGCACTTTGAAACATTAAGATATTCCTAACAAGATGACCCCTATTTGGGAAGTTTGTTAGCCTCGTGTAAGCTTCTCTGGAAATTATGAGATGAAAAGGAAAAAAGGACTTGCCTTCAGAGATCACTTCCAACTGCAGCAGTGGGTGTCCAGGGCCTGCAGTCTGGAGGAAGTGTCCAGCAGTGCCCAAGTGTCCTGAGACAGTGGCCTCAGCAGTGGTGTTCTAAGCCAGCCATTCCTGGGCAGGGTCTGGGCTGTACCAGCCATCTCTTGCTTTCTACTTAAGCCTCCTTGATCTCTCACCTCCTCAAAGTATGAGCTACCTGATAAAGTCTAATAAGTTCCTTTTGTGTTTCCACTTAAAAAATAAATAGAATTTGCCAACTTAGACTCAAGGGGTCATAACTTGGAACAGAATTTGCAGACTGGAGCACAGTGATAAAGCCCAGATTCTTCAGAGACAGGATAAGAAAGAAGGGAGGCCAAGATGGAGGGAGAGATCTGAGGAGCTCCATTCAAGGTGAACTTGACAGAACTAGAAGAGGACCTAAGGAGAACAGTTAAAACATGTTTGCACCATCTTCTATATTCCCAGTAGCTTTGCTGATGGACTGAGCACTCATGCAATTCTTACACTGGAAGACAAAGAACCAGCTTTGCATTTCCTCATGTCATTCTCACAACAGCCCTCAGAGGTAAGTCCTCCTGGTCTAGCACCACTCAGAGCACAAGAAGCCTTTCCTCAATGGCCTTGGGCCATCTGGCCTTTTCCTGGAGGCCAGGACCTTGGGCCAGAAGTGAGGGGCAAGTGGAGGTCTGGAGGAGGGCTTATGTTCTGATATTGAAAGAGAGAACAGAAAAGTAGTTCTCTAAGAGTTTTTGGGGTGATGGTGCTTCCATCACTGAGAAGTCTACCAAAGTCGGGCAGGAGGAGGCATTGTCTACAGAAACTTAGTTGAGAGGCTGGTGTTGGGGAGGAAGACATTTTCCTCTACGCTTCTAGGCTTTATTGGCTGGTCTAAGAGTTAAACTGACATGAGACAGATTAACAGGAGAAAATTAAAAGTTTAATAACATGTGTACATGGAGGAGACCCAGGAGAACTGAGTAACTCATCAAAACAGTCAAAGCCCTTGAGAAAGGAAATTCACATGGACGTGGAAAGCAAATGTTTGGCAAGTAAATGTTTGCTGGGCCTTGCAGAGACAGTGGGACACAGAGTGGATGGTGATCTCTAGGGCCCGCTGAGTGTCCCCTACCACACTTAGCCCATAGTTTTTGCAGATATCTCTGCTGATAGCTCTTTTCCAGGGATAGAAAAATTCCCTCTATCTAAATTCGATTAGGCAGTTAGTGAAGGAGGTCACTGAGTCTTTCGGGCCTTGATTGTTTTCAGCCTGAAATAATCCACATGCTAAAGATTTTGGGGTGGCAAGTTTTGCTCCCCTACACTGGTGAATTTGTTTAAGCCCCTTTCACGTGATGACAGGCCAGAGTTCAGATCCTGGAAGTGTACTGAGTTCGTACCATGTGCCAAGCACAGTGCTACAGTCTGCGGCAACAGCTGTGAGCAGGACATCCCTGCCCTTGACGGTCTGGAGAGCAGATGTACTGCTGCTGGGGGTTCCTGGGCTCTTGTCTCTTTCTCGCCAGAACATTGTTGGAATTCTTTATCAAAAGTGAACCAGAGGGATCTTGTGGTCCATTCTTTTGTCCTCATCCTCTGTTGTCTGTTGACTTGATTGTGTTTTTGTCTGAGAGCTGAAGCTCTTTGCAGTGTGTTCTCAGTCTTTCATCTGCAATTGCTCAAGCTTACTTTGCCTTCATCATTTTCCTGCATCAGCTGTGCTTACACTGCTCAGTTGTATTTACATTGCTTGAGCCTCTTCTGTCCTTGTTTGCCACAGAACCAGTACATGAAAATGCAGCTCCAAAACAATGGAAACAGACTACTGTTCTCTTCAGTGATGTCCCCCATTAATAACTGGCGCAACGGAGGATTCAATTAAATGAAATAATATATAAAATGTATTAAGATTGCGCCAGGCATGTGGGAGGCACTCAATATATGTTAGCCATTATCATTAGAAATCTGTATTCTTCAAGCTGACGTTACCTGGAAGAAGTCCATTATGCAGAGGTCCTTCTTGGCTCTCATTAGCAAATGGCCTCTTGACCATAGCAGCTGGGGTTTGGGCCACCTGCTTCCTGCTGCTGTTGGTTTCCCTGCTTAGCAGTGTCGTTCTCACCTTCAAGCAGATCATCCCTGCTCTTTACTCCTCACCACACACTTACCTTGAAGTGTCAGTGGGGGCAGAGAAACATGCATTCCCTATTAAATTTTAACCACACATTGGGGACAATGTGAGGTCATTTATCCATTCATCGAACATTGTGAGCACTTACTCTGTGCTGGGAGCTGTGCTGGGTGCTGAGGCTACATAGATAAATGAATCACAGCTCCTGCCCTTAGGAACTCCAACATGTAAACTAAGTGGAACATGTTAACTATGTCCAGGTGTGAACAAAGTGTCCCTTTGTGTTATGGCAAGTATTCCTGGAGACTCCTATTCAAATGAAATTATCCCACCTAAAAAGATGAGCCAGCAACAGCCCCCCCACCCCGTTTTCTCCAGAATCAAAACAAAATTGCATGGTACTTGTGATAGGTTACAGAATTTTTAAACAGCTATTAACTCACTCCCCCTACCTCCTCCTATGGGAAAGAGCTCTTTCTCCCCATTCATGTTGGGTATGGCTATGTGACCTGCTTTAGTAGAAGTGAGTGTTTAAGTTCTGAGCCCAAGCTTTGAGAAGTATCCTGTGTTTCTTATTGCTACTCTGAGAGGTTCCAACCCCCTCCATAAGAAGAACACAGCCCTGATAGCTGCTACCTTCTGTCCTGGACCCACAGTGAGATATATGGTACAGACCTGAACTTGCCCCCAAGCCTGAAGGAGAGCCATTACTATGACCTAAAGATGCATGTGCAAGAAATAATGATTATTTTTTATGTTCTGTAATTCTGTACTTGTTTGTTACACAGCAAAACTGACTAGTACTGTCTTCAAGACTCAGTGCTCTATATGACTACACCCACCCTCTCTGGCCTTCTCACACTTAACAATTCACCTGTTCCCAAGCCCACTGTGTGAGGTATTCCCTCTGCCTGGGCTTGTCTTCTTCACTTACTTATGGTTCAAAGCCTGGATCAGATGTTCACCTTTTTAATGATACCCTTCTTTTTTTTTTTTTTTTTTTTTTTGCGGTACGTGGGCCTCTCACTGTTGTGGCCTCTCCCGTTGCAGAGCACATGCTCCGGACGTGCAGGCTCAGCAGCCATGGCTCACGGGCCCAGCCGCTCCACGGCATGTGGGATCTTCCCAGACCGGGGCACGAACCCGTGTCCCCTGCATCGGCAGGCGGACTCTCGACCACTGCGCCACCAGGGAAGCCCAATGATACCCTTCTTAACCCCCAGCCCCAAAATAAAAATAAATATGATGATAATAATAACACTGATAATACATTGCTAATTCATTCAGTAAGTATTGATTGGCTGCCTGCTCCAGGCAGATCCACGTTCTCCCTGTGTGCCTCCCAAGGTCTTCATCCAAATTCATCAGGCCCTCACCACATTGCCTTGTAATTGGCTGTTTAGGAGGCCTGTTCTCCCACCAGCTGTTGCCTCTTCCAGGGCAGAGGCTGTCTTTTTTGTCTCTGTGTCTGGGAGTGAGGACAAGCACAAAGTAAATGTCAGTTAAATTCAATCTCCCTGTGAACAGTAGTTGACAGTGTATGTGGCCACTTCCCCGAATGAGAGAGAAAGAGGCCAGAAGGACCAACAGCTGGAGCTGATGCTGTTCCCACCTGCAGCCCTGGCCCTGCCTTGGGGCCAAACCAGATCTGACCGGGGCAGGAAGTCCTCAGGCATCTTCAGGATCTAGTCCAGTGGAGCTTCATGTTGATTCACCCTGTTTACTGGCCTCGTGTGTGAGTCATTTTCCCAGCACTGAGTGCAGGACTCCACTATTTTGCCTGGGTCGCCTCTCCACTGGCCTGACCTGGGAGGTGGTCTGTTTTACCCCCATGCCTCTGGGATGCCTCCCTCACAATTCCCACTAGCTAAAGCACCTCCACAAAGAGCAGGTTCTGAGCTAGGCCCTCTTGCTAGGAGCTGTCTGGACAGGACCGGTCTGTTTGGTCCCAAGTTCTGGTAGCTTCTCTAGGCACTAGGTTCCTCTAAAGAGGGATTTAGCTTTGTTTTTGCCAGTCCTTTCTCTTGTTACCACGGTTCTGCGCCTGGGACCCAGCTGGTCTCTGGGGCCTGCTCCCAGATGGCAGCCACCTCTGACTTTGAGAAGGAGAGTATAAAGTACCCACTAGGACTTGGTGAATGCGACCACCACTAAACACTCAGATCTTTGAAGACAGGGAGTTCATTCCAAAATAGAGATAGGGCCTGTCTTCTATATGCCACTGAAAAAATATTGAATGAATAAATGGAAGGATGAATGCCCAGCCTCAGAACGTACCTTCCAAAGGATAAGGGAACCAGAGTGAACACAGTATTTGATATTTCAGACTGAAACGTCATTTTTTTCTCTCTTATTCTCTGCTCAATCTATTCAGCACCTCTTGCTGATCCTAACTGTCATCCTAAGCCCTCCTGCATCCCACCACCCCCAATTCCCAACCTCCGACTCTTTTCCTGCCTCCACTATTTTGGCCAGTCCCTTCTGGCACAAGGCTTGTGTGGATGGATCTGCCAATGGTGAGGCATGGCCCCATCTGGTGAGTTCTGGGACCCTAGTCCTTAGGTCCTGCCCGTACTGGCAGGTCCTGGTAAGATCCCCCAGCCATTTATACTGTGTCTCTAGGGCCCAATTCTGTACCACTTGCCCTTCCCAAAACCATGATGCTGGGCTGGTTGAGGGGAGGAGACTGAGTGAGGCTTTGGTGGAACTCAGCACTTCCCCACTTCTCTCTAACATCCTGGTTAGCAGCCCTACCTCACTGCGGAATCCCGAGATGGGCCACAGAAAAGGAGAAAGCCCAGAAATCCTGTTCCATCCCTGTGCCACAGATCTCCATCCTCACAAGACCCTGAAGCAAGTGATTCTGCTAAGAACACTCAATGTAAGATCCTGCCCCATCTGGAGAAGTTGAGAAGTCTGAGACTATCCCCTACATCAAGCAAGAGGAAGGTCCCTTCAGAGGGAGTGTTGAATTTCAGACATGGGACCAGTGAGGGCTTCAGAGGGACACAAAGAGGCAGACAGCACAGGGAGCATAGCTCCTTTGCTCAACACACAGCTCTGGCTGTTTCAGCTACACCCAGATTAGCTGCTGAGGACCCCCAGCTCAGGGAGGCCCCAGGCTAGCAAGATGCCCCAAGAAACAAAGTCATGGAAGAAGAGAGGGCAGCCTGGACTAATCTGAGTCACACAATCTCAGAATCTTGGAACTGAGAGGAACAGAGCCACATTGCAATCCAGCCAGTCCTCTATAACTCCTCTGATAAAAGGCCATCCTATTTTAGAATACCTCAGGCAGCAGAGCCCTTATTACCTCACAAAACCATGCACATCTTCTTCTTCACACATTATATTCGCCCTTACATTGAGCTGAAACCTGCCTCCATGTGAGATGAAGTGTCAGACTGTCTCTCAGCTCTTCCATCTGAGCTCCCATGATGCCCCAGCTTTGGGAACATTTAATAATCCCCCAGTTTACTGCACTCTTCTAAAGCGGCCAGAAGGCTGTTTCTCTTTAAATGTCCCTCTGGGGCTAAGAAGAGTGTCTGGGAAGAAGATAACATTGTGAGTTGGGTCACTGAAACACCCTGATGTCTTCAAGGCATTTATTTATGGCCCTGTCCTAAAAAGAAGCCTCACCCCAGCCTTAGTTTGCTGGTTCCCTCCCACTCCTGGTCAGGGTAGGACATGTGGCAGCTGAGGGCAGCCCCACCCCACAGACCCCCCTTCTCCCCCTCCCCCGGCTCCACACCTGTGCACACACTTCCCATCCCTAACACCCCTTTGCCCCTGGGGCTGCCTTTTTTTACATGCAAATTTCACATAAAATCCTTCAAATGAAAACAGGTACTTTTCATTTTGCTCCCATAAACAGACACTTTCTAAATATTTAGACATCTGTATATAATGCCCTTAAACTGTTTGTTCTGAAGCATAAATAGGTATCTCCGTGTTTGAGTTAGTGCCTGATATGTTTCTCATTTAAAGAGAAAACGTAAAAAATAACTGGAATAACTACAGCCAGGAACAATGCTTACACAGCATGTCAGTGTCTTTTATTGTGTCTTAAAGTAAAAGCTTCAGCTGTAGGAGTATTTTCTTCCCTGTCAAACAGAAGCACAGCTCTTAACTTTTAACCCTTCACAGGACTTGGCTGCCTCAGGAAAGGGGGGCCAGCAAAGGACCCATTTTTTAGGGCCTGATTTGCTATCTCGTTGCATTCACAATTCCTAGGGGCAGTACACTGATTTCTCATCCTCAACTTTTCATTGAGGGGAATGAATTCCCATTTTATTCCCAAGGAGGAAAAAGTACAAACCCTTCTCCAGCCCCTAACTGCTTCTCGTGGAGCAGATGAAATGAGGAAGGACTCCAGCACTTAGATCTGCCCTTCTGAGTTCCCTCTTGTTGGAGTCTACCAGAGGGATCTGTGATTGTCCATCCACCTCTGCCAGAACTGGGTGGGGAAGTACAGTTCAGAGGGGGAGGAATTAGGGAGCCAGTATGGATAGACATCTAAGTTATTTCCTCCAATCAGCTTTATACTAATTTTTTTAACTCCATCTCTCTGATTCTGGTTGCTTTCTTAAATGGTCTAAACTACAGTATGAGTAGAAGTGGAATTAATATTACCCCCAATCCTTACTACCAAAAATGATATTCCAAACACTTGAAGCTCCCCTCTGAACACACAGATGAAACATTATATTTTTGCTGCATCTTTAAAATGGAGCTTATACAAGATCATTATTAGTGAATGGTGTTCCTGGGGACCTAATTCAGCCTTCACTGGATTGTCTTTAATTGTTCTTCCAAACAGTTACCTAGTCTTGCTTGGACCTCCTAGTGATGGGGCATTCTCTATTTTTAGGAGGTAGCCTCTTCCATTGTTGGACAGCTCTGACTGCTAGAACTTATTTATAAATAAGTTGAAATTTCCTGTAATGTCCACCCATTGGCCCTGCTATGGACTGAATTGTGTCCCCCCAAAATTTATATGCTGTAACCTTAACTCCAATGTGATGAGATTTTGCAGTGGGTAAGATGAGGTCATGGGGGTGGGGACCTCTTGATGGGATTAGTGCCCTTATAAAAAGAGACACCAGAGAGCTTGCTCTTTCCTCACAGGTACAAAGAAGAGGTCATGTGAGCACACAGCAAGCCAGTGTCACCCATAAGGTGACACTGAGGAAGCCTCAGACTAAAACTTACCTTATTGCCACCTTGATCTTGGATTTCTAAGCCTCCAAAACTTAAATTTCTATTTAAGAAATACCTGTCTATGGTATTTTGTTATAAGAACTTGAGCAGATGAAGATAGCTCCTGTTTATTCATTCTTTCACTTATCAAACATATAATGAAACTCTAGTCATGTAAGACACTCTGCTGGGTGCTTGAGATTAAAATAAAAATGAGGAAGTTTCCATTTCTGCAGAGTCAGTTTGGAAAACAGACCAAAAACCCAGTAATTTCAGCACAAAGTATACTTTAGTATAAAGACCACTGTGATCAAGTGAGGACCCAGCAGAAAGATCCGTTTGCCTCTGAGGCAAGGCCAGCCTCTGAATCCATGGAGGATGAGGGCAAACCATGCCGTCTCACTTCCATAGCATAGGACCCGATCTCCTCCAGGAAATGCGGAGCAGGGTAAGCATCCTCACAGAAGCAGTGTGGACCAGAGCCCCCAAGCCTGAAGGAGAGCCCAGAATCCCATGACAATCCAAACATTTGCAGAGTCAAGGAGTGGGTTCTTCCCCTTCATTTGGGGAGTGGCTGCAGGACGGACAATGGTGCCCATGAATCATGCACTCTCTGTCTCAATGCAGCAGCCAGAAGGATCCTTGTAAAACATTAGGGCACATCATTCCTCATCACATAGCCTTCCATGAACTCCAGATTGCTCAGAGGAAATGCCCAAATTCTCACATGGCCGATGAAGATGGTACAGTCCTGCCCCCATTACCTTTCTGATTATTCTCTTGATCTCCTGGTCACCCACTCCTCTCAGCCATGCTGGACTCCTTACAAAAATACCCCAGGTCTGCCCCACCTTAGGGCCTTATCATAGGCTGTTTCCTCTGCCTGGGACACTCTTCCCCAGAGAGAGCTATGTGGTGACCACCCTCCCCTCCTTGACATCTCTGCTAGAATATTGCCTTCTCGGTGAGCCCCCCCGACCACACTTTTAACTACAGAGCAGTCCCACACTGTCTATTTTTGTTTTCTCTTAACAGTTCTTATTTTCTAAAATAGCTTATTTGTTTATTATGTCTGTTTGTATTTCTGCCCCTCACCCCCTTGCAACACACACACATACATATGTACACACATACACAGATGTAAGTCCCTAAATGCAAAGCTTTTAATCTGTTTCATTCAGTGATACATTTCAATTATCTAGAGCTGTGCCTGGCACAGAGTGGGTACTTGCAATGGACTGAATTGTGTTCCCCAGAATTCATGTTGAAGCCCTAACCCCCAATCAGATGGTATGTGGAGATAAGGCCTTTGAGAGGTACTTAGGTTTAGATGAAGGTGGGGTCCCCATTATAGAATTCGCATCCTTATAAGAAAAGACCAGAGAGCCTCTGTGTGTGTGTGCATGTGTCAGTGTGTGTGTGTGTCATGTGAGGACACATCAGGAAGGTGGTGGAGAGCCAAAAACAGATTCTTCAGGAACTGAATTGATCTTGAATTTCCCAGCCTCTAGAACTGGGAGAAATAATATTTTATTATAGCAGCCTGAACAGACTAAGATAGTACTTAAAAAAAAAAAAAACTTGCCAAATGAATGAACAAATGAATAAGTGTAATCAAAGGGACAGCTCAAACCAAATACTGCTTTGATGTCAGACTTTTCTCTTGATTTCTCTTACAGCTTGTGGAAAACCAGAGCTTGCCAACCAATAATGCACACAATACACATATATAGTAAACCTCTCTGACTCATTTAAGCTCAAGTAAATTCCTCTGTTCATTTTTTTATTTAACAAATATTATTTCCTTCCTATCACAGACAAGCCTTCTAATCTGGCTACTAATCTTCTGCTTTGGTTTCCTTTTTACACACTTATTGCCTCTGATCAGAGCTTTGACTTGATGCTGCTATGACTTGGAGGGAACAAATGCAGTTTCTTTGTGGACAAGCAGGATGACAGCTCTTAGATCCAAAATCCAAGGAAGCCCATGTCTCCATCACCCACGGTGGCCTGATGCCTGCAGATAACTAACTCCATTAGCCCCTTCCTAGGCAGAGGGGGAAATCAACTCCCATGAAGATACCAGCTTGTGAAGTTGAAGGGTCTCATGGGACAAATCCCATATAAACACAAGAATACTTGGTGTGCAAATCTTTTCTTTTTCTTTTCTGAATTTCAGGCTTTTCATCTGTACAATGGAGATAAGAAGTGCCTACCCTATAGAGTTGTCATGAGGATTAAATGAGGTTGTCTATGGTGCAGACCCAGCACAGCATCTGGTTCATGACAAGGTTAGTTGCTAGTAGCTTTGATCTGAAGCAGCCAGAATGGTGCCTGAAGGTATGTTGATTTCATTAACTCAGGACTCTGTCCACCTACATCCTGGCAAGAATCTAGGATTTCATTCTTTGTTAAGCAGTGTTCTGTATAATTTACATATCCCTACAAAATAAGGGCTGGAAGTTTATTAAGGAGTGCCCTTGGGTTCAACACTTGAGAAAGGGAGGGGAAGAAAGTAACAGAAGGAGAAGTCTAGCTGTGGTGCAGGTCCAGTGGCAGCCTTGGGCAACCACTTGGAGGCTGTGGAGATGGAATTGCCCTTTAGGGTTGTCCTGGGTGGGCTGAGATGGCCAGGTCTTTACACTCCTGCACTGATCGATCACTGAATGTGGGCTTGGTGGGAAGGGTGTGACCTTGGACAAGGGGATCTCTACAGACAAGGCAGATCCTAAGGGATTGACAACTGAAGGCCCATCTGCCAACAGCAGTCTCAGTGGCTGAGGCAACAAGCTCTTCACTGAAGAGGGAACTGGGAGGCGCATCACAGCATCCCCACCGTATGCTCCCCAGCCAACTGGGCTTCAGCCTCAGCTTCCCATTCAGGGCACTAGTTACCCAAGCACACCTTCAACCCTAGTTCATTTGGCCATGGCCCAACAACTTTCAGGTTCTTCCTGACTTTGGGAAACTGGACAGAATCACTGTGTCCCAGCTCCTTGGCTGGCATCATGCTCTGAATGAGATGATCACTTCAGACCTGAATGCCAGTACCTGTTGGGCTTTGGCCATTATATGTTGCTTAGAAAGTACAGCTCTGTAACCTGCTGGGACCTCCTTGGACACTGACCCCAGCTAGGATAAAGCTTAATTTCTATACCCATGGCCTATGCACTGGGTCACCTCTCAGGCCACAAAACCCTCCACAGTCAAGTCGAATTCCTCGAGCCTTGTTTCTATTCAATGGGGCTGAGTCTGGGTTTATTCCATTCTCAATATATTTTTTTAATAGATCTTTATTGGAGTGTAATCGCTTCACAATACCGTGTTAGTTTCTGTTGCACAACAAAGCAAGTCAGCCATATGTAGACACATATCCCCATATCCCCTCCCTCTTGCGCCTTCCTCCCATCCTCCCTGTCCCACCCCTCTAGGTCATTGCAAAGAACCAACATTCTCAATATTTTTACAAAGTAATAGTAATAATACCAACACCTTTCATTTTTATGATACTTTATAATTTACCAGGTTCTTTACCACCCATGATCTGGGCTTTCTGTAGAGTACCCCCGGAAGATAAGCATCACTCCTGTTTCCCTTCTCTAGCTGAAGTTCAGGGTGACACAGTGACTGACGTAGCCCCAACAAGTGGAGTTAGAAGTGAACCCAAGGGCTTTGACTCCCAACTCTTCATGGCCTGCTGACTCCTGCTGCCACAGTCAGCTCAGCCTCGTGTCCTGTGTCCCCTCTCCTCTCCTTTTCTCTGCTCATTGCCCTCCCAGGTCTCCCTTCCTCCCAGCCTAGGTGCAAGCAGAAGCTCTTCTGAAGTTGCCTGGGTTAAACCAAAGGACAGATTATTTTTAAACTTTAGCAGAGAGGGGTGGATGCTGAGGATTTCAGTTGTCGTTTGCACTCAACAGAAAAGCCTATAGAGCGCCTTGTTTAACCCAAAAGAAAGACTACTAGGTTGTAAGACTTGAAACAGGCCAGGAGGCCCCTCCAGTAGGTGATCAGGCACCATGGGCAGCAGTGTGATGTGATGCGGTGTGGAGGGCTCTCAAGTTAAGTCGAAGTTGGGTGCAAATTTCATCCCCCTTCTTACTTATGTTTGTGACTTCTCTAAACCTTGGTTTCCTCATCTGTTCAATGAGGTTAATATTTTCTACCTCATAGAGCTTTGTATTTATTCAAAAAATGAATGCAAAGAACTGAGCCCAGTGCCTTGTTGTAGCATTCACTTGTTTCTCAGAAAATGGAAGCTCTCCCTCTTCTTCCTTTAACTCCACTCCTCCAACCCTGGCTGGGAAATATGATGGGAGTGAGTTTGAATGGGAAAGAAAAAAGAGTATTCCAGGAAGGAAGAGCAAAGTATGCTAAGACCTTAGTTGGGAAAGAGCTTGGTGTCCGCCTGTGGGAGGAACAGAGAGGTCAGGGTGGCTGTGTGTCAGGAGCAAGAAAGATGGTGGCCCAAACTATGTGGCCATTGGGCGGGTACTAGATCACACTAACACTTTGCCAGCCAGAAATTTGTTTTTATTCTGAATACAAGGAGAAGGCACCGGAAGGTTAAGAATAAGGGGAATGATGTGATTTGGTTCTCACTGTAAGAAGATCGCTTGGGCTATTGGTGGAAATGTTTACAAATCAAGCCTTCCCTCCTATGATATCAGCTCTTTGAGGGCAGGAAATAGAACTTGTATTAGTTAGTGTTTTAGTTTCCTAGGCCTGCTATCATAGTCCATTTGGGCTCTTATAACAAAGTACCAGAGACTGCGTGGCTTATAAACAACAGAAATTTCTCACAGTTCTTTTTGGAGGCTGGAAACTCCGATATCAAGGCACCAGCAAATGTGCTGCCTAGTGAGACCTTGCTTCCTGGTTTATAGATGGCTGTCTTCTCGCTGTGTCATCACATGGTGGAAGGGATGAGGGAGCTCTTTGAAGTCTCTTTTAAAAGGGCACTAGTCCCATTTATGGTGGCCCCAGCCTCATGACATAATCATCTCCCGAAGGCCCTACCTATTAATACCATCACATGGGAGAGTAGTTTCAATATATGAATTTTGGTGAGATATAAACATTCAGTTTATAGCAACTGGCATAACAAAATACCACAGTCTGGGAGGCTTAAACTACAGAAATTTATTTTCTCATAATTTTGGAGGTTGGAAGTCCAAGGGCAAGTGTCAGCAGGTTTGGTTTCTTCTGAGATCTCTCTCCTTGACTTGCTGGTGGTCACCTTCTCACTGTATCCTCATATCTATATGTTTCAGTGTGCATGTCTTAATTTCCTCTTTTTATAAACACACCAGTCATATTGGATTAGGGCCTACGCTAACAACTTCTTTTTAACTTAATTATGTCCTTAAAAGCCTTTTCTCCAAATACAATCACATTCTGAGGTCCTGGGGGAGGGCACAATTCACATTTTGTGTCCAATGATGGAATCCATCATACATGATTTTTTTTTTATGGGACGGGGGTAACATAATTTAGCCCATATTAGTTAGTTAGTTAGTTGATCACTCAGTCATTTAGTAGACTGAATAATAAAGCTAAAACAAACTAAATTTGTAATTCCTCTATATCGCACAGTGTAGTGTTGGGTTCCCATCAGGAATTCACTATAGGATTGTTGAACAGACTCAGATCTTTGGCATGTAAACAAACGTACAAAGGAAAGCTCTTATTTCGGTCCATATACTTTGGTGCCATGAGTATAAAGACTGTGTCATGAGACCGAGGACAGACTTTCATTCATAGGAATTCAGGTACCTACAAAACCTAAAGCATGGTCAAAACTTCTTACCTGGTATAAGAGGCCCCTTGTGTGGCATCTCTGACCCAGATCCTGCAGCTTTTGCTTCAGTAGCACCAGGCACGGAATCCATCACTCAGCAGGCAGCCCGTTCCATGCAGTTCTGGGTGTATTAAAAACAGGGCTAGCAAACTCAAGTTTTGATACTTGAGGTAAAGGATTGGGGTCAGGGGACATCTTTATTTCTCTAAAGGGGGCAACCGTTCACTTACCCCCAGCTAACTGCCTCCTTGTAGGAACATGGGGGCCAGTATTATCAGATTTCCCAGTTTTTCCATAGGGCTCAGAAATCTGGATTCTAATGTGAAATCTCTCAGACTTTAAAATTTAACAGCTAATCAATCTAAAAACAAAACTAAAAAAAATAAATAAGTAAACAAATGTACTATACAGGACAACAAAGAATATCAGTAGCCCACAATTTGTCATGGGCCACAATTTGGAGACCTCAGTTCAGGGCCACTACCAGATTATATGATGCCTTTGTGCAAATAGAAAAAGCACCGCCTTGAAGCAGATGCAACCCTGTAGTTGCACAGTTTGAGGAGCAATGTAAGGCCTAGATTTCAATCTTCACTCGTCCCCTCAGCTAGAGCCTCTGTGCAGTACACAAACTGCCTGACTACAGGCAGTTATATGCCTCTCTTTTGATCATAATGTGGAACTTAGTCACCCTACAGTTCACATCCATTCGTCCTATTTCAGACCAGTTATAAAACCCCATAGTGCCCATGACCCTCCTTGTTTAATCTTTTTATTACCAATCATACTTAAAATTACTCATTCAATGTTTATCTTTCCAACTAAATTACAGGCTCCAGGAGGTCAGGAGATCTCTTGTTGCCCAGTCTACTCTCAGTGATAAGCACAGAATCTGGCACATAGAAAACACTCAATAGATGTACATAGCCTGTTCCCTCAAGCACTGAGGGTAAACATAACCTTCTAAGATTCTGGGAACAAAACTGGTTTCGTCTTCTCTTGGGTTACCATGGGACCCCAAGGGGCCTCAGCTACGAAAGTGGCAGAGTATGGGGTTATGTAGACCTGCACCTTGGAATCCTTCTAGTCCTCATGACTGAGCTTCTTAACCCACACATGCACGTTCTGTCCTACCCCAAGACCAGATCACCTCTTAGAGAAGGAAAGAGTCCCATGGCAGCTGCTTCTGGTTTTTGCATGGAGATGAGCATGTTGGATGTCCCCAGGAGCAAGGAGTTTGCCTGACTGGTGCCATGGTCCTCTCCCCTGCCTCACCACCACCCATTGACCACAGATGGACTCCTACCTCTGAACTCTTAACTAGTTCATCCATGGGGGATCTGGAAACTACCCACTAAGATTTGAACCAGACTCCTGCCCTTCTCTCATGGGGATAGATATGCTGGGTCTTTAATTTTGTTTGGACTTTCTGTTAAAACGTGCGTGTCTTACCCACACTTTGCCTTGTAAACTGATTTTCTGGTTTGGAATCTGATCTAGTAGCTACTCCCAGAATAATCAACCCAGGATGGTGTGTCCATGTTCAGACCTTGGCTTCTTTTCAACCCTGAGGACCTAAGTGGACTCCTGGTCATAGCCAGGAGAAGTAGGGTGTTGGTTGGGGAAGTGGCAGCTTCTTTCCACCTTATAATGTGTAAAATATTTCATTTATCATTCCAACCTGTTTAAGAATTACTGATCTTAAAATCCCAGCTATGGAGCCCCAACGTTCTCTTTAGTAAAGGCTCACCCAGCCATTGTTACCAAAGCCCCAGGGTGGAAATAAAAACTCCTTCCTAGCCCAAATATAAGTATTACTGGGAAAGAGTCCATTGAAAAAAAAAAAAAAAGAAGAAGACACTCAATAAATATTTCTTTAGTAACAGAGGAAGAAAAATAGAACAAGTCAGCTCCCTCTTTCAGATTTGAGTGAAGCATAGATGGGAAGACAGTCATTATAGCTCCTTGATCTTCTCTACACAAAATGTGTTCAGTTCTTTCACTGACTCCTCATAGGGACTGGCTTCCAGACCACTCATCATCTTGGTGAGTTTCCTCAGGACCCAGTTTAGTTCATCAGAAATATTTTGAAAATGTGGTTTCAACACTTGAGTCTGTGACACTAGCAACCAATGGAATAGGAACTTGAATTTATGCTACCCGTCACTTTGCATCTGATACTTTATTCAATCCACAAGACAGCCCTCAAAGTAGGAATCACAAGGAGAAATGAGGGCTTCTGGAAGTTAAGTAACTTGTCTAACCAAAGTCTCATTGTTTGTAAGCAGAGGGACTGGGATTCAGACTTAAATTGCTCTGACTTCCCGAAGCCATGCGCTTTCTACTATGCCAGGCCTCTCTGTTCCATTAAGTTATATTTAGCCACCAAGTCAGGGACTGTCTTGGGTCTAAATATCTCAAGCATGAATGAGCTGAGATTTTCCAGGCTTGAAGGGTCAGAATTGGTAGTTGGGTCCATGGAGAGCAATGCACAGGCCACTCCATCGAAAACCATGCAGCAACCTCACAAAGGGAAAGATGTCTCGGGCCAGGACAGCTGAAAGGATGTTTATGGGAAGAAAACCTGGCGGAGATTAAATCCTGTGCACCAACAACACCCTTGATCCCAGACTGTTGTTTATGGCCAGAGCAGCAGAAAGCCAAACAAACTTTTTTTTCTTTTTCCTGGTAATAGCTTTTGGGATTTATCTTAGGACAAAGAAAAAGGGTTGCTGACCTGGGCCAACTGTCCCCACCTACCTCCCTCCACCCTCCAAAGAAACATAACCCCCGAATCACAAATGGAAATGAGGGCAGATGAAGTCCAAACGCCTCAGCTTTTCCCTTTCAGCCTGGTTTCCAGCCCTGGGTCTTTGGGAGTTGTCAGTGACTAGATGAAGTATTTGAATTTGGGGGTGATTGTTGTCATTCTGTCTCTTTATGAAAGACACTTTAAGACAGCTGGGAAAGAGAAGTGAAGCCAGAATTATTCTTATAGTCCAGTTATCTTTGAACAAGTCTCCAAAACCTCAGTTGGAAAAATATCAAAATAATGTTTGCAGAGCCAGCGAGCATAGTTTCTGTCATTTCCAATCTTATTTTTATCTTTAAAAAATTTACAAAGAAGACAAGCACATTAAAAAGAATTGGAAATTTTGCAGAAGCAAATTAAAAAACAGACAAACGTTACTTCTAGTCCCATCTTCCTTAACCAAATACTCTGCATTAGTGTGTGTTTTCTTCCCATCTTTTTTCTCTCCTGCATGTTACCAGGTTGCAGTCACAGTGTTCATACAACACTTGTTTAGGTCCACATATTTTCAATTAACATTATACCATAAACTTAAAAATTAGTCTCTATTATCATTGAGAGCTGCATAATATAGCTTAATTGTTCCTTGACTCCAGCATTTAAACTGCATTTTTATTAATGCATTAGATTGCTATTATTAATCTAATAGACTGCTAGTAAATTAATTATTGTTTAAATTTAGTTGTAGTTCTCAAAAACCAAAGCTATATGACAAAAGAACCCTTATTTTGTAGGGATATGTAAATTACACAGAATACTGATTAAAGAAGAATGAAATCCTAGATTCTTGGCATTAGCAGGAAATGTCAAAGTCAAATTTTGAATGAAAATTCAAAATTCCAATTGATGATGGTCTCCTTTATGTTTATGGTGAACATGTTCAGTCATGGGAAGCTCTCTCCCAAGAGAGGCAGCCAGTTCTGTCTTGAACAGCTCTGACGTCTTTCTATCTATAACTTCCACAGGGTAACAAGAAAATGTCTCCACCTCTTTCCATTAGTGGTAATCACTCTTCCCCCATCCCAATTAAGGGAGCAATCCCACACGTCACTTAATTTGTATCTAATCATTCCATAAGTGTTTATTGAGGGCCTCCTATATGTCAAACCCTTCAATAGGCATTGGAGATAGAAGGAGAACACAACATGCAAGGCCTTTTATTCTGGTGAAGACAGGTCTGGGAAGTAAAAGACATATAAAATGGGCACCTAACGCAGACCGGAGGCATGGGGAAGGCAGCCTAGAGGAAGTACCACTAAAGCTGAGATGAGAAGGCTGAGTTAGCCAGTCAGAAAGTATGGACAGTGTTTTAGGCAGAGGAAAGTGTGCGTGCGTGCAGAAGCCCATAATAGAGACACTAGTCAGAGACGCAGACACTAACCCAGAGATTCAGGCAGCATGGGTGTTGCTCACGCCCATCATGATAAAGATTTTTGTTGATGATTCTCCTGCTAGAGAAGCACATACTATCCTACGACCTCAGAGATTATCTAGATCACTGTTTCCCTGAGGGCACAAACAGCCTGCCGAGGAGGATTAGTTCCTTGGGTGATAAAGGCTTGTACTGGAAAAACAAGACTCCTATGTTTAAAGATATTCTGCAAACACAAGGTTAAACAAAGAGAAACAGATGTTTTCATTGCAGTATTTTTGGAGCCTTTCACAGGCACATCAGTGTTGTCATTCTCTAAGGAGCATTATTACACATGGTGTTTCCAAACATATTTTACCATGAAATCATTTTACGTGAAGTACCTAATGGGAATAGGTTTCCCTGGAACTTTCTTTATAACAATGCAGATATAGACTAATCCTGGATTTTTACAGATGAAGAAACTGAGACCTAGAGAGAAAAAATAACTTTCCCCAGATCACACAAAGGAATAGAACAGTAGCCAGCTTCTCATGACTCTCAGACCATTGCATGCTCCAATATAACTTAATATCTCACTAAGCTAATGTCACTATAAGCTCTTCTTCAGCGTGTACTGGGAACCTGGAATGTGTCCATTGCATTGCCCATGCCATATTTTGCCGTTCCCACAACTGTCCTGAGAAGTTCTGGTTTGCCTGCAGAGAATTTTAGTGGATACCCACACCTGCAGTTACAATTATGCCTGCCATGGGGGCGTCTTCCTGAGGACCTACTCATCCCTGACAGCTGTACCTAGGCTCCATATCCTATTGGGTCCTTCCTTGAAGAACCTTCTGTTCTGACGCCATTTCAAGACAGGTGGCAAAGGGGCCCCGGATTCAGGAGTCTTCTGAGTAAAAGGGCACTTCAGCAGTCATCCAGTGTAATTCCTCAGCCAATTGAGGTGCATTTATCCTCTATGCAAACCTTTCCAGGAATGGGGAGCTCTCTACCTCAACCTATTCTGGGTCTGGATGGCTTCCAGAAAGAACAATTCTATAGGCCCATTATAGAAGCCTAGTCGGCAACCAAGCATGGACTTCCCCTTTCACCCTAGAAGACGGTGGTTCGTGGGTACGAACGTGCACCCTCAGACACCACTGCTTCTCCTTCCCTGGCTTCCCAGCTGCACTGCAGAGGCAAGGATAGAAGCTGACTCTGGGAGCTCAGTGTTGGCAGCCAGCAATCACCATTTCTGACTTGAGTAGCAAATAGTTTGAAGTTGATTTGTCTCAAGAGAAGCAGCTATGGCTTTGTCTTTGATTGCTGTTAATTCTCTTAATGAGAAAATCTATAAAGAGAACTAGGAGGAAGAGAGATTTTTATTGTCTTTCTTTTATTTTAATGACAACAGGAGACATAATGAAGAAAAAAAAGGCTTTCTTGTGGGCACTGGGCCTATTCGCCACAAGAAGAGGCTGGCTGAGTCCCAGCTCCCCAGGAAGGAACTTGTGAGAAAATGAGACGGTGGGGGAACAATAAAACTTCTAGGAAAGGGCATGTGTCTTCAGAAGGAAAACAGGAGCAGCTGAGGGAACAGAGAGCTCCTGATGAAATCAAGATTTGTGTGTGGCTTAGGCCTGGGGCCTTGGGACAAGGGAAAGGAGAGGCTTGGTGAAAGAATCTTCCCTGAGAAAACACGGGAAGCTTATAGACACCATAAATTTGCACCGGGCCTTGTTCTTAACCTAGTCATCACACCTTGAGAGGCTGCAGTTGCCCTGTCGAGGAGAGGGCCGAGAGGTGAGAGTGAGGTGTGTTCATCCGTTTATCTGTCTGTCAGCAGCTGGTGTGGCCAAGCCCGCCCTAGGCCCTGACACTGTGGGCACAATTGTTTGCTTCTCTAGTGCCTGTGGGTTCTTACCTCCCTGGCTGCCCTCAGGTGCCATCCCAGAACAAGGTCATGACCATAAATCAGTCCCCCAGAGACCCAGGAGGAAGCTTCCAACTTCCAGACCTGGCCTAGCCCTTGCTGGCCTTGTCACAGGCCAGCCTAGAAGGACGTCAAAGGAAATCCAGCTGCTATCTAATGGATTCACGGACTGGTGGAATGTTAGGGCTGAAAGGCACCTCTGGGGTAATTCATTTGCTTGACCAACTAACAGATGAGGAAACTGAAGCACAGGCAGAGGGAGTCGTTTGCTCCTACTCGTATGGTTGGCAAGAGCCAGAGCCAGGTGTTGGACGTCATGTCAGCTCCCTTTCCTGGATTCACGACAGAATGGCACCAGGTATAAACAAAGAGAGTTATGCTGCCTTCTCACACATCCCCAGTCCACACAAACACACATGCCGACACACCATCAACTAGAGCTAGTGGGGAGAAGCATGACAACAGAGCTGGCCTCCACTTCAGGTAATCAGACACCTCCAGGTGACATCCTCAAAGCAGGATCACATTAAAAAATGAGGTAGTTATCAACATCACTGCTGGATAGGTTTCTGGGTTCCCAATATGCAATTTTCCTTAAGTATTCCTTTTATTGTGTGACCTTCTAGTCCAGAACATTCAGAAGCTCTCCATTGCCCAGCATATTAAGCCCCTGTATCGGTTTACATTCAGTCAAGAAAATTTAGCCTCTATGCTATTATGGGAAGAAGAGGATTAATACTGGAATTAGGACTTAAATGTAGGAAGAGTTGGGGGGGATGAAGACGTAGAAGGATCTACCATCTGAGGATCAGAGAAACATTCACTAGAATGAATCCTGATGAACTGGAGCAAGGGTGTTCTCCAACCACTGCTACCGTGAAGGGGTTGAGAGGGGTCTGAAAGCCTACAGTGTCTGACTACCACAACTTTCTGAAAAGAATGACCACTCCATTTCCACCTTCCAAATCTCATGCATCTTCTCATTGGCAAACTAACCCAAACTCCACAGGGAAGGAAATTCATCTTTAGAGGGATTTGGTAGTGATGCTGCCAAGACGGCAATAACACAGTCTTAATTCTGCAACCTGGTTTTAAAAGGCATTTACAGCTCAATCCCTCCAGTCTGATACCCCTTCTTAATAGACAGGGACATAGAAACATGGTGCCCCATGCCAGCAGTTATGTGTGTGTAGCTGAGGTTATCACAGGGACCTTATGTGGTCATCATTGCAGAACCCAGGTCAGTAGTCTAAATTTAGGTGATCACATCCTAGTGGAGCAAAATGAGATAAAAGAAGCCAAGATGGGCCCAGTGGCTGGGACCATGGGATACTGAGTGGGTGGTGAATAGAATAAGTCGAGGTGATGTGGAGCCAGAGGCCTGAGACAGATTCCCTAAGCTGGGTTTTAGGTGTCTTTGGGGTTTCTTTAGATCAGTGGTTCATAACAGTGGCTGTGGATCAGAATCACCTGGGGAGCTTTTACGAAATACCAATGTCCGGGGCCCAAGCACATGGCGAGTGTTATAAAGTACAAGAAAATGCTATTGGCTGAGAGTTGGGACTGTGTGGGGTAGGTAGAGGCTGACTAGGAGGCTTGCAGAGTAGGGAAGATTGGGATAATTTTAAAGAAATTGCTAGAAGAAATTGACCAAAGATGAGGTTAAAGACCATGAATTTCTAGAATACCAAAGTTTATGGTTATTTGTTTTTCTCCAACATTGCTCAGCTGCACAGGTGTAGTAGACTAAAAAGAATGTGAAATAGATCTAGAGTTGAAGTTTTATCAGGCAGATAAAGCAGAAAAATACAAGGGCAAGGAAACTGAGGATGCCTTTGAGAAAGTAATTGCAGTGATCAACCATGGGGTCCTCGATGGATAGGGAAATAGGAGAGAGAATGGCAGGACCAAGGAACAGTCTGTGCAGGGATGGTGACAAGGAGGAGATGAAATTGATAGCAGGGATTGGGAGTTGTGGTCAAAGTAAGAAGCAGAAGAGGGACTTTTCTGAGGGAACAATTCCAGGTGATAACATGTGTCTCTGAAGCGTTGTAGAGAGGGTGGTAAAAGAAATCAAGGAGGCCCAGAAATTAGGAAGCAGGTCATTTGATAGGTGACCTATGTAGATATTGAAATTGCCTGAGGTTGTGGAATGGAAGAATTATGGTTAAATCTCCAAATCCTCAATAACAGCAAGGAAGGGCCTGGACGTCAGCAGATGACAACTGTAGGTGGGGGACAAGGGTCTCAGAGTGGATACTCTTAGACTGCTTGGTCTCAGCCAATACGTAGCCACCAGACATGTGAACTGTGGTACTAACTGACCTTGTCTATAACTCAGAAGTCAACACCTGAGAATGTGTTTGGGACAAAGTAAACTACATTCATAAATTCTTATTATGTGCCAGGCCCTATATCAGGGGCTTAGGAAGGTACACAGATGAATCAGTGATGGACTAAAGAACATTCTCTCAGCTTGAAACATATTTTCTTCCATGACTCTTTCTGTGTTGTTTAACACTTACTGTATTCATTCTTATCAGGTACGTTATGCACAAAGTCATCATCTTATTTCTTGTTATATTTTGAAGCATGTCTTTGACAGGCAGAAAGGGAAGGAATGTCATCATGTGATTTTCCAAGCTTGGATTTGTAGTGGAGAGCTGGTGGCATTTCATACCTTCTTTACTGTCTTAAAGAATGTTGACTGGAAAACAAATGCACAACGTAAAAGTTGAGAATTATGTTTTATTCAGCAGCCTAACGGAGGACTATAGCCAGGGAAAGCAACCTCTCAAATAGCTCTGGCAGACTGTTCCAAAGTCTAAGGGCGGAGCTAGGATATATAGGAGTTTTTGATGAAACAGACAAACAAACAAAAACCATGTAGTCAAGCCTCAAAAGATTACTGCTAATCACAGAAACAGACATCTCAAGTTAATGATTTTAGTGCTTTTCTATGTATGGGAAGATGTGAGATTCTGAGTTCATTGAAATGATCCCTTTGACATGCCCTTTAGCTATCTAGGCCAGTATCCTGTTTTTCCCCTCGGGGAGCACCATGGGGCTGCCAGGTGGCTTTATGGCTGCAGCATCCTTCTTTGTTTACCAAGACAATAGACAACATTCTTTGTCTACAAGAAGAATAATGAAAAATCAGAAGCCCCAGCCTTCAAGAGAACACAGTTTTGCATGTTCCATCTGAACCATCTAGCCTCCAGGATGTGAAACTTACATTAAAGAATGTTAAAATGGATTCTTCTGTCTTAATTTTAGCTGAAGACAATATATGCAACATACCAGAGTGAGGTGAGAAGCCGCGAAGCAGGAATTGAAGAAAGATATGCAAAAGCCGGGCTATGTAACTCTTTCTTTTTTTTTTTTGTGCTATACGCGGGGATCTCACTGTTGTGGCCTCTCCCGTTGCGGAGCACAGGCTCTGGACGCGCAGGCTCAGCGGCCATGGCTCACGGGCCCAGCCGCTCTGCGGCATGTGGGATCTTCCCGGACCGGGGCACGAACCCGTGTCCCCTGCATTGGCAGGCGGATTCTCAACCACTGCGCCACCAGGGAAGCCCCAGGCTATGTAACTCTTAACTCTTACCCACGACAAAGATTAAAATGAGTTGAGTTGAAGATTAGAAATGGAGTTTTAGAGGAGTCTATGTGTTTTGAGTCTCAGCTCCCTAAGGGAGAAATTGGAAGGTTCTTCTACCTTTACCCTCAGGTCAAAAGAGAGGAACTTAAAGGAAATGACTAGTGAACCTTAATATGTGTCCTCTGGGCGTGGGGTGAGGGGATTTAGCAGTGCGGCTGTATCAAATACCTCTATAGGAACAGATATTACAGCCAGTATGCTGCTCACATGGAGGAGCAGAGGAGGGAGAGCTACATTTGGGGTAACCTCTTCAGATTGGAAGGAACAAAGAAAGCTGGACCCACTTGGGCCCGTGTAAGAGAGAGTCTGCATGGGGTCATCTTAAGTCTCATCTAAGAGGACCTGAAGGGATAGAGAGAACTTAGCAGAAACAAACTAGGGACACCATTAAGTGTCAGGAGGCTGCAAAGGAGTAAACAAGGAGCTGGAAGGAGCTGGAAGAGAGCCTTCATCAAGAGTGCAGCAGGGCTTCCCTGGTAGCGCAGTGGTTGAGAGTCCGCCTGCCGATGCAGGGGACGCGAGTTCGTGCCCCAGTCCGGGAAGATCCCACATGCCGCAGAGCGGCTGGGCCCGTGAGCCATGCATGGCCGCTGAGCCTGCACGTCTGGAGCCTGTGCTCCGCAACGGGAGAGGCCACAACAGTGAGAGGCCCACGTACCGCAAAAAAAAAAAAAAGAGTGCAGCAGATGAAGACCTCCAGCAATGAGGGTAGGGGTGGGATTCTCTGGAGACTCCAACCGTGTGTGCTCTCACTCAACAGGACTACTCATTTAAGAACTCTTTTGCATCTCTTCCCTCTTCTGGTTCATTGTGTTCCAGCTCCAGAGGTATAGAAAGCAGGAGGGGGAGAGAAGAGTAAAACTACTGTGTAGGGAAAGAAAAAGTGGCCACCCATACCCTGCTGTCTCACCACAGCCTGGCCTCTGCAGCAGACGCAAGGTAGGAGAAGGAGAAAAGTCATAACAGTAATCTAGATGGAAAATTTCACTGTTACATGAGATTGGATTATTTGCTTTATAAATTGAGAACATGTTTTGAGACTTTAAGTGACTGGTAAACATTTTTTATTACTTAAGAATAATTCAAGGGATAGCCCAAGTTTTCATCCAAGGGCAGAAAAGGAACTGGTCTCACAAAATAAGCTTAAAGAAGAGTAGGCACTAAAAATTAAGTTGGTTTCTAAGGGTTACAGAGGGTCATAAAGAAATTCTGAGGAGAGATTGGTGTATGCACCATCTTGAGTGTAGAGATGGTTTCATGAGTGTGTATATGTTGAAAGTTATCATTGTGTCTTCTAACATGTGAAGTTTATTTTATGCCAATTATATTCCCCAAGAAAGCTGTTACTAAAAAAATTTTGCTTTCTGAATTTACACCAGTTGAACTTGTTCACTGTAACACATGTGAAATTCCTTCCACTCCAACCTTCCTTCTGTCCAGATCATCCTGTCCTAGGGACAGACTTTCAGTAAGTGGGCTCCTGTGATACTTTAATTAAGTCTGGGCAAGAGTGACTATTCAAATCGTATGTATTTTTTTTTATGTAACACATTTTAAGTATTATTAAATGTGTTTCAGAGCAATGTTGATGGATAAAAAATTTGGACGGTAAAGATCTGAGAAGTCTTCATTTCCCTTCATAAGTCTTCTCACCATAACTTGCACTTTTCCTAATTTAACTTAATCCTGACTTTAATTCAGAATATCTGAATACACATGTGAACCCACAAAAACAAATCCTTCTAGGCTTCAATTTCTGTGAATATTATAGACCTAACTTTAGCCATGTGGAAGCCCAAGAGTCAACAGAATTACAAACTGTTATGAAGAGCGGAAGAATAAAAATGATTTACTTCCCTTCTTTCTTAATCTACCAACCAGGGACACAGCATTATTTTCTTAAATGTTATTTCCTCTGCTGGTGGTTTTATAGTGCTTCTGTTATACCCCCCATTTTTCTCATGAATAATATTTTATCACTCCCTAAGGAACTTTGTTTACATTCTATTATAAAGAGTCTGGAAAGGTTAGAAATCTTTTGAATCCAAATTGTTTAATTGGAGTGTCAGGAGAAAGTATCAGAAGTCACTCCCACTGACCCCCCATCTGTATTACAAGACGTGAGTTATCACGGTACTGGGACTGGAGTAGAATCAGGAGGACATTAGAAGAGCTACTATACTATTTTGTGGGATCTCATCCATAAAATTTCTGTTAATGTTTCCTCCCTGGGATTGTCTCGTAACCAGGTACCCATTATAGTTTGCTCCCTTGATGTCCGTGAAAGCTTCAGTCAAAACAATCTGCTAAGGTTCAGAAAGAGACACCTGTATCTGTCTTCCTTACATCATTATGGGACCCAAAGAAGAAATAATGAAATGAGGGTGGGGAAGGATCATGGTCATACTCTGCCTGCAAGGGACAAAGCACATTTTGTGTGGTAACCACGTTCCTGGGTTGGGATCCATCCACCCACTGGCACTTATTAAGTCCCTGTTATGTTGATGGTATTTTCTTAGTTATGGTAAGAATAGCTACAGACACTCTGTAATGACCTATATGAGAATAGGATCTAAAAAAGAGTGGATTCATGTATATGTATGACTGACTCACTTTGCTGTACAGTGAAAACTAACACAACATTGTAAATCAACTATACTCCAATAAAAATTAATTTAAAAAAGAAATTAAAAGAAAAGAATGGTTAGAGATTCCTATACCTCAGTTGTGGGGCAAAGATACTGCTTTGGGTTATATTCCTCCAAAGCAGATCTTATATACTGAGGAGAGGAACAGGGAAGTAAGACAAGGAGGAAAAAAGACAATGTCAGTGACCGAGCAGGTCACTGATGTAGACCTCAGCCCGTCAGCACAACTCCATCCCCTTCCCTTTGTGATTGTCCAGGGGTGGGCTTTGACTTAAGCTGGTCCAATTGGAGCCCAGATTGTTTGCTCCTTAGGGAAGAGATTCTGTGGACATGGACTGAGAGACAATACAGACCCAGGAGCTATTGGTAGACATCTCATGACCATGGAGCCAATCTTAAGGTGAAGATGAACTATGAAAGGTGAAACAAAGAGATGGAAAGAAGCTGGTTCTTGTTGATATCTTTGATCCCCTGAACTAAACCTGCTTCAGGACTTTTCCTTTACACGAGCCAAGGTACCATCTATTGATGAAGCCAGTTTGAGATGGTTCTGCTCCTTGCCACGTGAAGAATCTTAACAGATACATTGTTAGTGTATGCAAAGCATTTATTGTAGGACCTGACATATAATAAGTGAAACACAAATGGTGCATGTAATTACACAGAAGGAAATGATGGAGAGTGAAATTAAATCTTACATAAACCTCTCAAAGTTGTGTGTTACATTTGTATACACATGGGAATAAGAAGAAGGTATATAAAGACATGAAGAAGATAGTACATGATCAAAATTATCAGCTCCTGCCCATCTCAGCCAGCCAAGCCTGAGAAAATGAAGAGCTTCAACATACTCCTAAGTCAATGAGAATGCCCACTGGGTGGAACTGCCCATCACCCCAGCAAGTGTGATTAATCTTGCTAGCCAGGACATGGAGGAAGTTCCTACTCCCCTAATGCTCTCTGCAAAGGCACCCCTCAGGGGTCTACTTCCTCAGTTCCTGCTTAGCCTCTAGCTCCCTGCCAGGTCTGCAGCTTGAGCTGAAATCCACACACTCGGCCTGGACGCTAACAACTAGATCATCCCAGCTCCGTGCAACCAGCTCGGCTTATCTTTCACATGCATGCTCCTCCTTTTCCCAAGGAGCACCCACTGTGGCAGGGTGGCTGAAGTTGAGAACTAGCTCTCCCCCAGGATTGTGGGGTGGCGTCTGCTCTCCCTGAGTCCTTAGATTATTCTCAGTTCCCTGAACTGTTGCTTGTTAAGACAAGCAGTTAGGAAACAAAGCATCCACCACACTTACTGTCTGTGGAACTACCATCGATGGCCCAAGAATAGAACAACTTGAAGTTAGGGGCACAGCTCACCTGGCCTGCGCCATGAGTCAGAGTCACTCACCACCAGAATCATTTCCCAGTCTCCCAGGGCGTCCCCATCCCCCCATCCAGCCCCAAAGGCCAGAGAAAGTATCTCCCTTCTTTGTATCTAAGATTTGCTCTATTTCCCACTCCAGGACAGATTCACAATTGAAATTCTCATGATAGTCTCCATTATTTCTAATAGACAATTGGGAAAGCAAAATAATCTGAGATGGTTACATTTCCCCCCAAAGTTTAAGAGGTACAGTCATACACCATGGTTTCTCCATTACATAATTATATATAAATGTGTCTTCCCCTCTCTTTGGAAAGAAGGTCTTTGGAGGCAGGAATCATGCTATATCTAATTCATGCCAATATTCCTAGCTCCTGATTGTATATCTGGTACATAACATAAAGTCAATCAACATTTATTAAATAAATAGAAAGCTAGATAGGGGGATGGAGACATGGATAGATAGGTGGGTGGAGAGATGGATGATAAATAAATAAATCTGAAACTATCCCAGGAGCCAAAACAATGCCTCATGGGCCAAGCCCTTTGCCCTAGAAAAGAATAACAAACACCAGTATTTTCTATTAGAGCTTAGAAGACTTTCTTGTAGAAAATCATCTGTAGGCCACACCCCCCATTGCAATGTATAGATTCTTTTTTTTTTAAATTTATTTAATTTATTTATTTTTGGCTGCATTGGGTCTTCATTGCTGTGCACGGGCTTTCTCTAGTTGCTTCAAGCAGGGGCTACTCTTCATTGCAGTGCACAGGCTTCTCATTGCAGGGGCTTCTCTTGTTGCAGAGCACGGGCTCTAGGTGCGTGGGCTTCAGTAGTTGTGTCTCGCGGGCTCAGTAGTTGTAGCTTGTGGGCTCTAGAGCACAGGCTCAGTAGTTGTGGTGCATGGGCTTAGTTGCTCCACGGCATGTGGGATCTTCCCGGACCAGGGCTCAAACCTGTGTTCCCTGTGTTGGCAGGCAGATTCTTAACCACTGCACCACGAGGGAAGCCCCTGAAATGTATAGATTCTAATCTAATTTTATAGATGAGGAAACCAAAATTCAGAGAAGTTAAATAATTTGTCTAAGTCAAATAGCCAGCTAGCTACTGTTGCATCCCTGGCCTAAATCAAGTCCTATGCTCCAGGGTCCAGACTATCTACCACTGAATCACCTCTCGTAAGAGAGAGTGGGAAAACCTCTCATTTCTTGAAATTACATTAGACTTTTTACAGAAATAAATGTTTAGTGTATAGATTAAGGATCTGACGGTAACATGAAAGAGTACAGGGTAAAATGAACATAAAAACAGAGTGAGGTGTTGCAGAAGAAATGCACATTTGTATTTAATGTGATTTTACTTTCTTTTCTATTCTTTTTTTATAAACCACCAACTTGCAACAATTAGGTTATAGTTATAGGCAGCTTGGCGAAGGATGTTTTGAATTAACAACCAAATTGTCAGATTTCTTTGTGGAGCATTTTATTGTTGGGTACAGTTGGAGGGAATCAGTCCTGGGGGGAGGCCCATTTGTCATTCACATCATTCTGCTGAACAGATGACTTACCCACAAAGCATTCCTCTTGCCTTCCTCCTCCCAGCTCTCGGCACTCCAGCCATGCTTCCTTGAGCCACCAGGACTGTGCACAGAGTTTCAGAACTGGAAGGGACCTCAGACAGCAGTGAGTGTTAGCCTTGGTTCACATAGGAATCCCTCTTCAGTTCCTCCAACGTGAGGTCACACAGACTCTGCTTGATCATCTACCATAATAGGGTCTGTGTGAAGTGATGGAAGTTCAAATCCAAGCTCTTCGCTAGCTCTTCACTAGCTCTGGCATCTCAGATAAGCTCCATAACTTCTCTGAGTTTCAGTTCTCTCATCATATAAACTTTCAGAAACAAGGTGAAGACTTCATGATCAAAGGCACACAAAATGCCTCATACAGACCCTGGCTCATAGAAGGCGCTCAATAAACAGGAGTATTCCATTTCCCCTCCCTTCATTGTTGGAACCCTTAAAATGTTGTGGGAACATTTTCATTTGCATCTTTCTATTTCTAGGTTCTCTGACTGAAGAGCAAGTCTTCCTCATATTCACACTTCAGATATTGACAAACAGCTCTCATTGCCCTCATGCCATATTTTCTTCCACATTAAACAGCTCTGGGCTTTTCAGCTTTTTCTCGTGACATGGTTTGTCATCCCCCCTGTATCCTGGTCTCCCTGATCTGCATGTATCCTGCTTTACTAATGGTCCTGGTACAGTGTCATAATTCTAATCAACAGATCAGCTATGAGGGTGGTAAAGTTTGTCTCTCGCATCTCTCCATCTTTTCTTCTCCCACCACAATCCCAAACTCTTTGTGCCTTCATGTGCCCCTGACATACCTACTCACTGATGGCCCAGCATAAGGAAGGCCATATTGTTGAATTTGGTTCAGTTGCAAGAGAAGATAGTGAGAGGAAGGTGGGCCTCCCGATGTCCCCATGAGCAACTTCCCCCTGTGTCCCCATAGCACCAACCGTCCCCACCCTTCTTAACAGGGGAGGGCCCGTATCACCTCCCTTGCCTTCTGATGATGATGTTAAGGATAATTTCACTTCTCCAAGGGCTTCTGAGTTCCTCGAACACATGAGAAGAATCTGTGGGTTTTTCTACAATGCTTTTGATTCCTCTTAAGCATCAGGAGTTATTGCCAAGAGAGGTCAGTAGTTGGGGCATCAGCTAAAGTCGGTCCGTTCTCATTCCCATGCCAATTAGTGATGCATTAGTAAAAAGCTAAGGCAATGTTCAAAACCATAAATATGGGCCAAAGACTTTAATGTATATCCAAAGCATCTGAACATATAAAGAGATTTGCAATAAACTGAGGGCAGATTTCTGAGATTTCAGCAGCTCTTACTCTAATCTCTGATTTATTTATTATTGGAAAATCAAAGATCCCATATACTTTATGCCCAATGAAGTCTCCAAGCCAGGCCTTAAAATGTGTAGACCTAAAAGAGAGCTCAAGGGGGAGGTGTAGAATTTGGCATCAGCTCAAGCCTAAGGGCTCAAAACCAGGCCTGGGAAAGCCAGGGCTGGGCGATAGGAGGCAGCGTGTTTCCTAGGATCCCCAGCTTGGTTCAAAGCTGAGGCACCAAAGGTGAGTAGAGGTAAGTGGGACAGAAAAAAGCAATGAGCTCAGTGCACACTGCCGTAGTTCCTGTTGCCTTCCCTCCTCCTAGAAATGGGGTTAGAAGGCTGGCATGGGTCTTCATTCAAGCACTTAGAAGGGAGCAGACTGGAGAGTCATAGTCACAAATGATATCTTGCAAACTCAGGGGATTGAAAATCCAGCCTTTCTTTAAAACCAATGGTCAGTAGCAAAAACGCCTACTCACTTGGATCATTTGGAAGGTGAATACTACTCTGATTTAAAGACTGATGTTTAGAAGTGATCTAATAGTACATAATGCACTTTGAAACAGACTAAGCTGTCCTTTTGTTTTCAGGATGGAAGAAAGAAGTGCCTCTGCTCTTTCCTGCCTTTGGGCACAAGCTGAAGCCCAGAATAGTGAGAGAGGGTAGACTGACCCATCATCCTGGAACAAGCTAACATATGTCTTATTAAGGTATTCATTTCTTTCGAGCCGTTTATTTTGAGACATTTTATATATGTTCTAACAATTACTTCTTACAAAGTCCAGTCCTGTAAGGTCGAACTGACTTCTCCCCAATGAGAGCACCAAGATACAAAAAGTCTCAGAGTGATTTTCCCAAGGTCCCAGGGCTTGGTCACTAAATCCTGCATGATTTCCACTAGACAGTGTCAGTCAGCAGTGTCCTCCAAAGGCCTGGATCTCAAGGGGAGAAGAGGCAGCTTGGAGTAGAGGAAAGAACTTTAGTGGAATCTGTACTCACCAGGTGTGAGGTCTGGGCAAGTCATTTTCCCTCTCTCAGTCTCAGGTTTCCAATTTAGAAAATAAGAATGTCCTTCCTTACTTGACAGAGTTGCTGTGATGATCAAATGGGGTAACATGTAAGAACAGTCTGTGCGTGCTTAGTGTATATGGTCAATGTTCCATGTAAGTAAGCGGAATCTGATTCTGTCTCCAGAAACTAATTTCAACAAAGAAGCTGGGAAGAAGTTACACAGAAGAGGCACAGGGCATAGTAAGTGAGAGGAGGACCCATTGTCCATCCTGCAGGGCCCTCAGAGGCCAGCTGCCAGGGCTCTGACATCTGGACATATCTGGTAGAACTGGGAAAGCATACCAGAAGCTGTCTTGCCACTTCCTCGGCTTGTAGAGACCAAATATCCCACTGTGCGTGATGTCCAAGGAAGAACAAATATAGATGCCCTCATCTTCCCTGAATCATTGATTGTATTTGTCTTGTGAAAAGTCCTATTGCTGTCTTTATGGCAAACTGTAAAAAAGTATTTTTGCTCCTTGTTTATCCAAGAATAACACAATCCCCCCTAAATAGCTATTTTATTATGACCACAATCAAAGCTGAAAACAATTTCATTTTCCCCTTTGAGGTCCTTGGAAACGATTTTAATTTCATAATAAAGTGAGGCAGCCCAGGGTTTGCTTCCCAGAGACAGCAGACGAGGGGTATGAATCCAGGGACCCGGGAGTCAGAGCTGGGCCCATGCTGGGGGGCTTCCCCTCAGCCTGTGCTCCAGATGGTTTGGAAAGCATTGCAGAAACCATTTGCAGTGTTCTTCCTCAGCAGGCTCTGACCGTATAGGAGGGCAGAGCATGGATTCACATCACTTGGAAGCAGGAAAAAGAATACCCCATGCAGGAGAAATCTAGCACTTCAGCAGATCTCGGGCCATGGTGGGGATCCAGAGAGGAAAACGGATCTGTGACAGGGGATGGGTACTTCCCTGTACTGCCCACTCAGCAGCAAGGCTCCACCTGGGACCCCATGCAGGAGAATGGCCTCACCACTCCCACTGCCCCAAGTTAGAAGCCTGAGTCCTACTAGATATCCCCATGTCCCCACATGTCTTCAAGTGTCAAGTCTTCCTTATTTCTCTCTTGGTTTTTTCCCTAAATTCACCTCTCTCCCTGTGACCATCTTTACTCAGACACTATCATATCACTCTCATCTGGACAATTACAGCATCCCCTAATTTGTCTCTCTGCCTCCCCTTTGGTCCCACCCATTCTTCCTCCATGTCACCAGGCCTACCTTATATTTTAGTCCTCTACTAAAAATCTCCAAGATCTCTCAATTACCTGGAATTAAGTCCCAATTTCTTAGCCTGGTATACAAGATTAGGCATTATTTGGTCTCTGCATACCTCTTGTTACTTAGGAAGAATTATCCTTTTGTGAGATTATTTTATAAAAGTGAATCTAGATCCTTATCGACATATTTCCAGACATTTTATGATGAACATTTTCAAACACAGAAAAGTTGAAAGAATTGTACAGTGAAACCCATATACCTGCAACTTGGATTCTACAATTAACATTCTACAATATTTATCACATATTTATCCATTCATCCATCCCTCCATCCATGCATAAATTTAACTTACGTTTAATGCATTTCAAAATAAGTTCTGGACATCAGTGCTTTTCACTCCTTAACCTTCAGCATACATATCATATGACCATTAGATTGGTTTACATCACCCTTTTCCTCCAAAATGGCTTCTGAAAGCATAGATATACTAGGACTAACAGATTTGCAAAAGGCAAGTTAAGCATAAAAAATAAAGGCAAGAGGGCTTCCCTGGTGGCGCAGTGCTTGAGAGTCCGCCTGCCGATGCAGGGGACACGGGTTCGTGCCCCGGTCCGGGAAGATCTCACATGCCGCGGAGTGGCTAGGCCCGTGAGCCATGGCCGCTGAGCCTGCGTGTCTGGAGCCTGTGCTCCGCAACGAGAGAGGCCACAACAGTGAGAGGCCTGCGTACCGCAAAAAAAAAAAAATTAAATAAAGGCAAGATAGGGGAAGAGGTAAAGTTTATAAAGAATCTCTGACTGAAGAAAATTATGCAAATGAATGCAAAAATGCCTCTGAGCTTCCTAAAAACCAAAAATCATATTAGGTATATTGCTTTAATCTTCTTGTGGAAGGCCTAGTAGGGACACATTTTTCAAGTCTTGAAATCTTTGAATGTGTCAGAGGGGTATATTTTTTAAAGGGCACTTAGAAATGTAGGAAACAACGTTAATAGCATATAATGGTTAAGAACTCAGACTCAGGAGCTGGAGGTCTTGGGTTCAAATTTAGCTTCCACCACTTACCATGTGTGGGTGCTTACGCAAAGTCTTTTAACCATTCAGGTTCCTCATCTGCAAAATGAAGATCTCACAGGGCCACCTTCATGTTGTTTATTTGGTGACTTTAATCAGATAATACACTTAAATCACTTAATATAGTGCTGAGCACATAGTAAACACTCAATAATTATAGTTGCTATTTAAGCAATGAAAAGAAATGCTTCAGCGGAAGGTGAGATTATAAAATTAGAGCATGGTTTTATAAAAGATTTTATATGTGAGTGGACATGTGATAATCTTCAGAAAAATGTTTTCTTTCAATCTGGCTTAGCACAGTGAAAAATTTAGCTACTCTTTGAGGAATGTAGAAGATACCATTGATTGCTTACCCACTAATGATCCCTGCTTCTACTTCTAGAAGAATCTAAATTTTGTTCAGGTAACAGACACAATCTAGGGCAATATATTCACCCGTACAACATGAATCATTCCAGTTCAAAACCAATCATGCTAATTCCATTCCCATAATACAGTGATTGATCTAGAAACAAATAATTAGTCTTAAGGAGCAGCGTGCTGGAGTGAGTGTGCAGAGAACCATCTTGATAAAAAGAGAGAGAAAACTTCAAGGGAAAGGCCAATTTCTCACTTTCTGTTTTAGATGGTGTGTGAGGATGTGATGCATGGTACTGCAGCAGCCACTTTGTCACCATGAGGAGAAAGCCAAGGAATTGCAGAGAAGCTGACCCAAAGCTTTGTGTCCCACCTTCTTGTTATGTGAGCTGAGTGACTATCTCTAAGCCATTCTTAGATAGTCATTCTACAATATTCAGCTGTAAGCATTCTTAATTAATTATAAAACAAAGAGCTAATATTTCCCTTTAGCTTATCTCTATTGTTTACTGGCTTTCTCTGGCTGGTTTGACAATAGCTGAAAGGGCTTTAAAATGGGTTAGTCTTGGGGCTTCCCTGGTGGTGCAGTGGTTGAGAATCTGCCTGCTAATGCAGGGGACACGGGTTCGAGCCCTGGTCTGGGAAGATCCCACATGCTGTGGAATAGCTAGGCCCGTGAGCCACAACTACTGAGCCTGTGCGTCTGGAGCCTGTGCTCCGCAACAAGAGAGGCCGCGATAGTGAGAGGCCCGCACGCCGCAATGAAGAGTGGCCCCCGCTTGCCACAACTAGAGAAAGCCCTCGCACAGAAACGAAGACCCAACACAGCCAAAAATAAATAAGTTAATAAAATGGGTTAGTCTTACATTGTACATAATCACTGAGAGGAAATACCAGCCATGTTACAGGAACCCCAAGTTTGAGTAGATCATGGCGGTCATTTTCTGCAGCAGTTGCAGAAGCCCTGCTCACTGATTTTGGCAAATGTTTTGTCAAATAGACATACAGTAAGTCCCACTTACGAACTTTCAAGTTGAGAACTTTCAAAGATGCAAATGTGCCTCTGTATGCCACCTGTTGTACTGTACTACTGTACTTTTCAAGGTACTGTACTGTAAGATTAAAAATGTTTTCTGTGTGTTTGTTTGTTTCTTATGTATTATTTGTGTGAAGAGTATTATAAACCTATTACAGTACAGTACTATACAGCCGATTGTGTTAGTCGAGTACCTAGGCTAACTTTGTTGGACTTTTAAACAAATTGGACTTACAAACGCACTCTCAGAATGGAACTCATTCGTATGTAGGGGACTTACTGTACCACCAAATGGCCCATTACCCAGAAACTTTAACGAGAGAGTAAGCTTATAACCTGTCAAAGGCATTGCCTGGAAGCATCTGAAATAGTATCTTCAAGAGGCTCTTGCAATTAGGGATTCTTGCTAGCTGCTAGCAGAAAGACCAAGCAGCTGTGGCAGATGGGTAAGTCAAGCCCCATGAAGTAGGGAAATGTCTGTTTACCCTATGCTGTTAATTTATTGAAATCGATGTGTGAGGTCATAGAAACCAATTGTATATTTGGTCACCATATAGCAGGGTTTGAGTGGGAGGAATCAAATTCTATTGTCAAAGTTGGGGTACAAAAAAAAAGTTGGGGTACTAGTTGGTGTAAATGTAAGTATTCATAAGTGGGACCTGTATTCTGTGTTTGGTAACATATCTCCAAAATCATTATGGAAGTAAGGGGGAAATACATGGTTAAATATAAAAAATACCTGGAAACATGAAACTCTTCATGAATGCCTCAAATATGAGGGATACCTATGAGAGGGGCTGTGTGCACCCCAGCATAGTTGTGATCAATGTTCTCTGTAGAGCGTGAGGAGGGGAAACAGGGGAGGGAACTAACTTCAGATTGATGTGGCACAAACTGCTTGTTCTCCACCAAAACCCATTCCTTCTTCTTCCTGGGCACACAGCAAATGCACTTCCCAGTGGCCCTTGCAGTTGGGCATGACGATGTAACTAAGTTCTAGCCAGTGGGATATGAATGGAAGTCATATGTTTGCCATTTTCAGGCCTGAACAACAAAACCTCCCACATGGCCCACTCCATGCTCTTTCTGTTTCTGCCATTTTGTTGCAGACGATGGCCACACCCTACAAGACAACGGAGACTCCATAAGGAAGAGGGATGGATCCCTGAATTGCTGAGCGGAAGAGAGCTGTCAACCACACACCCTGGACACCTACTTGGGATTCCCACGTGAGTGTGAAATAAGATCACATTGTGTTTAAGCCGTCATACGTTGTTTGTATGTTGCAGCAGTTTAGCCTGCACTAAGGGGTACAATTGTGTATCTATTAAGTGCATGGATATTTTCCCCCTCTGGAGTCCCATATCTACTATAATATACATATGAATACATACAATAAGACCAATAGAAGTATATTGTGTTTTATATATATATATATATTGTGTATAAAGACTTTAGTCTTTAATAAGATAATTTCCCCTAGAAACTCGATTTTGTTAAAATAAATAAATGAATGAGTATTTGAAAAGCCTGGTAGGAGCAGAGGTGGCCTCCTGAGGCTTTGGACTCTACAGCCCCTTCCTGTCAGGCAAGAAGAGGGTCCAGAAGGGGAAAGAAGCAAACTAAATTGCGGAAGCCAAGGTACCAAATAGTGTTATTTTTCCCCCTTGGACCCCATATTATTAACCAAATTTGCGTTGCTCATGGATGCTTTTGCTTGAGTAGTACATCCCTAAAAATGTTTATTTCTAGAGGGCATCCATAAAGAAGTTTGGAGTTCTGCATTCACTTGGATATGGAGAAAGGGGCAGGCATTTCAAATACCCACTTAGAGCTCTTCCAGAAAAATGCACAAAGGGCTCTCAGAGTGCAGGAGAGGAAACGTTTTCCCTGGCAAAGTCAGAGAAATCTTCAAGGAGGAACTGAGTCATCTTGAGAGATGAGTCGGAACCCACCAGTCTAGAGAAGGAGCAAGGGCATTCCAGACAGAGAATATCAAATGGATTTCAGCCTTGTCAGGCCATGGCCTTCACGGATTTCCCTGATTACTGGGCCTAGGTGTCTGACCCTGTCGCCTTACCGTGGTAAATGCAGTTAACATCACTCTTAGTAGAGCGGCTTGTATCTCTGCGGTTACCTAAGGACAGGGATGTAAAACTCCTCAGATAAGGGGCTCGTGTGCATCTCAGCAATCCTGTCAGTTATCCCTGGGCTGATTTGCACGCCTGCTCCTTCTCAGCGTTAACACTGGCTGGTGAAGGAGACACTTCCTTTTATCGGTGCCTATTGTGTTGTCAGTCTTGGTTTACAACACAATAAGCTTACAGACATTTACAATTAATGAGCTTCTCACGCATGTTCACAAACACATTAAAAATGAGCAGGTAGCAAATTATCTATGGATCTCAATAATCTGCACTTACATACACATCCAGTTCTAGCCAGACTGGAATTGGCTGAAAGTCTGCCATTTGTCAGGTGATGTGTCAGCTTAATGGGCCCCGGAGCTCATTTATGGGTCACCATCTCCCACTAAACTGTCTAAATTGTCTGCCTGAGTTTCCAGAAATGCTTGCAGGGGTGGAGCCGGAACATGAGCCTTATCTGAACTTGACATCTGTGTGGGCCCCAGTTCTTAGGGAATCCATTATGGAATTCAGGGAAAAGTTCCCTGTTTTTTTTTTGTTTTTTTTGTTTTTTTCAAAATGTACATCCACGAGAAAGATACAAGTGTGGACAGTATGGGGAAAAGCACCCATGGATTTGGTTTGAGTCTCTTGGTTTACTTGCTCTGTAATTTGGAGGACGTTAATGTCTCTGAGCATCAGTTTCTTCATCTATAAGTGGAGATAATCACAGAAGATTTAACATAAGGATTAAGTGAAAGAAAGAATGCAAGGCATACCAAATTTACAAAGCACTATGTGCCAAGTGTTGTGAGCACTTTATGTTAACTCAGTTTATCCTCCTAACAATCTTATCTGAGGAAAGTACTCTTTTGTAATCCCATTCCGCAGCTGAGAAAACTGAGGCCCTGAAAGATTAAGTAATTTGTTTAAAGTCACATAGCTAGTAAGTGATGGACCTGAGATTCAAACATGGGCACTGTGATGCCAGAGACCTTTCTCTGTTGAAGAATACTATGCTGTGCTACCTGGTGCAGTACCTAGAAAGGGGTTAGTTCATGCTCTGTGAATGTAGGGAAACTAGAGAGATGAATAAGATATGCACCCCAACTTTAAGAAAATACCAGTCTGTCAGGGAGATTTGTCTTGACCAGTCTGTCAAAACCATTTGAGCCCTTGGTTAGCGTTATAACTGGGGCAACCGCATGCATCAGTTTTGATTGCTGCAAACAAATGACCACAAACTCAGTGGCTTAAACCAACACCCGTTTGTTAACTCACAGTGTCCATGGGTCAGGAGTGTAGGCACAGCTCAGTTGGGGCCTCTGCTCAGGGTCTCAAAGGCTGCACTCAAGAAGTCAGCGGTTTTCCTTTCTGGAGCTCAGGGTCCTCCTCCGGCCCACATGACTGCAGACAGAATTCAGTTCCTTGCATCTGCAAGACAGAGGCCTTCAGCTCCTAGAGGCTGCCCAGCTTTCCTGGCTGCAGTTCCTGTGGCTCTTTCCATAGGCTGCTCACTTCTTCAAGGCCCATAGGAGAATCTCTCTCTTTAGTCACTAAGACAGAGTCTTAGATAAGGTAACATAATCAAGGGAGTGACTATCCTGTCACCTTTGCCATATCCTGTTGGCCAGAAGCAAGTCACCATGCATGCCTTCATGCAAGGGGAGAGGATTAGAGAAGGACGCGACTCAATAGGGGTCACCGCAGGATGTGTCTGTCACACCACACAATCTATTGTTCAACTGGGACAATTTGGAGAGCAAAAAAGATGCTCTTAATAAATGCTGGAAGAACAGGAATAAACTGGAACTGTCCCAAGCAAAGTGAGACGCATGGTCATCCAAGCTAGAAACAGCACGAGCCACTTACTATGGGACCAGTGGAGACACAGTGTAATTCTGACCAGGTGGATCTGATAATACTCCTTTGAGCAGATGATTTCTCAATCAGGCTGTGAAGAATGGGTTAAATTTCTACAAGCAAATATGGGGTGGGGCAGGAGAGCATTCTTCCAGGTAGAGAAAGCATTTTGGGTGAAGAGGTAGCATTGAGAAGGAAACAGGCCAGGTTCTCAGAACGAGACATTCCAGGAGGGGCTTGTGAAATGTGTTTCAAGGCCTTTTATTCCAGGAAGTGGGCATAGGGGTCTGTCTTGCTCTGTGGTCTTTGGCTATGGTTTCTGAATAGAGGGCACCTCTCTAATCCTTAATGCTCTTGGATATTCTAGGAGACCCACAGATCAGGAGAGAGAGGCCCTCAGCTTTCTGTTTCCTGGGAGGGCTTCTCTTGTACATACCTGTGGCTCAGGAGCCCTTCACGTCATCACTGTTATGGAGAAAATTCTAGAGAAAGGAACGAAAAGGGGTCAGCTAATTCCATACATTTGATCAATGATTTGTTAGAATTGAGATTCAGTAGCCACATTATTCCACGGATCAGCTCTGCAATTGTCTTATTCAGAACTGTGGTAAGTGCAATTTCTCTGTGTCATTGTTTCTGCTGGGTTATTTCTGTGAAGCAGTGTGTGCCTGGCTAGCCTCCCTGCTTCAGGGGAGGTCTTGTTTATTTCCTATCCATCCGTCCCCTTCTGTGACTCAGTGTCTGCCATGAAAGGGGGGTTTCCTAACCTCCCACCACTTCATCCTTCACTTAGATAAGCAGGAGGGATCCTTGACATGGCCACCGATGGGCCCTCTGCTGTCACTAAACCACTGGCGGGCACCACATGGTTCCCTGGAGAACCACATCCAGGGAAGGGCCAGAGAAGGTGCCATGGAGGACGAGGCATGTGGTTCAGACAGGATCTGAGTCAGCCACTCAGGCTGGAGCAGAGAAGTCGGGATGGAGATATTGAGCCACATCTGTGCCAAACTGCCATGGCTTTGGCTTCCTGCTCAGGGGCGGCAGACTCGCCATGCCCTATAGCCACGGGGAGAGTGAAGCCAGTCCACGTGGTTGGAGCAAGGAAGGAAGAGGGAGAGCCAGACAAGTCCAAGGAGCTGCAGCACATGTCTTCTTCTCCACCATAAGGCAAAGGATACACATTTCCTGGGATGCATTTACTCCTTTACTCAACAGCTAGTGACTGAACTTCATCTGTGTGCCAGGCACTGGATGTTCAATGGTGACCAAGACAAAACCTCTGTCCTCGTAGATCTTACAGTCTCAGGTCGGGGCGGAGCAGAGATAAGGAAGAAAACAAATAAATACAAGGTAGAATAAATAAAATCGGGTGGGAGGTACCTGGTTAAATAAAGGGAAAGGAAATTTTCTCTAAGGAAGTGACATTTTACCTGAGATGAGTCAGAAACATCAACAGCATTGCAGAGAGAATGTGCACTAATACCCTACAGTGGGAAAGAGAAATTGGGAGAAAAACACAAAACAAAACTGTGTGGCTGGAGTTAAGGCGTGAGCGAGAGTGTGGGCTGAATGAAGTACAGCTGGAGGCAGGTCACAAATGCACCTCCACTCTCAGGGGGTGTTGAAAATGGGGGTGGCTATGCAGGTGTGAAGGCAGGAGGTATATTCCTATATCTCTAGACCTTCCTCCTGATTTTGCAGTGCACCTAAAACCGCTCTAAAATAAAGTTTAGGAGGAAGGAGGAAGTTGGGACTCTTTTTTGAAGGAAAAATACTGGATGACTTAGATACAAGCTGTATTCCCTGGTGAAAACAATCTGACAAGGAACAGCATTCCAGGGGTCAGAAAGCCACAGTCATCACCAGGGAGACTGACAGAGTGGCTAGACAAATATTCTGACTGTCAGGGGCAATAGCCACAGGATTCTCCTGAAAAGGCAAAGCAGGATGAGGAGCGCAGCCCCACCGGTGGATTTACAGGCAACAAGTGCCCTCTGGTCTTCAGAGGACAGTGCCTTCAGGGTAAAGGATCCATGGACCCCTAGTGAAAAACAGAGCTTTGGAAAATACATCTGAAGGGAAGAAGCGGGCAGGGAGGAGGTGAAATGGTCCAAGACTGGGGATGGGGCTTCCAGCAGGTGACATCAGGAGAGGGGTTTCCGGCTGCCTGGGGCAAGTGACACTCCCAGCAGGGCGGCCTGGAGGAGCACAGAGAGAGATGGGAGAGGTGTGCTTCCTTCCTTCCCCATGCTTCCAACAAGAGAATGGCCACATTCAGAGTTCTGGTCCATGAAGTGCAGACTCTTTTAACTGAAAGGAACTGTTGTTAGTTTTACCTCTTTCCCAGAAGGCATTTCCCCATGTAAAAACAAAAAGACCAATGGTGTGGCAGACACTTCTGCATGTAAATTCACTCCAAAGAAAGAGTTAAAGTGCTTTCTAATATAAATTGGTTTTCGGTATTTCAGTGCCAATATAATTAGATTGTAACAAGCAAAAGCCCTGTAACATAACACAGCGAAAATTTGAAAATTTGATTCTGTCTGGCAAACAACCAAGTCCCTGCGTGTGCGCAAACCTGACATTAATAAGCTACAAGAGATTACATGATTTAGAAAAGAAGCACTTGGTGTTACCAAATCAAATAATAGATCTCTAGGCTATAATTAGGAGAATTGGGACTCAACAATGAAGTCATAATACTGTAATTTAGCTGTGAGTAACAGAGCCATGGAGGCACATTAGGAGGTGGGTGGTGTCTCCGGGGTGTACAGCTCCTGGGGGGCGCCTGCTCAGGCACCCCACACGCAGACACCTGTTGGCACCACGATGCCACAGGATGGACCCTGGTCCGCCTTGGCTGAGTGGCAGGGGCTGGGGCCCTTGTACTTAAGATGCATGACTTTAAAGATGGAGCTCCCCAGGGACAGCTGAGGAAGGCAGAGAGGCCGCTAGAGCGATGCCGGCAAATTGCTGCCCCGCGGTGCTTTCCGGGCTAACAAAGGACACATTAAGAACGCAGAAACATAAACAAGGCAAAATAAACACTGGAAGAAATAAAAAGAGAGTGAGAAAGGCCAGCAGCCTCATTCACAGTCCCTGAGCTGCGGGGGATTGCCAGTTTGGGCGAACGCATTTTTCCTCTGAAATAGTTTCTGCAGAGGCTGTGCAGAACTTAACTACCTCCTGGCAGAGTAACACAATCCATGCTCTTAGGTCATCAAACCATATAATTTCACGTTGAAAAGAAACCTTAGCAGGGCTTCTTAATCTGGGGTCCCCCAAGGGGCCTGTGGATAGAACTGAATTTCAATGTAATTGGTTTTCATTGTAATCCTATGAATTTTATTTTATGCATTTCAAAACATTATTCTGAGAAGGGGGCTGTAGCAGATGTTGGAAGCGCCCCTCTGCATATCCCCAGACCTTTCTGGATGCTCCAGCTGGCTTCTAACTGCCAGTCTCTGCATCTCTGGGGCTGAGAACTCTCTACCCCACCAACTATGCAAAGCAGCATTGCTTGGTGCCCACGTGGTGTACAGGCTGGACGTGCCAGGGAGGTAATGCCCAGGAGCAGGTATGTCATTACCCCAGCTCCATTCCCCTTCAGGGGTGAAAATGCTGAGAAGTGGTTTTGCCCTCCTTGTCCCAAAATAGCCCGCAGGATTAAGCTCCAGTTGTCCATCTTTTTGGCGGCCTTTCCCTTCCCACTTCTCTGTGGTTATTTCCTATATCTCCCAAATAAATTACTTGCATTCAGGATCTGCTTCTGGAAGAGTCCAGACAAAGATAGGGCCAACAGGTAGGTCAACAGACTGCCAAAAGTGTCAAAAATAGATTAAGCAGCCCTGCAAAGTGTGATTCAGGTCTTCTCACCCTCATCACCATTTCACAGGTGAGGACACCAGAGCACAAAGAGCTAAGTGTCTTGCCTACAAAAGGGAGTTATGAAGTATGACAGTCACTTTCTATGGCTATTGTTGTTATGACGATTTTCCACACTCCATACTTTCAATTTAACTTTTCTTTTCTCCTCATTCTTTCCAAAATCCTCTCCAACAGCGGCCATTGGCCTACGACTGCTTGAAAGCAGGGTCCGTGGCTGGATGCCCTTTTGCTTTCTCCCTGAATGCAGGCATCTGGCAGGGGCTTGGTACTGCATGACCCTGTTCCTGTTCCCAGGCCTGAGCTGAGTTCTGGATGTAGGATCAGCCACAGCAAAGTGTGGGAGAAGAGTCTCTCCTATCACATTCAACACAAACACCTTTTCCATTCACTTACCCCTTCAGTCAGATGGTACCTGTGTCTAAGCTTTATCTGGTCCAGGATTCCACAGTGGGATTTAGCATGGGGGTGGCAAATAGTATTCTCTTTTGTTTGTTTGTTTGTTTTGGTCACACCGTGGCATGTGGGATCTTAGTCCCCTACCAGGGATTGAACCCACGTCCCCTGCTTTGGAAGCGCAGAGTCTTAACAACTGGACCTCCAGGGAAGTCCCAGTATTCTTGTTATATTTACATATTATATATTATTTACTTATAAAGGACATTGTTCCAATTATTATTTTAAACAGATTTTAGAAATACTACAATATAATAAAATGATACAAGGATATCAAGTAGAAGGAAAATAGAGATATAATTATAGTAGGAAGCTAGCGTTAAACTACGCAGAAACACACAGTAGTAGTAGTAGTAGTAGTAGTAGTAGTAGTAGTAGTAGTAGTAGTAGTAGTGGTGGTGGTGGTGGTAGTAGAAAGGCTCTTTAATATATTGATTATCTCATTTAATCCTCAAAAAAACCTCAGGAATTTGGTATTACTATTTTTAGATGGGGGGACTTCCTCAGATGAGAAAACTTCCAGGAAGCAGTTTAGTATTTTGCCATTCATTCCTCATTCTTAAAAGTTACCTCTTTTTCCTTTATTTTCCCTTCTCATAATAAAAGCCCCCTTCCCCTCTTCCATCCAAGTTGAAGGATTAATCTTGGCTTGCTGTTAGGGCAACAATCTGATTAAATTTTTTAACCTTATTTTGAATGATTTGTTAGATCTTCCTATGATTGCTTCTTAATTAATATGAATCTCTAAGTTTTATACATTTTGACACAGAAAATAAAGCAAAACAAAAGCCGTCTCAGGTATCAGGGGTAAATTGTCCTCAGGCAAGGTGACTTTCCCAGAATTCCACAAAGCCAGGAATTCCAGCCAGGTAGTAAGTATCAGAACAGGAAAGAAACAAACAAAAAAGAAAACCTAGGCCAGGCAGGCTTTATATGTGGGTCCTGAAAGGTGGTTCCTTTGACACAACAGCCTTGCCCTCCATTGTCTATTCCTCAGCACCTCAACGTGATGATTGAAAAGAAGAAATCCAACTATGTGATTTCCCTGCCCTAAAACTTTCAAAGCATTTTTATCAGAGAGGATTAAGATTCAGTCTTCTTAAAATAGCATTCATGGCCAGCTCCTGCCCATATAGCTTTACTTCCTTCCTCCCTCCTTTTTACTCTCCTCCAATCAAACTCTAACAAATGCCCCCAAATACACCATGTTTTCTTATACTTTTTCTCATGATGCTTCCTCTTTCTGAGGAACCACTTATACCTCTTTCTGTTCTCACCCTTCTAAAGGTTTGGCTGCCTATCCTCTGAGAACATACCGTAATAATATATTCAAGTATCTGACCTCTCCCCATTTCACACTTGTCTCCCCCTGTTTCACACTGCTCCAAGCAGATCCACTGTGATGCCTCCTCCTCCTCATAAAGGATTCAGCTCAAATGTCACTTTCTCAGGCAAGCCTTCTCCAACCACTTTAAATAATGTTTTTCACTCACGTGTTCTTAAAGTGGGAAAATATTTTGAAAAATAGTGATGTAGTTCCCTTTTTTGATTTTCTGTCCATGACCTTCTCCTTCATTTGTCATCTTCCGAACATGTGGAGGTGGGATGGGAGGGGGGTGAATTGCGAGGAGAATTAAGAATGTTGCAGAAGGGAAAGAAAAAAGGAAGGAAGGAAGTGAGTTGATTTGTTATCTTTACTATTTTGAATTTTTCAAAAAGTCAGGGCTTGCAAGTCAGACTTTTCAAGATTGTAGAGAAAGAGAGATTTCTAAATCCCTCCTGTTTAGCATGTCAAGTGCCAAGTGTGCTAGACTAGATCGTAGTCCCCACAGCCCCCCTCATGTTTAAGCCATGAGCACTTTTCCTGTTTTTTTTTTTTGAACACAACGAAGTTTTTATTTCTATGTTATTCCAAGTTTCTATAATTAGCATAAATTCATTTCATAATTATAAAAAATAAAAAGATCATGGCAAATGTCCACAATGGTTCTCTAGGAGTAGAAAATTTCTGATTGTTTCCTTAGAGCTTTTGTCCTTATTTTTGTTATTGATGACAATTTTTTAAACAAAATTTTTATTTTAGAAATTTTACATTTGTAGAAAAATTGTGAAGACAGTACAGAGAGTTCTCATATGCCCTACATGAAGTTGCCCCTATTATTGACATCTTACATTTGTATGGTACATTTGACACAATTAGTCAACAGTGATAGATTATTAACTAAAGTTCATACTTTATTCAGATTTCCTTCATTTTTGCCTACTATTCTTTTTCTGTTCCAGGATCTCATACAGGATAGTACATTACATGTAGTCATCCTGTCTTCTTAGGCTCCTCTTGACTATGACAGTTTCTCAGACTTTCCTTGTTTTTGTTGACCCAGGCAGTTTTGAGGAGTACTGGCTAGGTATTTTGTAGAATGTACCTTGATTGGGATTTGTCAGATGCTTTACTCATTAGTAATCTAGGTTATGTGTTTTTGCAGAGAAAAGCCACAAAGGTAAAGTGCCATTTTCATCACAGGAATATCAAGAATACCTGCCATTAACATGACTTATCATTGTTGCTATGAACCATGATCACTTGCTTGAGGTAGATAATTGTCAGGTTTCCTCACCGTCAGGTTCCTCTTCTTTCTCCCTTTCCATGCTGTGCTCTTTGGAAGGAAGTTACTATGTGTAACCCATACTTAAGGAGCAGGGGTTTATGCTCCACCTCCTTGAAAGCAGAGTATTTACATAAATAATCTAAAATTATTCTGCAAGGAGATTTGTCTCACTTCTCCATTTATTGTTTATTCAATTATTTATTTATATCCGTATGGAATCATGAATATTTTTTATTTGGGGTTATAATCCAATACTATTTTATTTACTTCTTGCTCAAATTGCTCCAGCTTTGACCACTGGGGGGCAATCTTTCAGTTGGCTCCTGTGTCCCTTTAACATAACCTCTATCATTTTGTGTGTGTGTGTTTGTGTGGCTTGAAATTTTTTAGCAATTCCTTAATTTCTCTCACTACGAGATATTTCAGGCCCATCTTATATATTTGCTGCCCCGCTTCTAGAACCAACCATTTCTCCTTTTATTGGAAAATGGTATTAGAAACTAAGAAGACCTAGGTACTAGGGGTGCTTATTGCTACTGGAGTGTCATTGCTTCTAGGCCTTCTCAGCTGACAGAGCAAGGAATTATATATGTGTATACTAACCTACATTTATACACTTATCTATAAATACTTCTTTATGTAACCATCTATATCTATATGAAGCTAAACATGAATTCATACTGATGTCTCCAACACTAATCAATTACCACATGGGTCATTCTAGTCTCTTTCCTTTGCTTATCTCTAACCTCCTACTCCAACAGTGAATCTGGCTCCCACCATCCACCATCCATTTATTCATTCAATTCTAGATACATGTATAGTGGTATCCGAATTGTTAACACATACTAGCATGGGGAACAATTTCATCAACTAGAATACAGTGCTTATGTACAGTTCATTGGACTTTAGTCTTCCAGAATCCTCTTATTTCCGAAGTTACTTCTGTCAGCACCTTTTTACCCCAACCCTTTCAATGAAGTTGTTTCATACATTTGTAAAACAGTCATGTTGTTCTGTCACATTCTACATTCCATCTTGGGGTCCCTGACCTCCTAAATGATTTTTAATTTGCATAATCAAGGATTATTCTTTTGCTATAAAACCTTTATAAAGGGTCTTTACAAACGCATAGTGTAAATGTACTCACCATTACAGCATCACACAGAATAGATTCACTACTCTACAAAAATCCCTTGGATAGGGACTTCCCTGGTGGTCCAGTGGTTAAGAATCCATCTTGCAATGCAGGGCATGCCAGTTCGATCCCTGGTTGGGGAACTAAGATCCCACATGCCGTGGGGCAACTAAGCCTGTGCGCCACAACTACTGAGACTGTGAGCCACAACTAGACAGAAGCCTACATATCACAAAAAAGAGCCCACATGCCACAACTAAGACCTGACACAGACAAAAAAAAAAAATCCCTTGGATATCATCTATTCAACCCTTCCTCTCTCCCCCCAAACCTCTCTTGACCACTGATCTTTTTACTGTCTTTGTACAATAGTTTTGCCTTTTCCAGAACATCTCATAATTGGAATAGAACTTTATGTGGTTCCATTTGTCTCCTCTCTGAGCATATCAATTATACTTCTTTAAAAAATAATTTTAGTAGTTTCCCTGGATCTTCCAGTATACATTTTTACCTAGTCTAATTGCACCTTCAAATAACACTATACTGCTTCATGTATATATAGAAAGACAAAGAGTATTCCCAATTCCTCCCTCCCTTCCCTTATGCATTGTCATCATTCATCTCACTTACCTGTATGTTATACATTGCTATACACCCAATACATTGTTACTATTATTACATTAAACAGCTATCAATCAAAAGTAAGAGAAATTAAAAATTTTTCACTTACCTTCATTTATTCTTCTATGTAAGTCCAAATTCTTACTTATAAAATTCTCCCTCTACCTGAAAAACTTCTTTTAACATTTCTTGTGATGAAGATTTGTTGGTAATGAATTCACTCAGTTTTTGTCTATCAGAAAATATTCTTATTTCTCTTTCACTTTTGAGGGATAGTTTTACTGGATATAGTATTCTAGTTTGGTATTTTTTCTTAAAGATTTAAATAGTTCACTCCATTCTCTTCTTACTTGCATGGTTTCTGAAATCTGCTACAATTCTTATCTTGTTCCTTAATAGGTAAGATTCTTCCCACCACCATCCTGCCCTGGTTTCTTTATTTTCTCTTTGTCCTTTTTTTTTTTTTTTTTTTTTTTTTTTGGTAGCTTGAATATGATATGCCTAGGTGTAGATTTTGGGTATTTATTGATGTTCTCTGAGCTTCCTGGATCTGTGAGTTGGAGTTTGTCATTAATTTTGGAAAATTCCCAGCCATTGTTACTTCAAATATTTCTTCTGCTCCATCCTCTCTTTCTTTTCCTTCTGGTATTCCAATACACATGAGGTATACTTTTGAAATTTCCCAACAGTTCTTGGTTATTCTGTTGCTCTTTTCCTTTTTCTTTTTTACATTCATTTTTCTCTTTGCATTTCACTTTCAGAAGTTTCTGTTGACCTGTTTGCAAGCTCACTGATAATTTCTTTGGCTGTGTCCAGTCTGCTGATAAGCTCATCAGGTTGTTCTTCATTTCTGTTACAGTCTATTGAATTTCTAGCATTTCCTTTTGATTCTATCTTAGAATTTCCAGATTCCTATGTATATTATATTACCCATCCTATCTTTCATGTTGTGTGCTTTTGCCATTAGGCCTTTAACATATTAATCATAGTTATTTTAAATGCCCTGCCTGATAACTCCAACATCTGTGTCATATCTGAATCTGGTTCTCGCGCTCACTTTGCCTCTTTGGACCAGGGTTTTACTTGACTTTTAGTATGCCTTGTAATTTTTTTGTTGTTGAAAGCCAGACATGTTGTATTGAGTAGTAGGAACTGAAGTAAATAGGCCTTTAGGTGAGAATTTATGTTAAGTTGGCTAGGATTTGGCTATGTTTAATGTTAGCTGTAGGTGCTAGAGATTTTAAATTTCCCCCATGTCTTTGGTTTTGTCTCCCTTGTTGTTTTTGGGCTTCCCTAAGTACTTTTCCTCAGGGAGAATCTTACAGTTCTTCCAAATAATATCCACCATTATTATGCTGGAGCCCTGTGGGTGTGGTGTCTAAGTAGGTAGGAGGGGAAGCATGGTATAATTTTATGATTAAATCTTGGTCTTTTAACAGGCCTGTGTCTCTGGGCTGTGACGTTTACAGTGTTTATGTATTGGTATGGCTTTTTGCCCTGTTAGGTGGGACAGGAGAACTAGAGAGGGCTGGAGCTGGCTGCTTGCCTTTCTCCTAGGTGGGATAAAATTCTGGATCCCTCCTGGAGAATTGGCCTTTGTTATGAGGAACGCTCTGTATATGTTTCACAATGATTACTCTTCCCCTTTCCCTGCCAGAGCCACCAGGGAATTCCTGGATCTTCACCATGAGAACCTAGAGGGGTTCCTAGAAGGAAAAACCATGAGAGTGTGTCTCCCCTAAGACTGCAGCCCCCAGGAGTTTTCCACCCTCTTGCTAGCTCACAGTCAGCCTCAAACAAATCATCAACATTACCATTTTAGTGTCCCTACAAGTTTATAGCTCCAGCAGCTCTGGCTCTAGGTAAGTAGATCTCACCTGTATCTCTCTGGATTCACCCGTCTCTCCACATCTTGGGGTGTTGGTTTACCCTGTTACTACAGGTCTCTGATGGGTCTAAGAAAAGTCATTGATTATTGGTTTTCTCAGCTTTTCTAGTTGTAAGAATGGAAGTGACGACTTGTAAGCTCTTTACAGTCATGAGGCTTTTAACCTTAGAGTAGAAGGAGGTTATGATGTAGAAGAAGGAGAATTCTATTCTCTTCTACCTGAGGGATTTTGAGAGAAAAAATAGAGACAGAGGGAGAGAAACAGAAGGTCTGATGTCAGGGTTTTCATTTGTCCCCCTCCTCATCTGAAGGCTGAACTTTAAAGAGAGAGGCTTAGAAACCGATTGGGGTGAAGAGAGCATGGACAGGGGGTTTTCTGCCCTGCTTCCCTCATAGGACTCTGGGGAAGGAGCACCTCCTGGCAGCTGTCCCCTCCCCTGCCTCTCTGACAGTGCAAAAGGGTTAGTAGAAGGAGGTGCCAGCTTACAGCTCTGCTAGGCTTCTCTTGGTTTCCGTGGGGTATGTAAAAAACTCAGCAGTTCCTGAACAGTGACTCAAAAGGCAGTTGATTTGCAAGCCAGTAGACCTGCCATGGAGTCTGCCATAACAGTGGTAGCAGTGACTCCCAGCAGAGGACACAAGTGGAGGCCATGGCTGGTGGTATCTCGGCAGAGGCAGAGCCTCAAATGCATATGCAGTGCCAAGGAGTGCTGAGATGAAGACCAGTTAGCCAGAGAGGGCTGGCAAGTCCAGATTAAGCTGAGAGAGAAGCGAAGCCAAGAAAACACTCAGGCACAAATGGGATGAATGTCATCCGAGAGAAGAAGACATTGCTTCAAAGACCAGAGAAGCTGGAGGACAGTACAAGAATGCCTCAAGGATCTAAAGACCCCTTCTTCTAGAATAGCACAGGGTCCCAGATAAGACACACTCCTCTAAGTTTTTGCCTTGATTTGCAGTCAAAGGTAGGGCAGCAAAATCCTACAGACTTTTTAGATTTTTGCATCAGATCAAAATTACAGATTGGACTAAGAAAGTTAATTATTTTGCGTGCTAACCATCAGGAAACACAAGAAGAATGGCAAAGAAGTTTTAGATAAAAGACATTGCTCTCTGCGCATCTGAGTATAGTGGGCAATTTGTGACTCCACTGCATTCTCCATTCCATTACTCTAATGCGTGTTCTTTATAACATCTTTTATTCTCTAAAGGCATCTTATTTATTTGTCTGATTAGGCTGTCTACCTAGCAGAAAGAGAACTTAGAAAAAACAGTAGCCTGGCCTGTCAGTCACCACTGGGTCCCTAGCCCCTAGGACAGGGTCTGGCACATTGAAGGTGCTGAATTAATACTTATCAAATAAATGGTGGTCTTTATCAGGTGAGACAAGTGGGTATAGGATTTTGAACCTTCAATTATTATATTAACTAATTATATTAACTAATATATATTAAGTGCTATCTCTTGATTCATTTAAATACTTATAGCAACACCATGAAGTCAGTACTATTATTATCCAGTTTCCAAATGAGGAAATGGAGACACAGAGAAGTCAGGCAATCTTTCCAAAGTCACAGAGCTTAGAAGAGCAAACAAGGCAATCTGACTGCAAAGCCTGCGTGCCCATAGACCACACCACGCTGCCTCTCAAAGTCTCCTGTGTGGCCTCAGCTCACCGCCTCCTTCCCCTCCTCCCTCACACCAGATGAGCCACAGACGGCTAAGTAGGCAGCGAACACTCCTCAAGATGTTTTCATCGATTTTGCCAACACTCAGCTGCTTTATCGGCTCTGATGAAACATTTGTGACAACCACAGCAATTGCAATGATCATTTCCATGCTGAAAACATTTGCCTACAAAGCAGACATTTTCTCTTCAAAGTAAACATTGGTGCTGCTGAGAAGCTGCCACCCACGCCCATACATGCTGCTTCCTTAGAATTCTGAACGCCTCCAAGGCAGAATCCCCCCACATCACTGATGGCAACACACAAGAGGAGGTGGACTTCTCCAGGTGACCTCACCTGTCACTCCCAGGCCAGTCATGAGGTGTCGCTCTTCATCCCCATCTCCATCCCCCCAAACCAGCACTTGCTTCACACACCCTAGTAACAGCAGGCAACAGGGATTAACCCTTCCTTATGATGTGTCTACTTCCTGTCTTGACGAGGCGTGATATGGCTGATGCTTTATTGATCTTAAGCCCAGCACTTAGTTCCTTTGTTTAATTAATTAGTTAATAGTAAACAGAAGAAGACCGTGAAACCCCCTGAAGCTGGTCCTTTTAGTGTCCAGAGGGAAATGAGACAGAAGGCAATAGAGCTGGATAGAAGGAGAGCTTCCCAAAGTATGTTTCAGTAAGTCCTACTCTAAAGGATATTAATAAGGCATTTGGGGTGGGGTGGGGTGGGGAGGCCCTCATTGCCAAATAAGATTAATAAATGCAGAGTTAAGCTGAATTTAAAGTAAAAGGATTTCTCGTCTGCAGGACTTTTCAGAGCCTTTGGCATGCCTAGGTGCATGGTGAATCTCTAAAAGGGCCATGCCACGTGTAGCATTTTGCGAATGCATTTGACTACAGAGACATTTCTTTGCCAGGCTCTTCAGGGTCCTAGTGGACATAAAACCAACTGAAGAAATGCCGTCTGCATAGGCAAGGGGAGAACGTCCATGGTCTAACAGTGCTTTGCATGGGCGTGTATGGGCAGACCACCGGGAGCCTACCGTTGGCACGGATGAAGTCTTTTTGAGAATGGAAAGACCCTCTTTAGGCCCAGATGGCATCTCTGTAGGAACAGTCTCCCAGATACATGGAAGAATGTGCTGTAGACAGGACCCAATGGACAGTTACTTGCAGGCATCATGCTGGGTCCTCTCAGGCAGCTAATTTAGCCCCTGACAGCCCTGTGAGATTGGCATTATCTTCCTATTGCACAGAAGAGAAATTCAAGGAGGCTGGGCAGTGGGCTTAAGCAGACAATATAAAAGTCTTCTGGATACCAATCCAGCCTTCTCTACTTCTCCTAGCTACTCAGATAAAAAGTAAAACCCAAAAGGTTGGGTCAAATTTGGGAGCAGTTACCTCTCTTTCAAAGGTCTGGTATCTGCAAGACCCACTCTCTCCTGCAGAACCTGACCAGAAGTGACCTTTACCTACAGGGCAGCCAGTAGGCAGGATGGGGACCCCCTCCCCAAGGCAGACAGAAGCCTCTCCTCGTACTTCATCTACACACCAAATCACGAACTCTGCCCGCGCTCTTAAGTGATTGTGACTGTTTCGTTTTCGAAATATCACTCGGCCTGTTTGAGTAATTTTATACTTAAATTATTTAAATGCAATCTATCCATTGAAGCAGTTTCCCCTGCACAGGAGAAGTGTTTTCTTTTTTAGGGAACTGAAGCATGATAAATAAATGAATAAAGACTTGTAGCAGTGTCTCTCTCTCTCTCCTGAAGAAAGCACTTCGGCTGCAAGTCCCTTCTGTCAGAAATCTTGGAACTCATAATATTCCCTGTGGTTCTGCCGCTCAGCATTAAAAATAACCAAAGACTCAAGTCACAGGTTTTTTTTTTTTCCTAGACACGAAGCACATTTTACGCCACAATGCCCGGGATGACACAGGGACTTCTCAGAGCTCGCTAACATTCTCCTCTGCCTCTCTCCCCAGGCCTGCAAGCAGTTAGAATGGCTTAGTGGTGATCACAAATGCTGTCCCATTTGGAAAGCACTTCTTTAAGGCAGCACAGATTAAAATTCATGAAAGGAGGCTTGCTTGCATAAATAAATTAAAAGCTGCAAAACTAAAGTTTAAACACCCATACACAACTAGCATTTTGCAAACACCATATGCATCGTGGTTCTTAATTCTGAGCTGTCATGCAAGAAGTCGGGAAAGAGGCCTCATTGGGTTTGAACGCATAAAACGGGAAGCACCTTGATCACCTTGGGCACAAAGGAGCCTCAGCCGCAAAGTGTGAACTAATTGATTTGAACCTTGTCTAAATGCATATGGATTTTAGGAGAGCATGCCAATATCTGGAGAGTATTGTAAAAAGGAACCGAGAGAGAGAATGAGCACAGGCTTTGTGATCAGACGATGCCAGGTTCAAAACCTAATTCTTGAAATGACTTTGTTGCCTTGCATAGATCATGGGAAGTCTTGGATACCCAGTTTTCTCAACTGTAAAACAGATGTAAGAAAATTAACCTCTAACCTTAGACTGTTGTGTGGACAGTAAATGACATGCTTGCCTAAAGCAGCTGGCAGAGAGGAGGCACCCACGAGCTGTGAATCCCCTTCTTCCTGCTTTTATCTTACATTCATACAGTGGTGGCATTGTGGAAGGGGATGAGCTCTGGGGTTAGAAGCTTCAGGGCTGAACCCCAGCTCTGCCGCTCACTGGCTGTGTGACCTCAAAGAACTCATTTCCTCTCTCGGAGCCTCAGTTTCTTCATTTGTAAAGATAGGATGGTAACATTACCTCTCTCCCTCACGTACATAACATCTGCGAGGTATCTGGTCCTGGCAACACTACAGGGTAGGAATGGTCAGCAACTTTATCTCCATTTCCTTAGTAAAGAAACTGATGCTATCTTAGAGGGGGCAGAGTGAGCCCAAAGTGACTTGTCAGATGAGTGGCAGACCTAGGACCAAAGGGCAGATGAGCCTAACTCTCCTGCCAAGGCATCCTGGGCCCTCCTCCCACTTCAGTACCTTCTAGCTGCCCCATAGCTGCTCAGGGTCTGCTAGGGAAGCACCTGGTCCCAGATGTAGGCATTTAGGGGTCTTCCCCACCCTGACGGAATGAATATATCTTCATCCCTGTGCTCCAAAGCCTTGCTGCCAAATTCTGATTATTCAGTGCAATTGGGAACAATGGGTTGAATTTCAGTCCCTCCTAAGTAACGAGTATGCTTCTTGGTATGATTTCCTGAATTCCCAAGCTGCTAGTTTCAGACAAGGTGAGTGCTAGAGCCAGAGTTCCACAACGCTGGCATATGGGAATAGTGATCTCATGGGGTAACTGCCTGAGTCGGCTTGGAATATGTTGCCCTTTATGAGTTACTCTAGTAGGAGAATCATATCAGGAGCCTGGAAGTACCCATCTGTCATCCTCTAGCTAGAGCTCTCCAGCAAGATGTTAAACCTCAGGACTCAACAAGAATCAAGCTCAGGCCCAGTGGGGGCAGATTCTGAAACACAGATCGTATCTGCCAGTAGTCTTGGAGGCAAGCAACAGAAATAAAATTCTAGCTTTTATACTCAAATTAAAAGTGTGAAAGTGTAGACTGGTAATCTGAAATCCTCCTGCTACAACATATCTAGAGATGCTGGAAAGAAATGATAAACACAGTATATGTGAGCTTGTAAGAGTTTGTGAGAAAGTGAAAGAAATCCCAAAGTGGATTAAAATGAAGAAGAAACTATACCCCTATAACTGCCTTGGTAAATAGGTGGGGGTGGGGAGGTGGGAAGGGGCCTGAGGCAGGGTCAGTCTCATTGACCTAAAGGTTTGGATTTACTGCCTACATTGGAACAAAAGACCAAGCCCTGGGCCTGCACAATCTGACTCTTGAAAAAAGTCCCGAAAAAAAGCCAGGACCCTCAAGGTGTTACACTATGAATAAAAGAAGTGACTTAAAAATCTACTCAATTCATTCTGTGTACAAGGTAGCTTATCTTGATTGAGTTCTAGGAGAGAAAATATGATCTTCTCTAAGACTATGTAACCATAAGGGTATAACTCACACAAGTTTGGAGTTTAAATTTAAACTATCCATGTTGCTTGGTGACCCTGCCCTCCCAACTCAAGAAACTAACAAAAAAATTAGATCCCAAAAAAGGGATACTTTGGGGCACCTAGTAGAAGCAAGACTCAAAAACTCTTTTAAAGGATGGCCCTTCAATCCAGGTAGTATGGAATTTATACAAATAAAACCCCACTACGTGTGGGCACATAATTCAATATTATGAAATATTTGAGTATAGGGGAGACTCTCTGTTGCTTATCCCAAGGATTTCCATCCTCCCTTGCTTAGGTCCCTGGCAACTGCGGGTAGCCATATGCCTAAGTTCTGACCAATAGGTTATAAGCAGAAGTATTATAGGAGAGCTTCCAGGAAATTTCCTCAGAAGACAGCTGCCATGTGCCTTTTGCTCCTTCTTCTTGCCCATTCTGCTCTTTGGAGCATGGATGTGATGGCTATTGTTCCATCTTGGACCACGAGGACTACTGTGGAGTGGCACCATATCAACGTATATCACACCAGGACTTTTATATGAGAGAGAAATAGACTTCTATTGTATGAGTCATTATTTTCCTTATTTTTGTAATTCACAGTAAAACCACATCCTAACTTACGCAATGAGGGAGAAAATCTACCACAAGTCTAGTCAGCAGGTAAAATAAACAACAAGGCTGTTCTCAAAAAAATTAGATGATATAAATATTGGAAAGTGATTACAAAATAATTGTCTATGTAGTTAGAGGCGTAAAAGAAGAAATGGACTATATTTTTTAAAAAAAAGTAAGACATTAAGGAAAACGCAGATTTTTAAAGAACCAGTAATTGTAATAGAAATTAAAAATGAAGTCATTGAAGCAAACAAAAACCCCCAATGGATGAATTAAATAACCCATTATGCAGAAAGGAAGAAAGAGTTGGTGAACTTGAAGGTATAGCTGAGAAAATTATATAGAATGCAACACAAAAAGAAAAAGAAATGGAAAAAATATAAAGGAAAGTTGAAAGATGTAAAGATCAGAATGAAACTGTCCAACACACATCTATTAGGAGTTCCAAGACAGTATAGAGACTGGGGGAGAGACAATATCTGAATAGCTAGTGGCTGAGAATATTCTATAATTAACAAAAGCCATAAGAAAGAGATCAGATAGACAGATAGTATAACTAGATATCCACAGAGATAACACTATAATGAAACTGTGGAACTCCCCAAAGAAATCTCAAAAGCAGCGAGAGAAGGAATAGATTAACTGACAGAAGATTTCTCAATAGAAACAAGAAAAAACAGAATACAGTAGAATAATATCTTCAAAGTGCTGAGTGACAATAATTGTCAACCTAAATTTCTATGTCCAGCTAAATATCATTTTTCAATCACAAGATTGAGGACAAAGACATTTCTGGACATACTAAAACTAAGAGAATTACCACTAATAGATTTTCATTAGAAAAATTACTAAACATTATATTTGAGAACATTTAAAGAGTGAATGATGACCAAGTTGCAAAAATGAACGGTGAGCAATGCATTCGGAAAACATGTGAGTAAATCTAAATAAACATTAAATTATTAACTTTTTAAATAGATAATATTAATTAGGAGGTATAAAAACAAGGTCAAACTAAACTACAGGACAAGAATGACATGTGAATTGGGAGAAGTGTGATTGGCACTAAAGCAGTCTAAGATCCCCTTTTTTGCTGTTATGTTTACACCCTGGTGACATCAGGCAAGCATGTTAAAAATTAAGGGTAATAATTAAAAGAATAAATATAGTATAAAAAGTTTCCAAACAAGTACTGGGGGTAGGAGGATTAAAAAAATAAACATTGTCAATTTATTAGAAGACAGGGATTGAGAAAACAAGAAACAGCATAGAAAAATAAGAGGAAATAGAAAAAGTGAGAAAATAGAAATAGAATTTATATATATTTAATATAGATTATATATAGATTTATATACATATATAAAATTATATATATATGGGGGATTGCTGAATATATATATATATCCCCAAATAGAAACATACTAAAAATATAAACATTCTCAAAAATATAAACATAAAACATAATAAATCCATAACCTAAAAGAGAGTATCAGGTTAGATTTAAGATAGAAGCTTATTGGGAAATTAAACTACCTCCAATAAAGTCAGATTTGTAAATTCAGGCTTTGATGAGACCCTTCTCCTCTAAACACATTGGTAATATTAGGCCTTTTGGGGGCAAATGCATAATCCCTGCCCCCATCCAAGTTCAGTACAAACTGAGAAACAGACATAACAGTCAGACATGTGGAGATCAAAGCATCACTTTTATTACTGATAATAGCTCTGTTGTGTTCTCAGGTGTGTGACAACATAGGCTTCCTTATTCTGAACCCCCGAACTTAGACTGACTTGCCCACGCAGTGACAGAGTGCTAGGCTGCCTTAAGCCTTCCCCTAAGGGACCGAGTCTGCCGTGTTAAAAGTTATGACATTGGGAAGGAGAGAAGAATCCATGTTTTCTGCAAGAGATAAATAAACAAAAGAGAGAGAGGGAGGAAGGGTCTGAGCTGACCATGCTCAGCTTCAGCACCCAAAGTCTCTGGCCTTTGGAATGAAGGGTGGGGCGAGAGAGCAGGCATGCTCCTGCAGTGGGGCACCAGCCACAGGGCACCATGAAGTCTGGAGAGAGTAGATTCCTATCCAACAGCCTTCATAGGCAAAAAATAAAAACCGAGAAGCAAAAGCAGCATAGCCAGGCTAAGAAACAAACATAGCTGTGTACCAGAAACAGAGCAGAAAGGTAAACCCCTAGTGGGTAGGTCACATGGGCCTGTGGTGCTTCAGGTCAGAAAACAAGCCGTGATGTTCAGTTTAGTTCCAGCAGGGCAAAGGGGACTTAAAGTGCTCAGTACAAGATGAAGAAGTGTGCTGTGGTGTGCTGCTCAACTTGGAAAAGAAAACTGAAAATGTTTCCAACCATCGACTGAAGCTGGGGAGGTTAGTAGACACATGTATAGCCTCTTAATGAGGAAAGTGCTGGCTCAGTGGCTTGCTCATCAATAAACCCAATATTCCCATGTGCTGGAAGCCCTGAAGTATTGCCATGTGACAGGAGACCTGATTCTTGACTGGGGATGTGAGGCCCAGTAAAAGTGACCAGGAGAGCCTCCATGTAGGGAAAGGGAAGCATCCAGAAGGAGAAGGAAAATTAGCCTAAAATAAAACCTCCAACTTAAAATGATCATATTAACCAAAAGTATAAAATATACTTTAAGAATCCAAACCTAAAAAAGACAGAGAACAAAATTAAAAGTTAGTACGTGTATTCTCCCCATGTAAAATTGATTTTATTAAATTGGTCTGCCAAAGATATTAAAGCATGAGTATTTAAAATTCTCAAAGAAAGCAACTAAGAAATACATTCCATTAAATAAAGAGCAAGAAATGAAGAAACCAAAAAAATCAGGAAATGAATGAAACACATATGTGAAAGGGAACCAACTCACATTCTTAGAAGTAAATAGTCATTAAAATAAAATACTAAGTAAATAAATTCTGAGTCAGACACAGTTGAAATGAGAATTAACAAACTACAAGATAACCACAAGGAATTCACCCAGACCTCAGCAAAAAAGAGAAAAAAAAATTGTTTTTTTTTAATTGGTGGAAAGAACTGTTAAGAGACACAGAGAAGCTTCAACATACATCTAATTGGAGGTTCTGATAAAAGAATAAAGGAAATGAAAGTGAAGAAACATTTGATAGAACAAATGTCTCCAGGACTGAAGAAAGATGTGCCGACTTTTGGTTAAGGACAGAGGACTGGATGCACTCATTAAACTTTCATCATTCCCTAAATCTCACTAAAATGATAGTAGAGTGATTTTAGAAGCCATATGTTAGCAAAGGAAAAAAAAAGAAAAGGAGGGAAGGAAATAGCAACAAAATTTTGGAAGCTAGAAATCAAAGAAGAAAAATCTGACTTTGTAAACTTGAAAAAGCTGAATCTTAAACCAGTAGTGGGAAGAGTCAAGACTCAGTTAATATCACGGAGCTATCCAAAGGCTCAGGAATTCACAGCAGCTAAGAACTTCTGAAAACCTCAGTGAAGATGGGGCTAAAAATAGGTGAATTGGTTGAAAGTCTGTTTAAAGATCAGTTAGACCCCATACTACTCTTCACAGCCAGGCAAACGCTGCTGCTCACCCAGCGGAAGATTGGACTGTCGTTCTCTGAAACAGTAGTCCTCACAGTATAGTCTCAGGACCAGCAGCTTTGGCATCACCTAAGAATTTATCACACATGCAAATTATTGGGCCCCACCTCTGACTTCCTGAAGCAGAAACTTCAAATCTGTGACTTAACGGGCCCTCCAGGTGAAGTCTGAGAACCACTGTTCTAAAACAAAGGGCTTTTGAACTGCAGGGCATTAAACACAATTGAGATAGATGCACATACTAAAAATAGGGAGATTTAGGAAAAGTTTATTACAAAATGTTGAGCCTGAGAATTATGTCCTCCTTGACTCCAGAATACTAGCAGGTAGAATGTATACAATCCCAGGAAAGAGACCGATCTTCTCTGGGAAATCTGACAAACACAAAGGGAGATATCTTAAGATGCTGACATGGAGGGTTCTACAAGTTAAAGCCCACCCAGATCACCCTACTTTAAAACTCACAGTTGACAAGTCTCATATGTGCTTACCTCCTCTATTCAACTTTGACGTCCCCCATTCTGCAATATGATCAGACCACTGAGGACCGTCAGAAATCCATCCAGACAACTGGTGAAAGCTTCTGACATCATAGATATTAAAAGGAAAATATGGTGAACATACAGGACACAGAGACTGGGGAGAAGCAAACTTTGAAAAATACCGATCATTCATAGCTTTTGAAAATTAATATTGCGACCATGCAGAGAAAAATGGAAATTGAGAAGATTCAAGGAACAAAAGGGAGATCTTGGAAATTAAAACTAGGATAAAAGAAATGAAAAACACAACAGAAAATTTTAAATGTAACATCTCCAAGAAAGCAGACAAAGATGAAGAGAGGAAAAATTAGAAAGTAAAATATAAAGTAAATTAAAGCATAAATCTAAGAGATCTAATAACCAAATAGAATTTCTAGGAAATTTGAGGAAATAAGATGAATGCAGCCCACAAAAATGTAATTCAAAAAACTTTCCCAGTACTAGAGAACATGAGTTTCTTGATTAAAAGGTGCACCAGAACAATGGAATTTTTTAAAACAGACTTACAACAAGGCATATTATTGTGAAATTTCCAAATAATAGGGACCATTAAAAGAATTCCCTAAGTTTCCAGAGGGAATAAAAAAGGTCACCCAGGCTTGGGAATTAGAATGGCTACAGGCCCATATCAAACTGGAAGTTGGAAGACAATGATGCAATGCCTTCAAAATTCCAAGGGGAAATAATTTCCAACCTCAAATTCTATTCCCAGACAAACTATAAATAGATAAAATAAATAAAAAGTACAAGGGTAAAATAAAACATTTTTAGAACAGCACAGTCACAAAAAAATTACCTTCCATTCAACTTTCTCAGGAAGCCACTAGAGGATGCACTCCAATAAAATGAGGGAATAAGAGGATATCATGGGGTACAGTAAAGGGGAGGAGCAGCCTAGGACGGAGGTGAAGGCAGCCCCTAAGATGATGCAAAGGCAAGTCCCAGAAAAATCGTTATGCACGAAGCAAAGGTGATTGAAGTGTCAGGAGGTTCATGGAGAAAAAATGCTGGAAAACTTGATGTAAATGGAAATCTTGAGGGGAGAATTAGACATTTGGCAAAGAGTTTGGAATTTCATTACTGATTTGTACATGCAATCCTGAGCAAATGAAAAATATGACAAATATTAACTCTAGGAAAAACCAAACCTGAGGGAAGGAAAAATAATCAGTTTGCTAAATGAATCACCTGTAAAGATCATTACATGGAGATAAGAATATAAGCACTGAATATTTATCTCTCAAAATTTTAATATTACTGTATTGTAATTAGAAGGATGTGCCGTATGGGAAGAGTGTGAGGTGGGTTAGGGGGAGCAAAGATTGTTAACTTCTCCTTTTCCGTTGTGGGAAGTCCTCAGATAATGCTTAAGCTGAACACTCAAAAAGTAGCGATATGAGCATGTTGCTGAGAGGTGTGGGGTAAATAACAAAACTGTCAGATTTTAGGGTACGGTGCTTGCCTCTGGGAAGGTGGGGGTGACCACATGGGGACAGGATGCTTCTCTTTGATGTAGCTGACTTTATAAAGTTGTTGAGTTCTCCAAATTTTGTCCATAATTAACTTAAAAATATAAAACAAAAGAAAAATTTAAAGGGGAAATACAGCTCAGATAAAGGCCTGTGATTTGGGTTAGGACTTTACCTAAAGTATTATAATCTTGTGGGGACAATGTATTCCAGGAAGATGTGTTAATATTCTGCTTACTTAAATCAGTTCATTTTCGTAACTATATTTTTAGTGGGGAGAAAAAGGTTATTTTGCAGATGAAGTGAAATGTTCCAAGGACAAGTTGGTCTTTTGACTGCTCTGGGAAGACAAAGTAGGGGAGAAGGACAGGAACCCTTTCTTTCGGTTGCTGGGAGACCTTTCTGGAGTAATGTGAGAACACCATTTGAGACATGCCTGATGATGTCAAACCAGCAAGAGGCCTCATCTTCCACTTTATATTCTGAAGTAGGAAAGAAAACAGATGAAATAGCTTTTTCATTATTTTCCATGTCCCAAAAGGAAATTCACTTCAATTTTAATAACATCTCTTTCTTATTTATCATCATACAAACCTTATAAAAATTGCAAACTCCAAATTTGGGGGGATAGTCTGCAAGATGAAAAAGAAAATGTTTCTGTCATCTAGTCTTTTTTTTTATTATTAAACTAAAAATAAAACCTACGTTATTTTGAAGGAGAAAACAGATGGATAATAGCTAATTCAGCGAATGGCCGTAAAGTCTCAGGAACCTGGCTCAGGGCTACACAGCCAGGAACAACACCCAAGGTCACAGCACAGACACAAGTCCTGCCTCACCTTGCCCTGACCTTTCAGCTTACACCAGTGACACAGCCAGCCCTGTCCAATGTCCACCACCACTCCCACACAGCCACGAGTGATGCTGCACTCTTCCACCACCAGGCTACAAGAAACACTTCCTCCTGGTCCCTGCCTCTTGCATCACTAGAAATGATTTGAAGGCCAGGTAGTACTTCTACACCTGGGGCACATAACAATTCCAGAGTTACAGAGAAAGCTAGGAGAAAGAGTATCTGGCATTTTCAACTACCCACTAAGACTCCTAAGTGGAAGAGGGGCTTGATATGAACAGCAGTGACATACAATATATATGCAATGATATAAGAGCAATAATGACTATCATACTTTGAGCCCCATTAGATGGTAGTGAGGCATATAGACTCTGTGGTCAGACTAACTGGGTTTAAACCCTAGCCCTTCCTTTCCTTAGCTATTCAGGCAAGCAGATTCCTTCCTCAAGGCCTTTGTTTCCCGCCGTTCCCTTTCTCTGGGATTCACTTCTCTCCAATATGGGGTTCTTCACCTGCCTTATTATCTCAGTAAGGCATGCTGTTCAAAGCCACATCCTCCCTGACATTCCCAAGCCCCCTTCCAGGATTTATGTTTCTTCCTAGAACTCATCATCATGGGATAACCTATATGGTTGACCTGTTGATCTTTTCCCTTCTTCTTTCTTCCCTCCTCCCCCACCCCGCTTGGAGGTAAGCCCCATGAGAGCAGGGATTTTGTCTGTAGAGTTTATTGCTGTATTCCCCAAAAGCCAGAAGAGTACCTGGAACCTAGTGGACATTCTGTAAGTATCTGGTGGCTGAATGAATTGGCTTTGAACCTTCCCTCATCAACTGTAAAATGGGGTTAATAATATTAGCTAGAGGAGAGGATTGTGCGAAAAATTAAATAAGACTTTTTGTGTGTAGGAGAGTGAGTGTCCCCTAACTCAGCCACCTTGCATTCCTTGCTTCCATCTCAAACCCCACCCCAGACTGAGTCAGACGGAAACACCTACCACTTTAGGAAAACTGTCTTGGTAGAGCCAGAGAACAGGTATCACATTCTGGGGTTTTAGGTTCAAAACTCTCAGTCCAGGAGTAAGACAGAAAATATTCAGGAAAATCTGTGATCCACTGGAACCAGTTTTTCCTGCCTTACCACCCATCCATAAAATCTTCCAAGGTGTGGAGGAAGTGGAGAGCATGTGAGAGGAAGCAATAGGGCTCTCATAAGTGGCTCTTCCATGCTGCACCATCCTCCCTGCCCCCGAGTGTCTGTTGCAAAAGGGGAAGAGTGGTCAGGATACTCAGGCAGAAGCTGTGGGCACTCAAGAGTCTCCAGTGGCCCCAGCATGTCACTGGAAAGCAGCCAGCATTTCCTGTACCCCATAGCATTGTGTTAGGAGAGAAAGAAGCCACAGCAGAAAACAACAGAGACCATGCAGCCAGGGACAAGGTGGGACACAGCAGTGCCTGCATGCCTGGGGCAAGGATGCCAGTGACCAAAGAACTAGGAGATACATCTTGGCAGATGCCATCATTGGCAAAAGAATGACCTGCAGCCAGAAGCCTCAGCCTTTCCCCCACCCACACTCATGCCAGGATACTACTCAGAACCAGAAGGCAAACACCACACCAAGGGGAAGGAGAGAAAGGGAAACATTCTGAATTTACTGAGCTTAAGCCCAATGCAACTTAGAAAACACTGAAGTGACTGATTCCCCTGCCAGGACTAGAATTGGGTGTCTGCCATCACACACAATGGGAGCTTGAAATAAAGTTTTATAAACAAGTAATTAATAAATAAAAATAATAAAAATGAAGATTATAGAAAAATACACAGAGAGTTATATTTATTTGACTTGCAGAATGTGTGGCCTATGAAAACCACCCCTACTCAAACATGTGAAAGACGTTTCACAGTGTCTGGTGCTCAGTAAGCAACAAAGTAAACGGCAGATGCTGTTAGCACTGACACCACCAGCTAGATACCAGGCCACTCATTTGACACGCATCATCTCTAACTCCCCCAGCAATCCTGCAAGGAATCTTACAAGACAGGGAATTATTATTTATAATTCTTATAAGACATTATTATTTCTATTTTGTATTTAGTAAAAATGGGACTTGGAAAGATTCAGTGATTTGGCCAAAATCCCATGCTTGGGAGAGGTCAGAGGTGGGGTTTGAACCTGGGTTGCCTGTTTCTCTCCTAGGTGCTCAGACAACACACTGAATCATAGGGGAGGGCAGTCCTGCTCAGTTAGATAGGTGTTTGCTCTGTTGACAGGCTAGATGGGGCTGCCCTGAACTGGGGGGCTTCTAACAGTTAAGGCAGGGGTCCTAGGCAGTGAGAGGAAGTTCAAATCCACCTGGCCTTTCCAGGGCTACCCAGGTAGACAGGCATTGCTTCATGATGTAGAGAGAATCCAGGGGCCTGTGGACTTTGAACTGGAACACTGGTGGGTATTCCCTCAAGGGTCTTCTTTTTTGTTGTTTTTGTTTTGAATTGTCTATTTACTTATTAATATTCAGCTTTGATCCAAAAATTTAGGAATAAGCTCTGATGATCTAATTCTTTCACAGCATTAACAAATGAGCTTTTTTTCCTTTTCCATTATGGTTTATTACAGGATATTGAATAGAGTTCCCTGTGCTATACAATAGGACCTTGTTGTTTATCCATTCTATATATAATAGTTTGCATCTGCTAGTGCCAAACTCCCAATCCATCCCTCCCTTCCCCCACCCCCTGGCTACCACAAGTCTGTTCTCTATGTCTGTGAGTCTGTTTCTGTTTTATAGATAAATTCATTCATATCATATTTTAGATTCCAAATGTAAGTGATATCACATGGTATTTGTCTTTCTCTTCCTGACTTCGCTTTGTATGATAATCTCTAGGTCCATCCATGTCACTGCAAATGGCATTATTTCATTATTTTTTGTGGCTGAGTACTGTTCCATTATATATATATATCTTCTTTATCCCTTCATCTATCAATGGACATTTAGATCGTTTCCATGTCTTGCCTATTGTAACTAGTGCTGCTGTGAACATAAAGGTGCATGTATCTTTTCGAATTATAGTTTTGTCCAGATAGATGCCCAGTAGTGGGGTTGCTGGATCATATGGCAACTCTATTTTTAGTTTTATGAGGAACCTCCGTATTGTTCCCCGTAGTGGCTGCACCAATTTACAGTCCCACCAGCAGTGTAGGAAGGTTCCCTTTTCTCCACACCCTCTCCAGCATTTGTTATTTGTAGACTTTTTAATGATGGCCATTCTGACCAGTTTGAGGTGGTATCTCATTGTAGTTTTAATGCGCATTTCTCTAATAATTAGTAATGTTGAGCATCTTTTCATGTGTCTATTGGCCATCTGTATGTATTCTTTGGAGAAATGTCTATTTAGGTCTTCAACCCATTTTTTTTGATTGGGTTGTTTGGTTTTTTGTTACTGAGTTGTATGAGCTGTTTGTATATTTTAGAAGTTAAGCCCTTGTTGGTCGCCTCATCTGCAAACATTTCCTCCCAGTCCATAGGTTGACTTTTCATTTTGCTTAAGGTTTCCTTTGCTGCACAAAAGCTTATAAATTTGATTAGGTCCCATTTGTTTATTTTTGCTTTTATTTCTATCGCTTTGGTAGACTGACCTAAGAAAACACTGGTACGATTTATGTAAGAGAATGTTTTGCCTATCTTCTCTTCTTGGAGTTTTATGGTGTCATGTCTTATATTTAAGTCTGTAAGACATTTTGAGTTCATTTTTGTATATGGTGTGAGGGTGTGTTTTAACTTCATTGATTTACATGCAGCTGTCCAACTTTCCCAACACCACTTGCTGAAGAGACTGTCTTTTTCCCATTGTATATTCTTGCCATCTTTGTCAAAGATTAATTGACCATAGGTAGGTGGGTTTATTTCTGGACTGTCTATTCTGTTCTATTGATTCATATGTCTATTTTTGTGCCAATACCAGGCTGTTGTTTATTTTTAAGACTTTTTTTGTTGTGGACCATTTTTAAAGCCTTTATTGAATTTGTTACAATATTGCTTCTGTTTTATGTTTTGGTTTTTTGGCTGCAAGGCATGTGGAATCTCAGCTCTCTGACCAGGGATAGAACCCACACCCCCTACATTGGAAGGCAGAGTCTTCACCACTGGACCACCAGGGAAGTCCCAATACCAGGCTGTTTTGATTACTGTAGCTTTGTTGTATTGTCCAAAGTCTGGGAGGGTCATGCCTCCTGCTTTGTTCTTTTTCCTCAGGATTGCTTTGGCAATTCTGGGTCTTTTATGGTTCCATATAAATTTTAGGATTATTTGTTCTAGTTCTGTGAAAAATGTCATGGGTAATTTGATAGGGATTGCATTAAATCTGTAGATTGCTTTGAATAGCATCCTTCAAGGGTCTTCTAATCAATCACTCAGGCCCAAGATCCTTGAGACAAAAAAGTAAGGATGAGAAGGGCAAAGTCCTCTGCTCGGAAGCCTAAAAAATGAATAGGGACACCAGTGGGTGGAAGTCCTTTCCATGTCAGCTGGGGAAGTATCTGGGCAGCACAATCTAACTGCAGTGGCAATGATGGGTTGGCCCCACTTCATGAGAGCAAGAGAGGCCCAAACAGGGACTCAGCATCCAGGGCAGGAGCTACAGAACCCAAATGCCCACGAAGGAGCGCCAGCGAGTCACGTGGGTCTGTGCTGGAGCTATGAGGGAACCGGCTGGGGAAGTCAGGTGACAGCTCCTTGGGCATGAGGAGATGAGGATTTGGGACAGTGAAGCTGTAGACTGTGGAGGAGTTTCTGTTTTTCACAAGGACCAAGTACCAAAGCCACAAAAGCGGGTACCAGAGTTAAGGCCAGCTAAAACTGCCTGATAAAGTTCCACCCCTTCCCTGTCTTATAAGATCTCAATGTCCATACATAATGGAGGGTGGGGTTAGGATTCTTTGAATGGAAACTTTCTAGACAGAAGCACAGGAGGGCAGAAACAGACTCCTTAGCACTACGATACTTCAAGAGATGAAGTGAAAGACTGGCCAGTGACATGTGCTAACCCCAATCAGCAAAAGAAAGGGGTCTCTATGTCCAAGACACAGGCTGGAGTGTGTGTGTGCTCTAAAAGGGGGAGGGGGCGTGTGTAGGGAGGTGGTGGCCAAACCTGCTTCAAAGTACACCACCAAAAACCTTGTGCCACCGCCCACCCCACCAATAGTGGCTTCTCTGAACCATGATGTCTTCATTCTCATAAAAGCTCACCACTCTGACAGAGAAAGAAATTGCCCAGAGCCAAAGCATCAGTTAGCTCTCAAAGAGCTCCAAGATAATAACTGGGCTTTACTGAGCTCTTACCACGTGCCAGGCCCCATTCCAGGTATGATTCGGTCCTTACGCCATGGAATCCATACAACTACTCTCGGAGGTAGGTACCATTTATTATCCCCATTTTACAGTTAAGGAAACCAAAGCACAGAGAGGTTAACACAGATTACAGAGCTTGAGGTCACACAGCTAGGAAGTGACCAAGCTGGGATTCGAGCCCAGCAAGCTTGGCTCTAGCACTGAGAGCTTGTCTACCTCACCACACTGCCTCACCTGTGCTTAATTCTATCAGAGCCCTCAAGCCAGTGTGTTGCCCTTTTCTGTTCTGCCCTTGGTCATGAGCTCCTTGAAGGCAGACACCACATCTTAAAAAATATGACTCTAGTAGGCGTTCAGTAAATGCTGAGTTGGACCGATGCGTTTAAGCAATCCTTATAAGGCTTGCACTATTGCAGAGGAGAAAGGTGACTAGGAAAAAGAATATTTGTTGAACTCTTGCCATGTAAACAGCACCATGCCAAGAATATTGCATTTATTTCCCCCCTTAATTCCTTAGAATTCTCTGAGAGGTAAATACCCTTATTAGCCCAGTTTTGCAGAAGAGAAACTGAGGCACAGAAAATTTAAGTGGCGTGGACAAGCCCCCACAGCTAGGATTCTCATCTAGACATTTGACGTTGCCCATGCACTTAATTATGACCCGAGGTATTGCTCTGGGCTACAATGGGCTACAGGAATGAGGCAGGACAACGAACAGTCTAAGGAGGAGGAGATGCTTTCCAGCCAGAGGATCAAGGAAGTCATTTTGGAGGAAGCGGCATGTGGCCTAGATCTTGAAGGATGGGTAGGATCTGGACATGCAGAGATGGCAGGGTGGGCATTGCATGCAGAGGAAATTGTGCGAGCAAACACACAGGCAGAAAAATGCAGCATGTGCAAGAAAATTAGAATTCTCTTCACTTGGCTGCAGGATGAGTGAAGAGGAATGACTGAGGTTCAGTCAGGAAGGAAGATGGGAGCCAAACTGAGGAGAGTTTGAATGATAAGCCTGATGGAGTTACTAGGCAATAGGGAGCCATTGAATGCTTTTGAAGAAGGAGTGATATATTAGAGCTGTGCTTGGGATGACTTAGCAATCAGAAGGAGGGTAGTTGAAGGCAGGGAGACAGGGGCAGGATAAAGAGCAATTAGGACTCCTAGAAAAATGAGCCCAGGGTCTTAACCAGGCAGGGAGAGGAGAGAATGGAAGTAATAGATAATCTGAAGCCAGAACCCATTACTTAGCTCTGGGTAAGGTGTGAGAGCTGTGATGGAGGAAGGAGTTAAGAGAGATGTTAAGATTTTCCTCGGGACTCAGAGAATGACAGTTCTCTTAGCAGAAGACGTGTACGTGGGAACTCAGACCTTGTCAGGGCTGGTGGGTGAGTGAGGCTAATGAGGCGAACCCCTCACACTGAGAGCATCTCCTAAAGGGTCAAATCTAAATTCCAGGCCATCTGCCCCCTCAGCCAGGAGAGCTCCAATTGGTTAGTCAGGGCTCCACTTCCACTGCTTAAGCAAATTCTCCTTCTAGATTTGATTTATGCGGGGCAGTGTATATCCGATATTCATGTCAGGCATCAATAGCTGCCCGACACACACACACACACACACACACACACACACGCACGCACGCACGCACGCCCACCACAATTAATGACCAGCAGCTTAATGAAACCCCCTCCTCTGTGTGAGCATTAGCGAGTTGATCCAGTAATAGAAGACAAGCCGTACAAATTGAAAACTAAAAACTTCCAGATTTCATCCTGCTTTTCCTTATGTCACTTATTTTATGCTGCATGAATTGGATATTAGTTTCCCCGTTTCGCTGAAATGTCGGATCACTGGGGTAGCTTGAGCAGACTCAATTTCGCTTCGAGTAATAGAGTGAGATTATTCAAAATTATTTCCAGTGGGCTGAGCCTGCCTGTTCCTTCTGTTATGAGAATAGAAGTAAACAACTCGCCACCCTCCTCGCAAGCTGACATCCTTGACACGGCGCCCCTTTGCCTAGCTCCTTAATCGCCAGAGCATTTTGGTTTTAGCCACGCTCAATTAATTCATCCAGGAAAGGGTCCAGTCAGAAAGAGTTGATTTAAAGTGAGATAAACTGGGCATCTGCTTGGAAAACCAGATGATCCCAAATATGTCTTTCAGAGTAAGAAAATGAAGAGCTCTCTCCACGTTTAGAGCAGTAACTTCTCAGCAGCATTTTCTTTTTCCTTGAGAGTTGAAGCAGTAGCAGTGGCTGAAGTGATCAGTGGGCTTCCTCTCCTGGAGTGTGATGGGGCTGTGCTCCTGGGGCTGAAGAGACCTCCAAGCCACCCACCACCTCCGCTTGCCTCTGAGTCTGGCAGGATCAGGTGAGAAGGGGTGGGAGTCAGAGTAGGGTTTTTATCCGCAACTAGATACACAGCTGGTCCCTCTCGCCACTGAACACAAAAGAGCTGAGCTAGCACATGGGAAAGTGGGATGTCAACATTTTTTGCTCAAATTTGATAAGCAGCGGAAGATTAGCACCTTCCTCAAGTCTCTGTTTCCAACAATGTTCCTTTCAAGGCATCCAAATCTGGCAGAAAATCCAGACCCTACAGACAGCCCTGAAGCTTGTGGGGAGAGGAGAAGGGTGGGAGGAATCTAGCATGGGAGGGAAGATATATGGTGACAAACCCCAAACCCACAGCTTTAAATGCAGCAACGTTCACTTGGGGGATGAAGGAAGCTCTACCACGTGGATTTTCCACCGTGGGAGCCCTCCTTGGGCTGGTTTCAGGGTGTTCCCAGCTAAGAAAGGAGGCCAGACAGCAAAGCATCTGTCCAGTGGGCAGGCAGACCCAGGCCCCTGGTGGCCTCGAGTCACCCCGGGCATCCTGCTTCACTGTGCCGAAAGCATTACATGGCACAAACGAGCTGCGGAAATCAGGGACCAATCAGAGCATTAAAAACAGGCTTTTCTGGGCTCCCAGGGAAGGCTAGGATTTCGGCTCTGCTGCCATCTCCTCACATTTTCCACTGATGTCACCCCAGGCAAATAATTGGTGGAGAGGAGACTTAAAGGGGAAGAGAGGGGCTGTGTGAACAGAGCAGCAGGATGGAGAGAAAAACAGGGCTGGGACTGGCCCCAGCTGTGACCATGGGGATCTCACCCTCACTTGGGAAACAGGCATGCGGGCCAGCCATTTGCTGCAAAATGAAACCTTTCTCTTGTTCCTTGATCAAAAACATGCTAGAGAAGTTTGCTTCTCTCAGGAGTGGAGAGACTGCTTCTCGCCAGCCCTGGCCATGGCTCCCACTGTCCCAGACCATGCTCCCACTGGTGCAGCCAGCACACACAAGGCTGCTGATCGGAAAGGGGGTTCTGGCCCTGCCTCTACTGCCCTGTGCGATGCTGGGAGATCCTGGGCCCTCTCTGGCCTCTGCTGCAATGAGTGTGCTTGGCCTTCAACTTTGACTGGGTAATCAGCTGTTCAGTGAACTTCTTCAAACCAGCTGAAATTCAAGAAATATTAATTAAATGTCTCCTATGTGCCAGGCATTGTGCTAGATACCTTCACATTAATCACCGACGTATTTATTTTTAAAAAATTATGAGTGGCCTGTGTTGTGTGATCACTTTGCTAAGCTAGGGGTGGGGGGTGAGGGTGGATAAAGCAATAAGCAAGACAGATGCCTCTCTTACCTCTCAGAGCTTATGTTCAAACTCCCCCATTCACACCTGGCAATACCATGATATAGTATATTAGCTGCATTTTACAAATGAGATGATAGCAGCTCAGAGAGGTAGAGTGACTTGCCCAAGGTCACAGAGCACTCAAGAGCAGAGTCAGGAGAGGAAAATCGGTCTTCTGGCTTTAAACTCACATCTTTTCCCATTATGCCATCCTGAATTCCCATGCACAGAGTAGCAGGAGATGCTGAAACAATCTCACCAGCCATCAGGAAGAAAGGAGAGACAGAGGGAAGAGAGAGGGAGAGAGAGTGGGAGGGAGGGGAGAGAAGAGAGTCAGCTTCTGCTTTGAAATTCTCACAGCAAAATATTTCTTTAAATGCTGTCTCCAGCCATCACTCTCCAAGAGGCCAAAGCTCTGACCTGCCCACATTCTATTCCTCTATTCCAAATGTTTCTTATACCAACCAGGCAAGAAATGCTGAAGAGGCCGACCAAAAAACTAAGGCTCTAATAATAATAATAGGCTTACATTAAACCAAATACAGTCATTCTGAAATGACCTAAGAGAAATAGCAGAGGAGAAATGCCCCTGGGCTCACACTCTGTTTATGCACCGTACATTATACCTTTTCATCACAATTACCTAAAGTGGTACATTTGTACTTCCATAATGTATGGAATTCATTACATAGTTTTGCAATGAAATTATCACACTGTGCCTGGGACATCTGCACCCTGTCATACATCATTCTATTCATTTCTAGTTAATTTAATCCCAATATCTGCCCACATGATAAGACAGATGTTCAGCTACACTGCAGCTTCAGTGGTTTTCTGCCTTGAAGAAACTTGAAGCCGTTGAAAGAAATGACATCTTTCAGACACAAAGCTTACAGTATTACGAAGTTTGGGGGTTTTGCCACTTGACTATTACCAACTTTATTATCGTTGGTCTATCGCAGTAACCTCTGCCATGAGGATCAACATGTGAGATTAACAGAGGCATAAGTCTAATGGGAGTATTTCTACAAGTATTTCTATAGCCACTGAAGATGAATCCCCATCAAAACTGGTTTAAGAATATCTGCGTGTCACTCAAGTAGAAAGAAAATCTAGACATTTCACACGTTATATTAGTCACATTTGCTGTTCACGGGGAGAGGGAAGGAGGCCATTGCTGCTTGAGTTTTTAACCGTTGGCCAGCATCAGTCTGGACGCCTGGCTCACATGATCTCCTCCACTCTGCATTGCCATCCTGGGAGGTGACCACTATGTGACTTCCCCACCAGAGTCTGTGACTTGTATCCCTCCATGACTTCCACTACTTCCCTGATCAAGTGCCCCATATGAGCAAGTGCACGGGCCTTGGAGACCGCTCTCTGTGGGTGTGAATTATGGCTCTTCCACTCACTGTCTGGGTAACTTAGGGTGAGTTACTCAACCCCCTCGGAGCCTCGAATTCAATATTTGCATAAGGTAAATAATGACAATTATTTCATAGTGATGTGACGATTAAGTGAGATAATACCTGTAAAGTATTGAGCACAGGGCTTAGCTCAATAATATCAATAATACTTTTAACAATAAAAGTAGCACTTTTCATATAGGAAAAATGTCTCGCATAGTTCCTACATGGTGGGTAGCCTCCAAGGATGTTACAGACATTATTCCACAATAAATCCTGTTATACGGAAAATAATTTTTACTCCCCAGAAGCCCCAAGTTAAAATCATTTTTGATTTTTTGTGATGGTCAAGTACTGTCCTTATTAGATCACAAAAATATTGCCGTGGACCCTGGAATTCTGTGTGCATTAAAGCAGCTTTAGGTAAGGGAGTCAGAGTGAAATAAAAACATCATCTGGAGCAGGGACAGAAGGGCATAAATGCATCATTTGTACAGCCTTCAAGTAGGCTGTCCCCTGAGGACCGAAGGAATCATTGCACTATAGAAAAAGAAACATTGTTTCCAACTCCATTTATTTAAGAAACATTCAGTGAGTAGTGAGCCCCAGCTAAATGCCAGAAACTGTGCTGGGCTATTTCGTGAGACAGGACTGATAAAGATACAGATTCTGTATTAATATGATCATGATGATACTTATATTGTATATGTACATTATATATATATACACATATACATATTTTTATATGTGCTATCATTTTAGTATAGGGATATATTTTAGAACAAAATCAGGGACTAGCTCATGGGTCTAGACGGGCCTCTTCATATTTTGAGATCCCCTACTACCTTAGCAGGCAAGTTGCAGACATGACGCTTAGGAGGTATAATGTAGCTTTGCAAGAGAACCTTGCAAATCCAACCTGTTGAACTTTGTCAGCAGAAAACTTTCGACCTCCTTTTTCCACCATCTGGCGAAATATCGTTCAATATAGGCTTTCCATTCTCTGTTCTTACTTCTTTTCTGTTCTGCTCTGAACTCCCTTATTTATATACTCATGCATTTATGGCTCTTATCTTCTTCATTGTACTTTAAACAGACCTTCTAAATACATACATGTATACAGTGTTTTCCTTAATTTTCTTCCTTCTAACTTGGTCATAGGCACAGGGAGTAGCTTTTTGTTTGTTTCACTGAAGGAGTGCTTCAAGTCTGGCTCTATCTGCCACCCAATTCCACCACTGAAATTTACTCCTTCTTGAGGTGCTCTTCAGTGACCTTGAGAGGAATGGTACACTCAACAGCTAACCTACAGAGGACCTGTAGTCAGGGAAGGGACAAGGAAGGTACATACACTGTCTCTGTTTTCTCTCATTTAATAAGAAGTCAGAAGGCATGTGGCACGGGGTGGGCCAGTAGGAGATAATGATTCAAACACTGAGCCAAAATGGATTAAGTGTCTCAGTGTTTGAGATGCTGGACAATGTTATGGGAGGTGGGGCGTGGGAATGGAATTCACCCTCAGGCAAGCAATCCTGACCACCAGGCCTTCCCAGCCAGCAGAATCAATGAAAAGCCAAGATACAGAATGACCTGGTTCCCTGGCCAGAGTCAGGAGTCCTGTTCCTGCGATGGCTGCCCTACATGGTATAGAATATCAGAGATGAAAGTGGCCTTAGGGATAGCTAGTCCAATCCTCTTTTACAGAAGAGAAACATGAGACTGAAAAGTATCTGTTTCCTAATCTAACACCTCTTCTCCCTGTACGCATCCTTTTGTCTTTGTGTCCCAAATGCCTAGCCCAGTGGTAGGCCCGTGGCAGAAGCTCAGTGACAGTTCAATGAACTAAAGTGAGGCAAGGCCCAGAGAGCTCCAAGGGCTTACCACATAGTGACAGAGTCCTCAATGGAACCCAGATTCCCCAGCCCAGATGCCCTTATTCCTGGTTCTGGTCACCAGACAGATTCACCTTCCCAGAGCCATGAACCCAGAACGCCTTGTGGTCAGGAATGACATGCTGGAGGGCCAGTCTTATCTCTTCCATCACTCACCATATTGCTCATCATTCCAAGCCCTGCCACATGTACCTCATCAGGAATCCAAGGTCCAGTCCCTTTGCTCTCTAGGTGTGTTTTTCACCATCTGTAGCTTGAGGGGATTGGTCTACATCACTTGAATATATGTTCCAAGACTATATATTTCTGTTCACTTCTGAGTCCCCAGTACCCATCACATAGTAGGTTCTTCACAAATATATATAAATATAAATGAACAAGTGAATGAATAAACCAGGCATTCAAGGAGGTTTCAGCTCGTGGGCCAACAACTATTAGAAACAAATTCCTAGAGTTCTGTTTAAGAAGATATCTAGGGCAGTTCCTGGGCTTTCTGGGAAAGAAGGTTGTAATTAATTAGTAAGACCTGGCCTGGGCTCAGGGACACATGGTATGGCTCGGGTATTCACTGTCGCCAGACAACATAATTAGGTGGTGCGAAGAAGAGAGTAAGGAGAGGGTGCATTGTGGTTTTACAGAAGGACACAAAGAGTGAAAATAAGAACCAAATGTGAGATGAAAAATAAAAGCCACTGTCTTCCACCTCCAAATGACTCTGCTGACGACGCCGAGTCATCGGCATCCTTGGCGTTCTAAGTGGCGTTTCCCTTCTGCCCACATTTGGCTTTCACTCGAGGCCTAGCTAAGTGCTCCCATGAGCCCCCGGTATCTCTGATGTCTAAGTGGCGGAATCTGATCACACTGGCAGCAACATTTCCAAACAAGAGTGGAGCCCTGCCTGGAGACTGGTTCTGGTTACAAGGAGATACCTAGCTCAGGCTCTGGAGTCAAACAGATCTGGCTTCAGCAACCAGCTCTGCAAATGATGCCTTGCTTGACACAGTTACAAGCTGCATATCTTCTTTGTGCAAAATGGAAAAACTTACAATGCTACCACACCTTAGGAGTGGACAAAATGAAACAATCCCTTTAAAGGGATTAGCGTGCTTTGTACCTTTGGGTCAGGATATCGTCGTCTCCCTAACTCTCTTCTGCTTTAGGCCAGCCATTTATAAGCAGCACCAATATTGCTCCCAAAGAGCCACCATTGCTTAAGTGGATGGAAAAAAGGGGTCTCTCCTCTGTGGTTTGCTGCAACAGTAGCTACTTTTCCTAGATCCTGGAAGCCAGCTTAATATTGAGTTCCCTGGCTGGGGGCCTCCAGATAAGCCCTGAGCATACTGAACTCCAGCTGTTGAGCTGAGGAACAGCTGGAAATTACACAATTGACACCTAAATGGAGGCGGTGATCCCTGCACAATCACCTCTCGATTACCTGCACAGAACTTCTGCCTCAGCCGTGCTGATTCTTCTGTGGTTGCCCAGGCCCGTGCTGACTTCCCAAGCTGGTCTGGTGTCTGTATGGTGCTGGTCATGGTGGGCTGTGTGTGTGTGTGTGTGTGTGTGTGTGTGTGTGTGTGTGTGTACAGAGCTGACTATATGCATAGTCAAATTCATATGCAGCCTGGGGAGTGCATATTGATTTTTATCATCTGTGCCTCTGCTTCCTTATCAAGAAACCCAGAGCATTCCTCCAAATAGTCATACACTGGGCAGAGCAAAACCATTCTTGGTTACTTTTCAGCCCTGGGGCCTGTACCAGCGATTGTTCCTGAGACTCTGTCGGGGGTGGGGGGTAGGGGGGAAGAATGGCGCGATAGGAAAAGCATAAACTTCCGCTATGGCCAAGTCCAATTCCCAGCTCTGTCATGTCCAGCTCTACGACCTTGGGCAAGTTATTTATTTTCTCTGTCTTACAGAATCCTTTCCCAAGGTCACATTTGGGATTCCTGATTCTAAAGCCCTTCAGTCCAGCCCCTGGGTGATAGTGCCTTTCACCCTTCTGCACCAATCTAACCTCATCCCATACAGGTATCTGCACCTACAGGCCTCGCCTACATCCCTCCATCCCACCCCGCTAGCACTCCCTCCAAAACAAACCGGGGATGTCTTTGTGGTCCAGATAGAGACGGAAGCCAGTCTGTCTTTTCCTTATAAAAGGCAAGGGAAAGCAAATAAGCTTTGATGGTATAATTACTACCTGCCAAGGGCCCTAGTTGCTGAGACATCCACCAAGCGTCATTCCTGATTTATAGATGAGGTTTCTGAGAATCACAGAGGTAGAATGACTTACCTGCTTCGGTGGCCAGCCAGGGTAGAGAAGCAGCATCTCAGACAGATGGCAACATTGCGAAACACTGGCCTGAAGCTCACCCCCTAATTCTGTGGCAGTGACCTGGGAGGAGGCCTGTGAGGGTGACCACAGACCCAAGGTGACCGCAGGAGCAGGACTTCAGTTGGACCTGGAAGGAACTACATGGCAGAAACCAGAACAAGTGGGAAGGAAAGGCTCTGTGTCCCCACATCGCCCTGCCAAGGAGGGGAGGGATGGGACAGGCGACTGGGGAGTGAGGAAGGCTGGAATGAGGCTGGGGACTTCCCCCATTAGTTTTCATTGCGATTGAGACCTATCGCCTGGCTTCCTTGAAGCACCAGAAAGAGCCCCATCTTCCATGTGCATTCAGAGAATATGTATCGGGTGTGTGCTCTGGCCAGGCAATTGTTTGACTCAGGGGATACAACAGTGAGCAAGACAGAAAAGGTCCCTGCCACAGGGGCTCTCGTTCCTGTGAAACCAGACAGATGATAAACACATGGATTGGTGGTTCTGACCTTGGGCTGGTATTGCCTGCCAGGTGGGACGTCTCATGTTCGTGGGAGATATGGGGCAGGGCGGTGGGGGGAGGGTTGGTTGTCATAAAGACTCTCCCTCCCCACCTCATCCTCACTCTGGCATTCAGGCTGGGAATGGGAAATGCCGAGCGTGCTGCAATGAAAGACTTGTTTCTGCATGGTGAAGATTTGCCCTGCTCCAAATGCCAGAAGCACCCTGGTTGGGGACACTGTAGTTGGAAACACATAAAGAAAAAGAGGACTCTAGACAGTGAAAAATGCTGTACAGGAAAGAAACAGGATAATGAGATAGAGGGGCCAATGGGATCTATTCTGCATTGGATGATGTAGTAGGTTGAATAAGATGTCCCTGTCCTAATGTCCAGAACCTGTGAATGTGAACCTTATTTGGAAAAAGGGGCTTTGCCGATGTGCTGAGTTAAGGATCTTGACATGAAAACATCACCCTGCATGAACCAGGTGGGCCTTAAATCCAATGACATGTGTCTTTATAAGATAATTGCAGAAGGATATTTGAGTCAGACAGCAGAGGAGACACAGACACACAGAGGTGACAGTCATGTGAAGATGATGGCAGAGATTGGAGTGGTGTGTCTACAAGCCAAGATGGCCCCAGCCATCAGAAGTGAGGAGAGACGTGGAACAGGTCCCTCCCCAGAGCCTCTGCAGAGAGTGGGGCCTCCGGAACTATAAGAGCCAATGAATCTAAGGAGGTCACAGTTATGCTGAGACCTGACTGCTAGGAGGGACCAGCCACACAGAGAGACACCAACACACTCCACAAACTTATGTCTCTAGAAATGAGGAGAAACAATGTCCCCAGGTCAAAAAGGTCCATGCAAGGGGCAGAATAGAGTATCTTAACTGTATGGGCCCAGACCTGATTCCTGGGGTTTCAATCCTGGCTTGACTAATGAGTAGCTGGGTGACTGTGGGCAAGTTGTGATCTGAGCCTCTTTTCCTCATCTGGAAACAAGCTTAATAGTGTGCTCCTCCTGAGTTGAAAGGAATGGGTTAACAATCCTTAACTCCATGCTTGGCACAGAGCGTAAGCTCTCAATAAATGTTAGCATAATCACTATTATTAGTGTTATTATTTCAATTTGAAGTCACAAATGGCCATAATTCTCTTTCTTGATCACAAAGACTTAAGTGGGAAGGCGGAAGCTGTTTGTAAAACTATGGAAGAACCACCTTTGGCCAGCTGAGTCTTCAGGATGGAGGCTTCCCATTTCAAGTCCGCAGTCTTGATGGGGGCGAGAAGGTGGCCACCAGCTCACAGCTCCTGGGAGGACAGGGCCAGAGGATGACAGCTCGGTTGGAGGTGCACACGGCTTGCAGATTCCTGCCTTTCTGAGATCTGCATACGTGCCACCCAGCTCCCCCTTTAAAGGCATAAAGCTGCCTGATAAACAGATAACTGACAGATCTCTGATCTTGCACCTGAGGGCCAGAGGGAAGGGAGAGGCCCACTGTGGCTCCCTTTACAGGAGCCGAGGAGCTGGCTTGGCACGCGCAGTCCTGCACCACACCCTCCCCTCTTCAAGCATTTGAGGGCTCCAAGAAGTGTCTCCTGGTGCAGAAGAAGAGGCTTCAAGAGGAGGGGCTGCTGTCCTCTGCAAGTCACTCTCAGAGAGGCGCCACACTGATTCCCAGCCTGCAATCGGCAAGTCCATGCACTGTGCCCCTCCCCACTCCAACACAAGGCTGGACAAGGTCACGTTGGGTCCCCGTGGGATCAGCTGAGAGAAGATGCCAGCCTCAGGCTGAGGAGGGGAGGCCACTGGGACATGTTGAGGGCTGAACAAAGGTTGAGGTGAGGGCTTCCCTGTTGGCGCAGTGGTTGAGAGTCCGCCTGCCGATGCAGGGGACACGGGTTCGTGCCCCGGTCCAGGAAGATCTCACATGTCGCAGAGCGGCTGGGCCCGTGAGCCATGGCCGCTGAGCCTGCGCGTCTGGAGCCTGTGCTCCGCAACAGGAGAGGCCACAGCAGCGAGAGGCCCGCATACCGCAAAAAAAAAAAAAAAAAAAAGGTTGAGGTAAGGACTTGATTAGGAGGCAGATTCATTTAGCACACGAGTAGTCATGGTGGACTGGCTACATTCCAGATCTGTGCTAGGTTCTGGGATAGAAATATAAGCTGAATTAGACAGGCCCACCCTCCTGGAGCTGATGCTCCAGTGCAAATCTGAGTCTAACCTAATAATGGCACAATTGCAAGTCAGATCAGCTTGCTCAGGCCACTCCAGTTTCCCCAGTGCTCCCCCTGGGGCTTCTTGGCATGCTCCAGACCCCCCTAGACTCTGCAGTTAGCCCTCAAAGTCCAGCCCTGATCTCCACCAGCCAGACACGTGACTCTTTCCGCTGTGTTTCTGTCCTGGGCCCAGAGAGGGGTCTCCCCTTGTAACTCTCTCTGGCCTTAGTCTCTGAATTAGTCTTTCCCTCCAAGATGTGCAAATTGTTTTCCTCTTTATGGGTTTTCCAAAAGAGAAAAGGTAACAATTACTTAAACAAGAGGAGACTGATCACTTTTAAACCGAAAATTCTGTACTTATCAAGCACAGATAAGTTTCCAGGTGTGGGCTGAGTGTACCACCAAGATTCACACAAACATTCCACCCTTTTTTTCTCTCATAGTTATAAGGTTGTCAGGTGCTGGCTTCTGTTCCCCAGAGTGCAGCCAAAAACGATAACTCAGAGGCTCATTTCTGCTGATGAGGTGAAAAAAAAACACTCCCCAGTTCTAGACTGCCAACAATTCCAAAGGTTCCTTTGCTTATGTTAATTTTACTATTTCTACAGAGTAGGAAGAGTTGCCATTTTAAAAAGTGTCTGACTGTTTATACACTGGTCAGTCCCACCATGGAGGCAGGCACCCTTAACGGTGGCTGGCAAACAAGGGTGGTTATGCAAATCCGGTAATTATCATGATTTGAGGTAACAGGATCATTTGGGATTGGCTGCTGCCTTTGACAATGGGTGGCATTACCAGCAGGCCTGAAAGCTAATATGGTTCTAAGATTAAAGTATCACATGCAGGGTTATGAGTAAAAGTGTACCTTATTCTCTATTGTTTGCCAAGACATCTCCCAGTATCTCTTAGGGCTGAGAACTAAGATTAAGTTCTGGATTACAAAGGTCCACCGATGGGCACGCCATCTCAGGTATTTCAAGTGCCAGACTTGTGTGTATGAATGTGCGAACGGTATGTACGAGTGTGTGTGTGTGTTACATGTATGCAGTATACATAATAAGCATTAGAAATGGGCTTTGTAGACTGCCTCCCATCTACCTGACAAAGATTAGAAGGTCCAGGTCCATGCACTCGGACATACAGACGTAAATAAGACACAAAGAATTCACACCTAGTCAGGGAGACTCAGTAGGTGCACAAATAACGATGGCACACAGCATCACAGGAGTGTCGTGAATGAGGTCCAACCAGAACAACACAGGATTCTGGAGGGAGGGGAAAACATTACCTCTGGTTGAATTCATGGGGCCTCAGAGGTTTCATCTGTCTTTGAGTGTTTCACTGTACAGGTGAGGTCCTTTTAAGCAGACTGCATGGCATGGACAAAGGTGTGGAGGGGTAAGGGAGGAGAAAGGTCAGAGAACGGTGAGACAAGCCGTCATGAAACCCGTCGCAGGTAACAGGTGCTCATTTCAGGGGCGTCTCCTGGAGACTTCATCCTAAAGCACCCTTTGCATCCTTCAACCCGTCACTTCCACTTCTTAAACATTCTTCATTCTCCTTCTCAGCTGTAATGACTATAACAGCATCTCCACCTGGACTCCTACAGGAGCTTTAACTGCCCTGCAAGTGGTCAGGCCAGGCTTCAGGACCGGCTACCTGAGGAGGTAACAAGACCCTAATCCCCATAAATATTTAAGCCAAGGGAGAACATCTCCTTTTCTGAAATATTATAAATAACACATTTCTGGACATTATAAACCAAAACAGGGAGCAAATATTAGTTGTTGATGTTAGGGTGGTAGCAGTCACATAATGGATGACGACATAGGGAATGTGTTCATCACAGGAGGGGGTGGACTAGAGACTCATCAACCTGAGAAAAGGAAGCTGGTTTCCAAGAGAATAAGTGACTGGCTCAAGGTCATCCAGCTAATGAATGGTGGGACCCACATCTTCTGAGTCGTTTTCGCAGCCCGTGCTGCCTAAATAGTGTTGAACATTCAAACCTAAGAACGATATCCATTTCCATCTGCCTAAATAAATGACAATTTTCTAAAAATGGCACTACTGGGTGTTAGCACTGATGTTAGAAATCCCAAAGTTAAAAACAGTTTTCAAACATGCTGGATTTTTCCTTCAAAAGTTGTGTTCAGATGATTCTGTAATTTGGGCAATTAATGCACTCTCATTATGTGTCCCTTGACACTGACTTCCTGTCCGTTTGGAGACGTCTAGTGTAGCAGTTGAGGACTCTGGAACTTAATATCCTGGTTTTGATCGACACACTAAGGTAAAGGGCCTTAAGCAGGATTCTTAACCTTTCTGTATCTCAGTTTTCTCATCTAGAAAATAGTGATAAAAACAGTACCTAGCTTATAAGATTGTCGTGAGGATAAAAAGAGTTAGTACATATTAATAGTTAGAACAGTGCCTGGCATGTGCTAAGAGTATAATAAAAGCTTGCTACTATTATCATCATCAGTAATTTTGTTATTTTACATGGCGGAAGCTCTCAACCCCTATATTAATGGCTCAGAACTGATCAGAATCACACATGCCACAAACGATCCTTGTCCGTGCATCTCTACTCCTTGTGACTAGAGCTGGGTGACTCAAAACCCTAAATCAATTAGGGTCCAGGCACAGAAAGAGGTGGCATACTCAAGCAGGTAATGGAGGAACTATTTATAGAGGTGTGGGAAGGTCTGAAAGGCCAAGTGGATAGGGGTGTGGTCGGGGGAGCCAAAAGAGGGAGCTAGAACTGTCAAAGGGTCACCTGATAGGAGCTGCAGCCTTCAGAAAGGGGTGTAACCGCCCACGGTACCCTGGCAGAGGCAGAGCCAGGCCCCATGTTCCATCCTCCCGCTGGTGCTTCCGTTGACCAACCACAGCCAGAGGGCAAGAGAGTCTGTAAAGCAGTCAAGAGAGTTAGCCTCCTGGGGCACGGAGCTGGACAGAGACTGGTGGAAGGGCTGGAGGGGCCCATGGGGAATATCCAGCACAAGATCCTTTCTCACTTTGCTATGATGTCCTATAGAAAATGTACCAATGATAGCAATACAAACCTAACCATAATTAGGGGGATAGGAGTTGTTCCTTAAGCCTTCCCAACTGGAACGTGACTTTTGAAAAACTTTTTGGCTCAGTATTTTCCATACAATATTAAATCCTACTAGAGTTTTGTTGCAATTAGACTAGTGAACTAAATGAAACACACACCAGACTGCAAAAGATAAGAGACTTGGCACCTAAATTCTGAGTTTAAATATCAGCTCTACTCCATGTCACCGGAATGACCCTGGGGACTGAATGAACTAAATGCAGTGAGAACAGGTGAAGTAAGATATGAGAAACAGCGTAAGCAACAGGTCTTGATGAATGCCTACATGTTGGGGGTATGTACTGAAGGGTAAGGTGGAAGAAGCCAGGAAGATGGCGAAGCCATGGACCGAGTTAGGGGATCCAGGGGAGAAGATGGTTTTTCGTTCCTTGCAGGAGCACCTATATTATTCCCACTCTTTCTTCAAAGCCCGAAAGTCCTTCACTTTCCTGGTTAAATGGACTCAGGGGGAAATATTCATGCCGGTGGCCTCGTGGCAGCTGAGGTCTGTACTGACCCAGGTCGCCAGGACACAGCTGCCACCTTGGAAACTCAGTACGTAGTTTGGACTGATTCCCCTATTAACTAGGAATTTGCAGTCTCAGGAGAGGGATAATTAGCACAAGTGATGCAATTTGGCTCATCCTCAACTGAAAGCTAAAAGGAGACAATCAACATCAAAAAGCCTCTTGGTCCAGCAGTCTGCAAGGAAGTGACTAAGGATGGAGGGATTTTGATTTTGTGCTTTTAGTTTTCAGCTGAACCAGTCCCTAATTGGAACAATATCATTAATTGCACGTTTGTCCCCATGTGGTCTCCGGGCCCCTTAATCTGCTGCAGATAAGGATCCCTACCATAGGGCAGTTTATCACCGTGTCCTGTGTCTCGTGTTGTAGTTGAAGGCAGTGTGGGATGGCATGTTTCACTGCTAGGATAGCAAATGCAGCTGGCAAATTTACTGGGTTTACCCCTCCCTATCCAAACAGATTGCTCTTCTCTTCCTCCCTCACTGATGGCATCCCGTGCAAAGAACTGCAATAATTAAGACGTCTGGTCACCAGTGTCCAAAAAGGAGGGAGCTGTGCTTTAATAGCTAACTCCCAGTGGAAAAACTTCCCAAGAATTTGCTTGGGTCAAAGACTTTTCAGACTCTCCCGAAGCAAGCAATAAACTTCTCTTGAGCCCCTGCGGTGTGCTGGAATTGTGGGGACACAATACACATTAAAACACAGCCTCTGCCATCAAATAGGTTAGATTTAAGTTAGGAAGCAAATGCATACACATAAGCAGGTGACGAACAATGTAAGCCAACCAGAGGATCTAGGCTTCATCCGAGCTCCACTGAGCTTAGGATCATGGAATACCTCTGAGCCACTATCTTCCCCTGTAAAAGGGCATCCTAGGACTATTGTGAGAATTAAAATAGAGATTGCTTGTGAAAGCGTCTTTAAAACAAATGTAGGGCTTCCCTGGTGGGGCAGTGGTTGAGAGTCTGCCTGCCGATGCAGGGGACACGGGTTTGTGCCCCGGTACGGGAAGATCCCACATGCCGCAGAGCAGCTGGGCCCGTGAGCCATGGCTGCTGAGCCTGCGCGTCCGGAGCCTGTGCTCCACAACGGGAGAGGCCACAACAGTGAGAGGCCCGCATACCGAAAAAAAAAAACATATGTATTCATTATTACTATTACTTACTGTGATTTACAAAAGTAAATCGGAAATAACTTAATTTTCCAATGACGCCAAGTGCAAAAGTAATTTTTGGCATTAACCATTCATAGAAACTATCTAATCATCTACAAAGCTGCTTGGAATAACCAGAAAATACTCCTGTTATACTCTTAAGAAAAATCAGGAATAAAAACTTCAGCGTGGTTCAATTTCAAGTTTGTAAAAACAATTTATAGGAAAAAATGCAAAGAGAAACACCAAAAACGTTAAATATTAAATGTTAAAATGACATCTTCCTTGGTAGCAATAAGATCACCTAGCACCCAGATCTTGGTTTCTAAATACCATTCCCCACTAGCAGGGACCAGGAATCCTTAGAAAAATGTCTGGCTCCAGAGCTGAAACTGAGACAGCATAAGATGTGCTTGGGATATTGTCTTATCTCAAACAATATGGAAGTGCTCAAAAAATGATAGGGAGGTTTCAAAAGGACAGAGAGCCCATTTTGAAGCAACTCCCACTGGCCAAACCTAGGATAAATGATGGCGATGGAGAATCTGAATAAATGACGGTAATGGATTGTTACCCATGGAGTAAAATAAGAATCCATGAACTCATACTGAAATTAATTAAATAATCTCAGCATGGTACAATTTCAAGTTTGTAAAAATACTGTATAGGGGAAAATGTGTTAATTAATGAATTTAATTAAATACAAAAATTGAAAAGAATGGAAAGTTCTTCCTTACAGTAGAATTTCAACTAATCAATAAATAAAAAATCATAATATTAGAAATCACTATTTGACAACCATAGTAATAAGTTATTCAAGAAAGAATTATCAATATATGCTAAAACTAACATATGAAAACTTCAATGAGAAACATGATATCTACTTTGTCTCAAAGCATCTTCTCACAAAATGCTCCCTAATTTCAAAGGGAAAAAGAGTAACTTTATATGAAACAGCCTGTAGATACCACCTTAACCAAGTGATCTAAGTTAACATCCATAGTAATGGGACATATCCACATCCTGTGGCTGATGTAATGTAATGATAAGAACACTATATTTTATTTCTCTGATGTTCATGACAAAAATGCATAATTTGAATCCGTTATTTAAAAAGTCACATCAAATTGAGGGATGGTATACAAAACTGACCCGTATTGTCCAAGAATGTCAGATCATGAAAGGAAGAAAATTTAAAAACTGAGGAAACTAACTGTTCCAGTTTGAGAGACTAAAGAGACATGAAAACTAAGTATAGGGCTTCCCTGGTGGCGCAGTGGTTGAGAGTCCGCCTGCCGAGGCAGGGGACATGGGTTCGTGCCCTGGTCTGGGAAGGTCCCACATGCCTCGGAGTGGCTAGGCCCGTGAGCCATGGCCGCTGAGCCTGCGTGTCCTGAGCCTGCGTGTCCGGAGCCTGTGCTCCGCAATGGGAGAGGCCACAACAGTGAGAGACCCGCATAACGCAAAAACAAACAAACAAACAAAAAACCTAAGTACAATGCATGATCATAGATTAGATCTTGGAGTGGATTTTTTTCTTTTGCCATAAAAGACATTATTGAGACAATTAGAGATATTTGACTAAGGTTATATATTAGACAGTAGCATTGCATCAGCATTAATTTCCTAATTTGGCTAAAGGAACATTTGTTATATAAGACATTATGTTTTTTTAAAGGAAATAAATACATCCTTAAGTATTTATGAATAAAAGCCATCATGTCTCCAATTCATTCTAAATTGGTTCAGAAAGAGTAATGATTGGCACACACACACACGTGTGTGTAGATGTATACATATGGCAAGAATGATGATACGTATGTGATAAAATGTAAACATTTAGGGAATCTGCGAGGTAATGTAGAATTATTTACACTATTGTTACAATTTCTCTGTAAATTTAAATTATTGAAAGTAAAATGTTGAAAATATAGTAATATTGGACAATGGGGTCATTTTTTCTTCTTTATACTTTCCTGTAGTTCTCATATATTCTGTAGTTAATGTGTGAGATGGATAGAAGCATACGTACATACACACGTATGTGAAATAAGGTTTTTATATCATTCCATTAACACTGCTCTCATTGTACTTCATACACTCTTGTACTGTAGTACATTACTGTATTGTACATTAATACATTGTACTGCGATACAATACATATCCAATGTAATACAAATTATGACAGTTTCCTTCAGAAAAATAGCATCATCAGTCAGCTATGGGACTTCAGTAAGCCTAGAAAAACAAAACTCCCAGAAGTTCAGAGACTTCTTACAACAGAGCCTTACTTCTCAACTCACGTTACCTGTGGACTGTTAGTTGGCTGCATTCTGGGGCTCAGCTGCATATGGCTTTCGTATCCTGGAAGTAAGCATTCTCTATATTGGTGTCATGGCAAAGACAAAAGATCAAGAGAGCTAGTAGAAAAATGCAAAGAAAAAAAGAAAAGAAAAATGCAATGGTTCTTAAAACTTCTGTTTACACATGGCACATGACAATTTTTCTCACATTTCATTAAGCAGTGAAATTACATGACCAAGTGGAAAATGGGGCAAAGAACTATATTTATCCCATAGGGAAGCTCTCCAAATCACATGACAAGAGGCAGGGATATATAATCTTCTTGGAAAGGAGGAATCAAAAGTTGGGAACAGAGATACAGTATTCCACAATGAGTATCTTGATCATAAATATTTGCTTCCCTCCCTTCTGCACACAAAATATACCACTCCTCAAAGGAAAAGCCCCAAAAGTCTAATGGGATATGACAGTAAGTGGAAAGCCCAGGTTCTTATAATAGTCTCTACGTTAAAGGTGGTCAAATGTGGCTCCTCTTGATCGAGAGACCCATGAACCAAAATAAAACAAAAGACAGTTAACTTTTCTTCCCCCCAATTCAACATGCATTGGTGGAACAGAAGCAGGATAACTGCAATGAATTCTCCCATTTGTAAAGGAGAATAATAACGTAGAAGCATCAAGCGATCACTTGTCCACAGCAATTCTGAAATATGTCTGGGCAAATACAGTTAAACCCATATGCTGAAGTAAGGAATATTCTTTGATTAAATACCAGGTCTTCTTCTCCCTGGGTGCAGTCATTGCTCTCCATGGCTCTTGGCTTCATACTTTGATAATTTCTTCCTTTTCCATTATCTTCTTGATACATCTGTAGAGACCATTAAGGAACCTTCTGTCCTTGGGAGCTGAGTGGCAGAAATTTGGGGGCCTTAAAGTTAGTTTATGTCTTTAACAGTTACAGTCTCTTAATTCATGCTGGTGGCTCTTTTGGAAATAAAAATCTCTCAAAACCATCATTGGCTATTCACCAACCAACATGATGTGCCAACAACTACACCCAGAATTCTTTTGAAGACATGCCTCTCTTTCTAGAATTAATTAGAGGTGCTTCAAACTTATCATGCTTCCATGAGAGAGCAAACCCTTCGTTTCCTTTCCCTGAACCAATGTAAATAATTTATTCAGAATCACCTTAATTCATTTAAACGTTTTAACAGAGGATATGGAGGTTACACCCTTAATTTGGACTTTGCTTGGGGCCTTCATAAAATTATCTTTTGTTGCTCAGCACATTTTTCAGTTTAACTTTTACAGGTTGCATATGAGAATCACTTATATCCTACAAGTCCTGAAAGTTCTGGATTCTCTCTTTTCCCTTTTATTCCTGCTTGAAAACTGGACAATTACTTCTGAGCTCATCTCTTTCTTATAGTACCTTGTCACATGCCGCCAAGAACCAAAAAGTACACAGGTCTCATTCTGTTTGCCAAACTCTTCACCTAAAGCCACACCTTCATTAGGTAAATTATTATCCTCCAAGTTATCTCAGGAAATAGTTTTACCAAATGTTTAGCCACTGCCTGACATGAGTCACTTTGTTGTCAACTTCAATAATAATTTCCTCCCTGCCCACTGCTTGACTGTGAGCCAGTGCCACATAATTTGGTTGTTTTTGTTTCATTTTGTTTTGTTATGGTAACACCCCACTCTGGTACCAATTTCTGTATTAGTCAGCTTTCACTGGGTATGACCATGGTAACAGCCCCAAATCTCAGTGACTTCCAAAAACAGTGGTTTATTTTTGTTCATGTGTAATGTGAGCCTTACACCCAGTGAAGACTGACTTATACACTTCTATACTAGAAGTGTGAGCTCAAAGGAAAAGCTCCAAAGCTTCAGAGATGGTGTAGTAACAAGAAGAAGTTCTACAAGAGGGGAAAAACTGCCTCCTCCTGCTGTATTCCCTAATACAGTGAATGACTTCACCATCTATCGGGCTTCCTGAAGCTACAAATACATAGATGAGTAATCCTCTACTTCTCCCTCTCCTTCATCCCCTGCATCCTCCAGGCTTCAAATAAAAATATTCTTGGCAACTAGAACATTACCTGACTTATTGTGTAGTCTCTCAATAGTTGTTGTTTAAGTTAATGTACAAAATTATCTGATTAAAAGAAAATCTAATGCTTATTAAATCCCTACTCTGTAGCAGGGACTAGCATCCCATAGCTGTTAAGTGATAGTACAAGGAACCAAACCCAGGTCTTTCTCACTGAAATGCCCCTGTTCTTACAATATACTTTATACCTCTGTCATTGCTTTGGGACTAACGGGAGGTCCATAAAAACAGGCATAGGCAGATCCTCGTTTGCCATTATCCCATCTCCGTGCATTCAAACATGCTGTCTACAAGGGGCAACATGGCCTACTTATTCATTAAGGCTAACAGGGAACACACGTCCAGGGTCATCTTTATCTTCATCTGAAGGACTTCAGAGCGTCTCTTTGATTTAAGGGAATCTTCTTGCCAAGTATTAGTACCTCCCTCCAAACTCTAGGATTACCCAGGAGGGAGAGCCTTATGTTGCTGCTTTAATTACCTGGCCATTCTTCTCACTAACTAGGAAATTATGAGAGAAACACAGCACTGAGAGCACTGTATCTAAGACAGTGTTTACAGATCATAGTAGCTAGTCGTCAAGGATAAGAAGACCCCCAGCATTCATGCCCTGATATAGTCTCCCCCAGCACTGAATCTGGCTTGGTCTGTGGCTTGCTTTAATGGATAGAATGTGGTATTATGCTGTGCCAATTCTGAACTTAAGCTTTCAGAATGCCTCACAACCACTTTTGTACTTTTAGGAGCCCTGAGCTGCTATGTAAGAAATCTTGTTACCTGCTGGAAGGCACACTTGCAGAAACCAAGTGGAGAGGCCACTCAGAGAGGAAGAGGTCCCAGATTACATGAAGACAGAAAGAAAGACCCGGCTATCTCAGCATCCCAGCTGAGTTCGGCCTTCTAGTCAACCTTTCCTCATTTCCACGGCCATTGTGAAAAGTCAGATGAAATAATGGTTGGAAGGGTGCTGTCTGATCTCTGCCCGAGCACACAGGTTTGTGTTATCACACATTCAATCAACCATAAGTGTGTGTTGAGCATTGAGTTCAGCCAGACAGTAGTAGATGGAATAGGAAAGGGGATGTCAAGTCTATCCTGGAGGACCTTCCACTGGAGAACAAAACAAACTCATGCACAGAGATGACACTGTGTGCTCAGATATTCTCCCTCTCAGCTCTTGGCAGAAGCACAGGGATGGAAGGGAAGCAAGGACGATCAGGGGTGGGTGACAGGGCGGAGGGGTCTGTGCCTCTGAAGGTCAGAACACATCATGAAGCAGTCACACCACCTCTCCTAAGGGAGACAGATTCGTTATGGCACATTCTGGGGAAATCAACTAACTTGTCATGGGCTTTTCTGGTGAAACTTGATTTCAGACATAGGACCTTAGAGGAGAGAAAGCAAGGTGACGTGACAGTATCCCCAAGGTGCTAGAATTCTGGTAGACCCTTCTCCAGGGGACACAGGGAATTTTTGAAGCCAATTATACTCTAAATTAACTTGCAGCTCCTGGAAATGCCTTCTAGTCTTCAGAGAGAGATCAAGAGTTCCTGGAAAAGAGCCACGACAGGGGCAAGATGAGGGACACACTAACAGGAAGAGGGCCGCATGGCTTTACAATGTGTGCGGTCAAGAACTAAAAAGGAAATAAATAAGGGAAAGTTAAATTCACTCCCAGCTACAGTGGCCACAGCAGCCCTCAGGGATCAAGGCGGCTCCACAGGCTGCCGGAACCACTAAACTGGGTCCTGGACAACCTGCCAGGGCTCACCCTGTCCTGCGTTCTCGGTAACCCCTCCACATGGCTGATCCTGCCCCATGAAAGAGGCTAGACGTACAGAATTCTAGAATAAGCAGAGCTTCAACGTTCCAGCCAAAACCTTGCTGCTTTCTGAGCATCTCAGCATGGTTCATGGGTATAAGTTGGACAGACTTATCTCAAGACATGCTGGGACCTCAGCAGTACAGACTGATGGCCTAGGAAAGAAGAGCCCTGACTGCTCCAAGAGGAACGCCAAAGGACCTTCAGAGATGCCCAAGTGAGTGTGGTGAGCCCAAACTTGAATTAGGCTGCAATTTCTGTCAAAGAAAATCTACTGAGTGGGTCAGTGTAACAACAAGAAACCCGCTTGGAATGGATCCATGTATCAGGAATAATGGTACATCATCAATGCAGAGGGCGCATGGGGCTGTGAATGACGACCAGGCCCACTGACTAATGGGCTGAAAGCAAGAAGGCCAATTCTAGGCTCCACTCAATAGAGGAGATGATCCTACAAATGTCCTGCCAAGTCTTGATCAGAATTTCCTCAGGGCATAGGACTGATGGAAGACACCAGTGTCTACAACTTGGGAAGTCAGGGATTGATCATCTCAGTGATGGAGTGCTCGCATTTGCCTCCCGTTTTCTGGAAATTTCCATATTAGACCCATTCAATCCCTGCGTACACATAACCATATCAAAGCTTGGCTCATACCCTGGAGGACCAGCTCTCTATACGTATACATCTCTGTATTTAATGCACTTTAAATTCCACTTCAGTGCTCTGACTAATGACTCAACATCTCTCTCCTGCCAATGCTTAGAACCAAAGACCCCGTCTCAGATGGAAACTTTACCTTGACCATGTTGATCCGCCCCTTGAAGGTCTATAAGTCAGTCAAAGATTCCCTCATTAGTCTACCCCAGCAAGTTACACGAGAAGATTTCTTATCCTATTTACCCCTTTCATACATGCCTAGGCCTCTTTTCCACCCAGGTAAACCCCATATCCCTCACAGGGATAGTTCAAAAGTGAGGTGGAAGCACAGCTCAAACAGACACCAAAGGACCATAAAATTATTTTAGTTGTCAAACTTTTTTTTTCCAAACCATATTTTCCACAGTGGACTGGCATGTATATATAACAGATATGTGCCGAGCTGCTCCAGATGAACAAGGGGCAGGGGAAGGAGATCCTTAGGCCTCCAAGGGACTCAGGGGCTATCAGAGCAAAGGAGGAGAGCCACCGACCTAGACTGTGTCGCTTAATTTACAAAGGAGAGCACTGAGCCCTGAGAACGGAAGGAGTTTGCCCGGAGTCACAGAATAAATCGGTGCTAGAGCCTAAACTAGAAACACTGTCTGCTCTGACTTTATACATGGAGATCTCTATGCTCTCTCTCTCTCTAAAATTTATCCAGGACATCCATGGAATCAGATAATCAAGTTGTTCAAATATATCCATTTGACTTGATCCATCTTATTTGGGAAATGTGTGAAATAACAAATCCCACATAATGTCAAACCGTATTTTATTAAATTTCATTGGATCCCTAGTAGGATCATCGTAAATCTTTTATTTTAGGAAAATCAGAAAATGCTCCAATTGAATAAAAAGTATAAGTTGATTACATTAGAGAAAAGGAAACCCTCCTACGCTGTTGGTGGGAATATAAAGTGGTAGAGCCACTATGGAGAATGGTATGGAGGTTCCTTAAAAAACTAAAAATAGAGCTACCATATGGCCCTGCTATCCCACTCCTGGGCATATATCTGGAGAAGAACATGGTCCGAAAGGATACATGCATCCCAATATTCATTGCAGCACTGTTTACAATAGCCGAGACATGGAAGCAACCTAAATGTCCGTTGACAGAGGAATTGATAAAGAAGATGTGGTACATAGATACAATGGAATACTACTCAGCCATGAAAAAGAATGAAATAATACCATTTGCAGCAACATGGGTGGACCTAGAGATTGTCATACTGAGTGAAGTAAATCAGACAGAGAAAGAGAAATATCATATGATATTGCTTGTATGCAGAATCTAAAAAGAAATGATACAAATGAACATATTTACAAAACAGAAACAGACTCACAGACTTAGAGAATGAACATATGGTTACTGGGGTGGAAGGGTGGAGGGAAGGGATAGTTAGGGAGTTTGGGATTGGCATGTACACACTGCTATGTTTAAAAAGGATAACCAACAAGGACCTACTGCATAGCACAGGGAACTCTGCTCAATGTTATGTGGCAGCCTGGATGGGAGGAGAGTCCGGGGGGGAGAATGGATACATGTATAGGTATGGCTGGGTCCCTTTGCTGTGCACCTGAAACTATCACAAGATTGTTAATCGGCTATACTCCAATATAAAATAAAAAGTTAAAAAAAACTTTCATTGGATCCCTGTTAGGGTCATCATAAATATTTTAGGAAAATCAGAAAATGCTCAAATTGAATAAAAAGAATAAGTTGATTACATTAGAGAAATAATTCAAATGTGCTTTGAAAATGCATTTTGCTTGTTTATTCATTTATTTATTATTGGCTACATTGGGTTTCTGTTGCTGCACGAAGGCTTTCTCTAGTTGCAGTGAGCGGGAAGTACTCTTTGTTGCGGTGACAGACTTCTCATTGTGGTGGCTTCTCCTATTGCAGAGCACGGGCTCTGGAGTGCAGGCTCAGTAGTTGTGGCGCACCAGCTTAGTTGCTCCGCAGCGTGTGGCATCTTTGCGGACCAGGGATCAAACCCGTGCCCCTCTGCGTTGGCAGGCAGATTCTTAACCACTGTGCTACGTGGGAAGTCTGAAAATGCATTTTTCTAATAAGTCATTGAAATCATCTTTCTATGGAAAACTAAGTTATTAATTTAAATAGACTTAATGTATCTGTTCGTGATCAATGTAAAGAGCTGGAATCGGCACTTGTTCGAAGCACATGTAGAAAATTTAGCAGAATATGAGATTTAGTAATAGCTGCACAGAAGGGTTAAATTAGTCTAGGGACTCAAGTTTTATAACGTGCATATGGTGACCATATTTTCTAAACAAAAAATCAGGACACATGGTTGACAAGTAAGAATACCCTTATGGGGACAATGGTCTGTTCCAGAGAACCTGGTCTGTTCCAGAGAACCTGGAACATATGGTCCAGGCTGCAGAAGCAATTTTGTGAGGCTTGTCTCCTTCACAATTAATCGTCTTATTCATGGGTTGAGAAACCAATGTGTATTCCCAGTGTCTGTGTTCTTAACTTTCACTTTGTCCTCCTCAGGCAAACTTTATTAAGAAAAAGAAAAGTCTTTAAAAAGTTAAAGTTCTATAGAAACATGAAAGTCCATAATTATTAACAACACTATAAAATATATAATTTATGTATTGATATACTGGGCCAAATATTTGTTTACTTATCCATTCAATAAATAGTTTATCTGCTCATTTTGTATTAGGTACTGTTCTGGGCACTGAGGTTACAGTGATGAATCAACCCTGATCCTTTCCCTCGTGGAGCTTACAGTCTAAAAGACAGTACACTATCATAAGAATAATCATGGCTTACTAGTCATAGTCATAGTAAATAGTCCACTTGCCATCCTTTCAACCAATTTTGTGTGATGTAGCAGATCGTGCATGCCTATATTATCAGACCTAAATTTATATACGTACTAGCTGTGTAAGTTGGAACGAGTCACTTCATTGCTTTGCGCCTCAGTCCCCTAATCTACGTGGGGATAATTAATAGCTTCTCTTCATAGGATAAAAGAGAATGGGATGTGCGTATAAAATGCTTTTACTGAGACAGTCTGCAGTTTTATTCTTTACAATAAAGGTAAACAAATAAAATGCAAAAATAATCTCGGTTTATTAAGGCGTCCAGATAAACAAACTTTGCAGAATACATTATGAGCTCCCTAGAGTACACAGCCCTCGTATACATGCGCTTACACAGCTCTTAGTCCAATTCACTCAGATTCAGAAAGAAGTAACTTGCTTCAAGTAAAGAACTCGCCTGTCTTCACTACTGTTTGTATACATCTCTAGTATAAATGTGCTCAAAGGTATCCCACTGAAGCTTGAAACACCAAGCAGTGGGTATGGCCTAGCAGTCATCAGCGTTCCTGCAAAGAGCTAGGTCCCCATGCACTAAACAGGAACCTTTTTGCAGGTGGGAGAGGGCTCCCCACTTTCTTTAGGGGATCTAGATTTGAAGAATGATTGATAGTTGTCTCACCCTAGGAGTTAGATGGTGAAATGGCTTTTGTCAGAAGGAGGCAGGTCTGGAGGTAGGATGGTGTAGGTCTCTGAGTAAAATCTTGCCAGCCAGATATGATAGTTTTCCAACTTATTCTCTGGATGCATTTCCCTTTTCTCATCCCCAGCTTTAATAAAATTACAAAAGCAGCCAAGCCTTTTTTATAGCTTTGCAGAAGAGTATTAAGACAACATCTAGCAGGACACTTTCGGCCCTTACCACACCGCAAACACACTCTAAAATGTTTTCTATACATCTTTCTGAATGCCCGGGATAGCACATCCCTTATATTATGTCCTGGTGGGTTAGTCCTTAACCAGAGAAATGGCTGTGGTTGGTCTTCAGACAAAAGAGATATGGGGGAGGTCTTGATGGAACAAGATGATACATCAACACCCCTGCATCTCCCTCATGCTTATGACATCATCAGGTAGCCCAAGACTGTACCAGTTGCCTAAATTCAGCCCGTTGTGGTCTTCCTCCCCTTTTCCTGCATGCCAGTAGTCAAAGGAGTGCGTGTAGCCCCACCTGAACCAGCCCGTGGTTGCAGAGGAACGGGAGTTATTCTGCATGCAACACAAAGTCCTGAAGAAGTCGTAACTGAGTGATGAAGAAAACGGTAGGGGTCACCAGAGGCAGGAAGCACGTGACTCGGCCAGCATCTCGGCAGCAGCGCGTCAGCCTGTGGTTCTCAGCTGGCCGCACTCCAGAGGGCCAGACTCCAGACATGTAGGCAGCGCAGACAGAAAAGTAATTCTCTGGAGGCCAGAAAAGCCAACCGGGCACCTGGGATCTTAGCCACCATTGACATGTACAGCATTCTTGCCATAACAACTGGTTAAAGGTAATAAACCCCCTCTTATTTAAATGGCAAGTGACTAGGACTGTTCGTTTTTGCTTTCAACAGAAGTGTAAAAGAAAAGGATTCAAAGGGAAGAAAAATAACCCTGACTCATTCCCTGAGCAGTGAGGCAAGAATTAGAAGAGACAGCCTATGTTTACATAGAGCCCATCGATAGGTCCCCAAACGGGTCTCCTTGCTTTCATTGTCCCCACACATTTCTTCTGTCAAAACTCTTAAGCAGGAGATTTTCTTTGGGGAAACATGATAAAAATTATGATTGCTAAGCTATCCTGCTTTTTAAATTTATAGACTCGAACTCCCTATGCGTACTCCTTCAGGGACCATGTACATTTATTCTGACATCACATATGCTCAAATGACAGACGTGCCCACTCAAGTGTCACACCTATTACCTGCATGATGAGAACTGAGGTACCCACAGATGGGTGACCAGCTGCTGATGAGGGAAAGTTCTGCTCTTTCTTGGAAGTTCCTCTTCTCAGAAAACTCTTTTCTTCCTCCTCCTTCCTCACAAAAGTTTTATTGTCCTCATCATTTTATGTTACCATGTCCCATGTTATAATAGGACCAGACCTCCTCTGTCTTCATTGACTGCAGCCTCATCTAAAAATCTAAGGACCAGCCATGTAGTTAAAGTTTTAACTCTCAGGTAGATTGCTTTTTACCAGTAGACTTTTGTATTTGTCGTTGGTCGTTTCCAAGTAACTTTCAGCCATCTTCAGGAATTGTGTCTACTCTCTCTCCTTCTCTCTCTCTCTCTCTCTCTCTCTCTCTCTCACACACACACACACACACACACGCACTGAAATACAAACACCATTCATGCCACTGGTTGGTTGACTCCCATCTTATAATTGTCTTAGAACAGATGCCTGTAAGTCAGCCTCAGCTCCCTTTTTGAAAAAATGCCAATCCCTCCTGCCTTTCAGCCTGGGTAAGCCCACCTGCATTACTAAAAGTTACCACATCATTTGCCCTGGAAAACTCCATGGACCTCGAACAGATATTCAAAGTGTTTAGGGGGAAAATAAAATACATTAACGGCATTGCCAAATAACTGTGGGGAGGGAGCCTCAGAAGTCACCACGGGCCTGACTGGAAGCCTATGAATCTTTGCAAAGTAAAATCCTTTTAGCCCAGGATCCCTCCAGGCCACAGAAACTGCCCTTGAGTACATAAAGATGGATCTGAGGCTACTGGCCACACCTCGGGCTGCAGGAGAACTTGTGCATTTTTTAAAATGATGTTTATCGGGTCTACGTTGTTTTTCTAGCTCAAAACTGAGACATGAAAATGGAATTTTTAGCCAGTAACTCATACATTTAGATTCCTGGTTTTTAGGTTTTGGAAAAAATGCACCTAGTTGTTTTCTTATTACAATACTGCTGGTTTTGTTCACCGGTCCATGTTTTTCTTGGACTGTGGTGGAGTGGAATGTTTTAAATTATGGGCTTTTGCTTTTTACCCTCCGATGTCTACTAAATAAGTCCATCGTCTAATTCTAAAATTGTGAGGCAGCAAACATGCACTTGTAGCCAACAAAGCTACATTTTTATTCCAGAAAGGGTATTTCTGTTCTAAATTTACAGCAAAATAGCTCTGGAGACAAAGGCAGGATTTCAGCCAAACCAGACGTGCTTCTTTATAATGGCATGTGGCTTCCAGTGCGTTGCTAAGTAGTCTACCTTACTGAATGTTTCTCTTCATTATTAAAATCTATCGTAAAGTGTTTTGAACCTTCAGCTGATGTTAAAAAAAAACATTGGCTATGTTTTGATTTAGCCATTAAAACAAAGCTCAACAACAAAGACAAACCCACCACTCTGCGGGATAAAGAAATCTGATATTATTTGGAATCAAAGACTAAGTCATATTTTAGGCTTTTGTTACCAACAATGTTACAAATCCAAAGCAGTCGTAAATTAAATTTAAGTGAAATGGATTAAATCGCTCTTGGTAGAGCTACTGCAGTTTGGCTAGACTCCCCGTCCCTCTCTTTTCTGCTGTAATCCTTTCAGGCAAGGGGCTAGGGGTGGACACTGCATGGCCTTCAGTGCCCCTCCTGATCTGAGATTTCAGGGACTTTATAATTCTGAAACTGCAAGCTACTCTGAATCAGTAAGTCTAAGCTTCTCTGATTCTCTGCCTACCTGACTCTCAGACATCATGGCAGGTCACTGGGGTGAACTCCTAGCCTTCAAAAGGAGCTACGGGTCATGAGGAAGCAGAGAACCCGGGTAAATGCCACCTCGCCTTCTAAGCAGGCATCGAATTATTGATCCTGATCCTGCCAACTCCTGGGGAAGTCAAAGGTAAAATGAGAAGAACTTATTAGAACTTTTGACCCTAAGTTGCTTATAAGTAAACAACAGTGAGAACAAAGCCATGTCAAGGTTTAAACTCTTAAGTTTCAAATGTAGACTTGAAAGAACCTTGGCAATCTTTCCCTTCTTCCAATGTCTTTCCTTTTGTTTTTCGTTTAGAGTTTGAATTAGTCAGCTTCGCTACTGCTGGAAAACTGTGAATTGGGACGAGCATGATTGTGTTGCTGTTTGGATGTTGATGATGGTATGTCTTGGAGGAGGGAAGGGGTGTACAGTGCCCGCCACCTCCCAGCACTCGGATTAGCTTCAGTTAATAAAAGGCCAGACTCTTGCTTGGCACCAGAGCCGAAGAGACAAGCACATACTTTCCTGTGTCGTTAGAACATCGCGTGAAACCAGTTCCACTTACAAAGACTCCTTTCTTCCATCCTTGCTCTAAGCCACATTTCCCCATTTCATATCTACTATTTACAGATTAGTACTAGAATTTGGGATCCTGATTGAAAGTCCTACTATTGGGAGAGAGGGGAGGGAAAACAAGCCTCATGTTAGTAAAACGTATTCTGCAGGAATCTAACTGGTCTGCCCTGCTATCCTCCTCCAGTCCCTGTCTTCTGCTACTGCTTTAGCTCCTGCTAGTTTTTGACCTTGGCTATCACTCAAATGCTAGCTCTGGTATGCACTGTGCAGGCAGGCCCTTAAGTTGTCCATCAGATGTAGCTTCTCCTGATGCCTCCCCAGCCCTTCCTGAATAACCATGATATTTGTCTGCTGTAACTTCAGAATCCACTTGCCCTGTTAAGCCATACTCTAGTCTGGGTGGGAAACCATAGAGTTCTCAGTCTTTTGGCGCTAAGAGAGAAAGGAACAATTTTTGCTTTAGCCAAATTGCTATAGGATTCTAAACTTGGGTGTTATATATTATAATCAGGTTGACAGATGGCAGCAATGTGTGGTTTGAAAGACACAAAATAACCCTCTCTTCCCTCTTCCCCCCAATACTGATCATGTCCTAGGGTCGGGAACCCTCGACACTTGTTCTGACCCTGGGTCACCCTGTGGAAGGTCCTCATGGAAATGATGCAGGTAAGCTTTCTGGGAAGTGTGCATTAGCCTGAATTTGTTTTATATAGAATTGCAGAGAATAGAATCTCAGCATTTAGATCAGGCCCTCAGAGTTTCTTGCTCTATCTACTCAAACTACCATAAACCCCACGGAAATCTCACTCTGCTTTGCACAGTTCTGCTCCTTACAAACTCAATCCTGGTGTTAACAGTGATCGTCTCTAGATGCTATAGGGTCATGGCTGATTTTTAAATTCTCTTTATACTTTTGTTTTTGTATGTTATAAAATTCTGTAATGAGCAAATATTATTTAATTTCTGTAAAAAAGTAAGCTTCATTGTTTTAAAACCAGGAAAAAGAAAGTTCTTTCCTATATGAGCCAAATTCTGCATCCCTGACATTTTCCCTCATAGGTTTTGTTCTGACATCTGATCAGTGAGCCTAATTCCTCTTCCCTTGACAACCATTCATATACCTTAAAGTATCAAGTACATTCTTGATTCTGCTCTTTCTAAATGTCTGCCCCTATTTTCATATAGTTTCTGGTGCCTTCTCCAGCCTGGCCAAACACTAAATGATCTCTAGCCTACCTGCAGTATTTAATAGTGGTTTAGATCTGAATACAGTACAGCTAGTGTGCATTTGCTCAGTGCAGATAACAGCGCAATATCACCTCCTTTAATCTGAGCAATCTACTACTATAAATATAGCCTTTAGCTATCACAACACACTTTGGTTTCTATTGACTGTTTAATTCATCTAAAATGCTTAGGACACCCCGCAACACATATGTAAACAAGATTTTTTCCGGCTTAAATTGAACGATTGATTTTTCAAAGCTAAATAAAAGACACTGCGTCCATCTTGTAACATTACCTCTTGTACTTTGGGCTCTTTATTTTAGCCCTTTAATGTTATTCTGATTCCTGGTCCTACCACCTAAGCCTCAGTGATCACTCTGAGCTTTGTGTCACCTGTGAATGTGCTGCTCATGAACTGACAAGCCTAAGATGGGCTGGGAGACTCACCACTTGGAGGGACTGCCCTTTGAGCCAACAGGTGATTCTGAACATACTGGAAAAAACACTGGCTAGAAGATGCTAATTAGCATAACCAAGTCTCTGTTTCCTCATTTTGTGATTTTTAATTTCTTCTTTTCAAGATTTTTGTGAGGATTAAATAATTTTAAGATAATGCCTTGAAAGATGTCTGTCACACAGAGGGTGCTCTTTACTACTAGCTTCACTTCCCATGTTGGTAAATTTGTTCAAGTAGTTGGGAACCAATGTAACCATGTAATAATCTAGCCCACACTTGGCTAAAAGTCTTGCAAGAAACCATCTCTGCCCTGCCTATGGTAACCCTTCTCAGAGTCTCCCAAAATACAGAATAACAGGACAGCCTTCAGAGATGCACTTGAAACATCACTTTGAACTTTCACTTTTTCACAATGGCCTTGTATCAATTGTCACAATGGTATGAAGTTTAAAATGTAATAATAATGGCATCTTATATTTATGCAGATTTGGGGGGTTTCTAAGATACTTTTGTGTGCATGATCAAGTCATCTGTTACAGCAATTCGGTTCGTTAGGATCCCTAACCCCCCACATTACAGATTAGCAACCGGATATCTGAAGAGTTCCAATGACTCGCTCAAAGCCGTGTAATCAATGACTGAGCTGGTACAAAACCCAGGTCTTGTGATGATTGGTTTTGTCCTCTTACTTTCATTCCACCCAAGTTTATTTTGGTTCTCAGAATGACCAAATGTCCCAAGGGTTACCTCTGAGTAGATCCCTATAAGAGGGCTTGGTTTAATAAAATGGGACCCATTTCTTTCTGACTTACACAAATTCATTTATCCAATTAGCCTAAGCAAAGAACAAAATTCTAAGGACTGATAACTTTTCATTAGGGGAGCAGAAAGAGGGACAAGTCAAAGGTACAAGGAGTCAATTTAGACTGAGATATGACAGCAAAAAACCCAGAAAATGAAGTGAGGCAAAGTGCTAGTGAAGAGCAAAGGAGCACTGAGGACAATCTTTGTTAACATCACGCCTGTTTCCCAAAGCCACTACTACGTGTCATTTTTAGATCTATATTCTTCTGCCCCAAATCCTAAATAGCACCTTTCAGCTCTCCAATATTCTCCATAAGCCTTCGCTCACTCCTCCAAGGAACTGTATCACTCACATGCATGCATTTGCAAAGTCTTGCTCATGGACAGTGCCAAGGAAAATACATCCACGATGTGGCCGTGGTCAGGGTCTGGAAGACATGTTTTAACACCATGGTTCTCAAGCTTTTCATTGCCAAGGACCACTTTTCATGTATTCCCCCAGGCACCTCAGAAAGTCCTACAATGGCAGCAGCAGACAATCAGAACTTCTGATCCACATGAGATATCCAGGGTTACCAGACACACTCAAAGAAATTCCATTCCAAAGCACAGAAATTTGACGTATTTGTAGGCTGTTTGACTTTATTTGGGGCAAGTGTACATTTTCCATTAGCCTTATTTATTTATCTGAATATTTATTTGTATGTATTCATGCCCCATTTCTTCCCACTAAGAGTTTGAAGTGACCGTATAGCAAAAATACAAACATTGAAATAAAAACAAAATGAAATGAAAAAGTTGGGAAATGCAAGTATACATGGAAAATCAAGACCAAGAAAAAGAAGGCTGGAAATATGCAACCATTAGGATCAACGTGAGTGCTGTGAAAGGGCATCTTATTTCATTAAGACTGTCCTGTAACCCAGGGCAAAAATGGGAAACAAAACCAGTTCTTTGGTTTTCGCTATTCAAAAGGGAGTCTCGTGTGGGACTTTCTGCAGCGTTGGATGTAGGCCTGAAACTTCTGCTTTAACCTAATATTTTCAGACCTCAGGGCTTCTATACAATAAAGCCAAAGATTCATTCTTGTCTGGGCACCTGCTCCCCAACCTAACAAGTCTTTAATGAGTCCACCAGTAGTAACAGCAAAGGAAACAGACCCCTGGACCACACAGCTCTCCTGTTTTCTCCCCTAAATTAGAATTTGTAGGGAGAGAGCAGGATACCACCCCTCCCCACAGCCACAGGCAAACTTTATAAAAAGGATGTGAAACCCAAGAAATCATTCCATTACTGTTGTGTATATACCTAGGGGCTCACACATGCTAGAAACTCTGCCAGGATATTTACATCTACAAGTAAGCAACTTGCGAAAAGTTTAGAAAAACAGCGATAGAATTAATATTCATTCCTGGGCTTTGGGAAAGTAAGAAATTTCAATAAAAAGTGCTGAAGTGAGCTGAAAAATACAATAAACCAGGGTCAGCAAACATTTTCTATAAAGTCTTATAGATAGCAAATATTATAGATGGTAAATATTTTAGATTTTGCAAACCATACATTTCCATCACAAATATTAAACTCTATCACTGTGGTGCAAAAGCAGACATAGACAATATGCAAATGAACAGATGTGGCTACATTCCAAAAAAATTTTTATTTACAAAAGCAGGCCAAGGGCTGTATTTGGCCCACAGGCCATGGTTTGGGGACCCCTGCTATAAATGGAAACAGAAATAACATGCTATGCCTCTGAACAATGACCCTAAACAAACAACTTTACGAGTTGCCATGCATTAAAGACTCCATTGGCTGTTTCTAAAACTCTTGGAGTTTCTGGCATCTCTACTTTCACTTCTTTTCAAGCTTCTTCCAAAGGTGCTGGGTCTGATACTAGTTTTCTTGCACAAGAATGGAGAATTATGAAACATGCATTCCAGTGAACACACTGATGACACACTGCCTGACACACACTAGGTATTTTATCTATTGACTTCTCACAGTCCTTTTCAAAAATGCTGACTGCATTTGGGGGAGGGAGAATATGATTATCTTCATCAGGTTATCAGCCCAGCATGAGATCTTGGGCAAGTCACTTGATCTGCCCCAGACCCATATTTTTTTTTAATTAATTAATTTATTTATTTACCCTTGGCTGTGTTGGGTCTTCGTTTCTATGCGAGGGCTTTCTCTAGTTGCGGCGAGCGGGGGCCACTCTTCATCGCGGTGCGCAGGCCTCTCACTGTCGCGGCCTCTCTTGTTGCGGAGCGCAGGCTCAGTAGTTGTGGCTCACGGGCCCAGTTACTCCGTGGCATGTGGGATCTTCCCAGACCAGGGCTCGAACCCGTGTCCCCTGCATTGGCAGACAGATTCTCAACCACTGCGCCACCAGGGAAGCCCCAGACCCATATTTTTTTTAATTAAAAACATTCTATTACACAATACAGTGTTACCAACTATAGTCACCATGTTTTATATTAAATCCTCAAAACTTATGCACCTTCTAACTGAAAGTTTGTACCCTCTTACCAAACTCTCCCTATTTCCCCCACCTCAGCCCGCAGCCCCTGGCAACCACTTTTCTACTCTCTGTTTCTATGATTTTGACGTTTTTCGTTTTGTTTTTGTTTTTAGATTTCACATATAAGCGTTGCCGTGCAGTATTTGTCTTTCACTGTCTGCTTATTTCACTAAGCATAATGCCCCCAAGGTTCATCCATGTTGTCACAAATGGCAGGATTTCCTTCTTTCTCATAACTGAATAGTATCCTATTGTATATATGTACCACATCTTCTTTATCCATTCATCTGTTGACAGGCACTTAGGTTGTTTCCATATCTTGGCTATTGTGAATAATGCTGCAACAAACCTGGGAGTGCAGATATTTCTTCAAGGTCCTGTTCTTACTTCCTTTGGATATATACTCCAAAGTGGAATTGCTGGATCACATGGTAGATCTATTTTTAATTTGCGGGGGTAACCTCCATATTGTTGTCCATGGTGGCTGCACAAATTTACATTCCCACCAACAGTGCACAAGAGTTCCTTTTTCTCCACATCTTCTCCAACACTTGTTATCTCATCCTTTAATGATAGCCATTCTAACAGGTATGAGATAATATCTCACTGGGGTTTTGATTTGCATTTCCCTGATGATCATGACACTGAGTACCTTTTCAAGTGCATGTTGGCCATCAGTACATCTTCTTTGGAAAAATGTGTATTCAGTTCCTCTGCACATTTTTTTTTTTTTTTTTTTTTTGCGGTACGCGGGCCTCTCACTGTTGTGGCCTCTCCCGTTGTGGAGCACAGGCTCCGGACGCGCAGGCCCAGCGGCCATGGTTCACGGGCCCAGCCGCTCCGCGGCATGTGGGATCTTCCCAGACTGGGGCACGAACCCGTGTCCCCTGCATCGACAGGCAGACTCTCAACCACTGCGCCACCAGGGAAGCCCCCTCTGCCCATTTTTAATCTGATTGTTTGGGTTTTCATTTTTATATTGAGTTGTATGAGTTCTATATATATTTGGATATTAACCCCTTATTAATATATAATTTGTAAATATTTTCTCCCATTCTGTAGATTGCATTTTCATTTCATTGATGGTTTCCTTTGCTGTGCAGAAGACTTTTGGTTTGGTTGATGTCGTTTGTTTATTTTTACTTTTGCTGTCTGTGCTTTTGAGTCAAATCCAAAAAATCTTTGCCAATACCAGTGTCAAGGACTTACCCCATTTTATTCTAGGAGTTTTATACTTTCATGCCTTATATTCACATCTTTAATCTTTTTTGAGTTGGTTTTGTGTACAGTATAATATAGGAGTCCAGTTTTATTATTTTGCATGTGGCTGTCTGTCTAGTTTTCCCAGCAATTTTATTGAAGAGACTATCCTCTTCCCATTGTATATTCTTGATTCCTTTGTCATGAATTAATGAATTAATTAAGCATATATGTATGGATTTATTTCTGGGCTCTCTATTCTGTTCCATTGATCTATGTGTCTATTTTTATGCCAATACTGTACTGTTTTGATCACTGAAGCTTTCTTTGTAATATAGTTCAAAATCAGGAAGTGTGATGTCTCCAGCTTTGTCTTTCTTTCTCAAGATTGTTTTGGCTGTTTAAGGTCTTTTGTGGTTCCATACAAATTTTAGGGTTGTTTTTCTATTTCTGTGAAAAATGTTATTGGTATTTTGATAGGGAATCCCTGGAATAAATCTCACTTGATCATGATGCATGATCCTTTTAATGTATTGTTGAACTTGGTTTGCTAGTATGTTGTTGATGTTTGCATCTATAATCATCAGGGATATTGGCATCTAAGTTTCTTTTCTTTTTGTATCTTTGTCTGGTCTAGATGTCAGAATAATGCTGGCCTCATAAAATGAGTTTGAAAGTGTCCTCTCCACTTCTATTTTTTGGAAGATTTTGAGAAGGACCTTTATTAATTCTTCTTTAAATGTTTGGTAGAATTCACCAGTGATGCCATCGGTCCTGGGCTTTTCTTTGTTGGGAGGTTTTTGATTCAATATCCTTACTAGTATTGATCTGTTCAGATTTTCTATTTCTTCGTTACTTAGTCTTGGTAGGTTGTATGTTTCTCGAAATTTATCCGTTTCTTCTAGGTTGTCCAAATTTTGGTGTATAATTCTTCATATAGTCTCTTAATCATCATTTGTATTAGTGTGCTATCAGTTGTAATGTCTCCTCTTTCATTTCTCACTTTATTTATTTGAATCCTCTCTTTTCTTGGTAAGTCTAGCTAAAGGTTTTTTTTTAATCTTTTTTAAAAAACAGCTTTTACTTTTGTAGAGTTTTCTTCCTATTGTTTTTCTGGTCTCTATTTCATTTATTTCCATTCTGATCTCTGTCATTTCCTTCCTTCTACTAATTTTGGCTTTAGGTTGTTCTTTTTTCTAGTTCCTTGAGGTGTAAATTTAGGTTGTTTATTTGTGCTCTTTCTTTTTTCTTAATATAGGCATTTATCACTATGAACTTCCCTTTTAGAACTGCTTTTGCTGCATCCCGTAAGTTTTGGTATGTAGTATTTCCATTTTCACAGCCTCAAAATATTGTTTTATTTCTTCTTTGACCCACTGGTTGTTCAGTAGCATGTTGTTTAATCTCCACATATTTGTGAGTTTTCCAGTTTTCTTCTTGTAGTTGATTTCTAGTTTCATACCATGGTAGTCAAAAATATGATATGATTTTAGTCTTCTTAAATTTATTAAGCACTTATTTTGTGGCCTAACATACAATCTATTTTGGAGAATGCTCCATGTGTGCTTGAGAAAAAAATAGATATTCTGCTGCTGTTGGAGAAACTTGTTCTGTCAGTGTCAGTTAAGTTCATCTGGTCTAACGTAGTTTAATATTTCCTTATTGATTTTCTGTCTGGATGAACTATCCATTGTTGAAAGAGTGGTATTGAAGTCCCCTAATATTATTGTATTGTTGTCTGTTTCACACTTCAGGTCTGTTAGTATTTACTTTATATATTTCGGTGCTCCCTTGATAGCCTTTGATTCCAGATAAAAAATCAAACAAACCAGGGTTCATGCTCTAACATTTAACTGATAGTGGGTCCTGGGGAATTCCACTTCATTTTGCCGAGTCTCAGTTTCTTTTTGTGTCAAATGAGGATAAAAATATAAGAAGTTAAATGAAATAACACATCTAGCATAGTGCCCGGCATATAATCAAAGTTCAAAAAGTGTAAATTCTGCCACCCGCATCTCTATCTTCACTGATCTGTGAACTGGAAGTGGTGGCTGCTTTTCTTTTTTTTCAGGCTGCGGACGCGCAGGCTCAGCGGCCATGGCTTACGGGCCCAGCCGCTCCGCGGTATGTGGGATCTTCCCGGACCGGGGCACGAACCCGTGTCCCCTGCATCGGCAGGCGGACTCCCAACCACTGCACCACCAGGGAAGCCCCAGTGGCTGCTTTTCTTATGGGCCATTTTCAAGAAGCCTGAAGATGCCTTTTGTAAGTAGTGGGGAGATGAGAAGCTGGCCTGCAGCCACCCTGACTGCCACGGCCCTGTCACCTCTCTCCAACTCTCCCCCTGGTTTCTTAGAAGATCTGTCTTCCTTCTCTCCATATCTTTCTCCATATCTGCACTACAAGCCTGGGGACTTATTATCAAACCAGGGGCTTGGCTATGAGTCTACCCAACAAGCAATAACTTGTAGAGTCCTTGAAATTCTCCTTTGGATCAATCCAGTGCCCTTGGATACAGTAACTTACAAACAATTTTCCTATTGGTTCTTTGTTAGGAACAACATGGAAGAGCATCTGTCTTGTATTGAGGAAGAATTCACTGTGCATACTGGACTGGAATACAATAGTTGGGGAGAATACTAGAGGTAGAGGTCCGAGAATTCCTCTGCATCCCTCACAAATGACAAATAGTCACTGATTTAACATTTCCAGCAGTGGGGACTTTACTACCTTAAAAAGCAGCAATTTGGAACAATACTGAGAATTATATAGTTCATTTCCATTGCCCATGCTGTTTAAGTCCTTTAAGTTCCTGATTCTTGTTAAACCAAGATATTTACTATTACTTCCAGCTCTAATTGTCCACAAATTGAGTACCATGACATCTGTGACTTTATCTATGACCTCAGCAAAAAATGTGGGCCTGAACAGTAACCATGGACAGGGTCTGTTGCCTGCCCTCATTCTCCTCCTGCCACTTTGGGTAGAATCATTCAGCCGGGTATGAGACTCACGTACACCCACAGGGCATGCTTCCTAAAGATCTGTGAACTATACCATATTCAGAGGCAGAATCTCCCCGAATAACTCAAAAAGACTAAGAACAAAAGGAGATTTAATCAGTTGGCCCTGACCAACCAGCCTAAGACCTTAGGCTGGATTCCAGGGAAATCAGGCTATGGACAAAAGATAGCAATAAGTCTCAGTCTGAAGCTACTCTGGGCTGGATCATTGGTGGGGTTGGTTTATATTCATAGTGCAAATTGCCGTGGAAGAATAGTGTGACCTAGTAGATTGATCTTCAAACTTGGCTGGAAGCCTGATATATAAAATAGACTAAAGCAGATTTGCTCTGTTTGAATTCCATCTGCATGGACCCCTCGCTACCCATGAAGGCCCCTCAAGCAAATCAGAGACACTCTAGGAGAAACACATCAGAGAGCAACTTGCGAATGATGGTTGCCAGACCAGTCTCAGGGCTGCCATTGACTCACTGTCTGCCTCTGCTCACATCACTTTCCTTTTTGTTTTTTAATTTTTATTTTATATTAGAGTATAGTTAATTTGCAATGTGTGTTAGTTTCAGGTGTACAGAAAAGTGATTCAGGTATACATATACCTATTCTTTTTCAGATTCTTTTCCCATTTAGATTATTACAGAATTTTGAGTGGCATTCCCTGTACTATACAGTAAGTCCTTGTTGATTATCTATTTTATATATAGTAGTGTGTATATGTTAATCCCAAACTCCTAACTTATTCCTCCCCCACCCCCACCTTTTCCTCTGGTAACCATTAGTTTGTTTTCTAAGTCTGTGAGTCTGTTTCTGTTTTGTTCATAAGTTCATTTGTATTATCTTTTTAGATTCCACCTGTAGGTGGTATCACATGATATTTGCCTTTCTCTGTCTGACTTACTTCACTTAGTATGATAATCTCTAGGTCCATCCATGTAGCTGCAAATGGCATTATTTCATTATTTTTTATGGCTGAGTAGTATTTCATTGTGTATATGTACCAGATCTTCTTTATCCATTCATCTGTCAATGCACATTTAGGTTGCTTCCATGTCTTGGCTATTATAAATAGCGCTGCAATGAACATTGGGGTGCATGTATCTTTTTTTTTTTAATTTATTTTGGCTGTGTTGGGTCTTCGTTGCTGTGCAAGGGCTTTCTCTAGTTGTGGCGAGTGGGAGCTACTCTTTGTTGTGGTGCGTGGCTTCTCTTGTTGCGGAGCATGGGCTCTAGGCATGTGGGCTTCAGTAGTTGTGGCACATGGGCTCAGTAGTTATGGCACGCAGGCTCTAGAGTGCAGGCTCAGTAGTTGTGACGCATGGGCTTAGTTCCTTCGCAGCATGTGGGATTTTCCCGGACCAGGGCTCAAACCCATGTCCCCTGCATTGGCAGGCGGATTCTTAACCACTGTTGCACCAGGGAAGCCCCCATGTATCTTTTTGAAGTATGGTTTTCCCGAGATATATGCCCAGGAGTGGGATTGCTGGATTGCTCTATTTTTAGTTTTTTAAGGAAATTCCATACTGTTCTCCATAGTGTCTGTACCAATTTATATTCCCACCAATAGTGTAGGAGGGTTCCCTTTTCTCCACACCCTCTCCAGCGTTTATTGTTTGTAGACTTTCTGATGATGACCATTCTGACTGGTGTGAGGTGATACTTCATTGTATTTTTGATTTGTATTTCTCTAATGATTAGCAGTGTTGAACATCTTTTCATGTGCTTTTTGGCCATCTGTAGGTCTTCTTTGGAGAAATGTCTGTTTAGATCTTCTGCCCATTTTGTGATTGGGTTTTTTGTTTGCTTTATTATATTGAGCTGCATGAGCTATCTGTATACTTCTGAGCATGATTTTCCTGAACTATAAGGTGAAGTTTTGTTTTATCTCAGTAATACTATGGCTCCTTATATTATATCACTACATCTACTAAACCATCTTGTGATTACATTTGGGCCACGAGAGAGTGACCCCTCCACCATAATAACAATGGGAATATTTGGGAAGAAAAAAAAATGATTCTAAATTATACAACAGTCTTACCGGCCCAAAGCACAATTCTTTATACAACTCAACTTGAAGCAATTGTTTCTACTTTAAAATCTTTGCGTAACAGGAAATCTGGTAGGAGAAAATTAAGCATTTTTCCAGTTAAGATAATTCCAAGTAAATGCAATGTTTTGTTCACAAAATAATTTTAACAGAGCCATTGCTTTGCAATGAGGCCTCTGAAGATTTTATTTTTAAATAAAAAACTTGGTGTGGTATTTTTGTTTTATGTTTTGTTTTGTTTTTTGTTTTGTCTACACAGGTAAGTGTACCTCCATTGTAGAAAATCCAATATTACATAAAGGTATACAAAAGACAACAAAAATCTGACAAACAAACAAACAAAGCAACAAAAACCATCACCATCCAGAGAAACCAGCATCAAGCTTTTGATAACTATTTTACTAGACCCCTCAACATCTAATCCTTATTTTTTCACTCAACAGTAATATATAGAAATTTACATGTTTTAAGGGTAAGATAGATTTTAATGGAATTTGAGAAGCCACTAAAAAGATATAAATCTATATAAGTAACTTTCATCTACACTCCATAGGACAGATGTACCAAATTTTACTTATATACTCCACTTTCTGTGACTATTTCTACTGTTTCACTATTATACACAACTCTTTAATGAACATGCCTGTGTGATTACATTCATTTTCAGTTATCTCCATAGAATGAAGTCATATTAGAAGGATCTCAGGACATGTACATTTTAAATCTTTATGCACCCTATCATCCAGGAAGACTGTACTAGCTTTTATATCTATCAACTTGTACTTAATGTTCCTGTTTCCCTATATCCTTTTCAACCCTGGATATTATCTCTATTTTCCCTCTTTACTGATCTGATACGGTACAGCAAAAACAAGTCATAGGTTCTACATGCATTTATTTTATTGGAGGCTAAGTTGAATATCTCTTCTGATGTTTATGGGCTATTCATATTCATTATTTCCTCAATGGCTGCCTGTAATTTTTATCCAATTTGGCATTGAATCGTATGGTATTTTTCTTACTTGAGAATGTTTCACAGTTTGATTTTAGAACTTTGACTTTCTATATTTTTCTCTATATAGAAATGTTTAACACAATCAGTCTCTTCCTTTATGGTTTATGAGTTATGGCCTCCATATCCCTAAGAAAATAAAAAATATTCATCACCATTTTTAATAACATGACTTTAATATTTACATTTATGTAATAGCTATCTGAAATTAATTTCTAATTAATAAAACAATATTAATCATCTTCATCATTTTCACTGTTTATTATTTCCACTGTTAACACTATTTATTAAACAGTCTATATTTCCTATCATCAATCTGAAATACCATTTTGTCATATAATACAGTCCCATATTTATGTAAATCTACTTATTAACTAATCAGTTATCTTTCTAGCCTAAAGTAATATCACATTGTTTTATTAATAGAGCTTATAGATTTTTAAAAAAATATTTTGTGTGGTATTGTTCTTCCTAATCTTGCATATTTGATTTCAAAGATGAATTTTAGAGTAATTTTAACAAATTTCCATTACCAAGACAGTGTATAAATTGTTTTGGATTTTGTTAAATTTAACAGACTACAATATTAAGACTGTTAATATCAGAACAAGGAAGTAACTTCATTTTTTTCTTTTTTTTTGATATTTTTCAGTATTGTGTATCAGTTTTCTTCAAACACACTTTGCACACTTCTTGATGAATTTATTATGTATTTCATGGCCTTTTGCTACAATGAATGGAATCTTTATTAGATTATATGTGCTGTTTATTGTTGATATATAAGATAGGTATTGTTGGGCTTCCCTGGTGGCACAGTGGTTGAGAGTCCGCCTGCCAATGCAGGGGACACGGGTTCGTGCCCTGGTCTGGGAAGATCCCACATGCTGCAGAGCTGCTAGGCCCGTGAGCCATGGCCGCTGAGCCTGCGCGTCCGGAGCCTGTGCTCCGCAGCGGGAGAGGCCACAGCAGTGAGAGGCCCGCGTACCGCAAAAAAAAAAAAAAAGAAAAGTAATGTCTTTTTTACATTAATCTTTAAATTATCTTCTTGGCTGAACACTTGATATTTTCTAACAGATTGTTGATTATTTCAAGTTTTCCAGCTATCCAACCATATGATCTGCAAGCAGTGATGGCTGTTTCCTTTCATCTTTACAGTATCTCATACTCCTTGTGGAGATGGTAGGTGTGTTAGTTTTTTATGGCTGCCATAACCATCTGCCACAAACTTAGTGACTTAAACTATACACATTTACTGTCTTACAGATCTGTAGGTAAGAAGTCCAAAACTTCTGTAGGTAAGAAGTCCAAAACGTTTTTCCCAGGTATCACTGGGAAAAAAATCAAGGTATTGGCCCAACAAAGGCATTCCTCACCTTTGTTACAGTGTTTTTGATCTCTGGCATTTCTTCTTGGTTCTTTCTTAGGATTTCTGTCTCTCTGCTTACATTGCCCATCTGTTCTTGCATGCTGTCTACTTTATCCATTAGATCCCGTAACATATTTTCCACAGTTGTTTTCAATTCCCAGTCTGATAACTCCAACATCCCTGTCATGTATGCTTCTGATGCGTGCTCTGTATATTCACATCGTGTTTTTTGCCTTTTAGTAGGCCTTGTAAGTTTTTCTTGATAGGTGGGCTTGATGTACTAGATAAAAAGACCTGCTATATGTAGGCCTTTAGTAATGTGGCGGTGAGGTGTGGTGAGAGGGGAAATGTTCTATAGTCCTATGATTTTGGCTAGTTTTTTAGTGAGCCTCTAAACTGTGGATTTCACAAGTGTTTCTATTTTTTTTTCCCCCTCCCTGAGGTGAGAGATAATTGCTAGTGTCGTGGAGTTGGATATTTTCCTTCTCCCTCATCAGGCTCTGATAATACCTCAGCAGATTAGGCTCTAATTAACTGGTTTCTTCTGAGGACAGGCCTCGTTCAGAACAACAGAGTGCTCTGGCTCCTTTTCCCATCCCCCTGCCAGAAGCACGAGGGGATTTTTCTCTGATATTTACTGTGGGAACCTGGTTGAACTCCTAGAGGTAAAACATAAAATTGTGGGGCCGCCCTGTGATTGATTCCCCTGGAGTTTTTAACTCTTAGAGTCATCCACACTGACCCTCCAGCAATTCATCAATTACAATTCAAGTTTTCCTCCTTGGCACTCGTTCCCGGCCCTGGTTCCCACTGAGGTTTCCCCTTGTGAGTCTCTGCTCCAGTAAGCCATTACTCCTTGTATTTGCCTGTCTGTCTCTCCAATCTTGGGGGCAGGGGTTTGCCCTATGTTCTCATCTCTCTTAAAATCTAGGAGATTTTTTGGGTTTTTCGGTCTGTTCAGCTTTTTCCTTACTTTTAGGGCAGAGTGGTGATTTCCAAGATCCTTGCATGTAGAACTGGAAACCTTTCCAAGATTCTGAATTATATTCATAGCTGCCATAGTGCTAACTCATATTTGCTTTCCTGGCATAAATCATTCTTGATCATGGCATAGAGCATAACCTCCAGGAGAGACAGGAATTTTATGTTATAGTCATTGTTATATCTCTAAAACAAGAACATAATAGAAGCTCAATAAAGATTTGGTAAATCGATCTGAGTTGTTAATATTCAATTTGTTTTGGATTTTTATATCAATATTTATAAATGAGATCAAACTACATCCTTCAAAACCACATCTATTGACAGTCATCAATCCTACCCTTACCCTCATGGTAAAATAAGATATGAAATATAATGACTCTGGGATACTCTGGGATTCCCCCTCCCCAGTCTATTATAATGTTATTTTCAGGATCTTGTTATTATCATTTTGTTTTTAATTTAACATTATTTTTTTTAATTATAACATTTAAAACCATTTCTAACTACAATACCTTTAGGTATAATTATACATTTATCATACTTAATTTTCAATTCCCTTTCATACTCAGATTTTCCCATTCTTCAGCTTTTTTACTACTCTTAAAAAGTTCCTGGCTGTCTAAGTTGTATTTTTCGGTACATTTCTCAGGAGGAGTACATGGATAAAATATTCCCCAAGACGTTTTATATTTGAGAATAACTTTCTGTTGGTTTTACTTACACATTTAACTAGTTATCTGCATTGGCCAAAACGTTCATTCGGTTTTTTTCCATAAGATGGTTCTAGTAGCACTTAGTCATCTTTCACTTCATTCGAAACAATTTTGTTAGATTGTATGTGACAGCTGTCATATCAGTGTGCATTTAAAAAAAGACATCAAAATTGGTGAATTTTTGTGTAGCCATTTGAGTATTGAAGATGGAAGAAAAAAAGCAACATTTTCAGCTTTATTATTTCAAGAAAGGTAAAAAACGCTACCAAAACACACAAAAAGGATTTGTGCAGTGTATGGAGAAAGTTCTGTCGACTGATCGAACGTGTCTAAAGTGGTTTGGAAGTTTCGTGCTGGAGATTACTCGCTGGACAATGCTCCACGGTTGGGTAGACGAGTTGAAGTTGACAGCGATCAAATTGAGACATTAATTGAGAACAATCAATGTTGTACCACGTGGGAGATAGCCGACATATTCAAAATATCCAAATCAATCGTTGAAAATCATTTGCACCAGCTTGGTTATGTTCATCGCTTTGATGTTTGGGTTCCACATAAGTTAAGTGAAAAAAACCTTCTTGACCGTATTTCCGCATGCAGTTATCTACTTAAATATAACAAAAATGTTCTGTTTTTAAAACAAATTGTGACGGGAGATGAAAAGTGGATACTGTACAACAATGTGGAACAGAAGAGATTGTGGGGCAAGCAAAATGAACCACCACCAACCACACCAAAGGCCAGTCTTCATCCAAAGAAGGTGATGCTGTATATATGGTGGAATTGGAAGGGAGTCCTCTATTATGAGCTTCTTCCAGAAAACCAAACGATTAATTCCAAAAAGTACTGCTCCCAATTTGACCAACTGAAAGCAGCACTCAACGAAAAGTGTCCGGAATTAGTCAACAGAAAATGCATAATCTTCCATCAGGTTAACGCAAGACCGCGTGCTCCTTTGATGTCCAGGCAAAAACTGTTACAGCTTGGCTGGGAAGTTCTGATTCATCTGCCATATTCACCAGACATTGCACCTTCAGATTTCCATTTATTTCAGTATTTACAAAATTCTCTTAATGGAAAAAATTTCAATTCCCTGGAAGACTGTAAAAGGCACCTGAGGGCTTCCTTGGTGGCGCAGTGGTTAAAAATCCACCTGCCAATGCAGGAGACACAGGTTCGAGCCCTGGTCCGGGAAGATCCCACATGCCACAGAGCAACTAAGCCCATGCACCGCAACTACTGAGCCTGTGCTCTAGAGCCTGCGAGCCACAACTACTGAGCCCATTTGTCACAACTACTGAAGCCCACACGCCCTAGAGCCTGTGCTCTGCAACAAGAGAACCTGCTGCAATGAGAAGCCCGTGCACCTCAAGGAAGAGTAGCTCCCACTCGCCACAACTAAAGAAAGCCCACGCGCAGCAACGAAGACCCAAAGCAGCCAAAGATAATTTAAAAAAAAAAAAAAAGGCACTTGGAACAGTTCTTTGCTCAAAAAGATAAGCTTTGGGAATATGGAATCATGAAGTTGCCTGAAAAATGGCAGGCGGTAGTGGAACAAAAGGGTGAATACATTGTTTAATAAAGTTCTTGGTGAAAATGAAAAATATGTCTTTTATTTTTCTTAAAAACCGAAGGCAATTTTTGACTAACACACTAGAATTCCTATTTCTTGCACAATTGCTTTCTAGCATCTTGAACTCAACCTAATTTATTTGCCCTTTTAGGTAACCTGTCCTGAGTTTAATAGCTTTTTTTTTTTTTTCATTTTCTTTGAAATCTAGTCGCTTCACTAGACTATATTTGAGGGATTTTTTCTATCTGCTAAGTTTCCTGGAATAGGGTGAACGCTTCAAATTAGAAAATCAGTCATTCCTTCAAATCTGAAAGGTTTTCTTCTCTTAGGTCTTAGAACGCATTTCTATTCTGTTTACAGTGCTTCCTTTCCTCAAATGTCATGCGTTGCTCTCCAGTGTCAGTTCTCCCTGTCATGTTATTATATTGGTGAATACTTTCATCTTTTCCTATTTGCTCTGCATCCTGTTTTTATTTTCCCCCAGTGCTGTGTCCACACACCATTGACTTAATATTTTCAGATATTAATTTTGGTCTTTGAAAGTGTATTTTAAAGTTTCCAGTATATTATTTTTCACTTTAATTCATTTCCTTACTTTTACCAGCTTCCTTTCTATTTTAATCAGTTGCATAAATATCAATATATCTCTCATTCCATAAAGTCTATGTTTGCCTTGAGAGTGTAGTTACAACTAAAATGTTCTTCTATTTTCTTGAATACATTTTTTTGAAATTTATTTGTATTTTTCATGTTATTTTCCATTTATTCATGTATTTGTTTATTTTTGCTAATTCTTATTGTGGTTTCCTATTGCAGGGATTTCTTTTTCCTCATCTTTGAACAGAGCCATTGTATCTCAAGCTGCTCTTTTTCCAAGTTGTTGTGGATTTACTGTTGCCGTGAGCACTGTGTAAATCTTTTCCTTGGAATATGAGCTGAAGCACTGGATATTTTGGGTTTTTTTTCTCCAGTCACATAAATGTCCAAAGGGTGTGGACAAGGAGCTTGGGCTTTGTGTAACCAGAATTAAAGAATTTTGTCTTTGTTCTTTTTCTCTCTACTTTCTGGAAGTAACTGAGAATCACACCACCATATCGATGACTCAATTCCCCCGTCTCAAGGAGGAATGGGTGGTGAGCTTTGGACTTGGGTTTGTACCCTTCTCTGGGTGACTGGCTATAAGAAGGTGCTGTCCTTATTTCTGTCCTTGTTTCTCACGTGATTTTTTAAAAATTTATTTATTTATTTACTTATTTTTGTCTGTGTTGAGTCTTCGTTTCTGTGCGTGGGCTTTCTCTAGTTGGGGCAAGCGGGGGCCACTCTTTATCGTGGTGTGCGGGCCTCTCACTGTCGCGGCCTCTCTTGTTGCGGAGCACAGGCTCCAGACGCGCAGGCTCAGTACTTGTGGCTCACGGACCCAGTTGCTCTGTGGCATGTGGAATCTTCCCAGACCAGGGTTTGAACCCGTGTCCCCTGCATTGGCAGGCAGACTCTCAACCACTGCGCCACCAGGGAAGCCCTCTCACATGATTTTGATTTGAGTTTGACATGCATTGATTGCCACACCCTACCGAGCCTCTGTTTGCTGCTGTTGGATCAGCACAAACAGGGAATCTTAAGAAATGATTCCTCCATTTCTCTCATACCATCTGCCCTGCCAAAGGCCAGAGGAAAAGCTGACAGCAATCCAAGCCCAGGCCTATAGGGCTTTTGAAAATCAACAGTGAGAAAAAGCTTCTTCAACAGAAGATAGTCCCCATTTTCCCAGTGGAACAACCTGAACCTTAGTCCTAATCTCTCCAACTCTGAAAATCAACAACATTCAGCTTTACCTCCCCTTACTTCCTGTTCTGTTGCAATTTTGTTTCTAAGGGGAGTCATGCATCTGTGCAGCCAGCATCTTCTTTCAATTCTGTCCAAATTGTTCTAAATCTGAAAACCCTTTCACAACACTCACAGAGTATGAGATTGGGATAGTTCGCTAGTTTTGCGTTAATGGTTTAGCTTTGCTTCAATTTTTTTCACTCTTGTTATTTTGGGAAGAAGAAAGTTTTATAAATCTTCTTTTTGGAAGATCTATCATTGATTTCTTTTTCATACTCTAATTCCAAAACCTTTTTCTTCTTTTTTATTCTTCGGTTCAACCTGTACTGTTTTACAGTGTACTTTAATAAAATTACAGCATACTCAAAAACATACTATCATTTTTTGCTTTCTGCTTATGACTCAGACTCACTGTATAATCTTCTTTATACACTTCACCCCTCTGGGCATTATTTTGCTCAGGTACTAAGTAACCCTTTGGCATTAGGTGGTCTCTCAGCATGCTGGCAGTACTAGAAGTCCATGAAATGGTAAATACTAAACCTGGATTTCTGAGAATTGCCATCGTCCTTGGTTTCTAGGCTGCCCGGGGGGGCACTGGAAGGGCAGAAAGTTGTTGGGTTCTTACGTGTAACTAAATCATCTTGGATCTGAGAGCACACAAACTGCGAACAGTAAAGGGGATACATCTTGAATCCCCAGCCATGAGACTGCAGGAGTCTGACAGACAATCCCAAAGGGAAACAATGGTTCTGATTTCAGCCATTGGCCTAGAAAGTTAACACATCCACTTGGCAAGACTTCCAAAATCATAGCAAAAGGAGAAGACTCTGAATCTGAAATTCACATCTAAAAATATGTATTATTTGAGAGTTGTGGAGAAACTTGATCCAACGAAAATCATTCTGCTGTCCATTGGCACTGGTTCATGGTGAGCAAATCATGGCCAATCCAACCTTATCTAAATATAGTTTAAGAAAATAGACAAATGTCAATCCCCCCAAAATTTCATAGAACCCAATCCTGTTTTGGAAGCAGCTCCACCTCCAAGGGTGGGGAGTAGGCTGCCCTGCTCCACAAAGTTCTCATCTTATTTCACTTTTCCGAAGTGTGGAGCCAGACAGTAACCCTGTCACTAAACGATGTCAGGCCTTTGGATTTCTTGACAGACAAGATTCTCCAGAGCTTGGCATTCCTGTGGTCTGAGTGGACATGAAAAAGCAGAGAGGGAGGTGGCAAAGCAAGAGCCAGGTTGGGAGTCCAGCAGGACCTGGAGGGAGACCTGTGCTTCGGGGCTGGCTAGATTGTTGGTTTGTTTTGAGCTCTAATGCCTGGTAACCCTGAGGTCAGCAGGAGTCTCCCTGCACCGTTACAGTCTAGACGAAAATGAGTCAAAATCTCATTTCATGTCTTGTGTGAGGCTACTGCAAATTCCCAGGGGACTTACGTGCTTTGGTCGTATTTGCCTTGAGCTTCCTGCTTTTGTGGGTGTGGTCTCTTTTGTAGCAACTCAGGTATGACATTCATCCTTTTTATGAAATTTCGCTGAAAACTGATTCTCACAAAACACTTGTGATTTAGGGGTGGGGCTGAGATGAATAAGGGTTTCCATCATGGCTAAATTAATGACTTCAAATTAGATATTGGGCATTTCTTTACCAAAAATCACCCTTACCACTCTGCCTTTAGGAGTATTCCCTGGTCACTCCCCACTTGGTTTCCTGCTTCGCGCAATCTGTATTAGTCAGGGTAGACTAGATGCTGTAACAAGCAACCCCAATATCTCAGTAGTTTAAAAAAAAAAAAATGTGTTTCTTACCCACATCACAGTCCAGATGGATATTCAGAGGGAGGTTGTATGCAGTGACCCAAGAACTGACTCTCTTTTTCTCTAGTGGTTCCATCTCAGAGTTTTCCTCTGGATCTTCTGCATTCAACTGGGAGACAAGGAAGTGAGTATGAAAAACTGAATATAGAGAACCTCACAGAATGTCTCAGGGGCCAGGCCAGAAAATGGCACACACTATTTCTGCCAACATTCCATGGGGCAGAACTTAGTCACCTGGCCCATGCAACTGTAGAGGAAGCTGGGAAATAGAGTAATAAGTGGTCCCCGAGGGAAAATGAAAAGTTGGTGAAAATACAGCAATTTTCCTACCATACCATCTTTTTGGTTCCTCCCTCATACTTCTCCTTTTCCCTCCTCCTTCCCTATCTATCTCTCATTATTTCATACAGAATAGTTTAGGCATTCTTTTGTTCTTTTGCAGTGTTCTTTCCCACCAAACATGGTCATGATCTCAGAAATCTACTCCATACAGCAGACGCTACCACCAGAGTTGGGCTAAGAATTCAGAATCATTTGCTATATAATCCAATTACCTCATTTCACAGAAAAGGGACTTGAGACTCTTAGGTTTTGTAAGCAGAGGAGCTTAAATCTGAATCAACATCTTGAGCTCAGCAGTCTTTCCACTACACTGTAAACTGTCATCTCTTCAGTGAGATTGTGAGCTCAACATCAGACGAAAGCTCTGTCTATATCCACCTCCAACCAGCCCAGCACCTAGCACGGCGAAAAATATGTCAGGGTGACAGTATACTTAGTAACTGTTGAAAGGAGCAACATTCTCAATAGGACAACAGAGGGGTGTTCTACGTTGGTGGCCATGAAATGCCTCCCAAGGCAATACAATTTCATATACCTGGGTTTAACTGAGGCCAGTTGGAAATGATAGAGCATCTTTTGATCCAATTAAAAATATTGCCCACAAACTGTGAAAGTTTTCACCGCGTTCTTCAGACCAGAGCACTGTTTTATAGCCAAGTTTCTGAACTCTTTTTTTTTTTCAAAGGAGATTTTTATCATGGAAAGTGTGACAACAGAACTCCAGGGGCGTGAACATGCTGTTGTAATTACTCCTCCAGACACAATGAAACCAACCCAAGTTAATTATTTATCAAAACCAACCCACTCTCTGAAAACATCTTTGTTTTGGCAGAATTTTTTTCTTTCTCCAGGAAATAGGTCAATAGTTTTTCCTCCCACATTTCTTTATCATGGTATCTGACTTTCAGATTTAGCTATGTCAAATCTTGAGACATTTGCCAAGCACCCAGGTGGGCTGGCAAGGGTGCAACAAGAGTCCTGGGGCTTCTGTTTCCTAGATTCTTCCCATTTCAGCATTCCTCATCAATAAGAGTGAGCCTGAAAAAAGAAAAGGAGGCAATGTGTTGTTTAAGTTATCTTCTATATGTCAGGCCCTATAAGAGGCACAATGTTACATTGTTTTGCTTAATCCTGTGCGACAGTTGTGAGTATGCCCACTTTACAGATAATGGATTTAGGCTCAGAGAGGTTAAATAATTTTCACACACCATTCTCTATATCTATTCCACGTACATCGTTTTCCATGTCTGATAAGGAAGAGTATGAACTGTGTAAATGAAGTTGCTGTTGAACTAAGACTTGACCCTGATGATTTAGGGAAGCTGATGGGACCAGATATGAGAGATGGCATCACATACACCAAATGAGTTCATCTGTATTAATTTGGTATCTCTGATGTCATTACTCCAGTTTTGCCCTACAGACGTTCCTAAGTCCCCATGATAAGTTCTTTACTTTTGTGCTGCCCATGTCTGTGCTCACCGGTTTGAATCAGATGCAACAGAAAAGATCAGTTGAAAAGAAATACGAGAAAAGTAGGTAAAGAAACAAGAAGAAAGGTATGCTAGAGAAGAAGAGAAGAAAAAGGACCTGAACCTTGAGACTTCCTAGACTTTTAAGATCTTACTGTGAACAGCATGTTCTATAGCTAAAGCACTGAGCTGGGGGTAAGGAGATTTGGGGATGAAGCGAGCTCTGCCACGCGTCACTATTTTAGCTCAGGTCAGCCTTCTGTCTGGGCCTCAGTTTTCCCATCTGGTATAATCAGTATGAATTTCTCTACAACTCTCGGAGCCAGACCTCCAAACTCAGTTTCAAGTACTAGAGCTTCTAGCCACCAGATAGATGATACATTCGGTGTCACACTCTTGAGCACTTTACCCTCCAATTGTCCAAGGACCTTGAGGGCTTGCATATTCTAAAAGGTTCTACAGCGCATCCACTTCTGAGCAAGGCCTCTCTGCCTGCTTTAGCTGCCATCCTAGCCGGCAAAGCTTCTCCCTGCCACACAATGCCACTGTAGAGCACTGGCCCACTCCTCTGCCGCTGGCATTGCTGGTACATGCAGAACAATGTCTGGCTTGTCTCAGCTCTGGCACGGGCCAATATAATCCTCCAAGGAAGGGTGGACACTGGGTGACTCCACGCCCACAGGGCCTCACTTACCCAGGGGCTGCTCCCCACTGAATCCTGTAGGTGGTATCTCTTCGAGCCCAGTCTTTGCAATAACACCCAGCCATTCCATCTTCATCCTGCCCAGCCTCAGAGACGCTGTGCCCACGACGAACCATTATACACAAACGGATGAAGTTTTCCTGGGCTTAAACTCAAAGCAAGGCTAAACACTTGTAAAGATTTCTGAGCCCTTTTTCGTAGATTTAGTACATCTAGGATAGAACTTAAGACACCAGAGATGATTCTCGTACAGTGTGTCCTGAGTTCCCAAATTAGAGAAAAAGTGATTTAGAAACACAAATTGTTCTATCTACTTACTGAGTTTATGTGAGGTGAGGGGGAGTATCTTGCATGAGCCGACCATCTAGGTTCTAGCCCACCCCGTGCTGAGCACTGATAGAAGCTTTCTGGTCACTCTCCTGTTAAAGCAACAAGAGCCAAAACAGCAATTGATGCCTTAGTGGGTCATTTACCATTTCAGGATACCTGATTTCCATGCAAAAGTCGACCTGGAAGTTCCCTCTGAGATTCCTCCAGCTCTGTTATTTGAAGTCATACAGGGGAAAGAATGGGAGATATTTTCACAGCGAGTTACTCTGAAGCAAAGGACTGTGGTGAGAACTAACACAAGGAAGAATGACTCTATTTGTCAAGGATAACTTGAGACTTTAACCAGAAGAACATATACTTGTTTTTTTTTACAATTTTTATATAGCTATCACTATTGTGGCAGATCAAATAGTACCCACCAAATATGCATGTCCTTGCTTTCATTACTTAGCTTCTCTGGCAGTTAGGCTTAGGCATGTAGCTAGTTCAAAACAGGGGACCGTGAGTAGAAGTGACATGTGTCATTTCTGAGTCAAGGCAGTTTTAAGCCTGTGTACCTCCTCCATGTCTCTCTTCCATTGCCGCAGGACCCTTGGAGACCTTGCATTCCGGACTGTGAGGTTACAAGTCTGTGGAGCCTTTGTCAGCTTAGGTCCCTGAGTGCCTATGTGGAGCAGAGTCCCTTGATTACTGCTGTTGATCATATCAAATGAGTGAAAAAGTAAACTTTTATATTATGAAGCCACTGAGACGCCAGAGTTAAAGTGTTACTGTAGCATATCCTAGTCTATCCTGACTAATATAGCTAGAGTGGTAGAAAAAATTACTAAAAACTAATCAATTTAGTAAATCAATGCTGCAGAAAAATTGGATTAGTAGGCTAAATGTTTTAGTCAGTCTTGGGAAGTGTCAGCATGTGGCAGGTCTTCTAACTAATCTGTGTGCCCAATCTGTCATATCTTAGTACGAAGGGGTAGGGAATGGAACTACCATTTGTGGAATTTCTTTATGCTAGGGACTTTGTATAAATTACTGCACTTAATCCTCCCGATATCCTTTGAGTTAGGTCTTATGACCAATTTATACAAGAGAAAAGAGGTTTGATGGTCATACATTCATAGGTAAGAGGTATAGCCAGGATTTGAAGGCAGGAGGGCCTGACATCAGTGCTCTCTTTATTATATTACATTGTGACTCCCTAACTCTAGAAAAACAGAACTCCAAACTGGCACTAACTTCTAATGATTTTGAGGTGGGGGCTGGGATGGCTCAAGTCCTCTTCATCTTGCTGCCTGGAGTTTACAAAGGCCTCCCCAACAAGCTTCTGTACATCTGATCTCTCCCTCTTTAAAAATTCCCCCTGGCACACCAGCTACAAGATCATTCTAAAACACAAAGCCTGCTGCCTCCAGGCTGGAAAAGCTCTTTGGCTCCTCTTGTTCAAGTTCAAACTCCTTGGCTTGGCAGATAAAGCCTTTCTTGTCATCCTTTTTTCTGCTACTGCCCCACTGAACCTGAGGTGCTCCCCAGGCACAGGGCCTCCGTGCTCTTTCACCTCCACACCTTTGCTCAGCTCTGCACTCTACTAGGAATACACGTCCTCCCCAGTACCTACTGTTTTTCTCCATATTTTTCAAGATCCAGATCAAGTGATGATTTGTGTTTCAAACCTTCCCTAACAGGATTAGTAGCCACCTTCATAGCTTCCCTCGCACCAAATATATATATATATATATATATATATATATATATATATATATATATAGGATCCCATGGGAATTTAGTCTCATTTGGGGGGCTTCTGTCTTCTCCTTGGCATAAGGGTTAATTAAACGTGTGTAACTCTTGGATTGATTGCTGCTTCCATCTCTTGGAGGCTGTATGACCTTGGGAAAATGACCTATCAAATTTTTAGTTTCCTCATCTGTAAAATTGGAATAAACAATAATGCTGAGCTATAGGTCTGTTTCAGTGGATGAAATGCAATAAATAATACAATGCAAGTGCTTACTTTGGTGCTCGCATATAGTAAGGGTTAAATAAATATATTTTATTTACTATTTTATTTATTCTTTTATCCCTCAGCCTTAGATAGGTAGGTCCCCAGGAAATATTTGTTAAGTGAATAAAAGATCAAATGAATAATTCAGTTCATTCTGATGAATGAGCAGAGTGAGAAGACTTACTAAGTACACAGAGATCTCCTGGAAATCTTAGTCTCAAATAGGAAGATCACTCTTTCAGTTGTGTGTGTGTGTGGGGGGGGGGGGGTGTGCGCACGCGCGCGCTTTCAACTCTTCAGCAAAACTTAGGCAGCAATTTGTATTTAATTTCAAAGTGAGAATTGCTTAGATGAGCTGAGGATTTTCTTCCTGAAATCCAGAGCTGAGGATTTTCTGTTCCAAATCCAAAATCAGGACTGCATAGATCTTGCAAAACATCCCTTGCGTTCATCCCTAATCAGTCTCTCTTTGGTGGAGTCAGTCATCCGTAGAGCATGGACTCTAACACCTGTCGTAAGGTGCTGTGTATTTGGTGGCATCAGGATTCATCCAGATGACCAGCTGAGCACATCCCAATTCCCAGAGACCGTCTAGAGTCTGGCTAGCCAGTCAAGAGGGAACAAAAACATCTCTCTCGGGAGATGTCATTCTTTCTTTCTCCAGTCTGTGTGATTTAGCAGGACCATCAAGTGGTCAGATGAGATAAGATGAGATGCGATAAGGCTGATGGTGCCAAGCGTCATTCATAAAGGGCTTTCCCTTCCGGGCATTTCTATCTCTTTCTTACACTGCTTGTTTCCAAGACCCAGCCTGCTTTCTAGACCTCTTTCTCAGGTTCTTGTCTCTCAATAGTGAAGTCAGGCACATACCCTCACCTTCTCTTACACTCCTTTCTATTTCCGGTACAATCTGTCAGTGGAAAGCAATTAGTGATATCTCTCTGTATCAGGAATCCTTACAGTTGTAAGTAACATCATTTAAAAAAAAAAAAACCCAGAAATCTCAAACCAACTTCCTGCATTATAAGTTCACTTAATAGAAAAGCTTTGAGGTCGGGGAGCGGCAACGCTGCTCCTCTGCCGTCCTCCAGGTCCTGCTCTCCTCTTGGTCTTGGTTTTGCCTGTACGATGGCTTCCCTCAAGTTTGTGGGATGACCACCAGCAGCAGCTGGGGCCACATGCTTCCTAGAGAGAGGAAAGTCCCACACACATCAACGCACATAGCTTCACTTCACTCCACTGGGACTCCAGTATAAACACCGAAATCTCCTTGGCTTGAGCCTGGGTGGGAAGGAGGGCCCATCCACAGAGGTGGGCACTGGATCAGTCCCTCCCAAACTGCAAGGCTGACACCGGATGGGGGACGCAGCACACTGCCCTGCACATTTCTTCCCTCACTCTCAGTCGCTTTTATTTGCTGTGCTCAACTTCAAATGAATTCCCACACTCATTTTTTTCTGATTTATTTTGTTTATAAAAATAATACATGCTTATTTTAACTGAAGAGAAAATTTAAAAAATAAAATAAAAATAGAATGATCAAAAATGTCCACTAAGCAGAGGAAACACAAACATTTTGGCAGGTGTGCTTTTCTGCTGTGAGTTTTTGATACATGGTCATATTCACTCTACGTGCATACAGGTTTGATTGAACACTGTGATCCTAGCATCTCCATAGGTTGTTGGAAATATTCTAAGGGCTACATATTCTCACATATAGAGGAACAATTTACTTTAACGTTCCTCTATGGTGGTACAACGGGTTTTTCTAAATATTCATTATGAGAAATAGTACGTTAACAAATATCTTTAGATTCCAGATTATGTCCTTACGACAAATTCCCAGATACGTATTCCCAAATTATTTTCCAAAATGAGTGCCTCATAGTAAACGTCTCTCCACAGTATAAGAAGGTGGCTGTTTCACTGTCTTTCCACCTGCACCAGGGATTGTTTGTAATTTTTACTAATTTGGGTGGAAAAAGGGGGAGAGGAGCATCCTGTTGCTGTTTTCATTTTCATTGCTCTGAATAGTATCACAGATACTTTTTTTGAATGTTAATTAATCATATATTTCCTCTCTTTATGCATGTTCATATACTTTCCCCATTTTCCATTGAGACCTTAGTGTTTTACTTATCAATTTTCATAAAATTTCCATACTCCAGCAAAGATATTAATCCTTTGACATTTGTGCCAATTTTCCATTTTCCACTTTAATTTGTTTATGTTAATTTTCACATACAGAAGTGTTATATTTTTATGTAGTCAAATATATCAATCTTTCCTTTTGGTATTTGTGTTGGTTTTAAGATTATAAAGCCATTCCTAATTCAGATATTTAATCAAATTTTAATTTAAATTTTTCTTTCATTTCTGTGGTTTGATCTTAACTGCTAATCCTAGGTACTTCAAGTGTCCTTCCTGGACAAGGTCTTTACTTAAGCATGTCTCAGTGAATGCCAGTTTAATACAGGACAGATCTGTCCTCTATATATAAAGAGGTTGGCTGACCCATGAAATCATCTGCTCTGAGAAATCTCTTCTCCTGTGTAGGTGGCTTGAAGGAGACAAGGCAGCCAGCAATGAAAGAAGATCGATGTAGGGTCCTGATACTTGTTTCCATCTCTGATGCTCAGTTTCCCCATTTGTAACATAGGAGCGTTTGACCAGGTTTTTTTTTTTTTTTTTTTTTTTTAGTTTTTATTGGAGTATAGTTGCTTTACAGTATTGTGTTATTTTTCTACTGTACAGCAAAGCAAATCAGCTGTACGTATACATATATCCACTGTTTTTTGGATTTCCTCCCCATTTAGGTCCCATATGACCAGGTTTTCTTTAAGGTATGTCTCAGGTCTGACTTTTGTGTTTCCAGAAAATACTTTTTTGTTTCTATGTATGTCCTTATGGTTTCTTCCTTCCCTAATTCCTTCTCCTACTCCTAGGATGACTTGCATGAGATCAAAATCAGATGCACCTCTGTTTACAATGTGTATTTTATGGTGCTTGACCCCCAGTTTACACGGGCTCTGCTATCCAAATCCAACCCATCTACTGAGGGAAGTAGCCATACATTGTTCTTAGTACCAGGTGACCAGCAACTAGCTGAACGGTGGACCTCCTATCCAAGGGGGTTTGCCCATTGGCCAGACTCTACCCCCATGAGGGTGTCATGAAGGACATTCTCCAGTGGGACCAACAGTAATTAGCTAAGCCAGTCACACAGACACCCTCCACAACTTGGGCTGCAGCGTACAGACATGACTGTCCACTGATCTTGGGATCTGATTGGAGCAGGTGGAAGTAGAGATGCCATGAACACATGACTTCTCGCAGCTCATGAAAGAGAGACGGGGAGAGAAGTGGGTCCGTAGGCTGTCTTGGTTTGAAGCTTATGCAAGTTCAATTCTGGTCTACACTCATCCTAACAATAAACCTCTCTTGTCTTAAGATGGTTTTTGTTTTTTGACAACAATAATCTGAGTAACATTCCCCAGATGGTTTCCTTCCCACTCTTATTCACATCCTTTCATTACTCTGTCTGGGGCGGGGCTCTGCTGCTTCTGCATTACACCATCAGCCAGGAGACTTTGAGCGTTTGGGGAATTGAGGTGACTAATTGGACACAGGGAAGACGTGACACTGAGAATGTGCACACAGACACATACTCCCAGCTTTCACTCCCACTAATGGTCTGATGCTTCATGTATACTCGGAACATCCTCCCAACCTCAGCTTGTCCCAGAGAGCTCTTTAACTTGGCAGGATGTACTTAACTGTGGAAAGGTACTCGTTGCCTTCTTATGCCAGCCTTCCTGAGAATTGTTTTATAGAAGTGTTATCATTGTGCCCAGGGCTGGCCCCAGGCAAGACTGGGAAGTGGGAGAAGTTAGCATTTGGCTCTCCACACACCTCTCTGGGCCCGCTCCCTCCTGCTGACTGCCAGCTGTGCCCGTGCCCTGCATCTTGCCATTAAAAACTGCCCTGACTGTCTCCGGCTTCTTCAGAGCCCTGCTCTCAGCTTGAAATATACCAGAGGGTTTTCCTTAACAGGAATCTCCTAAGAGTCAGTGCCTTAACCCCAAATATTTTCAAGTCTGAAAGATGACTTTGAATAGTAAGAAACTTGTCTGTTTAAAGGAACCAGCAAACACACAGAGCCAGCCCAAACCCTCATGCCAGTCGCAGCTAGGAGCCTGACGCCTTGCCCTGGTGCTCACTGTGCTCCTTTCTGGCTTTTTCTGTTTGTCTCCATGGTGTGATGCCTCCATTTCTCATGCAGAGGTCTGCCCTCCCTGTCACCCCAGTTCTCAGGGCTATGATCCTGGACAGGACCACTTCCTCCCCTCCCCTCATTCCTCATGCCCTCCCCAGCCTGGTCACCTCTCTAAAATAGCCACACCCTCATCTCACCCCATGGGCAGGGCTCTGCACTGGGGTTCTGACCAGGTCCCCCTGCGGGATCTGGACAGAAGTGACTCTAACACAGGAACCCCAGACTGTCAGGTAGGCTCCTGGCAAAACTCTCATGTCTTACCATCCTGGGGGTAGAACAGATCCAAGCCTCAGTCTCCTTACTTATGAAATGAAAGTAATAACAGTAGCCACTTCCTAGCATTCCTATGGGAGGTGAGCATTTAGTAATGTAATAGACATGAACAGTGCCTGGCACAGAGTAGGTGCTCTGAATCTTGCCTAGTAATAGTAGTAGTTACATTATTCATAGTGATATTAACCTGTGTTAGATCCCCTGCGCCAGGCCCTGCACGTGAACTGTGTAGGGGCTCTGGGCCAGGTGGGGGCAGCAGAGAGCTATATGAGGACAAGCTGGGACCAGTGGGCCACCTGGGAGTCCCCGGTGGAGGGTTGGCGTCCAAGGCCAGTCACTGGGAAGAGCATAGCAAGATAAGACATGGAGCTGGGTGGAGTCTATTCCAACAGCCATCCTTCTGGCCTCCCGGCCTCCTGTCTTACTGCCGCCAATTTCCCTTTCACCCTTTGCTACAGTGGTCTTTCAAAATTGCAATTCCAATGTAGTCACTCCCTTGATTAAAACCATTGTATGATTCTTCTGCCCATGGGGAATGACCAATGCCGTTAGGCTGCTATTCAAGGCCCTCCAAAAACAGACCATCACATCCCTATATCTTGCCCTTAACTCCACTCATCTTCCCACATTGGCCAAGCCAGCTATTCCCAAACACACCGCCAGTTTTCTTGTCTTTACTAAGGGCGTTCACTGGCCTTTTCTCTGCATGTCAAAATCCTGCTCGTTTAGCTCCAATGCCCTCTTTGCCATGAAGAATTCCTGGTTTACCCCGGCACTTACTAAAACACATCTCTCTTCAGATCTCGCTCAGTCCTTCACGTCTGCCTTTCTAGTGGCATTTGTCATGGCCAGCATTATTCTAGAATGATAGAGATGACATCTCGCCTTCCCTGATGCAATGATTTCTCAGACTCTGTCTCCTTTTCTGTAAGAGGGAGTAAAAACCGCTTCTCTGTAGTATTGTTGAAGGATACAGAAGGTGATGCATGAAGAGTACCTCGAACTGGGCCGGGTGCATGAGAAGGGCTCAGTTAGCAAGGTCTCATCATTATATCATCATCATCACCTTCATCACCATCGTTATCACTAGAGGGACACTGCCCCTGAATGGTCAAGGATCTACAGGCTTAAGTCCTCAGCCTGCCCCAAAGACAAACTAATTTACAAAAAATAAATAAATAAACAAACTACTAAAAACCTTTTGTTTGGGGCAGGAATGGCAAATTTAGATCACAGGGCTGGAGGGAGCCTGCCAGGAGCCACAGAGCCACGGAGAGGTAGGAAAACCTCCTGTGGAGGAGAAGTGAGCGCAGGTAAAAGAACAAACCAGTACGGTGACAAGAGAAGAAACTTTTTGTTGTTGTTTAAAAAGACAGTGATGTTTTCAATAAAAATTTCAACCCGGAAATTAAAATTTAAACAACGTAAGTGCCTCCGAGAATCGAGCAGCAGCGAGCAGTCCCTTAATGGTGCTATGCACAGCCTTTATTTTTTAATGTGGAGAAGGAAAGGATTTGTCATTAAAGTTTAAAAATAATCAGAATCAAAATCCCTTTTGTTCCTGCAGGCTGGCAGAGCTGAGGGGCCGATTGTGTGCGCTGAGTGGGTGTCCAGGAAACAGTAGTCATTTGTGTGCGTGTGACAGGAGTCGAGTCCAAATCTAAATTTAAGCAAGTGTTGGCCTTCTTGGAACCCATAATTTTTGGATCAATTATCCTGGACTAAGTGTCTGAGTTTCTTGCTCTCTCTCTCTGCTACATTTAATAATTACAGCACTTGAGCCAAGAATTTGCCGACCAGCTGTGGTGCCCTAACTGTCTGGTTCACTCATAATTTCTGGAACTTGATACAATCATGGCCTTTGAGCCAATTAGGGCAATATTTGGTGTGTTGGAAGTCTGCTCCCCACCCTCCCACCATCTCACCCGGGTGAGAAACAAACAGCCCGTGTCTATCCTGCAAGAGAAATCGTGTGTTCTCAGATCTTACCCGGCCATCGCACACATGGATTCTGCCTATCCCATTCCTCCCCACAGCTTGAGAAAGAACGGCACGACTGGTGGGCTGGAAAGAACCTGATCTAAGAGTCCGATAGCCCAACCCTACCCTTAAGCCAGCTGTGTGACCTTGGCTTAATGGCCTACCCTCTCTGAGTCTTAGTTTTCTGTCGGTAGGTAGCCAGACTACTTGAGTTCAAATCCTGTCTCCATCACATTCTAGTTGTGCAACATTGGGCTAATTACTTCATCTCTCTGAGCCTTAATTTTCTCATTGGCAGAATGGGGATGATGATAATATTAACTATCACATATAGTTTGCGAGAATTTAATGAATTAATACAATTAAAATCAAACACAAACACACTCCTAGAACTTAAATGCCATAAGGGCATGTTTTTTGTCTAGTTTGTATGCTGTTGTATCCCTAGGACATAGAATAGTGTCAATAATTTTCCATGGATGAATGAATGTATAGAATTTATTTTTATTTGTTCCCTATTCACTCTCAGGTTATGTCCAGAAATGATTTGTTATGATTCATGTTTACTACAGGGCAGTCATAATGAAACCAGAACATCAAAGACCAGGATAAAGAAGAACAATCAAAAGTGTGATGTCCTTTCACTTAGAGCTTCCTGGCCACCAAAGGTAAACCAAGCAGCCTAAGAGACTCCTTCCAAATCTAACATTCCAGGAATCTGACTTTTAGAGTCAGAGCCAATAGTTCTGACTTTCATGTGACCTTTGGCAACTCTCTCACCCTCTCCTAAGTCTCAGTTTTTCCATCTGTAAAATGTGAGAACTCAACCAAAGGAGCTAAGATTCTTTATTGGATTTTAGCTTTTCTTTTCGCATTTGGCCATAGGGAGATAAAAATAAAAGAGATTTGATTTCTATCATCAAAGAGTTTATGAACCTGCAGGAGAAATAAGGTTCATACATACATAACTCTCTAATTCAAGCTGGAAAATGGTACTTTAAGAATGTTACCAAACGCTAAAGGAATGATGAAGAAAGATAAATATGCCTGCTTAGGAGGACTTGATAATAGCTTTAGAAAAAAGCTACAGATTGTGATGAACCATGAAGAATATTAACAGATATTCACAAGAAAAGAATTCCTAACAAGTGAGAAGATGGGAAAAAGTAAATAGGTATAAAATTGCAGCTTAGCTAATAAAGTGAATGTAATGTACTGGGCAGAGATGTGGAAGGGCAGATGTGTGTGCTGCTAACTCCCCACCCTCACCTATGGCAGACCTCACCAATCAATCTCAGAGCTTCATCCTGCTGAGTCAGGATGTAGCCTCAGAATCTTTCTCAACACGGTGTTCCAGGCAGCCACTCCCAAGTGATCACAGTGGATACACAGAATGAGACCTCTTTACTATCTCGATTTAAGGTATATATAAGCCAGTAGTGGAAAAGAAGACTAGACCAAAGTGCAGAGGGCCTTGAACGTCAAAATCAAGAATACGAATAATGAAAACATTCTGCTGAATGTGGATTCAGCTGCTCCTTACATTGGTATGATAACCACGTAGTCTGTGGGCAACACACATTATTGTAAAATATATACACTGAGCCTGGAGGAAACGAATCCCTCCCCGCCGAGGCTTTCCGCCATCATCTGGGACGTAATCCACCGCCCAGGCGGCACAGTGCCTGGCTTGTGCTTAAACAAGGATTGTACTGTAGCAGTGTTCTCACATCACACTGCGGAAAGGAAAGCAGCGCTGGAGACCTTTGCCAAAGTTGTCAAAGGGGCTGCCCTAAAACGTAAATGTGGCCTCTGCACATTCTTAAAGCGACGCTAGTGATCATCTCTGTGGTACCAGGGCCGGCACAATTATCCTGTTACCATCCAATGGCTGCCCTGGATGAATGTGTCCCTGTGATGGTTCCATTTAACTTTCTCCAGGAAAAGGAAAATCTATCGAAAGGAACGTGAAACAGAATTCCATGAGCTCATGTCTGGTGGGGAAAGAAAAAGGCATCTGAGGGTGATGGGAAGTGAATCATATTGTTTCTCGGCTCCAAGCGTAATCCTATCCTCCTGCCCTCCTCCAGGGAACCTCCACTGTCAGCCTCAGTATGTGGGGACATTCTGGCAGCAGGGAGTCAAGGGAACCCAGCCATGGAGTGGCCAAGACCTCAGCTCCAGGCCCTGTGTTTTTAAGTGGGTTTCTCTTTATATCAGCATTTGTTCATACCCTACCTCCTTACGAAACAGTTTCCAGGTGCGTCACTTAAACACTTAACATAATATAAGGAAATAAAATTAAAATAAAAGATGCAAAAAATAAATAAATAAAAATAAAAGATGCACACCTATTAAGAAGACAAGATTAGGGGTATGTAAGGCGCAGGATTATAAAAATGAAACCTGAATTAAGGCAGGCCATGTCATCTTTCTGAGCCTCAGTTTCTACAACATAAAATAGAAGAATAATACCTTATTTATAAGATTGTCATGACGACAAACAATTATTCCAAAAAAAAAAGGAAAATGGGTCAGAATGGGAAGATTACTGAACAGGTTGTCAGGAGACCCAGGTCTAGTCCAGCACTGCATGTGAATCAGCTGCTCCCTGGGGCTTCTCCCAGCTTGAAGAGTCTCTCATTCCATGAGGTAGGGATGCCTGAGAGGGCATAGAGGAGCAGGAAAGGCAGCAGGGAGGGCTGAGGAGTAGTGAAGTATCTAAAGTATCATTATTAATTGTATCTTTGGAATATTTTTTCTCATGACTACATCAGGGACAATCATTAATGTAGCAGATATCATGTGACTATCTCGTCTGTACCTGGTCTAGAGGGACAAACTTCCATGTGGGTGTTCTAGTGCCTTCTCACGCCAAGAGGTAGGAAGGACCGACCCAGAAAACTGCAATGCAAAGCTTCTTGAGCTGAAGAAATATGTAGATAGAGGAGTACAGGGCAGAGTAAGAGAGGGAGCCTGTCCTTTAGATAAAGGAAAGTTTCCTGGGAAGAAGAAATTGAGTTTTACCCCAACAGGTAAAGTGTCCAGGTAGGATGTTTCGAGTGGAAGAGATTAGGTAGGTCAAAGTGGAAAGACTGAAAAACACATGGGATTTGTGAAAAGAGTCGACATTTACTGGGTTTTCATAAGCTCATCATCAATTTCCTTTCTTTGGCTAACAGCATCTAAATTCACCTTTCAGGAGTACCCAGTCCCCTACTGTCAGTCCACCTGGTTTGGATAAGACTGATCCCACCCCACCTAGCTCCAGGGGAAATATATGGTCCTGACCCAGCAAATTAGGGTATTTCATTCCCCTTGCCACAATGATTGGTTTAAGGATGGGCATGTGACTCGAGTAGAACCATTGAGACTCACACTGAACCTTTTGCTGGATTCCATCTTCCCACTGGACTTCGACGGAATGCTATTCAGAAGCTGTTAAGAGTTAGTGGATGTCTTGTCATGAAATGAATCACCCTGAGAAGGAAGTCAGTACAAATAAAAGTAGTGCTAAGAAATAAAGCATGGCGATTTCTCAGCGTCATTTGAATACCTAAATCCAGCCATACCTGGAGACTACACCTCCTGGCTTTTTTAGTTTTATGAGTTTAAAATTTCCCTTTTATTCTTAAGCCAGTTTGATTTAAATTTTTATCATTAACATCTGAAAGGATCTAGTGTAATATAAGGACCCTGGTCCAGAGGGGCTAAGGATATTAGCCATGGTTGACAGGACTGCCACTGTAACCATTGAGGGAGTAGATTTTCAGGAAAAAGACCAAGCTGTCAAGGACCAAGAGAACCTAACCTAAAGGGACTAAGTGCATGTGAATCTGGGAGTAGAGTGGAAGATTCATTAGATGAAAATGCTGTTTTACTATTGTTGGAGAAACACTTCTCTGTCAACGTGAGAGAAATTGAGATGGAGCAAAGTCAAGGAAAGTAAAGGCTTCTCTCATATACAGGTCTCCCATCAGGTCCTTAAGCAGCTACTTCTGGCGTATCCAGGAAGCAGCAAGTCTTTCATTCATGTTACCGTGGCTATGGCAGCCATGTCATTCAGTAAAGAGCACAGACTTTGAAATCAAACTCACTTGATTTCAGATCTCACTGGTTATAAACTCTCACTTTCTGTTAATTCAGTGTCCTTAGCAAGTGAAGGCTCAAAGTAGTTTAAGGCCACTTAAATGAGTAGCTTTATCCTTCTAAGCCTCAGATTCCTCCTCAGTAAATGTGAATGGTGATACCCACCATCATCTCTCCCTGGAGATACCTAATTGGTCTTAACTTATTTTCAACCATGCAGCCAAAACAAACTTTTTAAAGACAAGTCAGCTACGTCACTCCCATTAAAACATTTTCATGTTTCCTGTCATCATTAGGGTGGTGATCCAAATTCATGAAATGGCCCTCAAGTCTCTGCATTGTCTAAAATCAAATCCTGCTTATCATTTGAGTCACCTAGATACTTTCCTCCTTGTTTCACTCAGTTCCTTGAAAAACTGTTAATGGTAAAACTATAATAATTAATAATAAGTGTGATACAGCACATTAACAAAGTGAAGGATAAAAATCATATGATCATCTCAGTAGATGCAGAAAAAAAGCACTTGGCAAAACTCAACATCCTTTCACGAAAAACGCTCAACAGAGTAGGTATAGAGGGAACCTACCCCAAAATAATAAAGGCCATTTATGGTGAGTCCACAGCTAACATCATATTCAAGGGTGAAAAGCTAAAATCTTTTCCTCTAAGATCAGGAACAAGACAAGGATGCTCACTTCTGCTACTTTTATTCAATATAGTACTGGAAATCCTAGTCAGAGCAATTAGGCAAGAAAAAGAAAGAAAACAATTCAAATCAGGAAGGAAAAAGTAAAATTGTGTCTATTTGAAAAAGGCATGATATTATATATAGAAAACCCTAAAGACTCCACCAGAAATAATAAAGGAATTCAGTAAAGTTGCAGAATATAAAATCACTGTACAAAAATCAGTTGCATTTATATACACTGAAGACAAACTATCAAAAAGAGAAATTAAGAAAATAATCTTATTTACATTAACATCAAAAAGAATAAAACACTTAGGAATAAATTTAACCAAGGAGGTGAAAGATCTGCACATTGAAAAATAGAAGACATTGATGAAAGAAGTTGAAGAAGACACAAATAAATGGAATGATATTCCATGCTTATGGATTGACAGAATGAATATTATTAAAATGTCCATACTACCCAAAGTAATCTACAGATTCAATGCTCTCTCTATCAAAATTCCAATGGCATTTTTCATAGAAATAGAGAAGATAATCCCAAAATTTAAAAGGAACCACAAAAGACCCCAAACAGCCAAAACAATCTTAAAAAGAAGGACAGAGCTGGAGCCAGCACACTTCTGATTTAAAACTATACTACAAAGTTATAGTAATCAAAACAGCATGGTTTGGGCACAAAAACAGACACGTCAATGGAATAGAATAAAGTTCAAAAAATAAACCCATACATATATGGTCAATCAATTTACGATAACATGGATAGAAATTGAGGGCATTATACTAAGTGAAATAAGTCAGACAGAGAAAGACAAATAGTGTGTAATATCACTTTGACATGAAATCTAAAAAAGCCAAACTCATAGAAATAGAGACTAGAAAGGTGGTTATTACCAGGGGCAGGGGGTGGGAGAAATGGGAAGCTGTTGGACAAAGAGTACAAACTTTCAGTTATAAGATGAGTAAGTTTGGGGGATCTAATGTACAGCATGTTGATTATATTTAGTAATACTCTATTATGTACTTGAAAGTTACTAAGATAGTAGATCTTAAATGTTCTCACCACAAAAAAGAAATGGTAATTATGTGACATGATAGATGTGTTAGCTAACCTATGATGGTAATTATTTGCAATATATAAGTGTATCAAATCAACATGTTGTATACCTTAAATTACACAATGCTATCTATCAATTATACCTCAATAAAACTGCAACAAATAGTTAATAATAAATAATAATAGTTAATAATAAAAACTAACATTTATTGAGCACATACAAGATGCCAGGCACTGCTCTAAATGCTTTACTTGAAACAACTCATCTAATCCTTATGACAAACCCATGAAGTAGGTACTGTCATTACCCCCACTTTATAGATGGGAAAACTGAAACACAGAGAGGTTAAATAAGGTGTCCAATGTCATCCAGTAAAGAATCATTATAGTCAGGTTGCAAACCTAGATGTCAGTATCCAGAGCCCATAGGTTAATTACTACATTATGCTACCTCTCTAAATGCATTCCACAGGCTTTTCCCCATTTTGTAGCTGTGGTAGACTGAATAATGGTCCCCAGCTATATTCACGTCATAATCTCCAGACTCTGTGAACGCTACCTTATATGGTAAAAGGGACTTTGCAGAAGTGATTAAGGATCTTTACTTTAAATGAGATTTATCCTAGATTACCTGGGTTGACCCTAATGTTATCACAAGTGTCTTTATAAGAGGGAAGCCAGGGAGATTTGACTACAGAGAGGAGAAGGCAATGTGAGGATGGAGGCAGAGACTGGAGTAATGCAGCCAGAAGCCAAGGAGTGCTGGCAGCCACCAGAAACTAAAAGAAGCAAGCAACAAACTCTTCCAGTCTCCAGAAAGAACCAGTCCTGCCAACAGCTTGATTCTCCCTCAGTAAAACTGATTTTGGACTTCTGACCTCCAGAATTTGTAAAAGAATAAATTTGTTTTATTTTAAGCCATCAAGTTTGTAGTAATTTGTTACAGCAGCGATAGGAAACTAATAGAGTGGCACCAACACAACTTGTTTTTTCTGGCGCATCCATTGCCTTTCTTAACTCCCACTTATTCTTCAGCTCATACCTTCAATTTCACCTTCTCAAGGCATCCTTCCTTGACACCTTAACCTTATATTTGCCCATTATATCCTCACACAACACCCCAGACTTCTCCTTAATACTCACTGCATTTGCGATTGTCGCTCATGTGAGTAAATCCAAGGGACAGAGTACAGTGTGTGTCTGCCTTATTCCTCATTGTATCCCAAGAGTCTAGCTCAAGGCCTAGCATGTTATAGGTTCTCAATAAATATTTGGTGAAATGAATACATACATATATATATACATACATAGTTGTTCATAGGACTATTGGATGCTTTCTAAAGATTATGAATGTGTAGAACTTGGTACAGGGCCTGACATTTAATAAGTTCCTGAGAAGTAGAGACCTATGTGAGATCTGGGACTTATCTGTGTGTCTTTTGAACAAAATCACAGACCTGATCTTAGAAAAGTCCCAGGAGGAGTGCTCTGTTGTTGTATCTCCTTTTTCCTAACACTCTAAGCACTACTCTTTACTGCAAATTCTGGTAGTCACCCAGGCTTGACGACTACACTGAGTATTTTAGAAGGGAAAGGATCAGGGCATCCCAGAATACAATGAAACATGGAGGACTGCAGCAAAGCTACCTTCTGCTTTAAGACTACAGCAAGCCCTTTGGGCCAATCAGCATGGTAGCCAGAATGGGTAATTCCAGCCCTTCCTCACCTTTCTAGTGTGTGTGTGAGCCTCCAGCTGGGCCAGGGACTGATTTTCCAGGCCCAGAGGAATTCTCATCATTTCTCAGGGATCCGTTAGCTTGAGTTCGGTCCTTGCGCCAAGGCTCTGACAGCTTTATTAGCGCCTATAATTCAATGTAAGCATCAACGTGTTGGGAAACACTTTGAGGCTATCTTTTAAAGTCAACTTAATTCCCTTTCAAATGCCTCTTTGTTTGCCAAAGTGCCAGCCAGAAGACTTCCAGGTAGGCAGGAGATGAGCTCCAGACAGGGGATCAGCAGGACGTGTCTGCCGGGCGCCCAAGTCACTTTGCTGGTAGCTGATGTCATTTCCAGTTAGTGGGCTGCTGGCAGAGGTGCCTGCAGATGCTCAGATGACATCACTGGGGACCAGCCTGTCACCAAGGGAGATAATAAATGGAGCCCAACCCTGAGTCCCCACTACCCCAGGAAGTAACAATTCATTTTGTGGCTTTGCTGTGGTTCTAGAGAGTAGACACCCTGTGCTCCCACCCTGGCCAAGCCCCAGACAGCCAGTTCACACTCTCCTGCTGGCTGCTTTGTTTAAACAAAACAGAATGGGACATGCTGAGTTCACCCAAAAGTGCTCAGCAACTCCATAACAATAGAAACTGGGAAAATGTGATATAGCAGAGTTTACTGGTCATCTGCCCAGCAGCCATTTACCCTTTCTCCTGAGCTGGTAGAACCCAATTTTGCTCACATCCGCACCCTCCTCTAGGACAGAGTGGCCTATCCCCACCTTCGAGGGGTGGATCCTCATGGGTCTAAGCCAATCATTCATTCATTCATTGTTCATTCATTCATTCAACAAACATTATGTAGCACCAATTTTGTGTTTGGCATTGTTCTAGACACTGAGGGTAAGGTCATGAAAATATCAGACAAAGTCTTTGCCTTCATGAGACCTCAATTCTAGTTGGGGTGATAGGAAATAAACACACAAATATATATTATATAATAAATATACAATGTCAAGCCAAGCAATGATGGGTTTTATGAAGAAAATAAATCCAGATAAAGGGATAGAGAGAAACAGGCTCACTGTTTTAGATAAGGGGGCAGAGGGAGGTGATTATTTCAGCAGAGATATGAATGAAGGGAGGGCACCAGCCATGTGAATCTCGGGGGTTGGGGAGTGAGGTGGGAAACATTCCAGTCAGAGGAAGAACAGGTGCAAAAAGTCCCAGGGCAGGGATGAACCTACATCTTGAGACCAGCTAGAAGGTCAGTGCAGCTGCAGTATTGTGAGCAGGGACTGAGTCATGGAAAGGACTTTGGATTTTTTTCTAAATGTGATAATGAATTATGGGGGGCTCTTCGCTAAGAGAGAGAATTGATCTGATTTACATTTTCACAGGATTACCATGGCTGCCATGTGGAAAGCCGACTCAGGTAGGACAAGACGGGGAGCAGGAGACCAGTGAGCATGGTGAACCAGCGTGGTAGCCAGGGAGGGGGTGATAACTGGTTGAATTTGGGAACTATTTTGAAGGCAGAGGCAAAAGAATTTGCTGATGAATTTGGTGAAAAGAATGAAAGTTTGGGGCCCACACAACTGAGTAAATAAGAGTGCCATTAACTGAGATAAAGAACACCAGAGGAGGGCTTCCCTGGTGGCACAGTGGTTGAGAATCCGCCTGCCAATGCAGGGGACATGGGTTCCAGCCCTGTTCCGGGAAGATCCCACATGCTGTGGAGCAACTAAGCCCATGCGCCACAGCTACTGAGCCTGCGCTCTACAGCCCGCGAGCCACAACTACTGAAGCCTGTGTGCTACAACTAGTGAAGCCCGCGCGCCTAGAGCCCGTGCTCCGCAACAAGAGAAGCCACCACAATGAGAAGCCTGCGCACCACAACAAAGAGTAGCTCCCGCTCGCTGCACCTAGAGGAAGCCCACGCTCAGCAACAAAGACCCAATGCAGCCAAAAATATATAAATTTAAAATTAAAAAAAAAGAACACCAGAGGAGGAGCATTTCTGAGTGGGAAGAGATCCAGAGCTTGGGTTGATACATGCTGGGTTTGGGGTGCCTACTAGATACCAAGGTGCAGATTTTTAAGTAGTCAGCAGGTGGATGCAGGAGCATGGCGATCAGGAGAATGGTTGGTCCTAGTTCCCTGACCAGTGCATTGGTTAGACTTCAGCATGAGATGCAATTCTAGACGATGAGACATGGCTGAAGGAGGCCTCTGGGCAAGGCTTCCTCATTTCTAATGAGGAATGAAGCTTGGTTGGTTGGATGAATGAATGAATGAATCTCTAAGTTTCCATTCATCTCTGATGGTCATTCAAAAATTTTAGATGCACTGGAATTGGAGTTAGGAGACCTGGGTTCTATCCCTGGCTCTTTTATGAACTAACTGGAACCCTGGTCGTGGGTATACCCTCTCTGAGCCTCAGTTTCTCTATCTGCACAATGAGGAAGTTGGGCCAGATAGTCTCTGTGGGCTCGCCTGGCCCTGCCACTCTACCCAGTTGTAAGAACATGGGCTTTGGAGCCAAAAGCTCTGGGAGAAATAACTTTTCCCTGCTTGGTGTGTGACCTCTGGCACCTCAGGGCTCTTCCCTGTCACCATTTCCTCATCTCTGGAATAAAGATTTCTGGTCCCGTCCAACACGAATTTCCATTAAGTCATGGCATATTTGCCTGGTGACTTGTGTTGATAGAAATAGTGAAAACCTCGAGGCGAGAAGTATTTATAAGGAATCCAACTCCTCCATGCAAAAACACACATACACACAACCTGGGAGGGGACACCAAGCCTTTCCTTTCAGACCAGCTGCACCCTGGTTCCTTATGCGTACTTCCTCTGCTCAGGGTGGGCACTAGGTTCTTCTTGAGGGGGGCTCTTGGCTTCCCTTGCCCCTCATCCCCAGGAGCTAAGAGCTACACGAAGAATACCAAAGCTTAGCCCTGCTGGGACACGCCTGTGGTTCTACCACAGGGCTTGGGGATGAGTGAAAGGAATTAAGACTCTAAAGCCCCTGGCCTAGGCCCACAGTGAGCATGCAGACTGCTTTGTACCTTGGCCCCCAGGCCCCAGAGGCATTAATGGCAGAGTATAAGGCCGTTTTAGGTCTCACATTTTTCAGGTGCTCAAAGGTAGTGATTTCTGGGCTATTTAATTCATTTAAAAGGTCTAACAGTAATTTCTCAGCTTTGAAAGTAAATTAAAAATAAAATAAAAAAACCTACTGGGAACCCTCCTCTTCCTATCGTTAAGCCCACCTAGCCAAACTAAAATATCTTTGGTCTGAAATTATCAATATATCGGTTCCGTGTTGTTAGTGTCATCTGATCAGTACTATATATGAAGGTGGATTAATAGGGAATGGGCAAATAAGTATATTATGACTTAATCAGTGCTTTATGTTTGAAGACTTGATCTTTCAAAACTCAGAAGGAGGGATTACTAAAAGAGGTCTTCAGTATCAGAAAGGCTGGGAGGCAGCAAGTAAAATGTTGAATGTTTTCACAGGGGGCTGCTGATGACTATATCCCTCCCTTTGATGTCTGGGCTCTGAGAACCTCTGAGCTGTGCCGGAGTGTCCCCAAGGCACAGAGCCAAGGGAGAAAGGGGAAGAGACACTGTGCTAACAGTGACTGATGTCACTTCCAGTTAACTGGCTCCTGGCAGATATACTACAGATGTTCAAATGACCTCATTAGGGACCTGGGTGTCAACAACAAGACAGATACAAACAGAGCCCTGCTTAAGATTCCTGCACATTCCATGGCTTTGGAATCCCTTAACTCATTTCCCAAGCTTTCTAAAAGGTAGGAATTTCAGGCCATGGTATGTGGCCTCATACAGAGCTTTAGAGAAGAGGGAGCTTGTACTAGCTAAGTAGGCTGGCTTTGCTGCAATAACAAAGAACACCCAAAGCCCTCCCTCACTCCCCACCCCATTTTACTTCATGAGTTGTCTTCATCCTTGGCTACATCAGATGGGCTCCCTCCAGGCAACATGGAAATAGTAAGTATGGCCTCCAGACGTGTCCTGGCTTGCATTTAACCAGGCTTCGACCCCAAAGAAAAGAGAGAGCTAGCATCTCTCAGTCACCATATGCAAAATCCTGAGGAAGGACTTTGGCCCAGGTTGGATCAGGCATTGTTTTATCACCGTGGCCAGGGGCATAAGATACGATGCATGAAAATTAAAAATAAAACATCTGAAACAATCAGGGCATTGTTGCATAAATTCCAGTTTGTCCCCTAGTGCAGATTTTAATAAAACAGAATTAATTTAATCTGTGTGTTAGCCTGCTCTGTGAATGTAGAAAGTCACAGAAAATTGTAACCTGACAAGATAAAAGAATATCTACTTTAAAAAAAAAAAAAGATACTATGCATGGCCAGGCCAGGGTTCATACATCTTCCTCCCCTACTAGACTATGAGATTGGAACAGGGTCTCACTCTGCTTCCTGTCTGCAGCCTTTCCCGCCCTGTAAGGCACAGTCAGTCAGCCTCAGTTGAGTCGAATATATTAGCAAACCTGAAGGTTTTCTCTGGCAGACCCACTCAGCACAAACCAGGAAGAAATAACTAAACGTAGAAAGACTGATAACAGAGGCGATTCATAAACTGACTAGCCAACTGGTCAAAATTGTGTTACATTCAACAGCAGCAGCAATTCTGAGAGTGCCCTGGAGATGTTTCGTCTAATAAACTCTTTCCAGAGCTGATAATGAAAAATTTCTTGCATGGTGGTTTACAAAGCATTTTTACGTCGTGTATTTTACTTCGATACGATTCAGCAAATAATAATGAGAGTCTTCCAAGTGCCAGGCACTGTGCTCAATGGTGGCCTATGGCAGTAGAAGCAGACATGGTCCTTGTCCTCAGAAAACTCTCAGTGTAGTTCTAAAGAAAGATTAAATGATTGAAGAGAAAATAATAGCTGATGTTCTAATACCTAGCCTTCACTGTGTGTCAGGCACTAGGCTAAGTGACCACACATATTAACTCAATTAATCCTTACAATAGTCCTTTGAGAATACTATTATTAGCCTTGGAAGTTGGGTAACTCATCCAGGGTCACCAGCCAGCAGGTAACAAAGCCAGAAATCAAACCCATGTAGCTTGGCTCCCGAGTCCATGCTCTTAGCCATAGCGCTGACACCACCGGCCAATGGCAGTGTTATGAGAGTTAAAATGGAAAGTGGATGGATCAAGAAGGCTCTGGCATTTAACCCAGTCAGGAGGTCAGGAAAACCTTCTTAACTGAAGCCTGCAGGATGAGCACATGTTAATGTCGCAAAGACAGGACACCGAGAGCTCCACAGGGCACACACCGACCGGCCCCGTCTTATACTGTTGGAAAAAATCAGGCTGGACGATACTGCAGGACTTTTCCAAGATCACACAGCAAGTAAGGGTTGATTCGGGTCTTAGAGTCAGGCCTGGTGGTATCTAGAATCCAGTGTCTTTCCCACCAGGCTGAGCCCAAAGACTGGAGTGGTGGCTTCTCTAAGCTGAGCTCACGAGTCTCCAGGGAACTCCAGATATAACACGCCCTGGCCTTCTCCCAGTGGCCTCAGCATAAATAACCAACAGGTTGACTGACGCACATCTTCTAAACCACATCCTATAAAGAACTTAGAAGCAAGTTGCCCTTCTGGTGATAGCACTAAGGGAACACGTTTGTTCACCTTAGAAGTTAGAATGACCTTGTCTTGAAAATTGTGAAATAACAATCAGAAGTTATTTGCTTATGTTTATATTTAGAATTAGGTATTCATATGAGCAGATGCAAAATAAGGGAGGGGGTTACAATACTGGTTACTGATGAAGAGCCTTCAGAGAGGTGGATTATTATTCATTCAGCTGTAATGATTAACAGTTAAAAATCCACTCTTGCTGTTCTCTATGTCTGGGGGAAGAATAGAAGCTTTTGTTTTTGGGGTGTGTTTTTTTTTTTTTTTCTGAAATGAAAAGCTACATCTTTCTTTCCAGGGAATGCATTAGAATGAGGGGTTTCCTCGGAGCTGGAAATAAGCCAGGATATTTTGGAGTCAAGGTCCCCTGCCCCTCCCCCTCGCCACTACCCTTGCAGGCTGAGAGCTCAGCTGGGAGGGAAGGGGGGCTGACTCCACCCGGAAGTACCGCTGAAGGGGCCCAGTGTAGGTGGCGGGGTGGGGGGAGGGAGGGAGGTGGCAAGAGCAGGGCCACAAAGCAGAACTAATAACAGCTGATCCTTAGCCTTTATCAAGGACTCACTGTGGCCAGACACTGATCTGTGTGCTTCACATCCATTAGCTCATTTAATTAGGTTGGTATAATTAGTACCCACATTTTGCAGGTAAGGAAGCTGAGACACAGTGCTTCACCTGCTCAAGACCATATTCCTAGAAGGTAGAGGAGCCAGAATTCCAGCATGGTGACTCTAGCGTCAGCACCCTCCACCGGGCTGCTGCCGCAAACCGGTCAGCCCGAAATCATCACCCTGCTGATGTAGCTTTTGAGACCCTCTCAGGGTCCTCCAGAGAGCACCTCTGTTACGAGTTCTGCTGGCCCTGAACTTGATGCTCTGCAGTCATTTCTTGTTTATAGACATCTCTGTACAAACTGTCAGCTTAATTTTGGCCCCAGAACTTCCTTCCCTGGCAAACGGGGGTAGGGTGGGGGAAGGAGAGAGAAAGAGAAAGACAGAGAGAGACTAGTTAATTACTTTTGAAGAAGTCAGACAGCATTATAACCAGTCTCTTACCCAAGTGATGAAAAAGCTATTGTTGGGGCATCTTGGCACCAGAAAGGAAGGGAGAGATTTTCCTGAATCATTTCTCATTTTTTATTTAGCCTTCACACTTTTCCTGGGGCCTCTGGGCAGCCTTCCAGACCCCATCTCCAGGATTGACTCTGAGTTCCCGCAGTAAATGATCTGTCCCTCGCAGACTGGGGAAGGGGCGGGCTGAGGCCCGGACAGGCCGTGCTTGGCTCAGCCCCCTGACATTGTACACGCTAATGCAATGTGAAGGAGCACGTCTAAATAGCCTGTCCAACTTTTTTGATGTTCTTGAACCCACAGATGGGATTCATTTCCACACTGTTCGCAAAATGTAAACGATACAAGGACATTAAAGAGCATTAAACTACTTGATGACATTTTGGTCACATTAATGAAAAGTGGCATTTTTTAAACTACCAGAAAGAAAGAGAAAGAGGGTGGGGTCAGAGAGGGGAGGGATGAAGAGGAAGAGAGACGAAGTAGGGAGGGGGAAGGAGGCATAGGAGAGAGATTGAATCCATCTAAAGTGTAGAAGAAATGTGGAAGTCCCAGCTCTTATCAGCCAAGTTGGGACTTCACTGAGTAGGACCTAAGAAGCAGACATTTTCAGCGACTGGACAGATCAGCCGAATATCCCAACACCTATAGAGTAAGCGGTGCAGACATACTAATACATTAACGTTTCCTTCCAGACTGACTAGTGTGGCCAAGGCACCACTGGGAAACAAGAGAGGACAAGAAGAATGTCAAACTTACCTCCTCCAGGCAGCCTTCCCTGACTGCCCCCCGCCCCGGCTAGATTAGGTGTCTCTCCTCTGGACTCCCAGAGACCCTAAGCTTACCCTAATCGTAGCCCATATCAACTTGTCATTTCATCACTGATTGACTTGCTGGAACCCCGCCCAGACTATGGGCTCCTTGAAGGCATAAAATAAGGAGTGGATGCATAGGTCTGAAGAAATAAATTTGCCAGGGCTCAAATCCCAGCTTGGCTCATGTATTGGCTTTATGACCTGGAGCAAGTTAATTAACCTCCCTGAGCCTCAGCTATGTCTTCTGTAAAATGAGGTAAGAAGAAACCTAGCTCATAGAGTTGTAGTGATTCCTAAATGAGGTAATAAGTGGAAACTACATAGCACTAGGCCTGGTATTCATACACTCAACACATGCTATAGATTAACACCAGCACCCCAAGTCCTTGGCACATAGAAGGCGCTCAGTAAATATTGTTGAAGAAATGAGTCTCAACAGACTGAGGCAGAAAAAATTCACTTATCAAGGGGACTAAGGAATTGGTCATGGAGCCACAGAAAGTGAAAATGGGTGACAGAGACATTTTAAAACTTCTCGAGTCCTGGGCACCTTATTTTAAAATAAAGCACATTTAGCACCATGGAGTCTCTCGGGAATATCTGGCGAGATGTCCTGCTCAGTCCTCCAACCAAGCACCGGCTGGTGAATGGGGGTGAGTAGCCCCTTCCCCCCGGCAGCCCCTACCCCCTCCCTACGCCCACCGCCTTGGCAGGGCTCTCTCCTTCCAGCCCTGATGGTTACATTAATTGCTAATGACAATGGCAACCTTCACTCTGTGTGGTTTCCTGCCCAGATTCTGGATCTTTTACAAGGCTCCCTTTTCTTTTTTCCCAGATAGGAAATGCAACCCGAGACGTGTGAAGAAAAAAACACTGCGCTTATTGTCATAGCCTCCACTCCTCCCTGGGCTCCCAGGCCGTCTGTGTGTGCTCTGGGGTGTCTGCCCCGCCACAGGGAAGAATAAACCCAGACTCAAATCATAGGAAATTCATCAAATGTGCTTCTCAGAGCTCTGTCTTTCAAGGTCTGTTTCCCTGCCATATGATCTCTATAAACCAAATCACTGTTAGCCAGGGCACAGGACCAGAGGCGCCGGAGGCTCATGGATAATGAATGCCAAATGCATGTGACAATAGACTGATCAGGGAGCTGAATGAAAATGTCTGAGTCGTGCTTTTATATATGTATACATGCACACGTACATACACGCATGCACCTCTGTGTATGCCCCACACACGCACACCACACACACAGGACATCCTAACAGTGCTCCTTGGTGCCAGACTCAGTTAACTCACCTTTGAATAACTTCGTTAGATTATCAAGGCAAAGAAGAATAAAATGAAAGAGAAAAAAGTAGAGCTGGGGTCCCCCGTTTAGCTGGGGATACTTGACAGGGAAGAATCTCAGATTTGACCTAGGAATTCATAATGCCTTTTGCTCAGGGACTAGCATAAGGGGCTTCAACTGAAAAATGAGAAACAAGGACTCACTCATTCTGGGCACCAAGGCAAGTGCCCTCCATTGAAGGAAATATTGCATCATCTTTCCCAGTAATGGTTTTGACTCCTCCTGGCTCTGAGCGACCCCAACCCTGGATAGCTAGTTACCCGTGGGGCAGGGTAAGAGAAGAGAAGATGGGACAGAAACTAGCAGGCCACCAGCTAAAAGCAAAAAGGTAATTAATGTTATAGCCTTTTAGATTCTAGAAAATACTGCACTTAAAACTGCAAGTCAACAAAGCGGCTGTCGGCACCGATAAATGCTTCCATATTCACAGGCATCAGCAATCTTCCCCTTACAAAAAAAGTAATAATACATACATATTAATGGATCACATTTTGTCCTTTGGGGAGCATAATTTTTAAAAGGGCCGAGGCAGCAATAATAGTTCCTTTAAAAATTCTAAATGCTGTAATTGTTTTCTCTGAATTATGGTGCTAGGATTTAATTAGTGATGAATGTTCGGTATGGGGTTTGGAGATTTTTGATGAATTCAGCCAAACAGAAGAGTAGTCTTGTCCTCACTGCTCTCTCCCCATCCGTCCCCCGCCCCCTTCCCCGCCCCAGGACCCTGAAGTCTGCGTGTGCATGAGATCGTGTCCATGTAGGAATTTCCTTTTCTGCAGTTGGGCCGTACTTAAGAAGGAGATTGCTTTAACCACAGTTCAACGACGAACATGAAACATGGTCAGTGAGGTCATGCAATTCAGCACAAGTTTTGAGGTTTTCCAGTTATAAGGCAGGAAAATAATAAAATGCAAATGGTAGAAATTTCTTCTTGGCAATGTTCTTATCGCTAGAAAGAAGTTGCCCGGGACTTGGGTCTTGGGTCTTGGCTTTCGGGCCTAAGGGGCTCATGCGCGACAGGGCTCAAGGTGTGTGTGTGTGGTGTGGGGAGTGGGGAAGTGGTTCTTCAGTCATTCAGTGAATTACCATTAAGCAAAGCCTCCTGGGTCCAGATTCTCGGAGCTGGGCACCAAGCACACAGCCCTGGCAGTGGAGAACTCGCGGGAGAATAAACACAATGGCTTTGTTCTTCTCCAAACCATTTCCTTGTAAAAGCAGCTGGAGGGAAGCCCAGACCAGCGGCCATCCACTCAGGCCAAATCGACGTGGCCTACACAGCAGGGCCCCTGGGGGTCCGAGCCACCCCTCTCCTCCACCTTCAGGACTTATTTCATTTGAGACCTGGAAGCTATTCCTGGGTTCCCAGTATCCTCTATTAACATGCAAATGCCCCTGGGAAAGGTCACACCTTGAGACCCCTTCAGCTAACCTCTTGCTCACCAGTTACTTCTTAGCAAGGATTAGCAGAAATAGAACACCGAAAAGGCTGATGGGGTGGGGGGAAGGTTAGGGCTGGTGGGGACAGGAGGTAAAAGACCTCTTCCTCCTGCCAAGATTTTCCTGGGCAATCAATTTGCTTTAACTCAACACAACAAATCAAGAGGGAGGGGATATGGGGATATATGTATACATATAGCTGATTCACTTTGTTATACAGCAGAAACTAACACACCATTGTAAAGCAATTACACTCCAATAAAGATGTTAAAAATAAAAAATTAAAAAAAACAAATCAATATATTTATTTCAATGAAGGTTGATTTTTTTAAACTGTAAAACGAAACAAAATCCATTTACATACCTTTCATCTCTGCTTTGATTATGCAGTAAGTATCACCTGCTTCTCAATTTTGCCCAAATAATAAAAATGCTGCCTCCCAACATGGCAGGCCACAGCAGTCAGTGGAGACTTTTTCCACTCAATCTAGCATCCTGTCTTGTTTCTCCCCATCATTTCCCGCCTCCTCCCTGCCATCATTCTTGCCTCCTATCTCTTCTTAGCATAACCCATTTCCTCTTCCTCATTTTCCACCACTGTAGGCTTCTCCAGAGTGCTGTTGAGGCCCATTGGGCCAGCTGCTACAGAACCTTCATCATTCTTCTCAGTGAAGCCATTAAAATGTCATCTGGAGAGGGTCATGGTTAAGAGCATAGGATCCTGAATCAGCCAGAAAGACTCGGGTTCAAATCCTGGTTCTGCCACTTCTAGATACTGGAGGCAAGTGACTTATACTCTCTAGTCATCAGTTTCCTTCACTGTGTATCTTTTGAAAGTAATAAATGAAATTTTATACATATATATAATATATACTATATAAGTAGTATATATTATATAAATATTACATATACTATATAAGTAGTATATAGTATATAAATATTACATATACGAGTAGTATATATTATATAAATATTACACATACAAGTAGTATATTATATAAATATTACATATACAAGTAGTATATATTATACAAATATTACATATACTATATAAGTAGTATATATTAAATAAATATTACATATACAAGTAGTATATATTATATAAATATTACATATACTATATAAGTAGTATATATTATATAAATATTACATATACTATATTAGTATACATTTTATAAATATTACATATACTATATAAGTAGTATACATTATTTAAATATTACATATACTATATAAGTAGTACATATTATATAAATATTACATATACTATATAAGTAGTATACATTATTTAAATATTATATATATAGTGCCTAGCATATTGCCAGGTACACAGTTAAGTGTTAAATATTTGCAGTCACTATTGTTATATATTATATCATATCTATTACATAATCCCATTTCCTTATAATCAAATTACTTTATGAAATGGATTCCAAAATAATATTCATGTAGTTTTTTATGCATACCAGTAAGTGTAAGTCTCCAAAGTTACTCCCTTAGGGAAATGATTACTTATAACTTTGCTGCCCTTGATCATAATTGTTATTCATTTATTCTATTATTCATTCAACAATTATTTCATGTGGCCCCACTATGTTCCAAGCACTGACCTAGGTACTTAGGACCCAGAGGTAAGCTCACTTGATCCCTGACTTCCAGGAGCTCACATCTAATGGGTCAAAGCAGAGTGAGCAATAGCAGGTGTCCATAAAGAGCTATAAGAAAACACTCAGTAAAGAATGAACTGTCTGGGGTAGCTGGTGAAGACATCCAGAGAGGCATTGGAGCTGAGTATCAAAGGATGATAATATTTGTTGCAATCTATTAAGACTCATCTATGTGCCAGTCATTGAGCTAGAAGTTTTATCATTTTAATGTATTCCACATAATAATCATGTAAGGTAAATATTACTGTCATTTTGTGGGTGAGAACACTGAGTCTCAGGGAGGTTAAGCAGTGTGCCTATAATCTTACACCTGGTATGTAATAACTGAGATTTTAACCCAGGTCAGTGGGCTTTCCAAGCTCATGCTCTTCCTTGCAACCTAATGGGCCAATTCCAAAGTCACTCAGGCCAGAAAAAGGGAAAAATGGTCTTCTTGTTTATAGGCACATCTTCAGTTTTTGTTTTTTATCATGTAATATTTGATACATACAAAATGATTTGTAATGTATTTAAATTTATTACATAGAAATGCATATTTATTTTAGAAAATATTGCAAAACATAGAATTACACACACACACACACACACACACACACACACACCCACCAAATATATTTATTTTTAGGTAAATTCCTTGCCAAGCATTTTTATACTTAGAGGAGGAAGGTTACATCTATACACAAATATGATCATATTTTGATACATACTTGTAACTTCCTTTTTCCACTTAACGACAGATCAAGAACACGTTTTGATGCCAGCAATATACATCTATACCATCCTTATTAATCACTGTTAAATGTTCTTTGAACGGAGAGATGTCATTTATTTAACCTATTCTCTCTTCAGAAAGCTAGCTTAATTTCAAAGCTAGCATACTTCCATTAACAACTGATGAAAATGGCCTGACATTTTTTTATATTGCTATGTTCACCATTTTATCTTACTGATTTTATGAGCTTTTTATATACTAAGGCTATGAACCTTTTGTCTTTCATATATTCTATGGTATATTTGCTATAGAGAAATATTTGTTTCATATTGTGAAATCTATAAACTTGCTAATAGTTTCTGCTGTTGATGCAATATTTAGGAAAGACTTCCCTAACCATATCCTAATTTTCCCATATTTTGTGGCCTTAGTTTATATATATATATATATATATATATATATATATATATATTTTTTTTTTTTTTTTTTTTTTTTTTTTTTTGCGGTACGCGGGGCTCTCACTGTTGTGGCCTCTCCCGTTGCGGAGCACAGACTCCGGACGCGCAGGCTCAGCGGCCATGGCTCACGGGCCCAGCTGCTCTGCGGCATGTGGGATCCTCCCGGACCGGGGCACGAACCCATGTCCCCTGCATCGGCAGGCGGACTCTCAACCACTGCGCCACCAGGGAAGCCCTATATTTTATTTTTAACTTCTCTAGAATTTAATGTGGTATATGTTAAGAGGAGAGAGTCCAAATTAATATGTTTCTAGGTACCACATTTTGCCCAGCCTTCACACATGAAATACTACTTCTATTATACACCAAATAATAGGATTGAGGAGCTTTCTGTTATTCTGCACTGATCTACTTGCTTATTTTCATTCACAGGCCACACGGCTTTAATTATTACTGCTCTGTAGTATATTTAATGTCTGGCAGTGCTAGTCTCTTCTCATCATTTTCTTTTTCAAGATTTTTATATAGTCTTTTTCTGGTTTTCTTTCTTTCAAAAGTGAGGGTATGGGGAGGGAGGATAACTTTTAATAGTATGGCAGTAATATGAATTATAAGATGTATTGTGTTTTTAAAAAATCAGTCTCACAACTTCAAAGCCACACCCAGTTCATTTCCATACTGAATGGTGTTATTCTGGTACTTAGAGTCAGGCATGCCCAATCTATCACTAGATCTCTTATGTCCTGTTTGCCAAGAACCTTGGCAGGAGGTTTTGTTCATTCTGTCCATATGAAAAGGCAATATAACATAGGGGTTGAGAGCACAGGATCTAGCTGTGTGACCTTGGCCAAGCTATTTAACCTCTCTGAGCCTCCATGTCCACATTTGCGATGAAGGGGGGTGGACAACACACTGCCTCGTAACATACACGAAACATATGGAAAGCACTTGGAAGAGTGCCTGTCACAGAGAAAATAGTTTGTGAAGGTTAACGAGCATTGTCATGTCCCAATGGTCTTGTCATTCCAGGGTTTTGCTAATTTGTCTTGACTTGGAAAAGGGAGATTGAAAGGAAGACATTAATTTAGGAAACATGAGTTAAGTAAAATAAAATTTCACAAGCCTTTTCATATGTTTATAGGGATGAGTAGTTGTCATTAAGTTGTTATTCCTCATGGTGTCCAGAAAGCTGACATTTAAAGCAAGCTGTGGCCTGCACATAGAGGGGGGGGCATGTGGTGTCTGAAGATGGTGTGCCACGTGAGGACCCGGAACAATCCAGCTCATCTGAACCCACTGCAGATTCTACTTAAGGCCCTCGTCGTGGCCTTTGTCAATCCTGACAGCTCAGACTTGCCCTCACCCTCAGCTTTCCCTGCCACCTCTGCTCAGAGCAGATGTCCTCTGCTGCCAGCTGAGAATCTGAGCCTGGGGGCGGGCCTGAGCTCTGCAGTCAGACTGCTGGTTAAAACTCCAGCCCTGCCACAAACCACTTCAGTATTAAAACTGGAGTTCTCCTCAACTGAAAAATGGAGACGTTATGCCTTCTCTGCCAGGTTACCGTGGGGATTAGGTGAGACTCATACACATAAAAGCATTTCATGGAATGTCAGGCATAAAGTAGGTGCTCAATAAATGTTACTGTATCAATAGGGAATGTTTGCTTCTAAGTAACAGAAAACCCAATTCAAACTGGCTTATACAATAAAGGAAAATTATTGGTTTATATAACTGGAGATTCAAGAAAAATCTGGGCTTTAGGAGCAGTTTGATTCAGTGGCCTAACCAAGAATTTGTTCATTTGTTTCCTCTCTCTTCACCCTGCCCATCATAGATTCAGCTTTACCCTAAGGCTGTCTCCCTCTCATGGTCCCCAGAATGGGTGTAAGCATCCAGAGAGAACAAAAAAGGACCACACCCAGAAATTTCTCCCAGATGTGTGAGGAAGAGCGCTCCTAGGAATCCTTAGCAAATTCCTCCTCTTGTAGCTCAATAGCCAGCAGGAGCTTATGGGCCTGTCCCCGAACCAATAACTATGGCCAGAGGTGGGACTGTACATGCTAGCTTAGGTCTGGACCACAGCCCTAGGTGTAGAGTCACCTTTGGTGCCAGTGCAGGAACTGTGTAGAGGCAGGAAGGTGGAAACGACCCACAGTCAGAGTACTTCCCAAGAGAAGGAGTGGGAATGAGGGAACATCTATAATGTCCACCTCTCCTTTTCGCAGTCCCCGGCAGGACCTAATTGAGTGGAGAGCCAAGTCTCCACTGGAACTTGAGACCTCAAACTTTTGATTGAGTCCTGGGTCTGTGAGGAGAGAAGTGCTCAACCCCCCACGCAGGGACTGAAAGCATTCTTCCTAAACAGCAGGGAAAATAGCAATAATGATACTGTGCATGGTTTTTAAAAAGTTAATATTAAAAAAGCCTTTGTGAAAGAACAAAACTCTTCTTGTTCCACACCACTTGAGAAGTAGTTATCTGGATGTGTGCTGTAGACCAAGGATCAGGTCATAGGCACAGCTGGTGTTTTTCTTTTCAACTCCTTCCATCCCTGGGACTTAGGTCTTTAGGTGGCTGCCTTTCTCTCTACTTCTCTCCCTGCTTCCCTTTCTTCCTCTGTTTATGTTTTATTAGCCTCATGTACCTGGGAAGAAATCTGGAAGGGGAGGGTCAGTGGGCCCAGGGCCTGAGGGAGGCCGCCTTCCTTGCCAGCCTGTCCCCCACAGTTGGGGGCAGCTTCATCCCCCGAGAGGTTCAATGGCTGAGCCCAAGTGAGCCCTTCACACCTCCGGGTTGCTAAGTGACAAACGCTTCAAGTTTGGAAATCTTTATCCACACCGGATATATTATCCTGGCAAATTGGACTTTCAGATCTGGCAGCAATGGAAAGAGTAAATTTTTTTAAAAATAGAGACAATTTAGATGATTTCAAAGACATCTGGTCTCTTTTTCCAGCGATGTATGACTCTTCTCTTTCACTGAGCACATTGAATCCAGCCACTTCGCGGGTACAAAAGCACAGGGTCCCTGAAGAAAGAAGAGTTTCAGTTGCAAAAGCAGACTCACAGAAAGTGCTGCCAGTTGGAAAGGCCTAGAACCAACTAAGGTCACATCACCAGGCACATGCTCTTCCCTCTTCCCTCTATCTGAACCTTCTTTTAACCTGCTTTCCTCCAAGTTCTCTTTCTTCTCTCTGATCCTCTCTGCTACTAACTCCCTTCCTGCTCTATCTTGCCCTCCTCTCTCTCTCTCTCTCTCTCTCTCTCTCTCTCTTCCCACCACCCCCTGCCCGCCTGCTTTTTCTCATTCCCACCTTTGTCTCTTTAAACTCCCATCTAGTCTCCTCCCCTTCTCCCCATCCTTCTTTCCCCCGAGTTGAGACAGCACAGGGACAAGAAGCAGTAGAATGGCTCACAGCCAAGATTCTTGGTCTTCTTGCCCATCACTCTCAGCAGGGCATAGAGTTGGTCATGCCTCTTTCCTTCCTAAATTAGAGTTGGGGTAATCGCAGGGCAGACTATCCCTCCCCCAGGTCCTTTTTTTTAAAAAAAATTTTCAAGACAAACCCAAACACCAAATACCTTCTCCACCTGCTTGCTAATATCTAGAATTCTTCCAACAGAGTACATTACATTCCACAATCAAAGACCAAGTTTCAAACCTAAATAATAAACAACTCACATCTGGGCAGCTCTTAACAGTTTTCCAAACACGTCCAGCTGTTTCCAACCAATTCCCTCATTTGACCCCCACAATAATCTGGAGTTGGAAGCATTATTATACTATCATCTGCATTTCAAAATGAGGAGACTGAGGCTCAGAGACGTTCAGTGCCTTTCCAAAGGTTGTTCTAACCCAGTTCTGTTTGAATCTAACATCTCCCCACCCCCACCCCAACCCACTTCTCTGAGAGGGAACCACAGTGATCTGACAGGAGGGGAAACCTTCCTCTAATTTCTTCAGACCCAAGATGCCCCCCCAATTCCTATGTCTCTGAGATCTCTGTAGTTATTGCTGTGGAAACCTGTCAGTAGGGTAGACTGCCACCAGGTGGCAAATGGTACTCTGGTTTCAGGTTAAGCTCCAGATTTTTACCTTAACTATGGGAGTCAAGTGTTTTTCTATATTTTAGCATTTTATAATCAAAGTTATAGTTCACTAAAAAATTAGGTAAACAGAGTAGTATCCTCATCTATGCAGATGATACAGATAAGACGTATATTTAGAAGAATAAATATACAGGTTGACTGTACGCCTATTAAAACTTTTTTTTACTAGTAACAAGCACAACTCAGTCTAATTCTGCCTACAATGTCACAGCCTACTTCAAGTTTCCAAGATGTTGGCCAAGGTACTCCAGGGTTACTGCCTTCCCATCCTGGCCACTCAATTCCCCAAACAGCAGCCCAATAAGAGAAGGCAGAATGCTTCTCAAACTTAAAACGATGTCAGAATCACTTGGGGGGCTTATTAAAGCATAAATGTCCTGATCTCAATTCCTGAGTTTCTGATTCAGTAGGTGTGGAATGGGGCCTGAGAATCTGTATTTCTAACAGATTCCTAGGTGATGATGCCACTGGTCTGGGGACCACATTTTGAAAACCACTACACCACGGCAAGTCACTCTATCTAGCTCTCATAGGTGCCTCCTTTTCTCTGACCTCTCACCAGCACCATGGAGGTAGGAGTTTGAGCTCCCTGGTCTCCCAGGCACAGTATGGGGTCCTATGGTGAATGATTAACCAACAGCCTTAAATACTGTGGCTGGCACCAAACTAACTTTGTGTCACTTTTAACATATATTTCTGCTGCTCAGTGCTACCTTCTGATTAGACATTCTCTGATATCAATGCCTGTCAGAGCTCTGTGTACCATTAATTATAATGATAGAAAATACTAGCATTTATTAAAGCTGTCAGCACTGAGGTCATTATTGCTTTCATTGCCTCATCTGATCCTCACAACAATTCTACGAGCGAGCTACCATTGTCAACCCCCTTGTACAGATGAAAAAATAGAGGATCAAGATTATAAAACTTCCCTGGTGGCGCAGTGGTTGAGAATCTGCCTGCCAATGCAGGGGACAGGGGTTCGAGCCCTGGTCTGGGAGGATCCCACATGCCGCGGAGCAACTAGGCCCGTTAGCCACTACTGAGCCTGCACGTCTGGAGCCTGTGCTCCACAACAAGAGAGGCCGCGACAGTGAGAGGCCCGCACACCGCGATGAAGAGTGGCCCCCGCTTGCCACAACTAGAGAAAGCTCTCGCACAGAAACGAAGACCCAACACAGCAAAAATAAAATAAATAAATTAATAAACTCCTACCCCCAACATCTTCTTAAAAAAAAAAAAAACATTATAAAACCAGTAAGTTGCAGAGCCTGGACGAAACACCAGTTTGTATCTCTCAGCCTCTGTAGATACTGATCCTAAGTTTTCAGTTTGGATACTACAAATTGGATTCCTGGTTCCCTCAGGTCAGTTTCTTTGCGCTCCTGTAGTGTAGCCCTAGCATTTCCCCCACTGTCTATGTCCAAGCCTTCCAGCCAGTCAGGATGCCCCATGGAGTTCCCGATCTAAGTCTCAGTTCACTATACTGGACAGGGAAACAGCCTCTTTCAGAGAGATAAATTCAAATGTATTCCCTAGATGGTACTTTCTAAGGCAGAGAAACGGAATCAGACACTTTATAATGAGCTTCTACAAATGTGATGTTGGGGAGTTGAAACAGCATCATAAAAATTCCTCTCTTATTTATGAAAGAACTATGCAGACATGTTATTGAAAGAAGAAAGAAAGTGAGGCAGGAGAGGGAAGGAAGGAGGGAGGGAAAGAGGAAGGAAGAAAGGAAGGAAAAGGAAAGAAGGGAGAGAGAGAGATGCAAAGAACCAACCTAGGAGAAAAAAATAGTAAAGAAACAAAAGAAAATTCTTCACAGTTCTTTCATGCTACAGGACATCTTAATAAGAATATAAATTCAGGAGCCAGTCGGGCTGAAAGACAAGATAATGAGATTAAAAACAAAACGGGAGATTGAGGATCTAAGGAAACAAATTGAGGACACAAACCACATCATTCTAGAGCTAATACAAAAATTAGAGCGAGGAACAGGTATATTCCACTGAAAATAAATTATTTATATGGAGGAGACCTTGAGATAATCACGGCAAATGAAGATTAAAACAAAGATATTTGAAACAAGTACAGAGAAGCTAATAGATTTTTTTAAAGTCTAATAAATAAAAAATAAGAAATATCCAACCCAAAGGTAACACTTTTTAAAGTTATCTAAATAAAGGAAAGAATTGAATATGCAAATTGAAAGACATACCATGTTCTTGGAAAATTTAATACTGACAGCTCAAGATAGAGCTATACTAGTTAGATAAGGACACTTCATTCAGTCAGGACAAGCAAATCATTACAAGGGGTTAAAATCAAGCTCGCCTCAGCCTTCTCCACAGCAACATTTAATGCCAAAATACAGTGTTCACGATGATCTAAGAGAAAGAAAGTGCACCCCAGGATGTTGTAGCCACACAAGAACGTTGTTAAATATAAAAGAAACAGACTTTCTCAAACCTGAAAAACCCAGGAATACAGCACCCACGAGCCCTTCTTGAACAAAACTGTGTGACAGTGACATTCTGCCAATTAAGAAACAAAGAAGGGGGAAAAAGGAGCTTAGGGACTGAAACACCCTGAGGGGGCACTAGTGGTAGGCAATAAATCTATTTAATATGTATACTAATATTAAGTACTGCCTCTCAATGAAGCCTGCCCAGACTGCCTTATTGACTCTGGCGGGATGTGCTCCACCGCACCCCAGCATGCTGCATCTCCTTTCCTCCGCTTTACTTGTTGCTTTTATTCTATAGCACACATCACTTTTTAATATACCATATGTTTTACTCTTTTGTTCTTTATTATCTGTCCCCACCCCATAGAAGGTAAGTCAGTCAGGAGAGCTGGGATTGAATAGCTGCATGAAATGTGGGAACCGTTCTAGTTAGCAGAGCTGATAGTCAGAGCTGTACATCTGAAAAATGTAAAACAAATTATGTCGCTAACAAAATTCAAATTGTGTGGGGAGGGGCTCTGGAAGAGATGTGAGAGTACTAATGTCCTAACCTTTCATAGCCCAAACACAATTGATACTTAAAATTAAAACATGTAGTTTAAAAAGAAACAATGGCTGCACCCTCTTGATGTATTCGTAATCACTTTGATCAACCTTAAAAAGATTTTTCATGAAATACTATCCTACAGTGGAGAAGCATGTATTCAATAATCTGTAGTTTGACCCTGGCATATTTTCTTCTGTTAATTCCAGGTAAGTTAAAGGTAGTACTTCAGATTTTAAAACAATATTTAGAATTATCCCATTTTTATTAAAGTGTTTTTAGATATCTGTTTCTCTGTCTACGTACACAAATACAAAGATAACAGATGACGTTCATTCTCAACAAGGGTTATTTCTGAGCAGTAGTTTGTGGAGTTATTTTACTACTTTTATCTTTAAACTCTATTATGAGGTTTATAAAAAGCTTGTATCTTTTTTCAAATACAATTGAATGGTTCGTTTTGTTTTAAAAAGGGAGAGACTGGCGGCATATATGTCATCTAGAAATAGCTATAGAGACAGAGACATAGATATGGATATAGATATAGATGTAGATACAGATATTTAGCACCCATGGTGTGAATAACAGAGCTTGAGCTTCAACGTTCAGCTGACTTGCACTTCCTTCTGTCTACAAGACACTTGCTACATGGAAGGAAGGAAACCAGTGCCGACTGGAGAACCCACTGAGTGCTTCTCCACCAACTTTTGGGGGAGGAATAATCTCACTTAGATGAAAAATTTGAGGCTCAGATAGGCTGTGATTTGTCTGATTTTGTGCAAGTAGGAGGGATAATAATAATGGTAATAACTGCGTACTGAGTACTTACCATGGGTCAGGCCCCATGCTAGGCATATCTATGAAGAATCCCCTTTTTAATCCTCATGACAGCCTATGATACCAGCAATTTTTACTCTTATTTTTAAAATGTGTCTCAGAGAGAATTGTACAGCCAAATGTCACGCAGCTAGAAAGTGGCCTGTCCCACGCCCGAACCCACGTCATGCCATTCCCTTTACCCTGTGCTCTCTCTAGGCTGGAAGAGGAGTGGCCTGTGCTGTTCACCCACAGAGGCCGTGTCCGGCGGCCCCTGTGATCACAAGTCGGCTGCTTGTCAAGAGCACACGGGGGGCTCTGCTGATGACCGCAGTAATGCATCCCCTCGTCCCCTCCTGGGTGCCCCTGCAGAACTGAACAGGCAAACGACAGCTCCGGTGATTACCTGAGATGCTCCAGGGCCAGTCTGGGAACTCATGGCCCCTCTCAGCAGGTATTTCTTGGCTCCTCTGACACAAGAAACGCTCAGTCAAGAAGGAGGTCTGAGTGATGGTTGGTGGGAGTGCAGACAACGGATCCCTCAGCTGAGGGTCAGGAGATCTGGATTCTAGTTCCTCCTCTACCATTCCTCTCTGGTGTGACCCTGGGGAAGTCGCTTGATGTCTCTGAGCCTCATTTTCCCCATAAATAACATGAAAAGTTTTTACTACTGGACAATTTCCGAAGTTCCCAGCTCAATACTTCTGTGATTCAGTCAGAGAATGAGATGTCTTTTTTTGGTAGAGTCTGTGGGGTTGGGGGGCAGAGTCTGTGGGGTTGGGGGGCACCTTTGAGAAGGTGAAAAGGCGGCTAGGAAGCCAAGCCAGCAGGGAGCAGGGGGGCCTGGATTCTCCCCAGATGGAAAAAGGGTGACTTCAACAGAACAAGCCTTCGAGGCTGTGGGAAGGGGTCTCTGTCGCAGGCCTCACTTTCTCTGACAGGTGGGTCTTGGCAGCTGGACCACAGGCCTTTATGAGTATCTGCTAATCACGGCCTGGGCATGAGCGCCCAAGAGGTGTCACGTGCAGAATGAGATGCTTTTTTACGATGCAGTAAAAGAGAGGAAATCGCCTTGGCCTCTTGCCTCGTCCTCCGCTCCGTAAGGAAGCAGGCAAGCTGAGTCCAGCCACTCGTTGGCTAGGGCTCTGAGAGCTCACAGTTTCTACCCAGGGGCTGCCATTTCCTTAGAGGGCTGCAGGGAGGAGCTGGAAGCGGGGGCAGGAGAGACAGGCCCACTTTCCAGAATTTTAGGAGAGGCCAGGGATTGCTAAAACCCGGAGACACTAAAAGTTTAGAAGAGCTAGGGTCACATACACTGCATTAGCAACGATCTATACTCACAGTTGGAGAGTAAATCACTGGCCCCACTTGGGAAAGGAATTTCTCTCCAAATGCTATTATTGGAACAATGTTATATTTTCTCTGAAAAGTAGACCATGCCCAGAACCATGGCTCTTCCCACTGACCACTCCCTCTCACTGTTAGGATATCTAGTGATGATTTTCACCTCAAAGATAAAATAGTGGATTCAACCACCATTTACCGCTGCCAGCTGTGTGCCAGGGACTGGGTTGAGCACATAGGCATTCGTAAGAATAAAAGCAATAAATTAACGCTGAACTGGTAGCTTTACACATATTACCTTAGTTAATCCTTATAACAACGCAGATTCGATCCAACGAAAAATGAAGTTGACGTTATTATCAAACCCCATTTTATAGATGAGAACATTAGTTCCAGAGACGTGAAGTAACATGCCCAAGGCCACACAGCTAGCAAGTAGCAGAGCCAGGATGACTCCTGTGTGTGTGCTTTTAACCCGTCCCTTAGCTGCCTCTCATAACTTACCATTGTAAGTATAGGTCTCCAGGTTCTCCTTCCTTCAAGGATCATTTTAATCTTAATACACACGGGGAAACCATTCTCTCTCTCCTCCAAAGTGTTAGGAAGAAATCTCTTGCCCTTTGCTTCACCCTCTCCTAGGCTCCCTCTTAGGCTGGCTGGTTTGTCTGATGGGCAGACGGGCAGGAATGTGTCTTCCCTTGGTCCGTCCCTTTGTAATAGGAGGAGGTGATGGGTGGCTTCACTAGTTAGGGCTGTTGATCCCTCCTGTTGTCAGGTGAGGGCACTGTGATCCTCCATGCCAGCAGCCCAGGGTGACTTGCAGACCCAGTTCTCCCCTCAGGCAGCTGACAGCTAGACTAAAGGGCAGAATGAGACTCTCATTCCGGTGGCAGCTGCCTCGTCAGCAGGACTGCTGAGCCTGCACCTTGACCCTTGTGTCTATTTCTCAGAGTCCAGAGTGGGGAGGAGGTGACCAATTAGCTCTGCAAAACAGAAACAACTCCCAGCTCCAGAGTTCAAGCTCCGTTCCTGGGCGACTCCAGAAAGCCTGTCCTTCCAGCAGGTTCCCAAGCTGAGGTACTCCTGAAGGGCCACTTGTGCGGGTGAGGGTCGCCCCAGTCTTCCACTCCCACCTCACACTGCTACAGCTGCGCTCTCCCCGCAGCCCTTTGCCCCAAGTATAAACATTGGCTCTGATGTAATTTTCAAGCACTTGGTAAGACCAGGAAGGACTGAACAATTAGCATAATGTTGGTGAGGATTTGAGAATAATCAGAAGACAAAACATGAAAAAAGGAAAAAAACACCTCAGCTGAATTCAGGGCATCACGGCTCCTGAAGACCACCAGGTGTGTCTCCATGGGGAACCTCTCTGACCTCCCTTCTTTAGACCGCCCCTTCTCCACCTGCCACCATATTGCAGGCATCCCCCTACCAGGGAGTGCCTTTGACCATGTGCTTCTATCCTTTCAAAACTTTTCAGACTAATAAAGAGGGGAGGAAAAATTCTCCACCTCCAGTCTCCTCATCAGTCTTGCCATCATTATTCAAGTCATTTTCTGGAGTGCTTCTCCATTTGGGCACCTCAGCTTTATCCCTGGACCAGTAAGAAGGAGAAACAAAGAAATAAAACAAACCATTTTCCCCACGTCAAGCAGCCCGCATGTTGGCACCATCCAGAAAGTTATCCACTGAGAAGCATTCCCGGTACAAAGCAGTTTCTCTTCTCGTTTTCTCAACTTTACCATTTGGGAACAGGAGCTGGGTGTCCCCTTTACATGATCCAAAACTCCATCAAAATGTTTGTCCAAGATCAAAAGTATGGGCTTCCTGCAAAAATGACCCTATTCCCCAGGAGCTGCAGGAAGGATTGCAGGTAGATGTCACAAAAGGAGCTTGTCACTACTACACATGGTCCCAGTGTATCTACAGAGGGGCTCTGTGAGGTTATTGTTTTCCTCATTTTGCAGCTGAGAGATCTGAGGCTCAGAGAATTTAAACACCTTATCCATGGTATCTTTGCAGGCAACTGTTAAAATAGCGAATACACAAGAAATCGGTCAGAACTCTCGACACCAGAATCTGCTTGGAAAAGACAAATCACAACTCCCAGGCCTCATGAGAGCCGAATGAGTTCCATCCTTTCCAGACTCCTTATCGGTACAGGGAGGGGTGGAGGAGGTGAAGATGGTGTCTGCAGGCTGCCTGATGGGGCGGCCTCTGGGATTTTGATTTTGGGATGGCAACAGAATGTCCACCTCACTCCCCTGAGAAAAGCCCTTCCAGACCCAGAATTCTATAGTCTACAATTGGTCATCTGTCTCAGGTGAACTCTGACTGCCCCTTGGTGTCAAGGACCAAGGTTGTACGATCCCAGGTCAGTCATTTTGAAGCCATGGGTTACATCTTTACCAGGGAAGCCTCAAATGCAGTTGCTGCCTGAGATTTCTGTCGTGCTAGTGCTTTGGTTCAAAATTCAATCTTTTTTCCTGGACGAAGGGTGGGAGGAGGTGGCAAGGCACAGAGTTGGATTTTTGAGAGGAAGAATCGAGACTAAAGAAAAGCTTGTAGGCAGCGTAGGAAAGGTGGGGAAATGGCACTTGTACTTAAGCCCAGCAATGTGCATTTCTTCCTACAATAGTTATGTCACCAAGGACTCCCACCACCTACCCCTCCCTGTCCTGGCCTCTGGACCCAGTCTCCTCCCAGCCCATGATCCACACCCCACCCTTTTTCCAACCATGTTAAACACCCTTTCAAGACTCTTTTTTCTGGCCACTTTTCTCTTTGTCTGAAATACCCTTCCTTCTCCTCTTCTTCTGATTAATTCTTATTTATCTTCCAAAGGGCAGGTGGGCTAGGGATCACCTCCTCCAGGAAGCCTTCCCTGATCCATCCTCTGTCTGGGTTCCCATAGCATTCTGTGAGCATGCATGCTTCCACATGTGTGCCTATGTTGCACTGTCCTTCTGTCTATGTTGCTCCATACTGTTGATAATGCAACCTTAGGATGCATTATTAATAGCATGAAATCTCATCAGACATGTCTAAGCCAAGTCAATCAGAGAGGATGTTTTTAAAAATATAGGCCCCAATATCGCAGTAACTTCTCCAATCTCCTTCCAATTCTATTTCTCTCATTACCATAATGACCTACCACTAAAGGGGGAAAAGAAAGAGATGTTATGATGTCCATTAATCCTGTTTCTTCCTTTAGTATTCTACATAGGTTTACAACCTTATCACCCCATGCCATGCATCAAACAGTCTGAATTACCCAAAACATATATACATTTAACAATTGCAGTGACTTGGCACTAGCCAATCAGAACTGATGCTAGCCTATCAAGAAAGGTCCTGGGGCCCCTGCATACCTTTTGAGGCCTGCATACCTCAAAAATAAAAAAAATAAATAAATCCATTCTTTTCCATTTTTTTTAAATTAAACAAATAATGCATGTACACATTCTTATTGTAAGAGTTAAGACTATACAGATAAAGGGAAAATCCCCTCTAGCCATACTTCCTCCCTTCTAACTTCCCCCAGAGGTGAGCACTGTCATTACTTTGGTCTGTGTCCTTCCATACTCTCAATATGTATCTACATGCATATCCATGTGTATAGAAAAATAATGGTTTTCTTTTTTTTGTTTGTTTTTTGCGGTACGCGGGCCTCTCACTGTTGTGGCCTCTCCCGTTGCGGAGCACAGGCTCCGGACGTGCAGGCTCAGCGGCCATGGCTCACGGGCCCAGCCGCTCCACGGTATGTGGAATCCTCCCGGACCCAGGCACGAACCCATGTCCCCTGCAACAGCAGGCAGACTCCCAACCACTGCGCCACCAGGGAAGCCCAATGGTTTTGTTTTGTTGTGTGCTTTTGTTTTGTTTTTACGTGTCATTACATCAATTATTCTACAGTTTGCTTTCTTTACTTAAAAATATGTTTTGTAGATCTTTCCATCTAACTCATTGTTTTTAGCTCTGGCTTAAATTCCATAGATTAAAGATCTCGTAATTTACTTAACCATCCTTACAAATGGGCATGGCTGTGGTTTCCAGTTTTTCACTTTCACAGACACTTTCAATGAGCATTATTCAACATGCATCTTTGTGCACCTGCATTTTTCTGCAGTAGATTCTTAGAAGTTCCCTTGCTGAGTAAAAAGTTATCTGTAATTTTACATTCATTGTCACTTTGCTCTTCTATCAGTAGTGTGTGACAATACTTATTTCCCAAAACTCTTGCCAAAAGTAGATATCATCAGTATTTAATTTTCCCCAATATGATGGGTAAAACATGATTTCTCTTTATTATTTTAATTTGCAATTTTCTCATCATTAGTGAAGCTGAGCATCTTCTCATAAGTTTATAGATCATTCTCTGTCTGTGGATTGCCCACTGGTACCCTGTGGTGGTCAGACCTCTAACTGGCTCCCAATGTCCCTCACCCCTTGGTATTCATGCTCTTGTAATCCCCTTCCTTTGAGGATAGGCTGGACCTAGTGGCTTGCTTCTAATGAATAGAACTGGACAAAGATGATAGTTTGTCACTTCCAAGGTTAGGTTACAAAGGACTTTGACTTTCATCTTGTTAGCACTCTTTCTGTCTTTCTGGCTTTTCTTCAATCTGATGAAGCAAGCTGCCGTATTTCAAGCTGTCCTGTGGAGAAGCCCACATGGCAAGGAACTGAGCGTGGCTTCCCGCCAACAGCCAGAGAGTAGCTGAGGCTCTCAATCCAACAACTGTGAGGAACAGAATCATGTTAACAGTCATGTGAGTGAGCTTGGAAGCTGGTCGTTCCCCACTCGAGCCTGAGTTGAATGCAGCCCCAGCAGACACCCTGAGTGCAGTTTTGCTTGAGACCTCAAGGAGGCAGACCCAACTAAGCCATGCCTGGATTCTGGACCTACACAAACTGTGAGATCATAAATTTCTTAAGTCACTAAATATGAAGGCAATTTGTTATGTAGCAGTAGATAACTAATACATACCCTTTGCCCATTTTTCTCTCTTTTGATTTGCAGGCGCTCTAAACAACACAGTTGAAGATCTCTTGCATGTTATATATGTTACAAATATTTTCTGCCAATCTTTTGCTTATCATTAACTTTGTTTATGTTCTGTCTTTTATTACACAGAACTTTTCATTTTTGATGTCTTCAAGTGTATCAATCTTTTCTTCTATGGCTTTGAATTTTTGCCTCTTGCTTATAAAGATGTTGGCTACCCCAGAGTTGTAAACATAAAATTATTTGTTTCTATCTTTCTCCCAACCTCCACTTAAATTCCATGAAGGCAGTGGCTCTGAGTCTTGCCCATCTCTGGATTCACAGCCTGAATGCAGTGCCTCACAGGGAGCTGGCATTCCTGCAGAAAGACTTTGCAAGTCTGCATTCCTCCCTCTCAACAGTCTCCATGGTGTCTAATCGCCATTCCTGGGCTGCGTGTATGTATAGCTCCACTTGCTCTTTGCTAAGACAGAGAACAGACACCCTTCTAGCCCCTTCTGTAGCTTTTTCCCATCACCCCCATCAAGCACTCTAATGCACACGCTTTGTAACTACACAGTCTTGGCGCTTAAATATTGCCATTGCCGGCGCGCTGAAGATCTCACATTCTAAAAGGAATAAAATAATCTGAAGAGTTCACTTAAAATGCTGGTGCCAAGAAATTCGGTGCCAAGAAATGTAAAAATGGATAGTCCAAATTAAATTTGCAGAAGACACAACCTGAGGAGAGGCTATCTGAGCTGCAAACACAACCTCCAAACCCTACCCACACCTTAGACATTAACATGAGGTCAGAGGCTAATAGGAGTAATGGCAGGGGTAGAGAGAATTCCAAGGGGTGGTGGGAAGCCAGGCCAGCCGTGGATTTTGAACACATGGCACAAGAAAATAAATTGAGACCTGGAGGGATGAAAAAGTGCACCAGGCCCCTGGAATACAATAGAATATAGAAAGGGGTGATTGGACATTATACACTTTACACTGTCGTCATGTATATATATATATATATCTCAATATAAAAGCTGAATCCCAGAGAGGGGAGCTGCATTGTCCATGCGTGAGAGCTGGAGGGATTAGAACCCAGGTTTCAGCTCACTGGTCAAGGCTCTTTCTGCACAGCTGAAGGGAAGAAGTCCAGGAAGGAGTCCTGGCTCCAAGCAGAGGGATGAATATCTCACTCCACATTTCTAAAAACACGGAGTAAGATAGTCCTATTCCTGGGAAGTGGGGCGCGGGGGTGAGCCAGTGCTAGCGTCCAGCGTTTACTCCCCAGATCTTCCTGGGAGAAACCAGTTGTTGAAAATCTGGTAGCTGGGAACTTCACTCAGGCTGTTTGGACCCTGGGTCCACTCTCCCCACAGGCAGAAGTTGGCTCTGGCCAAGAAGCATCGGGGCCCAGCCAACCAGGCCTGGTGCACCAGGGTCAGCATTGCCCTAAGAGGAAGAACAAGCACACAGCAGACTAGAGGGACGGTGGGGAGTGGATTCTAGATCTGGGGGATGCAAGAAGGAGTCAACATCTGATCAGCACCACCCTAGCCTCTAGGATGCTTTGTACAAGTTAGAAAAAGACACTCCTTCATTGAGGTACTTTACTACCTGCCATCTGCCAGAGAAGTATAATAAATATAAAAATCTGCAATGGATGACACGCATTAGAGCTTCACAATGCACATCCAGAACAATTGTGTGAGTCAGCCTGTGAGCCACAATGCTTCTTCTTCTTCTTTTTTTTTTTTTTTGTGGTACACGGGCCTCTCACTGTTGTGGCCTCTCCCGTTGTGGAGCACAGGCCCCGGACACACAGGCTCAACGGCCATGTCTCATGGGCCCAGCCGCTCTGCGACATGTGGGATCTTCCCGGACCGGGGCACGAACCCATGTCCCCTGCATCGGCAGGCGGACTCTCAACCACTGCACCACCAGGGAAGCCCCGCCACCCTTATTCTTCTCAATCCAGTTATAAAGCTGCTGTTTTTGGAACCAGTAGAGCCAAGGATATTCTAATCCCAGGATTCATGGGCATTCATGATGCCTCTGGCCTTCAAGTTCTTCCATGTCTAGATGGGTGCTACATCTTAAGAAGCAAATAGACTTTCCTCCTAGATTCTACAAGGTTCAGAGATCACCCAATCAGGAAACACTGAAAGAACAAAGCCTTGCCTTCATCAGTCCCCAGCCCCTTGCGAAAGCATGAGCAAAAAGGATAATTCCCCCTGAGCCAGGTGTAGGCCAGGACTTCCTTGGCCATGGCAGACCAGTCTGTGCTGCCATTGACCTTTGCAGAAATGGAGGTGGTTGTCTACAAGTGGGCCAGTTCATTGCCTGAACTTACTGAAGTATGCATACTACAGGTCAAGAGAATAAAACATCAAAAAGAAACATCCTGATTTCAAGCTGTACTATAAAGCTATAGTAATCAAAACAGTATGGTATTGACATAAAAATAGGCACATAGATCAATGGAACAGAATCAAGAGCCCAGAAATAAATCCTTGGCTATATGGTCAATTAATTTATAACAAATGAGCCAAGAATATACAATGGGGAAAGGACAGTCTCTTCAATAATGGTGTTAGGAAAATTGGACACCACATGCAAAAGAATGAAACTGGACCACTATCTCATACCATACACAAAAATCAACTCAAAATGGAAAGACTTGAATATAAGATCTGAAACCATAAAACTACTAGAAGAAAACATAGGGAGAAACATAATCTCCTAGACATCTGTCTTGGCAGTGATTTTTTTTTTTTGACAGCAAAAGCAAAGACAACAAAATCGAAAATAAACAAGTGGGACATCAAAATTAAAATTAAACAAATGGGACATCAAACTGAAAACCTTCTATACAGCAAAGGAAATCATCAACAAAATGAAAAGGCAGCCTACTGAATGGGAGAAAGAATTTGCAAGTCATGTATCTGATAAGGTGTTGATAGCCAAAATACATAAAAGGATGGGGGGGGGGGAGGAAATGCAAGCACTGGCTGGCTTTTTAGTACAGACTTACAGAAAAAGCTGGAGGAAAAATAGATTAGATTAGATGCCCAGGCTACACGCATTCATCCAAACACAGCTAATTGTCTTTACTTGTGTGGCTCTGCCATGAAAAGATTTTTCATGTTATCTGGTCTTCAGAATCACCTGAAAGAAAGCAGGAATATTCATTCTTATTCTATAGATGAGAAAATGGGCATAGAAGCAGAAAGACTTGGCCAAAATCACACCCTGCGCTGGTAACCAGGTTGGATTGGAACCTAGATTCCTCACCCAGTGCTCTCTCTGGCACACTGCTTCCCTGTGCCCCTGTCCTTCAGGGCCCCCTCAGCCAGCACAGGCTCGCATACCATTTCCAGGCATCTCACAGGCTCTTCCACTCACCCTGGCTTGCCTACGAGCAGAGGAGCTGGACATCCTAGGAAATGGAAGAGGAGGCCAGGGCTTTGGTGGGTTGTGGAGGGTGAGGCTAGTCACTGCCCAAGAAGCTACCACTTTGCATCCAGCCCTACCAGGACCTGAAGACAGACCGTATCCCATAGGCTCCATTTTCTTCCTCCAGTGGCAGAATGAGTAGGTGAATTCTATTACACGTGTCGCTTCTCTTCCACAGTGAAAAGACAAAAGCATAAAGGAAGTGGTTGAGGCTTTGGTTTAAAAATAGTCCCCTCTCATACATTTATGGGGAGAAAAGAGAAAGAAAAAGAAACTAACATTTTAAGTCACCAGCTATGAGCCAGGAAAGTTCACACTTAAAAACTCACAAACTCTCCTACCAAAATAGTTAAAATCAAACAGATTATCAATACCAGGTGTTGGTAACGATGAGGAGCAACTGGAATGCCCATACATGGTTCATGGGAGTATAAATTGTTACATCCCCTTTGGAAAACTGGTAGAATTGACCAAAGCTAATCAAATACATTCCCTATGACCTAGCAATTACACACCTGGGTTTACACTTGATAGAAATGAGTTCTCAGTCCTCCAAAAGAAAGATACAAGAATCATCATAGTACCTCTACTTATGTTAGCCCCAAACTGGAAACAGTCCAAATGTCCATCAGCAGTAGAATAGAGAAATAATGGTATTTTTATATAACAGTGAAAAGGGACAAACTATTCGTAGATACGACATGGATGATTCTCACAGACATAATATTGAGCAAAAGGAGCCAGACACAAAAGGGTGCATACTGTATGATTCTATTCACAGAAACTTGAGAACAAGCAAAATTAATAGATGGTGATGGAATTCAGAACAGTGGTTATCTCTGAAAGGAACACAAGGGATCCTTCTGGGGTGCTGGAAATTGTCTATATCTCATTTGGGATGAGTGGTGGTTATAAGGGTGTATACGTGTGTAAAAATTCATCAAGCTGTACACTTAAGATATATGCACTGTTACACCTCAATGAATGAGAGCAAAAAGGAAAACTCACAAACACTATATGACAATGATTGGGTCTCAAAGTAGGTTTCCTAATGCAACAGCAGCAGCACCAGGGAACTTGTTAGAAATGCAGTCTTTGACCCCAACGAAACCTACTGAATCAGATGGGGATGGAGTCTAGCAATCTGTGTTTTAATAAGCCAGGATGATTCTCATGCGTGCTAAAGTTTGAGCACCGCTGCCATAAGCTCTAGGTACTATTAGCCGCACTTTACATATGAAAAAACTAAGGCTTATAGAGGGAAAGTAACATGTCCAAGTTCAGGCAACCACTAAGAAGGCTGACCTAGAATTTGAAGCCATATCTGGTTCAGTCCTGTGCTTCTCTGACCCAGTCTCACCACCCTCCTCTATGGAAATACGGCTCAGCTGGGGGGGGGGGATATGATGTGAGGCTGCATGATATTACTTCCATCAATAAAAAGAGAAGTCTAACTCTGGGTTCTTGTGGGGCAGACAGGACAGAAAGGCATGAAGTTCAATTCCACAGGTTTTTGGAATGGATAAAGCCAGCTGAGACGTATTTTCTTGGTTTCCCAAACTGGTCTGATGGAGGAAGGATTGCTGGAGGGGAAGCTAGAGACAAAGACAGAGCCCAAGGTTTGGTGAGCCTTTTCAACTACGTTCAGGAGTTTGGATCTTGACCCAAGTGCAGCAGGGAGCCGTCATCTGCCCCCTCCACCCAACTATATAAGCTTCCTGAGGGGAATCACCAGGTCTGTTTTAGTCACTAACATACACCCTGTCCCTAGCACTGTGCCTAGCTGGAGCTAAAGAGATTTGTTGAACTGATTATTTGATGCCAGAGGTGAAATGATGCATTTTCTGTGTCTAAAAGCTAGCTCTGGCTGAAGTGTGGAGAATCCACTTGAAGAGATCAGAGTTGGAGGCAATGGGACAGACTGTTTAGAAAACTGGTGCAGTGATTCAGGCAAAAGTGGAGGGGGCTTGAGGAGCTCTGGACTGGCCAACAGTGTTCTCATCTCAGCTCTGCTTACCTCAGGCCACTTCCCTTCACTGGCCTCCGTGCCCCTGTCTCTCCTAAATAAGGGGTATGTCTAGCTGACCTGGTAGGGCACTTACAGTGCTCACATTCTGAGTGCTTTTATCAACCCGGACAGACAGACAAACATGCATTTGCAGGAGACAGGAGGTTACTTCAGGCATGGAAATTTAGCTCCTGCCAGATTTTTGGTTGGGTGCCTCTGACTTCATGTGGTTGAGCTTCATGAAAGCAAATTGGAGGACAAAGAATATTAACTTTAATATCTATTCAAGGGTCCTTTATTAGCAGAACTATTAGTGAGAGGAGGTGGGGGGGGGGAATCTAGACATTTCTGAAATATCTGTTTTCTTCCTGCAAGACAGGGAACAGAATTCAAGCTTTCAAATTGTTTATAAAGTAATCAGCATTAATTTGTTCTGTTCAGGTTTTAATTATACACTGTAGGCCATTCTGACAGGACACCACCACCGCCAAGTCTGTCAGGAGATAATTTCCCACCAGGATGACCACGCACCTCATGAATTATACATGAAACTTTGTTTCCTTGTGACTGTTGCTAAAAGATGCTGTCAGCCTCCTGAAATCTCAAAAGATCTGCAATTGTTTTTCAATAAGTGTAATTAGCAGGAAGTAGGTGGGGAGGTGTTAAGAATGACTTCCCAGGGATGTGAGATGCTGAGAGATGCTGAAAGGGTTCTTCCTCAGCTGGTGACCCCAGTGGGCTCCTTACAAAGTCTGGGCGTACAAAGTCTCAGCAGGTGGAAGTCAGGTCGGGATACTAATTCCCACATAACAAACAGGCAGCAAGATTTACACTTGTTCCCCCGGTGACTGAGCCCCAGCAAGGCAGCCAGAGACTCCAGACATGATTCTGTTATTCAATTGGAAGAAGAGTTTGATAGCTATGCTAATGACTTTTATCTGTGAAAACATAACTAATAGCTTGGTTTACATTTGCGTACATTTATGAGCATAATTTTAGCACATAATTTTATTGCACAATAAAACATAATACAGCATTAGTCAGCTTCACCAAAAAAAAAAAAAAAAGAGGATACCTTAGAGTGATCTGCACGTAAACCCTCATACCGCATTTATATGACAGTATCATTTAAAATGTCGACCCATTTGAATTAATGAAAGAGTTTCCCCGTTAACAATTAGCTGCATAAGGCCCTTTCCTGTAGACATACTATTTGGGGGTGATGCTTATGATTTGCTGCGTAATTCATCACAGCATTGATTGCTAAAGGTTGTTTCTCAGCACTGTCATTCTTACAGTTAAATTGGATTGAATGGAGGTGATACTTCTCAGGTCGCATGCACAAGCCTTCTTGGAGCCCGTGCAGTGTGGCTCCCATTTGAGGCATGCAGACACAACAACCAGGCCAAAGGAACTCACTTTGGGCTTGAGGAGGACCTTGCAGATGACATGGGAACACCCCTCTGCACAAGAGATCTAATGGAGCAGAGCTCAGAGACGGGGCACAGCGGGCAGGGAAGGCTGGGACATCCAGACTGGAGGCTGGGTTGCAAACGACCAATGTGAAATGAAGAGACAGCAATGGTTGGGATGTCGTAAAGGAAGGAATCTGCATGACCTTGGCTGAAGGCAGAGTCAGAAAGAAGCAAGGAGGTTTGGTGACGGTCAAAGTCAAACACAGCTAGTGCTTCCAGGATAGCCTATAGAAGTGCACTGGATGGACTGGATGTGTTTAGTCAAGATTCCTACTTGCAAAACAGCAACCCAAGTCAAATAAGCTCAAGCAAAGATGGAACTTTTAGGCTCATGAAACATCAGCTGACTCCAGGTGCTCCAAGAATACCCCCAGAGTTCAGTTTCTCCCAACCTCTCTCTCTCTCTCTCTCTCTCTCTCTCTCCCTCCCTCTCTCTCTTTCTCTTTCCCTCCTTCTCCATTGTTTTCCATTGTGCCTGAAGCATTCTCTATTAGGGTCTCTCCAGGGATCAGAAGATAGCCCTTGAGGGGCTCAGGCTTACATGATAAAAACAGCTCATGATCACAAGTTAGTCCCTGCGGGAGTCCGTCCAGCCCCACACACCATGTCCAGGGGTCTGAGGTGCTCTGCCTGGGGTCCCTGCTCTCCCTGTGGTGAGAATGTTGACACCCTTGATCAGCCTCATCAAAATCACAAGGACTTAGACTCTTCCTGAAGGAAGGGAGGTGAACAGGCAAGAGAGCAATGGCGGACTCATCCCTTCCCCCAGGGCTGTGGTGCAAGGGGCTGGAGAGCGCTTACCATCCTCGGGGGGCCACCATGGAGGTGCCTGAAGAAGGCGCTGCGGAGGAGAGCGCGCTGCATCTGGATGGGGCCAGAGAGCACCGCCAGGCACTGACTCCCTGGAGGAAGCAGGGCTGCTCACCTTGAGACCGGAGACCCTAGGGATGGTGACGGCTCTCTGCAAATATCAGAAGCCTGTGCATCCCGTGTAACTCCAAAGGGGGAAAAGAGCCGTGGGCGACGTTACAGGTAAACAAGCAAGTTTGTCTCAATATCTGGCGCCTTGAGGTCTCAACAGGCAGACAGACTCTAACCAGACAGGCTGCCCTAGGGCTGGCAGCTCCTCATCTACGAATAAATGCAAGCAAGCAAACAGGGGCCAGAAAATCCCCCCTGCCAAGATGCTGTAGAGGAGAAATCAGAATGAGAGAGAATGCTCTAGATGACCATCTCCCATGAGCACAGGGATGGGGTGGTGCCTGCTAGCTACGGCCTCAAAGCCCTGGTGTCTTCAGGTTGAAGAAGTGAGGCTGAGATGCATGTGTCTGAAGCCTCTGAATATTAAATGATAAAGTAAAATAAATAAAGCTGGAATGTGTGCATATAAATTACCCTCCCCAGGCAATACTGGAGAGAGGGTTGGGAGAGACCCATGCTTGACAGAACACAGGCTGGACTGCTGTATGAGTTTCACAGGGCTGCCTTTTGTAACCAATTATCACAAATCGGGTATCTTGAAACAACAGAAATTTATTCTCACAGTTCTGGAGCCTAGAAGTCCAAAATCAAGGTGTCAGCCGGGCCATGCTTCCTCTGGAGGCTCTAGGAGAGAACCCTTTCATGCTCCTTCCAGCTCTGGTGGTCCTTGGTGTTCCCTGTGGTTACATCGCTCCATCTCGTCTCCATCTTCATGTGCCTTCCTGTCTTTTCTGGTCGTGTCTTCTGCTCTTCTGTCTCTTGTAAGGACACTTGTAATGGGTTTAGGATCCACTGAGGTAACCCAGGATGAGCTCATCTCGAGATTTTTAACTTAATTCCATCTGCCGAGTTTCTTTTTCCAAATAAGTTCCCATTCACGGGTTCTGGGTGGGCGTATCTTTTTTTGGGGGGGGTGTTGTGGGTAGCACCGTTCTACCTAGTACAACGGGCAACTGGCCAGATTTGCGGACATCACAAGAGGACATCCTGGGCATGGTGGGAGGTGCTGGCTGAGAGGAGAGAAGCTGACCTCAGGCAGAGCTCACGCGAGCTCCCTGGCCTCCTTGGAAACTCAGAGCCTGCAAAGGATGCCCAGGATAGGAGGAAGAGTAAAGATGTCTTATGTGCTTGAATGCCCTTAAGGAAGGGAAATAAAATACCATGGAATGTTAGGTATCTATGAATCTCTTAATCGAATATTAAATCTAATATAACTCCTGGTAAAAGTGCTTATTTGTATTTCAGATTTCCCAAGAGTGTTGGGAAATGGCATATGCCATGAAATTAATTATCTGACTAATCCATGAGAAGTAGCACAAGGAGAGGCCCCCACCTGTATAATCAATAATCACTGTGAATGTGAACAGTGAAGGTCACTCTAAAACTTCCTGGTGTAATAACCCACAGTGTCTGAAGAGTGTCTCCATCTACCCTGATTGTCAAGTTCCCTGTTGTACACTATCCTCCTTCGGGGGCTAAATCTAACCTTGAGGTTGTATTTGCATCCTTGTCATCACCATTCCTATTGAGGACACCATCATTGCCATTTTTAATGAGCTCCCTTGATACAATGAGTCTGAAGGGGCCACTGAAAGCAGGTGAAGACAGTTGTGATGCAGCAAAAGGAGTCCTAGACTTGGAACCATTTCATTGTATCATCCTGCTGGCCCTTTGGGGCAGGTAATATTGTTCCCATTTTACAGAGAGGAAAATGGAGGCTCTGAGAGGTGATGTGACCACTCAAGTACTCACAGCTAATAAGCTGAGATTTAAATCCAAGTCTTTTTTTTATTTCGATATTCTTTCTGTCTTAGATCTGCTTACAGCACATGGGCCGGTAATGATTTCGAGCTGGGCCTGTGGCCTGGTATCCAACTCATTCTGCAGGTCCAGACTGTGCTCTCTGGTTGGTCTTTCCTCATTGTATCGATGAAGTAGTGGTTAATAGAGGCTCCTATTACCAGTGTCACTATAAGCAAGCCAGGAGAGGCAATGCGTCTTATTACTTTTACTGAGTTGGCTGATTTCAAAGAGAAACTTACAGTATTTTCCCAAAATATCTAAAGAGATAAGGTAGCCTGTGAGGTGTATAGAAAGAACGCTGCCTGAAAGTCCAGGCAGGACTGGACTTTGGATGCCTGGCTCTGCCAGGTCTAGGAACAGCCATGGTTTGAAGATTCCTATCTTAATGGTATTCTAAAAGCCCCTTTTTCCCTCCTGGCTCCCACAATTACAGAGAGGCCCAGAAACTTCCCACTGTGTTTATTGTTTAGGAAACTGTCGTCTGGTCCCAAGTTATCTTGTCCCGCTTTTTCTGTTTTTCTGCCTTTTACAATTTCTTGTCTCTGGTCCTTTGTTCAGCAGCTCCTCTTTGTAATTAACCCTTTTTTGTGTCTCTGGTGGGATGCAGACCAGCCCTTTAGAGGCTTCTAATGACACCCACTTTGGCTCCTGCTGTGGCCCAGGAGATAATGGCCTCGAAAGCTTTCTCAGCAGCACGTGTAGCCTCTTGGTCACAGCCCTCTGTGTCCCAGTACCACCAGGCTAGGTTTTGTATTAACAGATACTCAGAAAACGAGAGATACTTAGAAATACTCAGATACTTAGAAAACGAGACAAAGAAAGATGACTTAGCCCGTTATGTCTAAGAGACCCAGCACCGTATAAGTGTCTTTCCATCCCTGAAGCCGAATGTTCAGTAGGCTCAAGTGCACTTCTCTTAGACCCCCTAGGAGGTACGGTTCAACCTTGATTAACCAGAGTGTACGGGAAAGGGCAAGGGGGGAGAGAGGGCAGACTGGGGGTAATTGGAAAGTTCTATCTTACAGAAAGTTAACCAAAAAAGCTTTTTCCCCCCCAATCTATATTTCAGCTTTTTCCTGAAACACTTTGAGAAATCATGTATTTCCATATCAGGGTGGGTTAGTGAACGTGGTCATTGCTCCCTTCTTAATTTCTTCAAGAAGCGGAATCTTCCTCTCTGCCCCTGGAGCACTGAGTTTGAGTCTGGTAGCCCTAAGCTCAGGTGGTTTACTGTCGTCTTTTGTATCCATCCTTATTTCTCTGCACCTTATGAATATAAGACCTCTACATGTCTTATATTCAGGTACCAAAAGCAGGATGTTGTGGCCCTGCCGTTTGGGCCACAAGGATATTTGTTCTTGTACCATCATACTTAATGCCTCTGTTGCCTTTGAATGGGAAAGTCAAGTATACATTCTGCTTCTAAGAGATTTAATTGTGCCAAGAATAGACAGCTTATTCATGCTACAAAAATGCCTTAAGTGCCGACTATGGGCCAGGCACTGTTTCAGGTAGAGCCGCTACATCGTATTCTAAATTCCATGCTATGTAAAGGGTGCTCCCTAGAGTTGTACAATGTCTTCGCCCAGGTTCTAGATGCTTGGGGCACAAAACTAAACAGAAATGGCCAAATCCCTCACTTTTGTGGCGCTTACAACTCAATGTGCAGAGACAGACAATCCAGTTCACAAATATAAGGAAAATATAGAGTAAGTCATATGGTAATAAATGCTGTGGGGGAAATAAAGCCAGGAAAGGGGATAAGAGTGGTGGTGTAGGGGGTGCTTTCCAAGAGAATATTCCTAGAAGGTTTCGCTGAGAGGGTAGCATTTGAGCAAAGACCTGAAGGATGAAGGATCAGGCTCTGTGGGTCTCTGGAGTAAGAGTGGCTCAGGGAGAGGGAACAGCCCTGCAGCTGGAGCGCGTCAAGTGTGTGAAGGATCAACAGAGGCCAGTGTGGCTGAAGTAGAGAGCGAGGGGAGGGCAGTAGGAGAGGAGGTCTGGCAGGTCCTGGGGACCATGTTCATTATGTAAGGCCAAGTGAAAGTGGAGCTTAATGCAGAGAAGCAACAAGGCTCTCGGACTGGATATTGGGACAGAAAGAGGTATCGAGCCGCCTCAGTCCTTCAAGCACTGAATGTACATGTTAAGGATGTTCAAGGGGTGCATGGCCAGGTGGCGAGTATGTAAGGAGACCACCAAGAAGATCCATGCAGCCTGTTCTTGAGCAAGGGAGGCATCCCTCTTATTAGAGTGGGAGGAGAATTTGGAGAGTCATCTTCTTGCTGCCTTCAGTTCGCGAGTAGGAGCTCGGAAAACCACAGAGGAGGACAGACTTGCCAAAGGCCACACTGGGATCAGTGGCAAAACCGGGTCTAGAACCCAGGACCCTTGGAGCACAGTGATCTTTCTTCCATCACTTTCAGCCTCCACCCCCTGAATTGGACCATAAAATTATATCTGGTCAGCCTCCTCACAGGATCGTTGTGGGGAGTCCACATAACCTACACTGAGATGAAGTGGTGGGTACCACTGGGACGTCAGTCATGTCTTGGTGTGCCCAGAGGCGTTGGGCAGGGAACACGGGCTCCTCTTTCTCTTTGGAGACAAAGAGAATGTAAGCAGGAGGAAGTAAGGGGCAAAAACATGGAAGGGGTGGTAACATAATGCTTGATGGGGATCTTGGTCACCCAATCAAGCCAAAGAAAATTTAGCGTGAGTCCCATGGAGAGAAGAGCTACAGCAGAAGAGGGAGGAATGGGTTTCCAGAGGGACTTGATGAAACGTAGTCCATGACCAGCACAGTCTGCGACCCAAGCAACACAGATGTGGGTGGAGAGAGGACAGAAGGAAGACCTCCTACATGGAGCCCAGTCATGTTTCAGCCTCTGAAGGGTGGCCGATGGAGGAGCTTTGCAGACCTGGCCCTACTCACCGATGTGAAATCCCCAATGTCTGCCGTGAGCAGAAGGGCAAGAGAGGAAGACTCTCCCACAGGCTGCATGTGGTCACCACAGCCAAACGGCTGGCTCAGGAGCTGCTTGGTAAACATCCTGAGGACCTCCACACAGGACCAGGGAGTCCTGCAGGATGGGGCAGGAGCCAATGAAACATGAGGTCTGACCACCACAGAAACCCCATCTAGGTTTACAGGCTGGAGAGAACTTGAACAGAGTTGGAATATGCTTGTCTGGCACACAATAGGTGCTCAGTTAATCATCTTCTTGAACCCAGCACTCATGGAACTTCCAAAGCAGGGCCCCAGACTAAAGCCCTTTCAGTTGCTGTGACTAAGAGTAAATTCCACAGAAAGATGACTTGGTGAACAGGAGGATTATAAATCTCTGGACGGCCCTGTCTGGTCAAGAATGACCCCCACTATGAACCCTGAGGCGGTTGCCAAGATTGGAATTTGCATGTGTTTGGTGTGTGAGTGTGTGTGTGTATGTGTGTGTGTGAGTGTGTGTGTGTATGTGCACCTACCAAGCTTACATGACTAGTAGTTAGGGGTGGGGGGATTAGAAAGAAAAGGTCAGGAAGAGAGAAAGACAGTGGGTCAGCAGGAGCAGAGCAGAGAGCCTTGAAGTCCAGACTGAATCAGAGGCCTGAGGTCCACGCACCCACTGGGAAGGCCACATCTAGGCCTCAGAGGCATGTCTGGCTTGAGCTGGAAAGGAAATAAAAGGAAGCTGGGGACCCATTTGGTCTCAGGCCAGGCAGCTAATTGTTTCTGACATGGGCCAGAGTTCTGCCAATAATTGCTGGGCTCATCCCACATTTGAAGTAAAAAAAAAAAAAAAAAAAAAAAAGGAGGGGGTTTTACTAACATCTCTTCCAGATTTCTTTTTTGCTTTCAGGCGGGCCTTGGTCCCATTATCTTGGCGCATTTGACTTTAGTGACGGGAGCTGGATGGGCTTAATGGTGAAGCAGCTCAAAGGGATCCCCCTGGAGCCATCCCTGCTCCCTCAGTCTTCAAAGGGCCCCTGGGCCCCTCTGCCCCTCTGGACAGGCAGGGAGAGGAACTGCCCTGCAGCCACGACTCTCACCCACGCTCCAGCCCCCAACCTGGAGCCCCCAGCCCAGTGCCTCTTGCACATCCTGTCTAGTCTTTAAAAATCACCTTAACATGCTGTCGTCATCACCCCTCTTCTAGTCTCCCACATTCCTCCAAGAGTCTCGGGGCTAATTCTCCAATTGCCATCTTGGTGCCTGGGGATGTGACAGAGCAGAAGGACTCAGGGATTAAGCAGCATCCGCTGTGCCTCTCACTGGCTGCAGATGGCCATTGAGAAGTTAGTTACCTTCAGTGAATCTCAGTTTTCTGAACCTCAAGTCAGACGTAACAGTAACCATCTCTCAGTGACGCATGTGGAGCCCAGCACAGTGTCTGAAACATAGTACATGCTTAATAAACTCAGCCCCACTCCCCATGAGGGCAGAGAGTTTCATCTGTTTTATTCACTGTTGCAATCCCAGCACCTAGATTGATGCCTGGCACAGGGCAGTAGCTCAGTAAACATTTCTGAAAGGGATGAAGGGACTGGGGAGAAATTCTAACCAGCCGAAATAGAAGCCACCCCATTCAGCTTCTCTCACTAAACTTACCCTAGTGCTCCCTTCCTATCCAGAAACCCAGCCTCCTCAAACATTACTGCATTTCCCTCCTTCCCTTCAGAGCAGCCTCCTGCACCCAGCATCCTTGCTCTCTTCCTCTCCCTGCACGCTCACCTGCCTTGAGGTACACGGGATTGTCCTCATTTTACATATGAGGAGACGGAGACCTAGAGCGGGAAACTGCACGTTCAGTGAGTAGAGAAGCTGGGATTTGAACCCAGTTCATCCTGGCTCTGGTGCTTCTGTTTTCCATCCCTGTCCTGTCCTCCTGTCCTTCCGCTCCTCAAGCCACTGCCCAGGATCTGCTGGTCCCAAGCTTGGTGCCCTCAGCCCATCACGGGGAGGCAGCTGCCCCTGCCTGATCACCCTTCTCGAAGTCCTCTCTGCCCTCAGCTCCCAGGGCTCAGGGTGTCCAGTGTAGGGTTTCAGGGGAATTTCTATCATAATTAGTCACATCTCTTTTCTCGCTCTGAGTTAGAGTCAATTAAGAAATAGGATGCGAGTCAGGCAGCTGGTGTGATAGTTTGAAAGTTCAGTAAATTCTCGCTCCCCTCCGGTTCCCTGAACAGATTTCCGTGGTCCACTGAGGCTGGGCTTGGCCAAATGACTGGCTTTGGCGGGTGGAATGTTTGCAAATGTGATACAAGAAGAGGCCTTTGTGTGCTGAGCAGTTTGGCTGGGCTCTTGCACATCTGCCACCACCGTGGCTCTAGCCCAGGTGGTCCACTGGCCCTGGAGGAAGGAAAGATACAGGGAGCAGACCTGAACCCAACCCACAGCCTTGGGGCTGACCCCGACTCTACTGACCAACACCCAGATGTCCCACAAACACAGGAGCAAGAAGAGAGTGCGGTTTGAAACCGCTAAGCTACAGGGTTTCTAGCTTTATTATAGTGACAAATAAATAAAAGATCCAGATGGAGATCCAGAAACCAGATTCCTGACTGATAAGGCTGCCATCCTCCCCACGGCCACAGCAGTCTCCAGCCACCCTCGTCACTCGTTGACTGTGCCCAGGGAGGGGGCACAGAGCCAAACACACCCAACCTGCATCCGGCAGCCTTGACCAGAGAAATAGAGATGTTGTGCAGCTGGATCCTCGGTAAGTGGAGGCTCAAGACCCCTCCTGTTTCCACATTTGTTACTGAAAATCTCTATGAAACGTCACCGTCTACTTAGGCGGCTGAGAGCTGCCCAGGCCGCAGAGGGAGTGAATGTCAGGATGGGGGTCGGGCTGTGGTGGGGTGTGCCGGCCCCAGCCCCTCTTTCTAGTTACTGCTCTTTGGGGGGATGCTGCGTGCTTTCAACTGACTCCCGGATCTCAACTTGATTTGTGATCAGTCGGCTTTCAACGGAGAGGTAAGCGTGGAGGAAAAAAAGCAAAGCACACTGAGATTTCCTGTAAAAGCAAGAAAAAGACCGCTCTTGTATGTCAGTGAGCTGTGGTGAAGTGGTCAAGGGCTTCCAGTTTCTCAGGGGTGCCCTCTCTGACCCAGGCAGGTCTTCCAGCCTGGTAGCTTTGCTCTCCTCCACAATGTGGAGATAGTGATGGATCCCTGCCCGCCCACAGAGCTGTGGTGACAGAAAGTGAATGACAGAAAGCAAGATGTGGACACACCAGGAAAGTCATCACACCTTGCAGATACAAAACAGTAAAACAGTTCTCACCTCTGGCAACCTTGGTCTCACTTTAAAAGTCAACAAGTTTGGACTTCCCTTGTGGCACAGTGGTTGGGAGTCCGCCTGTCGATGCAGGGGACACGGGTTCGTGCCCCGGTCCAGGAGGATCCCGCATGCCGCGGAGCAACTGGGCCCGTTAACCATGACCGCTGAGCCCGTAAGTCCGGAGCCTGTGCTCCGCAGCGGGAGAGGCCACAGCAGTGAGAGGCCCGCGTACCGTAAAAAAAAAAAAGTCAACAAGTTTAAATAAAATGTCACTAAATTGTATTTCTTTAACAAGAATGCCTATTCTGGTCCTTGTTCTTCCTAAAAGAACTGGCCTTTCTATTTTTGCCATGTTCAAAAGACCACAGGCTTAAGAGACAGAGAAATGTGGGTCCAAATCCTCTTCAAGTACTAATAAGCTGCATGACTGTGGGCAAGTCAAGTAATGTCATATAGCCTGAATTTCCTCATCTGTAAAATGGGTACAATAGTAAATGTTCCTTCAGATTGCTGTGAAGGTCAAAGCAGATGTTGGTATCAAAAGTACTTTATGATTTGGAAGTGACGTGTAGGTGACAGGTGTCATTATTATTATTTTTCAAGCATTTGTCAAAACCTATGATATATAAATGTCCTATGCTCCATCCTCATCAGGATCAGGCAATTTGGGGGCAACTTCTACTATTTACCCAGTAATCTCTGCTCTCCCTCTTTAAGGGCACCTTTTACAGACAAGAAGTTCGACATCTCTCCTCGGTAGCTAGAACTGAAGAAAGAAGAAAGTGGCCAGAGACAGTGAGGGGTGGAAGGAACTGCAGCCCCTGAGGTGCCTGCAACATCACCTGGTTTTCCAGAAACTCCCAACTATGCTGGGTCTCCTCAGGGACCAACAAGACGAGGTGTAGAAATTGCTACTGGGTAATAGTCATAAAAATAACACTGTGAAAAATCCACATTGTGAATAACAAGGAGAAGTTAATGCAAAGACTCATTGCCCCTCGTTAGCGAAAACTTGGGCGCAACTTTTCCAGGCTCCCGGGAAGGCTTTGGAGAACGCTGCTTCCACCCAGAAGCACTTCATCATTTATATGAATGAAAATGAGTGCAAACAGATTGTCGGGATGTCTGTTAACATCACCTCTTTTTTCTTGCAAGGAATCCCCTCCGTAATTACATTTTGCCTGTCAGTTCATAAATTTTTCTTATTACAAACTGGTCGTTATTGATGGCTTTTTAAAAGTACAAAAACTGAGCCCAAAGCAGTAGATCTCTCGGTAAATTCAAAACATACTCTCTTTGGTCCCAATCACTGGTGAGGAGTGAAGGGGAAAGTCTCCTCGTTCGTTGTGAGCAGAAGCAGGCCTGACATACGTTTCGGTTTAGAGACTTGGCTTTGAGGGATGCATGTTTTAAGCCACAGTGAAAATAATAAATAAAGGATAAACTTATTTGGCAAATGCTGACACTCTGCAAGCCAGCATCCTGCCATTGTTCTCTAGCTGGGTCGCACCGCGCAAAGACTTCTATTTGGGTTCCTGGCATTTATGACCAAATGTCATGATGAGCAAAGGGAGGGAGGCGGTGGGGGACACGGGCGGGATAATAAAGACTTGCAGTCAGAGTTTTTAAGTAACCAGTAGATCGTGTTCAAATCCTTTTAAAATGAGGTTCTGTGGTTCTATATTTAGACCTATCTGGTTAAAACGTGAAAGAGCCAAATTTCAAGTGATTTCTGCCTTCTGGGGAGAGAATGGGTGTTCCTCATTGTTCACAGTCTGCGAGAAGTTTCTAGAACTTTTACTGATCACAAGTAAGGGGCCATATCAACGGTGGGGGGAGGAGGGCAGGAGAGTGGACATCCAGGGGACCTTCCCCACCCCTCCAGCCCAGCCCCCTGAACATGCAGAAAGCAAAGCAGGCTGGTAGCCCCCTAACCCACTCCCTTACGCTGCAACTGTGCAAAATGGGTGGGGAGGAAGCGCAAATGCAAACCTGGACGTGTGTGATCCATTCCTGATTGGAGCTGGATGGAACCAAGTAGTCAAAGCAAGACACAATGTGGTCTAGGTCGGGCTGCCAGGCTTGGACTGCTCACTCGCTAAACGCAGGCAGCAGCTACTGATCTGGCCGAGAAACAATGCCCCATTCAGCTCTCAGTATCTGTTCTTAATATCAAGATGCAAAACCGGGGTCCCCATCGGTGAGGAAGCAGAGTCCGGGCCAGGAGAGCAATTACACCTTAGCCAATCAAGTGAACAGAATGGGAGATATAAAAACATTTTTCAAGTGGAAATAATTCAAGAGCTTTCTAAATATCTTAACAGCGTACTTGGCCACACTTGGGATTAGGAAGCAGTATTTTATGTTGGGCAGCAGGGCCTTTGTTTTGTGTGCGTGTGTTTTTCTCGTTAGCCAGGGATCTGAAGAGAGGACTGCGTTCTGTCAGAGTGTGGCACGGACCCCTCCAGCCCCCGGCGGGGCACGGCAGCACCAGCATTTGGCAAGAAGACAGGGGAGTCGGTGATGAACCAGACCTAGTCCCATGTCACGTCTTGACAGCTTCGAAGCCTACCCCGCCCACACTCATGGGTTCCCCCAGCCTCACCCTGCTTGGTTTATGGGAGAGGGCTGCCCTCAGAGCAAAACCCAGGAGACAGGCAGAAGGTCCAGAACACACAGGCTTTGGCCGTGGCCCCCAGAGCAGGGTGAGACTGGAACTGGGTCACCCTCTGTTTTCTGTCAGCTCCCAGATAAGATGAGAAAAAGTTGGCTCTGCTGGGAGGAGCCTGTAATCCCAGCAGAATCCCTCAGTCGGCCCTAAAGTTGGCCTCCGGGCAATAAATCTGCATCCTGTGAGAAGCAGCCCTGCTCTGCCCGGCCTCACGGCGCCCCACTTGAGTTCTGAGACGATTCTCTGTGCTGGGCACTGGGGCCAGAGAGGAACAAGCTAGGGCTGGAGAGAGGCTGGGAGGAAAGAGACCATGATGATGGCAAAAATAATGAAGAGGAGAGAACATTTATAAGGCCACCTTGAGAACTTCACAAACAATCACTCCTTTAATCCTCTACCCTGTGAGATTGGTATTACCATCATCTGCAATTTACAGATAGTGAAACCAAGGCTCAGAGAAGTTAAGTAACTTGCCCAAGGTCACACAGGCCGAGTCAGATTTTTTTTTTTTTTTTTTTGCGGTACGCGGGCCTCTCACTGTTGTGGCCACTATTGTGGCCTCTCCCGTTGTGGACCACAGGCTCCATGCTTTACTGAGGGAGGTGGTGGGCAGGGGCAGACTCAGACATCATCACTCACTAACCTTAATTCCCATTCTCAAGGGGGCTCTCCTGTCCTCCTCAAACCACGACCTTGGGGCAGATGTTCGACTTCTCTCCCTCTCCCCATCACCCATCTCCTTCAGGAGCCACACAAGTCTCAGTAGAGCGAGCACAGACATTGAAGTCACAAAGACTCAGGTGCAAAAATCAGTTTCATTACTCCCTACCTGTGTGACCTTGGGCAGGTTGCTTAACTTCTCTGAGCTGCATTTTCTTCATCAGTCAAATGGAGATGAGAATAGCTATCTCGTAAATGGATGAGATAATACGTGTCTAATGCCTAACGCAGTGTTCCCTTCCCTGACCACCTTCCATCACTGATCACCAGGCCTGGGACCCAGGTGTTTGGGAATGATGTGGATGGTGCCAACCCAGGACAAGATTACCTGGGGGATGCTGACTCCAGCCCCACAGGGAATGCCATGGGGCCAGTGCAAGGATAGGATCATCACTCAGGGTCTTCAGGCACACAAGACCTGACCCATTGTATTCCTATCACTGCACGAGCTGAAACCAAAGCCCAGTTTCCCTCTGGGCTCAGACTCATGCCAACAACTGCAGGTGGGGCCCAGGAGCACACCCCTTCTAGGGTCCCAGTGGCCCCAGGTGGAGCTGCCCAGCCGGGCTGGTGGTCCACATCAAACCAAAAGAGACATGGGAAAGAGTAACACCCAGAATCCTTTGCTTCTGGGATTGAAGTCATCAGCCCCCAGGTGATGACTTATTCTGGGTTGGCATCATTCCTGTTATTCCCAAACACCCTCTGAGCCACTGCTTCCCACACCCTGGCCCAACACAGTGAAAAGGATCCTAGGCAGACTTTCAGGGACCACACCTAAGAACAGGCATCGCCTCCCCACACACAGGACAAACATCACACACAGGCATCACACAAGCCACATCCTGGCAGAGTCAGAAGGGCAGGGAGAGGAAGCAGAGCAGCCTGAGAGCGCTGCTGCCCGCATAGACCAGGTCTCCCTTCCCTGATCCGCCTTGTGCCATCGCCCAAAGCTCCGAAGTCATCTAGCACATTGCCTTCCCAGGCAGGAGTTCCTTCCAGAACCTACTCCTCAAACACCTTCAAGGATGCCTCCTCTCTCTCGGAGTAAGCGTAATTATACTTATAATCACTGCTATTTGTTGTGTGCGTGCTATGTGCTAAATATTTTATGTAATCGATTACCCAAATTGACCCTCGGAAAAATCCTAGGAGACAGAACACATTAGCATCCTCTTGTTTTTTTTTTTTTTTGCGGTACGCGGGCCTCTCGCTGTTGTGGCCTCTCCCATTGCGGAGCACAGGCTACGGACGCACAGGCTCAGCGGCCATGGCTCACGGGCCCAGCCGCTCCACGGCATGTGGGATCTCCCCGGACCGGGGCACGAACCCGTGTCCCCTGCATCGGTAGGCAGACTCTCAATCACTGCGCCACCAGGGAAGCCCTAGCATCCTCTTTTATAGATGAGGAAGCTGAGGCTCAGAGACAAAGAGGAAAATATTTGCTCAAGGCCACACAAGGAGCAATGTAGAGGATTCCCACTGAGATCCCTTTAATTTCAAGGTCATGTTCATAGCCACTTGGCTAACAGATGTCATCATCAGAAAGATTCCTCTACCTTCTTAGTTCTGTTGCTTAACCAATTATGTCTATGTTCCTGATCAATTTGGGGACCACATGCAAACACTGCGATTTCACTGGAGATGATCAATATGGAGGTTGGCAGGATTATCACCTCCCTCATTCAGCACACTCTACCTACACTGATATGACCCCAAGACATCAGCTCTCTAGGCAACCTTCCTCCACTGCTGACACACACTGATATCAGCACGAGAATCTAAACATTTTTCACCTTCACAGATTTCCAGAGGGACTGGGAGTGGACCTGCCCCCTTCCTGATGGGGGTCTCAGAGTTAGGATACAGCAGAGCAGTCCCTGGAATCTTCTCTGCCGGTTCAGACTGTCCGCACTGCTTTTCCTTTGCCCTGAGCCTGTAAACTCCACATTCCTCATTAACAGCAGAGTCAATAATTGCACTTCTTCGACTAGCAAGAGTCAGACCCATCCCCAGGCACCCCAGATGCCCCAGACCTGTGTACTTTTTCAGAATTTATATTTTAAAAGAATAATGATGGCTTATTCCAAATGGCAGATCTGTCCTCCTGACCCGTAGCTTTGGTTTTAGCTCCTGAGCTCAAGTCAGAGGCCTGGAGCCAAAGGGCCTTCCTGCAGATTCAGAAAGTTCTCTCTGGCCATAAGGCAGCCCCCTCCTCATTCTTTCCCTCGTAAATGATATGAAAATTCTCCCTAATTAGAGTCTCCCTTTAAGTTCTGTCGACTGCTAATGAGTAAGAAAGAAGAGGCACTTGGGAGCCCTGAAGAAATTATTTGAAAGCAAAACCAAGTAGCCTCAGTAAAACATCGCCATTTCAGTCAAAGGGATTTCTTCCCCTTACACACAACCACCTGACACAGCCCAGCTGGCAGCATATTGAGAAATTAGAGAACGGGCCTCTATTATTCCTGGGCTTCTTTTGCTTCGCAGACTGTCTCCTTATCAACCTGACCCTACCACGACCCCCGGTCTCTGTCAGCCAAGGCAGGAGCTGGTATCCCCTCTTGCCCAGGGGTCCAGAGAAGGTAAGTTAATTGCTTGAGGTTGCACAGTAAGTTGACAGCCGGCAAGACCTGGGTCCTAGGGCTATGCATTCAAGGTCATTTCATTCCATCACTAATAATTCTGAGTGATCACTGCGGGGCAGGAATGATGCTTTGCAGGCACTAGCTCATTCATTCATTCCTTCACCAGTTATTGAGCAGAGACTTATTCAATTGCTGGACCTACAGCAGTGATTTAAACAAAGTTCCTGCTCTGCGGAAGCTTACCTTCTAGCCGGGGAGCCAACAATAGACAAATGTATGTGACAATGTCAGCCGCTGGGGATAAGGGAATTGAGAAAGCCTGAAAGTGCTGTTCAGAGAGGAAATCAGGAGTCATCTTTGGGAGGAGGTGGTAGAGATTTGAGCAGAGATTAATTAAGGGTGGAGACAAGCTTTGCCATTATCTGGGGGCAAGGCACTCAGGTAGAGGGAACAGCAAGTACAAAGGCCCTGAGGCAGGACCCTGCTGTTTAGGGATGGCAAGGAAGCAGGCCGCTGGCTGAGTGCAGGAGGGGAATCTAACTGGAGATGAAAAGAGGCCGAGGGCAGATCCCACAGGGCCTGGAGCCCACGGGGAGGACTTCAGATTTTATTCTAAACTCTCTGTGTTGTGTGCTCAAGAAAACAAGTTCCAATTTCAGTTTCAAAGGGCTAATCTGGCCCCTCTTTGGAGAACAGTCTGGAGGAGGTCAAGGGTGGAGGCTGGGAGCTGAGCAAGGGGCAGATGAGATCATCAAATCCTTCGGCAACCCTAGAAGATAAGTCGTATTATTACGAGGCAACTGAGGCTCCGGGAGATCACAGAACTCGCTTCAGGTTTTACACCAGGACGCGGACGGGCTGGGAAAGAACCCACATTTGACCCCGAGCCTGAGCTGCCCCAGGACTGCAAGCTCAAAGAGCAAAAGACACCACGGAAAAGGGCGGGTGCTGGCTGCCGTCTTTAAGGAATAAAGCTCTCTCATTTCAGGCCTGCCTCTAGCCAGCCCCCGGAGCCCTGGTTCACTTGAGAACCACCATTTATCGGGGCTTCGCTGTGTCCCAGGCACAGGCCGGGGCTTTGACGTACAGGATCTCATTTAATCCTCACTGTAGCCCAGGGATCTGGGTATTATTATCCCTGTGTTACCAGATGAAAAAGATCTCATTTTCTCAGTGGAGATAGTGAAAACATTCCAAAGCTGCTTTGGGGTTTAATTCACAGAAACCTCAGCATTTAATCTACTAAAACCAGAGAGAAATCCCCTCTTTGGTTGGCCCTGGGAGCCTGGGTCTGCCCACAGTCCATGGCGGAGAACTGGCCGTTCTCACTTGCACACGTGCACATGCTCACACACTCCACGCTGCACCCAACCCGTCCGAACAATGCCAGCCCCTGTGAGTCCTGGGTGGCTCCCTCTCGCCCTTCTCCTCAGAGGGCTCTTGTCCCCTAAAGCCCCTCTCTCTCGTCTATACTCACACAGCTGATGGCCTCCCTCAGGCCACTTGGCAGCCCCTAACCACCCCCACCCGCCCACCCTGAAGGGCTCCCCCTGGCTGCAGTGACACTCACACGCCTCCATCCTTCTGCACCCTGGCCTGGCCCTCTCCCCTGCCTGCTCTTTCATCTGCATCAAAACTTACGAGATCGGGCTTCCCTGGTGGCGCAGTGGTTGAGAGTCCGCCTGCCGATGCAGGGGACACGGGTTCGTGCCCCGGTCAAGGAAGATCCCACATGCCGCGGAGCGGCTGGGCCCGTGAGCCATGGCCGCTGAGCCTGCACGTCCGGAGCCTGTGCTCCGCAACGGGAGAGGCCACAACAGTGAGAGGCCCATGTACCGCAAAAACAAAAAACAAAAAACTTACCAGATCTGAATCACTTTGCTGTGCACTAGAAACTAACACAACATCATAAATCAACTATACTTCAATTAAAAACAAACAAACAAACAAAAAACCTTACCAGATCTGTGTCGCTTTTTTACCAGGATCTGGTAAATGTGATCTGACAAGCTGCGCTGGGCTTTGTGGTGTATGGCTGCCAGGAAGCTACTGATACCGAAATCACAGGTAATCCTTTTGTCTTTCAAAAGAAACCTTCTGAGACAATCATTTGGTTCAAGGCAGGGAAGATAATAAGGAATGTTGCTAAGTGCAGCGGACAGTGAGGAAAGGGATGCTTCAGGAGGAGGCTGCAGGTGAGCTTTTGGGATGTTTCCTAAAATTCTGCTATTCCAAGACTCCTGTCCTTGGAGAGAAATTCAATCTGATAAGGATTTAAGCACTGATTATGGGCTGGGCACTCTGCGTAAGGAGTTCAAAGTCTAGCAATTGTAGACAATTACCATGGCAGCGTGATCTGCACAGCCCTGGAACTATAGGAGAGCTGAGGGAAAGGGGTTAAGTCTACCTTGGGATGGTTCATAAGCTTTGGGAGCGGTTTTTTTTTTTTTTTTAACATCTTTATTGGGGTATAATTGCTTTACAGTGGTGTGTTAGTTTCTGCTTTATAACAAAGTGTATCAGTTATACATATACATATGTTCCCATATCTCTTCCCTCTTGCAATTCCCTCCCTCCCACCCTCCCTATCCCACCCCTCCAGGCGGTCACAAAGCACCAAGCTGATCTCCCTGTGCTATGCAGCTGCTTCCCACTAGCTATCTACCTTACGTTTGTTAGTGTATATATGTCCATGCCTCTCTCTCGTCCTGTCACAGCTCACCCTTCCCCCTGGGAGCGGGTTTTGAAGTATAAATGTAAATGTATTTATGTGGGTGATGATGAGAGAAGAGCATTCCAGGCAGAATAAATTGTGGGGACAAAGGTCAAGAGGATTGTGGCCTGGGGGACCTTGGCATTGCAAGTGTGGACACGGAGGTGGGCAGAAGTAAGAAGATGGTTTTTCCCGGTAATGTGTTTACACTCTAAGTTTTCAGTGAATTCCTCAGCAAACTCCAATTCCCAGCCTCCCCCTGGGGTGACAGGGTATAGCAGGAACTGCAGCGGCTTCAGCAAGTGGATGGCTTTCTGATGGGGTCACTACCATGCTCAAAAACCCTCCTTGGCTCCCCAGTACCTAGGGAATCGAGTTCATATGAACAAAGATTGAGGCACCTGCTAAGTTCCCAGCAGCCTCTCCAACTTCGAACTCTTCCCCCACATCTCCTGCCTTCAGCATGAAGCTGTCTTTGATTCTTCCCTGCTGGAAGGGGACCTCTTTTATGACACTGTAATGGGCCGCCCTGTGTCAGAAACCTCTGTGCAAGCTGCCATCTGGGGCCAGCATGGTCCAGTGGGAAAAAGCAAAAGCTCAGGGGTCCTCATGATGCATTGTGTTAGGGGCTGCGGTGGAGATGAGCAGGGCTGGTGCAGTGCAGCACAGTGGTTAAGTCCGTGGGCTCTGGAAACAAGGTTCCCAGTACCGGCAGAACACACACAGTCTTGGGGTGAAGTTATTAAACCTCAATGGCTGGCTTAACCCTCAGAGATTCTAATTTTATTGCTTTAGGGAAAGATCTAGAAATGGTTATGTTTTAAAAGTTCTCCGGGTAATACAAATGGGCCACCAAGGTCAAAACCACTGATCTAGAGCCTGACTGTGGAGGTCAAGTCCCAGCTCCGCCATCACCAGCTGGGGACCTCAGGCAGGTCACCAAGTCTCAATTTTTGAAACTGGCAAAGGGGATAGATAATACAGCACCTCCTCTGAGGAGTGCCGGGAGACTAAATTAGATAATGCGCGTTCAGCTCGGGGCAGAAGCGCTGCGTGAGTAAACGCTTAGTATTAGCTCTCATTAGTATTGCTTTAGGCGGGTGTGCTCCACTCAGCTCTCCCCCGCAGAGCCCACCACAAAAGAGGCGCCTGGGAGGTAAGTGTTGTATTAGAATCTGTTTAATTGCACTCCTTGGGTTGCCAAGCGCTGTCCAGGCAGAGCCCTGCCCTGGCCACTTCCTTCTGAGGCTTCCCTGAGAACTCACGCTCATTCCTCAGCAGGTTGGCAACCTGGGTCCTCTCTGGGACCCTTTCAAGATCAGCTCAAGTGCAAACAGGTGAGAGCTCAAGGCGACCCCAGGACCCCTCTGTCTTCTCGCTCTTGGCCTCCTCACAGCATGGTCTGTCCTGTAACAGGACCCCAAACCCCAAGCGTGTCCCTGGTGTGTTCTCAGGACACAAGCCCAAGCATCCCAACCCCTTAAAGGCTGACCACTCTGGTCGGTGGCAGGGGGAGCCCACCCAGGCCTCTCTCCTCTCTCTTGGTCCCTCTGGCCTCAGGTCAATGAATAGTAAGATTCTGATGAGCGAAAGAATTGGTTTAGATATGCTCATCTCATCCTTCCCCGGGACCCTGCCAATCCAAAAACCTGTGTCCTGGCACCCTGGAAACAAAACTTCACATTTTCTGGGAAGGCTGGAGGATGCCTACAGGCCTTCTGCTGTTACATTTATCAAGAGCTGTAAAAGGTAAGAAGATGTTAAGTGTGGCAGTTCGATTGCCAGGTCATTTGTTGTTGCTAAGGCTTTATGGTGCAAATGAAAGAAATCTCTGTAGGGGAAGGGAAAGCCTTCATCCCTCCCCTCATCCCTCCAAGCAGCCTCTTCCTCACTCCTGTCACCAAGAGGACATCTCCTAATCTGCTAGATGGGCTGCGTTTCCTGATCAGCAGGGTCACTGCCTGGGGAGACCTGACACCCACGGGGCCTCTCTCTCTGCTTCCTGTGGCTTCTTGGCAGGATTGGTAGGGGACCGATGGCTGCCACTCTTTAGGGCAGGTCCTGCAACTCTTCTCTGCGTTTCTTACATGTGCTACAGAGTGCCGCTAACGTGTGGTCCATGGACCAGGGTCAGTCTGTGAACTGGTTTTCACTGGTCTGCAACGAGATTAGGAGCCGCGCCTGAATGCAAGAGCACCGTGTCACTAAGCACACTGTTTCGCTCGGCTGACATTTTCCCCAGCAAGACCGTCTTGATAAAGAAATCGGGGTGTTGGTGTACGTTCTCCATACGATGCTCATCTCATTGCAGAAGGGTAACGCTCTGCTGTAGGGCACCCCCTGCTGCAGAAGGGGTGCCTGGCTGGTGGTGAGGTTCAGATCTGAGCTCAGATGGAGGGAAAGAGGTCCCGCCAATGTTCCACCCCTGCCTCAGCAGGCCTCTCATGGGGAGGCATCAGGCATGGCCCAGCTCATAATCAAGTGGTATTTGTTCCTTTTCCTTGTGTGTAACCAACCCAACAGCCCAGCTGGACAGAGGGGAGACTGGCTTACTGGAATTCAGGCTTAAATACAATCCTTATCGTCCCAATCCCCCTAACTGCATTTGTATTGAAAAATGTATTGATATGTAGTATGTCCAAGGTTACCACGAAAGAGCCAACCGGTGTTAGATGAATCGTCCACATCAGACAGAATCCTTGCTGCGGGTGGACCCAGGAGACCAAAACTCAGGAAGTATTCAGAACAAAATCCCACCCCAAATACATGCATCTACAGAGGTGCAGAGAGAAAGCCACCACTTTGGGTAACCTCCCTGGTCTTCCAGGGACCACAGCTAAGCCCTGGATCAGTTACGGCAAGGCTTGTTATAATAATCAACAATGAGGCTTCCGAGCACGGTGGTGACCACCACACACCCTTGCTTGATTCCTTTCACTGCCAGGGCAGGTAGTTGAGGTTCTCTAGTCTCTCAGAATACTCAGTTTAGCACATACTATACACATGACCCTAGACTCAATTTCTCCGTTTGTGAAAGCAGATATCATGGAGAGGCAGATGTGGGTGCTATGCAGGGAAGCGCTTTTGACGGCAGTACCGCGGCTGGGGACGGGGGCGCTAACGCCGCCTGGACTCTGAGGCAGCCAGACGGCAGCTGGATGTCTCCTCGGTAAGAATGACACCGAACAAAGCTGGTGGCTCCTGAAGTCCCCTCAAAAACAGTTGGCAATTCTCTGACCTTCCTTTCTGGACACCAATAGATCACAACAGCCAGGGCTACAGGGAAAACCCACCAGCCTTTAACCAGACACTCCGGCCGCCGTGTCTCCATGGCCTGGTTTGGTTTGAGGGGTCCTCCATATGCGTGCATGGCTGTTCATTTTCACTTACTTTTACTGGACTCAGTGACATGCTGTGCACAATGATGTCCAGGTTGCTGAGAGGCTTCCTGTCTCCATGCCTGAGCCAGGGGGAGCTAGCACCTCCAGAGGAAAGTGGCTCAGACCCAGGTCCCAATGAGATAGCCAGCCATCCCCCAGGCATGTCAGGAGCGGGGGGAAAGGGCCAAGCCATCTTTCTGTCCTCCAGTGCCAGCGCAGTCATTTCCTAGGGCTGCCTGGGTGGTACTTTGAGACCACCGACTGGAGAGCTTAAACCAACAGAAATTTATTCCCTCGTGGCTCTGGAGGCCAGAAGTACCAGCTGGGCTGTGCTCCCCACAAAGTCTCTAAGAGAAAATCCTTCCTTGCCTCTTCCAGACTCTGGAGGCTCCCGGTGTTCCTTAGCTTGCGGTCGCATCACTCCAATCTCTGCCTCTTCCTCACATGCCTTCTCCTCTTCTCTTGCCTCCTCTTCTGTCTCTTACGAGGACAGTAGTCATTGGATTTAAAAGGGCCCACCCAGGTCACCATCCAGGATGATCTCATCTCAAGATTCTTGATGACATCTGAAAAGACCCTTCTTCCAAATAAGGTCAGATTCACAGGTGCCAGAGACCAGGACGTGGACGCATCTTTTTGGGGAGGGGGCCACAATTCACCCACTACACCGGCTGAATGCCACCGACAGCGAGATCAGCACCTAACGTAGAGATAATGCATGTTGCTGAGTGAAAGGGTGAATCTGTTTTGTTCCCTTCAAAGACATTGCCTGATGCTCGGACCCTGTGCCAACTCCTACGGACACTAAATGAGTGAGACACAGCCCTGAACTTGAGGAGCTCAAAGTCTACAGTGGGAGATAGAATCAGACCGAGCATGAATGTTAGCTTCACCTCCTCCCAACTGGGCAGCCGAGAAGCTCCTTCCCTATCTGTAGAACAAAGAAAATAATACCAAGGGCCCGGGAGGCAGAGGGGGAGGGGAGGTATGATGTTTCCTTGCTTATGGAGGGACCCACAGACCCCTCTCTCTGCCATCGCTCGACCTCAGAAAGTGAGAAGGAATTCTCTGACTGGTCAAAGTAGGACTAATGTGGCCAAGCTCCCTCAGCATCTCTCTTTACCTGAGGAGGTGGCTTGCCCGCAGAGAACATGCATTTTATCTCTCAACAATTTAGAGGTCAGGGCTCTGCCCCACTCCCTCCCCATGCAGCCTGTCCCAGCGCCGTGTGCCTGTGTCTGGGAAAGGAACTGAATAACTGTGAGCTTCAGAATCAGAAAGCCACTTGCCTGCAGATACCAGCTTTACTCTCAGTGGTAAGCAGGATATTTAGTGTCAGTAGTAAGCGTCGTATCAGTGGTAAGCACCATATTTGATCTCTTATTTGCCCTGCGCTTTTTTTTTTTTTTCCTGCGTTACGCGGGCCTCTCACTGTTGTGGCCTCTCCTCTTGCGGAGCACAGGCTCCGGACGCGCAGGCTCAGCGGCCATGGCTCACGGGCCGAGCCGCCCCGCGGCATGTGGGATCTTCCCGGACCAGGGCACGAACCCGTGTCCCCTGCATCGGCAGGCGGACTCTCAACCACTGCGCCACCAGGGAAGCCCTGCCCCGCGCTTTTGCCTTATCTCTCAGCTGGTTCAGAGCAAGTGAGGGAAAGAGCAGTCGTGTTTATGAAGCCCTCTGAAACCCTTGCAACAATTATTGTAGACGGCTGTTGGAAATTTTAAATAAGACAATTCACGTAAAGTTCTTGCATCTGGGACATCGGTAAGTGATCAGCAAGGGCAACCATGCCGTTCTCCATCCCTTCTGCCCACAGCACCCCCTCCAAGCCCCTGAATCAAGGAGGTGCCGAGCCGGGCATGGAGGCCACCCGGCTTCTGGACTCCCTGAGCCCACTGGTCCCGCAGCCAGGGCTCCACTTCAGATGCCGCCTTCTCCCTAGTGGCCCACAGCCTGGGTGGTAATCAGAGATTCCAGCCGAGTCTTTGATGCCACAGCCGGCGCGGCGAGCCGGGCACTGTTTGAAGCGCCTGCCTGTGTAATAAGGACTTCTAATTCGCTCAAACCAAAGCAACATTTTTTAGTAAAGATCATTTTTGGAATGAAAAATAAATTGTGACTGGAGGGTCTGGGTTTGTTTCAAAAAGGGAGATCACCCACAAGCATCGCGTTCTCTAAGAAGCCACCCGCCTGCCTGTTTTAAGATGGAAAGCACGCCACTCAGAATTTCAAAGTGCTGTTAATTAAGAGCAGTTTATTAAAATGTCAATCTTTTAAACCAAAACAACTCTCGTCCCCAGCCTGCCGATTGGGCTTCCCAGCCATTCTTCCCACCCCAGATAAGCCAGCAGGTAGCTTCACCAAGGCGCGTGGAAAAGTATCTGTCTGTATACTGCTCTCAGAAAACTGGGCCCAAGGTTGGCCCCTGACACCTGTCATTCCTTTGCAAGCTCAGCCCACGGAGCCTGTCTTGCATGAGACAAGATGATACAGGGACGAAATGTGTGGACTCAGGAGCCAGACTGCCCAGGTGGAACCCCAGCCCTGCCTCGCCAGCTGTGTAACCTTGAGCAAGTAGTTAAAACAGTTCACCATTTTTAATCCTCAGCTTCTTTTTGTATAAAATGGGGGTGATGATAATAGTAGCCACCTCACAGGTTGCTGTGAGGATTAAAAGAGGTAATACTTATACAGCATTTAGACTGATGCCTGCACACAGTAAGTGCTAAATGAGCATTAGCCCCATTCTTTCTCAGAGTCTCCATGAGCAGACGCTAAATCTCACTTCTTCCTTTACAAATATGTCTCTTTCAAGGCAGGAAATGAGCCTCATTCAGTTTTGTCACTCCAGCAATCAAGATTTTGCACACAGTAGGTAGGGAGTAAATGTACGTCAAACGAATGAGACAATAAATGAACGAATGCGTGCAGCACCCTCACAGGTGCTTGTGGCGGGACATCAGCTGCCCTGCAGAAATCTGTGATCTGAGAGCAGCCAAAAGAGAACGGGCTGTGTGGTGGCAGCTTCTGACGCTGCTCTCAGTGACCCTCTCTCCCCGCCCCCCACCCCGCCGGGTGTTCATACCCTCGTGTAATCCCCTCCTCTGGGTGTGGCTGGACCTAGGTACATTGTCCTCGTGACAGAATACAGCAGACTGTGCTGGGAGGCCGTGTCCAGGATTAAATTATAAAGACTGACTTCCATCCCTCTGGCTCTCTCTTGCCTTCCCAGCTTGCTTGCTTTGATGAAGTGAGCTGCCGTGTTGGAGAGACCCCTGTGGCAAAGAACTGGCGACCATCTCTGGCCAACAGCCAGCAAGGATGGAATCTCGCCAATAGCCACACAAGTGAGCACGGAGTGGATCTTTCACTGGGTGAGCCTTCAGGTGACCGTAGCGCCAGCCAGCACCTTGACTGCAGCCTGTGAGAGACCCTGAAGCCGAGGGCCCAGTTAAACGGCACCCAGATTTCTGACCTATGGAAACAGTGAGATAATTAGCGTTATTTCCAGGCACAGTTTTGGGGTAATTTGTTATACAGTAATAGAAAACGAATACAGGCTTGTGAGGGAGAGGAAGAACCTGGGGGAGGGGGTACCTGCCACCTTACCTGGAATCTACCCTGCAGCTTACTCTCTCCAAGGGACCCCAGGGAAAAGCTCACAGGTCAGGAGGCCTAGGTTTGAGTCCCAGATCTGCTGCTCTCAAATGTGTAATTTTGGGGAGTTTCCTTAATCTGTCCAAGCCCCTGTCTCTGTCTATAAGGGAAGATCACAATTCCTACCTATGGGTGGGTTGAAAAGATTGTGAAAATTCCTGACGGGGCTTTCTAGACTTTTCAAGGTAGAAGCAGCTGGAAGCGACCTATGCCCTCACTCTCATGGCCACCTGAGGGCCCCAGCTGCCCCTTCAATGATTTAACACATAACCTTGGAGCAGCTATTGTGTGCCAGGCTCTGTGCAAAGCACAAGAGATACAGAAGTAAACAAAACAGCACAGTCCCTGCCCTCATGGAGTTTACTCTCTAGTGGAGAGACAGACGTTGACCTAGTAAGGGCAAGAGTGAGATGCAACAATGGAAGTCCAGGGCTCTGAGAGGGTTGATGTGCAGGGTCTGGGGACACAGGCCAGTGTGGCAAGGGAGAGAAGGCTCCCTGAAGAAGTGGCCTTTGAGCTCAGAACCAAAGTTCACTGAAGTTAAGCTGCATGAAGAAAATGGTGGAAGGATCAGCGTGTCCGAAGGCCCCGCTGAGAAATAGCAGAGCAAGTTCGGATTCAAGAATTATTTATTTAACATATACTGTATGCCGGACACTGTTCTAGGCGTTGATGATACGGCATTAATCAAAATACAAATTTCCTTCTCTCAAGAGCCTTTATTCTAATGGGGGAAGAAAGACACGAAATAAATGTAATAAAAAAGATAATTTCAGACCGTGATAAAGCCCGGACAGAAAATAAATAATCCCTCAGATAAAGGGATGAATAGGGGCTGAGTGAGGGGAGGGACATGCATGCAGCTGGTGTGTTCAGGAAAAGCCTCAAGAGATGACTTTTGAACTGAAATGCCTGAAGAAATGAGGCTTTTGAGGTTCTGGGGGAACAGTATCCCCTGCACGGGACACAGTAAGTAGAACGGTCCCCAGACCAGAATGACATGGTGTGTTCTAGAACCAGCAAGAAGGCCTGGGGACTGGAGTGGAGAAGTCAAGGAGAAAATGGCCAGAAACAAGGCTGGTGGGGTGGACAGGGAAGGTCATGTAGAGCCTTGCAGCCCAGGGGAGAAGGTTGGACTTTTTATCCAGGCACCAACAGGAGCTGCTGAAAGGTCAGGAGCGGCGGACGTGACATGACAATGTTTGAGTTCCAGAAACATACTGCATGGAGAACACTCAGGCAAGGGTGGGTCATCGGGCTGGGTGGCCGGGAGGAGCTGCCCCAGGACAGGTATGAGAGAAAGAGAGGGTGGCAGCAGGGACGAAGGTGCAGGCTGGCTTCTCGCGCCTGGGACTCACGTCAGCCCTGCCTCACCTTGCCACAAGGAACACCCAGCCTGGAGCCCCCCCTGGTCTCTGACAAGTCCCCTCCACCCAGGACTGCTCCTGCAGAGGGTCCCTTCCCCAGATGGGCCGGAGAATCACCACCAGTCTCCCCAGATCTCTAGATCTGTGATGCCACCCTCCCCCGTAACAGACCTTCCATCAGAGGTCTCTGCATAAAGGACGGCAGTGTAGGCTCCAGACACCAATTGCCAGGGTTCAAATCACCTCTCTACCACTTAACAGCTGTGGGATCTTGGGCAAGTTACTTAACCTCTCTGTGCTTCCGTTCCCTCCACAGTCAAATGGGCATAGTAATACAACTTCCCAGGGCCATCAGTCCCAGAGATTAAGGGAGGTTAAGTGCTGGAGCCCTGGCACAGGGAGTGCTCCCCGGCGTGAGTGACAGCAGGATTAAAGGGCCCGCAAGCTGCCCTTCTCGGTGACCTCCTCTTCACCGAGCTTCAAATCCCCAGGGTTTAGAAAAACAAATGACAAATGATGTCTCCCCCCACCCAGTGCCTCTACCCGATTGGGCCTGACTTAACAGGTTCCCCAAGGAACCCAAGGATTTCTTACCTGCCCCTTCCTGCACTGGGCCCAGCGCACCTCCACCCAGGTGTACACGCTGTAAGCTGTGAACAGGGCAGGTGTGTGAAGACCTGACACCTGCCCTCTGTGCCCCTCTTTTCAGCAAGGCCCTCCTGTGGGTGGGTTTGGCGGGGAGCTGGGACTGTCTCTGCCCTGCTCTCTGATGGATCCTAACACCCACCCAGGGCTCGTTCGCTCTGCCTTAAATGAACGAACGAATAAATACATGAATGAGGGAAATGAGTGAAAGAATGAACGTTTCTTCTCCACGATACGTGGGTTTCTTAAGGGCAGTCATTCACTTATTTCACACGTATTTGTCATGTGTGCGTCTTCTCAAGGTACTCCGGATCCAGGTGCTACCCCACCCTGCTCCCAGCGGCCTGACCTGGACTGCATTATCCAGGAGCCCTTGTTCCTTGTCTTCCGGAGACCAAATGGCAAGAGCAGAGGGAGACTCCTGCCCGGCCAGGCGGCACTTGGGCAGGGGCCCTGCTCTGTCCAGCGGCATCCTGGAAGCCGCTCTCTGCCACGTGGGGCTGGTAAGGGCCCTGCTGGAACCAGCCCTGGGGCGCTTCACACCTTGTTGGTTCCCCTTAACTATGCGCCCGGTCTGTAAATAGTCTCTTCATTACATTCTCTTCAAAGCCCAACCCCCCACTTTGGCCCCTGCCTTTGGCGCAGGGCACCCCGTGCCTCTGGCCAGGTTCCCGAGCCATATAGCCTGCTCTGTCCCAGACTTTCTTCCAGTCACTGAAGCAACGTGGAGGGGGGGAATAATTCCTGTCTTCTGGAACTTCAATTTAGTGGGAAAACACTGACAAGAAGTATAATAAGTAAATAAAGTATATATTATATAGTAGTGAACGTTAAGAGAAGGGGGATGGGAATTCTTGTGGGCGACGGTGGGTTGCCATTTTAGAGAAGGAAGCAAGGGAGGCCTCACTGAGGGTAATGTTCAAAGACCTCGTGTAAGTGAAGGGACGTGGATTCTGAAGGAAGAAAAGCTGAGGGAAGAGAAGTGCAAAGGCTGTGAGGCAGCAGTGTGTTCTCCTTGTTCAAGGCATGAGGTACAGCCCAGCCTTTTCTTTCTTACAGCACGGGGCGCCCAGTGGGCTTTAGTGAATGTTGTCCTTGAAAGGGAGAGGGAAGGACACAGGGAGGCGATAGTGGGTGGAGGGAGCATTGACTGGCAAAGTTCTCATCACCATGCCAACCACAGGGCTTTTCGCAGGTCCCCAACGCATTAAGTGACTGGCTCAGCTTCTCACCTCATGGGTCTAGGTCATCCCCAGGTGGGGCGCACATCTGCCCACTGATAACTAACCCCCCCCCCATGGCCATCTCTTCTGGGGCTCCTCTTGGTGGAAACTCCCTACCACCTAGATTGTACAACTAGCCCTCAAGGGAGCTAGTGCCCAAGGTTCCCAGGGGCAGCTCCAGGCTGGGAAGAAGCCCACTACCTAGGGGGATCTGGTTCCAGGGACCTCAGGTCTGCCCTCCTCCCCAGGCCCACTGCCCCAGGGTCCCCTTGGCTGACCACAGGCAAGACCAGGGCCCCTGCGGAGGGGAGGATGCAGGGAGGAAGGGAAGGGGAGCCAGCAGAGGGTGGCCTTGCCCTTGCCAGGGAGCCTGTCCCTGGGGACTCGCTCTCCCTTTGGTGATTGCTTCCCAGGCTCCCTGGAGCCAGAGGAGGATGGAATGTTCTTATCGCTTCCCAGAGGGAAGGCTTTCTTCTTCCTTCACAAAAATGTTAAGCTTCATAATCCGATAGGAAACCTGGACAGGCTGCAGCTGGTGGCCTGGGTCCTACTTCTGGGAGCCATGGGGACGGGGGTGGGGGGAGGGAGGGGAAGGGGGGAGGGGAGGGAGAGGAAATAGCCTTGTTGAGCGAGACCAGGGAAGGGTGACCAGGGGTGTGAGCAGGGAACCTGGAGACCCTCCCCCAACAAGTGGGAAACCTTGGGGATCCACCTGAGACCCCAAGACTGTGAGAGATGTCCTTCTCCCCAGCCCACCACAGCCCTGACCATGAAGGGGGGGGGTTCCCCACCAGGGCAGAGGTAGCCCTGCCACCTCGAGGTCGCTGGCCTGCTCACACACCTTCACAGAGAGCAGGCTCCCTCTCTGCGCTGGGCAGGTGGTCACGTCCCTGGTGGGGAGCTGGGTCTGGAAAAGTCTCTCCTCACAGAGCTACAATCACAGGTCAGAGACCTGCACAGGAGAGGACAGGACAGGTGACCTCAGTGGGGCCAGCCTCCTCAGAAGGCCAGGGTTCATGAGGCTAGGACTGTGATTTCCTAGGGACTGGCCTACTTCCCGAAATGGGACAGGTTGAGGAGACGCCGGGAGGCTCAGAAATACAATGAGAGCCAGTGAAGATGATACCCACGAGGGGACGTGTGCCTTCCATTCATTCATTCATTCTGCAGAGGTTCATTCAATGACTGTCGAGTGGGAAGCTGGGGAGAGGACAGCTGGGCACTAACCAACGAGCAGTTGCTACCCTTCTGCTTCCGTCCTGCCCCAGGCCCCCGTGAAACATCCCAGGTTGGCCTCTGGAGCTGTGAATGTCTGTGCGGACCATACGCTCTGGGAGGCCAACAGGCCCAGCCATTTCCTCCTCTGGATCCCCAGGGAAGAGCAGCTCCTCCCCCCGGGCAATCTGGTCAGGGGACTAGGTGTGCTGGGGGGACCCAGGGCCAGACCCCTCAGAGTCAGGGTGCCCTCTCCCCTCTTCACCTCCTTCCATAGGGGGTGACCATAGTGGCGATCCCCGGCCCTGCTGGCTACTGGACCCCAGGAATAACTGTGCCCAAAAGACAGCAATTGATGCTCAGGCCCAGCTTCAGTCCTGTGCCTGACCAGTCAGCCTAGGTGGGAACAGCCCATCCTGAGGCTGGGCATCCAGTGGACAGTCTTCCCAGCTCACCTTGCTTCAGGTGTGAAGCAAGGCAGACTCTCCCGTCAACTGACTTTTTAAAATCAACACGGTATTGGGATCTCTTTCCATGCACACACTCATTTCAGCCTTAGCTCCACATATAAGTACACATATATGTAGATTAAAAAAAAAAACCTTTTAATAATGTTTATCTAAGTTCCATATAAGAAGACTCTCCAGTTTCTAACTTACAGAATTATATATTGCTTGAATTTTTATAAAGTATGCATTACTTTTACAATAAAAAACAGCAAGGACATTTCTATTCGAAATTTAAAATACATTAATACGTTGTTTAAAAAAACAACATTAGTTTGTGTGGTGGAACAGTGAGATAACTGAGAGGAAAGACCATGTCACTGGGGGCTTCAGGAGGGGGGATGTTCAATTCCACGCCACGCCCCCCATGCGCCCCAGCCACGCCACCAGACACAGAACAACTCATGCCCAGCCAGAGCACTGACTCTCCTTACGTGAGCCAGCGAGGGAAGGGTCCGTCCTGGACACAAGGCACTGCACAGGGGTCAAAGCCAAGCTAACAGGGCAAATAGCCACTCTCCACGTAAGACCAGACTGTGTTATCCTCGGGAGAGATGAATGTTCACCTGGGCCAGGTGTGCGTGCTGTCGGTGTCATCCAGGGAGGGAGCCAGCGGCAGCTCAGCAGCTCTGAAGGCACTTCAGACAGACCCCGTGGCCGCCTCTGAGCTGCAGGAAGGGATCAGAGATGAGCCGTCCTTGCACCCGCTCAAAGCTGGGAGGTGCCCAAGTTCTCAAAAAAATAAATAAAATTAAAAAGCAGAGTCGGGAGGGTTGGGATGAGTGGCTTCCAGGGTAAAGAAGGTGCCTGACTGCAGGTCTTGGTAGAGGAGCTGCATGGAAATGAAGAAAAGCTGAGGCATCTGTGGCTCCCGGCTGACTGTCCCACTCTTGGGAGAGATAAAGGAAGAGACAAGGAAGAAAAAGACCTCCGCGCTGCTCTTTGGAACTGGGCTCTGCACACCTCTGCAGCAGTTGTCTGTCGCCTTCGCACACATCTGTGTGTTTGCGGGACTCCCCACTCCGGGTCCTGGTTGGGGACCAGCTCTCTGTATGGAAGCCAGAAGCACACCCCACCCCCGGCCACCAAAGCTTTCCCAGCCTCCTTGCTGCCAAAGCTCAAGCCCGTGACCTCATTCTGTTGACCCGACTCACCCGCATGAAACTTTGAACCTTTGCATTGAAAGGAAATGACACAACAAAGCCAACACGGCCTGGAGCCCCTTCCAGCAAGGGTGCAGGAGCCGCCGCGCCCAGCTTCCGGAAGAGCTGGGGCTAAGGTTCTGGGACATCCGGTACCGGTGCTGGCAGTGACATAGTGCTGACGGCAGTGTCATCGCCCTGCAGTGACGGCCTCGGGGCTCTCCCAGCCCCGTCAGTTCTGAGAAGCGATTTGGGGGGTTGTTCCTGGCTGAGGGACCTCCAGGCCAGGAGCTCTGGCCTAGAGATTCCGCAAATTTCCCAACACCATTTAATACATCTCCATTTTACCCAAATAAGCCAGAGCTAGTTTCTGTGTTTGCAAGATGGAAGCCAGGCCTGAATCAGAAGCCTGTGTGTGTTTGGTCCGAGGAGGGACATGAAGGGACAGTAACTGCTCCAAGCCACCGTGGACATGTCACCTCGTGGAGACCTAGTAACACTGGTTATCAGCATCAACGGAGAAGACCTCTCTCCCCACGTCACCCCTCCTGCCTCCACAAGAAACAGTAAAACAAACTCCTGAGCTGCATCTGCAGGATGACTCAGAAGCCTCAGGTTCTGCAAGCCCAGAGGAAGCTAATGTCCCCTTCCCCACAGCGGCCTTTCGCCAGTCTGAGGGGCCTCAGCGCCGCCTGGTCCCATACCCCCCAGTGGGGTGGGCACTTTCACAGCACACCCCTGTGAATAGCATCTGAACTCCAGGGACGGGAGTCCCGTAGCACTCAGTGTGGATGGTGTCCCTGCAGTGTACAACGCAAGACGGTGGCCCTGGCTGTCATGGGGCAGCAGAGAAGGGAGTCCTGATTTAAGACCCACAGGGCTCTGGGAACCATACGCTATCTGGGAGGGAGTATGCAAGGACTTTTCTATAGTCAGAGCATTCTGGCCTTCCAGCACGCACATCCCTGTGTCCCGCCCCAGATGTCACAGTCTTTCTGAGAGACTCCTTGCCTCCCTTGGCCTGGACCCCTGCTCCCTACACACACCCCTTCCCTTAATGCCTCCTCCTGAGTTGGAATGTCCGCATGTGAGCGTCTGTCTCGGGGGGGCTAGTGGACGAATGGTGTGTGGGTGTGTGGGTGTGAGCCCACCCATGCTGGAGAAGCACAAGCCCTATCTCTCTGGAGGCTGCCTGGGCCTGAGATGCTATCAGCAGCTCCTCACCCTTGCTCCACCGAAGCCAACATAAACAGAGCCACAGAGCCTCCCCCAAGCCGGGCCACCCTAGAATGCCCACGTCTCCTTCCCACCCTCTTGGGCAGCTACCCATGGAGCCAAGAGCCAGGTATCAGGCTTCAGCTGGCTGGACTCCCAGCAGCCCCTGCTGGTCTGCCCTGGGCCTGTAGCGCAGCCTGGGCAGGGGGGCCTCAGAGCTCAGCCCATTAGTGTCCCCCCAGCCACCCTCCCCGCCGGCCCCAGGGTGCTGGCTTGGCAGAGAAGCAGGGTGCGTGGATGGGGGTGCCCTGACTCACTGCACTCCCCAAGACCTCCAAGTCTGCCCCAGGATCCTTTCCATGAAGCAACGGGAAACCGGAGCGTTCGGGCCAGAAACAGAACATTTTGAACAATTTGAGGGGAAAAAATTATTCAGACCAATTTCAAGACATCTGAGAGCTCCAGGGGAAAATCACAGCCACCTCTTCAGGCACTATTGTGTGTTCGCGCCAAACCCCAAACAGCTTGGACTGAAGTAGCACAAAGGCTGCGAGTCCTCACGTCCCTCCAGCTGGGAACTGGCCTGACTCCCGGGCCTCTGGTCTTCTGGGCCACTGGGCTTGCCCCTTCCTCCATGACTCCACTTTTCTGGAGGCCCATGGCGCATGGCTGAAGCTAAAGCTCCTGGTACAACCCACCAGCTGGAGTCATCTTCCTGCCTTTAGAGCTCAGCTCAGACATGCTTCCTCCTTGAAGCTCTCCTGGCTCTCCGAGGCAGCGAGCCCTGATGTATCGACTGAGCCACAGGGACCTGAGGAGTACCTGTTATGGAGCCCCTCCAGGTACCGGGCTTGGAGCTGCGAGCCACAGATAGGTCACCCCCTTTAAAGGGCACCACCGCCTTACGAGTGGGTATCATCTCTCATGTCACAGATGGGACACAGAGCCTCAGAGCTGAAGTCGCTCACCCAAAGTCACAGCTAGTAGGTACTGGAGCTGGAGTTTAGAACCAGGCAGTGTGGAGCCAGAGGCTCTGCCCAAACCATTTCACACCACCTCTCCAGCAGCTGCCCTGAGAGGGGAGGGGCCAGCTCTGCTGCGGGAGAAGGGAGAGTCGGGAATGGCTTGATGGAAACTTCCACAGGGGAGCCAGGTATTAAAGGGTGCATAGACATTCACCAGGTAAATACAGCAGGGAAGAGCCTTCCTTGTGAAAATCACGGCAGGTACAAAGGCCTAGAAAGGAGAAATGGCAGAGGGCTACGGCTCTGGGTTCCTGCACGTGCGGTGTAAGGGAAGGACCCGAGGGATGAGGCTGGAGAGTCAGGCCAGACTCCAGCAGCTCCACTGACCGCCACCCCCTAGACACACACACACACACACACACACACACACACACACACACACACACCCCGACCCGGCCCAGGGACTCGGCCTGCGTTCTCCAGCTGAGGAAGCACCATGGCTGCGATACAGGAGGGAGGTGGAGCACTCAGATCGGACTGGAGACCCATCCCTCACGGACCCCCGTGCAGCCCCGGCAGGGTCACTCACAGCTAGTCACCGGAGACACATGATCAACACTCAGGGTCTGACAGGACACAAAGGACACCTCTGGGAAGGCTTTAGGAGGCATGCTTTTATTTAAAATATATTGTTCAGGGCTTCCCTGGTGGCGCAGTGGTTGGGAGTCCGCTTGCCAATGTAAGGGACACGGGTTCGAGCCCTGGTCTGGGAAGATCCCACACGCTGTGGAGCGGCTGGGCCCGTGCATCACAACTACAGAGCCTGCACTCTAGAGCCCGTGAGCCACAACTACCAAGCCGTCATGCCACAACTACTGAGCCTGCGCTCTAGAGCCCACGAGCCACAACTACTGAAGCCTGCACGCCTAGGGCCCGTGCTCCGCAACAAGAGAAGCCACCGCAATGAGAGGCCCGGGCACTGCAGCGAAGAGTAGCCCCCGCTCGCGGCAACTAGGGAAAGCCCGTGCACAGCAACAAAAGACCCAATGCAGCCAAAACAAATAAATAAATAAAATTTTAAAAATTAAATAAATAAATAAATAAAATATATTGTTCAGTTTCTATGGCATTTGATCATATTCAATTGGAAGACAGTGCTTTGGTTTAGTTTTAATTTTTTTCCCTTTAAAAGCTCTATACGCGCTTATAACAAAAAAATGTTTTTTCAATCAGAAATGTATGAAGTAAGATGAAGAAGTTACCCTCCTCTCTGTTCTCATCCACTTCCCTCCCCAGAGGTCATCACTACAATAAATGTGCTCCTTCCTCCCAACACAGCCAAAAATAAATAAAATAAATAAATTTTTAAAAATTCTGGCATACAGAAATAGTATATTTTAATAAATAAATGTGGTATTTCCTAAACTTCTCTATTTGCAAAAACATGCACGTGGCTCTGCCCACGATTAGGAGTTTTTTCTTAAGAGCTGCACATATTCTTCTGCATCTTGCTCTTTTTCTCACACAATAATACATGGTGAATATCGTTATTCACCCATTCAATAAATATTCACCGGTACTCTAACTTGTGTTCCAGGCCCCGGTCTGGGAGGCTGAGCAGCGCACAGCAGAGACTAGACGGGAAGTCAGCCTCCTGCTGTGTAGCTTCCACAGTCCATCGGGACTGAGAAATGCAGGCAGCCTCTAGTAGCTAGAAAAGGCCAGGAAACTGATTCACCCCAGAGCCTCCAGGAAGTAACACATCACTGCTGACAACTTGATTTAGCCCGTGAGACCTGTGTCAGACTTCTGAACTATAGAGCTGTAAGATAACAAATTTGTGTTGTTTCAAGCCACCATGTTTTTGGTCATTTGTTACGGCAGTAAATAGGAGACTACTACAGGAGGGTAATCCAGGAGTTCAAGGGAGAGAGGCTGGGGCTTGGTCCTGGGTGCTGAGAGACAAGCAGACAGATCAATTTTGGTATCTTGCATTACAAAGAGAGAGGCTCATGGGGGGAGACTTGGGGCTCACCTGGACGTGGACGCTGAAGGAAAGGAAGTTGAAGATGACTCAGGGTTTAAGATGGGCAGCGGGAGACAGTGGCACTTTACTCTGCACAACTTGTGAGAGCAGGATTCTGTCTCGTTCACTGCTGTGTCCCCAGCACCCATCAGAGTGCCTGGAACATAGCAGGTGCTCAGTAAATACTTGTTGAAAGAATTCATTAAGTAAATAAAGGGAGAATCTAGGAAGCTCATGTTTGGGGGGAAAGACAATGAGTTCCAAGGTCAGCGTCACATGTCCCAAGCTGCTCTGTGGGCCCCCTGCAGCCATCAGGAAGATCTGTCAGGAGCAATGAACACATCTCTGGGATGCGCAAGATGAGCCACTGCAGAGGGGCCCCCATCTGACCTGGCCTGTGAGGCTAAGCTCAGAGGGTGCGGCCAGCCAGGGGTCCCCAAGGCAGGCAGGCAGATGGCGGCGGCTCTGTGCTGACATTACCCACTAATAGGAGGTCCTTATCACCCGGGATGGAGCCGGGTACTCTACTTAATTCAGGAGAAAGCTGCTCTCCGGGAGCCAGGTGCCAATTTGCAGCAATCACAATAAGAAACATCCTCTCTCTGGCTGATGCAAGCTAACAAGGTAACAGGGCATTGTGCAGTGGGGAGAGATCAAAAGGTTTTTTTTCCCCAAGCCCATGGTGGGCACTTAATCCATCTTTTGCTCCCTCTCTCTCCCTCCATTACAGCCCACGGATGCACTATTTACGGGCCCTGCATCAGCTGCCTTTTCAGATATCACACTTGCTCAAAACCACTTCAGAAGGAAAGTGAATTAGAAATGAATTTGAGACCCAGGCAGTGGCTTTCACCGCCTCCCTGCCCGCGGGTCAGCAGCACCTTCCTGCCTGGAGGCAGGAGCCCAGGTCCACACCCTCTCAGCCCCCGAGGCGAATGACTCCGTTCCAGACCCTGTGGACACACTGGCTCCAGCCCATGAGGCTGGCTTGGAATTAGCAAGGTGGAGGGCAGGCTGAGGGCAGGTGTGGATAAGGAGATTGAGCAGGTAACGCCACCTGGGCAAATGCAGGAAGCCAGGCTGAGGAAAAGCAGCAGATCTGGGCTGTGGATCTTGGGGGAGGGGCCATTTTGGACAGCCTGCCCTTTGTAGGACCTTCCGTAGGAGCCTTCCCACTTTTCTCAGTCCCTCCCACCTGCAGGGAGCACAGGGCCACTGCTAGGCTAAGGCGGCTGCCTGGGCAGTACCGAGGCCCCAGGCCAGCGTCAGCTCCCTCCCTCCCTCACCGGACTCCTCCAGGAATGCAACTACCCCTCCCTGATGCACCGGCATCTTCCAGGTGTGGGAGTCCAGGGAGGGCAGAGGGAGTGTGGGAATGTGGGGGTTTTCTGTCCCCGGAGTGGGGGAAAATTTCAATATGGGAGAATGTTCCATCAGAAATCCCTACCCGGTCTCCTCCTTTTACAGGTAGGACCATCTGTGAACTAAGTGACTTACCTGGAGTCCCTAAAGCCTGGCCTAGGACCTGACATTTCTGACCCACAACCAAAGGCTTTTGCCTCCATTGGATAGGTTTCAAAATCTAGGCTGAGGTTCCTGTCTGGAGGGGAGAAGAGGACCCCACCCCTGCTCCAGCTCCATTTTAATCGTCATATTTATTAGGGTTTCCCCTAAAAGTTTGAAAGCAGATGAACTATTAAGTGAGGGGAGAAGCCATAGGGCCTCCATCAGACCTTCTCTACCGACTGCCTGTGTGGGAAGCGGACTTTCAAGCAGCTTCCAATAGGCCCCGCTTCCGAGTGTTCACGCTTGTGTGATTCCCTCCCCCTGGGTGTGGGCTGGACCTCGTGACTCACTTCTAACAAATAGAATATGGCCAAAGTGATGGGACGTCACTCCTAGATGAGGTTACAAAAAGATTCTACTTCTGCCTTGCTGGCCCTCCCTGGCCTCTCTCCACCCTCCCTCGGAAGGAAGCCAGGCGCCATGCTGGGATCTCCTGTGGGGAGGCCTCTTGGCAAGGAACTGGCATCTCTGGCCAACAGCCCGCGAGATCCTAAGGTCTGTCAACAGCCACATGCGTGAGCTGGGAAGCAGATCCTCTCCAATCGCGCCTTAAAAAGACTGCAGCCCCAGCTGGCACCCCAATCGTGTCCTTGTCAGAGACCTTGAGAATTTTCAAGGACCCAACTAAGGTGCACCTGGTTTCCTGACCCATAGGGGCTGCATGGTGATACACGTTTGTCGTTTCAAGCTGCTACGTTTTGGAGTAATTTGTAACAGTGCAGTTGATGGCTAGTACAGTGTCCTTTTTAGAAGGCCGCTTTTCATGAGACGGGCCAAGCACAAAAGAGAGCAGAGGCAGCTGTGAGGTTGTCACCTGGTCGTATTGGATAAAGTCAGGAGACCTAGGCTCTGTTTGGGGCTCTGTCATCGACCCACACTTTGGTCTTGGATATGACCCTAACCATTCATGGGCCTTAGTTCCCCAACCACTGGGGAGGACTCTGGGATGCTCCAACGGCCTGTGCCTGAGAACCAGGAAAGGGAAGCTTGCAGGCCCGAGATGACTATGTTCGGCATGAGGAAGGGGATATGGAAGGTGCCTGACCGTCCGCACCACCGCTTGTGCTCTTTTCCCCAGACCTGAACCCCATGGCGTGAGTCAATGGCGTCAGTCTTCAGTGACACCCTCTGATCTCAGAGGCCCGGGGGGTCTCCAGATCTGGTGGGAGGAGACTCAAGACACTGAGGGTCCCTTGGAAGGAAGAGAGCCACGCTCCCTGCCCTCGCGGCCCCGTGCCCTCTCCATGCGGCGTGTCTCCTGCCTTTGGCCCCAAGGAGCCCTGAATGGATCTCTTCCAGTCCCTTCCCCTCAAGGACCCAGATGGTCTCCAGCTCAGCATTCCCCTGGGAGAGCACCCTTGGGGGCCCAGGTGCCAAGAGGAGGCTCCAGAGGCAAGCCACCCCCTTGCTTTTTCCCAGGCCCCCAGCAGCAGCACGGGCCTCCCACTCTGTACCCCAGGTGGGGGCTGGGTCTCTTCTCTCTGCACCAGGCCTGGGACGGTCCCCAAGGTCCCACTTCCCTCCCTTGAGCAGCCAGAAAGCCTGGGAAAAGCCAGGCCACTTTAACACTCCTGAGGGATAAAAACAAGCCCAAATAAGGGTCCATTTCTACCACATTCCTTCAGGCTGCAAGGGAATGCCAGGCCAGGGCAGTCCCCCCACGGCCGCCTCCCCTTCACCAGGGCCAGGCCAGGCCTGACGTCTCAAGGCCGGGCCGAGCTGGCAGGACTGCCCCAGCAAGCTCTGTCATCCTGCCCCAGCAAGCTCTGTCATCCGTGAGTCTGTCATCTCGCTCACAGGCCCGGGGCGGGGGCTCCCGGGGGACCTCCGCTGAAGGGCCGGGACTAGTCAGAGCTCCCACAGGGGTTCCCGGAGCCCTGACAGGCTATCGTCACTCGGTTCTGCGTCACTCCAGAGGGTTCTTGCCACCTCTTAGGCTGTCGCTGATTCAGCCGCCCCACTCTCTCTCAGAAGCTACTCAGTCCTAAGTCAGGGTTTCTCAACCTCAGCACTGCGGACATAGGGGCTGGAAAATTCTTTCTGGGCGCGGAGGGGGCTGGCTGTCCTGTGTGTCACGGAGTGTTTAGGAAGCACCTCTGGCTTCTACCCACTAGATGTCGGTAGCACACCCCCACCCCAATGGGTTGTAACAACCCCCAATTCCTCCAGATATGACAGGTATCACCCCCAGCTGAGAATCAGTGTTCTAAATGGATTTAAAGGCCTCTGGCTGGTCTCTGATCGAGGTCTCTGGCTGCAGGGCTTTGGAGGAAGAAAGGCAGGTGGCAGAGAGGAAGGAAATCTCACTGGACCCATGATATACACACACACACCCCTCTCAGGGTCAGAGCTGATAATTGAGGCGTCCCCTAACTTGAGAGGCCAGTATTAACATCCCTGCTTTGTCAGTGAAGCTCAGAGTGGCTACATGGCTTGCCCAAGGCCACACAGCTCAGCAGAGGCAGAGATGGGCCTCCAGCCCAGGGCCATGGGCCCCCAAACCTGTGCTCTATGCCACGCTGTCCTCCCTGGTCTACAGATGAAAGACTGCATCTTCCTCACTGACCTACTTTGGGGTGCCAGGTCCCCACATTCCCCAGCTCAGGCTGGGTCTCCTGAGCCTCCTGGGCTGACTTTCCCCTCCCCGACGCTGTGCTGTCCTGATCGCGGGTGATCGATTTGCATACCGTATCGATCTCAAGGGCCTGTGTAATATGTTTGACTTGTGGCACTTTGCATAATTTTCTGATTAAGTTACTTATTTAACCTATTGACCTTTTCTTTTAATTAGAGTATCTGGGTACTGCAAATGTTGAGTAGTAATCAAGTTGTGCATTTCCCCGAGTGGAATTCACATCCTCACCACTTCCCTGCTCCTTCATGACTCCAGCTTCCTCTGCAGTGGCTCATATTGAACCAGCTGCCCCCTCCCCACCGCTTTTCCCCAGAGGTGTGAGAGCTGCACACGTGAGGCCAGGCCTTCTCTGGCCTCTGCTGTCCAGAAGGTCCCCAGAGCTCAGGAAGGGGCCAAGACAGGGGGCAGCCTTGCTGGAATAAATATTCCCAGCTGAGTGGACAAATCAAGGCAGGGGTGTGGATCAGAGGTATGGACACTGTATCAGTTAGCTATTATGCGTAACAAACCGCCCCAAAATGTAGTAGCCTGAAACCCACCAATGGATTATTTTCTTAGGCATCTGCGTATTGGTAGGACAGTTCTGAGGATTTGCACCAGGCTCCAGTGATTTGGGCTAAGCTCACTCATCCATCTGCAGCCAGTCAGTGATCTGGGATAAGTGTGGTCTTTTCTGCCTGTCTCCCATGGTCTCCAGCAGCTAACCTGGGCATGACCTTTTGTTCCTTCATCACAAGGAGGAACAAAAGTGACAAGAGAGCAAGCCCCAATGCACAAGTGCTCGTGAAGGCTCTGCTTGCGTTGCACCTATTACCAGGCCATTGGCTAAAGCAAGGCATCAGCTGAGCCCAGAGTCAAGGATATAGCGGAAAGCTCTGCCCACAAACGGAGTGAAGGTCCAGGCCAGGTGAGCCTCCCCTGTCCACCTCGGAGGAAGAGGTGCCCACTTAGAGTCTCGACACAAGTGCAAAGCAAGGTGATCCTCCTCCTGGCTCTCCCACCCTGAACACCCACCCCAAACGCCAAAGCCCAGTGTGGTGAGCCTGGGGCCCAGGGAACGGAGGACAGGTACAGTTTGCTACAACTTCTTGTCCTGGCATCTGCTTCTTAGAGGGTTTGGATTAAGATACCCTTTCAAGGGCTCTTAAAAATCTTGCAGCTCTTCCGGTTGCACTGGGGCAGGCGGAGGCTGAGAGAGGCTGTCTCAGGTCCTCTGTACCCCTGACCACCACCCTCTCCCCCAGCGTGGCCACATCGTCTCCCCTCCGCCTGCACTGGCCCAGGGAACGCTGACAAGGCTCCTGCCTCCCAGGGCTCCATGCAGGACGGGGCACAGGTCCCTCCTACTCTCTCCCTAAGCCTCTCTGAAAGGGCAAGAGTCAGCCCCAGGGAGGCCCCAAGACCATCTTTCAGAAACCACCGCCGCCCTCGGCATCTAAGTACCGCTTCTCCCCTCTGTGGTAGAAACTGCCCACCGTCCACCAACATCCACCCTCTGCTCCCCCCACAGTAAGAGCTTTACATTTTGTTTTATAGCTATTATAAACTATAGCTATTATATATTTTATATAAACACGTAAATATATATCATGTATTGTGCTATTATAGTATGAGATGTTACTGACATACAATATTTTATATTGTATGTTTTGCATATATTTGTTGCATATATTTAAAGCGCATGATTTGATGAGTTTGACACGTGTACATACCCATGAAACCACCACTACTATCAAGACGATTATAGCCAACACCCCAAAGGTAGTTTTTTGCCCGTTTGCAGTCAGTCCCTTCCTTGATCCCTCCTTCCCATGGCCCTCATCCCCAGGCAGCCAATGATCTTTCTGTTCCTAAAGATTAGATGGCATTTTCTAAAGTTTTACATAAGTGGGCTCACACAGGAGGTACTCTTTTGTCTGGCTTCTTTTGCTCATGGTAATTATTTTGAGATTCATCCCTGTTGCTGCGTGTACCAACAGTTCATTCCTTTTTATTGCCGAGTAGTAGTTCATCATGTGTTTTTTTGCTTTTTGGTCACACCGTGAGGTTTGTGGGATCTTAGTTCCCTGACCAGGGATTGAACCAGGGGCCTCAGCAGTAAAAGCGCAGAGTCCTAACCACTGGACCACCAGGGAATTCCCTCCATCATATGGATGGACCACATTCTGTTTATCCATTCACTTCTTGATGGAGAAAGTTGAATTGTTTCCAATTCAAGTTTGGGGCAATTACAAATAAAGTTGCTACCTCCACACAAGTCTTTGTACAGACGTATGTTTTCATTCTCTTGGGTAAATATATAGAAGTGGATTGTCTGGGCCACAGGGTAGGTGTATGTTTAGGCTTCTACGAAACTGCCAAGCCATTTTTCTAAGTGGTTATAATTTTACATTCCTGCAAGTGGTGTCTGAGAATTCCAGTTGCTCTACATCTTCATCAACACATGGTATGATCAACTCTTTTATTTTTAGCCATTCTAGTGGGAGTTTAGTAGCATCTCACTATGGTTTTAATTTGAATTTCTCTACTGACTAATGAGCATGTTTTTATGTCCACAGCTCCTCTTTTAAACTGGGCATAGGATTGCTCAACTACAGACTATGTCGTTCAGCCTCCCTTGCAGCTAAGTGGAATCATATGATTAATAAAATGTGAGAGAAATTAATTTTTTAAACTTCACTCCTGCTTCCTTAAAACAAAATTGCTTGCCCTCATTCCATAGTTTGTATCAACCTGTGTTTGCTGCAGTAATACTGCATAAAACCACCCCAAAATTCAGTGGTAAACAAACGTGAGTATTTATTTCTTGCTGACAGATCTGCAGGTCTCAAAGCAGCTGCTCTGTTCCCAGCCATGGGTCAAGTTCAGGTCTGCCCCACATGTCTCATTCCCACGCCCAAGCTCCAGAGACAGCAGTCACCTTGGGCAGGTTCTGCTCACAGCTGAGGTCAGAAGCTCCCAGAGGATCAAACAGAAACTCATGATGCCTGTTAAGGCCTAGACTTGGAACTAGGGCAGGGAAGTTTATTCCTCTTGCGGCGATAGACCAAAAAGAAGTGAACATTTGCTGGGCAATGTAATCTCCCAGTGAACTCTTCCCCCTCCCACAAGGTAGAACACAGGTGAGTCTGTGACCCACACTTGACCATGAAGCTGAGGTTATTATTCTAGGGGTGGTGGAGCCACAGGACGGAGGGCACCTGGGTCCCTGAGAGTCCTTGTAGAGCCGAACTGCCCGCACATCTGTTCCGCTCTCAACCTGAGTATGTTGAAGTGAGGATGCGATCATCTCCATCTTCTTTATGACGCTGCATTTTTAACCCTCTTTGTTTCCGCAACCTAGACTTCAGCCTAATATATGCTCCGTCTTTTCCTTTTCTGACACAGGGAAAATTTGTTTTTGTTTTGCTTTGCTTTAATCTCTTCTCAGGTGGAAAAAAAATTACCCAAGCATTCTTTCATGATTAGCAGCCAGAAGAGGGAAGGTCCCGGGGTCAAAATGCAAAAGTTAATACTTCACATTACCATCCAGCCACATGACCTACCCTGCTGGGCGTTTCCAAGAATTCCGGAAACTGACTTGCCATGTTCAGAGCTCGGCCTTCCCTGCTCTCCTGCCCATCCAGCGCATTCACCTTCCTCCCACACAGAGCTCCCGGCTCTGCTGCCCCCAGTCCCTCCCTCCCCGGGCCTGTGGCTGGTTTTGCAGAGCCAGGTGCCAGCGCTGGCCCTGGTATCCTTGCCTCTGACTAGCAGTGCCTCCACCCAGCCTCGCTCCACTCAACAAACACGAAATAGCAGGCTAGGGCATCTGAAGTTCTGCTCTCATTAGCACACTGGGAGGTAAGTGCAGGCAACCAGGGAGAATTTACCCTGCAGCAACAGGCTTCTCTGGAGAAGCCAAACACACCCCAGCAGGTAGCGAGTGCAGAGGCTGGGGGCCTCTAAGTGCCTCTGAAAACGTTCCTTTTCCCTCTGCACAGAGCCAGCCCCTTCCTCCCTTGCCCTGTGTCTTCTGCAGCCCCAGCCCCGTTTTCGTGCCCCTTCAGCGGGCGCAGCTGTCAAGCTCTTCCCCAGGGGAGTTTCCTGAGAGCCTGGGAAACGGCCCAGCCTCATCTGGGGCTTCTTCTCCTCCATGCACACTCTCTGGTCACTAGCAACTCCACCGCGTTGCAGGAAAGCCCCGGATCTCACTGCCTGCTCTCCTCCCTGCCCTCAATGCCCTTACCCTACTCTCCACCTGGGCAAACTCCTTCCCATCCTCCAAGTTCTGATTAAATGACACCTCCTTGAAGAAGCTTGCCCTCGGCCTCCATACACAGTGGTTATATCCTCCTCTGGCTTCCACTGACCCACGGGCAACTCTGTTCTAGTTCCAGCCCCTCTGTATCATCGTGAGGTGTTTAAGTATTTTCCCCACCAATCAGTCTGTGCCTGCTTTGAGGTAAAGGTCAAAGTCTTTTGTTGGTATTTGGGTCTCCAGCACCTGGCCTAGTGCCAAATAAATGACAAGTATTGAGTCCATGTTTATTGATGCCTGGAGCAATGAATGAGCAAAAACACACACTGAAGAAATAAAGAGCCAGTTGGATGCCAGTCTGCTTGGATGCACTTTCCCTCTCTAGCACTTATTTCTGTTGAAGTATGTCTTATATGTTTACTTTCAATCTCCTCTTCCACCCTGCTTGTGAACTCTGTGAAGACACAGGCTGAGTCTGTTTCATTCACTGGGTATCTTCAGTACCCAGTTTAGGGCCTGGACCTTAGAAGGTGCACAATAAATATCTGTTGTAGAAATGAAAAAAGTGAACACATACTGGATTGGAGGATAACAGGATGTTTGAGTGGGTACCAGGATAAAAGCAGGAAAGGTCCAGTCTAGTTTTATAATCTGGAGAGACCTGGCCACTTCCTCTTGAGGAAAAAGAGTTTAACTGGCGTCTTGGTTTCATAAAGATAAGGTCCAGGCTTAATCTAAAAGTGGAGGTTAAGGAAATTCAGGGCCAACCTTCTTTACAAAATAATTATTAAGCGTCTGCCCTATGACAAGGACCTGTATCTGAACTTTTTTTTTTTAATATTAAAAGAATGGCAGTTTTTCCTTTGGTTCTGTTTTGTTACTCCTGATGAGTGGTAGAGGTGTCATGGCCTTGGGCCCAGAGAGAAAAAAGAGATGAGAGAAGATGCCGAGCTGAGGGAAAGCAGCAACGCCCCTCCCTGGCCCCTCCTCCCAGGACGAGGGAGAAAGAGGCAGGGACAGGGCTCCTTGTGACGGGCTATAGATAATGGCCATGGGAACTCTGATACTGAAGGTTTAATTCTAAGTTCTTTCTGTGGGCCACAATTTCCTTAGAATCTCCCCAATACAATCCATTACCCGTGACAACTGTATGTCGGGGTGGGGGGGGGGGCCTTGGAGAGTAAGGCAGTCTGCTGTGTCCATGCTTGGAGCAAACGGTTATGGGGGGAGGAGAGGGGCCAGAGCAGCAAGGACAGCTGGAGAGGATGAAGGGGGAAGCCTGCAAGTGCAGCTCACAGAAGGAGGTGACAAGCAACACCCACCCCAAGGAAACACTCCCCAGAAAGCCTCAGGGAGATTCAAGAGGGGCTGAGACTTCCTCCAGTCAGGCAGAGTGAGGGCCTCTGGTATCATACTAGAACAGTAAAGGAAAGAAGGTTGCAAGAGCCCAGAGTATGGGAAGGCACAGATTATTAAAGGATGGTTGGATAGATGGATGGACGGAAGGATAGATGGAGGGGTGGATGGGTATATGGGGAGATCGGTAGAAGAAGAGGTGGATGGAACGGAGAATGAGTGGGAAAATGAATGGATACGTGGCCATTATTACTTTTTCTGCTTACAGGTATGTGGACCCAAACAGAGAGACTGGCCACTTGGATGTCAGAGTTATAAAGGAAACGGGTGAACGTGTTGCCCATCTGGAACTCACTTCACTGCCTAGAGTTCTAAAAAATAAGCTTGTCTCTCCTGCTTCCTGGCCCTCTGCCCTGGCAAGCCCGGTCCCAGGCTGGTGCGTGGATATGCCTCAATCAGCCCAGGGGAGGAAATCTCCTAGTTAAAATATTCAACGGCAGCAGCTAAGAATGCACACTGATTAGCCAAGTGCATCCCAGGCCCGGCTACTCCACTCCACCGCAGAGGCCTGATTAGTGAAGGAGGAGGCTCAATCAGCGCAGCCTGCAGGCCCTAGACAGGGCCCTGGCACTGCCAGCTCCTCACGGCCTGTCCCTCCGGGGGGGCGGGGGCAGGCGGAGGGAGGGGCCATTGCTGAGCCCCAGAAAGTCAGCCTGCTCCAGGTCTCCTGCCGCCTCTCTAAGACCAGGACCTTATCAGCACCTCACAGTCTGCCAGGCTGAGTTTCCTATCATTGAATCATTTCATCATCACAGCACTTTGAAGCTAATATTATTACTACCCCCATTGTACAGATGAGGAGACTGAGGCTCCGTGAAGTCAGGTAGGCTACAGAACTAGAATTCAAACCCAAGTCTTAAGTCCACATGTAATACTATCCCTGCTACAAGTGTCTATCTGACAGTGAGGGCGCCCAGCCTTTCCATCCAGAAGGGCTGGGCAGATAGGATGAGGCTGATAAGGGAGTCCCTCCTTTGTGGGTTCATCATGGCTTCTGCAAAGAAGACAGCCACACAGACGTCTATTCCTGGACCTACCTGCAGCTCCCAGATAAACCCTTCAAGACCCTCAGAAAGGGACCCTCCATGTCACAGATGAGAAAACTGAGGCTCAAAACAATATTTTCCTCAAGGTTGTTTATCAAATAGCTGATCCACACAGGTGGAATTTGAATCCAAAGCCTGTGCAGTGCTACTTTACCATATGAAGCTACCTCATGGGCCTGGAGTTTTGGAGTAACTGACCCACCATATCACCCTTATAATAGTTAAGACTCTAACTACTGGTTACAAATGGAAGAAACTCTAACCCAAACTAGAGTAAGAAAGGGTAACTAACTGGCTCACAAAACTGAAAAGTCTGAAGGGAGTTTCAGCTGCAGCTTGACTGGACTTCAAACCATAACCGCAGGGCTTGTTTTTTGTCTTTCAGCTGTCCTCTTCTTAAACTTCTCATGGTAGCACCCTGCAGAAAAACAGTCCTGACCTGCAGGCACTGGGGGTTCTACTCAAAGGGGAAAATCACATATCTTTGTCCCAGGAGTCTCACCTAAAGTGTCTTTTATCTCATTGGGTCTGTGAGGGTCACGTGCCCATCCATGAACCAATCAGTGTGGCCTCAGGAATGCCAGGGGGCGGTGCTTATTTCCCACCCGAAAAGTGCTGAAAGTTGGGGCGATGAGATTTCCCAAAGGTAATGCCAAGCGTCTTTAACAAAAGAAAGGTGCAGGGATGTTGTGGGCAGAATAACAGGCAACCCCTAGCTCCCAGTGCCTGTCCTCTGCCTCAGGCTCAGCCTCTTGGAAGCCCTTCTCTGTGTAAATGCTGGAAACCCACCACTGAAGCGCACGCAGCCCATGGAAGAATGGCTTCTGTAGGACCGCTTATTCCTTTTCCAAACGGACTTTGTTCTTGAAATCTTTTAATGAGGAGCAAGCCGGCATCACACATCTATCTGGATGTGGACTCAGGGTCAGAGGCATTTGATGATTTATTAACTGACCCACCAAATCTCGTGCCTCCCTGCGGCCCATGCTAACGGGCCATTTCATTTATTACTCGGCAAAGTTTGAGTCCATGAAACAGATTCTTTCAATGACTTGTTGCAGTGGAATTTGGCAGTTCAAGTCAAAGAGCACTTATTAAGCACCAATTATATGTCATGGACATTGGGAGTGCAGAGACAGAGGTCACCCAGATCCGGCAGATGGGACAGGCTTGTGACAATGTTTTCAGTGTTCTGCAGACAATACTGTATTAGTTGCCAGGGCTGCCATAAGGAATTACCACAAACAGAGTGGCTTGAAACAACTGAACTGTGTTCATTCACAGTTCTGGAGGCCAGAAATCCGAAATCAAGGTGTTGGCAGGGTTGATTCCTTCTGGAAGCTCTGAGATCGAATCTGTTCCACGTCTCCCTCTTGGCTTCTGGTGTCAGCTGGTAATTACCGGCCTCTCTAGGCTGGTAGACACCTCACTCCAGTCTCTGTCTCCATTTCATGTGGCCGGCCCCTCTGTGTCTGTGTCAAATCTCCCTCTGCCTTTTCTCTTATAAGGACAGTCGTCCTTGGATTTAGGGCCCACCCTACTCCAGGATGATCTCACCTGGTGATCCTTAATTTCATCTGCAGAGACCCTTTTCCCAAATAAGGTCACATTCACAGGTTCCAGAGGGACATAACATTTGGGGTCCACCATTCTACCCAGAGTTAACAGTGTGCAGGGTACAGAGAGGCATCAGAGAAGGGAGTGGTTTCTGTCTTTAGAAGGTGAGGGCAGCGGTGTCCTCACAGAGGAAGGCACGGTGTTGCTCTCCAAGAGGAGAAGAGGAGTCTACGAGGGAACACAGGTAGCAAGGGCTTTGCAGGAAAGAGCAGGGACTGAGGCAAAGGGAAGAGAAGGAGCAATCACCTTCAGGGAATGAATAGTGTGGTGTGGCTGGGGCGTGGAGGGAGAGTGACAGAAAATGAGGCTGGAGACGGAGGTGGGGCTGGACTTGAGCAGCGCCGAAGAGCCTTGCAAAAGAGTCTGGACTTGATCCTACAGGCAGCACAGAGCCACGGAAGAGGGAACCTGTTTGTTCTGTACTCGGCTCTACTCGGAGGCTCTTTTCTCGTGGAGTTTATGCATCTCCTTTGCAATCTTGGCAAATCATAGATTGTGAGCTATTTGAGGGTAAGATTCATTTTTGATTTACCACTGTATCTAGCACAATGCCCATGTGTACCACAGAGCACGTGCTCAGAAAACATGTCCTGTCTGATGAATGGGCCGAGTGAACTGAGAAGGCGATTGCTGAGGGCAGGTGGCCTCCAGCCCTCACCCATCAGAGGCCGTGTGGGAATAAAGGACAGAACCTGTGTTTATGAAACTCTGTCCAAATCGCAGTTCTGCCGCTTAGGAGCTCTGTGACCTCAGGCAACCCCTTCACTTTCTGGTTCTCAGTTTGCTCCTCTGAACGATGGAAATAATCATCACTGACATAAACACCGCAGGTTAATGTCTGAACCTCAGGCGTGTGTGGCCTGCCCCATGTGGCCTCCAATAAACAGGAGTTGGATCTGAAGAGGCTGAATTGCTGAAGGAGTGGAGTCCAGAGCTGGGCTGGTCGTGGGATCAGCTTCAGCAGCTCAGAGGCCAGAGGCTCGGTGGCCCGCCAATGACGCATCTGGCATTAGGGCAGCCCCTGGCTGTGGCGGTGTCAGTGTTGACGCTTCTGTGACAAGTCATGGAGCCGCCCCTACACTTGCTCACGTAGGTTGTGTGGTTGTCTGTCTAATGGAACCAGGAAGAGTTTCTCAGCTCCAAAGCTGGAGGGTGGCCTCCAGAAAGGCCAAGGTGCAACCCTGCCCCAGCACAAAGGACTGGGAGCCCCCCCTCCGCCCCGCAACCGACCCAGGTCCATCCGGCCTGTCTCCCAGCTCCCAGCTTCACAGACTGCCCAGGAGGCCCAGGGATAAAGTTTCCATGGTGCCTTGTGCTCCAGAATCCTCTTCTAGGGCGCGGTCCTGGCTCTGCTCATGCTGCACCTCTGTCAACTAGGGACCCCCCCACAGCGGCCTCCCTGACCACACCCTCCTCCCACCTCCCGTTCCATTTCAGTACCAGGTTAACACCATCCTGCTCTCCTTGGTGTCAGCTCACTGCTGCAGAGCCGCAGCTCCTAGGGAAGCTGGGACCATCAGAACGTTTGCCTTGAGGACCTGGATTTGGGGCACTGAGTCCGTCGTCTGCGGGACCAGTTGACAGGGCTCTAGCATCTGTTGGCACTTGGAGCTCACACCAGAGCCTCACACAAGCCCCAGACGTGAGAACAAATGGTCCTGCAGAGAGGAGAACGAGGCACAAGCAGGCGCTAAAAGTGAGAGAAAGCGACTGCGGAGAGGCTCTCGGAAATTGCTCCCGCTACATCCTGCGAGCCCAGCTGTCCCTCCTTGTACCAGAAGTAGAGCGAGTGGGTTTCGGTCTCCTACAGCTTGGAAATCCCTGCCACAAATACGCTTCCCCTCCTGGCTAAACCTGACTCTGCCTAAAAGGACCAGCTCGGTTGTTCATTCGAGACACCCATGCCTGGCGCTGTGCAGTCGGTGCTGATGCAGGAGGATGACAGACAACATGTACTGCACCTCTGAAGTGCCTGGCGAGTGTTGATTCTTTAAGCTTTTGCAGCAGTACACTGAAGGTCCAATTTAAGGTCCAATTTTCAGATGAGGGACCCGAGGAACACACAGAGGTGTTAAGCAATTATGCCAAGGGGACCTGGCATTACATAGAGGGGTTGGCCTCTGGTTGCAGAGTCCACATGAGGAGCCCCTGGCCATGCTGCTGGTCTGGGACATAGACGTCAGTTAAGACTGGTTTCTTCCCCGGGAACCCAGTGATGAGCTGGCAGAGCAGGAGATACTTTGTAACCGTTGAGATAAGCAGAAAAGACAGGAATGTTGCAAGAGCCATGGGTCACACAAGAGGGAACCACCAACAACCCGGGACAGTCAGAGGTCTTTACTGGAGGGTGGCCATCGAGCTGGACACTGAAGGATGTGTAGACGACATCAGGGTAGAGATGGAGGAGAGATCATCATAGACAAAGGGAACAGATGGTGCAAAGGTGAGCAGAGAGGAAAGCCCACTGTGCCTTTTCTAGCCCACATTGACCTTATTCTCTTCTGAATCCTACTGCACTGACTGGGGATGCTCACAGGCTGATCAAATAAATGCCCAGTGGACAGGTGCTGTGCAAGTCTCCGCTGTATCCACAGAGGCACATTTGCATGGCTGGTCCCTGCCTCTTTAAACCAGGTGTCCCACCCCAGGACTGTGTAGCAAGCTGATTCCCAAGAGGAACAATGACTATTGCCTCAAAGCCTTTCTGTCTTGGCCCAATTCCAGAGATACCAACCACTTGTGGCATGTCCTACCTTCAGCCCCTCCCTCTCCCTTCAGGCCTGCCATCTGGTCCTTCTCTCAATGCTCATCTCACCCAGGAAGTGCCTCTGTCCACTCAGGTAAGACACATGTCTGAACCACCCAGCACCCAGGAGCCTGCCCTGTCCCCAGCCCACGTGGCTTCTAATGCCCTGGCCCACCTGCCCTGTTCCCACCAAAAGGGCTCAGTTAGAGTGCAAAATTTGTGTGCTGCTTCTCCACCTGGCAGTAAAGCCCCAATAAACTCTGAAAAGCCCTCCCATTGGATCCTGCACTAATTACAACAAACAGAATTCTTAATGTATTTCTGGACTCCCTGGAAAGTGAGGGAAATTTCCATGGCCAGACGTGGACAAAAAAGAGAGCAAGATCGGCAAACTCACACGTAAAATGCAGAGTTTCCTGGAGGGCAAGTGTCAACACTGTGGTGAGGAGACTAGCCCTGTGCAGCAAACAAGGTCAGAGATCGGACCAAGACTCCAACTTTAATCAGGGGACCTCTGAAGGGGACTCAAGTGAATTCAGATCTCTAGGCCTCCTTGGCTCTCAGCAGAAGTACATATCAATCCTCTCTGAAAAACTAACCTACCAGTCTAGGTCTGACAGGATTATCAGATAAGTTCAATTCAAAATGAGCTCACAATGGAAACTAACAAACATATACGAAATGGGTGAGAATCAGCTGAATGACAGATTTAGACCCTCAGATGCTTTAGATGTTGGAATTGTAATATAATTAGATACAATAACCCTGTATTAAATAACCCTAATAAAGAGCTAAAATATGGAGCTAGAAATGTGCAGGGACCAAGAAACTATCAAAACTAGTCAGGCAAATATGAAAATGGGTAACATAGAACTTGTAGAAGTGAAAAATAAATTTTTTGAAATTTAAAATTAAACAGTGGATCAGACACAATTGAATAGAGAATTAGTGATCTGGAAGTTGATGACATTTATGAGAATGTAACTCAGAGAGGGAGATGGATGAGAGGGTAAGTGATATGAAAGATGAAATGAGAAGGAGTAATGGGAAATGAAAGAGAGCCAATATTCAAAGAAGTAATGGCTGAGAAAATTTCCAGAACTGATGAAAATGTATAAATCTGCAAATGCAGAAACATAAATATATCAAACAAGGCTAAATAAATAAATCCATATAATATTGTAGTGAGCATGCAGATGTCATGCAATGACAAAGAGAAGATCTTAAATACAGCAAGAGAACAAAGCAGGTCATCCCCAAAGGAATGACAATTAGATTGACAGCAAAGTTCTCGACAGTAATGGAAGCCAGAATATAGTAGAATAAGATCATCAAAGTGCTGGGAGAAAATAATAGCCAAAGACAAAGACAAACAAAAACCTTCAAGGATGAGGGCAAAATACATTTTTTTCCAGATAAACCAAAACAGTTTACAACCAGTGACCTTTACAATCAGTGACCTTTACTAAAACAACTTCTGAATAACTTCAGAAGAGGAACACAGTCTCAGATGAAGTGCAAGAAAGAATGAAGAAACTGGTGAACATGAAGGTAAACACAAACCAGACATTATCTCTATTATTAAGTATAATAATAATGACCAGCACAACAATAACAATATAAAAAATACAAATATGAAGTTTAAAAAGCACAGACCTAAAATACTCAATGCCAATGCCATGTCACTCAGGAGAAGGGTGACTCCATTAAAGCATTTGAACATTCTTCTGTTATTTCCTGTACTGTTGAGAAGAAATGTTTAACAATGTCAAGTACAAGGTAAAAAGCAAATGTAGTCATTAAAAGAATAGAAATTAAATGTATAACTTACAAAAGTGTAGAAGGAAAAAAGTTTTAAAGTTAAACCAACGAGGGGAGTTGAGGAAGATGGCGGAAGAGTAAGATGTGGAGATCACCTTCCTCCCCACAGATACATCAGAAATACATCTACACCTGGAACTGCTCCTATAGAACACCCACTGAACGCTGGCAGAAGACCTCAGACCTCCCAAAAGGCAAGAAACTCCCCACGTACCTGGGTGGGGCAAAAGATAAAGTTAAACCAACAATAACCATAAAAAGCAAGAAGAATAAAGCAAGAGAAAAGAAGTACAGAAAAGACTAGGCAAAGAGTAGGTACAGAGTAACCTGTAAGAAACAAATACATCAATAAACACAACAAATATAAAGGGACTAAAGTCACGTGTTAAAATATAGAGCTTACCATACTGGATAGAAAATATAACTATATGCTGTTTCAAAGAGATAAGTCTAAAACATAAGGACACAAATAGGTTGAAAATAAAAGGATGGAAAAAAGTATACTAGATCAAGTTTAAATACATCTGGGATAGCTATATTGATATAAAAATACACTTTAAGATAAAGAGCCCAGAAGTTATTACATTTTAACAGGTTTAATCTCCAGGAAGTTATACAGGCTATTAACTTACATTCACCTAATGAAATAAGTTTCAACTTGTTAGAAATATAGAGAGAAGATGAAAACTTACCTTCAGAGTGGGAGAGTTCAACACATCTCTCTATTGACAGATGAAGCAAATAAAAATTGAGGAAAGATACAGACATTTAAACAACCTAATCCACTAGCTTAGTTAAAACCCTATTCCCAGTCATTGGTTGGTGCATAACTCTTCAAGCACATAAAGATCATTTATAAAAAATCATCAACAACATTAAGCTATAGAGTAGTTCTCAACCAATTGCAAACACATTCCTATCATGCAAGGAAGGTGTAAGTCAATAACAAAAAGATAACCAAAGCAACCACCTCCAGCAGCGTGCTGGCTAGGCAGATCCACTTCACCGTACTGTTCGGGGCTGCGATCTCCTCCACATGGATGCCTGCCCATTCCTTAGGATACTGTTGTCATGTGCATGGGTGAAGATTGGTCACAGACACCTTTGTCTGCCAGCTTGTGGAAAGAGAAAGCGTCCGGAGCAAGCAATTTTATTTTAAACTCACGTTGGTGCACATTTAATCACATGGAGCGGCCACACTTAACTCAATGGAGGCTGAAAATGTCATCTCTGGCTGTGCAATCGTGTCCAGGAAAAGGCAGAGATCAGAGCTGGAGGACCAACTGGCAGTTTGCCACACTCCTGATTCATTCTCTGAAGTATAATATTGTTACCCAAACCACAAAAGAATAGTAGGGAAAAAAAAAAAAAAAAGAAATAACTGGCCAATCTCACTCATGAAAAGAGATATAAAAGTCCGAAACAGGAATGGGAAAAAATCCTATTCCAGCTACTTAGAAAACATATAAACAGAATTAACAGATTTTTAAAAAATGATCATCTCAGAGTGGATCTACAGCCAGTTGCTGTTTGCAGAGGAGAAAATGAAGACAATGAGAAGCTGACTCATCCAAGTCCCCACCTCCACGCTACCCCGTTGGATGCTGCCCAGACGTGTAAAGCAGCCAGGACACTCATAGGGGACACACCCTTGGTGGGGACATCAATCATTTCCATTTCTCTGCGTCCGGTACAAACCAGACAAGGCCTTGGTCTTCTAGTCTTTTTTTTTTTTTTTTTTGCGGTACACGGGCCTCTCACTGTTGCAGCCTCTCCCATTGCGGAGCACAGGCTCCGGACGCGCAGGCTCAGCGGCCATGGCTCACGGGCCCAGCCGCTCCGCGGCATGCGGGATCTTCCCGGACCGGAGTACGAACCCGCATCCCCTGCATCGGCAGGCGGACTCTCAACCACTGCGCCACCAGGGAAGCCCCTTCTAGTCTTTTTAACTAGCTTCATGAGTGCTGGAACAGAAACCTGACAGGCATTATTCCTTCAGTTCTCACAGAAACCCAGTGAGGTCGGTGGTATTCGCAGATAAAGAAGCCAGAGCTGGCCTCTTGGATTACTGTGGCCATCTACTCATCCCTAGAGATCCACCCACTGTTGGGTCCCTAGACCTGTTGCCTGCAGAACTGTACCACTACTTCCCTGTGGGAAAACTTCACGTTCCTGAAGGTGTCTCTGGGGCCAAGGGACGGCCTTGTTCTGAGAAGCCCCAGAGGGCAGAGGCTGCAGGCCGGAGGTTGAAGGGCAGCAGGCTGGATTCAGCAAGTGTGATTCCTCCAGCTGTCCCTGGAAGGAAGCACCCCTCCCCAGCCCCGGCCTGCTACTTTGATGCCCCCATGTAAACCCTAGAGCAGGATTATAGCTCTCTTTTCCTCTACACACCACCTCATGAAACACACACACACACACTTCACACATTATTTATAGACTTATGGATGGATAAGAGGCTCTGCTGGAGGGGAAAGAGGCCTGGACTGGAAATCAGACACGCTGACTTTGGCTGTGTCACTCACTCACATGTCGTCTTGGACACATCACTTCACCCTCTGAGCCTCATCTACGATGCACACCCTGAGGCTTCCATGAAGTGCTAGATGTAGAGGGATGTATTGGTGTCAAAGTGAGAAGATGCTACTGGCAGTTTTAATATTTTTCAATCCAGGAGTTAGGTCTGCTCTCTGGCCCAGCAGCCTCTCTTGCGCATCAGCTTTTTGGGGATGGCCAAGGGACCCACAAGTCCTATCTGTATTAAGTAGGATAGAGGTTCGGCTGTTGTAACAAAACCTCAAAATAACAGTAGCTTAAGTAAGATAGAGTGGATTTCTCTTTCATATAACAAGCAACCCGGGCTTGGTGTCAGGGCTCCATCATGTCAGTGGCCCAGGATTCTTCCATCTGTTGCTCTGCCAACTCTTGGGTGTTGCCCTCGCCATCTGGTTCAAATGGCTGCCACCACAACTGTGTTCCAGGAAGCAGCCTGGAGGAACAAAGGCTCACCTTTCCCCTTAATGGCATAATCCAGAAATTGTTCACACCACTTCCACTCAACCCCACAACTTAGTTGTATGACCACACAATGGAGACAGGATCTACGGTCTTTAGATGAGAGCCATCTATCCAGCTGAAAATTCTACTAATATTGAAAAAGGGGGACAGACACTGGAGGACAGTTTTCAGTCTTTCCATACCATCCCTCTCTTTCCACACTTAAGGGGAATGAGGAACTTCTTGGACTGAAAATGAGCTTTCTAGTGGTGTTCTAGATTGGCATGCATGTTGAATTTGCAGTGACGCTTAGAGGCTCTATTTGGAGACACTAAGAGAATTCAACGAATAAACACAGTCTGACACAGATCAGCTCTGGAGCATATCCTCCTCCCTGCTCTCAGAGGAGAAACCTGAACCAGCTGTTAAAGGACAGAGCAGGAATCAACAAGCGTCAGCAAAGTGGGGGGCCTTCCTAACAGCTAGAGGTGTGTCTGCTCAGCTGGACTCGCCCGGACCCTGGAGGACCTGCCCTCAGTCACCCCACCTCTCACCAACTAGGAGCAGAAATAAGTATCTGGACACTTCACTAGTTTTTGCCACCTGCAAACGGCAGTGACTGAGAACCTGCTGGGAACAGGGCACAAAGCTCAGAGCTGGGGCTCAAGGTCTTCCTCACCGTCCATGGGAGGCTATGCCATCAGAATCGCTGGCAGGTGCAGGGCCTCTAGGACACCAGGACTGGCAACGTGTGTGTCCAGGGGGACGGAGCCGGGGCTCACAAGTCCCTCAAAGAGAGCTGCAGAGCCCTGTCGAGGCCTGACTGATCAACAAAAAGGGCCAAACTCAGCCTCTGGTGACAGAGGTGCTGGGGGATGATACTCCACTCTCCCAGGGCCCTCGTGCAAAGGAGACAATCAGAACTCCAATATTAGCTTAGCCATTTATAATGGGCTGCTTGTACCAGGCAGCAAGGTAAAGGTTTGATGTATGTGTTATAGAGAGAAATCTCATATTTATCATTCACAAAAACCCAGTGGGGAACGAGGTAACTAAAGCTAAAAGGAGTAAAAGAAGTTGCTGAAATCACATGGCCAGTAAGAGGTGTGTGGCAGGAGGCAAAGCTGGATCCTGTCGGACTCCCAGGCTGGCAAGCTTCGCCACCAGCACGCCGGAAGCCAGCACAGTGGGAGGCCATGGGCTTTAGTCAGCTGGGCCTCGGTACAAGTCCCGGCCCTCCACTCACACCAGCAGTCTCTCTAAGCCCTCACTGCCTCCACTGTCTCAAGGGTCCAGTAGTGGCCAACCCGCCTTGGCTTCGGACCGTGGTACTGACACGACACGTAAGTGAAGAAGCCCAGGTCTTCTCTAGCCCGCGAGGAATGGCACGCACTGGAGGAGTGGAATGTTCAGTCCCCGTGATGCTCTCCCATCTCAACTGTGAACTCCACACACGGCAGGGACCTCACTCACCCAGGACCTCACTGCTCTAACCCGGCGTCTCCCCAGCTGCCCCACTCCACTGTTTTCTCTTTGTTTTTGTTTTGTTTTGTTTTGTTTGTTTTAAACCCAGCTTTATTGTTCCTCTTAGCTCTTCTCATCACCTGATGTATCATATATCTGTGCATTCATTTGTGTTTTGTCACGCACTAGAATGGAGGCTCAGTGAGGACAAGGGTTTTTTCTGGTTTTACTTACTATTGTACCCTTAATGCCCAGATAAGAACCTGGCAAGGGGTGAGTACCAGTAAAATGAATGAACGGATCTATCCATCAATCAATATCTAGCAGATTGTACAAACAGGCACTCGGTAAATTCATTGAATGAATCAATTACTCAATGTCTAGCAGATGGTACACATGCCATTAATTCCCAGGCTCCCACCTCTAGGGACAGGCTGAATAAACCCTTATGTGCATATGTGCCCACAAAGACACATTCAAAAGGTGTGAGGGCTGAGGCTGCTCAGAACCTTAGAACTTTCTGGCTGTTGTGGATTGGCTTACTCCCAACTTGAGAAAACTGAGAAGTAACACCATCAGAGGGACACAGCTCCAGGGAAAGGGGAAACTTGCTCCCCAGACACCACAATTCAAGTACATCTTCTCACTCCCTTCCAGGAGCCCCTTTCTCTCCCGGCAGAGTATGAACCAGCCTTCAGAGTCTGGGCTCCCACTCCCTGTGTCCACAGCCCCTGAGCCCCTCTAGATGACAGCTTCCTCAGCCCTGGAGAATGGGACACTCAGGCACTTGGCATCCCCCAAACAGGCCTCTACTCCTTCCGCAGCACAGTGGGTTCTGGAACGTCCCGAGGAATGGTCTTCTTTGGCCAGCGAGGGCAAACCCCAAGAATCAGATAAACACCAGTGGCCTGGACTCCACCCCTCTCGGGGCTGATTCATGAGGCCCAGGCGTGCCCATTAGCTGCCAGGCCGGCCCTGTGCGCTCAGAAAAAATATTGCCGCTGCTCTGGAGGCGGCTGCAGCGTTTCTCAGAAGAGCCGCGGCCATAATAACCTGGCGTCCGCCTCCCCGCCCGGGAGCCCATCAGTTATTATCTGCAGCACAAACACCTACCACTTTGTACTAACATTCTGGCAGTTTCATACAAACAGAGCACTTAGCGCTGCCCCATAACTCTGCGCTCTTGCTGGGCCCCAGCTCCCAGCTGGCACGGGCAGCCAAGTGGTCTGCAGCAAAAAAGTGCGAAAGCAAATGTAACGTTTGGGGTTGTTTTTATGGGCTTCTCTGCAGCCCCGCGACTCCCCCGGCTCCCGTGGCAGACACACAAGTATGAGTTCAGACCCTGCACGACACAGTTTTCGGACAGGCCCCGGTGACGCCAGCTCCGGGGATTACAACAGGACGCATTGTGCGGCATTTTCCGTCCTCGGCCGGGGGCTTCCGCTGCAGGCGCCGGGGATCCGCAGGCTTCGCGTCCGCCCACTGCCTACGCGTGGCCGGGCCCGCTGTCCTCGCAGCTGGGCACCCCTGGCACATGCTGATCCTGCAGCAAGGACAGAAAGCCCCGAACGCGGCCGCTGGCTGCCCAGATATTTGCCACCCCTGTCCTAGTCCATCCAGGAGCCCAGGACCTGAGCGCAGTTCCAAGGCCTTGTAGCTTTTCCTGGCAGAGGTGGGAGGACTCTGGAGGCCACAGGAAGAGGTAGAGAGTGACTTCTTGGGCCTGGAGGCTGGTTCGCTGCCCACTGCCTGGGTTCTACCAGCCTCGAGACTGGAGAGGTGACCCCAGGGCCAGGTGGATGGTCTGGCTGCCTCCTGTCCCCTTTCTGAGCCCCTCCTCTCTGGCCCGTTCAACTAGCTGTTGCCTCTTTCTAATGCTCTCCGGATCCTTCAAAAGCTAAAACTGTTTAAGAGAGGTATTGGGAAGGCCCTGCTAGGTGTCAGGTGCTGTACTGAGCACTTTCATGGCTCTTAAATTCCCCTAAAAGCCCTGTGAGAAGGTAGCATTGTCTCCATCTGAAAGGTAAAAACACTTGTGCTCAGAGAGGTTAAGTGACCTGTCCAGGGTCACATAGCTTATGAATGGGACAGAAACCCAGACCTGCCTCAATCCAAAGGACTGCTTTTGCCTTCTTCTGCCTCCTGGGGAGCAATGAGGTAGCACAAGAGAGCTTCTTGAAAAGCCCAGAAGACCCTTGCTGACTTGGGGCTGACACCATGCATGTGCTGTATGACACTGGGCAACTGTCCTCTCCTCTCTGGTCTAGAGTATCAGCGTCCGTGCAGTAAAGAGCATGGATCTGATGTTCCCTTAGGTCTCCCTTGTCTCTTATACAGCCTTCACTCGGGCCTCCCCATCCACCCCAAGGTTGCTGCACTGGCCTCCAATGGCCTACCTGTCTGCAATAGGCACCCCACTGCGCACCCACAGAAGCCCACAAGGTCTGTGTAACCGGCCACTACATAATAGCCACACTCTTTGGCTTGGTGTTCGAGGCATGTCAAAGTCTGTCCCCCTTTCTCAGCCACAAAGCATGCTGGGACCCCAGGCCCAGAAGACCAGAGAAAGGGGAAAGAAGCTAGATCCAGGGTGGGCAAGGAGATGGAGGCTGACCTGGGCCAGGGCTGCACTGAGCTTGGTAGAAGATCCAGGTACTGGGACTCTCGGCGTCAGGGTGATGGGCAGTGTGTTGGGCACTCAAGGCCAGGCTCAGGCACAACTGGAGAGACAGCAGAGGCCAACTGCAGCTTGGCTCTATCTTGGGTCTAAGCCTGCTGCTGGAGGTTCAGGCCAGGGCTTGGCTCCTGAGGCAACCAAAGGGCTAATCAGGGAAACCGAGGCAGCCAACCATTCTCAAGAATGAGAGTGGGGTTAGAAATTCCCCATTAGTCCTCAACTAGTCCCAGTTTGTTGCCCACCTTAACTCCCACCTCCCAGGATGGGCTGGGGGCTGAGACCTTTCATGTGCAGCCTGCCTCAGTCAGGACGGACCTAGGAGCCCGTGGAACACACCATAGGTGTGGTGGCCCTTTGTGCTGGGATTCCTGCTGTGTCCTCTGCCTTCAGCTGCAGTGTCTCCTCCTGCCCCGCCACCAAATGGTACTCATTTCTCAAGACTCAATCTCTTCTCCCTCATTTCCACCCTCTGCTCCTCCTCCTCCAGGAAGACCCCCACAAAGCCGGCCCCAATCTCCCAGGCCTCGTTGGCAGGTCACTCACACTGCCTTGTCTAATTTTACAGTGTTTTCTCAAAGGAGACCTCAGAGTCCCTCAGGAATTCACACGGAGCCTTCTCCTTTTGAATCTTCTCATGTATTCACTCTCTCACTCATTCACCAACAGCAAAGACTTTTCTGAGACAAGCCATATGCTAAGTGGCAGAGATAAGAGGACAAAGATGACCTTAGTCAAGGGGTCATCAGACCTGAAATCAGATTATAGATTTTTTTGAGTTCGGAGTCCATTGGGGTGGAGGCAAGAGTGACGAGGACTCAGAGAAAGAGCTCATACAAAAGTTCTTAAAGGTGGTAACACGGGCTGGTACAACTCTGGGATGTCTAAAGGGCCAAGGGGGAGAGAGAGGGACAGGGGAAGAGCAGGCTGTAAAGGCAGGCCCAGGCCCTCACCGGACAAGCTGAACAGCCCCCAAAGGGCTTTGGTCCTGAAAGTGACCGGAAGCCACGGGAGGTGAAATAGCTGGTCAGGTTCCCCCCTGGAAAAAAATCTCTAAGAGCTTTGAAGCCCTCACTGTCTAGGTGACCTTGGGTGGGTATCTTAATGGCTCTGAGTTTCAGCTTCCTCATCAGCAAAATGGGAGAAATTACGCCTGCCCTTTATGAAGCACTATTGCTTGGCAAAGGTTGTTGACAATAATGATGATACTAATCAAATAGGGGGATATTAAGAGACCTCCCCTCAATCTCCCCAAGTCATCCAGAGGGACCTGGGAGCCAGAGCCCCTCAGAAACCGGCCAGGGCCCTGAGTCTCCTTGCCCAGTGGAAACCTCAGCCTCAGGGTGGCCCGCCGGCCCTCTCCCTGCCCAGCTGCCCAGGCCTGGGAATAGACAGGCCCAGCCCAGCCTAATTACTCCCATCCTGGCATCTGCCTTTGGTTAAATGCACAGATCCTCTCACAGGCTTGGAACATCAGCAGTAAACAGAGCATCTGCATGGCGGATGCTGACGTTTAAAAATAGCCCAGCCTTGGGAACCGCACTTCCCTGCCCTGGGAAGTTCCTGGAACGGGAGAAGGACCATCTATCGCGAATTTAGCCCTCCAGCAACACACTCTGAGTCCCCAGGCCAGGGCAAGAGAGGGGCTGTCTAGCTGGTGCAGTTCCACAATCAGCCACCAGGTGGCGCCGGGGCCGCCGCCTGGGGGCCCGGGAGGGGCTCTGGGACGCCCCAGCCTTTGGCAATGCCCTGTTCTCCCACCACTTGGCCTTGGGAGTTGGCTGCGGGCAGCGGCTTGGCAGCCTGCGGCTGGGGGCGGATGGCGAGGCTGGTGTGGGGTTTCAGCCTCTCCGGAGGGCCCTCACGGCTGTGTGCTGAGCAAACGTTCGGGCCTGATGTCGGCAACATGCGGAACCAATTTTCGGGGAACTCGGCAGCCAAACCATCCACCTTCGGGCGGGAAGCAGGATCGCTGTCGGCCCTGGGGGCTCTGTGTCTCCCGTTTGGAAAATTAGAGAGGTCTCCTCGCGGTGGGGGGCAAGGCCGGCCTGGCTGTGCGGGGCCTGAGAATACAGAGTCTGGGCAAGCGCTGAACTCATCTGCCCTGGGCTGGGGAATTACAGTCTGGGCTCAGCTACGACTTTTTAATGAAGCATCTACTATGTGCCCAGCATTGCCCTGCATTTTCCATGCATTTTCTTACCTAATCCTCACAACCAGCAAGTCTCAGGGAGTGTCAGCCAGGGCACCGCACACTGCCCCAGTCTTTAATGGGCACTAAAATGTCACTAGAATAAACCAGAAATGCGAAGCTAATTCAGGTCCCCGCACACAGAGAGGAGAGGAAACTGATTTTTCTACCACCCAAGCACCCCCAACTTCCTAAATCTCCTTGGGTAACACCAGAGGGGCCTGGAGGCCAGAGCCCTCAGAGCACCAGCCAGGGCCCAGAATGTCCTTGCCTGGTTGAAACCTCAGCATCATCTCTTAAACTATCCCCCACTAAGTGAACATAGAACAAATGTTTAAAGCGTACATCTTTGAAACACAGAATTGTCAACTTTTCCGCGTTTCTCGTTGTCTGGCCCTGGACACTACTGTAATCACTCCCATTTTACAGATGAGAAAACTGAGACCCAGGGAGTCCCTACGGGAGGTGGAGGGCTGTAACTGGAAGAGGAGTAGATGGTATGACAGGCAGGCAAAATCAGTAGATGGTTCTCTCTACTTCATGAACTTGTACATCGATCTGAGACTCCATTTCCTCATCCACATGGTAGGAATCATAACAGACTCTCCCTCTGTGAGAATCAGGTGATGTTCAGAAACTCTGAAGTGCTGTGCATGTAAATTAGTTCCGGTATCGACTGTGGTATGGGCTGTGGGGTAGAGGAGTTGGGGAGGAGACTGAGGGGGCAGAAGAACCCTTGGAAGAGCAAGTATTCCCAGGAGGTATTCCAGGACTAAACAGAAAGAAGCCAAAGGAAGAAGGATAAACAAGACGGTGGCCTCCAACCAAAACACTTGACAGAACTTCCCTGAGAAAGGAGAACGACTCCATAAGATAAACGAAGAGGGTCCTCTCCTTACCTACTCCCTCTGCCCCCACCCTCATCCTTCCAGCTCCTCAGGCATGGAATTTGGCCGCCCCTGAATGTCGGTGATAATGAATGTAGGTGGCACTGAGCAGGTTTGGAAGGTCTCAGGGGTGTCCGTGGGAGCAAGCAGTCCAACCCCTGAGTGTGCAGCTCCTGGGTGTGCAGAACGACCAGAGACACCTGAGTCCTAGTGAGTGAGGGTGCGCGTAACACTTGGCGGCTGTGTGAAGCTAGTGGAGGTCGACACATCGTCTCTGACAGCTCACTGTGCCTGGGATGATTTGCTTCAACTCCTACTGATGCGTCTTGCACTGTCTCCCTTCTCAGAAAGAGGCCGTGTCCCTCTCCCCTTCCCCCACTGCGTGGGCAGAAAGAACAGGATCCTGCGGAGGGGGCGCATGGCAGTGGGGTGCTGGGAGTAGGTGCTGGGGGCCATTTCAACACTGGGAGAGGGCTGAGGAGGAGGCCTGGGGGCAAGACGGGGAGAGGGGACAGCCCACTTCTCAGTTCTCTGCCAGGCTGTGGCTGTCCTCTCCTCCTACTCCCAGCTGGGTGAAGTTGCATATCGGGCTCATTATAATGGCACCCGCATCTGATATGAGCTTGTATGCAGAGGTCATCTCAAAATCAGGCAGGAGGAATAATCACAGAGTGTGAGGGAATCTTATTATGTAATTACTCACGAGCTTGACCCTTAAGATTCCATATTTCACATTCAGCATTGCGCTTCATTCTCCCAGAGGAGGTTATGATTTCCATCATGTGGCCTTGGAAGCTGAGGCTAACGCAGTGTGCTCTGCAGAGGTCAGTGAACATTTGCTCAAGTGCCTCTGGCCAGGCCACCACCTACTGAGCGAAGCTCTAGGCGCTTACCTGGGCTTTCCAGGCCACACGGATCAGACACATCTAATCTGCCTCATCCGTCACCTAGGCCTCTCCACCCATCCTGGATCTAGCTACGCACCATGTCTTTCTGTTCTTTAAAAAATTCTTCTGGAAGACCCTTCCCCCCTTTTCCGCCTGATGAACTCCTACTCTGTTTTCAAGACCTGCTCAGATATCAGCACATCTTGTTCCCCATGGCAGAGTTGGGGCTCCGGTCTCGGTGTGTCCACTGCAATGCTCACTGAGCCCTACTGAAATTCTGACGCGACCTTAGGAGCTGAGATTCATAGAGGCCTTCTTGAGACCCATACTGCACTGGGTACTTTATACATACTTTACCTGTGCATTCCCTAAGGGCCGGCACTAGCGTGAGGCAGATGAAGCACTCTCTTTGGGTGCAAAATTTAAGGGGGTGCCCCCGAAACTCAGTAATCAAGGTAAATAATGTTTGAATGCATTATTTTAAAAAATCAAAAACAGCCCCTGTTTGAAACATGCAGTATGCTCATGCGCACACCAGCCAACATTTGCCTTTTGGACACGTCTGGCTTTTTCCCTAGTAAGGGCCCTTTGTGACCAGGGAAATGTTTCTCAGTCCAAAGAGATATTGGGAAGATGTCTCAAAAACAAAAAAACGAAAACAATTAAGTTTAAAATACTTTCCAGGTGATTCCTGGCGATGCTAGAATTGGTTAATCATTGACCTGAAGTATTCCGCTCCTGGGGCTTCTGAAGAACTTAACTCCTTATTCCCCTTCATGTCAGCAAAACGACAGCCAGAGTTGCCATAGATTCAGCCAATCCCAACTTTCTCTTCTGCTGAAGAGGCTTTCAAAGGCTTCCCTTAGAAATGGATGATTGGGCTTCCCTGGTGGCGCAGTGGTTAAGAATCTGCCTGCCAGTGCAGGGGACACAGGTTCAAGCCCTGGTCCGGGAAGATCCCACATGCCGTGGAGCAACTAAGCCCGTGTGCCACAACTACTGAACCTGCTCTCTAGAGCCCGTGAGCCACAACTACCGAGCCCACGTGCTGCAACTACTGAAGTCTGTGCGTGTAGAGCCCGTGTTCCACAACAAGAGAAGCCAGCGCGATGAGAAGCCCGCGCACCACAAGGAAGAGTAGCCCCTGCTCTCCGCAACTAGAGAAAGCCTGCACGCAGCAACAAAAACCCAACGCAGCCAAAAATAAAAATAAATTAATTAATAAAAAAAAAAGGAAGTGACCATTAAGTCTGTCTGAAGGACAGATAAAAGTGAACCAGAAAAGATTTGAGGAAGAGGGTTCCATTAAGTGGGAACAACATATGCAAAGCTTGAAAAGCTCTTTTAATCCAAAGTAAGTAGAAGGAAGGAAATAATAAAGATGAGAGTGGACATCAATGAAATAGAAAACAGACAAGCAATTGAGAAAAATCAATAAAACCAAAAGCTGTTTCCTTGAAAAGATCAATAAAATTGATAAACTTCTAGCAAGACTGAGCAAGAAAAAAGAAGAGAAAGCAAAAGATACCCATATTAAGAATGAAAGAGGGAAAGAGAATAAGGAAATACTATGCAAAGTCTCTTTGATTTTGATCAATGACGTAAATTTGAAAATTTAGATGAAAAGGACAAAATAATTAAAAAACAAATTACCAAACTTACTTAAAAAATAGAAACTATGCATCATTCCATATCTTTCCAATAAGTTGATTTCATAATTAAAAGCCTTCCCCCTAAGAAAATTCCAGGTCTAGAGGTGTCACTGGTAAATTTTCTCAAATATTTATAAAAAAAATACTAAGCTTATTCAAGCTCATTTTTAAGAGTATGGCATTATCCTGATACCAAAACCAGACAAAGACATTACAAGAAAAGAAAAATCACAGACCAGCATTCTTCATGGTTATGGACACAAGAATCCTTAACATAATATTAGCAAGTCAAATCTAACGATGTATAAAAAGAAAAACACATCATTATCAAGTGAGCTTTATTCTAGGAGTGCAAGGTTGGTTTAATATTTGGAAAGCAATCAATATAATTCACTATTTGTATACTGCTAGTCAATGTGTACGTTCATTTTTATTTTGTTTTTATTTTTGCTTATTTTCTCAAAAGCCACTGTTATATTCAGTGGCCTATTGGAATTGATATTTGTTCTTTCTGCTCACTCAGCACTTCTCCCATCACCACCTTAACCTTACAACACACACATGCCCATCATTGGCTCCTGCTTCACTCATGCTTGTCTGCCAGATCCCTAATTCTAGGCTTTATCCACCTTCATTCCCATCCTCCCCTACCCAGACCTCTATAAGCATCAGTTTCCCTCATAAGCATCCGTTGGCTGCTCATTCTCAGCTCACATATTCACCTTCCCACTTTGTTCAATCTCTTGGCTTTCAGCAGGTGAGCCCCATCCCTCCAGCTCCATCTGGGGAACCAAGTCCAGACAAGCCAGGCCCTCCCCATGGAGGATGGGGTAGGTATTCAGACACTGGCCACTTCTTGCACTGATGGCTGAGAGGCCTTGGTGGGCAAGGTTCTTCCCAATGGACCCTTCTTGCTTTCTCTATTTGCCTGTCTTAGGGAGTCCCAACAAGAGACCCAGAGCAGATACTTTCCTACCCACCAACCCCCAGGAGCCTAGTATTATCCTCATACCTCACTGAGCACCCTCACACAGCCTCTTCCCGAAGTATTTGCCTTTGTGGATTCCCAAGTTCCCACAGAGCCTATAAAAGGGGAATAGTACCCAAGAAAACTGTTTTGAAATTCATAGGCTCCCTTAAATTTTCATGGGATGAGGGAACAGATTTTTAAAGGAAAGGTTAGGAATATGAATATCTCCTGGCATAATTCATCACATTTCAGTTCAGCCCTATAGGATATCTTTGGAATTGATTAATGGAATCCAGCTTCTAAGTAACTGGCATCTGCTGACTCATTGAAACTGAAAATTTGGCAGTTCGAGGGCTTTGAGGGTAGAACTAGGACGCAGGCGGCCACTGAGCCTGCTTTGAAAGTTGTAAAAGCATTGTCTGAAGTTTCCCTAACATGCTTTTGTATACGCTACTTCTAGAATAACCTTGCCACTCTCCTTTTCACCAGATTACTCTAAGTCATCCTTCAGGTCTGCAATGTTCAATATGGTAGCCACTAGACTCGTGTGGCTTTTTAAATTTAAATTAAGTAAACTAAAATTTAAAATTCAGCTCCTCAGTCTCACTGATCATATTTCAATAGGGCTCAATAGACACGTGGCTAGTGGCCATGACTTGGGTCATTGCACACATAGAATGTTCCCATCATTGCAGAAAGTTGTGTTTGACAGCCTTGCTCTAGCCTAGGTAATCACTAAGCCCCTTCAGAATGATGTTGAGCTAATTTTTGTGAGTCTTTTGTGAGCTCCATGGAGGCTGTAGGGCAGTGTAGGGACTAACAGCCTGTAACCCCCAGTGTGTCCTGCACAGTGTTGAACTTGGGATTAGCTTTCTAAAGATACTCACAGTTCTAAGAAGGGTCAGTTCAGTTCAATATGATTGGTGGAGCATCTGTGCCGTACTGGGCCCTATGCCAGGGGCTAGAGGTTTTAAAATGATGGGACAAGGGCTGTGCCCTCAGGGAGCTCACTGACTGGGATGGAAGGCAGATCATATAAGCATATAACGACCCGACGGACACCAAGCAGAGGAGAGAGCGCATGGTAGGGGCCTTGGAAGCACAAATGAGCAGAGATGATCACTGGCAGGGGAGCTGGGAAAAGCTTTAGAAAATAGCCCATGTCCAAGTAGCTTCTGAATGATGAATGGGAGTTACCCTGATGGCCTGATGAAGAAGGGCAATTCAGAAAAGATGCGCAGCATGTTCAAAAGCAAAGGGGCAAGGCATGTTACAGTGCACCAGGGAACCTCAAGCCACTTGATGTTGGTGACCGAACATCAGGTCTCAACCCCGACTCGATGCTTGGCACGGGTTAGCTGCTTAATAAACATGAAAATAATATGAATTTTGGTTCTAAAACTCAGGTATGCAGAAACTGTAACTTCAGACCCCAGCTGAGTTTCTCTTTTGAACCCTCTTTACGCCAGGATGTCAGGAACTCAAAATAAAGGGATCCTGGGTGACAGCGTTGGAGATGCTGGACTACGCCTCACCAGAAGGTAGTTCTACTTCTGGATGTTGGTTTTGTGAATCATTTAATTCTTTTTCTATTTAAGCTACTTTGATTTGGGTTTTCTACCATAAGGGATCCATTTCCAGGGAAGGAAATTGAGACCTTGATCATTCAAGCAGGTAGCTTTTATTCTTAGTGTGCAGCGGAATCACTTGGAGCGCTTAACCCGTGTTAAAACACGGGTTCCTGGCCCCGCCCTCAGAGACTCAGATTCAATAGGTCTGAGGTGTTGCTTGGAATCGGAACTTCTAGCAGGCACCCAGATGATGGATGATGCTGGTTCAGGAACCACATTCTGAGAGCACTGGCTTAGCCCCTCACCCAGCGTCACTTTACTAGGAAGTGGCAACCTGGGATTTGAACCTGGCTCTGTCCGATTCCAAGCTTAGCACTTTTCAACTCACCATCTTTAGTAAACAGCATGAGAGAGTATATTATCAGCAGGATATTGAATGTATTTGTCTTGCTTACAACCAGAAGACCGTCTCTAAGGGGAAGACAATGCATCACGTTTAACTTGTTCATAGAATAACGTGCAATAATTTTCAGCCACACTCGCTTGATTATTCTCCCTTTAAAATGCCAGCTTTGTTTCTGGCCCAGCTATCTTTCACCTACAAAAGGCATCTCCCTCTTTGCATACACAGTACTTCATTATGTGGGCCACTTAATTACATGTGTAAAATGGAATGAAATTTCATATGTCCATATGGGGTCGTGTTAGGTAATATTTTTATAACGTTGCCTCCAGCCATTGTGTGAAAGTTATAACGTCATTGCCGCATAATTTCTTGGAAATTCCCACCTAAGACTGTATGGGTAATGCTGAAAGCAAATAAACTTATTCTACCCTTCCTTTTCCCCCGTTCCCTCCCCCAACAATCTAATCAGCTGCTCCTAGGGAGAAGTTAAATACATGGACAACTCTGGAAGGTTCAGGACCTAAAATTGAGCTGAGCCTCCAAGGCCATCCCAAATGGTGCAGAGAAGGGATTTCCTGTCTTGACCAAGGGAAAGGGGCTATGGCTCCTTCCCTTCCCACCCTCCTGGCATTTGGAGTATCAGGCTAGGTGCTTCGTTTTCTCTGTAGGGATGGAGGAGGAGAAGAAGAGAAGAAGGATGTGAACAGATGACAGCCTGGAGGGTAGTGAGAGGCACCTCCTGGAGGGCACCCAAGAGTGAAGGAAGGGAAGGCTGCAAGCCAGGGGTGTGCAACAGCAAAGCCATCGAGAGGCCTAGAATCAGATCTGGGTTGGAGTCTGGGTGGAATCCAATCCACTTAAGAGGCGGAATGCAAGTTCACGAGGGCTGAACTATTATGTTTAGCTCAGTTCAATAAACATTTACGGATGCTGACTCGCATGCTGCTCCCTGCACTAAGTGCTGAGGACAGTGAGACAAATGAGGTGCTTCCCTGAGTAGACATCACTGCCAGGCAGCTGTGCTGGACACTGGTAGGTAGTCGTTATGTCCACCACATTTAGATTTTCAGCAGAAGAGTAATAGGATCAGATTTGCAGTTTAGAAAGACCATCTTGGCTGCAGTTGTGGTGGGGAGCTTGGAGGCATGAGGTCCGGGGGGTACATTACCGCAAGGTCCAGAAATGAGATCCCAACGTTCTGAACCAAGGCAGGGCCATCCAGGAAGAAGGGGAGGGCACAGTTGAGGGACACTGTGGAGATAAAAGCTGTAAGATATGGGAAGGACAATGGAAGAGTCTAGGATGCTCCCAAGTTTCAGGTTCAGATGATTGACTTCAGTGTTAACTCACTCATCCTCTGCAGCCAGCACAGTTTGAGGCACATAATGGTTTTTTAACCAATTATTTCTATGATGAGTTAAAACAATCATCATCAAATTATTTAATCTGTCTGAGCCTTTCTTTCCATTTCCAAGAACCTCACTGTTGTGAGGATTAAGTTCAAGAGTGTAGGTAGAAGTGCCTAGCTCTGTATCTGGCCCACGGTAGGTACAAAAGAACTTTAAGTTCTTCACCCTCTAAAAAAAAAATCACTAAGGATTCAGAAAACATCTAAAAATGTCAGCTTTTTCCTGCAATGTCACTAAAATATTTGTAAAGGGTTGTTTTTAAAGTCATAAGCCCAGAGGACAAAGGGAACGGTAAAGAAGACCTTACCACTAAAATTTTAGAAGGCAGAAAGACTGTGAAATGGAAATGATTTAGCAGGCCCAGGAAAGCACATGCCCAAGCCAGCAGTCGGCAACCACAGAAGCAAAATGACTTGCATGGCAGAACCCTCTAAATTTTAGAGTCTAGAGGCTCAGGAATCACTACTGATGTCCCTGTAAGTGAAAGTAAAGGTGAGGCTAAAATAGAAGAATTGGTTGAAAGTCTGTTTAAGAAGTGGATCGTCTCCCTGACTCTGAACAGACACCTTGACTGCCCTTCCCCCCTCTAGCAAAGACTGGAGACTTAGTCTCTACGAGGGTGAAGCAGAGAATCTCTAGGTATCTGTGACCAAAAATGAGGCATTAAATGGAAGTTAATATCTGAATATTTCCCAGTTCTGTCCCCAGGGGGCTGGCAGTCAGGCTTAGACCTACAAGGCAGGAGACTGGAAGGTCTTTTCTGGATGAATCTTAGAGAAGATCCAAAGATGCTGACATCAGAAGTTCTCCAAGGAAACAGAGCAGCCATGTCACTTACAGTAAAGATAAGAAGTGACACGCCTTCCCTCAGACATATTACGTTCCACTGGGGTTTTTTGTACCCTACTTAAACATAAACAGAGAGCTGAGGTCCACCAAACACATTAGCAAAGTCTCTAGTATCTAAAAAAGACAACAAAATAAGCAACCAAAACATAAGCTGCACAAGGACCTAGATCTTTGTTTTGCTTGCTGAATTAGTCCAAGTTTTGTAGCTGCCTAGCATATAGTAAATGCTCAATAAATACTAGTTGAATGAATGAATGAAGCAATTAAGAGGAAACAGTGATCATGTAAGGAGAAGAAATTAACATTTTCATAGGGATAAGAGAAGTTATAGCCTTCATAATACAAAACCAGCGTGCTATAAAAAAGGAAACTTTCAGGCAACAAAGAAAAGCACTTAGAAATTAAATATATGATACAGAAATGAAAAACTCAATTCACATGTGGAAGATTAAGTTTAAGATATTTCTCCAAAACATAGAGAAAAATTACAAAAAAAAATGGAAAAGAAAAATAAAATGAAAACACCACATCAGGAGGTTCAGCATCTGAATTTATGAGTTCCTCAGAAAGACATAGAGAAAATGTGAGGAGAAAGTCATTGAAGAAATAGTTCAAGATAACTTTCCAGAACTGAAGGATATGAATTTCCAGTCTGAAAGGGCCCACTGAGTACTTAGTATAGTGCGGTGACTATGTACCCATACCAAGGCACATCATCATAAAATTTCAGAATGCTGAGGACAAGGAGATGCTACAAGTTATGAGAGACAGAGAGAGAGAGAGAGATGTTGCAAACCAAGGAAAAAAATCAGAATGCATAGGATTTTTCAACAGCTATGCTGAGAGATAGATGACAATGAGGCAATACCTTCAAATCTTTACTGAGAAACTATTTCCAACCTAGAATTCTATTCAGCCAAATTATTAACAGTAGAATAAATATTAAGTGTAGAATAAATATATTTTAGACAAAGTCTGAAGAAAAATGTATCTCTCAGACACCCTTTCTCAAGAGGCACCTGCAGGATGTGCTCCACCAAAACAAGGAAGCAAACAATGAAAGAGAAAGAAAAGGTATCCAATGCAGATATGATGGGGGATGGAAGAGCCCAGGACCAAAGTTGTGCAGTAGGCCTATCAAGCAACTGAGCTATTTTGAAACTGAAAATAGTTCTTCAGGAAGATAAAACTGATAAAAGACTGATGTGTTTTAACACATTGTGAGGATATTTACACAGATGGAAACGCTATGTTCGTGATTAGTACGTAGACAACTTCATGAAAGAAAGAAACTAGATAAAATTCTGAACGATAGGAAAAATAACTCATGCAGGAAAGAGAAAATAATCATAATTTTCTACGTGTCTCAGCTGTGAGCTCTGACTGAAAAGTAGGGATACAAAGTATGAGCCCAGAGTAGGAAATCTGTCGTTAATTCTTAAAATTGGAAAATGAGGAAGCAGCTATATAAGCCCTCTTTTTTTGTGGAACTTAAAACTGAGAGAATATGTCTGGAGCTGCAGAGGAATAGCTCATGGAGAGAGACTACCTGGGAGCAAGGCCAACCAGAGCAGAGAGGTGAGATAGAGACATCAAGTCTAGATGGCCCTGTTTGAACACCTGTATCCAGCCATGCCTGAAGCCATGATATCCTTGCACTTTTTCAGTTATGTAAGCCACTAAATCCCTTTTGCCCGCAGAAGCATCTAAATTGGGTTTCTGTCACTTATAATCAACAAAATCTAAATAACGCAGTATTTGATCTCACCAAAGATTTGTGGGGTTTTGTTTTGTTTTATTTTATTTGGAAAAGGAGATTTCCCAGCTCTCTTCAACTCTCTGAATTATCCCCCCGGATAACCAATCAGAAAACTTGATGCAATTCACATTATCTGAGCGGTCTGACCCTCAGGATTGCAATAGAGAGATTAATCAATATTCAACCTTCTTTAATGTGTCCTGTATTTCTTTAGTCTATCATTGCAGAGTTGACTGAAATTTAGGGTTAAATTGAATTTCCTCCAAACAGCATCTTAAAATTTGTGAAATTAATTTCAATTCCAAATTTTGATTGGACAATTTAACTCTTCTGGTCCTCACTTCCCAGACTTTCTTGGTTAAATTAATTGGACTTTAGCCATTTCTTGCAGTAGAGTTGCAAAAATAGAGAGTCCCAGATATTACACTCTGCTTGGCAAGCATTTGAAATTCAACAGCTTGAAAAATGATCCAGTTTCTTGAGCTGTATTTATAGCTGCAGTATTTATCCCCTGGTATGTCTTATCTGACACAATTTAAGGTCCAGACCACTTGTCTTTTCCACAGCTCTGTCCAGGGCAAGCGTGTTTGGCCGACATCAGCCAGCACATCAACTACCTGTCTTCCTGGCACTCACAAAGGGTCCAGATTACCTCTGCAGGTGGAGAAGTAAAGGTGCCCCCATACCCAGACCTAAGGCTGCCTTGGGAATTTACTTCCAAACAGAGTTCTAACCCATATATTTAGCAGGTGTTCTTTTCAGTATTAATAAACAAGTGCTTCTTCTAAGTGAATTGATTTTTTAATGTGTAAAAGTGCATTTAGATGATTTCATAAAGGTTTTTCTCCAAATATAGAATATATGAGTACTTTTTGCAATTAAATATATTCTAACTCAAGGGTGAATCAGGGCAGTGAATGTCATATCAGGGAAGAACGAACAATTGGCTTATCTGGGGATCAGTATCCTGATTATTATTTGTGGTCAAATAATTGTTTGTTTTGTCCTAACTTTCCTACCTGCCTGTGTTGTTCATTAATAATATGTGTGTCTTTCATTCCCAAAAATGTATCTAAACTCTACATTTTGCATTTAATGATAAGGATCCAGCCTCATTTATTCTTTTCATATAATGACACTTGTAATGGAAATACTAATGGAGCTTTTATTAAAATTAACATATAATGATATTTTAAAATAGAATTATAAATAAGATTTAAATAAAATAATGTGCTAAATATCCTTGCTTCTTTAGATCTGGTTTGGGTATGTATAATAATATCCGTTAGCTGATTAATATTAATCCAAGGTCAGAAATTTAATAGATTGTCTTCAGGTTGACACTGTTTTTCTCGATTTAACTTTTTGGATTTAACTGATGATATAGGACATATTTAGGGACTGCTAGAACATCAAACTATCATTTCCCAAGTCTAAAAAATGTTGATTTTTTTGTGTATTTTATGACTCCTAGTACTGATTATTACCATTTTAAAACATCTTTTGTTGTATTGATGAGAGTAGTGTTGACAGAAATATCGATACAGGTAGAATATTAGCAAAAGGGGATAGACCGGTACTTTGCTAATTATTGACAACATTAGTTTGACAGGCTTCTATAGAAATGAATATAAGTCAAATTCTATTGCACATACTTTGAGTGACTCGCTTGCTCTATCTATCTGCCTATCTATCTATCATCTATCTATCTATCTATCTCTCTATACTGGAATTTGACTGGTTTGAGTATTTCCAGAATAACAGACTGCCTCTGAGAGGAAAAAAAAAAAGAAAACTTTAAGGAGGATCTTGCTTGTAATGCTTGCTACTCAGTTACCATTTGTTCTAGAGTATCCTGGTGCGTCAGTGAGCTTCCTGCCCGAAGCTGACCTCTCTAGGGATCTCTGGACCATGGTAACCACATACTGGTAATGGCAGGAATGGACCAAAGCTTGGGGTTTTATCCTCTCAACTTAGCGTATCCAAGTAAATTTCAAACACATATACCAACATTGTACCATGTGCAAGGCCCTATGCAGATGAGGTGGTAGTTGGAGGTGGGGCACAAGGGTCACAGATAGACAGATATCAGAGTACAGCATATGGTATTTTCCAAAGATGGCTACAGCAACATATCCAGTCCCATTTACTCTTCAGAGCTTTATCACTCTCCCATTGAGAGGTGGAGTTGTTTTCCTCTCTCCTTGAATTGGGCACAACTTTGTGACTGCGTCGGTGGACAGAATGCAGTGGAAGTGATGCTGCATGACTTCTGGGGCTAGACCATAAAAGAGGACTCAACCTGGCCCTCACTCCTTCTGTTCTGGTCTGCTCGCCCTTGACACCCACCACCATGTTATGAGGCAGCCCAAGGTACATGAGGAGGCCACACATACGTGTTCTGGCCAATAGCTCCAGCCAACAGCTGGCATCAACTGCCAAACATGAGAGCAAATGAGCCTTCATTTTATCCCAGCCCCAGTGTTTGAGTTTCCCAGCTGAGGTCCCAGACATTGTGAAGTAGGAAAAAGCCTTCTGTTGTGCTCTGTTCAAATCTGTGAACTCACAGAATTTGTGAGGATAATAAATGGTTGTTTTATATCACTAAGTTTGGGGGAAAACTGTTACTAAGCCATAGTAATCAGAATGCAGAGCTCAAGACACAGTAAGGAAACAGTTACAAACTCCATGGTAAGGGCCAAACCTCAAAGTGAACTTGATACAGAGCATGCCTTCTCAACAGGGGCAATATTGTGCCCCCAGTGGGGCAAAAATTGGCTCCTGGAAGGTGAAAAATCTTTTTTTAATGAATAAAGCATAGATACACATAGAGTACATAAGCAGGTAGTGTATTTGTAGTATTTACATTCCATGGGTGGTGGAGGACTATTGGTGAGGAAAATGTCTAAAAAGCCTCCTTAAGTGGTGATAATGAAGAAGAAAAAAAGATCGAGAAACTTTGAACTGGAGTAAGAGAGAGATTCATTCTGAGCTAGCAAAATCTGAGAGGCAGCCCATCCAAGCAGAAGACATTCTGACTTACTGGGAGACCCTGACCAAGCAACTTGATTTCTCCCAGTTTCAGTATCTTCTTCTGTGAAACAGGGAAAATGATAGCTAGCATTCCGAGCTGTTGTTAAGGGTTAAATGAAACGTTTAGTAAAGTTTCTGCTATATAGTAGACTCAGCATTTTGTAGAGGTTGTTGAAGGAGATGCGCTTTGAGTTGGCCCTGAAAGGAAAGATGGTGATTGATAGATATGGGGGAAGGGCAATTTAGACAGGGGACATGAATTGACCAAAAGTCTAAAGAGGTGGGAGAACACATTACAAATTAATAGTCTGATGTGTCTAGAGAGCTAGAAGCCTTGGGGTTAGGAGATAGGATGAAAAAAAAATAGCCAGTAGCATAGTATGGAGGACTTTGAATTTAAGGATAAAGAGTTCATTCCTTCTTTTTTTGAATTGTTTTAATAATACACACACGTATGGAGCACCTAGTGTGTGCCAGGACTATTGGATTAAAAAAAGTGAATGTGACAAAGGAATCCATCAGATTCCTGTGACACAATATGACGTATGTGACAAATGCAATCAGATCATTTCAGTGCAATTCACGTTTTCTGGGTAAAAGAATTTTTGACAGAAGATTTCCCACAAGAGGTGACATTTAGGCTGGACTTTGAAGTATGGGAGGTGACGGTGGCAAGAGAAGTGAGAGGGGGACACTTCAGGGTGTGGCATGTACAGGTAATGACGAGCAGCGTGCTTGTGTCAGGAGCATGAAGGTGTGTGGACTGGAAAGGGAGATCGGGGCCTGTGCGCATCGGGAACGCACCTGCATGAATGCCAACGGTTCAGGCTTTGTGTCGTGTGTGCTGCGTCATGACTAAAGCTGTGAGGGGAAGATCCTTCTGGGGAGCAGTGAGGAGGGGACAGGTGGAAGTGGAAGAGGGAGCAGAGAGTGGATAGACCGTCAGAGCAGGTGGCAGAGACAGAGCTCACAGTGGCTGATAGAGAGGGGGCAGGATCAGGGCTGCCTGCCAGGGCGTGAGTTTATAAAACCTGCTGGATGAATAACCCACACGGGGTCCTAGGAGCCCTAGTACCAGTGCCAAGGTGACATGTAATCAGACCCCTTTCCTGATCACTCCCTTTCCTGGGTGTCTCAGTCTGTCTCCCACTCCCACAGTTAGGAATGGAGCCCCAGAATCTGCATCTCTCCTCATTGATCTACTCAATGGCCACTCAGCCTGGTGCCAAAATACAAAAATTGGGTAGGTGGACAATTGACAGAGGGACCATAGAACAAGCTCTTAAGAGAGTCACCCTGTTGGCCTGGGGTCCCTCTTGGGCTCTCAGTCAGGGCCGAGCACCAGGCCCAGCCAGAGCAGGGGATGACAGTGGCAGAGCTCTCAGAGGCCACTGTCCCTAGATGCCTCAATGCTCCCACAGTGACACAGCTCAGGACGCCTGGTGGTAACTAGAGTCTAGATTCAGTGCTGTGATCTCCACAGACCCTTGTGGGCCACATGCAATACTGTCAACTGTTTTAAAAATTGGAACATACAAGTGTTCATTCTGACACTGCCATTTAATCTCCGTGTGGCTTTAGGTGGGTCGTTTCCTGGCTCTGGGGCCGTCACAATTCAAATGAGCACAATAATCCTTAACCTCTCCGTGCCATGGTATGTCACTGACTAAGAAGAGGTAGATAATAGTTATCAGAGTCTCCTGTGTACCAGAGCCTGCTACTCAGCCTGGCCCATGTAGTGCTTTAATGCTTCGCAGGTGATGCTGAGGCTGACCTGTGGACCATATTTTGAGTAAGCAAGGCTCTAGAGCATTATTAAGGGAAGAGTCATTACTACCTGGACTGTGGGTTTCTTTTGTTGAAGAAGGAGAGGGTACTAAGTGAACAGGTTGCAAGGCCACTGCCCTTCCTCTCCCCAGCAGGCAGAGTAGCTAAGTATCCCTCCCTTTCTGCGGTGGATATCCAGGGCGTAGGCCTGCCTGTACCCCTCATCCCTGGGCAGAGTGAAGGGTAACCTTGGGCCCTGGGATGTCAAGGAAAGAGTAGGACAAACCCATAAAACGTCCTATTTCTGGTCTGTCTTTTCCACACTCTAGCCAGGTTGCGCAGGAAGAAGGACAGAGCAGTGACTCTAGGCTCAGAAACTTGGGCATCCAACAGGATGACTCCTCCCCATAGCATGGGGACTCAATGCCCTCAGGTCTGATCAGGAAACAACATCACACTGACTTGAAATGGTTCCCCCCAAATGACCAGAGATGCTTCAAATAAAAATGTTCTCCAAACGAAGTAGCTAATACCAAGGTACCCCTACAGGCTCCCTCATCCCCACCATCTAAGACCCTGATACTCACAGGCATCTGTACCACACATGGAGGCCAAGTTGCCACCATTCACACATTCATTCCACAAACAAGTGTTGAGCACTTACTCTATGCCAAGCACTGTGCTGGGAGCTGGGAGGACCAAGGTACAGTCCTTGGTTTCAGTAGCTTGTTATCTAGCAGAAAAGACAGACACAGAAACAGATTATTACAATGTGGTAAACATGATCATAGAGGTCCTTTCAACGTACCTTGGGAGCCCCGAGGGAGAGCCTGAAACTATCTGGGGAGCTGGGAAAGGCCTGATGAGGTGGTGATATCTGGGGTGGGGTTTGAAAAAGGATAGGAAATTTTCCAAACAGAAAAGAGAACATATTTACTCCAAGCCAAAGAAGAAGTGAGAGTCCCAGGGTCGTGGGTCGGCCCCAGGGTGCGAGAGAAGCAATGAAGTCGCGGGCATGTACGGCCACAGTGGAAAATGAGGCTGGCAGGTCTGAGGGCACTTGAGCGTCAGGGTAGGAAGTTTGGATTTTATCTGGTCAGCTATGGAAACCCAGAATATTTTAGGAGAGATTATGAGAGGGAGGACAGATCAGATCTGTGTTTTAGAAAGAAAACCAAAGGCAGTGGTGAGGATACACTAGAAATGAGAAATCTGTGTCCTGGAGACCAGCTTGGAGGAAGGGAGGGTAATCACAGACAGGACCAGATTCCGAACTGAGGCTCAGCCGGTGGCACCGATGCTCTCCCCTAGCTGAGACATTCTCTGATCAGAGGAGGCAGGCTCACTCGCGTGCTCTGTGTACAGGCCTGCCGCTCAGTGTTTTACACGTGCCATTTCATTGAATTCCCCCAATAACCTTGAGTGGTAGGGACTTATCGCCCCTTTTTACAGAGGAGAAAGCTCAGAGGAGTTACTTAGGGAAGGTCACAGAGCTGGCAAGTGGCAGAGCCAGGTCGTGTGACTCCAAAGCAATCCCCTACGCTTAAAACCCACGGGGCGGGAGGGAGGGACCTGGAAAGCTAGGTTTTCGGGACTGACAACAGATTGCATCAAATTGACAGTTTGACTGTGATAAAGAAAAGTTCCACAAATCCTTGGCTTTTCTCTAATGAGGCATTTGTCACAGGAAATATCAAAGAAGAAGTCGCTAGGCCTCCCCTCTGTCTCCCCTGAGCCCTTTGCTTCCTTCTCCGGGTGTCGGTCACTAACCTCTGGATCCATAGCCCTGGCTTGGCCAGTCTCCTTTAAGGGCCCGCCTCACTTTGGTCCGCTACCCCACCTCCAGGCCTCGGACCCTTAGAGGCTGGTATCATTCGCTCCCGGGCCAACTCATAGCTGGGCAAGGAGACCGGGAACTCTCCTTCTCTGAGGCAGAAGTAGCTGAGAAATCAGCCAACCACTCCCAACCACAGCGGAGGCAATGGTTCCAGAAGCGCAGCATTTTCCACTCTTGGCTGCTAGGCTCGTAGAAGTTGATGTCATGTGAGAGGTTGGCCCTCGAGATTCGTTCATACCCGGGAATGCTGGGAGTTTTTATAAACTGTTTCACTCTCATGAAGAAGTCAGGCAAATAGGAAGTGACATCCTTTCCCATCTTCTCTTGACAGAAATCCACCTTGGATCCTGTTCCTACCATCTAAATCCACAAGCATTTCCTGCTGCCGCAGCGCATGCTCCACAGTGAAGAAAGCAGGCCAGTCTTCCAGGCTAAGGGGTTTGAAGACTTACCTCCCAGCGAAGGTAGAAGCACCGGCGGGAGCAGGAAGGCTCTGCAGGCTCCAGCAGCAGGCAGCGTGGGCCAGGGCTGCACGAGCCGAGGGCTGACCAGGCTTCAGGCTAGGAAGAGTTGCCAGGGCACAGACAAGGCCGTACACGGAGGTCATAAAACAAAATTTATCTTTAATTTGTAAGTGTCAACAGCAGTACAAAAGATGGAGTGATGACGACTAGATTAAGGGTAGAGAGGACAGTCTTGAGGTAAATGAGCATAAATAGGCAGTTCTTATAGACACTCCCCTGAGGGGCCTAGGCCCCGTCATGGCATATACATTATCACCCAAAGATGGCATGTTTAACATATCAGGAAAGCACCTTGTGCAAAAAGGAAAAAAAAAAAGTAGCTAAGGTGCCAACATACACCAGGATAGATAAAGACAGTGTCTTTCAATTTTGTCTTTTCCCTTAATTATGAGGCAGAGGAGGGGAAGACTTTGAAAAGTACCACTGAAAGATTATTCAATGTTGAGTTTTATCTCACGTCAATACTGCACAACGAAATCCAAGAAGTGTGTGTATGCAACAAAGCTAAGAACAATGATTCATTCCTTGAAATTTGAAGATATTCTCTTTTTTTCTCATTTCTTTAATCCTTAGCAAACTTTTTTTTCCATTATCAAGAGGAGAGTGTGAGAAAGATGTGATGGCAACCCTTAAGGTCATTTAAAAACTTTACACTGGACTGTACAAGATTTTTTTTTTTGATAAACTATTTACATTTTCAGACTTTCAAACATATTCAAAGCAGCAATAGACACTAGTTTTTATGGTTTTTGTTGTTTTTCTAATTGCCCAAATAGTTACCAGCCACGGGCCAAGTAGGTACCTGCATTATACACAGAATTTCTACAAAGAATATCTGCAGTTAAAATTTGCTCAAGGGTGTATTCAACGCCCTTAGCGTCCCAAGGGCCGCACCCGCAGTGTCGCTAGAGGAACCAGCACAGCACCTTGACAACAGAGTTGCAGTTGTCCCAACAGCCCTACACAAACTTTACACTTTGAAACAGCAGCCAGCATTCAGTCCAGCATGTCAGTGAATTGTGCTGATTAAATTAACACAGAATACAATCTCACAATATACATCACAAACAAATTACAATGTCGGGAAATAAAAGAGTTACAGTAAGATAAGTTATGTAGTAACAGCTTATAAGCTCGTCTAAGGTAATAAAAAGTTTACATGGCAAATACAATAATGAATGAACATAAATGCTAAGCATTCTAATTTGCTACAAGCTGGAAAGGGTACAATAAAGACTGCACTTTTCCAAAAAGCAAAAACACGTATGACAAAGGAAGACAAACGGAGAATGCACATGAGCAGGTCTGCAAGTGTGCAGCATACAAAACAGTTAAATATTTGCACATTCCCCATATTCCAAGAGCACCGGCACTGAGGCCTCACTTTCTGCTTGTGGTTCTTCAGGAATAAGAAGCTACTGAGCAAGATATGTCACTGAGTTGCCTTTAAGCTTTCATATTGCCACGGACACCAATTAGAAGAGGATCTGCACTAAGCTTTACCTTTTTGCCCCTCCCCCTCCCCCCTCTAGCCCTGCCCCAAAGGTACCAGCATTCCAAATACTTGTTCATGGGCTTTTGGGAAGAAATCTGTCCCCAAAAGAAAAGATGGCATGGGGATGAAAGGGAAATGTGTTTGCATATCAATATTTTCAGTGATATTAGCAGAGGGTTACACTCAATAGTACATGGCATCAGAAACAGAACATAATCGGCAGGAATAGCAGATAGAAGTTGTTTATTAAGGAAGAAAACATGTCAGGGGACAGATGACTTAAGGAAATGATGCAAGTGCTTTTGAAAAAGGACAAATGAGGTCATACAATATTATTATACTTTGAGAAGTGAGTTTAAGTGCCAACTCAGTCCTTAAACAGACGTGTACAAAATCAGGCAAGGCTACAGCAACCATTTTTGTCATTTTCTCATTAGAAAGGAAGACCCAGTAATAAAGTCAATACATTCCTCTAGCTGCATTCTTTGCAGTTGTTGGCACTTGGTACAGGACTTCTCATACGGTTTAAAACTACGAACTGATTCTTTTTCTTTTCCCTAATGAGTAGGTAGAGGTCACCTCTTTGCAAGACGAGTAAATTGAGAGAAGCAGCCTCAGCTGTGGTGTTCAAGTGACCGGGCTGCCTTCCTACTGGGGTTAGATGGGCTTCCTCAAAACAATTCCTGCTTTCAGCTAGTGCCTGTGCTCCCCGCTCAGGAGGGTGTGCTCCGGAGAAGCAGCCTGGCTTCATAAGGAAAAGAAAGAAGCCTTTAATTTCAGCCCTAGAGTGATCACACCCTTTTCAAACACCCCAGGCTCCAGTGGGGCTAATGTTCAGGGGAGGCCAGAATTTGACAAGCTCAATAGCACTGTGAGCCCGCACCTGAATTTAGAACTTGGCCTGAGAGATGGTGTCAGGACCCTGGCAAATCAAATCAGGCCTGAGGACAAGGCTGGGGTGTATCAAATACCAAATGAAGCAAACTGATGTGCCCCTAAAAGGGTGAGCTGAATACAGGTGAAAACAACAAAGCTTTCGTACCTTCCTGGAAAAGATACTGCATCGCATCTGCCAATGAAACAGAAAAACTGCCTGTCTGGCTGCTCCTGTCCACAGATTAACCTTTTCTTTCTCTCTCACTTTCTTTCTTTCTTTTTTTTTTTCTTTCTTCCTTTCTTCCTTCCTTCCTTCCTTTCTTCCTTCCTTCCTTTCTTTCTTTCTTTTTCTTTCTTTCTTTCTTTTCTTTCTTTCTTTCTTTCCTTTTGCTTTTCTTTCTTCCTCTTTCCCTTTCTTTCTTTCTTTCTCTCTTTCTTTCTTTCTTTCTTTTTCTTCCTTTCCTTCCTTCCTATTCCATATGGTCCATTTTTTAGGACAGGATTGTCTGCCAGTGTCCCTATTCTAAGTGACAAGGAAAATCCTGATCCTGCAAGTTCTTTAACAAAATGGAGGTAACTTTTACCTTTGATTTGAAGATACTATGAAATAGGGAGCGATGGGAAAAAAAAAGTTGATTAACATTCTTTAATTGGCATGGTGGGACCTTCATTAATGGCCAATCTCAGAGAACGATTTTTGCCTTTCTAATGGCATTCATGCTTCATGCTATTAAACGGTCACAGAACTACCTTCTAAGGTTTATGTGGATTCACAAAGCAAATTGACTCTCTCCCAGCTGTGCTGGAAATTCACCATGTTCAATTCATCAACTTTCTATAAGAAAAAAAAGTGAAAGTCTGAGTCTGTGGACAGTGGGTTCTAAACTGTATGAGAACCCAAGTGATGGGTTTTGCTGCTCCAGCTACAGATGGGACTCTGCTTTCTCACCGTGGCTGATAATTCACTACCCCATGAGGTACAGTGACTCGTCAACTTCTAGTCTGGACCAACATATATGGATAGAGAACAAAAAGGAAATACATAACTTATATTTCACTAAATATTCATGAGCCAAAAATAAATTCTATTTCTATGTTATATTTACACAATTAGAAAAATCTAAAATGAGATGGTGAAGTCATAAAAACTTTGTTTAAGCCCCACTGAAAATAAAATGACGTGATCCCTATGATTGTCATTCTTAATTTCCATGGATATTTAGAGCCAAACTTGGCTAATAAATAGAATAAACTGCTTATGTGCAGAATTTAGATTCAAATACAGCATCACTGTTTGACCCAATGAAAGAGACGTTTACAATCAGATCATTCCTGAATAGCCTTTCATTTTTAAGAACATGGCTAGAAGTAACTGAACCCCAGTACTGAGGCAGAGCTGGAGCTAAAACAAAGTGTTCATACACACATGTATTTTGCATAAATAAATGAAATAACAAGACATAAAAATGACTCAAATCCGGCAACTGTGAGGCAAGCCCACACGAGTCGAAACAGATGACTTTTGTTCATGTAGTTTTCGTACAACAGCTTCACATTAGTCAGAAGTGATAAAAAATACCATTTATATCCAGTGCTTATAACACTTATGAAACAACATCTGTGAGTGTGTGTGTTTTTTGTTTTTTTTTGTTGATTTCTTTTTTTGTTTCTTTTTTTTTTTTTTTTTAACTACAAGCAAAATCAAGTTTCAGTCCTAAAGAACAGTCCTTTGTTCTCCACCAGCCCAGAATATTATTTTGGCATGGTCATAAAAACAAACAAAATTAACCTACTATTCTAAATGTCTGCCTTTGTGCAAAATTAATTACATACAATACAATGCTAGCCATACAGCACTCTACTTATGCAACAAAATTAAAAAGGAGCGGGAGAGGGCAAAAGCAAGAGTCAAAGAGAAAGAGAAAACAACGTGAGAATGAACTGAGGAGGAGAGGTATATAATCAAAAGAAACCAGTAAGACAATAATAAATACTCTTTTTTTTTTTTTTTTTTTAGGAAAACGACCTCCTCCTCATTTGAAATAAATGTACAAAAACAAAGTTCCAATCCCCAATCAATATTAAGAACCAAACATTCCTATCAGTACCTTAATCAGTTGATAGAGAGCACTCCTAGCTAATGACACAGACAGGAAAGTCTTGGCTAGACCTATTTATTGCTATTAGGTATGGCCTTGAGCACTCTTAAATAAATATGAAGGTACACTATTTTCTTCCAAGTGACAAAATGGCTCAAGAAATCTGATGGGGCCGTTCCTATGTCCTGGTGATCAGATTCTGGTTGTCCCATGAGGTGAACTGTCCCATCTGCTGACATTCTCCCATCAAACTACTCTGGGTGAGGCTTCCCCACAGGCAATCAGTCCTGGTCTCAGGAAGGTCAAAATGGCATGGCTGAGCTCCCTGCAGTTAGGAGATGGGGAATGAAGCCTCACTGCTTCCCAGCCCATCAGTGCACCTCCAGAAAAATCCTTGTGTGACAAGGGCAGTTAATCTTGTTCACACATAGGCATGACCCCCATGCAGCCACAGATGGAGGGAATGAGCCAGAGGAACTCGTCTGCTGCCCCAGGAGTGATCTGTTCCCCAGAGTTAACAGTAGGAACATCCCATTTAGGGAATGTATTTCTCCTCCTTCTCCTTCTCTATGGTTTTCTTTCATTCTCTGGATGTATCATGACTATTTGCCTCTATCTTTGCTTTGAGGCTGTCACGTGGCTTCTTGCATCCTGGGGATTTTGCAAAGAACTCCCTAGATGTGCGAGATGGGACAAGGCAGCTCAGTATAAAGGCGCCAGCCCATGACAGCATCCCTGTGGACTCCTACATGGACCACAGCTTTGGGCTTTAGGATTGGCTGCGGGACTCCCCTGCCTGGCAGTCACCACTGTTGACCCTTGCTGCTGAATGGCATTGAGGGGAAATGCCACTGATGCAGATCCTACCACTTGTTGCCTAATTGAATTAGGGGAAAATTCTGGCAAAAGATTCAAAGTCACGGGGAACCTCAGGGGCAATACCTGTTGAAGTGTAAATCTCTACACCTGTATCCAAATACACAGCTCTATAGCCATATATACACTGATGTTCAAAAACAACAATATAGGTATTTAGTAGTATCTTGTTTCAGAAATGCATCCAGATGTTCTGGGGACATAAAATCACTATGTACACCTTTGTATCTAGCAGGAGAAGGAGGTGAAAAGGGCTGAAAAGTTCTTTGGGGAAGGAGGGTAAGAAAAAAGAATTATTAAATTAATGCCACCAACAATTTTTTTAAATAAATAGTAAGTGGACCCTTGACATTCTGGAATGAATAAATTATTTAAGAGAAAATGTGTTAAGACTGAATGTCAGGGTTAAAGGCAAAGGGATAATGGATGTAGTGAGAGGTGGTCTCAGGCAGAGAAGACCACCATGTCGGTATCTGGTGTGGTGATCGCTCTGGTGCGTGGACGTCGTACCACGTCACACACTGATGGCACGTCAAGAGGCAAACACAATTGGGTACATGCACTGTGGCAACCTTGTTCATTCCTTACAATATCTTGTCTCCAGATTCCTGAGTACTTCACCATTTTCTGAAAAAAAAAAAGTGTGGTTTGCTATTTTATTTTAAGATGCCAAAGATTGTCTAAGACTTTGCAGTGTCTCCTTTAAGACTTTCAAAATATTAAGATTCAAAAGTTATGAAAAAGTTTGGCACATTCAAAGTTTAACTCTACACATGGAAAAATGGAATTCTGAGGCCTTTTGAATATGCTCTACATGCAGCTGCACACGCCGTGGACTTGTTCTGTTTCACAATATGAAATTCTCAGTTGTTTTCTAAAATAATTCAGAATAAAAACACATTCACAACTTGTAGGCTGGCACAGCATACCTGAGTGAGAATGTTTAACCCCATCTAAAACAGTAACTTAAACCTTTATCAACATCCAAAAGAAAAAAAGTAAGACAAAATATAAGACTTGTAAGACAGCTATGGGTTGAGATAAGTTTTCAAGTCCTGGTGTCTCATATTTAATATGTCTTCACCTAAATTAAAAAACAACAACAACAATAACAATAACGACAAAAAACTCAAGTTCATGAAAAATCTGGGAAAACTTAATCTGTCTCACGCTTTACGAAACAATTAAGACCATTCTGCTGATGTAATTGTGGAGCCACAAATGCATGCGGGCTCTTTAAGAACTTTTCTGTTGGGGGAGGGGAGGTGAAATGTCAGAGTATTTTAATTCAGCAAACAAACACTCCTCAGTTGGCACTGACAGCTTCCGGGGCTTCATTTTCACTGCTATAGTCTGATTTGGGATCATCTTCATAGTCGTCATACATTTCCATCTCATCCTCTCCATTAATCATTTCATTTCCAGCTAGGCTTCCGCCGTCTGTCTTCATTCCATAAGTGCTCTGGATGACCGGGAGGCTGGGCTCTGGACTGGCGGAGGTGCTAGAGCAGTCAGATGTCATCTGAGGTGATGGTGTGGTAGTTGCCATAGTAATAGCACCAGGATACACAACACCTGTTCCTGTGGTGATTGGAATCTGAGGCTGCTGCCTGTATAGATTCAAAAAATAAAATAAAAGAGGGAAATATCTATATACGTATGTTCTTCCGTGTGGCATCGGAATTCACCCCTCACACATTCTAAAAGGGGGCTCTGTTTGAAATTCTAAGCAAATGACAAAATGTGACAAAGGTGTTTCCTGGAGGAGTCCTGCAAATCTCTCTGATGATGTGATTGGTGTTAAGCAACAATGGAGCAATTTATCCATGGCTTTGCAACATGAAAGCAAAGCTCTGATAACCCCTTGGCATTTGGAACAAATACTATAGTTAATTCCACAAAGTTACATGTGAGATCATTTTTTAAGATCTCCCAGGACATGACAAAAAAATAGGCTGGTAATATGAGACATACTATAATGATACTGTTAAGCAGGTTTGTGTCTTCACCTTGGTCTGAGAACTGTACAAAGGAAAGATCAAGATGAGAAAGGATCCAGTATATCCCAGAGTCAGATTCGGCAAAGCGTGTATTTGGTATCCGTGTAAATGTCTACTTATTTCCGTGGCTGAACTTGTAGGGAAGCTCCTTGAAGCTTCTACTTCCTAATTATGAAAGGATCATCTTGGATGTCGTTAGTCCTGTGGCCCTGGGCTGGAGCTGGGGTTGGAGGAGTCAGGAGTGAAGAACAGTGAAAGCTCCACCACTTAACAGAATAACACGCTGCCTCATCCTAGATCCCAGCGGGTGCCAGGGCATGGTCACACCAGCTCAGTCCGTCGTCATGACACTCTAGTTCAAATAAACTTACCAGACCCTTTACAAAGGGCAGTCTCTCCCTCTGCAGGGAGACATGGCTATCTGTCTCTCAGTTTCCCTTGAGGCATTGTAACTGGTTGAAAGAATGGAAGACCTACTACCTAGCTCAAAGACTAGGACTGAAACAATATTCTCACGGATGCAATATTCACCAAGTGTTTCTCAATCTCTATGTACAGTATTATTAATTCACCTCAAAATGTCACTGTAACTCTCTTTTCTGAGCCTCAGTTTCCATCTATTTATAAAAGCTGGGGTCAGGGAAGTCCTGGGAAGTCCTTCCACCTGTTAATACTTGGCCTCAGGTCAGTCCATCACTTGAAGCATTCTTATTGACGCCCCCCCCTACATTGAAACTTTTATCCACCTCAATCTAAAAGCAAAATACGCTGAATTTGTGAAGAGCTAGCTTAGTTACCAGCTATTCTTTGACACGTCCTGAAGGAGCATAACTTCTCAAAAATGTCTGCATGCCTTCCAGCCTGGTAGAAGGAGAAATGATGGAAATGGCCTAGAATCACACTGTGGGATATCTGATAATGCTATTTTTAACAACCTCTTTCAAACACTAGGAGGCATAATAATGATGCCTTAACCTTTGACTAACATAATATATAAATATTTACATATATATTACCTCATTCAGTTAACATGGCAACCCCATGAGGTATTATTATGCCCAGTTTTCAGATGAAGAAAATGAGGCCTTGCTTAAGGTCCTGCATTCAATAATCAACACTGCTGGGATTTGAACCTAGGTCACCTGACTTGAATTCCATCACTCTTTCCTTCCTAGATATTCAATATACAGATACACTATGCTCACTATATCCCATAAAAATTCCTGATTTCTATAGAGCCTGTAGGTATCCAGTTGATACTACGTGCCTGATATTGATGCATTTTCTATGATGTTCATGGTTATTTTTTTGATTGCCCCAAAGAAGATGATAGAGGAATCTAAGTCTATGTATAGAAACATCTGATAAGATACTGGTTTTGCTTTCATAGAATCAAATTCTAAAAACAGTATACTTCTTGCTTCCTAAGTTTTAGGCAAATTAACACAAATTAAATTTTATGCTAACCTACCCAAGGCAGTAAGAGCCTCATTAAATATTTTACTGAATTTGGATAATTGCAATAAAAATATTTTTGCCTTAATCACGTAATGAGTGTCGAGTGAAAACTTTTACTGCACTATTAACCCATTTTACAGATTTCCCAATATGGTGAGCTAATCTATAATATAAATTCTACATACCATATGCAAACCATCAAATGATACATTTTCTTTTCATGAAGGACATTTTCTTTTTGCAAAGAATAGATGGTCATTTTTTTGCAGTATTTTAAAATCAAAATATCTATATATATTAAATAAATTTGAATTGACCTCTTATTATGTGCTATGGACAATGCTTAGATGTTTCCACGTTATCTCCTTTAATCCTCACAATAAGCCTGAGAGATAAATAAAGGTGCAAAACTGAACTCCTGATCATTCTCCCATGTACTGGGCTCCTCTCATGGCCTTTCAGATCTTGGTTAATGATTACTTCATCTTTCTGACTGCTGGGGCCAATCCTATATCCCTATATCCAATCCATCAGCAAATCCTACTGGTTCACTCTCAGGATCATATCCAAAATCCCTCCACTTTTGCCACCTCTACCTCTACAAACCTGGTTCAAGCCACCACCAATGCTAATCTGGTTTACTGTAAGAGCCTGCCTCCTTAGTTCAGGGCACATCCCCTTCAGACAATATTTCAACACAGTAGATAGAGTGATCTTTTTAAAACCTAAGTCAGATCACAAGACTCTTCTGCTTATAACTCTTCAATGTCTTTCCATCTGACCCAGATTCAAATTCAAAGTCTTCACAATGGCCAACAAGTCCTTTCAGCATGTGGCTCTCTACTACCTCTGAAATCTAGTACTCATCCCACCTACTCATTCTGCTCTTATTGCTCTGGCCTCATTATTTCTTGAACAAGCCAGGCACAACCTCTCCTCGAGATCTTTGCAATTGCTGTTCTCTCTGCCTAGTTCTCCCAGATATCTGCATGGCTAGCTCCCTCACCTCCTCAGGTCTTTGCTCAAGTTAACCTTCTCAGTGAGGTTTTCTATAGCCACTCAGTTTAAAATTGCAATCCATCCTCTAAAACTCCCTACCCCTTTCCCTCCTTTAGTTTGTTCTAAGGCATTTATTATTATTTGATATTTATTTATTTATTCATTCATTTACTCATTCATTGTCTGACATCCCCCACTAGAATGGAAGCTTCATGAAGATAGGATTTTTCACTGATGTAGTCCCAGAGCTGAAGCAGTGCCTGGGACATAGGAAGCACTCAACAAAAATCTGTTGAATACATGGAATGAGAGAATGAACTAGTGAATGAGAAGGAAAACAAATGAAAAGTCTGGGTAACCTGTTCTACAAAAGAAAAGATATAATGAGCTTAGATATATGAGAGAGAGGGTAGTGGAGAAGGAATGTGAATATAATCATCTTTAAATGCTTGAATGATTTTCTTCACAAAAAAGTAAGAGATTTGTTCCAGAAGTGACCAAAGAAGAGGATCGGAACCTATCTACAAAGTAGCAGAAAGGCAGAGTATGGCCTACTTAAGAAGAAAGAACTTTCTAGCATTAGGGGTGTTCCACAAAGAAACTAGCTCCCTTGAAAAGTGGTGAGCTCTCTAGCCCTCAAAGAAAGAGTTCAAGCTAAACTTAGAAAGGACTCCTACAATGGCTGGCTATTTGAAAGATATAACTTCTGAGGCCCCTTCTATGTGACCACTGATTCTGTGGATGCAGAATCATAAGCTAGCTGTCATGTTGGTCTTGCTCTCGTTGTCATTATCAGCATAAAAAGAGACTAAAAAAATGAAGTGAGCATAGGTAATTATAATTGAAGAAATCTGGCTTTCAAGGGTTTCCAAAATATTATTCCACCCTACATATTTTACTTTTCTTACTGCCAGAAAAAATTCCTAGGATAGCCTCCTTATTTATTTTTGAACATTTTCACATTTCCCCCATTTGTTCATGCTCTCCTTCATGCTAAAATAGGAATCTTTACCTGTACTTTCCACCAGCCTGACTCTACCCAAACCTCAAGTCCCCTTCCTCAAGAATGGCCTACGCGTGGCCCTAATGCATAGTAATCTCCCTCCCTCAGAGCTTTACTTGCTCTTGTCTATATAATCAAAATTAGTATTCCATTATACATTATGTGGAGCACTATGCAATGTATTCTGTGTGTGCATGTGTGTATAACAAACTATTATTTGATAACCTATTCATGTATATGTCTGAATTCTCTGACTATAGCATTCTCTGAAAGCTCACTGTGTACAGAATTAATACCTCATGTACTATATTAATTTAGTACAGTACTAGGGACACAGCTGGTTTCAAATAGGCCCTTACCAACTGACTGACTAATCAATTAACAAAATGGAAAATCTGGCCAGCAGGCTCAAGCTTTGTCTATCGGAAGCTACTTTCCTAAAAAGCATTTTTCCTTCCTTTACAGATCAATTGCAAAGTCAAAATTCAAACACTGCAGATTTCACAAACAGGGATAGCTGGCAAGCATTGGACTTTACAAATAATGAAGGTGCACATCAAAACAAAAGTTGTAGATACTTGTAAAAGTACACGCATGCAGCTGATATGAGTAGAGATGGCTAAGAACCCTCCCTCCCAGCCCAAGTAAAGAGTTTGAGCTGTTCCTGATAGAGTCCAGCATTGTTGCATGGTTTCCAAATCACAAGAAGAGTCCTGGAGTATAGTCTAGCTTTGCCAATTGCAATGGAACTATTTATTTATGTTGTCAAAGCTCCTGTTTGCTGATCCTTTACAGTATCTATAAATGAAGGCAATGAAGTTTGCTTCATTAGGAGATTAAACCTATAAATTGCACATCTTTTTACATTACCTATTAGAGATTCTGATCTGGCTTTCTCTACAGGACAATGCTAAAAATAGCATGTCTAGTCTATGCTACTCAGTTAAATTTGTAAGTATCTTATAGGTTTTATTCAACTTCTTTGAGATTAAGATCAAAATGGCAAATGTTCAAATCACTTATACCACAATGCAGGAGAACATAATTCTTTATAATATGAAATATATACCTGACACATAGCATTATTTCTCTAGGATAATAATATTTACTCTAATTTGGGACTTACTATATGCCAGACATTGTTCCAAGCACTTTAGATACATTAAGTTATTCAATCTTCAGAAAGGTCTGATGTTGTAGGTATTACTGTCATCCCCATTTTACATATGAGGAAACTGAGGTACACAGAGTTTAAATAAGTTTCCCAAGGGCAAGTGGGGAGTTCAGAGGAATAAGAATTGCTGTGCACTAGTTCCTAGAGCCAGGAAGAAGCAGAGCTAGTATTTGAGCCAGAACAGTCTGGCTCCAGAATTGACATTCTTAACCACTACACTATACAGCCTCTAAGAAATTTGTAGGCTCTAATTGAGAGGTATGTGTAAGGGTGAAAAGGAAATATGTTTCACATAAGCCTGGTCTAAATCTCAGCTCTGCTATTTACTAGCTGTGTGGACTTGGACAAATTATTTAACATCTCTGAATATTGTGTTTTTCAACCTCATAGAGAAGATGATAGTGCCTATCTTATAAGTTTGTTGTATCTGCAATAATCTGTATAATTCACTCAGCATAAGTAAGTATTCAATAATTTACCATTATTGTTACTTAAAAAGTAGCCCCAAATTTTAATAGTTTTTAGTATCTGCGTAATTCTCTATTAGCTCACACGTAAATTACTGAATACGCTTTAAATAAATTGGAAATACATTACATTTGGCCATAGTTCTTTGGGAAAAGACAATGTTGTAGCAATATGTACCCTAATAAGTATCATCTTAACATTAATAGTACTCCTATCAGGATTATTACAGAACTCTGATACTTAACCTATCAATTGAAGGGGTTAAATCCAAGGTTAGAGCTAATATTACTCCATTTCATATACTGATAAATTCATTTCATAATAGCTAAGTAAAAAAAAAAACCTAACTCACTGAATTTCCAGTTGTATCATCAGTAAAATGTATGACAATGTTGAGCAATATATGTAATTTTATTGGCTTGAAAGTTATGCACGTCTTTTCAAAATCAGCTATAAAAATTGATCTCACCCCCATTCCCTCAAGAAGTCAATAGCAATCTTTGAATTTCTTGTTTGTCTTTCCCTCTTGTAAATAACCTCGTATCTAATGAAGATCAGTTTGCAAAGATGAATCCCAGGGAGTTAATAATCTATCAAATACAACTACTTAAAAGAAAATACGAATCCTTAAGTGGAAATAATACCTGGCTTTATGTAGCAAGTATTATCAAAACTGGGCAGAGGAGAATACTGAGCACTGGAGATTTAAGAGTAAGATATTCTGGCCATTGCCTGCACATCCATAGCCCTATTCCACAGTCTAAAATGAGCCTTCCACAAAGGACCTCTACGCCATCAGAATCCTTAGTCTCTAAATTTCCAAGCTCCTTTTATGCTACTGTATACCACAACAAAAGACCTTATTTTCTCTAGGTTCTAGGAGGTCTTCCTCAAATGGCACAGTCATACTCACAACTGTGCAGAATAGGACTCTGAGGCATATTTTGAAGCAATGTTGTGAAGACAATTCCTCAGTCATTTGGCATGACAGAGGCAGAGACCTGATTTAATCCTTTGCTCTTGCTCCCCTTTCAGTAGCCATAGGACCTCTTGAAGCCTCCATTTCTTTATCTTATTTAGAGGATTATATACTTTGTACACCTAAAACACCTCGTATACAGTAGGCATTCAATAAGTGGTAGATGCTATTGAGTTGTTTTAGAGTTTCATTTTACATGCATTGTTATGTGTTGAGGTATTTCGGTCCAGAGCTGGTATCAATGTTCCCTTTGGTAAAGAGGACTAAATTAAATAGAATTACTGCATCTCATATTTTCAAATAAGTATCAGGGAACTAAAATGGTACCTTTGATAATCTTTCAGACTATGGCAAAAGAGACCCACTATGCAACACAGGGGACATGACTGAGAGAAGGGTGGGAATGACAAAACATCTCAAATTTAAATTTTTGATTCTCCGCTCAAAAGAGACTATATACCTTTTCAGAGATAGACTAACAGGATTAAAAGAAGACATTACACAGTCTTAAATTTATATTTTGTTACCTACAACTATACTTCCTAGAATACACTGTGACTTGGTATATTTAATAAATTCTCTAATTAACATGTGAGCAGCCCAATTATATTGTATTGTACTTTTGGTGTTAAAGGCATTACTTTTTAAAATGCAAACATTTGTAACACAGAAGAATTTGATATCCTATTTTGGCATGTCTTCAGCTGTTAATACACTGGGATCCTCAAATAACAAAGTGATTTAAGCCTCACTTTACCTCGAAAAGGTTCTGCCATAGTGTAAAGAAATTCATTGATTAGCTAGTGTGATATAAAATATAGTTTTACTCTGATAGCAAATCCATATTTAATAGTAATAATAATGACAGGAATTCACCTTTATTGATATTGTACTAAGCATTATACAAAGTACTTTTAAAAGCACTGCCTCATTGAATCTTCTCAACAATCGTATGAGATAGGTACTATTATTCGTTTCACTTCACACATGAGAAAACAGAAGCTTAGAAAAGTTAAATAACTTGCCCAAATAGGTCGCACAGCGTCTCAAACTCAGTGGTCAAACGCAGAAGCCGATGCTCCTCCCCAGAACACTCTAGTGTATTGTATAGTGACCCAGACTGCTCTCATTGGCCTTTTTTTTTTTTTTTTTGTATTCTGACTATTTACTTTTCCAAATTAGTTGCATGTTTTTAAACACATGCTTCTGAAACCAGCCTTGTGTTTCATGAGGTTATTTTCTGAGTGTCCTTAAAAATAAATGGTTCTTTACTCCTCCTTTAAGGCATCTCTTTTCTTCACCTCCAAGTGAAGCTTTCTTGTTTCCCTGGCACAGCACAGCTCCTCAATTCCCCTTCCAGTTAACAGTGAACACAGCTTCCTTTTTGCTTCCTCCACTTCTCTCTCTCAAGCCCTTTCCCAAGTGTCTCCCCAGTCTGATGCCAGCTGCCTCAGGCCACTGCCTCCAGACGGCCCTCTGGTTTGCCACCCCTGTGCTGCTAGGTCTGAGTGTGCTGGAACCTACAGACATCTGCACCCCGCTCTGCTGACCACTGTGGTTACAAGAGGCCTCTTTCGAGTGCAGACAGCCAGTCAGCCAAGTGGAAATTTATACCAGAAATCTATTACCTAATTTTTAAACAAAATGACATGAAATCAGACTTGAAGATATCAAAAACATGTCTAGTTTCTGATTTAAGCAAGAAAATCCACATTGTTACTGCTTCTACCACAGAATAATTTACTGCAACAGGAGTTCTGGATCTTATGCCAAAAATGAGGTCCTCTAACCAATGTCAAGGCCAATTATCTTGTGGTAAATCCCACAACAAAAGCAGACTATTGTGATTAGAGTCAGAAGCACCACCCAGAGAAGCTAGAAAGCTTCTGGGGATTTCTTAAGGTTAGTTTTTACTCTTTTTTTCTCCCTGTGTGTCTGCTTAAATAAACTACCAGAAACTTTGTGTGTGGGCACTGGACATCCTAGATTACTTTGAGAGACAATGAAAGGGGTTATCAGTTGGGAGTGATCTGTTGCCTGTTTGTTTTGATTTGAGCAGAAGCCATGCTGCAAGGCTGTGCGCTTGTGACAGGCCCCTTCGGTATGTCACAACCTCTTCCCTTCCCTAATCTCCTTCCCCCAAACACTGCCAGTAGCCATCCTGTGGTTTCTTACCGCGGGAAAGCCCAGGTGGTTAAATGCAGGAACACTTACCCCACGGTAAAGAACTGCCTCATCTCCTGTCTCCGAGATCTCATCAGTTGCTTATACTCCCCAATCCGGAGCTTTTTGCCATCAACAATGCAGGTGCGTTTCGGTCGAGGTTTGTATTTATAGTTCGGGTACTTCTCTAAGTGGATCTTGCTTAGCCGGGCCTGCTCCTCATAATAAGGTTGCTTCTCTTGGTTGGACATGGATTTCCAGCGAGACCCTAGACACAAAAATAGCCTTAAGTACCCAAGTGGTCAAGGCAACATACAACATACTCCTGGCAAATAACTAGATATACCTTCCCACCACCTCATTCACCTGTGCTCTGGGTAGCTCCTATTACCACATACCATCGAGCCACGCAACTCGTGTTTTAGACTATAGAGCAAAGAATAATTTGGATGTGATACATTTATTATATTATTTCCCTCAATAACTTAAAGCTGATGCTTCCATAAGTATATTGTTTTAAAACACGTCTTTGCTTCTTAAGATCGTCTCCTGCACCAAGGTTGTTTCCCCATCCATCTGCCTAGGGTTAAAAACCTAGACTTCCTAAGTATACTTTGGAGTATGACAGAATTCTCAGGAAAAACTCTCTTGGTTCCAGAAATTCAAACATCTCCCACACTCCAAGCATCTTTAGTGAAGCTGTCCTTTGATAAGATGTTAGATGTTGATATTCTTCCAAATATAAAAACCTAAGGTGCACACTGTACCCCCGGCCTAGGGTAATTAAAAGTCTACACTCTGCTTAAGAAGTTATAGCTTTAGAACCGGAAGGTACAGTGGAATTATATATATATATATATATACATATATATATATATACACATATATATATATACATATATACCATTTTCAAGTACTATAAACATTCATTCAAAGCCATACCAATGAAAGTACAAAAATTTTTAATATGGTTTATACAGGAAGAAGGAAAAGTATTCACTTCTCTAATATTGTTTATAAAGAATTATCTAAACACTTGACGAAGAAGGGATGTGTTTTTTTACGTGTATCAAATTGCATTTTTGTGTCTCGCTGGTGAATAAAGCGGTAACAGCTGTGCTGACTGGATGTCAGCTATTCTTCAGTGGAGATTTTTCATACATAAACAAATGGAAAAGTTGTACAAATATTCTATGCAGCCAGCAATATCCTGGTCTGTTTTAATAGCACATCCATTCCTGTTTTTCCTGATTGTTGTGCAAAAGTTGTGTAGAGAGTCTACACGGACAGGTTCTCTGTGTTCGGCTGGCTCCTAGCAGCTTAGAGTCCCAGTTAAGGTTTTTGGTGCTCTTAAAATCTTGTGCTTAAAAGTTTACATTTTAATGAATATACTTACTATACTCTTAATTTTTTTCACGAATGCACACCAATAATATAGATTCCCCACAGATGCCAAAATGGAAACAGAGAGGTTCTGTGCCCACTGGAGAGCTTACTCATACTGCTAATAAAATGGTCAAAAAGGGGAAAATTTCCAAGTTAGATATCAAAATTTAGGGACAGGGAAATAATGATTTTCTTTTGAGTGTCTATTAATTAGAAAAAATTTTAATATATATATTAGGACCATTTTGGTTTGAAAGGTATTTAAATTTATAAGAATAATGCCCCTATGTGTATCTCTGAAACTCTAAAAATAAAACCCCACTTAACTGTAATGACAGTTAGTATCCATCTTGAAATTCAAAAGTCAAAAAGAAAAAAAGGAAAAACTTGTATTTTAACATTTCAACACTATTTGATCTTATGTATCTTTAAAATTTTCTTAGGGGTCGCTGCCTCAAAATGTCTCAGAATCAAGTTAAATTATTTATACAGTGATAAAACATGTGTATTTGTGTATGTCCAGATCACTGATATTTACTCAGGTTAAATATTTATTGCTTTTGAACAAAACATTTAAAAAATGAAAACCACAGTTTAAGTCTCTAATGTTTTTCGGCTTCTTAAACGGCTGCCTTTGAGATTTTGTCACATCATGACAGCTTAAATAGAACAGTGCCTTCTGTGTTTTTTCTTTTTAAAGAGGAAACATGTTGACTGTAATGCTGCATGTTGAATAAAATACGTTCAATATGTTAAGCACAATAGTTCCAAACTGTATAATCTGCACTAGGCAAGCTTTACACTAATAGAACAAGGCTTGAGTTTAATCCGGAGAAACGGGAGAATCACTCTGGCAAGTTACCACAAAATGGGCCTCTGCCCTGTGGTCTCTGTGTTCAACTCACTGCTATGAAATTTGAACTAGTCATATCTTATTAAAGTAAATGTAGTTTTATTTTACAAGTTTTAAAGTTATCATTAGAGGCACTGTTCTACACTCCATAAATTTCACACTATTTGGGGGCTCACCCCTAGCCCTTGGTGAGTTCTTTCAGAGGGACATATGAGCCCAAGAATTCTAAAGCAGAAAACCGTAGGGTCTATGAGTGTTCCCAGCGTTTCACAGCAACTTACGAATTTTAAAAGACTGAATTAAGAAAAGGAGATAAAGCTTGTCTCCATGATTCTTATTTTGCAGTGACCTCTCAGAGTTGTCCTATTAACACATACAATAGACAGTTTTGTCTCTAAAACAAGTGTTTAGTCAGTCCTGCCCTGGCACCTGGTGGATGTACTAACTCCTAAACCTAAAGGCTCCGGTGCAGGGTGGGAAATGCAGAGATGACGACAGTCTCCTAGGGCAGCTTGCTGAGCTCCACCTAACTTCCGCAAACCACAGTCTCCCTTAGGTGTCACATTAGGCCCCTTCTTTCCACTCGTTAGAAGATCAGCATCAGCGGCTGCACTCACCTAAGATTTTGCTAATGTTGGAGTTATGCATGTCAGGAAAGGCCTGAAGGATTTTCCTCCTCTCATCCTTGGCCCAAACCATGAATGCATTCATTGGTCGCTTGATGTGTGGCTCACTGCTGGCCCGGCCACGGGCATCCCTGTAGACTCGTGCTTCAGCCACAGTGGCACCTCCTGTTGGCCAACAATAATACTGCTGTAGTTTAGCTGCAGAGCCATTCATTGCTTTACTTCCTGTAATGTCAGGGCAGGAAGAACAAGATGGGTGCAAAGCATTATTATCTGGAGACTGTTAACATAGCTGGCCACCTGGTTCAGCTGTTTTCCCTAGGCCCTTCTCTTCTTTTTAAATGAACTCTTGGAAGCAGAAGACAGTTTTAGATGACAGTTCTACAGGCTCTTCTGAGGTAGGCCTCAAAGACACACTGGGCAGAATTAATTTTGCATGTTTTTATATACCTAGTACATTTTTACCACAATCAATTCCAGGTAACCTTTCCTGCGTGATTTCTCCCTTCAAAGCAGGCTCTTACCTATCATTTTAGCCTCATTTGCCAAACATTGTAGCCACTTCAAACTATCTCTTACCCCCAATAGCACTCTCTTTCACAATACTGTGCCTTGGCCAGTGCTCCCCTCACTGCCTGGAAGCCCCTTCTCCTACTTCTTCATGCTAAATCCCACTCATTCTTTAAGGCCTATTCAAATGTTGTGTGTTGCATGAATTAATTAGTAATTCAATGATAACTATTAACTGAGCAATTACTATGAGTTAGGCTTTATGCCAGGTGCTAGGTATACAAAAGTGAATAAAACAGCACCTGCTTTTAAAGGAGCTCACAGTTCAGGGAGGAGACAGACCCCAAACAGACAATTGTAACAGAGTGTATGGTAAGTGCTCTAATATTGAAGTAAACAGGGCATCAAGAGGGTGCCAGCAGACGGGACAGTGAGCTAATGCCTCCTAGGAGAGGTGACATCTAAGCTGAGTCTTGGAGGATGAATAGGAATTAGCACGTGAATGGGGGCGGGTAGTAAAGACGATGGGAAGGGTAATTCAAGCCAAAGGAAGGGCATTTGCAATGATGTCTCCCAGGATGCATTCATTCCTCTTTCTTTTAATGTTACATGCTCCAAAGAAATTACTTGCTTATGTGGCTATCTCTCTCTAATATTTCCATTCCATCCCCAGGAATATGAGACCCCTAAAGTTAGTGTTTATGTTGCACTCATTTTTGTATCCCCAGGATTTTCCATGTAATAGATACTCAAATACTTATTAAGTAAAGGACTGTTCAGTTTTCAACTCATATGCAAAACTAGTAGACTAAAAGGCAGTCATTTCAAGGGTCCTGATATATTTTTCTGCTGTGTGAGCATAGTTCTTTAACATCCTCTATGAAACTAAGTCTAAATCCCTGATATTTTATAGTTTCCAAAGAAGTGACCATAGTAACCTACTAGATTGAAACCTTCTTGAGGATATGGCAGGAACTGGCTCTCCTTCACTGCTGTATCCCTAGGTTCCAATAAAGCACATGGCATCCAGAGTTTCAGTTAGTAAAATACATTCAGTTAATGAATGGTTGAATAAATGAATCAATGAATGAACATAGCTCTTGCTTGCTTTCATACCCCCTACCAGCATGATACACTGATGGGTGCTTTACAGGTGGCAACTACTATATATCTCCCTATAGATTGAGAACCCCTAGAGTTAAATGTAAGGTTGGACTGATGGCCTCAGCCAGGGCTTCTACTGCATAAACAGGAAAGCCTACTCCCAAAAGTTTAGAAGCAAAATATGCATTAAAACCTACATCTCTACATTTTGGAAAAAGTAAATCCTTTCAGCTCAGTGGAGTGATTATACAGGAACAACATGATCCAATCCATCTCTGCCCTTCTACTCTATTTCTAGCTACCTTGATGAAGTAGAAATTTGTTTGTGTCAGAGCTAGGAATAAATTAGAACATTAAAGTGCACTATTATTTGGCAAATATGGTCATCATTTATTGCAAACAAAAGACAGAATAAAAGGGCTGAACTGGCTAATACTGTCAATTCTTTTCTAAACATGAAGAAGGGCAGAGGGGCCCCTTTCTGAAGACCATGCAAAATAAAATATTTTATAAACAGCCTTTCTTTTAGGCTGACTAGACAGAATGATCCCTTACATGAAAAGTCTCAGATCCCAAGATGCATAACTAATATGCTACCTTTTCGCCACCATACCCACAGTACATTAATTTCATTTAAAATGCACTGACCATACAGGATAAATTGATTTCACTTTATATGGGTTTGACAGCCATGTTTATTGTGCAGTGAAATGTAGTGTAGCTTCCAGCTGACAATATCCATCAACACAGGGCAATATGCTGACTGCTGGGCCAGACGAAGGCATACATTACTCTGGAAGTGAAACACTCATTCAGATACGACAGTGTCTTCTCCTGAGGATCACCATAGTAATTTATGATGCCCTCAGTGCCATTACTTTACAACTGACATGAATTCAGCAATTTATATACTTGCATGCATACATATAAAAGGAGACAGGCTTGTGGAGACTGTCAGATGCAAAAACATTTCAATATTATTCTAAGTTAACTACTTTGCTACAGGTGATTAACATTTGAGATCTGCTTTTACTGTCATAGCTTTTCTTCACCTCTAGCAACACCAAATAGCCAGCTTCCATTTATTTGTTCACTTACAAGCTGTATTTCATTGTTAACAGGCAGTTTTAATCTCCTACAGACTGATCATCGTAGATTTTTAGACTCTGGTTTTAGTAGATCTTCTACTCCATACCAATTGATACTCCCAGACATGTCCAAACCTAACCCAACCTCTCTCCCTCTCATTCCATACTGTAGTCTTAACATATCCTTCCTACTCACTTCTACCTGACTAAATTCCACCCTCTCCAAGGTATAGAGTTCAGGGCCCACCCTACCAACTGTCCTACACTGACCTTGTCTGTCCTCCCATAGTACATATTATTTACATGACACTGACTGACACTGAATTAATTACACAGCAGATCTCTATTCTCACAAGAAATACACCCAGAAATTGAGAAATTCAAGCACAGTACATAGTATAAAAATGTGAATTAAGGGAAAATAGAAAACACCAGGGTGTATGCACATCTTGTTTTTCTTGTCTCCTTTTCTCTCTCCCAAGCAGAGTCAACTGCAAAATGAATGGGACATTCCAAGTTAAAACTAGAAATGTTGTATTAATGAACCAATATTTAGGAAGAAGAAGAGACTTATCCAGAGAGATCAAAAGTTTTGAAGCTACTTTTAAATTGGATCTGATATATGATCAGAGTCAGAATTTTAAGAAAATATAAAGGGACCCTAACATCAAAAGAATATTTAGAAAGTGTCCCTTAACTTCCCAAAACTGCTTCATGAAACAAACTGGTGAGGGAATTATTGTTATAGCAATAAAAATACATATGCCTGTATATATGTGTATAAACTCAGAAATTTAAAAAGAGATTGTATTTTAGGAAATCCCTTTTAAACAGATAAGGAAAACGCTATATAATAATATAGAATTATTTTTAAAAGGTATGCTATTAATCTGAATATTTGAAGCCTAAAATTGACTTTCTGCTATAATTAACTTAAGAATCTACATATCAAATGTGACTTCATGCTGCTCATTTATTTTCAGAAATAACATCAAGTTAAAAAGGGGCGGTGGGGGGGAGGTAATTCATTCTAAAGTAGCCAATGCTCTGTGTCAGAATCCAGAGTTATCCTAGAGAATTGCTCATAATTCTAAGAGGCAGATTCTTTTACTTTTGATAGCAGAGGAATCATTTGTGAGTTCAATGTTCATAATATGTCTTCTCATGGAAAGCAGTTGGAAGAAGTCTAGACCTACAGCTATGTACTTGGAGACTACTGCTTTCCAGCTGGCCTAAGAGTCTTTAATTACCAGCAACACCATTCCTAAATAACGGAAGGTCAACAGTACCACACTAGGCAACAAGGGAAAGCACTGGTCCCCTTTACTCCAGGAATTCCTGCTCTCTCTATTTCCCTGAGTTTAATTCATCCTTCATCTCCCATATCACAGTCTGTATAAAGGCAAACTTTCAGTTAGATGAAAAAAGATAGTCTATGAGGAAAAAACAGAAACTGCCAAGGCAAAAACTTTCTTAGGGATCTGTGATTCAGACGATTGAAAGAGAATACAGAAAGCTGAGTTTTTCCAGGTGGGCTGGAAAGAAGGCCAGTTTAACCATCATAGCCTATGGCAATGGTCCTGAACTAATCCTAGAGAGGCCCCCTTTCTGGGTAAATGCCAAGGGTTATGTGAGTGAATGAGTAAGCGTTTTGTGTGGATTTGTGCATATATAAAGTTCTCCCTAAGGTGGAACTCTAGCAAATTCTATAATGTGCTTAGGAATCATTTATTTATGCATCAATTCAGCAAACACTTCTGACAAATTTCAGACGTACCCAGCATTGTGATGGAGTATACAGAGATAAATAACACATGTGACTTGTTTTTAAGGAATTTGGTCCAGTGTGGGAAACAGATGCATAAACAGAAAATTACAAAACAGTGTAAGTGCTAACATGGGTAATTTCAAGGTGCTAGGAAAGCAGAGAAGGGAAGCTATTAATGTTGTTGGAATGGACACATATGAATAACACGGAAGCTTCAGAGAGGAAGTACTGCTTGAGCAGTATCTTAAAGGAAGAGTAAGAACTTACCAGCAGGTATGAGTGTGAAAGCATTCTAGGTTGGAGAATGTGTGAATATAAAGGCACAGAGTTATAACAAAAGCACAGAGGGTTTTAGGGAATAAAAAGAATCTGGCTATGGCTTGAGTTTTTTAAAAAAAACAGGGGAATACCAAGAGATTAAATTCGGAAAGTAAGTAGGGGCAAGATTGCTAAGTACCTTGACTTCAAAGCCAAGAAGTCTTTAAGGTTTTTATTATAAAAAAGCAGGGTAGTGACAAGAACAAATGTGTTCTACAAGAGATCAAAATGGAAGCTAAATGAGAAATTACCACTGAATAGTCTCAATGATTACCAGTGAATTGGCAATAAAGAATACAGAAAAATAAGGTGAATAAATACCTCCTCACAGGCCCATTAAAACTTACATTTTGTCAGACAGAATGAATGTAATATAAGTAAAATATAGCACAAAAGATTGTCTTCTGGGATCCAGTTCTGGTAATGGCAGAATAACGTATATCAGACTAACTTTCAAGCAGATAATAATTATAACTGCTGGAAAAAATATGAAAAAAAAACCAGTTGAAGGTACTTGAGATCTACCAAAATTAAGAAGAAACTGGAGAGGATTCAATCTTAGAAAGGAAGAAATGTCACTGAGTAAACCCCCTGTTTTCATAGTTTTTCCATGAAGACACTCCCCAGTCTGAGTAGCATGGAGTGGCTAGAATGCAAACAGAAAGTCAGTCTTACTTGGCCTAATGTATCAGAAGAGACAGTTTGAGGCTTCTGAGTGCCTGACACCTGAACTTCACATGTATAGGGATGACATCAATGATTCTGGTGGAAACCAGGGCTGTATATCTGAAAACTCTGAGCAGAAATTTCAGCTGATGCCCACTGCAAGGGAAACAGAATTTGGATTTGAATCCTACAAAGTTAGAAAGTATTCATGAAAACTTCAGGCTTTCCACTGAAACCCCAGAGGGACCACTCTTTAGGAATAAAGACTGTATGCTAAGACTAAGGATTCATCTTAGGACTGAAGACAAAACTCAGTCACTACCTAACGGTGCAAAACTAAGCCTCCACAAGTTCAATGTGACCAGCAAGTATTTTAACTGCCTCCTAGCACAAAAATAAACATTCTTAACAGAGGAAGATAATAGAAGCCAGAGTCTCTACAATTTATAATCCACACTGTACAGTGTATAATAAAAAAAAACATTAGTTGTGCAAACAACCAGGAAAATGTGACCCAGAGACACCCCCCCCCGAAAAAAAATATCAACAGAAAGAAACTGCAATGGCTCAAACAGTGTAATTAGCAAACAAGGACTTTAAAGTAGCCATTAAAAATATGTTCAAGGATATAAAGGAAAATAATATCATAATTAATGCATAAATGGGGGAACTCAGCAGAGAAATGAAACTATAAAATGAAACAGGGAAATTCTAGAACTGAAAGACGTATTTGAGATGAAAATACACTGAATGGACTTCATAGCATTTTCAAGTGCAGAATAAAGGGTCAGTGACCTTAAAAATACATCAAAAGAAATTAGCTAGTCTCAAAAACAGAAAGAAAAAAAGCTGAAAAAGTAGGCAGAGACTTTGCAATACGTAAAACGATATACTGTCCTAAGTGTAACTGGAGTTCTAGAAAGAGAGGAGAGAGAATCATGACTGAAAACTACTTGAAGAAACACGGGCTGAAAATTACCCGAATCTGGTGAGAAAAATCACCTTATAGGTTCAAGACATTCGGACAAATGCAGGCAGGATAAATACAAAGAAAACCATACCTAAACACTAGTCAAACTGCTGAAAACCAAAGACAAAGGGAAAATGCCAGAGAAAAAGGACACATAATATATACAATGAAACAATAATGCAAATTATGGCTGATTATTATTAGAAACAATGAAGACTGGAAGCCTATGGAATATCATTAGACTGCTAAAAGAAAAAAAATCAACGTAGTCTTATCCAATGAACATATGCTTCAAAAATGAATGTAAAATACACTTTCAGACAAAAGCTGAGAGAATGCATTACCTGCAGACCCAGACCAAAAGAGACATTCAAGGAAATTATTCAAGATGAAGAGAAATAACATCTGATGGAAACTTAGATATATAGGAAGAAAAGAAGAGCACTGAAAATGATAAATATGTGACTAAATTAAGAAATTTTTTTTCTTCTCTGGATTTCATAATAAACGGCTGATTGTTTAATGTTTTTAAAAGACAAGGGACTATTTAATACAAAATACAGCATTGCATCGTGGGATTTATAATATATGAAGAGGTAAAACACATGAGAAAAATGGCTGGCACAAAGGACAAAGGTAGTAAATATTAAATGTTGCTTGAGTAGTAGTATAATTTTAACTGTAAGGATATTCAAATTAAGAATGAACAGTGAATCTAGAAAAAACAATTTTTAAAAAAATACAAAGAGGTATAGCTAAAACACCAGTAGAGTAATTCAAATGGAAGACTAAAAAGAGGATTCAGAAGGAAACAGTAAAAAGATCAGTGGTTGTAAAGGGGAGGGAGAGATGAATAGGCGAACACAGAGGATTTTGGGGGCAATGAAAATACTCTGTATACCATAATGATAGATACATGTTCTACATTTGTCCAAACCCAAGGAATGTACAATATCAAGAATGAACCCTAATATAAACGATGGATTTGGAGTGGTTATGATGTGTCAACATAGGTTCATCAGTTATAACAAGTGCACCACTCTGGTGGGATGTTGATGATGAAAGAGGCTATGCATGTGTGAAGGCAGGGAGTATATGGGAAATCTCTATCTTTCCCTCAGTTTTACTGTGAAACTTAAACTGCCCTAAAAAAAAAAAGAAAAAAGTTTTCATAATAGTAGCTTAGAAAAAGGATTCAATGAAGCAAAAGGAAAAAAAGTAATAACAGAAAGCCAAAAACTGAGGGAACAAATAGAAAAATAGCAAATTGCAAGACTTACTCCCATCAAAATTAATAATTACATTAAATATAAATGAATTAAATAATCCAGTTAAAATTGGAGATTTTCAGAATGGATAAAGAGTAGAAATCAGTGAATAGGAAACAATTTACAAAGCCAAACACTGGTAATTTGAAAAGATCAATAAAATTGATAAACCCCTAGTGAGACTGATCTACAAAAAGGGAAAACAAAAATACCAATATTTGGATTGAAAGAGGGGATATCACTATAGATACTATTCACTTTAAAAGGATAGAAAGCAAATACTGTGAATAACTTAATTCCAATAAATTTGACAACTTAGATGAAAAGAACAAATTCCTTGAAGGACACAAACTGCTAAAATTCACTCAAGAATACATAAGAAGTCTGAATACTCCTATAGCTAATAAAGAAATTCAATTTATAGCCAACAACCTTCCCACAAAGGAAACTCCAATCTCAAATGGATTCACTGGTAAATTCTTCCAAACATTTAAGGAAAAACTAATAGTAGTCTTACAGAAACTAAGAAAGTAGAGGAAGAAAGAATACTTCCCAAATTCATTTTATGAAGTAACATCAAACCCTGACAGAGATTTGAACATAAGTGCAAAAATTCTTAATAAAATATTAGCAAATTAAACCCAGTAATATGTAAAATGGATAATAAAACATGACCAAGTATGATTTATCTCAGGATAAATTAAGTTAAAATGTAATAGTAATTTAATATTTGAAATCAGGCAATGTAATTTAACAAAACAAAGGGGAAAAAACATGATCATCACAATAGATTCAGAAGATGGTTTTGACAAAATGCAATACCCATTCATGATAAAAACTCTCAGGAAACTAATAATAGATAGGAATTTCCTCAGTCTGATAAAGAACTTTTAAGGAAAACCTGTAGGATATCATACTTAATAGTGAACTACTGAATGCTTTCCTCCAAGATGAAGAGCAAGGCAAGGGATGTCCACTCTTACCACTATTAATCAACATTCTTCTGCAGGTAAAGAAATAAAAAGCAGGCAAAATGGAAAATAATAAGTAATGTTATGTGTATTCATAGATAATATAATTGTTTACAAAGAAAATCCTAAGAAATCTGCAAAATAATTACTAGAACTAAAAAGTAAATTTACCATTATTGCAATATACAATATAAAAATATAAAAATCAACTGTACTTCTATATACTAGCAGTGATTTAAAAAATAATTTCTTAAGTTTACATTCATAATAGCATCAGAAAATAAAATTCTTAGGAATAAATTTAACCAAAAAAGTGTGCAAGACCTCTACACTGAAAACAATATAACATTTGTGAGTTCAATAAAGTAAACCTAAATAAATGGAGGAATACACCATGTTCATGGATCTGAAGACTCAATATTGTTAAGATGTCAATTCTTTCCAAATTTATCTATAGATTCAACCCTTTCCTATTAAAATTGCAAAAGACTGTTTTTAGAAATTGATGAGATGATTTTTAAAACTATATGAAAAATAAAGCAGTAAAAACATCCAAAACAAACTTGAAGAAAGTTGGAGGATTCAAACTACCTGATTTCAAGACTTACAGTAAAAAATACCTTGTGACATTGTAAAAACTAGAGTAATAAAGACAGTGTGGGATTGTTAAAAGAATAAACAAATGTATTATATTAACACATATATGTGGAATCTGAAAAAATTGGAATGCACGATCGTATTTACAAAGCAGAAATAGAGACACGGACATAGAGAAAAAACGTATGGATACCAAGGGGGAAGGGGGGGGAGTGGGATGAATTGGGAGATTGGGATTGACATATATACACTATCGATATATATATATATATATATATATATATATATATATATATATATACATACACATATACACTATGTATAAAACAGATAACTAATGAGAACCTACTGCATAGCACAGGGAACTCTACTCAATACTCTGTGGTGACCTAAATGGGAAGGAAATCCAAAAAAGAGGGGATATATGTATACGTATAGCTGATTCACTTTGCTGTACAGTAGAAACTAACACAACATTGTAAAGCAACTATACGCCAATAAAAATTTTTAAAAAGAATAGACAAATAGATCAGTGGAACAGAATAAACAGTCTAGAATTAAATCTTCCTCACATATATGGTTAATTTTCAATAAAGACCTAAGCTGTTAAAAATGATCTTTTTTTTCAACAAAACAGTGCTAGAAAAGTGGACAAATATGGGGAAAAAAGTAAACTTTGACCTCTTACCACACATTACACCCAACAGTTAATTGAGATGAATCATGATTTGAAACAAAAACAAAAATTATAAAAAAAAAAACCAAAAAACAAAAATTATAACACTCCTCAAGGAATATCTTGGAGAATATTTTAGTGACCTTGTAGTAAGCAAAGATTCTTAGATATGGCAGATAAAGCACTAAATATACAAGAAAAATAATAAATTGAACTTTATCAAAATTAAGACTCCGCTTATCAAAAGTGATTATTAAGAAAATGAAATGTTAAGGCCCAGACTGGGGAAAAATACACGTCTGACAAGACTTGTATCAAGAATATATAAAGAACTTTTACCAAAAACAAAAAGTAAACAATCTAATTTAAAAATAGGCAAAAAGACTCATAAAAAAAACTTTACAGAAGAAGATACAGTTATGGCCATTGAGCACATGAAAAGGTATTCCATGTCATTAGTCATCGGGAAAAGGCAATTAAAGCCACATACCATTTTGCACCCACTAGAATGGATTACAACACTAAATGTTGGCAAGGATATGGAGCAACTGGAACTCAAACATATTGATAGCAGAAGTGTAAAGTGGCATAACCATTTTGGAAAACAGCTTGGCAGTTTCTTTTAAAGTAAAATATACATTCATCGATGACCTGCAATTCCATTCCTAAATACTTACCCAAAACAAATGAGAACTTTTCAGAATATAATAGCACTTTTATTCAGAATAACCAAAGGCTGAAAATAACTGGAAAATGGACAAACTGTGGTATATACATACAATGGGATACTATCCACAATAAAACTACTTCAGTGCTTAGTTCAAAAAAGGTAAAAACAAAAGTACCAAAGTAAAACAGAAAACCAAACAAACGAATGTAAGTGATATTTTTCTGAAAGATTCTTTTCTCTGTAAACCTGAGTGTGTGGCATATTCAGGCCATTGTGAACTCAAAAAAAAAAAAGAGTCATTTAGCAAAAAGAATTATTAAAAGGGGAAAAAATGCTACAATTGGTTGCTTACTAATAAAAAGAGACAAATATAATATACACCATTGGGTTCTTGACAATCACACTATTTTAGACTACTTTAGTCTATCAACAGAATAATTAATTTTCTCCTGTGGGATTTTGAAAGAGTTACATGACACATCTGAGTTAACAGAGAAAATGATCATGAGTGCATCAGAAACAAAAATGTAGAAGATAAAGGAATATTAGAAGCAGACATGAAAAATTAGGAAAGGAGGAAGTTATTAATATGACATAGGTTGGATTTTTTTCACCAAGTTTATTCCACCAAATGTATCTTAATATTGTAGAGGTCTAATTCACTATGTTGTAGGGATGGCTGACAGCTGTCCGTCTATGATTATGGAAGTTCTGCTAACTTTGCACTCCAACTTACTGCCAGAATGTGAACTTACTTTCATTATAAGAAGGCTACTTGAAATTCAAATTTGATTTCTTCTTGGAAAATAAAAGAGATGGATGATTTGGCTATCCTAGTGGTTTACTTGGCAGGAAAATACATTCCGTGGCTGAGCGAGAACCTTTATCATTAGAGAACTGATGTGTTCATCTTCAGAGAAGGAGGGATACCAGCAGTGGAAGAGTATGGTTTGAGCTCTGTGTCTTTTATAGAGGATTAGCTAGATAGGTTAGCAAAGAATGATTTACTGATGGGTGTCATGATTTAAAGACAGCAAATGCAAAATATGGATGCATAGTTCTTCTGAACTAGAGGTCGGTTCAGAAGAAAAATAAGGAACCAGAGGTACAGGAACAAAAGATGAATAACCTGTGGTACTTTGATTAAAGTGTTAATTCTTCATTTGACCAATGCAGGGGAAAGCCATAGGAAAATTTTCATTTCCCTATTTTCATTTTAAGCTTCTTTAATCCCTACCTACCTCAAATGCCCTACTTACCTCAAGTATTGAACTTACCTATACCAAGAAATTTACTGAATAAATTAGATAGATGGATGATAGATAGATAGATAGATAGAGATAAAGATATAAACATATGTAGTGTACACATAAAGAAAAAATTCCGCTGGACAATTTGGAAACAGACATTTCACTAATTAGAGTATCAAAGTAATTATTTTAAAGAACAGTTTATGTTTTTCACTAGTCTAGACCAGAGATCAGTTTCCAGAATAGAAACACCAAGTGTACTAAGGAATTTTACCTACAATAACATTTACAAAGTGCTTTCAGGAAATACATTATCTCAATCCTCCTTACAATCCTTTGAAATGGGTAAGAGGGTAAATATATTCACTTCACTTTATAGATGAGAAAACCAAGGCTCAGAGAAGGTGAGTTACCAGCCTCTGAAATAACCGGCTGCTAGTATATTGCTAACAAGGAACAAAGCCAGATCTAGAACCTAGGTCTTCTGACTTTAAGTCTAGTGCATTTCTCCTACACCAAAGCTACCCCAGGCGCTATTCGGTGACATGAAATAACTCTGAATCTCAAAGCCCACCATTCCTTGGCTGGAACATTGCTTTCCCCCTGTAAGGATGCCATTTCCCTGTACTGTTAAGCACATTAAAGGAGCCTATTACCAGTTATGAAGTTCATGCCACTATCTAATTGGTCCAAAGATGCAAGAGCATGCAAAGAAAGCACTAAGGAGTGAAATTACAGCAGGGATTAAAACAAAGCTAAATTAATGCATTCCTTGGTTGCAGGATTATGAGCAAGTGCTGTTGTAGATAAGGCTTCTATTTTTTCCTATTGGAAACTCCATTCTCTTTAAAAGATCAACAAGAAGAACCAAAAGGGAATTCCCTAAGGTCAGCTCTGAGGAAACATAAACCTCTAATTCAATAACTCTGCTACTGCTCTGAAAAAAAGGCTTTATTATTGCAACATCCATATGGAGCCAATTGGACATTAATGACTAATCAATCCCTCCCCTTTCTATTCTACTTAAAGTGTCACAAACCATGTTTAGATTAGCCCATTTCCTGCTTAGGATTGCTCAAGATGTCTTTTGTTCTTTCAGGACCAGCCTGATGGAGGCAGCTTAAACAAACACCACGACCAGAGTGGCGCAGGAGTTATAAAGTGCCATATGTGAGTGAACAAAGGGGCTATACTAAAGCCTTTTGTGGTATTTGTTCATGTTTTTCATCTGAGCTTAAAAAGGCTTAATGACTTTGTGGTGAGCTGATGCATGTGGCTCGTGGCTTTGCAAAATGAAGGAAATTCTAACCAGTGATACACCAGGCTGTGTTTTCAAGGGTCTCCTGCTTGCAGTTTTGGTGCCCATGTTTACTTTTTTTTTTTTTTTTTTTTTAAATTCTCAAGTTATATTTGCTTTACACAGACAGCTCAACAGAGCCCTTTATCTTATTTCAACTACAGGATCCTAGGGCAACTGAGATAACTTATGTGATTCTTTATTTTAATGACCTGAAAGTAGCACAGAACATCAAATACTCTACTTATTATCTATTTGCTATTTGTATGCACAGGAGAGGGCTTACAAGCTGTTGAGTCCAGGCAAAAAGGCATTATTTAAGTTTGAACCAGAGACCACTGTGGAGGAAATAAGACAAAAATAGGTTCTGGCTCCTTAAGTTTTCAGGAGAACCAGTCTCAGATTCAAGCAGATTCCCTTGGAGAATACAGAGGCTGGTGAAAAGCTGGTAGACTAAAGAATTCATGTTGCTCAGCAGTTTCTAGCTTCATCCAACTCAATATACTACCATAGACTCTACATGAAATTAAGAAGCACAAACCAAGATGAAGCAAATCTCAGATTAGTTAACAAAGATACTACTAAATCCCACCTCTCATTTCCACCCTTATCACTCATCAATTGCCTTGGCCTCATTCTCTCTGGTGGACTATTTTAAATACCAGCCTTCTAGCTGACTTTTATTTCCAATTTTGAGTCCCCAGTCTCTACTTAAATACCTCTTCCTAATTTCAGCCAGGGTAATCCATCACAAATGCAATTCTGACCAGAGCACTCCTATATTAAAGTCTTCAGTGGCTCCCTAATGCCCAAAAGATGAAGTCCAAACTCCTTAGTATGGTATTCAAGGCTCTCCATGACCTGGCTCTCTACTATGTCTCCAGTTTCATCTCTAGCTACTCTACTTGAAATTTTTTTGCTTTATAATACTGAACTACTTCTGGTTCTCTATATACCATGTTGCTTTATACTAGGAGTCCATGCTTTCCCTTTTCCTGGAATTTCCTCTCCATCTTGCAATCAACTCATTCTTTGACTCACATCAGGGATCATCTTACCCAGACAGTCTTACCCAGTTCGTCAGGTTGGGCTAAGTATTTTAGGCTCCCACAGCACCCTGTGCCTGCCTCTATCTTACATTTACTATATTTTATCCATATTGCCAATTGTATCTGCCCACCTTCTTCACTAGACTATGCACCTTAAAAGGGCAGGAACAACACTGTGTCTTATTCATAACTGCTTTGCTAGGGTCTGGTGCATAAGCTGGCATAAGGTAAGTACTCAAATGTCATAGCAGAGAGCATTTGACATCTTCGACAGTGAAAATTTTAGAGTGAGATTCAGATGTCTACATGTTGCATTAGAACCTGGGAATTTCTGAAATCAGATTTTGTATAAATCCCATTTATTTCTTATATTCTGTTAAGTACTTTGCCTTACTTGAACCCTCTATAAAATAAAAATGGCTTTAATGGGAAAATGTACCCACAGCTGTTTGGAAGTCAGAGATCATTGGTTCTAATCTTACTTCTTTTATTGACTTTCCACACTGTACAAATCTGAAATCCTGGCCTCCCACTTCCGGGGAAATCCTGAAAGGATGATAAGGCATGTCAGAGCTTTTTGGAAATATTAAATCTGAAAGCTATTCTAATGCTGTCGGGTTTGTGTAAATATATACAACTGAAGCATATATTCAAATAGGCATATGATGGGACCTTCCCGATAGAGTCAATATGAAATGGATAAAACATGCTCATAGAATTAGAGAATTTTAACATGAGAGGGATATTAAAGATCATCTAATCCACGTCTGAGGTTAGAGAAGTTAAATTGCCCAAATCTCATAGTTAGTAAATGGCAAAATCACAATGAACTCAAATGTAACTATTCCCAAAGTTTCACACTTGCCATCAAAGTAAATTTCTAAAATGGTCAGCTGAATTGTTTCAATGGTATCCAGACTTAGATTAAAAACTCTTAACAAAATTAATTTAGTTGGTCTTTCTTCTTCATTTCATTTGTCCCAGGGAATCTGCCTTTTACTAGAATGAGAGACGCAGATCACAGGTGCAGTAGAAACTAATTTTTTTAAGGTTAGGGATATGGAAATACACAGTATTAGAAGGAGAGGGCACAAGGATTTGGGGTAATCAACTCAATTTTGTAGTATATCAAAACTTCTTTGCCCTGAGAATCTGGTGAAAGTATTTGAAAGGTATTTAATATTTGTGTGGCTTGAAAGATTGAAAAAAAAAAACTTTCACAGGTTTCTATTTCTCATTAAATTTTTCTACTTTTTAATGAAAACCAACAGGAAAAAACTACTTCAACAAAGGCAATCAACTGAATCAGCTCATCTTGGAGAAGAATGGGAGTCAGTGTGGCTCAGATGCTATGTAGACAGACAGATGTGGGTTTGAATTTTGATTTGCTCTTTCCTAAGTAACCTTGGGTAAATTATTTCCCTTCTCTAAACTACAGTTTCATCTCCTTATAAAAGAGAGCTAATAATTTCTGCTTGTCTGGATCCTTGTGAGGATTAAGTGGGAACATAAATTTCCCAGCAGTGACTGGAACCCAGTACCCACTCATTAAACAGTAGCTGCCTTTAGAAATAGTAGCAGTAGTAATGGCAGTAGAAGTAGTGGAATGTCTATTCCAGTACCAAGAACAAGCAGGTGCTTAACTCATATTTGTTCCCTTTCTAGTCTTTCCCCGTACCTGGGTGATACTCCCTATACTGCACAGTCCTGTCCTTCAGCATAGTTATAAAATGAGCCCTTAGCTGGAGAGTGCAATTTACTACTTAATGGAGCCTCTTTTCTGACCCAAAGCTAAAAATATATTTCAAGAGTGTCCCTATGATATAGAACTAAAATGTATCGAATATGCATTAAGACACAATCAAAAAGACCATCTCACACCTCCCCAGTTCCCACCTGTGGGGCCTGTAACCAGACTATGCTGCTCAGTCCAAGCCAGAAAAAAAGAAAAAAAAAAGAAGAAACCCTTATCTTGAGAATTTATAGATCAGCTTTTTATAAAGGACTCACTGGAATAGCAAAGAATTAGGATTACTGACTGTATAATAAATATAGGACAGGGAAGTCTCAGGGACATTTGACAATTGTTTTTCCTTTCTGCTCTACCAGCAGTTCTGTGACTCTGCAGCATGGAGTAGCTGCTCTTACCATTTTTCATTTTGTCCTCACGCAGGATCAACCTTCCTAGTGAAAAGTCAGCGTATATTGAAGAAGCATGAAGTGATTTCTCTGCCATGAAAGTAAATATACATAAGCCAGTAAGGTGCAATTTTTATTTTTAGTAAAAATTTCAAATGGCTGAATATACTGTTTATGAAATTCTTCTCTCCAGGGCTGTGACTTGGGATATTGAGTTTTAGTTCAGAATTACTTGTTACAGCCTACTCCTAAATTTAACAGTTTACAGTATAACGCAAATATTGATGGGTTCTTACACAATCTCTTCCCTCTGGTACCATGACCTAATTTGGGACATCATGTCTAAGGGTAAATATCCACTGAACAAAATCATTTAAAAAAGATCACTCTCCTCTAGTGAGAGGCCAAAGTACAAGACTGATCTGTAAGGCATCGAACAGTCACAGCAGACAAAGTAAAATCATACGTAAACGAGTATTATACCCAGGAGGAGAAGAGGTATTTTTAAAATGACTTGAATAAAAACCCTCCTAACACCTAGTCAGCTCTCCCATGATGTAATATGAAAAGACAGCCATTGAATAGTCCCTCTGAAAGGACATTAAAGAGAACAGAGGAATAAAGAGACTAACAGACCACCAAGACCAACCTAACTTCTGCTTTTCCATTATTTTTAACCTCTATACATAATCTAAGTCAATCTTGAACGACTAAAGTTTAATGCCTATTTAGTTGGTGGCAAAGTCCAAATTCCTCAGCCTGACTCTCAAGGCCCTCCACAGTATGGAGCCCAGCTATTTTTATAACATATTCAATTCAACAAATATTCACTGAGTATAAATATATGGAAAGCTTTGTATTGGGCTTGGTGGAGAACACAGAGTTGAGAAGTGACTCTTTCATTCTGGAACTTCCTTGTGAATGTCTGTGTACTTTACCATTTCTGTGTCTGCTTGGATTATTCCCTCAACTGAAAGTTCTTCTCCTTCTCTTTGTTTTTCCAAACCTAGGCTTATCTCCAGCTATATTTCTATCAGACCTTCCAGAATCATGGCTGTCAACAAAGCACTGTAGGTTCCTCTTCTAAATAGCACTCTTTTCTGTTTCTCTAATGATGTACTATAACATATAACATCTTAGGTTGTTCTGCTTTCTGTGTATGCTAATATTATTATCCCAACTGCATTACTAGCTCTTGAAGAATACAGTATAGTCCATCTTTTAAAAAATCCTTCTCTCTGTGCTCGTAACAGTGCTGTGTATATAAGAGATAATTAGTAAATTATAACTTGAACATGTGGGTAAAACTAAAGATTGGGGGACTCTGAGTAGGGATAGACCCCGTTGGGAATGACCTGGCTATCAGAACTTGTGGCTCAGTCTACAGAGAACCACCTCTAAAGAGGATGAAATGACAGATAGTGTGTGTAAACAAACAGTGATAGAGTAAAATGAGACAGTGTATCTAAAAGAAGGAGATATTCAAAGGTAAGAATTTCTTAGTTAAAGAAAAAAAAGATAGGGAAGTCAGTAACAGAAAATAGGGGAGAGCTGGTCGGTTATTGAATTTTGTGAATAAGTTAGAAGCACAGTTATCAGAACTTGAAAAGAGGGAAAGGACCAATTGGGGGGAAAAAAAGGGAAAAAACGGTTGTTCTCAAGTTCGGTCTTGACCTTAAGCAGAGAGAATTTAAAGAGCACACCAAATTGGCCTGAGACTCTTTAAATTCCACCAGCCTAAGGTTGGGCTGAATTCTATAGCCTGCAGATGGGAAGTCAAGTGGCTCTTGCTGCCAAGAGAAGAGGATTCTAGGGACAGGGAACTAGACAAGGTCCACACCTCAACAGTCACTACACAGTTAGTCCAGACACGGCAGATAGACCTCTATCAGCCAGCGTTTATTCTAATACGTTGGTTTATGTGAGGCAGACATATGTACTGCTGAGGAACCATAGACTGATCTTGCAGTCCCATTGGGAACACGTGCCGGCTGTTCTTGTCTTGGATCTGATTTTCATGGTAGATGGCGTTAAATCTTTTGTCACCCAGTTGCTACAGCAAGATGGGGGAGCACTTCTGTGTGATTCAGTAATGGCATAGACAAGCATTTCTTCCCCAGAATGGAGGATATTCAGTCAGAAAACCAGATAATTTTGTGTGTGTGGTGACACTGTCAATGATACCTCTTTAGAGGAGGCAGCCCAATGAGAAACCAGCTCTTGGACAGGGCTAGGCTCCTCACGAAAGGGAGGCTGGGTCTTTGATTGGGCTTCTCTAGCTTAAGCAACTCTAAGAAGCAGGTTGAATTCGCTTTATGGAGTATTAGGGGATGGAGTTATACAAGAATCTTGACATTTCACTCTCTTATCCCATCAGGACTATCCATCACTTGGAAAGTGCAATGGAAATTGTTTTCTACCAACATTAAAAGTTATTTGGGAGCGTTTAAGACACAGCAAATATATTTCTTTAAGAGAAGTTTATTTGCTTGTTTAAGAGAGCTGCACTTTATATATAGTGCTGATATAAACTGGTGCACAGGATCCTCTAAAACTGTTTATATCCACAGTAAAATACATTTTTGTGATACCACAGAGTTAGTCCAGAGCCAAGGGCTTTTTGAACTCTGCTTATCTCCCAGCCTGTGTGGCTGTTACTCAGTTTTCACTATGTCTGGGGTCTCCCTGGCCACCCATCCTGGCCTCAGACCTCAGCCTGCTGGTTCCATACAGACTGCTTTGCCTATTCATTTTTCTGAGATGCCTGGAAATGCTATTTTAGGCAGCTATGGAAGGCCAGACCCATAAGCCCACAGCAAAGCTCTGGTTGGTGCTCCCTCTGGATTTCCCTGGGTCTTTTATTTTAATATGTATAATTCCCCAACTTTTATTCTTGGTATACAATCTAGTACTTGGATACCTTCTTGGACAAAGACATCTCATCTCTGATATATTTCAATAATAATTTCACTTATTTTAAAGATGGTATGGTCCCCAATTTACACTTGTTACTTTCTAGTTGACTTAAAGGTGAATGATTTCAATTGTACAGCAGTAAGATAAGAGTTTAAAAACCAGAAATCATCTACACCAACTTCCTCATCTACAGCTGAGAAAATTCAGGGAAAGAAATTGACTTGCTTAGGGTAGAACAACCGGAATTTAAGTTTCCTAACCCTTGAGGAAATATCTGAAGGGGTGTCATGTGGAGAAATGGTAAGCTTTATTTTGTTGGAATCCAAAAGTCAGACTAGAACCAATGAGTAGAAGTTATAAGGAAGCAAAGACAAATAACAAAGAATTAAAAATTAGAACCGGAACGAGCTTCTCAAGAAGTAGTCAGTTTTCTGTCATGAGACTATTAGAGGCATTTGAACAGAAGTGAGATGACTACTTGTCAGGAACATAAAAAGGGATTTCTTGGATGGAATTGTAAATTTGATTACATGTCTCTCCTTTATTCCAATTCTGCGAATCTAAATGTTGTGATGTGAAGCACTGTATTCTGGTGGGCTTGAACAAATAATGACCTTTACATTCCAAAGTGTAAGCAGATGTAGCCTTTAAATCCCTCCCCAGATTATACTACAGCTTTCCTCTGATGCCTTGAATGAGCCGTGTATCATCAGGTCAATCTTCCTTTTCTACCAGGAGTAAGGATTCAGGGAGGGGAAAGGAAATGTGAAAAGCTTCAAAGATTTCCCAGAGTATGGATCAAAGGGTAAGCAGGATTTTTAGGAGAAGACATTCACATTAAGTGGTGCATTTTTTAAGGAAAAAGAGGAAAAGTTGCAGTCCCTGTTATTTGTCTATAAACAGAGAGCTTAAGTTGACAATAATAAAGCTATCCTGAGATTTAAAACTTAGAAGCAATCAGAAGTTCACAAAAAAAATGAAGCTTTCAGAAGGGTTAAGGCGATCTTGGCTGGGATCCAATTCACAAATTCAGCACAAATCTATAAAACCTTTCTAAGCAAATCTGAGAACCTGAGAGCAACCCCTTCTAAAAGGGGTTATTCTTGGTGCACATATCCATTTCCATTCAAAGCAATGCAAGTTTTTAATACATGGAGGACAGCACATCATTACAGTTCCAACCCAGGGTCCAAAAGCCTGCCTAATGGTAATCACTTTCAGAGCTCATCCCTTTTAGAGCTCATATTCCACTATGTTCCACGTCAAAATGAGGTGTGAAAAAGCAAAACAAAACAAAACAAAATGAGGTGTTGCCTCTCTCTGAGGCTGGGACACAATAATTGAATTTGAGAATTAAAAGAGGTGTTAGAAGAAGGTTTTCTTACCCAAACTATTCTGAAAAACAGAAAAAAAGAAAAGTGTCCCTTTAGAGGCCCCAGGTGTGTGAGAGAGAGGAAACAGGATGGAGAGAATATAAAAAATAAGGCGGGCTACAACTACCGTTGCTGGGGGGAAGAGAAGAAGAAGGCGGGGGGGGGGGGGCGGTCCATCTGTGAAAGGTAATTAGGAAATGCTACTGGAGAGATCTTCTCATTAATAAAAAGAAAAGATCATTCTCATTAATAAAAAGAAAAGATCAAAGACTTGAACATTCGATTCAGCAAGTGGTACAAATATACTCTCAAAGATATTGGTCTCCCCTTTTATTTCTCTGAAGAAAAAACCAAGTGAAAGCTACTGTGGACAGATCACCTTTCTTGTAATAAACACACTCTATGTTTCATGAAGACCCTAATAACAATCTTGCATTTGGAGGGGACCCTAGAAATAATGGAATCCAACATACCTCTTTTAAAAGATAAAGTTAAGCCCAGGGGCATTCGTCACTTATTTGCCTTCATTTAGCAAAGGAACTTTAATCCAAATTTCCCAATAACCAGACCAGAGCCCTTTCTACTATACCTTGCAACCCTGAAATTAGGAGGGTTGAGATAAGAATTGCACTCTTGCCCAAGGAGAACAAGGAGAGGGGAAACACCGTATGAAAAGTCCATAAAAAGTTAAACATCTGTTCGTCATTCTTAATACGTGGTGACAGACTCAATTAATTGAGTCCTCTCTTCCTTACATGCCCTACACAGGAGCTAACAACTTTTGTGCTCTTAATACATATAAAGCCAACAAATGCTCCAAAATATAACAAGACCTTAAACATGTTTCCTAAGCCCCCAGCACCGATGAATTTGTAGTTTTATAAATATCGTGGTGAACAAGAAATGCTGTCTTGTCATATTCAAGCCAAATAACAGCTGGACTTTAAAAATAAAATTTTGAAGACATTTGCCTTTTATATTTTTAATTTCTGTTTTCCTGGCTTACGGTTTTGTCATTTGATTTTGATGAGTGGTTAATACACACGCACAGCTGCCTCTTTTGGTGACCTTTCCCTTGCTGCTTCCATGTTCAAAGCTATGAAGCAGGTCTACAAGTTGCTTACTAAGTGATATTGGCATTTTCGCAACTGGCAGCAGACATTTTCCTGGAAAGCCAGGCTTACTTTAGTCACTTCAGAAGCCACACAGGAGAATGGGGAGCAAGGAGAAGAAGGGCATAGCCCCTTAAAGCTGCCATTATGCGTTATTCACAATAGCCAAGACACAGAAATCAACCTAAGTATATATCAGCAGATGAATGGATAAAGAGACTGTTTTATATATACATATATATAAATTCATGTGATAAATGATATTATGTATTACATACAGTACATAATATGTTATATAGTTATATATACATATTTTGAATGTGATAAAAATATTATTCATCCATAAAAGGGAAGAAGGAAACCCTGTCATTTGCAACAACATGGATGACCTTGAAGGCATTACGCTAAGTGAAGTCAGACAGAGAAAGACAAATACTATATGATCTCACACATACGTGGAATCTAAAAAGCCTGAAGTCATAGAAACAGAGAATACAATGGTGGTTTCCAGGGACTAGACAGTGGGGGAAGTGGGGTGATGTTGGTCAAAGAGTACAAACTTCCAGTCATAAAGATGAATGAATAAGCTCTGGGGATCTAATATACAGCAGGGTGACTATAGTTAAAAATATTGTCTTATATACTTGAAAGTTGTTAACAGAGTAGTTTTTAAATTTTCTCATCAAAAAAAGGTAACCTGTGAGGTGCAGAGGTGTTAACTAACCTTACTGTGGTAATCATTTCCCAATATATACGTGTATCAAATCGTCACATTGTACACCTTAAATCTGCACCAATGTTATTTGTCAATTATATGTCAATAAAGCTGGAAAAAGATTTTAACTGGTCCAAAGCCGGAGGAAACATGGAGATGATCATGTGTGGACTAAGAAGGGATGACATCCTGGGTGAGAGCTACAAAACTTACCTGTCAATGGAGCTTACCGAAGTAGCTTTCGCCCTGAACCTCTGTGAGGAACAATGAAGTCTTGATCTTCTTAGTACTTTTCTCAGTGATAATTATATCTGTCTTATGTATCTATGTATGCATTACCCTTTTAATCTTCTGTGTTTCTTCACTAGACTTTAAGTTCCAAGAGGTCAGGAACATATTTGTTTTGCTTCCTTTGCTTTATCCAGTGTCTAGTTCAGGGACCGGCACACAGAACAGGCACTCAAGAAATGTTTGTCTGTTTGTTTGTTTGTTTGTTTGTTTTTAGACCAAGACTGACTGAAGGAGTGAATAAATTTTTTAGGTATTCTTTCACTTCATTTCCTTCTTACTCTTCCTCTTAAGGGAAATATGGAGGAGCAAAGTGGAGAAAGTATGTGTACCTGTTATCTACTCTGACTTTAATATGAACTGCAACTCCAGCAGGCTTTGCAATCAGCTTACGCTTGAACAGATGCCAGGAAATATCCTGAAGTCAGCAGAAGGCTGCTGCGCATCCCAGCAGTCCTCACAAAGGCACTGCACTTCTGTTGGTTTTAGAGCAGGTAACTTGACTCCATTCATGAACTCAGTCCCCCAAAAGCACACGAGGGCTCAATGGCAACTCTGGGCAAGCTTCTGAAGGGAGGTTTTCACACGCTCCTTAAGCTCCTGGGCCACTACAGCCCTTCTACTGTTACAGTCATCAGGCATTGCTGCTATGTGTGACAGAGTAACACGAGAGCTGGTGCATGGCATGACTTGCTATATTTAGGGGAGAGGAAATGGGCCATATACTGAGGAAGGTCACAAGGAGTTTGTTCAGAAAAATGAAGGCACCACTTCTGCATCCGTGTATACAGGGGGCGCAGGATAGCACAGTACTTCATGGCTTGCGTTCTGGAGCCAGGCTGCCTGGGATCAACTCTCAGCTCTACCCTTACTAGCTATGTGACCTGTGGCAAGTTACTTAACTATTCTCACCCTTAATTTTCTCATCCGTAAAATGGAAAAAAAAATACCTTCTTTACAGAGTTGTATATGATTTAAATGAGAAAACATGTGTTAAAAGCTTAGCGTATTCTCTGGCATATAAATGCTTGATAAATGTTTGCTCAAAAAAAGCAAAGTAACTAGGAAATTGGTTTGAATCCAGACAATCTGGATACTGAATGGAAGTTCCACAGATTTTTCTATACAGTATGTTTCTCTACAGTTAAGCTTTTCACTTTTTCTTTTCATAATGGTTAATAACTCTGACCACGATTTTTAACTTACCAAGCACATGATATCATCAACTAGATTATTAGCATTACTGAGAGGCAAATGACTTTATACCTATTGTACAGTTAAGAAGTAAGTGAAGGGCTTCCCTGGTGGTGCAGTGGTTGAGAGTCCGCCTGCCGATGCAGGGGACACGGGTTCGTGCCCCGGTCTGGGAAGATCCCACATGCCGCGGAGCAGCTGGGCCCGTGAGCCATGGCCGCTGAGCCTGCGCCTCCGGAGCCTGTGCTCCGCAACGGGAGAGGCCACAACAGTGAGAGGCCCGCGTACCGCAAAAAAAACCAAAAAAAAACAAAAGCAAGAAGTAAGTGAAGAAAGCTGAATGACAGATTAAGAAAACTCTGTTAGAACAAGGATAAGGCAATAGAACTCTGTAACTCCTAGTCTACAGAAAAATTAACAGACTGAATACTCCAAAGTGATGAAAAGTATTATTTCACTGTGTCTGGTCAAAGATTAAGGTACTCTGTAGTACCATCTTCCAACAAAATTGAGATGTGCCACACCTGAATAACTAGTTCCCTAGACCACGGAACCTCAATCCTCACCAGGGGGGAAATCATGTACTTCTAAGTGCCTATAAAAATGTCAGTGTCACCGTGCTCTCAGTACACATTCTGCATGGAAGACAGTGAGTATATTTCTGGTTTTGAGTCCTCTTTATTCCTCCTTTCCTGCTCCCCCACTTCCTTTTCCTCTTCCCTTCCCTTCCTTCCCCACTCCCCTCACACATGCACATACCAATCAGAGTTTATTTTAACACCTTGTACCCAGGACTATCATTAAACATTAGTCTCTCCCACTGGCATGAAAAACCTGCCTTCTGAAAACTCTCTGAAGTACTTCCTAATGTCTGATACTACCCATCTCTTAGTGCTCATGCCAGGGATTTCTGAACTGCCTCGGATGGCCCCAAGCTATCACTAGAAGCCATGCTCAGTTCAGATGCTGCTATGAAATGTCTTCATGTGTTTTCAAGGGATTAGGGTCCTGGAAGGAATCCTGCCAATAAAAGGGATAATAGTAAGATTTTTCCCCTCAAGCTAAAGGACTTTAGCTGGGACCTGAGATGGATGAAGTATTGTGTTACTCTAAAGAGAACAAATAATCTTCCCTGACTGGTGGGAGGGATTCTGACACAGGAACAGCTAACGGGAAGACCAGTCCCTGCTCTGGGATGACACAGTAAATAACCAGGCAACGCTACTACTAAAGTGCTGACTTAACTCATAGATTGTAAACAGCCTCTGGGGAGCAATCTCTGCTGTTTTGCTGCTTGTGTATTTAAAACAAACAAACAGAAAAGAAAGAGGAGCGGACAGGCTGATGGTGCTGTGGGTAAACACATTGAGAGTAAAGCTAGTCTTTTCCATCCTGACTTTCAAAAGACTGTATAACGGTTAGTACCCAGACACAGGCTGGGCCTTGCCCAAGCAATTATTAATTTTATGCTAGATCTGCTTCAAACTATAATTTAGTTTCCAAAACGGTTTGATTGCACCTGGGAATCACTTGATTTGGGGGTAAAAAATCCTCCTTTGTATGTTTGTCCCTTTTTTTTTTTAATAAGAATGTCATGAGGTGGATGAAACACAGAATTCTGTTGTTCATTGAAATGTAGAGGGTTCTTTTATTTTAAAACTTTAAAATGGCACCTTGAAGTATTTGGATTGCTATGTGTTCAGTAACACACAATCTAGCTGAATTTCAAAGTTCTCAACTATAACATATAATGAAGCCTAACATTTTTCTGATTTGCCAAGAAAATTGATCTGGTGACTCCCAAGAAAGACCATGAAGATCCTACATCTGCCTCAGGCACACCTCTAGAAACACACAGAGCAGCAGAACAGAAAAGCCACTCACCCTCTGCATCTTCTGGCCGAGTAAGATCGATGACACCTGGGCCCAGCTTTCCATCTTCACTTGACTTTCCTGTTAACTGGGGCCCCAAATTTTCAAAGCGTGTTCTTTCCTAGAGGAAAGAATAATCAGAGACTTATACTAGCTTCCAAAGCAGCCACTTTTTCCTTCCAGTTTCTATCTTTCTTAATGGACAAAACTTGGATTTACAAACATCATTTCTGACCAACTTGAGCTCAGAAAACTTTTCAGGAAGATTCCACTAAAGCCTGTTTATGGCACTGACAGTGTTGACAGCACCTAAACCATAGTACCTATAAGGAAAGGAAATCTGTGGCAGGTAACCTGCCAGGGCTGTACTGCACATCTCTCTGTTGGATTTGCTCCAGTATTCTAAAAGGAATGCAAATGAAAGGTGTGAGCCAAAACTGCAAAATTTGAAAGAGCAGTTTCCATTAAAATATACTGTTATTCAATGGGAGAGGAATTTTCCTTTTTAGAGATCATAGTTTGCATTGGTACTCCTGGAAAAATACGAATCAGAATTTTAGGCAAGAAGATTTCAGAAACAAATATTTCGAAGCAGGCAGACTAGATGATGGCTTTGATACTATTATTTTGCTGTGGAGTTTGAACTGTAACTTCCTGGTAAGTGAAAAGGAGAACATTACTCCTAGTCAGGCCTTGAGTCAGGAAAGTTAAACACTCTTGCCATTATAGTAGGGAAACACAAAGATGCTTTAATTGTTAGCCTGTTCTTCTAGGATCAGGAGTCTGAAACATCACAGTGAACTCTCCTCCTGTAGCTCTCTGGATCAGTAGCAGAGGGCTCATTGATCATAATTAACATGGTGTTCCTGTCTGCAGAAACACAGCGCGTGTCCCCTTCTCTCCTCCTTGCTACTCTCCAGACTCAAACTTGGCTTTGTGCTGTGCTTATGAATGAATGAAACCTTGTTGTTCATTACTATGAAACAATATTAAATGTCATGTCAGCTTGAATTTACAGACATGAAATAGCAGCTTCCAGCTCCGGGAATGGTTTCTGCATGTTATACTTAATGCATTATGCAGCAGTAGAGGACTGATTGCTGTTCAGTCTATTGTTCAATGACCTAGTTCTGTACTAGGCATGTTCGGCATTAGACGGAAACACTCTGAGTGTTCTCTTCTGTAAGATGTTTAGAAACTTGGAAATATTCTTAAAGAGCAAACATACAATTACTTGATAGAGGCTGTGTCTCATTTGTACAGTCTCACTACATTTGTGCTTTCTAATATGATTATTTTTGAATATCATTATATTTCTATAATTAATTCCCATCAGTCAAATTGTGCAGGAAGTCTTCCAGTTCCCCTTCATCATGGAATATGTTGAAATCTGTGTTGGAAGAAAACACAGTATAAACCTTGCTTTAATCTAGCAACATTTCTATGAAAGACTGCAACAAAATTATGATCATGAATTTCCCCAACTGGGTAATACTAACTAGTTACAATAGCGGTATGTGGGGAAACCTCTGAAACACCACACTTATAAAAAACAGAGTGAAAATAAAAAGCAAATTAGGTATGGTTCCCCAATATCTTCTTATGTGACACTGCCGCTGCACAAGAACAAATTAACCCAGATGCAGGCCACAACAAAGAGCAACCACAAGCCAGACGAGAGTTTCACACATTGTAGGGGGGAGGACAGCTGTTTTTAATCAGCCAATTTCTATTTTTGAGTAGCACTTTTGGTTGTCATGATGTAAAGAAAAAGAATTAAAGTGAAAATAAGCAGTACCAGGGAAAGCAAAATATTCAACCTTTGTTTTATCACATTGTTTCGCATTTCAAATGTTTGCATGTGAATGCTTTCCCTATGTTAAATGCAGAAGGAGTTTTGATGTGACACCTGCAATCTTCTTGGAAGAACAACCTTTATCTGTATTTTCATGGGGGGAAAAACAACTTTCTCTGAAAATCAACAGACTGTGCTACCTATCAATATGCATATTTCAAGTATCTTTCTAGTCATTCATTCTCTTTGATTTTACCGGAAAAATATTCTCAGTAAAAAAAAATAAATAAAGTTCCTGAAAGAATATCAATATTTTGACAAGGAAGGAGAAGAGGGAAAATTACATGCCATGGTTTGTAAAATCCTAAGACAACAAAGCTTACATGATGATAATATCTTTTCTTTTATAAAAAGTGAAGTGCACTCACAATTCAGTATTATCAGCTTGTTTTTAATCATAACAAAAAACATTCAGAACATTCAACAACATATTCACAGTGTCTTTGAAGTCATACATTTTTCTGACTTCATTGAAAAAAAAATTATTCTGCAGAGATACTTTCCTTATAAAATATCAATATTTTGACAGAGTAGAAGTCGAGGAAGAATATCCCATGAAACACTTGTTAAATAGGCAGAAAATAAATCGATGATAAAAATTGTTTTGGGCAGTGGGCTGCATTTTATATTTGGTAATATTAAGCACTTGTGTTTGAGATTAAAGAAGGACCCTGCAAAGCCATGCCCTTTCATATAAATTTCTACCTAGTCTCCCAGAAGATTTCCTTCTTTTCTTCAAAGAATAGCTCAGAATATTTATTTGCCAGCCACATAACCATAAGATAAGAGGGTCTGATGTCTACAAGTTAGCTCTGGGCAGCTGAGCTAAGCAAAGATTTTACCAGTGAGGTTGAACATGAGCCTAGTAAATACAGAATGTGGACAGAGGCACAGAGAGAATTTCAAGGATACTTTAGTTCCAAGAGGCCCTCAACTTCTGGCCATTAAGTGCCAATGGGTATGCCCCAATAAGGAAAACATAGACAGTGGGTGGCAAGCTCTTAACTACAAGTTTTCCATGCACTTGAACTAGCTCTCGCAAATTACATAGCTCGCAAGTAGATATTTTGGAGATATAAACAAAACACCTCAATGCTAATTTTAATCTCAACCCCTCCAGGCAGGAAAACTTCCCAGTCTTCATGATGACAGTGAAATGTGCGTTTTACATGCAGTGATGTGATCAGACACTTACTTATGCACTGTCAGTCACAAACATGCAGGCAACATAAAAGTTATTGAAAAAAATTAAAGTCAGCTCTGCTGTGTTGTAGGACTATTGGCTCTCTAAGTGCTTTGAAATTATGATGTATGAGGTAGATGTTGCATATTAAATAAAGATATTTAAATGATAAAGCCCCCTTTAGTGAGAGCTGATGAATGTTAAATGTTACAAGCCACAAGACGGTAGCATTCATCATCTTCACATATTATCAGAGTCAATGACGGGGCAGCCTCACTGATGACAGATAGACTGCTGCATTATTATCCCTTATTTCCAGTGTCACTGAACAAACCATTCAACTCCTCAGGCATTATTTTTAACTTTGCATTAAATTAGTAACTTTTCCCTCCCTACCATGGCAAGATTGATCATTTCTGTCTTTGCACGGGTGGAGAGAGAGAATGAATTTGGGATAACTGAAAAAACAGAGGTTTATTTTCGTCTAGTAAAAAAAATCAACTCCCTCTCACTGGCAACAAATGTAAAATTGTGATATGGGGAAAGAACAGCAATGAAACAGTAAGCACATAATAATGGCTTTTCTTTGCACTTAGATAAAAGCTGAATTTTTGATGTGCACAGTATATTTTAATAAAATTTTATATACTATGTTTTATACACTTACTGGCTATTCCATAATAATGTGTGTGCTAACAGTAAAATTGCTCTTAAATTTATGTGTGTTATTTATATGTTCCCACGTAACAATGCTTTTTGTTGTAAAAAAAAATTCTGTTTATTAATGTAATTTTACAACCACTGCATCCAAGGTCCGTGGTAAATTAATGACATTTTTATTATTTTATAGTGTCATTAAATTTTTACTGATCACTCCATCAAACAGAGGCAGTAAAGGCCATAATGTAAACTGGGACACTTAGAGCAGGCAGCAGGAAGACATTCCATATAGTCTGAAGAAAACTGCTAGCAATAAATGATATTTATACCATCTTTAAGCATGTGAGAATACTTGGATAAGTTTGGCAAAACTGTTTCAGTAGTAGAGTGGATTGTGTACTTAAATAACTGTTTGCTTGCCAGTGAGACAAGCCTTTTCCAAACCATATGTGAGATGACTGATTACAGCCATCTCCTGAAAAACAACATGTGAAAGGTAACAATGCACTGGGCACCCTCCCTCTGGATTTCCAAGACTGACCAACCTATACCCTCCTCAAATGATTTCAACATGGTCCTCTTTTCCACAAACTGAAGTGGAAAATTGTACATGCTGAGAGAGGCTTTTTGTTTGTTGCCTTACAAACAAATATATTTCATTTGACAGGCAGACATGGCTGGAAAATGATGTGATGCATTTTATTCCAGTGGTCTCAATGAGAGGTACTTTACCGATCTGTATTCAAAGGTCTTTTCCAAAGAATGTCTGAATATGAGGTCATCCATAGCAATCACAGAACACACACCTAAGAGGCCATTACTTATATTTCAGCTAAAATGGGTAAAAAAAATCTCATGTAACTTTCACATGTAAGTTTCATTTTAATTAGTATACTCTACACTAGCTCTCAAATATTCTGTTCATAGAATATTAGTATATATATTTTATACAAATATTTTATAATATTCTACAAATACATACATATTATATATATCATACTTCTATTTGCTATACAGAAGATAGAAAATAGAAAATTCTATGCTCATTTAATCACAAATTTAGAACCACCTATCTCCTACATGGGGATTTTGGTATGAATATTTTTTGAGTAAATAAGAATTTTGCTGTTATGTCCTAAAATACTTATTTAAATACTAAAGAACATTTAAAACCATTCAAATTTGTAATAATAAGGAATTTTGCAGGGAAGATTAATACTACAGTGCTACCAATCATGTTTCTGTGTATTCCTGAAGCAGTTTTCTAAGAGAAATAACAAATATATGCATTATGAATAGAAATTCTCTAAGGCCACCACAATATTCTGGGATACTACCTACCCTTAAAGTTTCCGCTATGTCTGAGTTGTTGAATACTATCCAAAAGAAGGTTTGCCCTTTCATCCCGGCTCCAAGCTTTAGTGTCTTTCCAATCCTGGAAAACTCTTTCTCAAAAGTAAAGACTTCCCTGCAAAAGCAGCTTTCACCTTACACAACTCCCCTTCCCATCCTCTGTTTACATCAATACCAACTGGTCAGTACTATTTGTCTCAGTGCTTTCCTTGCCCCTCTGTGCCCACTTAATCTTCCAGGCTTGCTGATTTTTCTTCTGCAGAGCCTCTTGCACTGGTCCTTTCCCTCCATGCCCTCCCTCATCACCGATCCCAGCACAGACCCTCACACCTGCACTCCTACATTACTGCCGCACCTCCTCTCTGGTCTGTCTGAAACTTGACACTGACCCCCGCATCTGCTCTCACTCCTCACAGGGTTCCACTTCATGGCTCTGATTTAAAACCTTCCATGGTTTCCTATTTTCTATTGCATTTTATCCAAACTCCTCTACTTGGAGGAGTTTCAAGGTCCTTTATACACTATTCCCCACACGTCTTTTGAAACTCAATTTCCTACAACTCTCCCATCATACATCCTCTGCTCAGGTATAATAATACCATGATAAGGCCTGCTTCCTCTTCCCCATGCCCACTAGAATGATGCTTCCTTCTCTCTTCTTCCTTGCCAAGTTCTATTCATATTGAAAAGTCCAAGTTGTCCATTACCTCTATAACCTCTCTGATCTACTTTCTGATATGCAAAAATTCCTAACTTTCCTTATATAATTAGTCCCTAGTTACATACTATTATTAAAGAATTGAGCTTTGCTTCATGTGCACCTCCAACTCTCCCCTAACAACATCAAAAGATTCTTCAAGCCAGGGATTGTGTCTTGCACCTTTTCTATATATCTTACGTAGCATTTACTGTTAGTGTCCATAAATACTTTCAGGTTTTTACAAGCCCACATAATTGATTAATTCACGTAAATCACAACACCCTGTACAAGTGTGTCCAAAAGGAACAAGAACTACCAATTTTATAATATTTCAAGTTTGTGAAAAAGATTTTAGACTCAACACTCCACACTGTATCGATGATGTCTCTTTGGGCAATAATCATCAAAGCAAGGAAATCTGGAAAAATACCATAAATATTTTGCAAAAGAGGGAAGTGAGCCATTTTAGAAGAACACAATAGAATAATACAATTTAATTATATAACAATATGAAAAAGAGGTTTTTGAGTCTGACTTGGAATTTCTGCAGCTTAACACCTGCATCTTTGCAAAGTCTTTGCAAAACACAGGCAAAAGAGGACAATACCCACCACAAATGCTTGGCTTAAAAAGCAGTACACATTTAAAAATAAAAAGTTTTTTGTTTGTCTGTTTGTTTATTTTTAAACAGGACAATGCTAAGTATAATGTTGAGAGAGAGTCTATACCTTACTCTGAAAGACTTGCCCTAATTCCTGGCTCTGGACGTATCTTGCCATGATGTGATTCTCAAGAAATACTACTTAAGCACATGTTATTTACTTTCTATTGACTTAACAAGCTATCACTTTATTAGCCTTTATTTTACATCCTTTATTATAAATTTAGTAATTTAATGAAGGATCGAAAATGTAAGCTTTACACTGGAAAGTAACCACAAGTACTTTTAAAAAGGTGATTCTTTTTATGGAAGAAAACAGCTCCCCTGTTTTGTTCCATTACCACACCATGTTTATAGAAAAATGCATTAAAATTATGGGTTTATGTATCTATTTACATGTCTCCCCAACTTACTCTCTAAGGTATGGTGTCCATGTCTTAACAACTGTATCGTCAGTGCTTCTCATGATGTTGGCACATACTAGACACTTTGGTTGCTAAATCCTGATAATGCTGTTAACACTATTTCCTTCTCTTTTTTCATTTTAATTTTACTTTAAAATTAAATTAATTTTCAGATCTTTTTTGAAAACACTGAGATACAGATGATTAAAAGGTAGATAAATACAAAGGAAGATATGTAAATTGGTTGAACAATAGAGTCATCTCTTGGTCAGGGTTGGCTTAGGGCTGAAATATAGGAAGTCTGCCTAGCTATCACTATTCAAAAGGGCTCTGCAAAAATACTCCCTAAAATGTCAACCACAACCATTTCCAAATATTCTTCTTACACACTCTTACATTGCTGAGCAATCCATCATTAGCAATTTATTCTTGGAATTAATTCATAATGTCAATACTTCATGAGAATACAATAGAATAAACTGTTAAACAAAATCATATTAATTTCAGTTTAATTCCTCTAGAGAAACAAGAATATCTCTAGGAAAAATAATCCAGATGAAACTACATGAACAGAGACATAAAGAATTTGATCAAGGGGGTTCTTTAGGTACTGTAATCCCAAAGAAAATAATTTCAAAAGAGTCTGGGAATAACGAAGCTAAGCAAAGATAGCTGTTAAGCACTGAACTGTGTCCTCTTAAAATTCATGTGTTGAAGCCCTAACCCCTCATACCTCAGAATGTGATTGTGTTTGAAGGTAGGGTCTTTAAAGAGGTAGTTAAATTCAAATGAGGTTATTGTAGCTTTGTAGTATAGTCTGAAGTCAGGGAGCCTGATTCCTCCAGCTCTGTTCTTCTTTCTCAAGATTTCTTTCGCTATTCAGGGTCTTTTGTGTTTCCACACAAAATGTAAAAATTTTTGTTCTAATTCTGTGAAAAACTGCCCTTGGTAATTTGATAGGGATTGCACTGAATCTGTAGATTGCTTTGGGTAGTACAGTCATTTTCACACTATTGATTCTTCCAATCCAAGAACATGGCATATCTCTCCATCTGTTTGTATCATCTTTGATTTCTTTCATCAGTATCTTATAGTTTTCTGAGTACAGGTCTTTTGCCTCCTTATGTAGGTTTATTCCTAGGTATTTTATTCTTTTTGATGTGATGGTAAATGGGATTGTTTCCTTAATCTCTCTGATCTTTCGTTGTTAGTGTATAGGAATGCAAGAGATTTCTGTGTATTAATTTTGTATCCTGCAACTTTACCAAATTCATTGATGAACTCTAGTAGTTTTCTGGTAGCATCTTTAGAATTTTCTATGTATAGCAACCTAAATGTCCATCAACAGAGGAATGGATAAAGAAGATGTGGTACATATATACAATGGAATATTATTCAGCCATAAAAAGGAACGAAACAGTGCCATTTGCAGAGATGTGGGTGGACCTAGAGATTGTCATACAGAGTGAAGTAAGTCAGAAAGAGAAAAACAAATATCGCATAATATCGCTTACATGTGGAATCTAGAAAAATGGTACAGATGAACTTATTTGCAAAGCAGAAATAGAGTCACAGATGTAGAGAACAAACTTATGGTTACCAATGGGGGAAGGGGGGATTGGGATGAATGGGGAGATTGGGATTGACATATATACACTACTATGTATAAAACAGATAACTAATGAGAACCTACTGTATAGAACAGGGAACTCTACTCAGTGCTCTGTGGTGACCTAAATGGGAAGGAAATCTAAAAAAGAGTGGATATATGTGTACGTATAACTGATTCACTTTGCTGTACAGCAGAAACTAACACAACATTGTAAAGCATCTATAAGCCAATAAAAATTTAAAAAATAAACTGTCAATAGAGCTAAGGCTGAAAAACTTTGAATTAGTATAGCTTTTTTTTTTTAACTCATCCCATAGGTATATATTTGTGATCTTTCCATTATAACCCTCACAGTGATATTTTTGAAAGTGACCTTTAAAAATTGTCTACAATATAGTTCAACATTTTCAATTCTGAATTCAAACCTACAGGAAAAATGAATAAACCTGTATTAAACAAAAAATAAAATGAGGCCATTAGGGTGGGCCCTAATCCAATCTGACTAGTGTCTTTATAAAAGGTGTAGATTAGGACATACAGAGAGACATCAGAGTTGTGTGCTCACAGAGGGAAGACCATGTGAGGACACAGTGAGAAGGCGACCATCTGCAAGCAAAGGAGAGAGACCTCAGGAGAAACCAATTCTTCCAACACCTTGATCTTGGACTCTTAAACTCCAGAATTGTAAGAAAAAAATATCTGTGGTTTAAGCCACACTGTCTGTGGTATTTTGTTATGGCAGCCCTAGCAAACTAATACAGTGGCAACTTCTGCTTCTTGTGTTATAAAAGGCTCTTGTCACTGGCCAAAAAATATCAAAGTAATAAGGAAACAAACATGAGGTCCTACTAGCCTCAGAAACAATACTTTAGAAGCTTTTGCCATTAGTATCTAGAAGTGATTCTATCTATTAACAACTATAGCTAGCTAGGATTCTTCAAAAGAGAAAGTTCGCCCTTAAAGGGAGGAAAGACTTGTAAGGGCTAGGCAAAAGTTTTCAAAATTCCAGAAACTCATAATTGAGGCAAGACATAGAATCAATAAAGACTGACACAGCTGTTCAGATCACCTCTCAGGAGGCTGATACATGCCACTGGACCACAAGTTCCTTGGGGGAGGGAAAGTGGCTCTTGATCCTCTCTACCTCCAGCTAGGACTGGATCCTATAAGCACAGAAGAAGCATGCAGCACATGCCTGCTGAAATGGACTAGTGTCTGCAGAACTTCTTGTGGATATGTTTTATGGAGCTTTCAAAAACATTCACAAATGATGTATGACAAGTTCCCCTCAGGATTTGAAGAGTACACCAAGCTAAGCAAGTTCTCTCTCCACACTCCTGGCAAGGACAGTATCCTGTATATCTCCTGTAACATACACTTAGACTCTTGTCACTGATCATCAGATGATAAATGATAAAGTAGCGTTAACTCTTAAGATATGAGACCCTTTTAGGCTTGGGAGCCACTGAGTTAAATTAGTTTCATCAGGATTATAGTGCAAATGCTTTCTGTCTCATTCATATGGTTCTAATACAGTTTTAACCAATTGCAAGGTTATTTATAAGTTTGCAACTCCCAAGTAGAGTTATAAAGTGTTCAGATTTAAGCAAATCCAGTTGTGTGGCAGCCCAACTCCTACTTATATGTGGTTTCCAACTTTTTATTCCTATACAGAGGCATGATACATATTTGTTCCTGAATATTCTCTGATTAACTATTTGTTTCAGTAACAAGGTCACAAAAAGCTCCATTGTAAAATTATACAAACTCCTATTAAAACTGAATACATGATTTAAAAACTGGAGAATTTTATCTCCACTTAAACCACCAGCAAGACTTTATATATTCTAACATTTATCACATGAACAAAGAGTATCACAATAAAATTAATGACCAGCTAAGCAAATGTCCTTGTCCAAAAATTCTTGGGAATTCTGTTTGTTCAAATCTAGGTACTTGATTTCAGATACCTACTTAATTTACAATCTATACTTTTAATATTGTTTGTGGAGACACAGGTGAAGTTTATTCAAGTTATTCAAAGCTATCTAAACCAAGAATGAATATTTTCTTCAAAAATATACCTTCTATTTCAATGTTAGCTGGCAAACTGATAAATTTGAAGAGTTTTTCCTCAGAAACATAAACACAAAAAATGGAAAAAATGTAAGGTATTACCACCATGTATTTGTTTTAACTTGTGAGATATATAAATATATCACATCTCCTAAGAGATTTTCCTATAATTAAATATGTGTTCTGCAAAAATAACACGTATCTTAAAAAGAAAAATAAGGGGCATGAGAAGGCTTTAGTGCTGGAAGGAAACGTAAAGGCCTCTTCACTCAGACAGCACAGAGACCAAGGAGGTTAGGATGCCTACCCCAAATCCCTCAGCTGACTGGTAACAGATCCAGGACACACCACTTAGCCTCACAGCACTTAGCCTGCAGACTCCCAGTCTCCTTCCCCTTCCACTGAACTATTCTGCATCACACGTGCTCTTTACAAACAATGCTAGTTCCTGATTACTCCACCTGTAAAACGAGGGCGCTGAACCAACTTATCTCTATGGTTTCTTCCAGCTCTGAAATCTTACAGTTCTACGATACTCAACTTTTTTACTCCTGAGACCCACACTGCAGCACACATTAGTAAAGTCACTTTGCCATGTTATAAAAAATTGTGAGCAATTATTCACATTCTCAACAAAAATCACTCAAAGATAATTCATTTGTCAAACAAGCCTACCAAACCATGCTCACACTTAGCCAGAAAGCATTTATTTGCTACTTCGGAAGTTCCATCTCCAACTTAGGCAAAAGTGATAGAAGGAAAGGGACCGAAAGCAAGGGAAAGGCAAAGGAAAGAGGCAAGTAAAATCAAGGGAAAACGTTTTATCTAAATTTGGTGCAAATATGTTCCTAGTTTGATATTCCTTATGGTGGCACTAACACAGAATATATCCATTTTTGTCTGAATGCAAAGTAACATAAAGATTGCTAGTAAGAAGAGGGCCTCTCTTCAGAAAAAACTAACTCCTTGATGTCAGGATTTTGCATATTCTATTGTTATCCTCCTCTAGGAAATAGAAAGTACTAATAAAGTCATGTGAACTCACAAATGACGTTTCAAATAAAGAATAAAAATAAAAATAACCCAAGACTATGTCTGATTATTTGTGAAAGAAGCTTTCTTCATGATTACGTAAAATTAAAATTTAGAAACTATGTTTCATTTCATGAAAATTAAAATATCTTAAAATTGGAATTTTTCAAATGAGTTTAAAAGAAGAAGAAAATATTTAGGACCCTATTCAAAATAGTACTCCAACATGGCAACATTACAAAGGACAAAAGATAGTGTCCAACTGTGGCGATATGTGTTAATTGTATGGTTTTCCAAAGATGTGGGAGAACTGATATCAATTACAGTATAATTACCATTACTTCCAACAGAGTTAACATGTAGTTACCACAAAATAACATACAATTAACTGGTGTCACACTGCACACCAGACTAAATAAGATACAAATTAAAAATTCCCAAATGTAGCCATAATACTCTTCTATCGCTTAAAAAGAAATAAAACAAATTTTCTCTGATAATGTCACAGCATTTTTCAGGAATTGGTGTAAATATTCCAAAGAGGAAGAAACCAAGACATGTAAGTTAGAAAGAATCATTTTTAACTATACAATGAAAAGCTGCATACGGAGAGAGAGGTAGCAGCAAAAATTTAATAACCTAAAGCTGTTGTAAATGAAATTAGAATTTTCCTCATGTTTTTTTCAGTTCCTGAAAATTAGAGAGTTATATTTTAAAACCAAGTTCAAGAACACAGTTAGTTTTTACTGATACCTAATATTTTTTAGTTATCTATCAAACACAGGACAGGAGCCTGCTTTAGTTAAGCGCTGCTAGAGAGGGACACAGAAATGAGTGAGGCTCAGTCTAAGAAGGGAGCGTACACAAATTTCTAGTTATTTGCTATGGGAAGCGGTAATTCAATTCTCTTATCAGGAGGAGGACTGAAGGGACAAAGAATGCTACAGTTCAATCTGAAGAAGTAAAATTCCTCCTTGGAATGTCTCAAGTCAGAAACAAAAACACAGGATGCCTCCACACGCTGCGTTTGAGAAGGGCACGTGTGAGAACACGTACATGCCGAATGCTCATCTAGGTTTAATTAGAAGAGAACTGAAAATGGCAGGGTGCAATGCTGTGAAGTTGATGAGAGGACAAAGGGAAAGTAGTTGTATTTTCAATACAGCTACAGTGTATCTGCTATATCTGTTTCAAACATCTGGGCTTCCAATTATTTATTGAACTCATGTGTAAGAGTTATTTGGGAATACTGCAAACGGTTATAGAACAGGAACACGCAAACTGCTTTGTAAAATACTTTCAGGATGGAACTCCTGCTAAAGTCTTGAACAAATGAGTGAAAACTGCTAGGAGATTATTATCTTTTATTAAATGTGTGAAAACCATGAAGAGGTTAATATGCTAAGAATAAATTCTGTAAACGGCATGCTATTAATATAACAGACAATATTTTATTAGAAACTTATGTTTTGCAGATTTTCAAAAATTTAGTTAATTTCCTATATCTGACTTTTTTGTATCTAAATGCTTACTTGAGATGAAGTGAGGCCAGACACATTTGTAAAAAACTGCACATGTTGTTTGAAGATTACATAAGCATATGCATAGACCCACAAAGCTTTCAGGGCAGTTTGTCCTCTGTGTAGTCAATATTTTCCCTTTTTCTCTGAATGTGGAGCTTGGAAATAGATGCATTACTCTTGCACCCAGTTCCATGTTTTACTCTATTAAATTCATGACCCTTTTGTGAGGCTCCGAAGGACAGCAAACTGGTTAGGAAGGATGACAACAGAACAATGATGGGTACATCATAATGCCATGTTATTTCCTCTTGTTCCCACATCACTGCTACATTCCTCTGATTATTGCAGACTCAAAAATTGTGCTGATCACGGTGTGTGTTAGGTAGCACTGCCAACTCCGAGAAGCTAATATCCCAGATAAAGTACATTATGCATGTGATGTAAATGAGGTATGTGCTCACCACATATCCGCCCTTTGTCATCAGGGAGCCGGCAAACAGGGAGGACGGGGGCAGGGGCTTATTATTCCTTCCACTGTGTCCACAAACAGCAAAAAAAAAAAAAAAGAAAAAGAAAAAAAAAGCTGCTCTTCACAGCTGACCTTAATTGTCACAAACTTAAAATATTTTACATTTAAAGTATATTTTGGGTAGCACTTTTCATTTGCTGTTATTATGTTAGAAAGAAAGAAAAGGACTGTCATCTCCACATTCAGAAATTAGACATTGAAATACAGTCTATTATAGATCATAATAGTGAGGGTAAAGACTGCACCAACTTTATTTCTCAAAAACTCAGAAATCGATCTTTGGCTTTTTGTTTCAACAATTAAATATCAAGATAATAATAGCATTGGAGCTGAATTTATGATTTAGTGAATAAATTAGAATTCAGTCTTATAATTCAATTTTGGGGATTTAATAGTAAGATATTTACTGATTTCCTGGTCTAAAAGTAGGAGCTTCAATATAAGTAAACAGTCTTTCTGGTAGAACGAGGGATGGTGCTTAGACCAGAGTTAAATTTTTTTTTAATGAAATGAAAGTGACACCTCCCAGGGCTCTCTTACTGAACCATCAATAAGCAAGCACACATTTATTCCTAATGCTGCGGTAGCTGCTCTCCCTGTTCCTTTCCATCACCTGCTTAGACAAGGACAAACCTAGAAAATCAACCAGAGCAGGATACAAGGCAGAGAGATTGTTCACTCAATCCCAAAGATTGTCTAATGAGAGTTAACTACAATGGATTTGCACAGTCTCAAGGAAAAAAAAAAAAAAGTTATTCGTAGAACAAATAACTTCCCATGTGAACATTATATTTAGCAGAGTTTTTAAATCTCTGTAGAATTTTAAATGGCACTTTCAGATCAATTAATAATAAGAAAAGAAGATCATGAGTTTAACAAGTATACAAGGTACAAAGTTCTAAGATTATAGCTCTTATTTAAAACTCTACTGCATATATTGACACAAAGGAGAGCACAACCTAAAAAAAAGACTAAATCTTCTTTTAACTGATTAAGTAAAATATATTCACATTTATGATTAAACTTTTAGTTTTCCATAGCCAAAGTGACCAAAAGAAGAGCAAAACAAAAAAGAAAAAATTGCTGATAGGGCTGGCCAGCCTTCTTGCCTACATCAGGACTCACATATTAAAATTTACAATTTATATAAGGGCTCAAGTTGTGGATTGTATTCTCTTTTTGGTAATATGATATGAAAAGCCAGATTATTCGATTTTTCAGACAAAACAAACAAGTCTTAACATAAATATTATCTATTTAGGTACTGTTTGGTTTGAAATATTAGTTTTCCCTTGAAGATCAGCTAATATGTTTCCAGCACTCATCCTTTGTAATTTAAGTTGTTTTAAAATTCATTACCCATTGTTTTAAACAAGCATATACTTTTCCTTTTGATAAATCGATTTGACTGCAAACTTCATTCTTTAGTATAGTTTCCACATGAAGATAAATAAATATTAAATATTCCCTTAAACATCACCTCTAGAAAATTTTTATCTCATTAAGCTACCTTTTAAAATTATATGTTTATAGAAATGATTCTGGAAAACCAGTTTGTACAAAGATAGGTGAAATTCATTGATTCATGCAGCATCGTGATATTGCTGTATTGTGCTGGTCAGTAAACTCATCTACATTTAGCTACTTCTTATTTCTCAGCTAATTCTTTCAGAAGAAATAAATGCTTCCTATAAACTCCAGAGATCTGTGGTACAACAGACCTGATTTACTTCAAATAGACTTCATTTCCTTTCTACATCCTCTCCTTCCCACCACCACCCACAAAGATGATAAACAAAAAATTGTTTTATTTATGGAATAACAGTGATGACATGCTACTTATTTATGCTATCAGCCTAAGGCAGCTTTGAGTCCAAGCCATTCCAACAAAACAGGAGGCAGAAGGCAAACAGCTTAAAACTTCCGTTCAAAGTGGAAATCACTGACTCAGTTACCCTGCTCTTCACGCAATAAATATGGCCCATATTCAGCCTTGGTGACCACCAGGATCTGATAAACTGTAGAGTCTTTTTACACACATCTCATTTGTAAGGCATGATCATCCTAATTTTACAGAATATACTGAGGCTCAGTAACGTTAGAGACTTTCTGGAGACCGCACAGATAATGAGAGTCAGAGGTAGGCCTAAAAGACAGTCTTCAGATTTAAAACCCAACTTGAATATCTTCTACTCTTTTGAACAGCTTAACTTATGAGATGACCCAGTTTTAGGTACAGGTCATGAAATCAAGATCAGGATCCATGCTGCCTTCTAAAGCCTTGTAAGTCAGTAATTATTTTATAAATTTAACTTTCTGGAGCTATTTAGGTCTAAGACTTTACTGCATTGCCATTTTAATAAATAAAATCAGCATTAGATTCTGAATAAATTTGTACTGGTTATCTCTCAGTCCCCCTAGGCTATGATACCTTCACCTTCTTCATGTATGGTCAATTCTTAGGCAGAGTCTTAGAGGCCCTATCGTTGAAGATGCACACTCAGGAACTCTTGTTACACTAGAGTAGCCTAGGGAGATACAGGTATTACACACCAGAGCCCTGCCACAGAAGAATGCAGAGATAGCAGCTGCCCTGTAACTATAAGAGCTTGGAGAAAAATCTTCATCGGTCATCAGAGACTGCACCTTAACTGCAGTAGGCTGCAAGATTGCGGTAAGAGTGGAAGATGAGATGTGAAAGAGGGAAGAAGGAAGGGAAGGAGGGAAGGAAAAGGAGGAAGAAGAGGGAGGGAACCAGCAGTGGAGAGAGACGAGGAGACAGGGAAAGAAGGAGGTTAGGGAAAGAGAAAGGAAAGGACAGAAATACACTCTCATACATATAAGGAGGCAGAGACAGAGAAGTACAGACTGTGGGAAACTGATCAACAACCTCCAAAACAGAAGACAGAAGAGAAGCAGCAATGAGGTAGAGTAACTGGAACAGAAAAAGAAGATTTCAAAATTCTTCTAACTACAGTCTAGTAAGAAGCAACTCTCCTACAGTGTGAATTTCCCGTCTGAGGAAGACCATATACACAAAAGCGTAGACAGACTCAGATGAAAACAAATTTTTATCGCCATAAGAGTAACTATTTCTTCCAAAGTCTGGTCTCTAGCCACAAGCAAGCAATCAATGAATAATGATGGAGCATTTTAGGCTCAGTGTTAGGGAGACCACGAAGAGTAAGGCATGGACTCTTCCTTCAAGTTACTGATAATAGTGACCTCACAGTGAGGTATGGTGGGAAGTATAGAATTTATATAGAGAAGAGCCGGTATTTGAACCTGAAGTTACCTTCATGATTCTCAGTGGTTTTGATTTTTGTTTTTTAATCTGCAATGGAGGATGACAATAATCTCTATCTCATAGATGATAATTTTTTATATAAAAATATTTATCATCTATAAATGCCTATAAGTTAATGATAATTATTTCAAGTTTTAATTTGGATTTACTATCGTATACCACCCTGAAGTTTCTCCCACTGAGAAGAGAACCACGTAGCATTTGCTTCTATGGTTCTTATGTAACAAACAGGTCAACTTTCTGAAAGCTTATTTATACAGAGAAATACACTCAATTTACCTCAGCCACCACTACCATCATTAGTATTCATCCTCTATCCACCCTGTCTCTCATATGCAGACACACACACACACTCACTCACACACACACACACACAACACACACACACACACACACACACACACACACACACACACACACACTGGGCTACATTTCTTAGCCAAGTAGTCAAGGCTTCTAGCATCTGAACCCTGCCCCCTCTCTAACCCAGAGCCCGCTCCTCTCCTGAGTGAACTGTCCACCAGCCGTTGTTCTCCTCATGAGGAGGCCCATGCCCCATCCAGACTCATGCTAGGACCGCATGTGCTGCTCACTCCGCTCTGCACGCTCTGCCCTTCCTGTCCTTTCTTTAGGCCTTTCGAGTCTCTCCTGCTCCACAGAACCTCTCTTCCACCTCAGTCAGTGATTGGCAGGGTCTCTTTGATTTTCATGAGCTTAATTACCCTTGCAGCTCCTTTCACTCATTTGTCACTTTGGACCCCACCTTGTCAGGTTTCCTTTTATGCATCTGTCCTATAGCCCAAATCAGATTGTATTTTTCTTTCAAGACAGAAAGGGACTAGTCAATATTTCTCTGAATCCCAAGTATCTACCATAAGCCACACACATCTGATGGTGAGCACTTCGACCTAATGTCCTGTTCTCTCACATGGTTGCAAACAACAATAGGGGAGCCAGAATAACATGTGTCTGCATCGACCTTACTTCAGGTACAGTCTCCTATTTAATTTTTTCCACAGTCTTATATGGTATATTCATCATTTCCACCTTCCAAGGGAGTACACAAAGGCACAGAAAAGTAACAGGACCCAGATGACCCAGCTAGTTATACACATTGTTTTGAAGTAAGAAGATCACCAATTAGTCTGTGAAGCTGATTTTTGGACCTGGATATGACTGATTTCAAAGAGCCCTGTTCCTTCTTCCATTACCAGTGTTCTGCCTAGACCTGGGGAAATCATTTTACAACAATCAAACTAATGGTCTAGAATAAGAAAAATTAAACTTGTTGCCAACCTCCCTTTTATGAATGTTGTTAAAATTGGAGAATTCACCTTCTTAAAGGAATAGAAAGTTCTTGATAAGCTGATGTGATTTTTCATATGAGTTCACTAAAATAATTCTTTAAAGAAGATGCTTGCATTCTTGTCCCCATTTTACAGATGGAAAAATTGACATTAATTTTAATATTAGTACTTTAATATCAACATAAACAAAAAGACCCCAAATTTATGGTTTCTCTTTTCATAAAATTTACATTGATCTTCGGCATGGGAAGAAGACAATGGTAGACTGATCTTCTTCATTGGAAACTACAGGGGACTCTTGCAGCCTAGAGAGTATAGGGAACTAAAGCTCCTGGGCAATGCATTGTACAAGACACCCTTCATGTTATTTCAGAACCAATACTGTTGAAGTTATTTCTAAAAAGATATAAAGTGTAAATCAGGGTTGCACCAAAAATAAAGCAAGCATTTCCATCCACAGTGGGAAGACAGCACTTTGGGAAATTCTAATCTTAGTTGCAAATGTCAAAGATGGCAAACTGGATCTGAGCTAAAAGTGAACTTCTGCCAGAGTGCTCCCAATGGCACATTTTGACAACCAGATTTAAGACAATGCTGAGAGGGAAACAGTGATGGAAAGAATGCATAAAGTACATCTATGTGCAGAGTTTTCATATATATTCTCCATACCCAGCCCTATACCTACAAGCTGACAATGAGAATAATCAAGTATATCAATACCTAACTCCATAAAGAAAAAAGACTAGAACACATATGCAGAGACTTACACAAGCAGGCACACACACACTGATATACAGACATGTACACACCAAGGTCAACAGACACAGAAATACAAACATAGATTCAGAGAAAGTCACAGACATAGACACACAGATATACTTGCAGACACACAAACCCAGACAGACAGACACACATTCAGACAGACCCACAAACACAGAGATACTGACAAACACACAGGCACTCAGAGACGCACACAGTCAGACAGACATACACAGTAGACAGCTACTCCCACAGATAGAGACAGACTCAAGGACAGACACACATGTACACACACATGTGCACACACACAGGTAGCAGGCACACACACAGTCAGACTCAGAGATAGAAAGTTATGCACAGGGATCAGAGACTCACACAGATAGATAAGCAAACCCCCCCACAGATTTATACTCACAATGAGAAAGACACACACAAGCACTCACAGAGATGCAGCACACTCATACACATACACACATACACTCATGTACAACCATAGCTAACATGTGGTCTCTGAGCTTGTATTCAAGACTCAGCAGAACACATGGGCAGAGATTGGTATTGGAGAGGAAGGTGAAGTTTGTCTGCTATTGTGGAAGAATGTGAAATTTGAAATCAGGGACTTTGAAGAGCCTCAACTTTGATACTACCTGCATAAACGTAAGCAAATGATCTGAGCTCCGAACCTCATCTTCATCTGTGAGAGGAATGATAAAAATTCTACCTCTGAGGATGGATGTTGGGATTAAGTGTGATAATGAGTGTGGAAAAAATGTTTTTCAAAGAATTAAAAAGACTGACATTTTAGTGGTTATTATTATCACGTTCCTAAAACTGCAACCAGCAAAGAAAGATCTTAGGAAAAGAAAGAGTAAAAGTGTCATCCACCTCATCCACTGTATCTACTGCTACAAAGGCTTAAGTGAGTCTTTAAAAAATTTTGAGCTATAAGGAACTAAACTTCCATATCAAATATAAGCACAGAAAATTCTGTTACTGGCATCTACCTATATCAGCTAATATTATGAGTGCCTACTGTATGCCACACATGCCTGAAAAATGAAATGTCCCATTTAACCAAATATTCTGATTATCACACATAACTTAATGTCACACTTGACACCACTATTGGCAAGAATTATAATGTAACAATACAAGCAGCACTAAGACTGAATTTAGCACATTTTATGATGCTTCAGAGTCACCGCCATAAACAGCTTAGGAGCACCTAAACCTCACCCCAGAAACTGGAAAGCACAAAGGACTCAGTGCCAGGGACATGGGGTCTGGTCATGGTCTCACTCATGCCTTGTTATTGGATTGGGCAAATCACTTCACTTCTTTCCGCTGCAGTTTCCTCATCTATAAAATGCAGGGCTATGGGCTTCCCTGGTGGCGCAGTGGTTGAGCGTCCGCCTGCCGATGCAAGGGACATGGGTTTGTGCCCTGGTCCGGGAGGATCCCACATGCAGCGGAGCGGCTGGGCCCATGAGCCATGGCCGCTGAGCCTGCGCGTCCGGAGCCTGTGCTCCGCAATGGGAGAGGCCACAACGGTGAGAGGCCCGCGTACGGCAAAAAAAAAAAAAAAATTCAGGGCTATACTAAATGATCTCTCAGGGCTCTTTTGGCTCCAATTCAATTATCTAATAGTGTGATAGACTGAAGAACTGCTGGCTAATAGTGTTTCTGTGGAGAGAATGCTGAATATACTAGTTTTTACTACACTTCTATAAAAGTGAAAAAATTCATAACTTCATATCTCTGAGGGGAAAAGATTTATCATTGTTGGACCAGAGAAAGAAAATATGATCAACTTATTGTGATGTTAAGTATTACATAAGAGTGGAAATAGACTAAGGGATCTTTCTAAGGTCCCCAGAAATCCAAGGACAGAGCAGACATTAGATCCCTAATCCCCAAGGCAAAGGTCCCTGAGGAAAACCTTCAGGATGTACAAAGCCAACATCTATGAAGTGGGAAGCCCAAGTCTGGAGAAAGTTCACATGATTTAAGCAAAGCACCCTCCTCCCAGCTCAGGGAAATGCAGGTGGATCCAGTTCCCCAAAGGCAAGCAGATAATAAAATAATACAGTGTGTTTTCAAGTGGTAGCTTATGTCTCTCTGAGGAGTCTAAAAATGAGAATCTAGACAGATTCTTTGTTAGACGTAGGAGGCAGTTTGCATTGTCTCAAGGAGCTTTGTGAAAACTTAGGAAAATAGTTTAGAACCTGCTCAGCCTTCCTAAGTCTGTGTTTTAAAACTGAGCCCAACTTCAAATGTTCAAGTTTTACTAGGTTTTTAAAAATATAATTTGTCATTTAAATGGTCTGAGTCTTACCTTTAAAAATTTCTCTGCAATCAACTGACTTGAAACCCAATATTTTGTTCCAATTGAGAATCATAGCTATATATATTTTTCTTTAATATGCATTTTTAAAAATAACTGAAAAATTTCTGACATGTGTTTTGAATTTTCTGCAACTCAGATACTTTTAAATTGTTTAGTACATTGAATGGATCCTAAAGGCTATCTAGGTGGAACTGATCTACTTGGAGTCTGAGAGTTCTTCAGGAATTTTTTATGAATTTTCTGATGTGGGGTGATACACTTGATGCTAAATTTGTAACACATCCTTCCTCTGAATATTGGTTGTCTTTCCACTGGAAAAGTCCTGCTTCCATGACACTAGAACAGGCTCTAAGCTCAGGAAGGATAGGAATACAAAAGAATCTAAGGCAGATTTAAATAAATTTCAAATGGAGCTCCACCTACAGAAATATTCTCAAAAATCCTACAGAAGAGAAGGGAATGGATTTTTTAAAGGCATGGTCCAAGGCACTTGCCTTGTAGGCTTTTGGTTAATTCTCCAACCAATGAAACTATTATTAATCAGGTTTGAAGACACTGAGGCTCAGAGAGGCTATAGAGCTAGTGAGCAGTAGAATCAGAACCTGAAGTCCAGCTCAGTCTGACTGCAAAGCACATGTTCTTTTCACTTTTCCACATTTCTCTAAAGGTCTCTCCTATCCTTTCTTTAAACTACCATGTTATTCTTCTTAAAATGTAACTCAGATTAAATGTGCCCCATTCACAAACACTTTTAATGGCTCACAATCATCTATAAAGATAAACCTAAACGAGCCATGGCAATGATCTGTTTCAGCCTGCCTTTCTATCAATTATATTTCAGGCACTCGAAGAGGGCTGGTACATGGATTATTTTATTGGATCTTCACAACAACCCCTTGTGCTTAGAAACTATAAATAATCCCATATCTTTTATGGAGAAACTGGGGAAGTCTAACTTCAAATCCTTTGCTCTTGTCCACAACCTTAATCAAGTGGATGGAGAAGCTAGGAAGGAAGGGAGGATGGTTGGAAGAGATGAGGGGAAGGAGAGAGAGAGAGAGAAGGGAGAGAAACAGGGAAAGAGGGAGGAAGGGAGGAAATATTTATTAAATGCCTAATACGTATATAAGATATTTACCAGGAGGTTGAATATTGTGACTTAATTCTCTAATCCTAACGTTTTTACTGTTGAGGAAAGTGAGGTTCTGAGATATGTTAATTTAGTAAGCCCGGATTGAACCTTGGTTACCTTTCCACTACACAAGTCAAATACTGTGCTTTGTAATTAGTAAGTACCTAATTAAAATGAAATGGAATTGAAAAAAAGTGTTCATGAGATAAAGAAGAATGCAGTGTCAGTCACAATACTCAAACTAAGGCAAATGAAGCTAGTTAAAAATGAATGGATCTAACAGATAAATGACAAGGTCTGTTAAGAAACAGCCTGCAAAGTTATTGTAGTTCTTAAACTGAATATTATAGGAACATTCTTGAGTATGTCTCAAGCTTTTATGAAGACACATAGGAGAACACCCATGTTTCTTCTGAGAAACTGTTTTATCTATAGTAGAAATACTGTGGATCTTATAACACATTTTCTTTTTGCTTGGTTACCAAGAAGCTCATGGTCAAGTCTGTGGCCCATCTCTAGCAATTATGTAAATATGTATGACAAAAGCAACTATATTCCAATTTAAAAAAATGTTCATGACAAGACTTTTTGTTCACTTACCTTACCCCAGCTTTATCTTATTTACCTTATTTTCCTATCCTTAATTTTTCTTTCCTACTATCTCCTCTCTATTTAGTTTGGTCTTTTTTTTTTTTTTTCCATTTCACAAGGAAGTCACTTAAGAATAGGCTACAGTCTATACCACTGACTCTTCTTCTATTTAGTTTTTATCTTGTTTTTATTACATGTATCACTGCAAACCACCCAAAATTGTTTTTACATAAAGGTAAGGTATAAATATAAGTAATAGAATTTTATTAACTTTTTGCTCAATTCAAATAGAATAAAACCAATAATCATATCTGTTTACAATGTTTGATCAGTGAAGGCTGTTCTTAAAGTTAAGGGGAATACACTTAAAACACACACTGTATGTACATATATTCCATGATCTAGAATAACATGTATTCAAAGTATGCCTCTGGCAAGCTCAAAGACCCTTTTAGAGGGTCCACTAGACCAAAACTAGTCTCATAATAATACTAAGACATTATTTGTCTTTTTCATTCTTATTCTTTCATGAGTGTACAACGGAATTTCTCAGAAGTTACATGGCTGACATTACTGAATCTTGCCACTGCTCAGTACTGTGAATAGACTCTGCTCAATCAACTGAACTGAGGACATGTTAATCGTCAGGTGATGGGGACAGAATGCCTTCAATGAGCCATCTGCATGAAGTGCCTAATGGCTACTCTGCCAAGTAGGAGAAGAGGGAGGATTGGAATAAAGAACCATGTGGCTGACAGGGTCTTTGTGCTCCGGACGGGTGTCAGGTCTGTGTCTCAGAGGTGGGAGAGCCGAGTTCAGGACATTGGTCCACCAGAGACCTCCCAGCTCCACATAATATCAGACGGCAAAAGCTGTCCCACAGGTCTCCATATCAATGCTAAGACCCAGCTCCACTCAACAATCAGCAAGCTACAGTACTGGACACCCAATGCCAAACAACTAGTAAGACAGGAACACAACACCACCCATTAGCAGACAGGCTGCATAAAATCATAATAAGCTCACAGGCACCCCAAAATACACCACCAGACACGGTCCTGCCCACCAGAAAGACAAGATCCAGCCTCATCCACCAGAACACAGGCACCAGTTCCCTCCACCAGGAAGCCTACACAACCCATTGAACCAACCTTAGCTACTGGGGGCAGACACAAAAACAATGGGAACTACAAACCTGCAGCCTGCAAAAGGGAGACCCCAAACACAGTAATTTAAGCAAAATGAGAAGACAGAGAAACACAGCAGATGAAGGAGGAAGGTAAAAACCCATCAGACCAAAAAATGAAGAGGAAATAGGCAATCTATCTGAAAAAGAATTCAGAGTAATGATAGTAAAGATGATCCAAAATTTTGTAAACAGAATGGACAAAATACAAGGAACATTTAACAAGGAACTAGAAGAACTAAAGAGCAAACAAACAATGATGAACAACACAATAAATGAAATTTAAAATTCCCCAGAAGGAAATCAATAACAGAATAACTGAGGCAGAACGGATAAGTGACCTGGAAGTCAAGATAGTGGAAATAACTACCATAGAGCAGAATAAAGAAAAAAAAAAATGAAAAGAATTGAGGATAGTCTCAGAGACCTCTGGGACAACATTAAATGCACCAACGTTCAAATTATAGGGGTCCCAGAAGAAAAAGAGAAAAAAAAACAGAAACTGAGAAAATATTTGAAAATATATGAAGAGATTATAGTTGAAAACTTCCCTAATATAGGAGAGGAAATAGTCAGTCAAGTCCAGGAAGCACAGAGAGTCCCATACAGGATAAATCTAAGGAAAAACACACCAAGGCACATATTAATCAAATTTTCAAAAATTAAACACAAAGAAATATAAAAAGCAGCAAGGGAAAAATAAAAAAAAAAAATATAAGGGAATCCCCACAAGGTTACCAGCTGATCTTTCAGCAGAAACTCTTCAAGCCAGAAGGGAGTGGCAAGACATATTTAAAGACATGAAAGGGAAAAACATACAACCAAGATTACTCTACCCAGCAAGGATTTCATTCAGATTCAACAGAGAAATTAAAACCTTTACAGACAAGCAAAAGCTAAGAGAATTCGGCACCACCAAACCAGCTTTATTTATTATTTATTTTTTTGCGGTATGTGGGCCTCTCACTATTGTGGCCTCTCCCATTGCGGAGCACAGGCTCCGGATGCGCAGGCTCAGTGGCCATGGCTCACGGGCCCAGCCGCTCCACAGCATGTGGGATCTTCCTGGACCGGGGCACAAACCCCTGTCCCCTGCATTGGCAGATGGACTCTCAACCACTGCACCACCAGGGAAACCCCAAACCAGCTTTACAACAAATGCTAAAGGAACTTCTCTAGGCAAGAAACACAAGAGAAGGAAAAGACCTATAATAACAAACCCAAAACAGTTAAGAACATGGTAATAGGAACATACATATTGATAATTACCTTAAATGTAAATGGATTAAATGCTCCAACCAAAAGACAGAGACTGGCTGAATGGCTACAAAAACAAGACCCATATATATGCTGTCTACAAGAGACCCACTTCAGACCTAGGGACACACACAGACTGAAAGTGAGGGAATGGAAAAAGATATTCCATGCAAATGGAAATCAAAAGAAAGCTGGAGTAGCAATTCTCATATCAGACAAAATAGACTTTAAAAAAAGACTATTAACAAAAGACAAAGAAGGATACTACATAATGATCAAGGGATCAATCCAAGAAGAAGATATAACAATTGTAAATATTTATGCACCCAACATAGGAGTACCTCAATACATAAGGCAAATGCTAACAGCCATAAAAGGGGAAATCGACAGTAACACAATCATAGTAAGAACTTTAACACCCCACTTTCACCAATCGACAGATCATCCAAAATGAAAATAAATAAGGAAACACAAGCTTTAAATGACACATTAAACAAGAGGGACTTAATTGATATTTATAGGACATTCCATTCAAAAACAACAGAATAGACTTTCTTCTCAAGTGCTCATGGAACATTCTCCAGGATACATCATATCCTGGGTCACAAATCAAGCCTTGGTAAATTTCAGAAAATTGAAATTGTATCAAGTATCTTTTCCAACCACAATGCTATCAGACTAGATATCAATTACAGGAAAAAAACTGTAAAAAATACAAACACATGGAGGCTAAACAATACACCAGTTAATAACCAAGACATCACTGAATAAATCAAAGAGGAAATCAAACAATACCTAGAAAAAAATGACAATCAAAACATGACAACCCAAAACTTATGGGATGCAGAAAAACCAGTTCTAAGAGGGAAGTTTATAGCAATACAATCCTACCTCAAGAAAGAAGAAACATCTCAAATAAACAACCTAACCTTACACCTAAAGCAATTAGAGAAAAAGAACAAGAAAACCCCAAAGTTGGCAGAAGGAAAGAAACCATAAAGATCAGATCAGAAATAAATGAAAAAGAAATGAAGGAAACAATAGCAAAGATCAATAAAACTAAAAGCTGGCTCTTTGAGAAGATAAACAAAATTGTTAAACCATTACCCAGACTCATCAAGAAAAAACAGGAGAAGACTCAAATCAACAGAATTAGAAATGAAAAAGGAGAAGTAACAACTGACACTGCAGAAATACAAAGGATCATGAGAGATTACTACAAGCAACTATATGCCAATAAAATGGACAACCTGGAAGAAATGGACAAATTCTTAGAAGAGCACAACATTCCAAGATTGAAGCCAGAAGATTTAGAAAATATAAACAGACCAATCACAAGCACTGAAATTGAGACTGTGACTAAAAATCTTCCAACAAACAAAAGCCCAGGACCAGTTGGCTTCACAGGTGAATTCTATCAAACATTTAGAGAAGAGCTAACACCTATCCTTCTCAAACTCTTCCAAAATATAGCAGAGGGAGGAACACTCCCCAACTCATTCTACGAGGCCACCATCACCCTGAGACCAAAACCAGACAAAGATGTCACAAAGAAAGAAAACTACAGGCTAATATCACCGATGGACACAGATGCAAAAATCCTCAACAAAATACTAGCAAACAGAATCCAACAGCACATTAAAAGGATCATACACTATGATCAAGTGGAGTTTATCCCAGGAATGCAAGGATTCTTCAATATACCCAAATCAATCAATGTGATAAACCACATTAACAAACTGAAGGAGAAAAACCATACGATCATCTCAATAGATGCAGAAAAAGCTTTTGACAAAATTCAACACCCATTTATGATAAAAACCCTGCAGAAAGTAGGCATAGAGGGAAATTTCCTCAACATAATAAAGACCATATATGACAAACCCACAGTCAGCATCGTTCTTAATGGTGCAAAACAGAAACCATTTCCTCTAAGATCAGGAACAAGACAAGGTTGTTCACTCTCACCACTATTATTCAACATAGTTTTGGAAGTTTTAGCCACAGCAATCAGAGAAGAAAAAGAAATAAAAGGAATCAAATCGGAAAAGAAGAAGTAAAGCTGTCACTGTTTGCAGATGACATGATACTATACATAGAGAATTCTAAAGATGCTACCAGAAAACTACAAGAGCTAATCAATGAATTTGGTAAAGTAGCAGGACACAAAATTAATGCTTAGAAATCTCTTGCATTCCTATACACTAATGATGAAAATCTGAAAGAGAAATTAAGGAAACACTCCCATTTATCATTGCAACAAAAAGAATAAAATACCTAGGAATAAACCTATATAAGGAGACAAAAGACCTGCATGCAGAAAACTATAAGACACTGATGAAAGAAATTAAAGATGATACAAACAGATGGAGAGATATACCATGTTTCTGGATTGGAAGAATCAACATTGTGAAAATGACTATACTACCCAAAGCCATCTACAGATTCAATGCAGTCCCTATCAAACTACCACTGCATTTTTCACAGAACTAGAACAAAAAAGTTCACAATTTGAATGGAAACACAAAAGACCCCGAAAAGCCAAAGCAATCTTGAGAACGAAAAATAGAGCTGGAGGAATCAGGCTCCCAAACTTCAGACTATACTACAAAGCTACAGTAACCAAGACAGTATGGTACTGGCACAAAAACAGAAATATAGATCAATGGAACAGGATAGAAAGCCCAGAGATAAACTCACACACATATGGTCACCTTATTTTTGAAAAAGGAGGCAAGAATATACAATGGAGAAAAGACAACTTCTTCAAAAACTGGTGCTGGGAAAACAGGACAGCTACATGTAAAAGAATGAAATTAGAACACTCCCTAACACCATACACAAAAATAAACTCAAAATGGATTAAAGATCTAAATGTAAGGCCAGACACTGTAAAACTCTTAGAGGAAAACATAGGCAGAACACTCTATGACATAAATCACAGTAAGATCGTTTTTGACCCCCCTCCTAGAGAAATGGAAATAAAAACAAAAATAAACAAATGGGACCTAATGAAAACTTAAAACCTTTTGCATATCAAAGGAAACCATAAACAAGATGAAAAGACAACCCTCAGAATGGGAAAAAATATTTGCAAATGAAGCAACAGACAAAGGATTAATCTCCAAAATTTACAAGCAGCTCATGCAGCTCAGTATCAAAAAAACAAACAACCCAATCCAAAAATGGGCCAAAGACCTAAACAGACATTTCTCCAAAAAGATATACAGATTGCCAACAAACATATGAAAGGATGTGCAACATCACTAATCATTAGAGAAATGCAAATCAAAACTACAATGAGGTATCACCTCACACCAGTCAGAATGGCCATCATCAAAATATCCATAAACAATGCTGGAGAGGGTGTGGAGAAAAGGGAACCCTCTTGCACTATTGGTGGGAATGTAAATAGATACAGCCACTACGGAGAACAAAATGGAGGTTCCTTTAAAAAGTAAAAATAGAACTCCCATATGACCCAGCAATCCCACTACTGGGCATATAGCCTGAGAAAACTGTAATTCAAAAAGAGTCATGTACCACAAGTTCATTGCAGCTCTATTTACAATAGCCAGGATATGGAAGCAACCTGAGTGTCCACTGATAGATGAATGGATAAAGAAGATGTGGCACATGTATACAATGCAATATTACTCAGCCATAAAAAAGAAACGAAATTGAGTTATTTGTAGTGAGGTGGATGTACCTAGAGTCTGTCGTACAGAGTGAAGTAAGTCAGAAAGAGAAAAACAAATACTGTATGCTAAAACATACATACGGAATCTAAAAAAAAAAAAAAGTAAAATGGTTTTGAAGAACCTAGGGGCAGGACAGGAATAAAGACACAGATGTAGAGAAGAGACTTGAGGACACGGGGAGGGGGAAGGGTAAGCTGGGACGAAGTGAGAGAGTGGCATGGACTTATATATACTACCAAATGTAAAATAGATAGCTAGTGGGAAGCAGCTGCATAGCCCAGGGAGATCAGCTCCATGCTTTGTGACCACCTAGAGGGGTGGGATAGGGAGGGTGGGAGGGAGACGCAAGAGGGAGGAGATATGGGGATATATGTATATGTATAGCTGATTCACTTTGTTGTAAAGTAGAAACTAACACACCACTGTAAAGCAATTATACTCCATGAAAGATGTTGAAAGAAAGAAAGAAAGGAAGGAGAAAGAAAGAAAGTTACATGGCTTTGAGGGAAAGCAACAGACTGAATTCAGAAGCAGAAATAAGAATCAAGCTTATCTACTACTAAGCCAGACATTAGAGAGATTTGCAAAAAGCTAAAACAAAGCCATTCTTCTTACTATTTTGTTATTTTGAAAAATATACTTAATACTAAAAAATGTTATTTATATTAACATCTAATGGTTTTATTATGATTTTTAAATGAATAAATAATTTTTAAGTTTTAATATTATAAACATTTATATATATATATAAATATTTGTGTGTGTGTGTGTGTGTGTGTGTAAAGGGGCCCTGGGATCAAAAAAGTTGAAAATAGGGGCTTCCCTGGTGGCGCAGTGGTTGAGAGTCCACCTGCCGATGCAGGGGACACGGGTTTGTGCCCCGGTCCGGGAAGATCCCACATGCCGCGGAGCAGCTGGGCCCGTAAGCCATGGCCGCTGAGCCTGCGCGTCCGGAGCCTGTGCTCCGCAACGGGAGAGGCCACAACAGTTAGAGGCCTGCGTACCACAAAAAAAAAAAAAAAAAAAAAGTTGAAAATAGCTGATCTAGAAGGACTAAGAGATTAGATCTAGAAGGATTAAGGATTAGAAAGTACTTGCCATAGTGGGAGGTTAGGGCTATAACATTCTTATTATTAATAAATGTGCTCCATACATACCCAAACCAACAACTCTTTACGCAAAATTATTAACTGTGATGTGTCAAATTTTAACCCTTTCACTGGGAGATCCTTTAACTGGACGTGGCCGTTTTTTAAAAAATCTTGCTTTACAATGGTGTGTTAGTTTCTGCTATATCACAAAGTGAATCAGCTATACATATACATATATCCCCAAATCCCCTCCCTCTTTCATCTCCCTCCCACCCTCCCTATCCCACCCCTCCAGGTGGTCGCAAAGCACGGAGCTGATCTCCCTGGGCTATACTGCTGCTTCCCACTAGCTATCTGTTTTACATTTGGTAGTGTATGTATGTCCATGCCACTCTCTCACTTTGTCCCATCTTACCCCTTCCCCTCCCCGTGTCCTCAAGTCCATTCTCGACGTCTACGTCTTTATTGGACATGGCCTTTTGATTTAAAACATTTGTTGTAAACAAAACTAAAAGTCTTATATTTACTTCTCCCCCCACCCCAACCCTAGAAAGTATCTTGAACCTTTTAAACTGAGATAAATTCTCACCATTCATTCCATTTAACCTGCGGAGAAGAGAAGAGCCAAACAAGTTTGTTGTTGTTTTTTATGAATTGGGTCTTAAACTAGTAGCTAGGCAACCAATCAAATAATCCTGACAACAAAAATAAAAGGAACTTAACAATAACATTGAACTTAATGATAGCCAGGAGTCTACATACAGCACTGTTTAGTTGTTCAATGTTATTGGTTCAAATGTAAAGTCTAACACTAATAAAACTTACATTTTTTTCTAATTTATGGCATTTTTGACCTTTGTATGCTGTTTTGGAAAACACTATCACAAGTATACATATAGTTAGTTACTCCTTTACAAGAAATACACATGAAGCATATATATCTAGGTAGACTTCTTTATCTCGTGATTTTTAGCATTCACTTCATTGAAATTGATGTTTGAAACTCAGATGTATGTCTTGTTTTAGATTTTAGCTAAAATTGCCCTGTCAATCTCACAGAGATGTAGGGAACAAATGAGACGATAGAGAGGTAATGATGGAGCAAAGTGATCTAGAGCTGGTGTTAGGTCCCTAATCTGCAAAACAAGGACAATATTATCTATATCCCTGAATTTGGAAAGGTTCAAGAGAGATAACATATGTGATAATATTTTTTTTTTGCAGTACGTGGGCCTCTTACTGTTGTGGCCTCTCCCGTTGTGGAGCACAGGCTCCAGACGCACAGGCTCAGCGGCCATGGCTCACGGGCCCAGCCGCTCCGCGGCATGTGGGACCTTCCCGGACCGGGGCAGGAACCCGCGTCCCCTGCATCGGCAGGCAGACTCTCAACCACTGCGCCACCAGGGAAGCCCCTGTGATAATATTTTTGAACCATAGAAGCACTATAAAAATGTTTCTTGTCAGGATGTGAAAAGTACTACATAAAAACCAACTATTGGGACTTGCCTGGTGGTACAGTGGTTAAGAATCTGCCTGTCAATGCAGGGGACACAGGTTCAAGCCCTGGTCCAGGAGGATCCCACATTCCACAGAGCAACTAAGCCCATGCGCCACAACTACTGAAGCACGCACGCCTAGAGCCCATGCTCCACAACAAGAGAAGCCACCACAGTGAGAAGTCCACACACCACAACAAAGAGCAGCCCCCGCTCACCACAACTAGAGAAAGCCCGCATGCAGCAATGAAGACCCTACGCAGCCAAAAATAAATAAATTAACTGAATAAATTTTTAAAAAACCCAACTATTCGGCTTCCCTGGTGGCGCAGTGGTTGAGAGTCCACCTGCCGATGCAGGGGACACGGGTTCGTGCCCCGGTCCGGGAAGATCCCACATGCCGCGGAGCGGCTGGGCCCGTGAGCCATGGCTGCTGAGCCTGCGCATGCGGAGCCTGTGCTCCGCAACGGGAGAGGCCACATCAGTGAGAGGCCCGCGTACCGCAAAAAAACCCCCAAAAAAACCCAACTATTGCTCTGCTTTGCAAAAGAGGATGCTATAATTAGAATTTGTCCCCTTACTGTAAAATCTCTAATATGCCCAAACTGCTCATAGTACAAGCTGTCAATATCTTGGGAATAAGTTGACATACACAAAAGCATAACTGAACATGTTAGTCAACTGCTCACAAAAATTACCGTCCTGATTAATCAATACTATGTACTCCTTTGGAGTAAATAACCTCACTAGTTTGTGTGCTATATAAGAAACTCATTTATTCCAAACACACTTTGCTAAATAATTTGCTCACAATCCCCTTTCACTTATTGTTGTACAGCTATATTGATCTTCTGTCTGAACTTATCCTGTCATGCAACAATGAATATCTGAATCAATTGTATAAGTAACAAGGAGCTGTGGCAACTGACAGTGTGAAGCAGAAGACGTCTAGTCTGTTTTTCATTTCCAATAAAAGGGGGCAGTATTACATCAGTGTAATACTGATGTACTATTCTGATGTTTTTGCAAAGTATGGGTGAGAAGCAAGAATCTACACTTGTAAAAAATGAACAACTGCTTTCTTGAACAAACAGGAACAAGTTTACAATGTGCCTTAGTGACCGGATTATTATTTTCCTATTTACTTGATTGAAAAAATATAATTTTGGCATGAGAAATGCATATAGTTATCAAGAATCAGGTTAAGTATTCTCAAAAGCCATAGATTGAAATTCTGATTTTTCTGGAAATATATTAAAGTATATATTAAATTAGTAGGAGCAAAAGCTCCCTAGCACACTAATATAAAATCTGAACATTATCATGTTGGCTATGAGCAGATCCTAGCAAGTAACTAGTTAAAGTAGTTAAAGTAACCACCAGTTACTTTAAGAGTGAAAAAGAAAAATGCATATCTTGAGTTTGTAAGAAGGTGCCTGTTAGCTTCTAACCAACCTTCTACTCTATCTTAAGACATTTTGGCTCCAAGGAGCAGTAGGTTAATCCATTCGCCTTTGGAGAGTGTCAAAGAGTGAAAATTTAATAAAGTTAACAACAGGTTTGACCACCTGTCTGAGGTTCTAAAGTGGAAAAGGACCTAATATTAATGGAGCACCTCCTGTGCCAGATATGTGCTCTACATATGTTTTCCCTCAAAATGATCCTTCAAGGAAAGGATAATTATCTCCATTTTATAGGTATGTTCATTGAGACTCACAGAGGTTAAGTAACTTATTTAAATAACACTGTTAGAAAACAGGACAGGCTGCTTCCAAAATTAATCCTAGAAACTGAGACACAGGATTAACTAAGCCCAAAACCCATGCTCTTTCCAATACACCATGTGGCCTCTAATTCTATTACTGCTCCTGGTCTAGCCACCTCTTCTGTCTCTTTGTCTGTACTAGCATCATGTGATCTTCTGTTTTCTGACTGATATCTTTCCAGAGCCACAACCAATGGACATCATGGTAGGGAAGAATGCCCTACCCAGACATAAGGTGAAAAGTATACAGGAAGCAGGGGTCTCAGTGCTTTTCTGCTTCACTGTTTCTGTTTATTTTTACCCTGTCTTATTCCATCAAAGGTTTTGTATTGCAAATGTAAAAAGTACTTCTGTATGTAATAAGCTTAAAGATCTCATAGAAAATTAGTAAATGAATTTAATACTGTTCTATAAATAGAAATATCATTGATTAAGAATTAGGAAAGCTGAGATTTAATTCCTGCTCTGACATGAATCCACTATGTGAACATGGGTAAGTCATTTTCTTTCTTTAGGTCTCAGTTTTCCTGTCTGTGAATTGAAGCTATTGGGCCAGGTCAAATGTTATATCCCCTCCAGTTCTTTCACTCTACAGTTTTAATCCCACAAATATACTTCAGAGGCAGATAGAGTGTGATAATAGTGTTCATGGTAGCTCATTTTGACATCCGATAAGGTCAAGAATTTTTCTTAAGAGATTCGCAGAAGATGAAGGGAACAGCAGCTCAGGCCACATATATAATGTGTAATCGGCCTATTTATGAGCAACTCTGATCAGTAGGTAATCAGTTTTCTGGCTCCTCAAGGTTACTAAGATGACCAAAATAACCAGATACCTAAGTTACAAAATACCTATGCAGGAAAGTGCTCTAACCAATCACCGAGTCAGCATTCAAACATCAAGGAAGTCAGAAAAGTTACAAGACGCACTTTAACACTAAGAAGGCCCACCCTGCCTTGCCTCTCTTCTCGCCAGATGCGCTTAGCTTAGCTCTAAGGACATTTGGAAGCTGCCTATCTAAAATTCTGCAGTGTATTGTTCTGACTGAAATTCTGTCTTAGAGATGTCAAACAACAAAATTTGGCAAGCAATTAGCCTATAATATGACCTAATTGCCCTGGTACTATGGGAGGTGGTTGGTGTTCTTGCTGTGGAAAGCTAAAACCCAGGGAAGTACCTTAGACTTCGGCTAGCAAGACACTCATGATCCATGCACAGCAGCTGTGTTGAAATGATGGAGCATAACAATTCCTAAGGCGCCGTTACAGTCTATTGTCCCTACAATCTATATATTTAACAGACCCTAAATATCCGGTGACACAGCCAACCAGAACAACTCCATTGGTGCCGTTCTGGCTGATCAAGTCAACAATGTTTCATTTTAAAGTGTCAAAATAGGGGTTTACCCAGTAAAGTGAAATACGCCATGGGTAAACATGTATTCATATGGACATATATGTGATTCTGTATGTGTCATAAAGACATAAGCACCCCTATGCCTGTGTAGTAAATGTTTCCCCTCAGTTATGAAACATACAAAGCATGTTTTATATACATCTAATGTTAGTAAATGTCACAAAAACAACTCTACAATGGACATTGTGATGCATTGCCCAGATACCCCTTCAGGACTGATTTATTTCCTCAGCTGCAGGGAACGTTGTTGCTCACCCTTAGCTCTTGGCCCTCTTCGGCACTGCCTCAACTAAAGAGAGTCACATCACCTAAGGTTATGTCCCCTTCCCAGGGTAACCCTCATCCAATGACTGGTTGATACAAGTGTATAAAAGTTCACCCCCTCCATCCAACTTGGGACAATTCTGCATGGCCATGGCCATCTCAAAGCTTCATATGAGGTTGGCTAAGGCTTTGGTTAAGACTGCATCACAGTCCTATTCTGCTTTCATCCTTTCCCTTCTACAGGTGGCAATCAGAAAGAGCACCCCCCTCAATAAACCTGCTCGTTAATCTCCATCTCACAGTCTGCTTCTCAGGGAACTCAAATCTGTGACATGCTCATTTGTAAAAAAAATGTCCAAATAGGAGCGTGATGAGCTATATATGCTTTATAAATTACAAGGTGTCATGACAGAAGCACTGAGAAAAAATCTCTAAAACCGTATTATGGTTTACAAGAATAAATTCAGAAATCTAATTTATGGATCCTTACATTTAAGGAAACTGAGGTAATTCCAAAGAGGACAATTCTGAAGACAGTTAAACTGACTTTGCCACAATCCATTTTACCAATCTTATTGCACATTATATATTTACCCTCTTTGATCTCAGAAGAAAATATGATTCTCAGAAGAAAAAGTAGTGTCTTCTGAAACCTCATAAAATTAAGATGGATATTTTGATTATAAGAGAGCCACATTGACTATCACAGGAGCCCTTTAACATTGTTCTTAATTTACTCTTCTGGCTGCAACAAACCTAGCAAACAAGGATAGATACATACTGGGTCTAGAAACTAAACAAAGCCTACACATCCACAAATATACATTCAAAAGAGCGACATTATTTGGGAGGGAGATCATGTAAAGGAGAACTTGTGAGCACAACATCCCTGAATATAATGGACTTTTCTGATGCCCCAAATTCAACCCCAATAAAGTCATCTACTGAGACAACAACTCCCTTCAACTAGGAAACCAGGGTTTTCTGATTCTGTACAAGCCACTTTGCCACTTATCTTCAGGAGCTCAATTACATTCAGTGTGATATGTTTTAGGACAAGTTTAGATTCATTATTATTATTTTTCAACCTTAACCTTATCTCTCATCTCTCTCTCATGGCTTCCAACACAAATTCAGGTGTTATTATTCTGGAGCCTCAGACTTCCTTCCTCCATATGAATTTTAAAAAGTCAATGAGAAATACTTAAAATTAACCTGTAGTATTTGAAGTTAATAGAGTCTTAAGCTTGAACTTCAACCAATGATATAAATTCAACCATATAGGGTCACTGTGTCAGACAAAGAGAGAGAGTCACTGCAGGAAGCAAGGGATGTCCAGTGTCAATTTACTCCTAGGTTTAGTGCAAACCTATCAGGATGCCGCTAGTGTAAGCCTGCTCAATGTGACGGGGGAGCTTCACTGAAAGGCACAGTTGCTGCAACAATATGGAATTTATTTCTTATTTTCCCCCCAAGTTAAATGGCATATACACATTCTGTTTTAAATATTCTCTATGTTAATATTCCAAACAAAAATTTCTAGATGCGTTTTTCAAAGAAATATCTCATTCATAACATTAATCAAAGGCAAATGATTCTTCATAATTTAAAAACAAGTATGATTATTTAAATAAAATAACTTGGTTTTTTGTGGAATAAAGTTTCTGAAATGTATTAATTCTAAATATATTTATTTAGCCCAGTGATTTTTCAACTAGGGGTAATTTTGTCCTCCCTCCCCCAATAGGGGACATTTAGCAATGTCTGGAGACATTTTCGGTTGTCACAAAAGGAGTGGTGCTACTACTGGCATCTAATGAGTAGAGGCCAGATTAGCCACCCATGACAAAGAATTCTCCAGCCAAAAACGCCAAAAATGCTGAGGCTGAGAAACCGTGATCTAACTTAATAAATCTGAAGTTGCCATAGTTTTGTGCATCAACTCAGTTAGAAAGGAGTTTAACTATGTGAGTTGGTCAACATGCCAACTTCTGAAAAATCTAACTCCGTTTCCTTCTGCTGACCCTTCCATTATTATGTGAGGAGCTCATATCTGTGACAAAATAGTACATTTGTTCTATATATTCAAAGATCACCCATAGTTTAGTCTACAAGTTATGGGAAACATAAGAAAGTGCCTACTCTGTACCAGGAGCTTTGCTAGGTATATTCATATATATCTTATTTCATTGTAACCCAGATTACTACCCTCACATTACAGATGAAGAACTTGAGATTCAGAGAAGTTATTCAACGTACCAAATATCACACAGCTGGTAAGTGACAACTCGGTGCCTACCATTCCAAGTGAGAATATATAGTTTTAAACTCATTAATACTTTCTTGCATATGCAAAGAAAACTTCTGAATCATTATGATAGTTAATGGGGTGAGGAGGGTAATTAGCTTTTGACCATGTATCTGTCTGTATTATTAGAATTTTCAGTAAGCATATACTACTGTCATTTGAAAACTCATACATTTTAAAAGACTCAGTTAAACAAATCACTAACATTCTTCTCATATTAATTTTAGGATTAACCATTGACAAAACTATAAGGTAGGAGACGGTCTCTGGTGCATGTACCCATTCTCTTGCTTTTAACCCAATTTCCCACCCAGTATCCCTATGCCAAAATGTGTTTACCTATCTAGGTCCCCCAAAAATATCTTACAGTTATTCACATTAAGCTTAAATATGTTACTATTTCATGGTGCTCACTGAGTATAGTATAGTGTCTTAGGTCAAAAGATTGACTGTGTTTATCTCTAGTATCAGAGTGGTAGAAAAGGTTTGGGGGCAAAGCTTTTCTTTTCTTGTGGTCCTGAAACCTTACTGTATATGTAACCATCTACTGAGGCAGTTCTTAAAGAGGGGCTCTGCTCTGTGAGCCCACTGCCAAAGATGGAGCACTTAACGGGGAGTGGGGCACCTAAGGGACTGAGCAGAACCGGTGACTGGCATGTGCATAGCAGGTCCCCAATATATAAAAGTTTATGGCTTAACCAACACCAAAAGACCCACCATTCCCCCAGACAGTTTCTCTCTTACCTGGTGTGAACCTCCCGCCAAGAGATCAATCAAGGGGGAGGAGGGAGGAGGCAAATAATGATTAATTTAACATATTATATATTTATATAATCTGTCTATTTATCTATAGGAAATGGGGTCTTTGCAGATATAATCAAGTTAAAATAAGGTCACACTGGATTAGGATGGACCCTAAATCCAATGACTGACGTCCTTATAAGAAGAGGGAGATTTGGAGACAGGGGGACATACACAGAGGGAAGATGGCCGTGTGAAGAGGGAGGCAGAAACTGGAGCGATGCAGAGACAAGCCAAGGAATGGCAAGGATCATTCATTCATCAAATAATCAGAATTTTTCACCCAGTGTATGACAATAGTCTCTCAACTGGTCTGCCTATTTTCATTCTTAACCTCCTGCAGTCTGTTCTTGCACATTAGGCAGAATGATCCTTTTATATGTAAATCAGATCATGTCAATGCCCTGGACAAAACAAGTCTAGGAATTCCCATAGGACTCAGGTGAAACACAAAGCCTTTCCAAGGCCTACAGGTCTAACACACTCTACCCCAGGCTATCACTTTACTTCACGTTCCACTGCTCTCCCTTCCCTCTAGCTGCTCTTGCCACGCTGGCCTCCTTGTTGCTGGTCCTACACTCTAAGAGCTTCTAAGCTTATTGTTCCCACTGCCTGGATGCTCTTCATGTGGCCTGCACAGGGGTTCCTTCAGATCTCTCTACTCCGTAACACTTTCGCAGAGTCCCTACCAACCTATTGAAAAGAACAATCCTGTAACTCCCTATTCCCTTAACTTGCTTCCATTTTTCTCATGGCATTGAGTCACCTCCTGATGTTATTGACATTACTCATTATATATTTAACTGTTTATTTTTTCCTCATCTGTGTTCCCCTATTAGAATGTAAGCTCTATAAGAACAGAGATTTTTGTCTGATTTGTTCACTGTTGTATCTCCGGTGCCTAGAACAGTGTCTATTACAGAATAAGCACTTGATAAATAATTTGTTGAATCAAAAAATAAATGAATGCATTTTGTAAGTTGCTTTGTTTTCTATTTTGCCCAGGCAGATAGGAAGCTTAGTAATAGATTGAATGATGAGTCATGGTAATGTATTAGCCTTCACTGTGAGCATATATGCTTCTTCCTTTTTTAATATTCTGATAGTCTTGTAACTTCATACATCCCCTTTATTATAAGATATTTCTAAATCTTTTGGAATGGGACAGATAAACACCAATAGACAGGTAGGTTGGGTGCCTGGTTGGGTACCTGGGAGGCGACCCACACTAAGTGGGAAAGGGTGTATTTGTTAATCAGCACTAATGATTAAGTGTGATGCAAGAAAGCCCTCAAGCTAGGACCCCAAATCTTTGGCTGCAGTTTGATGCTTGGGAGCTTAGAAAGAGCCAGATAAAAATGAGTCAATGGGTCTAGCAGAGCCAGAGAAGGAGGGAAGCAAGTTTTACCTTTTCATTCCTGCAGTTGTTCAGCCCCATATTATTCATGGTAGACAGTTTCCCATCAACACCATGCGGCTGTTGCTGCTGTTGCTCCCGCTGGATCTGTTCGCGCATCTTCCGAGCCTCCTGAATAGCTTTCATCACCGTATCCTGATCCCCAAACAGGGCAGGGGAGTTGAGACTGGACAGGATATCTGCATATACAGGATGCATTATTAGAGGCTTGTAAGGTTAGACTCTTAAAAAATACTGCTACTACCCACTCCCCTGTATAATACCACATTCTCTGAAGAAGGAAGAGACACATTTGCTATTAAGAAAACTGCAACACAGCACAGAAATCCAGGGTAACGAGCTGTGCTGGGGTTTTTTTTAGCCCTCGGAGGACCAGCGTTTCAGTTTATCTGGGTTCTGTCAACACAACTCCTCACAGATGAAGGTTCCTAGATTCATATATATATATATATATATATATATATATATATATATATATTCTGGCTATATCTAACAGTTAGTGGGGCAGTACTGGTGAAGAAAGGGGTGGGGATGTGTGCAGAGACATCTGTGCAGGCTGACCATTATATTATATCTGGTGTGCTAATACAGCAAAGTTGTTTCTGGCCCAGCCAAAAAAAATCTGTGAGGCTACATGTGTCCTTCAGCAGATATCTGTATCTGTGTGTTCATACGTCCACTGCAGGAGAGAAGGGGTGGGAAGGAACATACCACATTCTCTGTTCCCCAATCACTGGCTGGTTAATGAAGCATTCTACTCATCATGCTGCCTCAGTTATTTACTAAGAGAATGACAACCCATTTCCTGCCCCCAACTGGAACACCCACTGTTCTCAGTTCCCTGTCTTCGTGATAGTAAGGCTGTATGTGTGGGAATGGATTTCACCTAAGTATACAGCTTCAAATAAAGTGAAAACATTTACTTTCATTATATTCCATGCAACACAGAAGGACAAAATTCAAAATTAAACTAATTTTCCTCCATATCTTGCATTTTACTGTAGGTTAAAATTAATACTTTAGATGAGGCTTTCCAATTTTAGGCAAAAAGAGGGCAATTGCTTGCTGACTGATAGATTTCAGCTGCTGTGATAAAGTTTAATGAGGTCAGCTTGCATGTATCCTGGTATGAGCATTTCATAGCACATGCGTGTGTGTGTGTGTGTGTATGTGTGTATATCTGTGTGTGTGTGCACACACCTCACAGAGACAGAAGGGACAGAGGAAATCAGACTACAATCAAGCTCACATCACACGTCTATGTGTGTGCAGTGCATGTGTGTATGTACTTGAGTTTAGAAAATATCACCAACACTATCTATGGAAAAGTTCTAGAAAGTTAAACAGCCACTTTTTAGGATATAGAAAACCCATATCTTTTGCTCTGAAGCTTTTCTGATTAAAAAAAAAATTCTATCCAGTATTGTCTGGACAACAGTGCTATTACTTCAGCTCATTTCTAGCTCACGATCTAAAGAATACGCTCTGCTGAGGTATAAACTCCCATAAGAGCAGGGCCTGTGAAACAGTCGTCTTTGTCCCTCACAATGCTCAGTACAGAAGACAAATGCTTTCCAAACAAAATTCAGAAGTGGATTATAGGAGGGCCATTTCAAGATCAAGCCTATTATTTATCCTCATGTTGGCTTTTTTTCCCCCTCATCTCACGACTTTCAACAATTCAGCAATCATATTCACATGCTGGAAATGATTCATTTCTCTTTCCCACAGCAATCCCACTGACTTGGAGTGAAAACCTCTGGGCCCCTGAAAGAGGCATCCTAACTCAAAAAGAGAATAGGCTGCTGTATGGATCCTAATGTCCCCAATTTCAATGAGGAAGATTTACATCTCATCATCAGAAGATTCACTTAGATTCAGCATAGCTCAGCATATATTCCAACTGTGAGTTTATAAAAAGAGCACTGAGTTATATGTCAGAGGACCTGGATTCTAGTTTTGACTCTGCTAATTAATACCTACATGGCTGTGGGCAAGTCATTTTAACTGTAAGACCACAATTTATTATACAATGAGAGTAATAATAATACACTACCTAACTCATTGGATTATTGTGTAAAATCAAATGAGATAAGATAGGCAAAATGGTTTTTTAAATTGTAAATGGCTACACTTACACATTATTTTATTTATTACAGGAAGCAATTCAGGCTATAGGATTCAACAACACAAGGAAGGTAATATGGTGAAGAAATGCTAGTTCTAGTCCTTAATCCCTTTGAAATTTTGTGTCTTTATTTGAAAATTAAGAGACTTATAGAGCATAGTAACAATAATGTTCATATTTATTTGGCTGTCTGCTACTACATGCTTTCGTGCTTTCGCAATTACTGTCTCATTCCACATGCATATGTAAATGTGTTGCTGTTCGGTTGTCCAGTCTTTTTAAATTGCATGCCTTCTGGGTGCCAGATGCCATGTTAGGCACTTTATATATTTTTTTCTCTTTTAATTCTCATAACAACCTATGAGCTAGGTAATAATATTTCCCTTCCAGATATTAGGAAACTGAGTTCAAAAATATTAAATAATTTTCACAGGGTCACATAACTAGTAAGTAAAAGCTCTCTCTCAGTCCAAGTCTGCCTGATGCCAAATCCCATTTTTTTCTCTATACTTCTCATACCTGGGTATGAATATCCCTAGAGATACCTGGCAATACATCAGAGAATGTAAGGAGGCAGAGGATCACTATGACATATCTTACTAGACATTAACTTTATTTCATATGATGGCAATCAAGTGTGTCATTCATATTTGCTTCAATGCAAAACTGATATGGGATAAGATGTAAAATTCACAAACATTTTACAAAGAAAATATAAAATGTCAAATAAATTTTGGACTTTTGGCAGGCAGCTTTTAGGCCAGCTTCCTTTAGGCCCTTGGAGGCTTCATGTTCACTCTTAATCTGCCTAGAGTTGCTTCAGCAGCAAAGCACTGACCAAACACAGAAATTTCTGTCTATGAGTGTTGGATCTAACTCATCATCATCTGAAGAACCCAACCCAGCAGGATTTATATTATAACCTTTTCTAAAAGTTCTAGTCACCCAAGACACTATAACTGGGTTATGTTTCAGCAGAAAAGATTTTACTTTTACTTTATTTACTTTCACTTTTTTTTTTCTTGGACTAAGGAACACTTTGGAAACAAGAATCAGTCATCAGTAAACATGTTTTGCTTTCTTTTACCTAATTCATAAGTCTCTTCCTGGTGTTGACCTTTCCATTTACCTAAAGAGGATCCTCTTCCCAAGCTTCCTCCAATGGGGCTGGGGATGCTGCTTTTGTTAGGCAGATTGACAGGGCTGGTTTTGCTGGCTGGAAAGAGGCTTTGGGTGGGAGATGTTGGAGACTTTACAGGCTCAGCTGTCTTGGGTCGGGATGAGAGATTCAGCGGCTGTGCTGCTGCTTCATCCTACAAGTTTACCATAAATAATTATTTATTTTTAAATGAAGCATGTTATCACTTAGTAAGCCACAGTTATTTTATACCTCAGAGACAATGCCACATTCTCCTGCAATAATAACAAAAGAAGCTAATGATCTACCTCCTTGAAGATTCATCAGAAGGAAACCTCATTAATTTCCCTGTGTTATGTTTCTATTTACATTAACTGTGTAGTTGGATCATTCTTTTTGCCAAATTAAAATCTGAATTAGCTCACATTACAGCTTAATTTCCTAATGTGTTTTCAGGGATCTAAATTAACCTAGGGCATTTACAAAGAATTATTTAAAATTTCAGTAGCTCTGTAGTGCTTCTGTGTTTTTCTCTCTGAAAAGTTCCTGGAACTATAAATAGGCTCTGCCACTAATTTTTTAATATATATTTTAAATCAAACAATAGCAAGTACTTTAAAAATGGAAACACAAAGCCTTCCTCTGCTCTTCTGGACCTTTGCCCAGGGAGCCGCATGCCACAGCATGGCTTCTATGTGGCTTCCTGGGTGTGGGCACTCTTCATGGTCTATATTCTGGTCTCTATTTATGTTTAAAATTAATTTTTGCAAAGAGCAAGCACACATTATAATTATGTTTTACATACCATGCTATATACAATTTATTTTTCATGTCTAAAGTGATGTCTCTTTATATTCTTTGCTACATATATTTACAGAATGTCTATTTTAAGATGCCTGTTTTTCTATACTGAGCACAGTATTCAAATACCTGGCTTGTAACTCTGGTTTTAGCAGGAGCTTGAAAGCTAAGCTCCTCACCTTTATTTTGTTTCATTTATCCTGCCATAAAACACCCTTAACAACACTTCCATCATTCTAGAAATTTAATTGTAATATGAGCATATTCATTTAAATGTTCAGTTTCAAAATCTGCATTATTGTGTTTAAAATAAATTGTCATCAAATGTTAACTCCTGTTTTGCTTCTGAGAAGACACAGAGAACTTGCTTTTAATGTTATTGTTTAAAACACACAGTAGAGCTTGGAAACTGAACTTTCTCCCCTGCGGCAAACATGTGACCTCTCTGGGCTCGATTTCTTCATCTATAGAAAAAAGGGTCTGATTCTAGCTGATCTCTAAGGTCTCTCCCAGTACTAATGGTCACTGTTTAAGAGGGAACAAAAAGGGATGCCAGAAAACAGTACTCAGGAAGGAGGATTAGAAAGAGAAAACGAAAATAACATGCACAGAGGAACCTTTATGTACTAACACCATGCTAGACGTTTTCACAAATATTAGCTCATTTAACTACCAATAACTCTATGAGGCTGGGCAGTAGTATTCTAAATTTACAAAGGAAGAAGCAGTCAGAGTGATAAAATGACTGTCCAAAGTCATACGTGGAGGGACAAAATTTGAATTATAGTTTATTGGGCTCCAAATCCCAGGCCCTTTTTCTACTAAACTATCAGCTAAAATAAGTCACTTGATAATGTAGGGATACCCTAGCTTTATTCTGTTGTTTTGTTTGTTTGTTTGTCTTGGTAGGAAATAAGTAATCTGGCACATCTATGGTGCAATGCACTTTCATCTCTATCCAGACATAGGATAGGTTCTCAGGAAACATAGTTGTATCCATTACAAATGTCAAAATTATCTGATATGCTTAATTACAATTTACTTGCCTTTGCTCTGAACTCAAAGGATATTAGACTAGTTAGTTCCTTTACTCCTATCTAAATAATAGTGATTTATAAACTAGGTATTTAGTTAGTTTTCTCCACATTTCTTTTACTTGGGGTTTACCAAGCTTCATAAGGTACCTGGGTTCAGAGTTTTCCTCAAATTTGGAAAAATTTCAGCCATTACTTCTTCAAATATATTTTTCTTCCCTTCCTTCTCCTCCTGGGGCTCCAGTTGCATATATGAGGCCATTTGATGTTCCACAGCACCGATAGTCTTTTTTCTATGTATTTCATTTTGGACAGTTTCATTGTTATGTCATCAAGTTCACTAGTCTTTTCTTCTATAATATCTAATCTGTTGCTATTGCAAAACAGTACTAATCCAGAGTACTTTTCGTCTCAAACACTGTATTTTTCATCTCCAGACATTCAATATAAGTTTTCCATGTCTTGTCCTATAATGTTCATGTTTTCCTCTATATTCTTGAATATATGGAGTTTATAACACCTGGTTTTACTCAGTTTTGAATATTAGGCAAACTTCACATATATTATGGGTTTGGTTCCAGACCACTGCAGTAAATCAAATATCACAATAAAGCGAGTCACATGAATTTTTGGTTTCCCAGTCCACATAAAACTTACGTTTATACACTACTGTAGTCTATTAAGTGTGCAATAGCATTATGCCTAAAAAAACAACGTATATACCTTAATTAAAAAATACTTTATTGCTAAAAATATGCTAACCATCATCTGACTATGCAGGGTTGCCACCAACATTCAATTTGTAAAAAGTGCAATAGCTGTGAAACACAATAAAATGAAGCTCAATAAAAAAGGTTATGGGACTTCCCTGGTGGCACAGTGGTTAAGAATCTGCCTGCCAATGCAGGGGACAAGGGTTCGAGCCCTGGTCCGGGAAGATCCCACATGCCGCGGAGCAACTAAGCCTGTGCACCACAACTACTGAGCCTCTGCTCTAGAGCCCGCGAGCCATGACTACTGAGCCTGCGCGCCACAACTACTGAAGCCCATGTGCCTAGAGCTTGTGCTCTGCAACAAGAGAAGCCACCGCAATGAGAAGCCCGCGCACCGCAACGAAGAGTAGCCCCACTCTCCACAACCAGAGAAAGCCCACACGCAGCAACAAAGACCCAACACAACCAAAAATAAAAACAAATAAATTTATAAAAAATAAATAAATAAAAAAGGTATGACTGTATATTCTAATTTATTATTTATTCTTATAATTCAGTAATTGCCATTTCCACCAACAATGCCACTGAGCATGGGAAGCACCTATTAACTCCCAGTCAGGTCAGTCCCTTTCCACAATGGCAGGCCTGTTGTTGGTCCTCACAGCCTGTCCTGGCCCAAGAGAAACTTTGTGGGTGAACAGGAGCAGATATGCTTACCTCTTCACTTGGCTATAGTTGGAAGTCCCTTATAAGAGCTGTTTTTACTGTCTTATCTACTAATTCTATCATCTGTGTTATTTTGGGGGTTGTTTCTAATGACTGATTATTCTTTTCATCATTGTTCATATTTTCTTGCTTCTATGAAAGCCTGGTAATTATTGAATACATGCTCCACATTGTGAATTTTACAGTGCTGGGTTTCATAGTTTGTATATTCCTTTAAGTATGTGTGGACTTTGTTCTGAGACACAGAAAGCCTTACTAAGCTTACTTTTAAGCTTTGTTAGGCAGGTCCAGAGCAGTCATTAATCTAGGGATAATCTGGCCCCACTAGTGAGGTAATACCCTGCTGGGGACTCTACTTGGTGCCCATGTGTCAAGTGATCTTTCCAGTCTGGCCAGTGGGGACACAAATCATTCTCAGTTCTTTGTGAACCTTGCAATGGTTTTGTCTGCTACATCTGGTCTTTTTCCCTGGCCTCAGGTAGTTTCCTCACATGCAGTACTCAGCTAAATACAGGGGAACCTTCTGCAGATTTCCAGTGCTCTCTCTCTCTATGCAGCTCCCTCCTCTGGTACTCTACCTCACAAGTTCCATCTACTTGGCATCCTTAAACTCTAAACGCTTGTCTCTCTACTCGGGAAGCCTTCCAAACTGCATGTGGCTACACGTCCCGCCCCACCCGCCCGCCCCCGCACTATTGCCTGGAAATTCTCTCTAGACAGTAAGATGGAACAACTGTGTTGCTTGCCTCACTTGTTTCTCTTCTATCAGGGGTCACTGTCCTGTACTCCTATTGGAAATGTCTGAAACTACTGTTCTATATATTGTGTCTTGAGTTTTACTTGTTTAAGTTTGGAGAGTAAGTAAATCCCTGTTCCTCCATAATGGTTTTAAATGGAAATCTTCTAGGTTTCTTTTAGGATCTCTCTCGGTATACAACCAGATAGTTCAGTTACAACCACTACTACCACCCATCACCATCTTCTTTATTAGCATCAGATTATCATCAACGTCATCGCTATACTAACATTTATGGAATAGTCACTATATTCTAGAAGATGTATTATCTCATTTAAGACCCGTAAAAATATTAACTTCCATTTTACAGAGGCAAAAACTAAGGCTGAAAGAAGTAACTTGCCCAAGGTGACACATCTAGTAAAAGTGACAGAACTGACATTTGAACAGAAACATCCTTCCTGCTGATGTTGACAATTATAGCAAATAAAAATTCTGGGGGAAAAAAGGAAAGGAAGACCATCTATTTTTATTTTTGTTACCTTCAGCTAACAATGCCCTATGTCACGTAGTCGTGTTATGTACAGAGGGAAAGAATGACTACAGAGAGAAACATGAAATATTTTAGTGACCATAATTCTTTCAATTAGCAAAATATAAGATTATTTTCAGAACTTCTGTAATAATAGGTAGGAGCTATTTTAAAAATTTAAAACATTTGCTTTATGTCTTGGTCTATATATTTTTACTCACACATACAATAAACAGTCTAATAAGTATAATAAATGCCTCCTTTGTTATTAACATAAAGTATAGTCAAGTCAAATTATATAGAGAACTCCCTAAGAATTTGCATGTGGTCAAGTGAGTAATAAAATTCAGTTGGCCCACAAAACTGGAATGGTAAAAGCAAATAGAAACTTGAATCTAACCAGGGAACATTTTACTCATCCAGTAAAGGCTTGGTTTGGTGCAGTTCCATTTGGCCAACCCACTTATAAAATGACTTTTTCATGTTAAAATATCTAATACTCAATACCTCAAGTCACTGATGTTTGATATGCTTATACTCCAACAACTATAATTAAACAAAGTGCCTTGGTTTGAGTGGTAGTGTTCTCTTATTCACAAAAAGAAACTCTTGGAACACAAAATAAATAGTCTGTTTCCATAAGTTAATACTATCTTATTAAATGTAAACCGCCTATTGTCATATCTCAATATTTCTAACAACAAAGCATAAATGTTCATCTACTTCTTTGGAGAATCTAAAGGCATGGGTGGCATTAAATTAATTCCTTTGGGTGGGCACTGGCAGAACTATCCATCCTAATTATGTTTACTATTTTATCTTTGGTATTTGGGATCCATATTTTTTAAGGGCTTTTCTGAAATCTCAAAGTCCCTATCTGCAAGTTTTAGAAAATAAAACAATTTCAGTAATTCTGTGGCCTTCAATGCTGTTTTGTTGGCCTTAGATGTTTCCCACGTAATGAGTTAAAAAATAATTGCAAAATTTCTCCAAGTGCAGTACTTTGGGCACATTACAATAATACATCTGTGCTTAACATATCCCGCAAAGTAGGTAAGTCAGTGATACAAAACAATTGTTTCTTTGAGCTGTCTGAATTTGTTAATTCAATACAGGAAGCACAGGCAATCGCAAAAGCCTGTAAGTACCAGCTGCAGCACAAAGTTAGACTGGATCATCAATTCCCCTCTGTCACCAAGCACCTCCTGGCTACCCCATTTTAAGACACTGAAAATCAGTGAGGAAAGGATCTATTAATGTTTCAGTCATAACTTGGGCAATCCTGTTTATCCTATCACAACTATATATGGCATCAAAGCATGATTACGTTATGACACCACTCATTCCTCAGAGCCACCACATTTATAACTATTTTTGAAGGAGAGAGCTTTATCAACAAACCATATAAAGTCTAGCACTGGCTTCTATTTTGTCAATCTAAAGTTTTGAGATCCTCCTCCTCTAGCACTGTAAGTTGGCTCCCCACCTGTTTAAGGAAGTTAGAGAGAAGTGTCACAAGACTATGACAAAGACTGGTAATAAAACCATGGCCATTCATGCCAATGAACATTAAAAAATAAACGCCAGAATCCAAAGGGGAAAAATCCTTGAGAAGTAAGTATGCAGATATAGGTGAAGATCTCACAATATGGCACTATTGTTATCAAAAGGGAAACACCTGTTTCTCAGTGCTCAATCATGAAATTTACAATAAAGAGGAGCATTTTGGGGTTCCTTTAGGCTGTTTTGCTTCCTGCCGTTTATTCCCAACACAGCCTGGTTCACTACCTTTCTTGTGAAGCTATTTTCCAAACTGTTTCCATAATCCTGCAAAGTAAATACCTTAACTTGAGTTACAGGGCTGGTCCCTCTCTTTTCATTTTTTATCCCAGTAGGTGAGACTGCCCCTGCTGTGTTTGGTGGCTGTGGAGTTGATGGCATCTTTGCTCCAGGTGACACCTGCATGCTGGCCAGCTGAGCGGCATAGAGCTGCTGCAAAAGAGGGAAGACAAACATCATCTCTTTAAATGCAGCTGAAATGGAGTGTCAAAAAAAACTTACCGTATTGTTAGATAATTGTTTCTCTGACAGCCTTGCAATTTCTCTTTCACTATTTTAAAAGAGGAAAATGAAAGAGAATAAACAGTATAACAGAAAGAAAGAGCAATGATATGGGAGTCATTATTCTGTTCCTGGTCCTTCTAGAAATAAGTTTATGACCCTAAACAAAGGATTGAATTGCTCTAGGACTCAATGTCTTCAATCATACAAAAAGGAATTTGACTAAATGGTCTCAAATATTCTTCCTAGTACCTAAAATCTTCATAAAAGTTCTTTAAAAGTCGGTATGTCCATTCATGTAATTTTAATATTCATGAACTAAGAAACTGATCTAAACTTTCCTAGGGATTTCTGGAAGAACATCATTCTAATCCAATACTGACTAAACTTCTCTGGGGATGCTGACCCTTCTGGATGATAAGACTGCTGCCCTCAAGATCCCTGAGGCCCAATGCCAGTCCCTCCTTCCTCAGGGTCTTATTTCTATGCAGCATATAACATAATCCAAAAGAGAATATAGCCAGATTTGTGGGGGAACAAAATCAAGCTTCTTTTTCCTAGCACAGGATGTGAAATCCTTAACTGTAGAGTTATTAGCTTTGGGGTGAAATTGGTGATAAATGAATGTGTTAATCTGCTATGGCTAACCAGAATTCAGATACCTCAATTTTAACAGAATTTCATGCTTGAAAATGCCATTCAAATATCTTCTTTTCTTCTTATCATCAAGAATTAAGCCATCAAGATTATGACTACCTTAATAGTCATATTTCTATCATAATAAATAGAAAGCTTCCTAGTTCATTAACCACAGAGAAAATAGCTCAAACTTTGCCATATTAGTAGGGGAGGAAAAACAGGTGGTTTGTATGTAATTTCCAGCATTACTAACATTCAGATGGACAAATAAAAAAAATTACAGACCTTTCAGCACATGTAATTAAATGAAAGCTTAATAAAGAATAACTTGCAAGAGCCAGATGTGCTTATGTCATGATTGTTGCTTTCCTTGGACCAATTTTTCTAATGTAACAAGCCTCTAAAGAAATTAAAGTTTCATAATTCTGTATGTGCAATGACTCAGTGGCAAGAAAAATTCACAAGTAAGAGTCAGTCAAACTGCTAGAACTTCGGGGGAAAGAAAGGACTATCTTGTTTCCTTTTTCCTTGTTTCCTTTTATATCTTTTTCCTTTAAAATCCATCCAGGTGTCTTCAAAGGGAGTGGGGCGCGGGGGTGGGGGGTGGATGCTGGGCCAGTGAAGAAAAGTCCTACACTGAACGGAGGGGAAAAGTACTGGCTATATGGTGGCTGGTATCATGACCAATATGCCTTACTATTGAATATTAAAGAGTCAGGAAATCTTCAAGAGACAAGAGTCCTTAGACATCATTTATGCCTTCATTTTACCTCATGATTCACAAGATCAGAAGAAAGTCAATTTGACTCAATCTTGAGTCCTTCAAGGAACTTCAATTAGTGAAGAAAAGCAGAAAAACAAATCTTTGGACACAAATCTATTTTTTAAAAGGCTGACTAAATTCAGAAATCCTTCAAAATAATTGAACAATATAGTTGCCTTGGAGAAACAGAGTAGCGTTCATTGCTCCCTCTGAAGTTTCGACAATCATCTATTTTACATCCCGTTCTAAAAGCTTGTACCTAAGAGAGGCAAGCTGCCTTAGAACTGTTGATTCCTTGGAATTCCTTGTGCCTTCTGGTTACTGATATGTTAGAGGCAGGAAGAAGTATAGCCACAGTCTGTAAAACTCACAGACCTGGGTAAACTGGACAGTAGAATATCGATAAGATTTAGTAGAATGAGCCTTGAAATAGAAATCAGAAATTAGAGTCCAATGCAGAGATAGAAAGTGCTCATGAAAATAAAAATTTTCACATTCTGCCTAACAAAATTTATTAGTTTAGATAGAAGTATAGAGCTTTTCAGATTGAAGACTTTAGATCTGACTTGGAGAAAAGAATGCCGTTCATTGAATAGGCATAGGTTTATAGAACAATTTCACAAATAGCTCGTCTTCTAAGCGAACATTAATTGAATATGTTCCATATGCCAGGCTCTGTATTAGGAGCTGAGGAGGATTCAAAGTCTTGGAACAAGCATATAGCTCTGGGGGAGATGGAAGATAAAGATCCTTAACAGTTGATTTGCACCTTTCCTGCAATGCTTATCCCTTTTTTTAACTTTGTGTTTAATTATGCACATGCCTTATCATGCTTGATAGACTGTAAGCTTACTGAAGTCATGATCAGCCTAATTGTTATTATTATTTTTTTTTTGTGGTACGCGGGCCCTTCACTGTTGTGGCCTCTCCCGTTGCGGAGCACAGGCTCCGGGTGCACAGGCTCAGCGGCCATGGCTCACGGGCCCAGCCACTCCGCGGCATGTGGGATCTTCCCGGACCGGGGCGCGAACCTGTGTCCCCTGCATCGGCAGGTGGACTCTCAACCACTGCGCCACCAGGGAAGCCCAACCTAATTATTTTTGAATGCCTAGCATCAACAATAGTGACTTGCAAATAAGAGATAACCAATCAATATTTTCTGAGTTAATGTGCTAAATATAAAATCCCTGGATGTTAGGGAGGAGAGATATTCTCTCTATAAATGAGGCAACAGCAGTGGTATACGATTATATTTATTGTAAATGTAATGAATAATTTCATGGTGTTGAGTTTTAAGAAATAAAGGGAAAATAAATTCAGTGCAAATTAAATTATACTGTTTTACAAGAAATTATTCTTTTGAAGTCATTTTTAGAATGTTGACTAGATAGCTCCTCAATAACTGCTAGCTTCACTAACCCATCTTACACTTTTCTAACACAAATTGTAGTATTAATTTTTCTTCTCAGCCTAGTTACTTATAAATTTAAAGTTTCCCTAAATGCTACTGCATCCTTTTCTGAAAGAATATAAAATACTAGTTATTCAAATAAATAGCTTTATAAGTTAGAAAACTCCTTTGCAAACTAATGGTTTAGGAAGGAAAAAGGTTAAACTCTGATTAACTATTACATAAGCATTTACAAAAGTCATTCCATGTAAGATTCTCAGAACACAGTTCATAGTCATAATGATGATAATAATATTAATTTCCAAACAACATTGAGGTTTAAAAAATCAACAATGCAGTAAAGCTTATAACAGGCTTAGCCAAAGTCCTTTAAACGTTTATACTTTGGTGAAGACTGTTTTTGTAAGTATAGGTTCTCCCATTTCAATTCTGAAAAATGTTCAGTGGTTGTTTGGGATATTGAATTGTCTCTTTATCCAAAATATATAAAGACATGCAGAGCATACATGTAAAAATGAGCCTTGTTAAATATTTTTCAAAATTATAAAATCACTCATATTTTATAGGAGCACTTTAAGAAATGCTTGTACTATTTTATGGCTAAATAAACCCTACCTTTATTATTAGTTCAGTTTTAATAAAGTAGCCAGCACTAAAATTTTGGTAAGCTGAACAATAACATACTTAGTACCTGGAATTGAAAGGGGCTTAACAGATCATTTAGTCTAGTCTGACCTCTTCATTACACTGATAAGCTGAGGTCTAGAGAACAGAAGTAGCACGCCCAAGATCGTATAGTTAGTACTGGAGCTAGAATAAGAATTCTCTAGCTCTCATTCCAGCATTATCATTTAAAGTAGAAATGGATATATGAACCAGCCTTGGTACTTTTCAAGCACATTTCCAGTACAGATGAAATTTTCAATGGCAAATCTTTATTAAATGTGTACTATTAACTAAACACTGTGCTAAACAATGGAGGTGCAACAACAAGCAGCTCAGAAATAGTCCCTGCCTTAATGGAGGTATTAAACAAAGGCTTAGGTAGTAACTATGAATTACAGTTGGAATAAGTGCTGAGAAAGAAAAATATAGAACGTCAGGTGGCTGTCTAACAAAGGTATTTAATGTAGCCTGAAGGACTACAAGGATCAGAATAGCTTCTCTAAGGAAGTAATGCTTCAACAACTATCCATGTGGAAAGGTTGATAAAGAACATTCCCAAAAGAAGACACATCAGTTATTATGGCTCTGAGGCAGGAAAGAAGATGAACTTAGAAAAGGCCAACATGGTGCGACTGCTGAGTGAGCATAGAGCGGCATGAGAAGAGGCGAAAGAGGGGTAGGGTCTTATCAGGCCACATTAATAATTTCAGACTTTATCCCCAAAAGAGAAGTACCTAGAAAGAGCAATGAACTAGAACCAAGACACAAAGACTCTCTTCTATGCTTTATCACTAACTCATTGACCAATCTTTTTTTTTCCGTTGCGGAGCACAGGCTCCGGACGCGCAGGCTCAGCGGCCATGGCTCACGGGCCCAGCCGCTCCGCAGCATGTGGGATCCTCCCGGACTGGGGCACGAACCCGTGTCCCCTGCATCGGCAGGCGGACTCTCAACCACTGCGCCACCAGGGAAGCCCCTCACTGACCAATCTTTTAAGCACAGGATTAAGAAAGTCCTATGAAGATCTCACAAACCCACAAATACATATTACCTCTAGTAGTGTTTCTGGAGTTCTGTGTCCTGAGACTAGCCTTGGATCCTAGTGACACTTTAATAACTAAGTCTGCTTAGATTCAGCACAAAACAGTAGGTCCTACCAACCAAACTCAGCCTTGTGGTAAAATTCTTGAGTGTCTTTGAGTACACACGCTGGCCTATGGCCAAGACCTAAGAAATGTTTTGTGTCAGGGTCATTTTACAACATTATTGTATTTGGGAAGAAAGGCATGCTTTCCCCCCCAAGGAGTCAAATTTACGTCAAATTATAATGGATGGTGTCACAGTGCATCTAATATTTCCCATAATGTGAAATACATATATATTCTTTTATACCTGCTTTCTGTGATAAAATCACATAAGATCTCCAAAGGAGAGCACCATAAAAAAAAGGTGAAAGGTCTTTTATTCTCATAATCACGATTTTCACATAATCACTCATCCAGTCATCACCCCCATTCATTCGTGTGTTAATTCAACAAACATATATTGAGCACCAGCTCAGTCAGGTACTGTGCTAGGTATTTTACTTTATTATTTTATTTCATCTTCAAAATAGCTATATATGATAGGAATTATTATCTATTTTAGAGTCAGTCTCACTTTAAAGCCCATGTGCTTTCTGCTTTTATATGTTAAAATAAGCTATACAATGAATCACAATGAAACGCATTTCCTATTCCTAACCACCAGACAAGAATCACTGTCCAGGAAGAGAGATTCTGATATTGCTGCTCTTCTGAGCTCTTTTGACATCTTCCAGATGTCTCACAGCTACTTTTTCTAAAATGGCATTTCACAATCCTCAAATGGAGAAAGAAGAGTTAAGGGTACTACCAGCCACCTTGAAGGAGCAAGGGGCACAATTTTTAGCTAAACTCCCTGCTCCAACCAATCTTTGAGCCATAATAGAAGACGCCTGAAATACCCTAGTGACATGTTTATCAGACTGATAAAGTAAAGAGAACAATGCAGACTATGGGTAGAAATAGGAGAACTTGATAGAAAGAGAAATTGACAGGGGCTTTAAATTGGCACCAGTGTGCTCTAGTATATGGAAACCAAAGTAAAAAAGCAGGCACAACTTCACTTGCTGTATTCTCTTTGGAGTAAATTCTCCTGTGTTTTGTCATTTCAATTAGAAAGGGCATTTTAAAGTGGCCTGTTGGAATCTGACCCAGAGAGAAAGAAAACAAAATTCTCCCTCAAATACAACTTGCCTATTGGTAGATAATGAAGAAAGGAAGAAAAGAGAAAAATGCTATTCTATAAAAACAGATTCAATAGGCACTAACTTGAAGATTTCAACTCTCACCTTTATATTTACCTGATTTGCTATGGTTCCAAGTAATATCTGAGAACCCCAGGCCTCTAGCCCAGGTTAACTCAGATGCTGTTGCTGTGTTTCCCTGACACTACCTCAGGGGCACAGTAAGGAAATGTTGGAGAAACAAGCAGGGTGGGTAAGGGGGCAACCTTAAGAAAATGTCATTATTTACTTGATTGATGCTGCCTAACACTAGGCCCCAAGCCTGGCTCAGTTCTCCAGGGATATCCTGGATTTTGTTACCCTCTCAAAACAATACTGATGACCATTCCTCTGCCTACCAAGCAAGGCATGCTATAAAGCTGGATAAGTTCAGCTGTGAGGCTGTGAGAAGGTGAAACGGAGACAGGGGTAATTAAGCAGCTTGATTTAGTGCTTGTTCAGCACAGGGAAGAAACTGGGTCAGTAACAAGTCACTACAGACTGAAAGAGGGGTGGGGGAGAGAGCTTAAAAATAATTTGAAGGCGATCACAAATACTTTTACTTCTCATAAACCTCCAATGTCAACAAAATGATCCAGGAAATATAGCTGTGGTTTTATGGAAGGAAAGAACTGAAGTCCTTGTTTTCAGCATAGAAGCTACTTGTTTAGCTATATCCCTAATATTTGATACCAAAGAAAATTGGCTGTGAGGATAGGAGGTGAGAGGAGGAATAGGGGAAGAACTACTACTCCCACTTGTCACATATTGGGTTAATTTCCAAGTTAATCTCCTTGCCCCTCCTGCATATTTTTCTATTGCCATATTTTCCTTTCCTATTAACCCCTCTTGTTTATCATAATTCTACTCATCTTTTGAGTCTCAACTCAAAAATCACCTTCTCCTTAAAGACTTACCTGACCACTGCCTCCTTTGTGTTCCCACTATATCTCATTCTCTATCTCTGTGTACTTTCACCAAATTATGAGTTCCTTAAGGGAAGAACTGAGTCTTATTTGCTTTTATGTCCCTAGCACCTAACTTAATGCCTGACAATTAATAGATGCTCTGTTAACATGGACCATTAAAACCCCTTCATTTACCTTGTCTCTGTCTTCTTAAAATTACTATAATTTCTGCCCACACCATTTTCTTAGTATACTTTTCCTCACACCCTCTCCAAAAAGAACCCCAGAGGTGGAGGTCAGTTCTCTTCATTTCTGTCTTTTTGGACCAATAAGCATGTGAATTCACCATGTAATGCTTTGATTTTCTTGCAAAGAAACACCAGATAACACAATGTTAGCAGAAGGAAGAATTGTATACATGATCTAATCCAATTCTTTTGCTTTACAGATGAAGAAAACTAAAGCCTAGAAAAGGAAGTGATTTGCATAAGCACATCAACTTGTGAGCAGTGGGTAGAAAGAAATCTAGAACCCAAGGTTCCCTATTTTCCCCATTTGGTGTTCACAAGGACTCATTTCTCTTTGTGTTCTGTTCTCTTGGGGAACTAACTGCAAATAGAGTTTGTACTTTCTATCAGAGCTTTTAGTTTGGACTACATAAAAGGGATGTTTTTCCACCATTCCCCTAAGATTTAAAGAGAAATTCATCCTACATGTACTTAAAAAGTCATCACTGGGCACCCAAGAATGATTTATGTTGTAGAATTTTATTTTAATATTTGTCTGAAAATGTACACATTTTAAAATGCAACCATAGTAATAATAATAATTAACCATAGTTAATTATAACTACATTAAGGTTTCTACAGATGTTTAAAATGAAAGTTTATGCAAAAATAAATAAAGGGACAAATTTGTCTCAGGTGAGAGCAGATCTATTTCACCCCCTTTGAGACTTCTGCCATTTGTCTTCCCACAAAAAACCAAGGGAAAAATGGGACAAGCATTGACTGTAAGCCACTGGAGAGCCAAGACCTGTTTAATTCATTTCATTATCCCCTGCAGCCGGCTTAAGAATGTCAAGTAAAGAAAAATGAATTCAAAAAAGAGTTTTCCTGGCTAGAGATCATCTTGCCTATTTTCCCAAGCACTGAGTAGCTTGCTCCTCTGACATAACTCATTGTGCTAATGGGACGGGGAATAGGGGGAACACGTTGGGTGTGGAGGAGAGGAGAAGCTGTGAAAAACAGAAAAAAGAATAGGAAAGAGGCTCAGGTCAAAGGTCCTACCCTTGAACAAAGAGAATATTTTTAAAAACCGGGAACCCATCAAATAACAGAGCACCCTGTCGTCTGCCATGAAAAAAAAAAATCGGAATTCATTCTCTGATTGCACCAATTATATTGGAATGCACTCAGAAGAGCATTTCCTTATGGAACATAGTTGCCCAGTGCAAATAACTAAAAATAAACAAATCCACCCCCAATAGTTTTAGCAAGAGAACTCAGTCTCTCGCTGCTTCTTCCAAGTATTTTTCTTTCAGGGTGCTAAAAAAATATGTAAATACATAATGCTTTATTTACAGAAATAAAAGTGCAGTCATTGAAACAACTGGTAATTTGGTTCTTGAAGCGAGATATTCGAAGAGGTGATACCGAGGGCAGTTGGAAATAGGCATTACGGGAATGAATCTTACTGTTTTCCTCTGTTTCCAAGAGCTGGGCAGGCAATGCTGAAGACATCCAGCTCTCTGAATGTGCTCCAAGTGGTACAGCTTGCATTTGTAATGCTCCTTTAACTCTCTAGTCGCAAAGCCACAGCTCATCAGAGAAGTCTTAAACAAATGCATCTTGACTGTACCGATAGGATATAAATACTCATCAATGAGTCCAGAAGTTGGATGTGAAATCCAAGCATTATTTCCCATAAACTAAGTCACAAGGAATTTTTCAGTGGGTATATATATTTGAGTGCATGTGCTGAGTTTAATAAAATACTTTCAGTAAATGAATATATGTTAGGTTCCCAATACTTAAAAGCATTGTTTCTTTGTAACTGAAAGGTGAATTTCAGTTCAAGCTCATTCAAAAACTATTTATTGAGTGGCTACTACTGGCCAGGTACTATGCAAGAAATATAGAGGAGGTCAGAAAAACTAAAAGAAGAGGACATTTGAATACAGACCCAAAAGAACTGAGGGAGCAAACCAGGTCATTATCTGGGGATAGCATCGCAGACAGAAGCAAAGGATAGGTGAAAAGTCCTAAGGCCAAGGGTGTGCTTGTGCTTAGAATGTTTGAGAAACAGCAAGGAGGCCAGTGTGGCTACAGCTGAGTGAGCTGGGCAAAGGGTAATAGGTCAGGTGTCAAAAAGATAGCAAGGGGGCCAGATCATGCAGACTTTGTGTACTATCAGACAGACTTTGGATTCCATTCTGAGTTTCTGGGTTTCTAGGAAACACCGTTACAACAACATGGCAGACCTGGAAATCCCTCAGCAATACCCACAGGAAAATCTGGAGATATGCCAGGGCTGCCTTGCCTTGGCCCATGATGATTGCCAAGAAACCAGATGCTATTGCTTGGAAAATATTCTACAACTGCCCAGCTTCTATGCTTTTCGATTTCCATCCATAAGGAAGCCTCCAGAAACAACACGGAATGAAGACAAATATGGGTAAGTATGCAATGAAAAAAGTTTTAAAATTTTTATAAATATATATTTGGGAAAAAAATGCATGAAAGTGTAATATTTTCTAAATGCTAATTTTTCCCTTTAATGAATGGACAGAACAAATTTTGCTGGTTGGAAATAAATGTGTTTATTATATGAAAATGTTTTTACTGTTTTTAAACTGTAAACTGTTTTAAACTGGCTTATAATTTCTCAGGAGACTTTGGAAGGTTGAACACTAGAATTATGCTAATGAACAAAATTTTATACCTACAATGAAATGTACAGATTTATTTTTTAAATCTCATATTTAATAATAACACGAGGGACTTCCCTGGTGGTCCAGTGGTAAAGAATCAGCCTTACAACGCAGGGGACGCATCTTCGATCCCTGGTCAGGGAACTGAGATCCCACATGCCGCTGGGAAGCTAAGCCCACGTGCCATGACTACTGAGCTTTCACGCCTCAGCTAGAAAGCCTGCGGGCCGCAAACTACAGAGCCCACATGCCCTGGAGCCTGCGTGCCACAACTAGGGAAGAGAAAACCCACACACCACAACTAAAGAGAAGCCCGTGCACCAAAACGAAGTGCCCATGTGCCGCAACTAAGTCCTGACGCAGTCAAGAATAATAAATAAAATAAATTAAAAAATCTTAAAAAAAAATAATAACATGAAATGTGCATTTGTAATACATATTGAGAGATAAGGATGTATTTTGTTTTTTATTTTATTTTGGTTTTTTTTGCGGCACGCGGGCCTCTCTGCTGTGGCCTCTCCCGCCGCGGAGCACAGGCTCCGGACGCGCAGGCTCAGCGGCCATGGCCCACGGGCCCAGCCGCTCCGCGGCACGTGGGATCCTCCCAGATCGGGCACGAACCCGCGTCACCTGAATCGGCAGGCGGACTCCCAACAACTGCATCACCAGGGAAGCCCCAAGGATGTATTTTGAATTCACTTTTAAGTGATCCAGTAAACTCGGTAAGAAATAATGCAAACTATCCTATTCCTCCCTTACTCTTATATTTTCTTCTGTATTTTAAAATTCAAATAAATGTTTTACATTGTTTCATAGTCACCTCCACGAACTATCATTTTCAGCCTGCAAATTATTAGTATTGCCACTTGGAGAACTTCAGTGTATTTTGCAGTATTTAAATATGCCATCTGTATCCTACAGTAATACCTATGGCTAACTCTCTAATTAGCAGAAATGAATGATACCTTATACACAGCAGTCATAGTAAAAATCATTCAAATAGTTTGTAATAAACATATAATGAGCTTTAATGTCACTAGATATGATACTGACACCTATCTCAATAATCCACCTTGGAGAATCATTCTAGCAGATGAAGTGGGTAATGGTTAATATAAAGGACTGAAGAAGAAACTTAGAAAACTAAGGTTTATATGCTTAGTTTAGGAGAGGGAGGACAACACGGTGACTAAGTGTGCACACTCTTCAGTCACAACCTACTAATTATGTGATCTCGGGCAAGTTTTTTAATCTCTCAGTGCCTTAAATTTCCACATCTTTGAAATGGGAAAATAAGAGCACCTACTCCAAAAGATTTGTTGTATGGAATAAATAAATAAGTTAATGCACATAAAATACTTATAACAGGGGCTCACCATAAAGACTCAAAACCTGTAGGTTCTTAAATCCTTATCGGTATATTCTCTTTAACAGATGTCACTCCAAAGATCTTATTCAGAAAATACTTGGCATTTTTATTCAATTTAGCAAAAATGTATTAGGAATACAAAGATGAAGAAGATAGGCTGTCTTTCAGGTACTCAAAGCAAGAATAGGAAGGAGAGAGGAAGAAAGACACAATATGATACATTTACAAATTACTACTGAAACACCATCACTGGGAACAATTAGTTTTTTTTTTCTCCCAGATTTGTTGAGATATAATTAGTAAATAAAGTTGTGTAACTTTAACGTGGACACGTGACAATTTAATATATGTATCTATTGTGAAATGATTACCACAATAAGGTTAGTTAACACATCCATAACAAATAGAGTTTTGACTGAGGAGAGTAAGGTAGGTTTTACTTAAAGTGAAGCCCAAAAAAGAGATCTTATGTTAGCTAAAAGTTTAAAAATAATCCTGTAAAATTATTTAACAACAACAACTACAAAAGTCCTGAGCAGAATGGACACCAATCCCTGCAACACAGGGAATGTTTAGGCTATTAGAATTTCTGTTCTGCTTTTAGTAGTATCTCCCCTCCCAGCCCATTCCTTTGGGCTAGTACCCAAAGACTGCTCCATAGAACTAAAATGTTCACACTAAGGGCCAAATGTAGCTTTGAGAAAGGCTTAGGGTTTATAAAATGTACCACTTCTCTGGAAAAAGGGAAACCACCCTTGGCTATTCATTTAGGGAACAGGAACTTTGCTTTGTTCTTGTTTTCATTGTCCATTGTTGGACAGAGAAAACCCCTTAAGCATTCAAAGTTCTAACTTAGGGGGGGATTTTCGAAATCTCAATCTCTCCTCTAAGCCTACCGTAACACCTCTAGAAAACGCTCGCTACACGATGTAAAATCACAACTTTAGTTTGTTAAGAGGGCATAATTCCAAGCGGACCATGGAATATTTATGTCTCTCTGCAGCTCTTTGAAGGAATAATCTTATGTTTTTGTGCCTGTCGTGGGTCAGAGGTTCAAATCAGCACTTCTTTCTGTCACTTCTTATATGTTTTACTATAATTTACAGCTCAGCAAGAGGACTCATAAAACAAAAGTGTCTATTTTATTTCAGCAACTAATTCTAGTTAATCAAAGATTTCCAGCCAAACAACCCAGCATGAAACTCTGCATGGAAAATACGAGGAGAACAAAGCATTTTGTCAAATAACACATCTCATGATGTAAACACATATGTCTCTTAAAGGAAATTTTATCGTTTCCACATTATCGGCATACAAAAGGAGCATTCTTGTCGCAGACCTGGTGCGACTGTGGAGTCATCGTCATTGGAAACAAGAGCCTGATTAGGTTCCCACACAGATATGAATAGACTTTCCTTTCTTAGTGAAATAGCTGCTTTTATTCCTTTTTACAACAGACTGGTAATTGTCACCCTAAAAACACTGAATTGTACTAGGGCAACATTTGTTTCTGCTCTTTTTTCCCATCTTTTTAGAATCAGCCAATAACATTACTATCCCTTCTGGTTGGTCCTCTTCTGGAAAGTCTGAGTTAATCCACAGCTGTGTGAATGTGAAAAAGGGACACAGCAGGCTAAGTCTGTTGGGTCTCTTGTCTACTAATAAAGTGCACAGTCTGCAGGACAGATGTTAAGAAGATCTGTTAAATAAGTCAGTGGCAGAGATCCTGACCTCTGCCAAGGAACATTTTATTATTCCAGAAAGGGGCATAATTGCAAGGCATTAACAATTAGAAGAACCGTAGCTTTTCTTTATAGATTTTACTCCTTGCTTCATCATTTGGTTGAAATATAGTATCAAGGCCCATTCACTGAGAAGCAATGTGCTAAATATGACGGGGTTTAGTACAAACTGCAGATTACAAGATTTCCCCAAATCCCAGGGAAATGGTTGGACCTTGGCTTTGCTTCAATCTTAAACAGTTTTGTTTATTCTGCATGTATCATTACACTATTTGTACAGTTTCACTTGCCACAGGGTACCATTGCACTAAAGGGACTAGGAATCTTAACAAACGTAGTTTCCTAACTATTGAATCTAGTGTAATGGGAAATGTAAAGTAGAGATCAAATTAATAGAGGAATATCACATCATAAAGTTGTTCTCTATACTGCTTAGTCAGGAGGGAGGGCAGAGTCCCTAAAGCACATTTCAGGTGTGGCCACGGAGGATAACTGAACAAACACAACTGCCAGGGGGTGGAGCTAGGGGCACAGAACACCGAATTTCCAGAAAGTGGAATCAGAACCAAATCAGAAACATTACCCATGCCTAGTGGTATCTCAGAATTACCACTTTACCACTTATGGTTTGAATAAATTATGTCTACCACATGCATTGCAAATTCCCAAGTGTGGTGTAAAAGACACTTTGTGATCTGACCCCTCGCTTACCTTTCCAATCTCACCTCCTATTGCTCTTGTACACTCAGCCTGCGCCAGACCATTGGTTGTTTTCTGAGTGTGCCATGCTGTCTAGTGCTTCTACACCGTTGGGCAGACTGTGCTCTTTATCTGGAGTGCTTTTTATCTCCTCTGTATCTCTGCCACTCTGATTCCTTCTCCCATAAACCTAGAGAACTTCTACTCTCCTTTCGAGATTCATTTTAACATCACCTCATCCATGAAGATTGCCAATACTTCCCCAGGCAGAGCTTAACACTTTCTCCTCCCACAGCATTTTTATTTTGGAAACACATATACTTTAATAATTATCACATTGTTTACCAGACCGTGGGCCCTCTGAGGGCAGGGATCAAGTTCTATCCAGTTTAGTATCCCCCAAATAGAGAAGAGTACTTATTACACAGTAGGCACTTAATAAACACGTGGGGAATTAATGTATGAGTGAACGAATTAAACAATTAATCATTTTTCATGTTTATATAAATTTACACTCTGGCCTTGTCACTACTACCAGTACTGTTACAGGGGCTTATACTTTAATATGCCTTATTTTGTTTTTTAAAGGAGAATCTTCATTAAGTTGGGACATTCAATTGTAAAACATACATCTCTACAGAACCTCATCCCTGCCCACCCCAACTTAGAATCAGCAGAAGCATGAGATCTATCTTCGTCTTGGCCATACGTTTAAATTCAGTTTTTCATCCAAAATTTATTCACAAGAAGTCATAAAATTTAGTTCTTCACACTGTTCCCTCACAATTCTACACACCCTAACTCAGGCCACTTAACAAGCTGTGTAGCTTTGGTCAAGTCAATCTATCTCTCAGTCTCTTCAACTATAAAACCAAAAGATTCATATGATACTTGACAGTATGTGAAGCATCTTTCACAAGCATTTTCTTATTTATTTCTCACAACTGCTCTATGGGGATAGGTATCCCTATATCCATTTAATAGAATTTGGGTATAGAAAGATTAATTTGCTCAAGCTCATGGAGCTAATGGTAGAGTTAGGATCTCACCTAACTCTAGGGCTCTAAACGCCTTTCTGACTCTGAAAATCTATGCAGTTTGACAATCTCATTGTCTATTTGTGAAGGCTTTTCTTTCAATATTGTGTCACTCTTTCTTTTTTTTAATTAATTAATTTTATTTATTTATTTAGGCTGCGTTGGGTCTTCGCTGCTGTGTGTGGGCTTTCTCTACTTGCAGCAAGCAGGGGGCTACTCTTCATTGCGGTGTACAGACTTCTCATTGCAGTGGCTTCTCTTGTTGCGGAGCATGGGCTCTAGGTGCGTGGGCTTCAGTAGCTGTGGTGCGTGGGCTCAGTAGTTGTGGCTCGTGGGCTCTAGAGAGCAGGTTCAGTAGTTGTGGTGCACGGGCTTAGTTGCTCCACGGCATGTGGGATCTTCCCGGACCAGGGCTGGAACCCATGTCCCCTGCAGGTGGATCCTCAACCACTGCACCACCAGGGAAGTCCTGTGGCACTTTTTCTTGATTGGTGGCAAGTCCAGTTTAAAGTACCTTAATTGCTGCCTGATCATCACTTCTTGCTAAAGAGCCCTGCACTGGGCCTCATGCTTTTTTAACTTAGGTGAGGTCATCAGGCATAGGCATTAAGAGAAAAAGATTTCAAAGAACCTATACAAAACCAGCTTGGCCAACCAATAAATGAGTATACTTGAATGCACACGTACCAAATGGTCAGCCATACCTCATCTGTTCTTATCACTTTGAAGTATTGCTCATTTAATTGCTTTCGTCCCTAGGCTATTACTATACTATAAGAGGACAGGAACTTGTTTAGCTTGCTTGCCTAACAGAGTACCTTAAGTACATAGTACGTGTTCTAAAAATATGTTGAATTAATGAAGTAATAAGAGAGATACAAGTATAAGGATGTGGAGAGAAATGGTGTTTATGTTACTTCATTTAATCCTCACAACGTGGGAGGTTTCATTATCCCCATTTCATAGCTGAGGAGACTGAAGTTTAGAGGACATTAGCTCATGGTCACATAGTTCTTTTAACCGAAGAGGTCTTGTGGAACCGATTTCTTGAAACCTCAAGCCATTCACTATCGTATAGACAGAAAGCATGTCAGAGAACAAGCTAGCTACTAAATAAAGAGTGAGCATGTTGTTCGAATACACAGTGGCAAATCATCACCTGATGATATACGTCATTTTCCTGTTTCACAGTGAGGTATATCTATATTTGGTGTTAAGTGTTCATAATCAGTAAACGTGGCAGAGGTGGATCTAAAATCAGGAATAGTATGGTTGGATATAAATGAGTTATATATGACTATTTTGTTCTGCAACTAAGCAATGCCTCTTTATTAAAACCATTGATAAATGGATGGAAAAGTGGAGGACTTTCACCCAAATCAGTCACATCTAGGCCTCTACTTTCTCAACAAAGCTTCTCATTCTTGCTCTCACTCTCTCTGTTGTGCTATGTCTAAGCCAGTGATATAACTATGCATTTATTATTCAGGGACTGCCCCTTGGGCCCTGGAGCAAACACTTCCTAGGAGGTGAGGAAGGCGTTCTGAGCAGGTGAGCACTTCAGAGAGGAGTATCTTTTTCTACGTGGTCTAAGGAGCTCCTAAACTCTGGAGGGCAATCCCAGTACACTGAGGACTGGTTGGGGCACATGCTCCACTCCATTTAGTGACAGTGAGTGTTTCTCCTTCCTTTTTTTTTTTTTTTTTTTTGAATTATTTGCTTTTTTATTTTTAAGCAGATCTAGCAATAATCCATTGAGAATGTGACGCTAAACCACTTTTCCTATAGAGTTTTTAAACTGGGCCTCTGAGAAGGAGTTTGATACAATTCAATGACTGAAGTAATACCTTTGTCCATTTGAGCATTAAATGGCCCGTTGAAATACAGCTTAGTTAGAGGGAATTTCAGAAAATAGTACTTTCTAATTTTTTTTTTTTTTTAAATTTCTCTCCCAGTTGACTAGAGCAGAGCTTGGAAAACGCAGCTCAATCGTTTTCCACAGCCTCTCAGGTCAGTCTCTCACCAGTGTTAATTAAATATAACCCCCTTAGAATACTAAAGGTTAAGTGAGAGCAGCACAGCGTTCTTCTCCAATATATTACTGTGAACACAAATGGCCATAATCTGTTTATAAGAAGGCTTCTTTGAACACAGAGGTCTCACTAATGAAAAATTATAAGAGGAAAAGCAACATAATGTGACAACTGTTCATCACAAAATACATTTTAAACTACCCATTTCCACATCTTTTGTGCTTAAATAACACATATCATAAAGGAAATTGGTGTAATAGATGGTTTCAGCTCTGGGTAGCAAATGCAGACCAGTTTTCAGTGTGATAAAGTGAAACTGAAAAAGCCAGTGCATGATTCAGTCAATCTCTTAAAGTCTTCCTTCCCCTCAAGCCAGAGAACTTTTCCCCAGCAACTACAAGCATCAGTACATTTTCTCTTTTTTTAGCAGATGCTGTATCTTCAGTGGCACACCTTGACCAAACTTTCTAAAATTAGAAAACTGCTGAAATAATGGTTCTATACTAGCCGTTTTAAATTAGAAAAGTCTCTTTAAGCTACTGGGTTTATGGCTCTAAAAAGTTTCATATACTGTCCAGAGGTGTCTGTAAATTAAATCATTTAAAATAAAGCTCTTTAATGCTCTATAATTAGTCTTGTCTCTCTGAACATGGCTTTACTGTAAATGCTCCTTCCTGACTCTTCTATTGTCCCAAGATTGCGGAGAAGAAAGCAGCCAAGCGATAATTCAATATTATTGCCGCTTCGGTGCCCTAATCGCTTAAAGAGCAGCAAAGACTCTACGCTCTCTGCCCCACAGCTCCCGCAGCCTCCTGGCCCGAGGCAGGCTTCCCGACCCAGCAAAGTCCAGATGTCAGGAGGAATCCCCAGCTCCTGATGCAGCAGGCGCACCATTCCAGTGTGGTCGAGCATCTGCTTCATCTGCTGGCATGCAACCGGCCGGATGCACTCAGACAGCAGCACAGGCTAGGCACGGGTAAGGACACACTCCCCAGCTACTCCAGGAGACTCATCAAAACTGAAATGTTAAGACAGGCCCAGAAACTCTCAAAAGAATAGAGCTCAGCATTCAGCAAAAACATTCTAAGCATTTTCCTCAAAAGGAAGCTACAGAATAAGACATATTTCATGATAATTCTTATATTGGTTAATTCTATTAGGCTTGAAGCTTCTTCTGGACAGTTAACTAGAAATTTGGAAAAATACATGAACTCTTTGAGATCCCAAGAATGTGATGCTGGCTTTGAATTTTTCCCCTTTATAGTTCAATTAGATTATTTTTAATTCACTTGAATATTATAATAAGAGGAGAATAAGTCATTCAGGAAAGCTTCTAAATGACTGTGCTTCCTACATACCTACATACAGCACAGTTTAAAGCAAAGAATCCTGATCAAGAAGTAAATTTTAAAATGCACTTAAACCATGCATTATGGCCCTGTTTTGTTTAATAGATAAGTAATCTGGTCCAACACTTCCATCTGAGCCTCATTTTCTTCTTCTAAAATATGGGGATAATATTAAAGCATATTTATTATAAAGCCTAAATATAAATTGCTTATTAAACTTTAAAATACTATGCAATACGTATTATATACGTGTATGTATATGTATATATGTAGGTATACGTATATACATATACATACATACATATAATATTCATACTATTCTTAAATCTGTTTTGTTTAGTTTTGTTTTTAGAAAGAAAGGCAGGCTTCCTTTGTAATATCCAAGTCACACATCAAATACAGGTTCTCTGCCAAGAGTGATTCCACTCATCCTATGGGATCTCAACAAATAGCATCCTATAAAAACTAATAAACAGCTCCCATGTCCTCACCAAATTTCATATTTACTTCACTTGGAAATATAGATTTATACACTATTATAGTCAGAAATAATATTACTTTACCAAAAGCCAGAGTATATGGTGTGCTTAATACAATTGAGAAAATGAGCCTGAGGAGAACTGTGACTGTTCTAGCCAGAAGTGACTGACTAGAATAAAAGTCTTAGTTTTGAAGATCAAAGTGAAGCAAAGAACTCAGGATAAACAATCATATAGGTCTCAGTCTTTTTAAACCTGCACATACAGGTTCAGGTGGACAGGTAGATAGGTAGGTGGGATATTTCTGTTAAGACGAGTAAGATTTGCAATCCCAACTCTTTATTAAATATTTCTTTCCCTATTTTCCCTTTCCCCAGCTAGCATGTAAACTCCCTAGGACAAAGACTTTGTTTCACACAGGTTTTCTAAACCTCAGCACTACTGATAGCTGGGACTGGATACTTTTTGGTTGTGAGGGGCTAAACTGTGCATTATAAGATATTCAACAGCATCCTTGACCTCTACCCACTAGAGCCAGTAGCATCTCCACCCCCACCCCAAGTCATAACAATCAAAACTGTCTCCAGACGCTGTCAACTGAACTCTGGTGGGCAACATTGCCTCCGGTTGAGGACTACTGGTCTAGAACAGTACCTGGCACGTTATAGCCACTAAATAAATACTTGTTAAATAACTGAATAAGTAAATTTATTGTTTCGATTTTCACACAAACTTTTTCAAATTTCCTAAGCATGATCATTTATAAGCTTCCTTTTTAAAAAAAGATTTTGATGCAACTCCAAGAGACAATAAATTTCATGACATTGTCACAGTCATTCAAAGCTAACAGGTATAATTTCAAGTAATAGGAATTTTAAAAGAAAAGATGTAATACTTCATTATTTGTTTAATTTAAATGAATAAGTGAATTAGAGTGAAAACCTGATAAATATCCCCCAAATGGATTTTCTAGATTAAAAGCAACTCTGTTCCAATCTGGCTTCAAATGAGCACTGTATGTTTGCACTTTGGAGGGTTTGAGATAGTTAACACATATACATTTTAAGCAATAAAATTTGTATCCATATCTATCTTTTTTTTTTTTTTTTTTTTTTTTTTTTTGCAGTACGCGGGCCTCTCACTGCTGTGGCCTATCCTGTTGCGGAGCACAGGCTCCAGACGCGCAGGCTCAGCGGCCATGGCTCACGGGCCCAGCCGCTCTGCGGCATGTGGGATCTTCCCGGACCAAGGCACGAACCCGCGTCCCCTGCATCGGCAGGCGGACTCTCAACCACTGCGCCACCAGGGAAGGCCCCATATCTTTTTTTTTTTTTTTTTTTTTTTAGTTCATTCTGCTCCAGAGTAAACTGCATTAGGGACATTACTGATACCAAGGATCATGGTCTAGGTTAATATATATTATGACATCAAAGGTTGTTTACAGGTATTATAGCTGGTGCTATAACAGAAACATACAGTAAGAAATGAACTCAGTGCCATATACTGGAAATTAAGAATTTTCACTGAGTCTTTACTTCACCAAATGACCAAGAGGGTGGAAGCCTTGGGAAATAAATTTAGCTGTTTCCTCCATTTTTGTCTATTAAAAGGAAATGTAAATATTTAGCTAAACCAGCATTAAATGACTGTAAATATAAAGGAATTGGTACTTATACAGCTGGAAAGAAAAGAATGTTAAATTAATTCCTCTCAGTGTGACTCAAGATGGCTGTACTGATGTCACCAGTTATGAAAGGAATGAAAGAAGGAAACATATGACTTTTTTATCCATACAGCAACCAGTACAGTAGATGTTTAGTACACAGTAGGTGTTTAGTGCTTGTTTACATTTAATAGAGAAAATAATCCATTATTAGTGCCATTTAGGCTTGGAAGATATATAAGGGAATCTGGTTATTATCTTAATCCTAATGATCTAGAACAGTCAAAATAAAGCAAGATGGTTTCAAATCAGTACAGAGAGCTTAAATTGTTATAAATATTCCCTGAATTTCCATTTTATATGGATTTGCATAAACATGCATACCTGTAGGATATGCACTTTTCTACAAGTAAAACAGAAAGGAAGAATTGGCAGAATAGTAGTAAGTATCTGCTAGCTCTACTGGTCAGAAGTTTTATCACTCACTGGGGCACACCTATGAGGGGAATCTATCCAGCTATGTGTAGCTTCTCAACGCTTTTTAATTAAAATATCACTTAAAAATACTTTTGGGGCTTCCCTGGTGGTGCAGTGGTTGGGAGTCCGCCTGCCGAAGCAGGGGACACGGGTTTGTGCCCCAGTCCGTGAGGATCCCACATGCCGTGGAGCAGCTGGGCCCGTGAGCCATGGCCGCTGAGCCTGCGCATCCGGAGCCTGTGCTCTGCAACGGGAGAGGCCACAACAGTGAGAGGCCTGCGTACCACAAAAAACAAAAAAAAAAACAAAAAAAAAAACTTTTGGATTAGAAGAATTAAAATTGTTAAAATGTCCATGCTACTCAAAGTGATCTACAGAGTCAATGCAATCCCTATCAAAGTCCTAATGGAATTTTTTACAGAAAAAAAAAAAAATCCTAAAATTCACATGCAACCACAAAAGACCCCAAATATCCAAAGCAAACTTGAACAAGAACTAGAGGCCTCACACCTCTTGATTTCAAAATATATCACAAAGCTATAGTAATAAAAAAAATGATACTGACATACAATGACTATATAGACCAATGGGAATAGAATAGAGAGCCCAGAAATAAGCCTACACAAATACAGTCAAATGATCTTTGACAATGGTAACAAGAATACCCAGTGGGGAAAGGATAGTCTCTTCAATAAATGGCATTGGGAAAACTGAATATTCACAAGCAAAATAATGAAATTGGACCTTTATCTTAAACCATACAAAAAAAAATTACCTTGAAATGGAAGACTTAAATTTAAAAGACTTAAATGTAAGGCCTGAAACTTTTGGATATATCTCCAAAGGAATTGATATCAAGATTTCAAAGAGGTATCTTCACTCCCATGTTCACTGCAGCATTATTCACAATAGTTAAGGCATGAAAGCAACCTAAATGTCCATTGATGGATGAATGGATAAAGAAAATGTAATATGTAAATAAAATGGAATATTATTGAGCCTTAAAGAAGAAGGAGGAATTTCTGCCATTTGCAACAACATGGATGAACTTGGAAGATATTATGCTAAGTTAAACCAGACACAGAAGATAAATACTATGTGATACCACTTATATGAGGAATCTAAAATAGTCAAACTCATAGAATCAGAGAGTAGAATGGTGGTTGCCAGGGGGTGGGAGAGGGGAAATGGGAAGTATTAGTCAAGGGCACAAAGTTTCAGTTATGCAAAGTAAGTAAATCCTAGACATCTACTGTATAGCATAAAGCCTATAGTTAATAACACTGTATTGTATATTTAAAAACTCGCTAAGAGGGTAGATCTTACGTTAAATGTTCTTATCACACAAAATAGTAATAATAATAATTATTATTATTATAATAATGGTGAGAGGAAACTTCTGTAGGTGATGGGTGTTTATGGCATAGATTGTGGTATGGTTTCACAGGTACATACTTATCTCCAAACTCATCCAGTTGTATATATTAAGTATGTACAGCTTTTGTATGTCACTCATACTTCAATAAAATGGTTTAAAAATGTTTTTGTTCTGCTCAGTCTCTTCTGTTACACAACATGTCAAAATATTTCATCACATCTTTTTCTGATTTAAATTTCCTGAATGTTGCATATCCTGACTTATTCTGTGGTTGGAAACTGGAGTGAAGCATTTTCTAAAACACTAGAATGTTTTGCTTTCAAACCTTCCCCTATGTTCTTAATCACATCATCTCTCTTAATTTCAAGGTAGCTCATTATAACACATAAGCATACAATATATGATACATGATACCAACCAAACAATACCTCAAAACTCCAGTTTGGTAAAAACAGGAATAGAAATACCTGTCATTATTTTAGAAACCACTGCATGTTACAAGCAGTCTGTTTAAATACAAGTATTCAGATACTGGGAGTTCCCTGTTGTGTGTATTAATTAGTGAGGCTGGAGCTAAATGAATGTTGGTGGAGATGTTACACGAGGAAAGATAGAGGACGGCACTGATTTTGTAATTCCAAGGTCTTGGACTCCTACTAAACCATCTCTGTGAGTACAGCTAACCATCCCATCAATCAAATAGCTTAAACACAGTGATTAACAGAGCTTGGTGAGAAGAGCCATACTCTCTCAACTTTTAGATACTACCTGAAAATCAACTGAAGATAAAATTTCTAAGAGAAAATCAAGTTTACCCAATGTTTTAAGTGCTAGTAATGTTGTAAGTGGTAGTATAAACTTATTCTGCTTCATTGAATAAAATAAGTCAGATTCCCAAACACTAGGAAATGTCTTAATATTTTGCATCCTTCTCTGATCTGCCTATATTTTGTTAATCTCCATCAAGATTCACTTGACATCTGCCATTTTTCCGAAGAAGCCTACCTAGAAATGAAAAGTTGTTTACATGAAATAATCCCTCCTAAAGACAGAGCACGTGGCTGAACATATCCAAAAAAAAAAAAAAAAAAATTTCCAAAGAAGCTTGAGTCCCAGATTGCCACCAAAAGAGGGAATTCATTAATTCATTCATTTTACCAACTACTGTCGCAGGCAACATTGAAGATTCAACAGTAAACAAAATAGACAAAAATCCCTGAATCAGTGACACATTCTGAATCAGAGCTAGATGAGAGTAGAGCTGCCCCTCAGAAGCACTTAGGCAGCAAAGCTAGAGTAGAAATGACTGCTTATTGGAATGTTGGTAAGGTTTTTCCTATTCTGATAATGAATTTTTGTGGAAATCTAATACATGCCTCGTTAACCCATTTATTATTCACAACAACCCTGGGAATAAATATTATCCCCTTTTTACAATGAACAAACTGAAAAAAGGTTATTTGAGAACAGTATAGGACAACATAGCAAGTAATAGCGGAAACTCTAATCCAAGATTCTGATTCCAAAATGGAGCTCATTCCATTAGTCCACAGCTCATCTAATCCCAGCTGTAATGGTCCTCCCAAATTCCATCACACTCTTAAAGTCAAAGTAGGTGAGAAAAGGCTGATTATGAGAAAAGTAAGCATTTCCCCTCAAAGCACAACCTCCTGGTTGGCATCCTCAGAACAAGCTTTGAATCAGTGCATTCCTTTTTCTCTATCAGGTAGCTAGTAATAGGTCACTCTAATCAACTCTTTATTCACCCCTCTATTAGAAATCACAACCTAAAAAGCCCACTCAGCCCAGCTAACTCACCCTCTCATTCCTCCACAGAACTGAGGCATGTTTACAATTTCAAACAAGACGACAGGGTTTGAGCCAGAGAAGAGCATCTATATATAATATCATAAAGATTCAGGCTGGAACTAAAATAGAAATAGAGCATTCTCAATGTTGATGGGCACTTCTTCACTTTCCAGTTGTAGCATGAAAACTGACAATATCATTTAAATAAAATATGTGTTTGTATTCACTTTTGCAAAATTTCAATTGTTCTCCTCCATCTTTGCAAACTTCGCAAGACTTTAATAGTTTCATTTAAGAATAACTTATGGTTGATTGATAGGTTTTTCTAGTGTTTTAAGGCTCTGATTATACTCCTTTCCTCAAATCTTCCCAAAACTACACATAATACCCATCAAATAAAAGTGAAAATATATTTATATTGATTTTTAAAATTTTCATATTTACTTCCTTTCATTTAGGCTACCACCCATACTGTCATTATAAGAACTTGGTTAAAATATGTTCCAACTAAAGCTTGGTAGTCTTTGAATGCTAGATAAAAATCATTCTCTGCAGCTAATGAAGACAGAAACTCTGCCTGTAACAATATTAAGTTTGTTTTCTCTGGTGATTCAGAGAAGTGAGCAATCTGTCAGTAATACATTGAGTGAAATTACTTGTCTTGTAGGAATAACTGCTGACAGTCACTTTATTTCAGGGCTGACCCAAACATCTCCCTGCTGACAAACAAATTACTATGTCTAACTTTGAAAAGGTAACTAGCTTGTTTCTAATTTTGATTGGCCTCTCAGAATCCCTTATACATACACTCAGTCCCATCCTTCATTGTATTAAAAAAAAAAAAAAGCAACAAAAAGTGTTTTGGGGGGACAGGTTTGAATTAATGAGTTAAAAAAAAAAGTAAAGGAAGAAAACCCTATCGTTTGGAACTAAGAAAAAGAACTGTTATTGCTTCATTCCAAGACTGTTACACAGATAAAACTAGTAAGTGTGTCTACTCTACATTAAGACTGGCAGTGCCACCAATGACTGACTGGGTGAGTGAACACATTACCGAGACAGTATTGTAGGAATTAATTTTCTTCAATAAAGTGATTTTTAAGGCTCATGTATTTCACAATCTAAACATATGTCACTGTTTCATAAACAAAATAAATGGATTAAAATAATACATTACCAATATGCTGACATGTGGAGATATTTTAATTAGAAATTCTTAAACTGTGTGATATTTAGCTGTTGTATTTGCTAGAGAAGCATGCATCATTTAATAAGAAAGCATGAGACAGGTGCATTACTTTGCATGATATGGTACCAGATTGGATTTCATATAAACTATGAGGCAACATTACTTCCAATTAAAAAACAAAACCAAATTACTTTAGGTACCTATCACATTGAAAGTAACAACAAAAAATGAATCAGTACATTAAAATCACTCTTTCGTTTAAAAAAAAGTGTCATTCTGAGCTTAGTTTCTGAGACAATATTTCTTCAGAACAATCTAACATCTTAGCTATTTAAAGGCCATATTTACATGACTGCCTCATTATACTGGTCCCCCCCTTTTGACTTACTTGAAGGATCAATGCTAACATAGCTGAGGAAAGCAAATGGCAACTGGTCCTGAAATTTATACGGGTAGAGAACTGGAATAAGTAGCAATATAATATATTGTTTACTGTAGCAAGTGCCCTCTGTTCTCTAAAGGTCAAAAGCACTGTAACCTTAGAGTTACAGTTTCTGATTGTTCCCAGGGTTAAATACATTATCAAAATTAATGGTTCAAGCCCCTCAACCTTCAGATATATGAGTATTCATGCCTCCATCTGCTGAAGTGTTCAACTAAAAATAGCATTCTTTGGCCTTCTCTCTCCTAATATTGTGCTCCTGAGGCAGAGAAAACCATGCCTTAGATCAGCATGGAGTACCAAAAAAAAAACAAAAAGCAAAAAACTTTTCTGTGTCTTTCTTATTTTAAAGAAAGAACTGGAATATACTAACGTAAGGAGGATCTTTCCACTTTAAATACCTTTTCTCTACCTGATAACAAAATTTCAGGCTTCCAGAGTATAACTATACTGTTAAGATTACCCAGGCTCATTAATGTTAAAAGTGACAACCTTTGAAGGACAAATTAACTGTACGTCAGGTAGAGAGGACCACTTCTGAGCAATGCAGCAGGGTGTGCGTGGAGGTGGTGGTGGTATATATGTGTTATGGTCCTTCTTCCTAAGAATCTCTGATTAGAAATAAAACCCATTAACATAATTGTAATGCTTAGTATCCACAATTTATCATGATCCTATTTATCATGATCCTATCCACAGCTGACACAGCTGTGACATTTAGCTTGTCAAAGGAATGGAGAAAACCCTGGCTAGAAAAGAAAGTAGACTTTAAAATCAATAAAGCAAGATATTATTAAATTTTCTCTCTACTTTTGCTCAAGATTTAAAATGTTAGTGTCTATAGCAGGTTAGATATGGGTGTCCACTGTGCAGTTCATGGAAGTCCCAATAAACATGCTATACTCATACCAGGATAGTTTGAGAAACCTGCCTTTCAAACCACGTCAATCTTTTCTAAGCAAAGGTTTCCTGACATGCATGGAAAGGTACAAAAAGTGGAAGCTAGAGAACAGAGCAAGAATAAAAAAACAACAAAAAAACCCAGGAAACTCTCAAACCACCCCAAACTTACACTGCAAAGCTATGAGGGCCCCCTGCCTTACCAGATTCTGTATTTAGTCTCATTAAAGTGGCAGGCATGTGGCATATGTTGTGCTCCTAGATCCGCATTGCTACAGCACTACACGGATCTGGCACTCACATATATGACATCATGGTTTCCAGAAACCCAACAGAAGCCAGATTTGACAGCATCAGGGGTCTGTGATGGTGGGGGGAAGAGAAGTCAACCTAAGTGAAAATTAGTAAAAGAACACACGGGGTAGAAAACTGGCTAAGGGAAGGTTGATGGGATAGAACTCAACACCTCAAGAGAAAATAAAAGTCAAGAGGAGAGGAAGTTTTGAATTTGAGCCAAGGCCACTTGCTTTTACATTCTTTCAAGCACTTAAAAATTTAACAAACTACCTGTCCTGAGTAGGTAAGCTTGCTAACTGTCATCACACAGAAAGGCTTGTTCTTAACGTCCAGCTGTCTCACTGCTTGCCAATCCTAAGCACAGTAGATTTTTAGAACGTCCAGAAATACGGCACCTTCTCTACAGCCAAAAGAAAGCCTTAGAAAAGAAATCCCTTCTGGCTGTATAGAAGACCGCAGATATTCTAACAGTATATGCCTTGTCATGTCTGGGTGGAAACCCCCTATATACTTCTTATAATCAAAGGGAAAGGGAAAGGAAGAAGGCAAGCAACAAGGTCTGAACTCTTCCTTAGGCTACTTCCAAGGTGTCCTTTGATCTTGTCCTCTTCCTTCTTCTTAGAAGTGAGCTTTCTCTATCATTTTCCAAAAATGCAGATTTAAAAGCAACAGAGAAGATAATGTCAAAGGGACACTTTATTGATCACATAGTAGTTGATATGTATAGACGGGCAGAGCCAATAGGAGCTGAATATACAACTTTGTTAGATGTAATTTGTTTTCTTCTGTTTAAACTGGGTTTACCATCCTAGGTTAGAACATAAATGTAGTATTAGATCTAACCCAGAAAGTTAAAGTGTATTTCAGTGTGAGATAACCTGTCTCCTTGTTTTGTGACTCAACAGAGAGCTAGCAACCCTCCAGCATCTGATAGTACCCCGAGAGGTACTCCAATGATATAGGAGAGGAATTAAGCATGATAATGGAGAGAGGAGGACTGGGTCCCTATAGGAGAAAGGGGTTTGGTTTTCAAAAGAGCCGTATGAGCCATCCTCTCCCATGTAGTAAGAATATCCCACAAAAACAACAAAGAGCTTTATTGAAAGTTAAATATGAAGGGGCTACTATAATAGTTTATGTCAGGCCCAGGCACCCAACCTCACTTCAGCCAGAGAAAACTAAATTTGAAAACCTGAATTTGGTAGAGTTAGAAATCCTGGATAATAACTCTGACTCCAAGAATATTTCGTAACCTTGGTTAAATAACCTGACCTCTCTGAACCTCCATTGTTTTGTCTGTGAAAGCAGAATTATGTTTTATCAACTCCATAGGGTTGTTACATGGTCAAATGAGGTTTTTTTCTTTTAATGTTTAAGTGTTTTTTAACTCCTATACAGCATTATACATTAAAAAAAAAGAGTAAGGGAAATAAAGATGGTTTTGAAAGCACTCATAACGTAAAGAATTTGCCTAAATATATAGCAATAAACAATGTATTTCAGAGGCGTTGGTCTGGGGTTTGCCTTTTTCTCTGAAAGAAAAAGGAGCAAAAATGAGCCTCCTTAGGAATGAGAAAAAGAGAAAGATTATGTTTTAGTGTTTAGGTTGAGTGTTTGCTACTTTTTAAAAAAAGCCTAGAATATGACTGAACAATCCAGTCCCCCACCCAATGAAGCACCAATGGAAGCATTCATACCTCAATCTGTTTGTGGTTGTAAGAGTGGCCACCACCATGTTCAAAGGTGTCCAAACTCCTGCCAAAACGGTCACTTAGGCCCTTTAGCCTTGGGTTAATTTGTGGGTGGGAGACATGACCTTTCTGTTTAGTAGCATATTCAGAAAAAAAAAAAAAAAAAGACAAAACATACTGTCAGAACTCATGAAACAGAACACATATTTCTAAACCCAGGGTATTGACCACACCAAAGAATAGAAAGTAGGTTTAGGACCCAGATACTCTCTTTCACAGAAACTTGATTATAGGATCAAACTGCTTTCTTATTTTTGCCTCTGACTCAAGAAGACACACAATAGCATAGCTATGGAAAAAGGAGAAATAGATTAGATTGATTATGAGTGAGGTTTCTTTTTATATTTTTACCAACTGCAGTAAGTTCCCCTGTCAGTAGTAGAGAAGGTGAGGGTTTAGAAGAGAGGTAGGGTTGCTGCTTTCATTAGGCAAAATGTCTAGCTCTGCTAGGCAGTCCATAATGGACAACATCTTCAAGACTTTCTGAATGAGGCTTATGACAAAAACTTCTCAAAGTACTGCAAAAATTCTTTATTTGTAGACCCAGTTGAAGGTACTCAAAATGATACTTTTTCACGGTAAAATATCTGTACATTTTTTACATTCAAGTCATATGAGTAATAGCAAAGAAGAAACAAAAATGCCTAGTTAGATGCTATTCCCTAGACTATTTAAGAAAATTCAAAAAAAAATCACAGTAAATTATAAGAATAAAAAACTATCTCTATCCACTGTATTGAAATTCAAGTTACCATACATTTTCTAAATGTTCAAATACTGAAGGTTTAACCATTATTTTAATGATATTATCTTTTTGTTTTTGTTAAAATATACACTCATAGTTATAGTCAATTTCCCATTAAGATGGCAGTGCTAGAAGGGTATAAAGATTACTTAGTCCTATTGTTAACCCCCCCGCACCATTTTACTATGAAGAAGAGAAGGTGCAAGTGATTTTTTAATTTAGCTTCCAAAACACTTTCTCTCCAATTTTAGTTCCATAGGTAAAGAACTCTAACCCAGAATTTGGTCAGACACCATGCCCAGACTTTTGACCTGGCATGAGGATGAGGACGAGAATACACATATTCAGGAGCAAAGTGTTCACATTTTCCAAATAGTTAAAGTAATTTGGTAATAACAACCCCCTATTCCATGAGCTGCAAGAAGGAAAATATCCAACATTGTTTTCTGTTTTGATGCTTACGTGTAAAAGCTAATTGGACATGAATGGAGACGTGGACGAAGAATTGATAAGGAAAAAGCTTACATACCCAATAACAACCATAACAATCAGTCATAAAAAATTGTAAAACCATTAACTTACCGATCGAGAACATACAGTACTAAGTCATAATGTCATTTTTTCCTTTAAAAATATTGACATGACAGTTTTCTCTTCTACTTGCAGTATGGTAAGTACATAAGGTGTTAATCCTTCTAGGCTATGCTTAAAAAATTATTTAATATCCAGGCCATTATTTAGCATACAGCTGGTTAGCAGTTTTCCACTAAAGTACTGGCTCGTATCACACATTTTTTTCTTCTGGCACTCACCTGGAGCTGTAAAGGGCTGAGTCCAGAAGCAGCAGCAGCTGCCATTGTTGATGGAATGAACTGTACAGGGTAGTTATCACCTGTCGGAAAGAACAATGCATACAGGTTTAGACAATGAACAGGGAATCACAGCAGGCAAGTACAAACATGGTCCTTGGATTGCCGGAGCTTTACAACATTGCTCTAAGCCCAAACATCTGCAGAAACAAAAGGCTTAGTTGGGCACAGACTTGCACTGCTGCCTTGGAACTTTTTGTTAACAGATAGCTGGTAGGCAAACTGGCAAAACATGAATGTGATGTTAAAAAAATTAAATGTGCAATTCAAGCATGTTCACTCCATTACAAATCTTGTAATACATCATTTTTTTAAGAGTAAAAAAATATCTTAAAGCCAGGCTGACATTCAGTTCACTGAGAAAGCATTAAGGCTTTTACATTAAAACAACAAAACGTTTTGCCTTGGTAGGCAAGGCAGAGTATTACAGTCCAAAAAAGATTAAGAATTACTGACTGTCCATAACCCTAACGTTTATTTTATAAAAAATAGAGGAAAAAAATTAAATGCAACCTCTTTAATTTGATAGGGGTAAGAGAGAAGCTAATCTTATCTGCCAACATTCTATGAAATGCCTGGTATCCCAAATAGAGCGGAAACTATGTTTTTCTGCGCTAACTTCCGGTGGAACCTAGTACAGAATCATGCACACACACTAGGCACTCATCACTTATTCTCTGATGATGATTTGATTAAATAAACACACATTTTACATGGGATATCTGCATTTAATGTCTGGTCGAGATTGAGCATGGTTTAGCAGAGATCAATGCTACGTCTTAATGTGTTTCTGGCTCCAGACCACTCCTAAACAGGGGGGCTGAAGTACCTTCTGTGACCTAAGAACATAGGCTGTATGAAGCGAACAACCTGAAGAACCAAGAGAAAGTGATGAGGAATGTATTGTGATAGTGGCAGTTGAAATCAAAACTAATACTTACGGATAAATTACACAATATCAGTGATTTCATGGAGTATCACTTTGACTTCAGCCACTTATTTTTAGGCTATATTTTAATAGGCTGTTCCTCCACACATTTTTGACATTTACAATAATCATGCTGTTTTGCATGAACTTTTCCACACTAAAAGCTGAATATAATAATGAAAAGTATAGAAAGAATCACAGTAATAAAGGTAGTCAACTAGAAAGCAATGAAACCCCTTTTTTTTTCTGCATGGACACTAATACCTGGAGCCTTCCTGGTGCCCCTGGTTCGTTGGAACTCATCCTGTTTGCCACATGAAGTTGCACTCAGCTGGCCCAATGTAAATGTTAAGTTGCTTTCACTTTTAACAAATTGTAAGCTTCTAATCTACACAGTCTCTTTGCATCCTATCCATAATACCTCATCAGACCATTGAGCACAGTGTGCGCTTGTACACAGTCCAGTAACAATTGGCTTCTGATTGCATACGGAGCGCTGCTACAATGCATTCACTAACACTATACTGTGCTAGTCTCCTATGGAGTAATGTTCAAAATATCTGATCTTGTTTTTCCCCTTCCATGAGGTTGATTTTGGTTTGCAGTGCTACATGAGCTTTTTAAAAAAGATAACTAGGCCAAATTATTTTTTATGGTAAATGACTGCTGCTTTATGCTTAAATAATTCTACTGATCCTCTTGATATTTAAACTAAATTATCTGAAGAAAGAATATCCTAATCTAAGTCAAACAGTATTTCTTTGGTTGACATCTTATCAGGTTAAAAAAATCACAAAACGATGCTGAATTAATGATGCTTCAAAAATAGAGAAAAAAAAATCACCATTCCAACCATCAACATGGGCTGCCTCTCAGAACATTTTAGAGCTGTTCTTTCTTTAAATATCATGCATTATTCATACTAACTCTAAGCCATAACCCTCCTCCCTGTAAGTTTAATACCAGTTGTTTTATTTGTACTAAAACATTTTTCATGTCAAACATATTTAAAAAAATCAAACTCTAAAAGAATTCCCTGGGGCACTCCTTTTTTCATAGCTGTCATGCTTCTATGCTATGAAATAGCTGATTTTTTTTTTTATAGTTTTTGGCTTGCCAGTTAATTTATTACCATCTCTACCACACCCTGTAGTACTCTCCAGCTCACCTGCTGGCTACAAACAGCTTTCTTTCCACTGCTGACAAGCATATTTTTAAAATGTTTTTAACCTTTCTGCTGGTTTGAATCTGTATATCTGAATATAATCTTTGGAAAGCTATGTCTCCAGAACATATTGTATCAATACCAAAAGTAAAAATGAATACATTAGAGCAACTGAGTATATCACAGGGAATGATCAGAAGAGAGAGAAAAAGGAAAAGGCCAGAGAGGGAGAAGGTAAGGGTGAAGAAGAGGGGGGTTAAAAGTAGAAGAGAAGATTTAAGAGGGAGAGGGATTTAGAGTACTGTGAAGTTTAATTCTTTTAAAAAGTTACAAGCTTTCCCCCCTCCCCCTCGCCTTTAATTGTCTCTGTGTAAGAGTCGATCAAGAAAAAGTTCTCAGTGGCTGACTTGGCAAGGAATCAGTCAACATGTTGTAGCAATTTTTTTCAAATTTGTCTCTGGATTTGAAATGCTTGCGTGAGGACCCATTCTCTTTAAATCTGTACAAAAGAAGATGAAGCCTGTTGAAACAGGTTGGTTTTAGGCACTACTGTAATCTGGCCCTTGCTGCCTCTAGTATAAGTAGACAACCTCCAAATGCCAATTTGGGAAATAATGCCCATTACATAAATCCATCTTTCCAGGCTTCTAGGTTTTCCAACTGATTATTTTTATCTGGAGCTTACAGAGCAAATATGAAACAGGAGTTACAGCCTATAGGACATTTGCCTGACATTAGTTTCACTTGCCACAATAACCAACATTGCTTTGGGATCAAAGCAGCTCCACAGCAAGAGTCCCTGAATGACAGGAAGTATATTTTCTAATTTTCAGGGAAACCGAAAGGAAGCCGAAACTTATTAAGACTTAAACACAGGAAAAGGAGGAGCTTGTATCATGAACCTAGGACCCATTAGACTCAGACTACCTCCTGCAAGAATACTCCTAGTTTGTGTAATTCGGATACAAACTTCACTTTTATTAAAAAGTAAAAAATCCCATGGGTAAAATTCTGTCCATTTACTTTGATTCCTCAGAAAGACGAGGGACTGGGATGGTTGCAGTCTTCTGAGATACTAACTTCAGATATTAACCTATTTAGAGAGTTTGGGAGGAGTAGAGAAGAAAAATACGTTAAACTAGGAGACAGGACTCAAAGATTCTTCAGTTACTGGCTCAAAGTCTCATACCTTATTTTCCACCCTCCAAAACAGAAGAAAGATATACTACACATCCCTCATCTCACAGATCATTGTCTGGTGGTATCACAGGATGATGGTAAGGTATATGAATTGCCAGATAACTCATAGATACACCCCACTTTTATGAGCTATTATCATTTTTGCTACAATATGGAAATATTTCAATTACAGCCAAGAGTATAGACTTGGACATGCCACATTGCATCTTGCCTGGATGAATGTATTCAGAATAGCAAAATATTATAACTTCTCTGTATTCTGAGGGAATGCCATAATCAATCTGAATTTATCTTTGTGAGACAGCACACTGCAGCAAAAGTTAGTAGGCAATGAGTGACACATTTAGAATCTTAAAAAGAAAACAAAATCTTTAATTTGTTCTGAGAACAATTGGAGAAAAAAATTGCCATGGATCATAGTATATATTGCTGAGATCACCATGCTCTTATTTCTCCTGCTAAATTTCTCCTCTATTCATCAAAGAATAGACCAATGATGAGAAGAGTCTTGATCTCAAGACTTTTTCTAAGAGCATCTGCATTGTTTTTCATACCTTTAAAGAAGCTAAGAATCAAGGATCAGTCTTAATTTCTTTACTTATTTCACAGATGCATCCAAACTCTTGGCTAATCATACGAAAATCATGGGATTTGTCACAATAGCAATTAAATAAGTGAGTATGGACAAAATGATATACATGTATCCCCATTACAAGAAATTAACTTAAAATAACAACTTAAAGTTCATGACTTAGTAACTCACCAATAATATAGCCTCCATATATGAAGAAGGGCACAGTTAAAATAATCTCAATCACCATAAAGCTAGGTTAGTTTATACAGGTGAGCATATATAGTTCCTTCTTGGACCTCACCACTCTTATTTAAAAAGGGGAGTACTAACCTGAAGAACCTCAGAAATGCTTTGATTTCAAGTAGATGGATTTAATTAATAAAGTATTCCAGCAACAGTCGTACATGCCTCTGTTTTAAATAGTCAAGAAGAGCTAGAAATGGCTAGCTTCACAAGATGTCATCTAGATAATCCCATACATATAAATCACATTTTTTATACACACACACTCACAAAAGCTAGACTTTTCTTCATATCTTACACACTTAGATCATGCCTGCAAGAGTATAAAATGTCAAATATTCAGAATTTCAGTCTGAATTCTACCTCCACTAATTTCTAGATGTGAAAGTTTGGAAAGAGTTAATTTACTTCTTTGACTTTTAGTTTCTTTTTTTCTTTTAACAAAATATAGATAATGCCACTTATATCTTAGAGTTGTTATAAAAATTAAATGAGAATATATATGTATATTCATATATATGTATACATATACATTTATATATATAGATATCAGCAAATAAATGGTGCTCAATAAATGCTAACTGAAACAAAGGAATTAAAAAGAAGTATTAGGTAGCAACTGTACATCAGCAAATTAGACAATCTAGAAGAAATGGACAAATTCCTTGAAACATACAAATTATGTAAACTGTCTCAAGGAGAAATAGATAATATAAACAAACCCATAACAAGAGATTGAATCAGTAATCAAAAACCTCCCAATAAAGAAAATTCCTGGACTGAATTTTTGGCTTCACCAATAAAGTCTACTGAATATTTAATAAAAATTAACACTAATCCTTACAAAATCTTCAAAAATATTGAAGAGGAAACACTTCCTAACTCTGAGGTAATGAGGCCAGTGTAAACTTGATAACAAAGCCAGATAAAGACATCACAGGAAAAGAAAATTATAGACCAATATTCTGTATGAATATTAAAATCCTCAACAAAATATTGAATCCAACAGCATATCAAAAGGATTATTCACCATGACAAAGTAGGATTTATCCCAGGAATGCAAGGGTGGTTCAACATTAAAAATAAAAAAATCAATGCAATACATAACATTAATAGAACAATGGGGGAAAAACCCACATGATCATCTCAATTGATGCAGAAAAGGCATTTGACAAAATCCAACATCTTTTCATGATAAAAATTCTCAGAAAAAACTAGGAATAGAGGGAAAGTTCATCAACATGAGAAAGGGTAACATGATAAATGAAAAACTCACAGCTAACATCACACTCAGTGTTAAAAGACTGAAAGCTTTTCTACTAAGATCGGGGACAATTATACCCACTTTCACTGTTGCTATACAACACTGTACTAGAAGTTCTAGTTAGTATTAGAAAGAAAGAAAGAAAGAAAGAAAGAAAGAAGAGAGAGAGGGAGGAAGGGAGGGAAGGAGGGAGGGAGGGGATAAGGAAGGAAGGGAGGAAGGGAGAAAGAAAGAGGCAAACAGGTAAAACTAGGTAAACAGGTAAAAATAGGTAAAACTATGTCTATTTGCATATGAAGTGGTCCTATATGTAGAAAATTCCAAAGAATTCATAAGAAAGCTACAAGAGCTAATAAATAAATTCAGCAGTTTCAGGGTAGAAGATTAACACACAAAAATCAACTGTGTTTCTATATACTAGCAATGAACAATCCAAAAGGAAGTTAAGAAAGCAATTCTACTTACAATAGCATCTAAAAGAATCAAATACTTAGAAATAAACTTAACTAAAGAGGCAAAGACTTGTACACTGAAAAACTATAAAACATTTCTGAAAGAAATTTTTAAAGATCTAAATAAATAGAAAGGCATCCATGTTCATAGACAGGAAGACTTCACATTGTTAAGATCAACAAAGCAATCTACAGACTCAGTGAAATCTCTACCAAAATTCCAACCATCTTTTTTTACAGAAATGGAAGCCAATCCTCAAATTTATATGGAATTGCATGGGGCCCCAATAGCCCAAACAATTTTGAAAAAGACAAATAAAGTTGGAAGACTCATACTTTCTGATTTCAAAATTTACTACAAAGTTAGAGTAATTAAAACAGTATGATACTGGCATAAGAACAGATATATAGACTAATGAAACAGAATAGAGAGCCCAGAAATAAACCCTTACATATAGTTAATTGATTTTTTACAAGGGTACCAAGACCATTCATTGGGGAAAAGACATCTTTTCAACAAATGGTGCTGGAAAAACTGATATCCACATGCAAAAGAATGAAGTTGGACCCTTAATTTATACCATATATAAAAATTAACTGGAAAGGATCAAAGACCTAAACTTAAGTACTAAAACTATAAAACTCTTAGAAGAAAACATAGGAGTAAATCTTTGGATTTGGCAATGATTTCATGGATATGACAGCAAAAGCACAGGCAACAAAAGAAAAAATAGATAAATCAGACTTCATCAAAATTAAACAATTTTGTGCATCAAAGGATACTATCGAGTAAGTGAAAAGACAACCTACAAAATGAGAAAAAAAACTTGCAAATCATATATTTGATACAGGATTAATATCTAGAATATATAAGAACTCCTGAAACTCAATAAAGACAAAACAAACAACCCAATTCAAAAATAGGCAATGTACTTAGACATTTCCAAGGAAGATATACAAATTTCCAATGGGCACGTGAAAAGATGCTCAAAATCATTAATCATCAGGGAAATGAAAAACAAAACCACAGTGAGATACCACTTCGCATCTACTAGGATGGTTATAATTTTTTTTAAAAAATGGAAAATAACAAGTATTGGTTAGGATATAAAGAAATTGCAACACTCTTGCATTACTGGTGGGAGTGTAAAAGGTGCAGCCCGTATAGAAATCAGTTTGATGGTATCTCAAAGGGCTAAACATAGAACTACCATATGATACAACAATTCCATTCCTACGTGTATATCTAAAAGAACTGCAAGCAGGGACACAAACAGGTATTTGTATACCAATGTTCACAGCAGCATTATTCACAATAGCCAAAATGTGGAAACAACAGAAATATCCATCAACAGATGAATGGATAAACAAACAAATATATAGACGTAGACATATATATACAATGGGATATTATTCAGCCATAAAAAAGAATGGACTTTTGATACATACTACAATATGGAGGGACCTTGAAAACATTATGCTTAGTGAAATAAGCCAGATGCAGAGGGACAAATATTGTATGATTCCATTTATATGAAGTACCTAGAATAGGCAAATTCATATAGAAAAATAGTAAAATAGAGGTTACCAGGGATGCAGGGTAGGAGGATAGAGAGTTATTGTTTAATGGCCACAGAGTTTTTGTTGGAGATGATTGAAAGTTTGTGGTATAGATATCAGTAATGGTTACAAAAAACTGCAAATGTATTAATATCACTGAGTTGTACATTGAAAAATGGTTAAAATAATAAATATTATTTTGTGTATATTTTACCACAATTTTTTTCTTAAAGAAACAGCAGGTATACTAGTAAAATTGCTTTTGGTCATCAGGCAGAGAGATAATATATCTCAGTCAAAAGCTCGGTTTTGGGACCACATTTCTAATGGATAAGAATGCAGTTTAATGTAGTTAAATTTACTTAGTTTCATGGACAGACTTTATCCCCAAACATAGTGTTTTAGAATTTTCAAATAACTTTCATACATTTTAACAAATTTAATCTTCACACCCATGCTGAGCAGCGGACAACTCATGACATATTTTTTTTAGATGACAAAAATGAAAGGCTCAGCAAGGTTAAGTGATATGTTCAAGTAAGAATTAAATAAAATAATGTAAAATATTTAACACAGTGTTTGGCACAAAGTAATTATTCAATAAACTTTAGCTGTTATCATATTATAAATAGTAAGTAAGTGTAGGAGTCATGAGCAGGCAGACATCCTACTTCTAGGATCTCCTGGGAAACTTTAAGGGTGCTACTCCAGCAGCAATCATTTTAAAAATCCCAACTACACGAAGTCCATGGGTCAGCTGCATCATCCCTGGCACACAAAGGATGCTATCCAGTGTTTTTATTTTACAGTCAATTCAATCACTCTGATATACACATTGGCAGCTACGAAAGAGGCTTAATCTTTTAGTTTTCTCAGTCATAGGTACTCAATTGTATTCATCTCACCCTGGATTGCTGTATCTCTCAGCATCATGATGTGAAAGAGCAAAGCAACCAAACTTCTCTGGTTTATGTTATGGGCCCTGATAAGTTCCTTTTTAGAAAGATGTCTCTAATTAGAGAACCAGTTTTTTTTTTTTTTAAATAGGTGGGGTTTAATTAGGGATTACAACTCAATAAAAGAATTTCAGCAGAGATTATTCTGATAGATGTTCCCCTGAAACTGTACAATCCCCGTCAGCAACATGCCTCCTCAGCAACTCACCGGAGTGGGAGAGCTTGCTTGGTGTTCACTACCCATGGGGCCCTGAAATGTCCAGAATAATGGGTCAAATTATCTGAAGAGGAGAAGGTTGATAGCCCTAAATATATTTGTTTAGAATGTACTAATATGGATTCAGAAACAGTCAACTTTAACAGGAAACATCAGCCCAAGGTGGTCCTTGCTTTCTGGAAATGAAGATAATTATTCAATCAGTTGAAGGCACAAACACTATGGAATTGTTTCAGGTTATGGGAAGGTGAAAAAAGAGCAAAAAGAGAGCCATTTATTTTGTAATTCATTAAAAACCAATGTAGCACTTATTCTTCTTCTTGCTTAGGGGATCAAACTATAAAGTTACACCACCATTTCAAGGCTTTTATATGTGACAACACTACTCCTCTAAAATTTCAGTCATTGTCTCACAAGTGAAATTATAGCTATAGCTCAGTTTGGGGCAAAAAAGTTTTCCTTGTCCAGACACCAGTCAAACAGTATTCTCCTTTCCCAGTTTCTGTGAATGACAAGAACACTGCATAGACTGTCTCCTAAGTATGGAATGTCTCTCCCAGAAGCATATGAACATATAATTTTAATCCTTTTAAAGTATAATTTTTATATACAATAAAACCTGAATTAGCCAAAGTATTTAAGAATTTAGAGTTCTGGTTAATTCAATTCTCTGACATAACTTAGGGGTCGCCAGATAATAACTTTTTTACCAGGCTTGCTTGTGATTAAAAATCATCGTACATGTCCAAATCCACTGTCCTGCCCTAAACAACAGGTTTTAGCCAACGTAATCAAATCCAGCTTTGCTACCCCAAGACACTACTCTATGCTTCACAGATACTGTTCAGCAGGGGTAACTCACTACTGCACAATATTGCCTCAATGTCTAGATTCTCCTTACTTACATACTGCAATCTCAGTGATACTGTGTGAGAAGACATTTTATAAAATGGTCCAAACTCACTGACTATATAACAATATCTTCCCCCATAAAAAACAGTATTATTCCCCCAGACCAAACAAATGAAGAGGAAATAGGCAGTCGACCTGAAAAAGAATTCAAAATAATGAAAGTAAAGATGATCCAAAATCTTGGAAATAGAATGTAGAAAATACAAGAAACGTTTAACAAAGAACTAGAAGAACTAAAGAGAAAACAAACAATGATGAACAACACAATAAACGAAATTAAAAATTCTCTAGAAGGAATCAATAGTAGAATAACTGAGGCAGAAGAACGGATAGGTGACCTGGAAGATAAAATAATGGAAATAACTACCACAGAGAAGAATAAGGAAAAAAAAATGAAAACAATTGAGGACAGTCTCAGAGACCTCTGGGACAACATTAACTACACCAACATTCGAATTATAGGGGTCCCCGAAGAAGAAGAGAAAAAAAGGGACTGAGAAAATATTTGAAGACATCATAGTTGCAAACGTCCCTAATATGGGAAAAAAAATAGTCAATCAAGTCCAGGAAGCACAGAGAGTCCCATACAGGATAAATCCAAGGAGAAACACACCAAGACACATATTAATCAAACTATCAAAAATTAAATACAAAGAAAAAATGTTAAAAGCGGCAAGGGAAAAGCAACAAATAACATACAAGGGAATCCCCATAAGGTTACCAGCTGATCTTTCAGCAGAAACTCTGCAAGCCAGAAGGGAGTGGCAGGACATATTTAAAGTGATGAAAGGGGAAAACCTACAACCAAGGTTACTCTACCCAGCAAGGATCGCATTCAGATTCAACTCAACAGAGAAATTAAAACCTTTACAGACAAGGAAAAGCTAAGAGAATTCAGCACCACCAAACCAGCTTTACAACAAATGCTAAAGGAACTTCTCTAGAGAAGCAGGAAACACAAGAGAAGGAAAAGACCTACAATAACAAACCCCAAACAGTTAAGAACATGGTAATAGGAACATACATATCGATAATTACCTTAAATGTAAATGGATTAAATGCTCCAACCAAAAGACATAGACTGGCTGAATGGCTACAAAAACAAGACCCATATATATGCTGTCTACAAGAGACCCACTTCAGACCTAGGGACACATACAGACTGAAAGTGAGGGGGTGGAAAAAGATATTCCATGCAAGTGGAAATCAAAAGAAAGCTGGAGTAGCCATTCTCATATCAGACAAAATAGACTTTAAAAAAAGACTATTACAAGAGACAAAGAAGGACACTACATAATGATCGAGGGATCAATCCAAAAAGAAGATAAAACAGTTGTAAATATTTATGCACCCAATATAGGAGCACCTCAGCACATAAGGAAAATGCTAAAAGCCATAAAAGGGGAAATTGACAGTAACACAATCATAGTAGGGGACTTTAACACCCCACTTTCACCAACTGACAGATCATCCAAAATGAAAATAAATAAGGAAACACAAGCTTTAAATGACACATTAAACAAGATGTACTTAATTGATATTTACAGGACATTCCATTCAAAAACAACAGAATACACTCTCTTCTCAAGTGCTCATGGAACATTCTCCAGGATAGATCATATCTTGGGTCACAAATCAAGCCTCAATAAATTTAAGAAAACTGAAATCATATTAAGTATCTTTTTCAACCACAGCACTATGAGACTAGATATCAATTACAGGAAAAAACTGTAAAAAATACAAACACATGGAGGCTAAACAATACACCAGTTAATAACCAAGAGACCACTGAAGAAATCAAAGAGGAAATCAAAAATTACCTAGAAACAAATGACAATGAAAACACGATGACCCAAAACCTATGGGATGCAGAAAAACCAGTTCTAAGAGTGAAGTTTATAACAATACAATCCTACCTTAAGAAACAGGAAACATCTCAAATAAACAACATAACCTTGCACCTAAAGCAATTAGAGGAAGAAGAACAAAAAACCCCCAAAGTTAGCAGAAGGAAAGAAATCATAAAGATCAGATCAGAAATAAATAAAAGAGAAATGAAGGAAACAACAGCAAAGATCAATAAAACTAAAAGCTGGTTCTTTGAGAAGATTAACAAAATTGATAAAGCATTAGCCAGACTCATCAAGAAAAAAAGGAAGAAGACTCAAATCAACAGAATAAGAAATGAAAAAGGAGAAGTAACAACTGACACTGTAGATATACAAAAGATCATGAGAGATTACTACAAGCAACTATATGCCAATAAAATGGACAATCTGGAAGAAATGGACAAATTCTTAGAAAAGCACAACCTTCCGAGACTGAAGCAGGAAGAAATAGAAAATATAAACAGACCCATCACAAGCACTGAAATTGAGACTGTGATTAAAAATCTTCCAACAAACAAAAGCCCAGGACCAGATGGCTTCACAGGCGAATTCTATCAAACATTTAGAAAAGAGCTAACACCTATCCTTCTCAAACTCTTCCATAATATAGCAGAGGGAGGAACACTCCCAAACTCATTCTACGAGACCACCAGCACCCTGATACCAAAACCAGACAAAGATCTAACCAAAAAGGAAACTACAGGCCAGTATCACTGATGAACATGGATGGAAAAATCCTCAACAAAATATTAGCAAACAGAATCCAACAGCACAATAAAATGATCATACACCACAATTAAGTGGGGTTTACCCCAGGAATGCAAGGATTCTTCAATATACGCAAATCAATCAATGTGATAAACCATATTAACAAATTGAAGGAGAAAAACCTTACGATCATCTCAATAGATGCAGAAAAAGCTTTTGACAAAATTCAACACGCATTTATGATAAAAACCCTCCAGAAAGTAGGCATGGAGGGAACTTACCTCAACATAATAAAGGCCGTATATGACAAACCCACAGCCAACATCATTATCAATGGTGAAAAACTGAATCCATTTCACTAAGATCAGGAACAAGACAAGGTTGCCTACTCTCACAACTATTATTCAACATAGTCATGAAAGTTTTAGCCCCAGCAATAAGAGAAGATAAAGAAATAAAAGGAATCCAAATCAGAAAAGAAGTAATACTGTCATTATTTGCAGATGGCATGATACTATATATAGAGAATCCTGAAGATGCTACCAGAAAACTACTAGAGCTAAGCAATGAATTTGGTAAAGTAGCAGGATACAAAATTAATGCTCAGAAATCTCTTGCAGTCCTATACACTAACAATAAAAAATCTGAAAGAGAAATTAAGGAAACACTCCCATTTACCACTGCAACAAGAAGAATAAAATACCTAGGAAGAAACCTACCTAAGGAGACAAAAGACCTGTATGCAGAAAACTATAAGACACTGGTGAAAGAAATTAAAGATGATACAAACAGATGGAGAAATATACCATGTTCTTGGATTGGAAGAATCAACATTGTGAAAATGACTATACTACCCAAAGCCATCTACAGATTCAATGCAATCCCTAACAAACTACCAATGGCATTTTTCACAGAACTAGAACAAAAAAATTCACAATTTGAATGGAAACACAAAAGACCCCGAATAGCCAAAGCAATCTTGAGAAAGAAAAACGGAGCTGGAGGAATCAGGCTCCCTGACTTCAGACCATACTACAAAGCTACAATAATCAAGACAGTATGGTACTGGCACAAAAACAGAAATATAGATCAATGGAACAGGATAGAAAGCCTAGAGATAAACCCAGGCACATATGGTAAGCTTACCTTTGAAAAAGGAGGCAAGAGTACACAATGGAGAAAAGACAGCCTCTTCAATAAGTGGTGCTGGGAAAACTGGACAGCTACATGTAAAAGAATGAAATTAGAACACTCCCTAACACTATACACAAAAATAAACTCAGAATGGATTAAAGACCTAAATGTAAGACCTGACACTATAAATCTCTTAGAGGAAAACATAGGCAGAATACTCTATGACATAAATCACAGAGTAATGGAAATAAAAACAAAACTAAACAAATGGGACCTAATGAAACTTAAAAGCTTTTGCACAGCAAAGGAAGTCATAAACAAGACAAAAAGACAACCTTAGAATGGGATAAAATATTTGCAAACAAAGCAACGGACAAAGGATTAATCTCCAAAATATACAAAACAGCTCACGCAGCTCAATATCAAAAAAACAAACAACCCAATCCAAAACTGAGCAGAAGACCTAAATAGACATTCCTCCAAAGAAGGTATACACGTTGCCAACAAACACATGAAAGGATGCTCAACATCACTAATCATTAGAGAAATGTAAATCAAAAACTACAACGAGGTATCACCTCAAACCAGTCAGAATGGCCATCATCAAAAAATCTACAAACAGGGCTTCCCTGGCGGCGCAGTGGTTGAGAGTCCGCCTGCCGATGCAGGGGACACAGGTTCATGCCCCGGTCCGGGAGGATCTCACATGCCGCGGAGCGGCTGGGCCTGTGAGCCATGGCCGCTGAGCCTGCGCATCTGGAGCTTGTGCTCTGCAACGGGAGAGGCCACAAAAGTGAGAGGCCTGCGTACCGCAAAAAAAAAAAAAAATCTACAGACAATAAATGCTGGAGAGGGTGTGGAGAAAAGGCAACCCTCTTGCACTGTTGGTGGGAATGTAAACTGATACAGCCACTATGCAGAACAAAATGGAAGTTCTTAAAAAACTAAAAATAGAACTACCATACGACCCAGCAATCCCAGTACTGGACATGTACCCCGACAAAACCATAATTCAAAAAGAGTCATGTACCACAATATTCACTGCAGCTCTATTTACAATAGCCAGGACATGGATGCAACCTAAGTGTCCCTCGACAGATGAATGGATAAAAAAGATGTGTCACATATATACAATGGAATATTACTCAGCCTTTAAAAGAAACGAAATTGAGTTATTTGTAGTGAGCTGGATGGACCTAGAGTCTGTCATACAGAGTGAAGTAAGTCTGAAAGAGAAAAACAAATACTGTATGCTAACACATATATATGGAATCTAAAAAAAAAAAAAGGTTCTGAAGAACCTACGGGCAGGACAGGAATAAAGACGTAGACGTAGAGAATGGACTTGAGGGCACAGGGAGGGAGAAGGGTAAGCTGGGATGAAGTGAGAGGGTGGCATGGAAATATATATACACCACCAAATGTAAAATAGATAGCTAGTGGAAAGCAGCCGCATAGCACAGGGAGATCAGCTCGGTGTTTTGTGTCCACCTAGAGGGGTGGGATATGGAGGTGGGAGGGAGACGCAAGAGGGAGGAGATATGGGGATATATGTATATGTATAGCTGACTCATTTTGTTATACATCAGAAACTAACATACCATTGTAAAGTAATTATATTGCAATACAGATGTTAGAAAACAAGAAAACAGTATTAGCGTCTTAACAAAGTTACATAACATGTCGATTATGTTGATATCTGTGTCTAGAAGAAAATAAGGCCCATAACCTGATTTTGAAATATGGAGAATTTTAAATTTAAAAACATGGAAATTAAATAGTTTCCACATACAGTTCATTTAAAAGGATTCCAAAACTGGTGTAGGGATAACAACTCAGATTCAGGTTAAACCAGTAAACTTAGTTTACACCAACATTCTGAAGGAAGTCAAGGTGAAGAAAGTTTAAAACTACTTATAGAGATCAGAGAAGAAGTGAACCACTGCACTGACAGAAAGATATTCTCTGACCAAATATTATCCTGTCCTTAATATGGATACTAATTTCACAGAATATAACTTGCTCTAAAAATTCTGCTCTAGAAAAATCAACTTTTAACTTTGAGTAACACAATTTTCTTTCACTGTGGTATCCAAAAACCGTTGTTACTCCTAGTTTTGACTGCTTTATAGCTGAGGAATTTTGAAAGTCAGTCCTTAAATTAGCCAATCGCTTAAGATCTCTATTCTTTGAATAATTTGGGTTGTGACACAGACATCTTTCCTTTCCTCACAAGGAAGGGGGTTTTCTACCAAAAGCATAAGAGTAATTGATGGCAAAAAATAGATGTTAAACCCCACTAGGTTTGTTTTTATGCTATTTAGTAACATTCCTTACAGAGAATTTTAGTAAAGTGATTTATACTTTATTATTGCTTTAAGCATATTAAAATACCTTTGTTCACTTTATAAACCCATACACAAAGAAACCGCTGCAGTCAGATTTGTTGCACTCAGACTGGGTGGTTAATATAATCAGGTTAATATGTTAAAAAGAACTTGACACAGAAATTATTAATGAGTAGAACAAGGTCACTACTTCTGAGCTGAGGTCAGTTACAAAGAATGCACAAATGAAATTCAGGTTGACTTTTTATTTACTTGACTATCTTCTTACATTGGATTCCTTTGGCAACATATCTTTAAACATTTAAAGACCTGTTTACAAGGATGCTCTGAAAGAAGCTTCAAACCATTATGCCCCTAATTGAATTCCCCAGGAGTCCAGTAAACTCAGAGGAATAAAGAAAAATCATAACATTTGCTAAATCATCTCAAAACATACTTCACTGCAAGGTTATGTGTCCTGTTTTTTGCGGTTCAAAGATGAATAAGAAAATACAACTGACTGCTTCATTATTTAGGCTAAAATCAAAAAGAATTTTACCTATTAGTAGCAAGCTAATTAAATCAGTCTAGTTTTAACTCTTCTTCCAAGAGAAATCAGACAACAAACAATAATAGCATTTTATACTGTATGCGACCACTCTCCTAGAGTATAAAAGCTCTCAGGAGGAGCAAAGTATCTTTAACCAAAGACAATTATTCACAGTAAAGGTATGAGAGAGAGCTGACAAAAATTTGTAGTCCTGAGGGAAAGTAGCATTTTATCTGTGAATTCAGAACAAACTCAAGTGGAAGAAGAGAAAGTAAAAGTTTTTAGCAACCAATTCGTTTACTAACATGCCCCCTTCACAATTCTAATTTTACTTTAAAATAGCTTTTATGATCTTTTTATTCATAGTTCCTTCATATGCTTCTGTGCTTGTTGTGATTACTAAGCAAAAACATATGGATCTTAGCATTCCCAAAAGAATGTGAAATCCCTTTCTACTTACCTGGTTTGTATGTTATTCCAGGGGGGAAGAGGAATCCCTGTTGGGCAGCAGCAGCTGCTGCCAGGGTCCGCTGGTCATGTGGAAAAATTGGGATCATGAGCGGAGGCATGTGACCCTGAACCTGCTAAACAGAAGAGAGCCTATGATCAGACAGAGAGCAAATGTATGCCAAGGAGTATTTGTTTTTCACCAATGGTGGTGTGCTGGTACCCAAACAGCCACCCACTTTTAACCTCATTCCAAATCTGCTCCCTGAGAAAAATTCAGGCTAAATTCACCAAATCCCTTTCAGATTCCACTGGTACACCAAGGACATAACCTCATTGTGAATTTGCCTCATCCCTGCTTCCACTAAATTATAGTTACTGGTTATCTTTTATCTTGACTTTTTTTCCTTTTATTTTCTTTCTTTTTTTAAAACAAAGAACTAGAAGAAATGTTTTCTTCTGTCACCTTACAATGTTGAAAGGTTTTGCCCTTTCACCTGCTTTGCATTCTGTACTTTATTTTGAAAATAGTACTTAGTATCTTTGGTCAGAAAGTGATGTCTAATTTTTATATATTCCAAAAGCTGCAGCTCCCCAGTTTAGGCATCTTATTTCAAAGCCTCGCTGCATTATGTTAAACATATAGCTCTTCAGATTTAAGGCTACTACATCTTGGCTCCCAATTAAACTAATATTCTTTGCCATCCACACCTCGATGTAACACATAAATTGCTTGTCTGGCTAAGCAGTTTTACAGCTTTATGCACTACCATGTAGCTGAGTAATTATGGAGTTGTATTCAGAGAGCACTTCATAATAAATCCTACTATATCAAATTTCATTTGACCTCCATAAATGTATCAAAGAGCACAAAAATGCAAAACAGAAAATCTTCACTCTATATCAGCATTTGTATTCCCTATAAAGAAAATAAGAACTATGACAGAATCATGTCTGTGAAAATCACATTTTAATTTCCTAGCTCCCTCCCTTACTCTATGCATGCTGCCCTGATTCCAATAGCATCACAGGAAGGTTCTGTGCTGGCTTTTAGGGCATGATTTTATAAATTAAACTATAGGACTTTTGTTATTTAAAGATCAAAACTAGGATGTACTAAGAGGAATGATCTTTAAGTTCAAACTGGGTCTTTGCCCTCCTTACTAGTATAAAAGATCTGCATTATATCCTGTTTAAGATACAAACCTTTCCCAGTAATTCTACCAACCCCAAACTCTTCCCCCGTTTAAATTCCTAAATCTTCTCTTTAGGCAAAATTCCATATACTGGCTGATGACCCTGTTTAAATAGCACCAACTTGCCTTGTCCTGTCCCTGTTCCCTCCACAGCCAGGGACATATTGCAAAAATGTTCCTGTGTCGGTCTAAGAGGTTTCATTTACCAACAGTTTCTCTCTAGGGAAAGCCCTAAGATGTGGGTTAATAAAGGGCAAGCAAAAAATAAACACTTTACAGTATTTTTCAGAATTCATTTCTCAGGAAAATCAACTTATAATAAAAAGGTCTTTGTGCAATTACTACCTTGCCAGTGGGGCGTGAAAGAAACTGGCTTTGGGCAGCTATTTCTTCCATTTTAGCTGAGGTAAGCCCAAGTTTTGTACATTAGAGTACCAACTTATCCTGCTTAAACTGGAGCTGATCCCCTAGCGCCCAGGTCTCGCCTTTAACCCTGAAGAAAAGCACTAGGTTTGCTGTTCAACTCCAGCTTGTTGTGACCTGATGCAAACCTGAGATGTCAAAGATGACAGCGCTGTTCTATGTCAGAAAATTAAAAAATGATATTTTTGTGGGTGACTATTGTGCAGTGCAAGAGTATATCAAAGGAAATCACTTCATTTACTTCTAGAAATATAGTCCTAGCATGTACCCAGAACACAGCACAGATGCTTCACATTCTAAAGAAAGGAAACAAGAAACTGAGGAGTCTAGGTATCAAATTTATTTATTCTTTCCTTTTTTCATTTAACAAACATTTATTAAGTTATCATTATGTGTGGATCTTGAAAAGTAGCTGGAAAAATGGGGGCTATTTTGCTTGGGAGAGAGAAGATATATGCTTATGTTCAAATATTTGAAAGAATTATGTATGGAAGAAGAACCAGATTAAGTCTGAGCAGTTACAAAGGGCAGATCTAGGCTCAAAAGAAAGAGATTTTAGGGAAGTTGAATGCAAAGAATTTTCTAATAATGAGCTATTCAATAATCACTGTGATTAAAGAGGTCGTGTGTGCCATTTCCCAAGAGGTGGTCAAGTAAAGGCTGTATACTCATCTGTTAGAGATGCTTTAAAGGATATGCATAACTAAAACCCTGATTAGGTAATGACCTATAGTGCTTTTTCAACTTTATAATTCTATGATTGTTTAAAAATCAACATTAGGAAGATAATGGCATATAGTCATTCCTTTACTCATTCATTCAACACATATTTTTATTCAGAATCTACTATGCCTACAAAGGCTTTGTTGTCAAACGAATCTGAGCTTAAATCTGTACACTGCCATTTCTATGGCTGTGTGATCTTGAGCAGTTACTTAGCCTTCCTGAGTCTATTTCCTCATGCAAAAACCAAAGCTAATGATACTACCTTACATGGTTGTTGTGAGGATTAAATAAACAAGAAAAGTAATGCTTGTGGCACAGTGACTGGCATATAATAGGCACTAAGTAAATGTTAGATCCTTGCTTTTCTCTTATATAGTTTGCAATTCAGTACTAGAAAATTATCAAATTACTGATAAAACAAGAAACAGTGGATCTTAACCCATAACTCTACTTCAAAAAAAGAAAACATGAGCCAAATAAATAATTCAGTTTGGCAGGCAGAGGCTTGTTTGTTCTTAGCAGACCCATGCCTCACAGAGCATTATTCCATCCCAAATATCCAGAAAACCAAGAAAAAGAAGGTGGGATTAAAAAGCTCATTTGAAGATGTAATTTGGGATCTTTAGTGTTATTCATTAAACAGCATGTTCGAATGAAAACATAATTTTATTTTTACATTGGTGCCCAAGCTCTTCAGATCTTAAGACAACATAAAGGGATCAATGGCAATTAGGCATCAGACCTTAATTATTGAAACTTGGTGTCTGAAGATATTTCCTTTGTAATTAGCAACGCACATGAGATAATTAAGTAGGCCACCTAAGGTCATTTTTTTTTTAAACTTTTTATTTTATGTTGGAGTATAGCTGATTAACAATGTTGTGATAGTTTCAGGTGCACAGCAAAGCAAGTCAGCCATACATATACATGTATCCATTCTCCCCCAGACTCCCCTCCCATCCAGGCCGCCACATAACATTGCGCAGAGTTCCCTGTGCTATATAGTAGGTCCTAAGGTCATTTTTAATGCCAAAGAGCTGCAGGTGCTTCATATTAACAAAAGCTGTAAGAATTTAGGGAAGCTCTTTTCTGTCCATCACCCTCTACAAGGTAGGATATTTTAGAAAGTTTCAATGCTAACTATTAGGTAAGACGCAGTTTCAACAAACTGAGGGACAAAGTAAATAAGGAGGGGGACAGAAGGCATTGTGAAAGCAATGATAATGATGGAATCACAGAGTTGACATGGAGCTTAGAGTTTATCTAACCTAGTAGTTCTCGAAGTGTGGTACCTGACCAGCAGCATCTAACTTCAAAAAGCAAATTATCAGACTCCACCCCAGACCTATGAACCAGAAACTCTGGAGGTTGGGTCCAACAGTCCAAAATTTAGACTAAAATTTAATCCAGAGAAGTGATTCTCAAACTTCTATGGACTTCAGAATCAACCAGAGGGCTTATTAAAACAAAAATTGTTCAATCCCACACTCAGAGTCCCTGAATCAGTAGATCTGAGGGGGAAACCTGAGAGTGTACTGTTCTAACAAGTTCCCAGGTGAAGCTCGTTAGGGCTGTTGGTCTGGTGACCATTCTCTGAGAATCACTAATCCAATTCAAACCTCACAATTTACACATAGGGAACCAGGCGGCTTAGAGAAGGTAAGGCTCTCACTGTCATAGGCAGTGTGGAGGTCACACTGCCTATAACAGAGCTGGATCTAGAATCCAGAACTGCTAACCACCCTGTCCAGTGCTTTTTCCATTATATCACATGGACTTCATTGATAGAAAAGAGAGAAATCATGTCTGTACACTCTTTGTATAGAGAAAATCTGGGGGGCTGCAACTGAAAATAATTTTATATTTCAGAGGTGTGTCTCTGGAGGTGACTGGGAGTATAGATATTATGTTGTTCAGTTTTAGTCTGTTCTTTCTCTCTTATTTTATACCCAGAATATTTGATCTCAAATCTATTGTCATTAATTCCAGTTAATTCATTAGCAATAATCATTTAGCTCCAAATGATAAAGTTGCCCTTAACTCATTTTAAGTAAAATAATAATATGAAAACTCAAAATGCCCTTTATTAAATACAAGCCAAAGTATCCGGTAGCCATTTAGAACATAGGCTGAGAGATGATGAAAAGCTCCTCTTTTATCTCTAATTACAGAAATCATCATCATCATCATCATCATCACAGCAACTAATATGTTACAGTATTTCCTATATGTCAAGCACTGGGAAGTGATTCACATGCTCTATCTCATTTAATTCTCAAAACTTTGTGAGGTACCTACTGTTATTATCCTCATTTATTTAATGACAAAGACAAAACCACGAGAGGTTAGGTAACTTAGTCAATTAAAAAGTGGTAGAGCCAAGATTCAAGGGCAGGTATGTCAGGCTCAAAGTCTATACTTTTAAGTACTATATTATATTAATCATAAAGTCATCTTTTGCTAAACAGACCTAAATGAGATAAGGAATATAATTCTTTGTGATAACAATTATTTGATTGAAAGTTTTATAAATATAATTGTAAATTTACATGTGGCTGTAACAAATAATACAGAAAGATCCCATGTTCGCTTAACTCAGTTTCCCCCAATGGTAACATCTTGAAAAATTATAGAACAATATTACAACCAGGGCACTGACATTGATACAATCCAAAAATCTTATTCAGATTTCACCAGTGGGATACCATTTAAAAGAAATTATGTGTCTTAAAAACTAGCAAGGGGGCTTCCCTGGTGGCGCAGTGGTTGAGAGTCCACCTGCTGATGCAGGGGACACGGGTTCGTGCCCGGGTCCGGGAAGATCCCACATGCTGCGGAGCGGCTGGGCCCGTGAGTCATGGCCGCTGGGCCTGCGCGTCCGGAGACTGTGCTCCACAACGGGAGAGGCCACAACAGTAAGAGGCCTGCGTACCGCAAAAAAAAAAAGAAAAAAAAAAAAAAACTAGCAAGGGTAATGAAGGTCTATGAATACTTACGACTGCTATCTTTCATACAAAGCTCACCAGTATGACCCAGTGCAAATAATGTGAGTGGAAATCATGAATTAAAGCAACAATTTCTCCTTTCATAGCTTGCCATTTATTTTACTTACTAGAATATTGGTTGAAGGTGGAACAAAAATGGAAAGCAAGGGCAAGGTGTGGGGGAGAGGTAAGGAAAGAGGGCTTGGTGGCCACACAAGAATCACATAAATATCCAAAATATTTCTCTTCTATGGAAGTTGTGAATTAAGTTTACTGCACTGCATGTCAGTGCCTAAGGCAGATAAAGAATTTTAAAAATACAGAAAAGCCCCACCCTGCTCTGAAGAATGTAAGCCTGCCTTTCCTCTTCCTTCCCATCATCCTATTTTCCTATTTGGTGACGTGCCAGGAAAGGCAGTCACATTGTAAACAGCAACCTTCAAAAATATTTTACTGAAGAATAAGAAATAATAGAATTCCCCTCACTCCATCAAAGAGTGACCAGTCTCCACATGTCTTTTCCAGGAAGTTATCAAAATTTCAAATAGCATCTTTTTTTCTTGAAAGTGTAGTTTTCCCTTAGCCCAAATTCAGAGATTCTTTAATTATCCCATAGGTAAAAGTAAAACTGATTTTGTTAATATAAAGAGTAAAACAATGTGACCAAAAATAATCTCTGAGCGTGAAACTGCATTATTTTTATTGCTTTGGAAGTCAGCACTAACTGGGTATGTAAGTTGAATGACTAATGAGAAACCAGGAACCCCATCATAGGTGAAGCCTAGTCAGTGCATCAGGAAAGAAACAAACTGTATCCCCTAAAGCACAACTGTCCATTAATTCTAAACTTCCACAATCCCAGACCAAAGCATTTCCCTTCTGCAGAGGGTAGGGAACACATTCTTGATCAAATAGGCTACATGCCCAGAAATTTTAATTGCTACGGTGTTCCTCACATCTTTCAGACAATCAAGACAGCAGCAGATGCATGTGAAACACTTAGGTTCTGACTCTTCCTATTCATAAAACAGCATTGTTGCATCAACACTTATGCCCTTTGTTTTCTCTGTGCTAAGTTGTTGATGATGCCATTTTTTGCCATCTGCCCCAGAGCTTCATTAAAGATACATGAATGGGCTAACTGGCCTGATATCTTGTGAGGAACAGGTGCTATTGTTTGTCCCTGAAGACTTGCACTAAAGATATGACTCAGAATACTTGAGAAAGAGCATCTGCAGCAGTCAGTCAGAGGGCAACTTGGCAGAGACCTGGCTACGTGCTAATATGCAGAGTGACACTCGGGGGCTCATTTTCTTTCACGAGGATTATTTAACTTTTCCTAGTGATAGGAAATAAGTATTTATTGAAAATCATGAACATATTAATGTCTATTACTAAGTTAAACACAGTGAGCAAGTGAAGATCTTTTTAATGCCTTATTTCTAGAAAATCATTCCTCATGTGATTTAATTGGATAAAGCTTCTTTAATCTGTTGGAAGGAATGTTTCCAACATTTGTAAATCATGACAGAGGGAGGGAAAGACAGAGACAGAAAATACAGAGAGAGGAAGAGCCATCAGAGAGGGAGAGGCAGGGCATACAAACAGAAAGAGGCGGGTGTAGGGGTGTGGGTGGAATTTCCTTAAAGGCCCTATTCTTTATTGCAAAGAATAGCTGAGTCATTTGCATAACGTGTTACCATTATAAAAGCTGCAGTGTCTAGAGTGAAAGAAATAAAGTCCCCAGAACCTTACATGAAAAGCCTTCAAGGTCATGGAGGTATCTTCTTACTGCCAAAAAATGCATGCCAGATCTCAGTTAATTCTGGAGAGTTAGGAGGGAAAAGGTCTCATTTGATAGGATAAATTAGTGCTTTAACACAAACCTTTTAGTTTCAAAACTTTTTTTTTTTTTTGGTCGAAAATGTTAAGACTCTGCTTTGCCCTGACTTAAAAAGCAAAATAATGCAGTGGTCAACATTTTGAACTTCTCTTGGTTGACCATAGTTTGAAGTATACTAAGGAACTTTGTATACAGCCTACCTGACTATTCTCTAATTGTTTCGATTCATTAATCATCTCTCACCAAGTAAACTGAGTGTCCTGAATGGCTTGTGACATTTATATTTCTATACACCCCATTGTTCTTATCACAGGGCTAAGAATATAGTAGGCATTTTGTGTCAACTAATCAACGTGAGAACCATCAAGGACTTAAGAACTGGTTTTCTGAGCACTAATTTCCATAGGGTAGTATTATTGTTAATACAACTGCAAAAAGTATAGAGCTGTAGTTGTTCTCATTAAAGAAGAGAATTCAAGAATGACTTTTAAATAAATCTTGATAGCACTTTGTCTGCTTTTCATTTGTCTTATTTAGCAAATCTCTGGCTGCTATAGCTAATGGAGGATTGCAAATCCTTGCTTGTAGGGAATCCAGCTAGCTCTAGCAGGAGAATAATCACACTGAAATTTTATCAGGAGCAATTCTGGGACACAAATTTTCTGAGTATTTAAGAACACAGAGTCCAATTTTCCCAGATATTTTCCACCAACATCCAATGGATAATCATTGTACAAATAATGTAAGAAAAAGATCCTGTAGCTAGTGGGAAGCAGCCGCACAGCACAGGGAGATCAGTTCTGTGCTTTGTGACCACCTAGAGGGGTGGGATAGGGAGGGGATATGGGGATATATATATATATGTATAGCTGATTCACTTTGTGATACAGCAGAAACTAACACACCATTATAAAGCAATTATACTCCAATAAAGATGTTAGAAAAAACTGCTGTTTTGTTTGTTTTTGTTTGTTGAAGACAAGATGTTTTCTCTCTCTCAAACTCCCACAAGGATAATATACAAAACACTTTGTTACCATTGTTAACGTTCATCTTTAATATAATTCAGTTTCTTCCTAGAATTTTGTATATTGATGCCACCACTCTTTTCAAAATCTTCACTAAAGGGCTAGGAAAAACCCTGAAAAGGTAGAACAAACTCAAGATATTGCAGTTTAAAGGCATCCTTTTTAAAAACTCAGGCTTTAGTCTTTCAAAGTCATATGTTTTAGTTTGAACATTAATGAAGAACTAACTTTATGTTTGTAATATGTATTTTTCTGTATGTATATTACACTTAAATGAAAAGTTAATTTTAAGAAAAATGGAAAATAGCTTCAGTAGTTTACTTGTCTTTACTAATTTACACTATTAAATATATCTAATAAAATATCTAAAATATTCATAGGAAAAATGGAGACGATACGTATTGTCACTAGCTTCACTATGTCCCCACCCTCACTACCAAGAGTAACACATGGAAGCAAAGAAACTCCTTTTTTAGGTTGGTCTTTCAGATAGCTATTTCAAATCCACTTCACAGTCTAGTACTTTCCAGCTCCCTTCCTTGGTTACGCAGGAGAGAAATGATCATTGAGAGTAGGAGTACAATGGCTCCATTTATCAGGTCAATAGCACATTTAAAAAATCTCCTTTAGGTATATATTCAGAGAGAAATGTTAATGGCCCTGAAAGGGCCAGTCCTGTCCTTTGTGTTAACACCTTTTTATATTCTCAGCATACTGTATACACTCCGTTCTATTTGTATTTTCTAAAATGGACAAATATCTCATTAATCCACCAGGATCATCAGTAGTCAAACGTCACTACTTTATCTCTCATTCATTTGTACATGTTCTGCTTAAATATTGAATTTTCAAAGAAAAGAACACGGATTTAGTACTAATGTAATCATGATTCCTAGCATCTCTTACTTGTCTCCTTACTCCTTGAAATAAAGAGCTCCACACATACAAAATGACCTCTTAGGCCTCTAAGAGGCATGCTACTCTGCAAGGGAAGTCAGTAGTGCCTGTCTTCATTCAACTATTCAACAGCCTTTCACTGAGCACCTAGCACAATCTGCCCGGTACTATGCTGGGCACTAGGAATAAAAAGATGCCTAAGAGAAGTCCATAGCTTTGTTTTATCAGGTAGCAGTGTTACGTTTGTCTTCACTTACATAGTAGTAGAAATCATCCAGTTTGTCAGCTTACTTTGGAATAGGGTCAACAGAGAAAGGAAAGATTTGCTTGAAAAGGAAAATAAATTACAACAAAAATTCCATTACGTATCTTTCCATAGTCTTCCTATAGTCTAAAACCAAGAAAAATTTTGAGAGTATTTATGAGGACAAAAGTCAGATTACTTCATAAAATGGATGACAAATGTTAATTAAATGTGTTTAAATTATCTTACTATGCTTTAAGAAACTCTCACCAGGAGGGAAGTAGTATGTCCTGGCCATAAAGAAATTAATAAAACATGTTATGCAAAAGTAAAATTTATGGTTCATTTGGAATTAGATATGTACCACCTTTTCAATCCATACAAATGCATAATCTTGTCAATTAAATATTATTGTTAAGGTCTAGTAGTATGTTAAAATCACTTTAAAGTGCAACTAAGGAAAATTCGTGTGTGTTTATTACTCCTTAAGGATCTATTAGTGGGTATTTTATTCAGATTCGTGCTGTAAAATCTGCATAAACTCAGCATATTGTTATCCCCATGTGTGCATTTGTTTGGTTAAAGCAGAACAGCAAATCTCAATTTTTGCAACTTCTGAAAAAGTCAAGAGAACTAAAACAGTCTTAATTTTAATCAGATACAAACAGTTATCACTACAGAAGTGAAGAGTTGACTATTATGCAAATAGTCTCAGTTAGTCGTCACCAGGCCATCACAGAAGACTGAGCTAGTCAATTATTTTAGGTATTTCCAAAGACTAGTGAAGATGAATGTTTCTTATTCCACCCTGTCTTATTTCCACAGAAGTATGAAACATATTAGAGACTAATGATTGTTTTTCTCAGATGGAAACCCCATTAAATACACAATGATCAAAGTGTTTTGCCAAGATGGAAATTAATTTTTTTTAATTCTGCATAAATGTCACATAAATATAGTAACATTTGTGAAGAATGTGGCATTCCTTTGTTTCTAACAACCAAATTCAGATATAAAGCTTTCACAAACTTTTGACCTGTAATGAAGGCAATCTGGCTTTTACCCCTGAAGTATTTTACACAGCCTTATTCTGTTACCAATGACCAGAGTTCAATTATTAAATTCCTCCTCCAGAAATGCAGGTTTACCTCTTAAACTACAGGTTTTGTTAAAATTATGCACAAGCAACTTAAAGGCAGGGACTTTGTATCTTAGTAAAAATCCCTCTCTTGCACAGAGTAGGGACTCAACAAATATTTGTAACATAAATGCATTAAAGAACTTTCATTGTTATTTTAAAACTAAGCTACAATAATTTTGATAATTTTTACATCTTCTGAATCAATTTGAAGTCCTGTTATCATTTGAAATCCTCAAATCGAGGCAATAGAAATATACCTCTGCTTCAAACATACTTCATTACAGCCATCTTTTCTTTTGGCACGCCACAGTCTGACTTTGAAGTCCACTAGTTGGTAAGAAAATATAAAAATTGATTTTGTTCATTTATTTGAAGATATTTTTAATGACTGAGCTCTCCTAGTATATCTGTTAAAATTCCTCTATAGTATAATTTAGAGATGCCTCTAAGCTTCTTTAATAATTTCATCATCATCAGTTATAATCCTGAACCGACGGAAATAAGCTGTTCTCATCAGAAGAGCCAGAAATACAGTTTTCCAAAATAATTTTTAAAATGTTTGTTTTATCACAGTGGGCTGGTTATGCAATATAGAATGAATGACAGAAAAACATTTAAGCATCACCTATCGTGCAGAGAAGAAACAGTTTCTTTCTTAAGCTAGAAGGGCTAAGAAACATAAACTCTGAACAGAACATAAATAAGATGTCTAAACTATTGACAGCTGGGTCCCAGCCATGGCAAGATAACCCTCCCTGGAAATATCAGTGAGAGACCTTGCCCGTATATGTTCAGGGGGGCAGGATGCAGAGAGGTAAAGTAAGGTGATCTTTATAGGAAATAAACACTGAGTAAAGGCATAAATAGTGACTATAGCCACAAATCAAATAGCCTTCAGGTGTTTACTCTTTATTATACTCTAGCCTTTTTAGAGCAAAAAGTTAATAACATGGAACTTTAATTCATTTTGGAATGTAATCTACAACTCTTGCCCCACCCTCAGCATACACACTTACACACATACACACACTCACACATACTTCTACACTTGCTATGCCAACTAAATGCACAAGTATGTCAACACTGAAGCTGGTATAAGGATAAGCTAACATGTTGATTCAAAAAGAGCAATTTTATTTTTATATTTTAATTTCATAATATGTTCATATTAAATAACTTAGATACAATAAAGCAATGTTCCTATTAAAGAAGGTAAGGTCCAAACTCCCTAGCCTGGGCTGGCAGTGAAATCACTCTATAACATATTCTTAACAAACCTCTCAAACCTCTTTCCTACTACCCTTTATCCTCTTTCTTCCTCTTGCTTTCAATAGCTTCTAAGTTTCTGTGCATGACGCTTTTCTCACTTACCATGTAGAATGATCTTTCCTTTCCCCTTTGCCATCCCAAACCTGACCTACCGTTCAAAGTGCAGCTCAAAACTCCTCTATGAAAGTTCCCCAGGTATAAATTTCTTTCCCTCTGTCAAAATTTACACTGCATACACTGTGTTGAATTATTTAATGGTTTTCAGTTCAATATTTGACACCATTCTAGGCACTGGGGACACAGAAGTAGAGAAAATTTCCTACCATTATCTCCTAGGGAAGACAGACAACGTACAAATGAATGTAATATGTATGTATGTGTCTGTATACACACACCCATGAGCAAATATATATTAAATATAATAAATGCCAGTTGATAATAGATGCTATGAGGAAAAATAAAGTTAAGATAATGAGATAGAGTATGAGGGGTAGAGGGTGGGAAGCAGGAGGTAGTCAGTAGGGAGTAGAAAAGACTATTTGGGATAGTGGTGGTCAAAAAAGGCTTCTCTGAGGAGACAATATAGCTCAGGGTTAAATGAACTGAAGTTGCATGAGATCTGATTTAGGTTTATAAATATCACTCTGGTGGCTGTGAGAAAATTTGACTTTATTAGGGCCAGAATGAAAGCTGAGAGACCAGTTTAGAAACTACCTCAACAGTCCAAAAGTGGGGATAACAGTGAACTTTTTCCATTTTATATATCTCTCTGCTCAAGCAGAAGGAAGACATCTTGCAGACAGATTCTTAGCACGCTACTAGGACAGTGCCTCCAAATATGAAAGGCAAAATGTCATTATCTGACTGATTATCTGACTGATTAACTGACTGACTAAAACAGACCTGTCCAGTGATTTCATGAGACAAGAAGCATAGCATTTTCAAGTTTCAAGCACTTGCACCTTTTTATGCCCATAGGGGAGAAGAGTATAAGAAATTAAAACCTAAGTGGCTACTGCTGAATCACTATTAATTCTTTTCCCCAAATAGTATGTCTGAATAAAATTTTAAGCAGCCGAGAAGCTTACTGACAAAAACTAAAAATGTAAATCCTTAATTCAGTCTCTGTGTGGGAAAAATAGGAGTATTTTAAATGACATTCAAGCTACCTATGAGAAAAAAAAAATCAACTGTTAGTAAAGATCAGAAGAGTAGAAAATTTAATATATGCAAACTGGCTCAAAACACTGGTTAAATTAAACTTCTCTTGCTTTTTTTTTTTGGTAGTTGAGACTAATGTTATATTTGCCAAATGAAATGGAATTTACAATACAGAGTCAGATGCTGCAGCAAATTCACCTCAAATAATATTCTTTGCTGTTACAAAGAACAATAGGCCAATAGCATAATTTGAATGATTAGTAATAACTCATGTAATCACAGCTGAAAGGGAATAGAAACTCAAGCCCAAAACGAAACAAAATGGTCCATTCAGGTCAATTAAAAAAAACACAGAACTCAAAATGGAAAATTATCATATTGAATTTTCCACACATTCTTTTTTTTTTTTGCGGTACGCGGGCCTCTCACTGTTGTGGCCTCTCCCGTTGCGGAGCACAGGCTCAGCGGCCATGGCTCACGAGCCCAGCCGCTCCGTGGCATGTGGGATCTTCCCGGACCGGGGCACGAAGCCGTGTCCCCTGCATCGGCAGGCGGACTCTCAACCACTGTGCCACCAGGGAAGCCCCCCCAACTTGACCAATTTTAAGACAGTTCAACTTAACTTTATAAATTTCTGTGGGTAAGAAAGTGAAACAAGGAGAGAAACAGAACCGCCCTTGCATCCCCCGCCCCCGCAAAAAAGAAAAATATATGTCCCATGATATGTGAGTCACATGGTAAAGTATCTATCCATAGATTTAATTTTTGACTTTAGCTTGGGTTAAAACTTGAATGCCTAAAAACGTAGTTACAAATTTGTGAGCAGGCATTTTCCTTAACCCTACTATCGCATCCACAAGGATCTAGAATAATGGTGATCAAAACTATAGATATTTATTTTTAGTTCCAAATGACAATTCCCAAGTATGAATGACACAAAGCCCAGCTTTGAGTCTCTTCAACTCTTCTCAATTTAACAATATAAAAGGTCAGTTTAGCTCCTTTAAAACTGCACTATGATTGTATTTTCCATGGTAGAACAAGGCGTGGAATCTACATAGACATTATCAGCCAATAACAATAGGTCTTTGTCCAGCTGTGACTACTTCCCTCCTCTACAACCATTTCTTATCTGGCCCAGGAAATGCCTGTTTTAACTGACAGGTAGGAGATTAAATCTACAGCTGCCGAAACACAATCTCAGCTCTGTTAGATAGGCTTTCATTGAAAAGCACTACAAACACATAATTTGTTTATGTTGTACCAGCAATCTCTGACAAAGCAGACTGTCTAGCTGAGACAAATGTGGTTAAACCCATTTATTGTATTATTTCTGCTACACAGAACAAGCTCTTAAAACACAGAAACTAGACAAGGCACAAAGCTCTAGCTGTCTAAAGAAATCAAGAAGAGATGACTTCTTGTTACACTAGCCCTTTTTATACAGAAAGCATGTTCTCCCCTGGAAAACATCTATTCCATTTTTATTTTAAGTGAGTGGTTCAATTATGTTTATGTTTTCAGTTTTTGAAGTTTCTTTTGTTGCTTCCAGCATAAACAGGCATAAAATCACCTAATCACTAAATGTCTCTAGATTTAAGAACATGATGAATATTTATAGCAAGTGCTATATCACCCCTTCAAAAAAATACCCATAATGATAAATTCTAATGACAATTGACCCTCTTTCAATATTTATTGCAAATTCTGATAATGTTATTCGACTTCTTTATTTCACTTGATGTAAAAACAGCTTTGCAACTTATAAAGAATATGAATAGCAGTTTCCTTAAAATTAAGGAGTCATGCACAGAGATACCTAATTTTATAAAATAAATGTCAAGGGGGGAGGTTCTAACAACAACAGCAACAATAAAATCTGCTAGTTACGTGGCCATAAATTACTTGCTCCAGGTTAATATTAATAAGTAGAAATAAATTTTATTATTTTATATCTAAAATTTATTCTTTAGGTATACTCATTCAACTCTAGCTAGCATTCTGAGTATACTGTATATACATAAACTGTAAAATTACTATAACTAAAGATTAAAGTCTACATCTACCTTCACTAAATTCTAAAAGTTATAATCAATGATAATGAAACAACAGATGGTACACAATATGTTTTAAAAATAAGAAAACAGATGCTGTAACTCAAACTTGTCAAAAATTTTTAGGAAGAGTAGCATAATAAAGATTATAAAACTATATTTGAAATATGGCCAAAAGGATTATGGTTAGCCACTCTCAAACATGTCACCATTCCCTAAAATCTTATTTTATTTTTCCTTAATCATCATCATAAAACAGGCAAGTGAGAAAATAATCTTCCAAGTTGGAACATATGGGCCACTTGGAACTCAGTTAGTCTTAAAATACAGAAAGTATGCAATAAACTAGCTGAATCCATGGGGTCTCCCTCAAACAGCATGGATAATGAGGAGAATCCATAACAGACATAAACAAACCCAGAAAGATGTCTAGACCCCACATCATTATGTATGATATATGCCCAAGATATATGGGCATACATTTGAATGTTCAAGTTCAAACTTGGCTTCTATTAGACTGATTCAGTCACAGCATGGGGTTTCTTTAATAAACAAACCTTACTGTTAGAAAATATTGGAGACTCAAATCATGTATTATGCCCCAGCTAGTTAAAGATGTGGTGCTCTAAAGCCCTATATCCCTTGAAGCTTTCTTACAACAGAATGTAAATAATAAAGGAAAACTACATCTAGAAAAACATATAGAAGTCTTAGATTTTTGCATTACAAGTTGGGAGCAGATACTACACAAAGCTAACATTTCAACTAATTTTTAAATTCCCATTAAAAATTAGAAATGAGTTGAACAATGTGGGCCTTAGTTTTTTATTTTCCATGATTCTGAAGAATGTTGAATGCTTTCAGATAAAAGATGTAACCAGGGTTATTTATTTCACTACAATAAGTTCTTTGCCATATTTGATATATACACACATGTATAATATAAATAGCTTTACTTCACTTTAGGATCAGACTTTAGAAACAGAATGGTCTTAGAAACCCATTTTTCCAATACTTTCATTTTAAACATAAATATAATAAGGCCCAGGAAGGAGAAGTGATTTGTCAAGGTCACAAAATTTGAGAATGGCTAAGCCAAAGTTAAAAACAAGGTCTTTACTCCAAGTGTGCTGATTTCACAAAATTATAAAATCAGAGATTTTTAGGAATGGAAATAGATTTAGAAACTATGTAATCCAGTGATTCTCACCTGGACAAGGAGTTCTGGTGAGCTTTTTCAGAAATACATATGCTCTCTCGTTCCTTGACAAGTACTACTGATCAGGCCTAACTACCACATTTTATAGAGGAGAAAACTGAGGCACGAAAGGATAATGTGACTTCCGCATGGCAACATAACTAGTTAAAAACAGCTAAGATTTGGAACTAGGTCTAATTCCCAGTTCAGGAATTTTCATTTTTCTTTCCTCATTTTCTTTCTGTCTCCTTTAAGGTAAAACCTAAATATAAATACACCCTTTCTGTTCTCAACTTTGGTCTAAACATTTTTTCTTAAACATAAATTTACATCATGTGACAGAGGATGAAAGCAAATCTCAATCTTCTACAAAGACATTCTGGCACAGTAACTCTGATAATTGTCTCTCTTCCTCTTTTCCCCCACTTCACAACCTTCAAGTTTGTATGCCTGTGACATACATTAAAATCAATCATGTATTATTCTTTTTTTCTTAAGGTAGTGAAACCATAAACTCCTCTGAGAAGAGAATCATAACTTCTTCTCTCATATTCCTTACAATATACAGAACACAAAGACAGCTTTTAGCGAAATATAAATTGAGTTATCTGTTTGCAAAATATAAATTGAGTTATTTTTCCGAAGGTCAGGGTATTAGTTTTAAAAAGCATAAAAGTAGATTGACTAAGTAGAATGCAACAGTATATAAAAAGGATAATAAATCATGACCAAGTAAAGTTTATTTTGGGAATGCAAAGTTGGTTTAACATTTCAAAATCAATCATTATAATTCATCATTATAAGAGAACAAAGTAGGAAAAACATGATCATTTCAACAGATGCAGAAAAAGCATTTGCAAAAAATTACTACTCATTCATGATAAATACTTTCAGCAAATTTGAATCAAAGGGAACTTCTTTAATCTGATTAAAGGTATATTTGAAAACCCTACAGCTAACATTGTCATCAATGGTGAAAGTCTCCCTGTTTTCTACCTAAGGCAAAAATGTCTGCTCTCACCATTTCTATTCAATATTGTACTGGATTTCCTAGCCAGTGCAATAAGCAAAGGAAAAGAAATCAAATGAACATAGATTGGAAATAAATAAGTGAAATTGTTTTTAGCTACAGAAAATATGATCATGACCATAGAAAACCTTAAGGAAATCTAAAAGAATAACCTACCAGAACTAATAAGTAAATCAAGAAAAGTCACAACATACAAGGTCAATAACAAAAATCACTTGTCTTTCTTGGTTTTAGCAATATCCTTCTGGATATATCTCCACAGGCAAGGGAAACAAAAGCAAAAATAAACAAATGAGATTACATTAAGTTAAAAATCTTCCACACAGCAAAGGAAACTGTCAACAAAACGAAAAGACAATGTAACAGATGGGAGAAGATATCTGCAAATCATAGATCTGATAAGGGGTTACATCCAAAATATAAAATATACAACTCAACAACAAAAACAAACAGCCTGATTAAAAAATGGGCATAGGATATGAATAGGCATTTTTCCAAAGAACACATACAGATGGTTAACAGGCACATGAAAAGATGTTCAACATCACTAATTACTAGGGAAATGCAAATCAAAACCATAATGAGATATTACCTCATACCTGTCAGAATGGCTATTACCAAAAAGATGACAAATAACAAGTGTTGTAGAGGATGTAGAGAAAAGGGAACCCTCATACACTACTGGTGGGAATGTAAATTGGTGTAACCACTATGAAAAACAGTATGGAGATTCCACAAAAAATTAAGAGTAGAACCACCATATGATCCAACTATTCCACTTCTGGATATTTATCTGAAGAATACAAAAACATTAATTCAAAAAGATACATGCACCCCTATGTTCACTGCAGCATCATTTATAATAACCAAGATATGGAAACAACCTAAGTGCCTACTGATGGATGAATGGATAAAGAAGATGTGGTATAAATATGATGGAATATCACTCAGCCATAAAAAAGATGAAATCTTGCCATTTGCAACAACATGGATGGACCTTGAGGGTATTATGCTAAGTGAAATAAGTCAGACAGAGAAAGACAAATACTGTATGATTTCACTCACATATGGAATATTTAAAAAAATGAAAAACAAAACAAACACATAGATATGGAGAACTGAGCAGTGGTTACCAGAGAGGAAGGGGAGGTAGGGAGAGGACAAAATGGGTAAAGGGGGTCAATTGCATGGTGATGGAAGCAAAACTTTTAGGAGTGAGCAAGCTAAACTTTTGGGGGTGAGCAAGCTGTAGTGTATACAGAAGTCAAAATATAATGTTGTACACATGAAATGAATATAATTTTATAAGCCAATATTACCTCAATTTAAAAGAGAAAGAAAAAAGATTTGTGGAAAGAAAAAAGATTTGGAGGGTGGGCAAAATGGGTGAAGGGAGTCACAAGGTACAAACTTCCAGTTATAAAATAAGTAAGTCCTGGGGATGTAATGTACACCATGGTGACTATAGCTAATACTGTACTGCATATTTGAAAGTTGCTGAGACAGTTGATTTTAAAAGTTCCCATCACAAGAAAAAAAATTTGTCATTATGTTTCTTGATGGATGCTAACTAGATTTATTGTGGTGACCATTTCACAATATTTACAAACATCAAATCATTATGTTGTATACCCAAAACTAATATAATGTTATGTGTCAATTATACGTCAATTAAAAAAAGACTTAAAAAATCACTTGTCTTTCTATATACTAGAGAAACTAGAATAAACAATTAGAAAAGGGAATTTTTAAAAAACTCTATTTTCATTAGCACAAAAAATAAAATGCCTAGAAAAACATAACCAAAGTATACAAGGCCTCTACACTGAAAGCCATAAAAACATTGCAAAAGGAAATTTTTAAAATACCAGAAAAAATGGAGTTAGATTTGGAATGGAAGCCTTCATGGAATGGAAGTCTCAATATTGTTACAATAGCAGTTCTCCCCAAATCAATGTAGAGATTCAATGCAATCTCAATTAAAATCCCGAAGGACATTTTGAAGATAGTGTCAAACTGATTCTAAAATTTACATGGAAAAAAATAGCCAAAACAATTTTGAAAAAGGAAAACAAAACTGGAGAACTATCGTAAGATTTCAAGACTTATTATAATGCTACAATAATCAATTAGGGTAGTATTGGCATAAGGATATACATGTAAATAAATAAAATAGAATATAGAGTCCAGAAAGAAATCCACACTTGACTTTCACAATGATGCCAATATAATTCGATGGGGAAAGGATAGTCTCTTAAACAGCTTTTGCTAGAAATGGATATCAGTGTGGGGAAAAATAAACCTAGACCTTTATCTGTCACCAAACACAAAATTTAACTAAAAATGGATTAAGACCTAAATGTATAAGCTAAAACTAGAAAACTTCTAGAAGTAAACATAGGAGAAAATCTTTGTAATACTGTATTAGGTAAATATTTAAAAAACGGAACACAAAAACATGAACCAGAAAGAAAACAAAAAAGATAAATGTCATCAAAATTATAAACTTTGCTCTTTCAAAGACACTGTTAAAAAGACAAAAAAGCAAGTCACACACAAAAATACATGAATGGCCAGTAAGTACATAAGAGGATATCACCAATCAATCACCAATCATCAGAGAAATGAATATCAAAACCACAATGTGATACCCCTAAAACCCACTGGAATGGTTAAAATTAAAAAGATTAACAATACCAAGTGTTGATGAGGATGCAGAACAACTGGAACTCTCATTCTGGAATTCCCATTGCTGGTGGGAATTAAAAATGATACAGCCACTTTCCTATAAAGGTAAACATGCAATTTCTATATAGTCCAGCAATCAATCCGCTCAGATATATATACAAGAAAAATGAAAATATATGTCTACATCACACTTGTAACATTATTCGTAATACTGTAGTCAATAATGGGAATCAATCCAATATCCATTAACTGGTCAAATTATGATATGTCCATTCTGTGGAATACTACTTAGCAATATAAAGAAACAAAATATAGATAGATCCAGTAACATGAAAGAATCTAAAAATCATGCTAAATGAAAGAAATTGAACATAAAACAGTAAGTACTATATGATTCCTTTTATATGAAATTCTAGAAAAGGAGAAATTATAGTGACAGAAAGCAGATCAATAAATGGACCCAGAATGTCACAGAGGGGATCTGACTGCAAAGGGACATGAGGAAACTTTTCAAGGCTAAAAAGTTGTATTTGGCTGTACACAATTTCCAGAATTCATCAAACACTTAAATTTTATTGTATGTAATTTATACATCAATAAAGCAGGATAAAAACAATTTTCAAAAGTGGAAAAATTTTCAACTGTCCTATGAAGTAGGCATTAATTTCCTATTTTACAGATGTGATAACTAAGATTAAGGAATATTAAATAATGTACCAAACACTATAGCTAGTAAGTTGCAGAGTTAGAATTCAAACCTGTATCTTCAGCCCATATTCTTTCCAAAATGATAAGGGGCTTTCTTTTGCAGGTAAAAGGTATTAACAACATCCTTGAGAAAAGGAAAATTCTACTTTAGCATTAAACAGAAAAAGGGTACTGCTGGGAAGTCTGGACTCACACTGTAGACCCCCTGCACTATCAGGTTGCCTGGAGTTTTTTGTTGTTGTTGTTTCATTCACATTAACTTGTTAAAATGACAGCCTTGTCCCACCTACTCTTAGCTTGGAAAGAAAGGCAACTTATACCACAAGGGCACCCAAATTCACCAAGCACTGTAAATCCAAGCAGCCTATTCCTTAGTCTCAGGAGCTGACCTCCCCAAATGGCATGTGGATAGAAGAAGCAAGAGTAGATACATTTCAATCATTTCTAAAAGTTTTATTGTAACAAGAAATATCATGAAAAGTGCATCATTTCATTCAGAATCAGTTGTATTTATGGTAGTATAAGACTTGGAATAAGTGAATTAATGCTAAAAGACCTAGATCAGAGTCAGTAACGTCAACAAATTGCTTAACTTTACTTCTCTTCTCAGTAAAAGAGCAATAATAATACCTACCTCAGTAAAGCCCTTAGCACATAGTAGACACTACCCACTGAATTTAAATTTGATCATTTCAAACCAGTATAGTGATCTCTTAAACAAAGAGGCGCACCTCCTTTTGGAGAACATTTCAGAATCGTGTGTGTGTGTGTGTGTGTGTGTGTGTGTGTGTGTGTGTTTGTATGCGTTCTTCATTACCCATGTTCTTTCTTCTTGGAGATTCATTATGCCCTAAGTGAAAGAGTGATCCTGCCCCAGGATAAGCTTTGGGGTGGTGGTATACATATGACTTGAGAATTGCCAAAGCACATTTGTGAAGAGTAAATGGGAGAAAAAGCTCTGAGGTACACAGCTGGGTTTATCTTATCCTATAAAGGTTTACAAGAAGAAAAATTAAAGAAGGATCTTGCAAAAAAGGAAGAGCAATATTTCACAGAAATATCTAAGGAAGGTTAATAGCAGAGATTGTGAATTATATTATCAGGCACACAAATTAGAGGTACATACCAAAGAAGACCTAATGACAGATGTTAATCTAACTTGATTCTCATGACATTATAACAATATTACCGTGTTATTATATTGCTTTAAGCCACTATGGTAATTGCATGGGTGATAATAATAATAACAGTACTGCTAATAATAGTGGCAACACTGATATATCACTTGCAATGTCCCAGGCACTCTTCTAAGTGCTTTACATACAGGAACTCAATTAGTTCTTAGAACCCCTTCATGAGGTAAGTACTGTTAGTTTCTCTGTTTTACAGGTGAGGCACAGAGAAGCTCAGTAGCTTGCCTCAAGTTCAGGCTGCTAATAAGTGGAGGGTACAGGCAGTCTTGTTCCAGAGTCCTACTCTTAACCAATGTGCCCCATGATGTAGACATTTTCAAGGTTGGTACCTTGGGCCACATTGTGGGGAAATGAGAAGGAAGTAAGGAGAGCCTTGAAAATGTATTAGAGAGGGTGTATAAAGTTTGAAATAGTATACATAAGTGCACAGGCTCTCCATGCCATAAACAGCATTTCATCAACATATATTTGTGATTCCAGTTTTACTGTATCTACAATAAGGAAAACAAAGCAGGGAAATGTGGCCCATTTTAGAAGTGACTGACCTTGTGCTCTCACTGTCACACGGCCTAGAAAAAACTCACAAATATTTAAAGTATGTATCTTGGAAGATAAAAATCCTTTTCTTGTGTCATAATATTAACTTAATTGAAAATTTATAAAACATTAAAGAATTGTATGAAGTTATTTTCTCTTATCCAGAGGGCACATGGGTTTTAAAAGGTTAAGAAATACTGGATGATAAAAAGTCCATTGCTTAGATGTTAAAAGACTAGGCTGAAATACTGGTTCTTCTATTATCTTACTTATGAGCCAGTAAATTTCAATTTTCTTGTATAAAAATGAGAGAATAATATTTCTACTGCCTATTTTAAGGAATCAAGGTGGAAACTATTTAAGCAGTTGTGGAAATTATCTGAAAAATATGAATTACTATACAAATGTACATTATTTCCTCTACATTTCCTATAGATACCTAGCTGTAAACCAGGAAATGTTTTACTTGAGGCTTCATCTTAGGCCTACATACAGCATTGTTTCTAGGAATAAAGAAGCTAAGAAATGAGACTTGGGACTTCTTGAAGACCTACTGCATTCCAGAAAATACATGCTAGATACTTTCACACTTTATCTCAAGTAATCCACACAACAACACAGTTCAGTAAGATATCATTATGCCTTTTTATTGGTTCAGAAAGTTTAAGCCCACAGAGTTATCAGATTGACAAAGCGAGGATTAAAAATCAAGTGATTCTGATGCCTTCTTACCAAAGTGCCTTTCAGCATTAGGGAGATTAAGATTTAATCAGCCAAGCAACTACCACTAAACGGAATTTTCCTGTGATCATTAATGTTTTTCTAACTTTCTAAAATTTGAAACGATCCAATTGTTGATCCAAGTTTAAATCTGGCTCCATCATGGTTGGACATTACATGGTCATTTTTTTTGGTCAAAAATGGAAATAGTGAATCAGTTATTTCTTCCAACCTCAATATTCTATTAGAATGCACGAGTATGCTATGTTCATCTCTTGATGATGAATCTCTTGGCAGGATACTATTAGAAGTTTATTTCATCAACACTGAAATCACATCAACAGTGACATTTCTGGATCTCAGAAGCTGAAAAGAACAAATTGATTAAAAAAATTTTAAGGAGCACCAGTAACCATGGCCTAGACCCAATTATTTAATCATTTACAGGGTTCCTCCAAACATGAAGCTTAATTCATTCAAATGCAATTGAAGAGGGCATAAAAATGGATCAATAATGTGTTCTTTTTAAGCATTCCTTGTAAGAAACTTCTAAGTAACGGTGAGATCACAATTTTTAGCCAACTATCATAGTGACTAACACTTTCTGTTCTTAAACTCTTTGAATCAAAGTTAATTCCTTTTTTTTTGTATTTTAAGTATTTTATTTTTTTATTTTGAAATAATTTCATATTTATAGAAAAGATTCAGGAACATTGCAAAGAACTGAAATATACCCTTGAAAGACCCTACTGAAGTTTTGCCAAGTGTCCCAGTATATCCTGCATAGCAATAAAATCCAGGTCAGGATCATGTGTTGTCATGTCTCTTCAGTCTCCTTCAATCTGGAAGAGTTATTCAGTTCCTCATTGACCTTTACAACACTAACAATATTAAAGATTTCAAGAGAGTTATTTTGTAGACTGTCCCTAAATTGGTTTTTTTTCTGATGTTTCTTTATGATTTAATTCAAGTTAGGCATTTTTGGCAGAAATATCACAGAAGTGATGCTATGCTCTTCTCACTGTATCCCATCAAGTAGCTTATGATATCAATTTTTCCCATCATTGTTAATGTCACCTGAGTAATGTGGTATCCGTCAGGTTTCCCACTATACTTTAAACTTTTCCCTCTTCGTTTTCCTAAGTATTGTGCAGCAGACACTCTGAGACTATATAAACATTCTATTCCTCATCCAACTCTCATTCAACAGTTTAACATCTCTTCATGTTTCTTCTGAATTCATTATTGCTATGATGGTGGCCAAGGGGTGATTTTCTTTCAACAATTTCTTGTACATTTGTTAGTTGGCACTCTACTGTAACAAAGAGCTTTCTCTTCGCTCTTTCACTTATTTTTTATATATATATATATATATATATATATATATATATATATATATCTATATCTCAGTATGGACCTGTGGATTCTTACTGTGTTAAATGTAATAAATCCATTCTTATTTTTTTGTTTTTATTTTTACCACGTGCCAGATATGGACACAGGTTGCCCCTTCAAGGCTGGATTATGCCCCTATAATTCTTTTAAGTCCTTTTTCACTTTCTGGAACAATAAGACATTCCAGACTTATCCTGTATTTTTCCTGCTCCAGACCAGGAGAATGTATTTAGAAGTCAAGGTCTGGGTGCAAAGTATACTCATTACCACTGGGGTGTACTTTGCTCCTAGGTCCTCTCAGTAGACCTTAGAAATATATTTATGTATATATTACACAGATAAACACATTTATACTAATATTTACTTCTAGCTATATCTAGATATATCTATATGTAGATATTGAGATAGACACATATAAAACCATGAAATCACATTAATAACTTACAATCCAGCACCACAGAGTTTATTCTTGTCTTCCTCTTAAGTGTATTTTTAACTCTCTCTTCTAAAAACATTTAAAACCCTATCAAAATTCCACTGGCATTTTTCACAGAAATAGAACAAACAATCTTAAAATTTGTATGGAACCACAAAAGACCCTGAATAGCCAAAGCAATCTTGAGAAAGAAGAACAAACTTAGAGGCATCACACTCACTGATTCCAAACTATATTGCAAAGCTATAGTGACCAAAACAGTATGTTACTGGCATAAAAACAAACACACAGATCAATGGAACACAATAAACAGCCCAGAAATAAACCCACACACATATGGTCAATTAACTTCTGACAAAGGAGTCAAGATTATACAATGGAGAAAGGACAGTCTCTTCAATTAATGGTGCTGGGAAAACTGGACAGCCACATGCAGAAGAATGAAACTGGACCACCATCTTACACCATACACAAATATTAACTCAAAATAGATTAAAGGCTTGTAAGACCTAAAACCATAAAACTCCTGGAAGAAAACATAGGTGGTAAGCTCAGTGACATCAGTCTTGGCAATAACTTTTTGAATTTGACACCAAAAGCAAAGGCAACAAAAGAAAAAATAAACAAGTGGGACTACATCAAACTAAAAAGCTTCTGCACGGCAAAGGAAACCATCAACAAAATGAAAAGGCACCTACCTAACAGGAGGAAATATTTGCAAGTCACATATCTGATAAGGAGATAAAATCAATATATATATATTAAAAAACTCATATAATTCAACAACAACAACAAAAAATGTAACTTAAAAATGGGTAGAGGATCTGAACAGATATTTTCCAAAGAAGACATGGAGATGGCCAACACATACATGAAAATGTGCTCAATATCACTAATCATCAGGGAAATGCAAATCAAAACCACAATGAGATGTCTCCTCACACATGTTAGAATGGTTATTATCAAAAAGACAAGAAATAAGTGTTAGTGAGAATGTCTTACCCTTGTGCACAGTTGGTGGGAATATAAATTGGTGCAGCCACTATGGAAAACAGTATGGGGGTCAACAGTACGGGAGTTCCTCAAAAACTTAAAAATAGAACTTTCATATGATCCAGCAATTCAACTTGGGGGTATTTATCTGAAGAAAACAAAAACACCAACTGGTAAAGATATGGGCATCCCCATGTTTATTGCAGCATTATTTACAATAGCCAAGGTATGGAAACAACTTAAGTGAGTGTCTGTAGATGAACAAATGAATGAATAAAGAAGATTTGTATATATACAATGGAATATTATTCAATCATAAAAAACAAGGAAATTCTGTCATTTGCAACAATACAAATGACTTTGAGGGCATTATGCTAAGTGAAGTAAGTCAGACAGAGAAAGACAAATACCATATGATCTCACTTATTTGTGGAATCTTAGGGGGGAAAAAAAGCTCAAGTTCATAGATACAGAGAACAGACTGGCGGTTGCCAGAGGCGGGAGTTGGGGAGTGGGCAAAATGGGTGAAAAAGGTCAAAAGGTACAAACTTCCAGTTATAAAATAAGTAAGTCCTGGGGATATAGTGTACAGCATGGTGACTATAATCAATAATGCTGCATTGCATATTTGAAAGCTGCTAAGAGAGTAAACTTTAAAAGTTCTCAGCACAAGAAAAAACAATTTTTTAAATATGTATGGTGACGAATGTTAACTAGACTTATTGGGTAATCATTTTGCAATATATACAAATATTGAATTATTCTGTTGTGTACCTGAAACTAAAATAAAATTATACCTTAATTTAAAACTTTTAATTAAATAAAAAACCTAGCTCCCATTATATATTCGTATGTATATGTATGTTTATACATATATATGTATGTATACATATTTGTATATATGTATGTATTTATGTGTATATAAATATATATACTTATTTTTTCTATTTCCTATATGTTATGTGTTACCAACCAATCTCCTGACCCTGCCAAGTCACTTACCCATTTGGTAGCCTTCACCTAGTTGGCCCCAACTCTTATTGAGCTATTACTATGATGAACTACTTTTCTTACAGAGGCCTCAATCCCCACCAGGCTGCCATGCAACTCAGCTACCTTCCTCAATTGGGCCTGCCTAATACCTCTTTGATTGAACTATAAAGAGAAGGAGGAAAAGAGGGAAAAAGAGCACTATTATCTTTTGATTTATGTCCTTACTTCCTATTAATTAGGCACTGCTACTTCCTCCCTTTTATGTAACTGGGAAGCAGCATGGTATAGTTGAAATATCACAGGTTTTGATGCTGCAGACACCTAAGTTTGATACTTGGCTCTAACTAACTAGATGTGTAACCTTAGTTTCCTCATCTGTCAAATGGTGATGATAAAATCTACACTGTTGCATATTTACAAAGATTAATGAAAATACACATAAAGAAACTGATTTGGTGCTCAGCAGATAAGACCATAAATGAGAACTATTATCAAATTGTTAAGCTTAGATGGTAAGCACTAAAATAAAGGTATGTATATAATTAATTATGCGTTGGTATTAAAGCTAGCAGGATGAATACCAGGGAAGATAACAAAAGGATTAACTTTTGCACTAGATCCTGATACCCAAGAACCTGGCTATGGGGCCTCCAGTGCTATGTTCTTCCAAGAATAGGGAAGAAATGTGGGAAATAAAGGAGAAACAATTAAAAAAATGTTTTTAAAAAAGAAATTTAAGGAAGATCAGAACAGGTGCTCAATAAGTATTAGGAAAAAAATGTCTCTTCATGCTCAGCCTATGAGAGAGATAAGACAGTGAAGGTCATCCTATGGTTGCAAGTAGCATTTGGATTTCTCACTTAGATTTCCATTTAAAAACACTCTCATGAGAAAACAGTACTTCCACATTAAGAATGAACATTAGATTATAGTTATTCAGGTATTGTGAGTACCTAAAAAGGTGATGAGTTATTTAGTAAAGTTACTAGCCCTAATTGCTTCATCTTTCCCAATAAAATATGAATAAAACCATAGTGTCTTAGAAACCAAATACCTTCATGTCACCTAGATATCTTTTAAGAGTCCACAAGAAGTTCTTTCATTTGGTGCTGGGAAAACTGGACAACTATATGTAAAAGAACGAAATTAGAACACTCCCTAACACCATACACAAAGAGAAACTCAAAATGGATTAAAGACCTAAATGTAAGACCAGACACTATAAAACTCTTAGAGGAAACATAGAAAGAACACTCTTTGACATAAATCACAGCAAGATCTTTTTTGACCCACCTCCTAGAGTAATAAAAATAAAACCAAAAATAAATAAATGGGACCTAATGAAACTTAAAAGCTTTTGCACAGCAAAGGAAACCATAAACAAGACAAAAAGACAACCCTCAGAATGGGAGAAAATATTTGCAAACGAAGCAACAGACAAGGAATTAATCTCCAAAATATACAAACAGCTCATGCAGCTCAATATCAAAACAACAAACAACCCAATCAAAAAATGGGCCGAAGATCTAATAGACATTTCTCCAAAGAAGATATACAGATGGTCAAGAGGCACATGAATCACCAATTATTAGAGAAATGCAAATCAAAACTACAATGATGTATCACCTCACAATGGTCAGAATGGCCATCATCAAAAACTCTACAAACAATAAATGCTGGAGAGGGTGTGGAGAAAAGGGAACCCTCTTGCACTGTTGGTGGGAATGTAAATTGATACAGCCACTATGGAGAACAGTATGGAGGTTCCTTAAAAATCTAAAAATAGAATCACCATATGGTTTAGCAATCCCACTACTGGGCATATGCCCAGAGAAAACCATAATTCAAAAAGACACATGCAGCCCAATGTTCATTGCAGCACTATTTACAATAGCCAGGTCATGGAAACAACCTAAATGTCCATTGACAGATGAATGGATAAAGAAGATGTGGTACATATATACAATGGAATATTACTCAGCCATAAAAAGGAACGAAATTGTGTCATTTGTACAGACATGGATGGACCTAGAGACTGTTGTACAGAGTGAAGTAAGTCAGAAAGAGAAAAACAAGTATCGTATATAAATGCATATATGTGGAATCTAGAAAAACTGTACAAATGAACCTGTTTGCAAGGCAGAAATAGAGACACAGACGTAGAGAACAAACGTATGGACACCAACGGGGGAAAGGAGAGGTAGCACGAATTGGGAGATTGGGATTGACAAATATACACTAATATGTATAAAATAGATAAGCAATGAGAACCTGCTGTATAGCACAGGGAACTCTACTCAATGCTCTGTGGTGACCTAAATGGGAAGGAAATCCAAAAAAGAGGGGATATATGTATACATATAGCTGATTCACTTCACTGTACAGCAGAAACTAACACAACATTGTAAAGCAACTATATCCCAGTTTAAAAAGAAAAAAAAAACCCAAACCTAAGCTCAAGCTATAACTCATCAAAAATAAATAAATAAAACTGAGAATCAAAAAAGAAAAATAAAAAAGAAGTTCTTTCACGAATGTTTCCTTGAAGGGAAAAGGGTAGTGGAGTTTGAAACAGTTAAGCAGAGCACTGCCAATCTTGCTTTTTAAGCCACTTCCTTCCCCAAGTCCTGCTTAATCCCTTCCCCCCACCAAAGAAAGCTTAGATGAACACAGTAAAGTTTCCTTCTTTTTATTGTACTTCTCACATTTCTTATCTCCTTCCCTCCACATGAAATAAAAAATAACTTGGTTCACTTCAGCGCCCTGAAGAGCACAGCCAGTTTACCACTCTGATGTTCCAGGTCAGATTTAAATCTTTCAAAGTTACCCTCCTCTTCCCTAAATTTTGTTATTCAGTGTGAAATTTAAAACTTGCTAATGACTGCAAACCAGAAATTCAGCCTGGCACTAAGATGTGAATTACCACGCACCTCTTAGTCTTTCACACACCTTTCAAAGGAGATTAATCATTGCTTCATAACTACTTGGTTATAGCATCCTTTTATACAAACACCAGTTGCTACTTAGCAAATTATAAAAAACAAATGCTCTGTAATACCTTCTATAGCCACTGAAATGTGGCTCTGTACCACTGCCTGAGCCTGCCTTTTAGCTGATTAACAGATATGATGAATGCAACCTTGTAGATCCTTAACATTTAAAGACAACATTCTAAGGAAATTTAAAGTACTTTCGGCCAATCAGTTATTAAGACCACCCATAGCCGTTTTTTTAAAAAAATTCTTGTTTAAATAATATGGAAGGAAATTTAGTGTATACTCTCTTCTTCCTGTATTTTCCAGCTAGATTAAGCTGTTGTCTTCACAATTGCCTGCCAGCTGCTGTGACTTGTGAAAACAACAGACCCTGCTCTGTTGTCTGGAGAAAGGCGGGATTGTTATGAGTAACTTTATTGCAGGCACATGAGTGTGTTAAGACTTTAAAACACGCTCAAATGTCATGTGCACACCCAATGACGGGCAAGAATAATTATGAAAAAACAAGAAATCTATGTCTATGAAACCGTGTTGGACAAAATGGGCCATTCATTGTGTTCCCCTGGGAATGCCTGGACTCTGCAGTCAGAAAACAAAAAAGGCACTTTTTTCCTGCCGTAGGCTGAATGCTTAGCTTTGCCATCTGAGCCCTAAAAAAACACCGGCCCCTCTAGTGCTGGCGCACCCACGCACACTAAAAAATATTAATGCCTCTCTAGCCTTACTTTTTTCCAGGCATCCCTTCTGTGTAGGCTGTAGCCAATATAATGTCAACACAAAGACAAAATAGTTTATCTAACATCAGTCCCCCACAATTTCCCTCTTGTCCTCAGTTAATTGCCCTTCCCCCAACATTAAGAAAGGAAAAAAAAAAAAAAGATAACCCTTACTCCAAAGGAAAACTTGTCTCTGGCGCAGATTTTATTCTCAGCAATATTCCCCTCTGTTCTTACATGTTTGCTACTGTTAATGTTTTTACCAAATACTATATAAGCATGCTCATTTCCCTCCAAATTGTTTCTTCTTCCCTAGGAGACTGCTGAAAGTTATTTTGTTGGATAGTTTTCTGTCAGCTCCTCAAAAATGCCCCTTTTCAAAGTTAACTACTATATTTCCTTCCTGTCAGTGTGTGAACAACAAATGAAACTCCAAATCATTTCAGCTCCAATACATTTTACTACACCCATTTCACTAGAAGGTCAAGGTTTTTATGTTTTATTATAATGTCAACCACAGTTATTTTACGTTAACAGAAAAGATAAGTTATTCACTGATTTTCCTAGATGGATACACTGCACTTTGACGGTCTACTGTAGACTCTACTGTAATTTCCTTGGCAGCTGAACCAGCAGGAAAAAATATCCAATAAACAGATTTCCAAAACAGTGAGCTTTTTGCCCAGGATCTTCAATACTGAAACTTTTCAGTACATTCCAGAAGAGTCTGGGAGAGTATGCGCTTCACTACAAAGTAGAGAAATAGGAGGCTGATAGAGTGTTAGACCATAAATTCCCACTCCATCTTCCTTCCCAGAGCTCAGCTCATTACTCTTGTATTCCCACCCAGCAACCACTGACTTCAGAGCCTGTAGATAAACTAGAGGCAAAGCTGGAAAAATGAAAAACACTTCTTTGGTCGCTTTACAAAATTTAGTCATAGAACACTTATGTCAATTCCTTTGACTAGAAAAAGGTATTTTAAAACTCATCAAGTTTAAACGTGTGCCTCATCTTTAGCTAATAAGCAAATGACTTGGAAAGGCAACAGCTGGAGAAATGAGACATAAATTTTGCCTGACAATAAAATGTGGTTATCTTTTATTTAGCTAACTGGTGTTAACGACTCAGTAGTAGCCAATGCCAAAAGAGAGGCAAATGTAGTACGTGTGTACATAGCAGTAGAAACCAAGATATATTTAGTCGACCAACTGGCTGTTTTGACTATACTACTCCCAAAGCAATTGATTTGACTGAAGTAACCAGTTAATTTTGAACTTACAATTGAATTAGTAAGTTAGAAAGCATTTTAGAGATTACCTAGTTACTAAATCCTAAGCCTCAATATACTTATGTTAACAAAGATTGTGCAAGTTTGTGGTGAAGCCAGTGTATGGGATGCAGTCAGAGGCATAAAATAATAATAATTCACTATAGGAATGACTTAAAAGAGTTGGCATTAATTACATAGGTAAAGAAGGTGACATTTCTCTAAACTGGAAAGAAATACTTTTACAGTAACTACTGTCCAGAAGGAGGGAAATATGAAAGTTGCCAGGCCAAACTGCAGGCCCAGAGTTCATCTCAAATATTTTCGCACAAATAGGAATGGCCTTGCACCAGCAATGCTCCTATGGTGGTATTTTTCAGAGATGCTAGGGCCCAATCAGCACTCATGTGAGACTACTTCATGGAAGCCACTACGAGATGGACACGTGTAATATTTCATCCTTCTCTCAAATGTGAAGTTGGTTTCAGGAAGTTTTCTGCTCCAAACAGTCGTAACAAGAATTCCTCCCTCCCCTGGATCCTAAAATCTATAAACACATGAAACTCACACTGAAGTAGTACTGAGCAAGGAGTCTAGAACTAGCTCTGTCTCCCAGGCTTAAGGATAATGTACTTAACCTAGCCAGCCATCAGACCAGCCATGAATTTGTTTTAACAATTCAACAACATCACCATTCCTCATTCATCCACTTAGCTTAATTTTCCAAGCATCACTTTCACTGCTGAGGTTGTCTCTATTAAGCCATTTTTTTTGCATCATTAACTTTTAACCAGGCATCGATAGCTTTATTGTTTAAATTGCGTATGACTTTATTTAACGTCAGCATTTCTTCTAGCTCCTGACAAGAAGTCACATTTTATAACTAATTAAATTGATCCCCGGGAAGCAAAAGCCACTAAACGGAATTATTCCTACCCAAGTGTCAATATATTAAATCAAAGGGCTAATGAGTTGGGTCACTGCTTCTTTTATTGGGAGGCTACAGCAGAATAGGACTCGTATTATCCTCTATTTTCTGCCTTAACAATCAATTTTATTTAAACCAAAGGCAGCTAATTAATACTTTTGGATCTTACAGTAAATAATATCTTCTTTGTAACACAAATAGGGAATGGAAAATTTTCTTTGATGACATATGCAATATATTTTTTGCATATTTTTATGACATCAGGTCACAAACATATAAGATGATCTAAAAGGTGTTTTGCAAGCAAATGATTTTGAGAATTTCTAGGTTTCAACTATTAGCATTATGGGTTTAAATCAAGATGAAAATTTGCCTCTTAGAGCTGACAATAGTGCCTAACGAAAGTGATTAAGAAATGACTAAATTTGTCCTGTCAGCCTTTCCTATCGCTCTTGCAGCTGCTGAGTAATACTTTGAATGATTTCACTATTTACATCTGGACACTACTTTTAAAATTCATCACCTAATAAATCATACCACCCACTGTTTTTGACATAACTTAGCTTCTTTGATAAAATCCCTGTAGACAGTGGAAAACACCCTGTTTTACTGTTGACTTCAGTTAATCTCATCCACTCGATTTATTCAGAGATAAATTTTCATGCCTAATTATTTATATCTGTGAATTTTACATTTTATTTGGGGGACTTCACCCCATAATTTATCATTTCAGTATTTGGAGAGAAAATACACTCATAAAATTGGTTATGGAACCTCTTAGATCTTCACTGATCTATAAATCATGCCTATAAGTACAAGTATGTAAAAATATGGCAAGTTGAAAAATTCAGTCCTATAAAATTAGTCCTGGTAGCAATTATCTTATGACAGTAAGGAGACCACCTCTAGGAAACACAGTGGTAAGATAGTAATAAAAATGAGGGTACAAAGAAGATATGTACAACCAATTGCAACTGCTGGATAACAAATTCAAGCAATGTCTTCAATTTTGGGGTGAGGACTTCATTTTGTATATCTGGCAATTAGCCAAAATAACACCAGTTTAAAAGTAGCCCTGAGATCTTTTGGATTGAATTAACCTTATTTATCACATAATAGGCTGTCAAAAGTCAATTTTGTCTGTAATACTTAACTTTGTTGATTTACCACCAGGATCAAATACATCATAGGGAACACCACAGATGTTTTTAACAAAAACATGTTCTTTCACCCACACATAGTTTGCTTTTTCAAACATTGAATTAGGGTTTCTTTCTTTGTAGACACAGTGGTTCTTTTTCGAAGCAACCTTAAATAGTCATTTTTATCCATTTATAGATGTGTGTGCTTTGGAGGTCAAGCATGTGCTGTTGTTTCTTACCACAAATGTTTTTCTTCATTTTCAATGGTCAGAAGTCTCAGGCGGGTTTGACCCCACCCACAGACAGCTCTGTTCAGTATCTGGAGAACCCAAGGTTGGCTAGAGATCACTGAAATACAGATGCTTACTTCACAAACAAATAAAAAGGTATCCTAACACAGACATGGAATTTGACACTGGACCTTCAATAAGTTACAGAAATAAAACCAAAAAAAATTACTAACTATCGTTTTCTTTGGAATGTGTGTGTATTTTTTATATATATATATAAATTTATTTATTTATTTTTGGCTGTGCTGGGTCTTTGCTGCTGCACGTGGGCTTTCTCTAGTTGTGGCGAGCGGGGGCTACTCTTCGTTGCGGTGCGCAGGCTTCTCATTGCAATGGCTTCTCTTGTTGCAGAGCACAGGCTCTAGGTGCACGGGCTTCAGTAGTTGTGGCATACAGGCTTAGCTGCTCTGCGACATGCGGGATCTTCCCAGACCAGGGCTTGAACCCATGTCCCCTGCACTGGCAGGCGATTCTTAACCACTGCGCCACCAGGGAAGCCCTGGAATGTGTGTGTATTTAAATGTAAAGAATGTAAATGTAAATCTGTCCTCATTAATACAGGCTACTACTGTAAACAGACATACTGAGATATTCTTGATAAACACTTGATTTTATTATGTAATAGCAACTGAATTAACAGTATCACATTTCCCTCTACCTCCTAGCTTCTTGTTTTAATTTAGACACGTTTAATTTAGAAACAAAGCTATCAGGGTTGTTATAGTAGTTACTTTTTCAAGGCAGAGAAAGTCACAGTCTCAGGAAAGGGAAAGATTTTGTGCCAAATTTGTTTGGCAATGTGTTACCCTACAAAGAAGAAATAGGGAAACATAGAGTAAGTTTTTCTAACCCTGTGAACAAAAGGGTAAACTGCCTTTGATAGGACTGACTAGACAAAATAAATATCTTAACGGATCACCCCCAAAGAGAAGAGGATATGAAACCATCCTGGCCACTAAAAACAATATGAGAAACTGAACACATCTGAACCTGCAACTCACTGGGCCCTTCAGAACTCTACCCATCTCATTGTGTCTCAGAGAGTACAATCAGCAGTAATGACTATAGTTCTCTGGTCTCCTGCCCAAAACATGCTTAAATCTTCCAGTTGCCACTTCTGCCAAAATGCCTACAGAAGTGAAGAGGCTAGTAAGGCAGATATGTGGCCCTAAACTCAAACAGTGTTAACAAGATGTAAGTAAGTTTTCTGGCTTGCACACTTCTGATAAGATGCTAAGTAAAATCTACATATTTTGAAAGACAAAATGCAAAATCCCAAAGTGAAATGTGATAGAGTTCAACTTCTTTCTCTACAGAATTTCACGTAATATCACCAATTAATCCTAAATCAAGCATCATTTTAAGTTCTACTTTTCTGATAACACAGTATGGTACTATACCCAAACCTTTGGGTAATGTTACCCAACGATAAAAAGGAATGTCAGAGTGAAGAAAGACTGAAATTTATTCCTCTTGGCTCAGATCACATTCCCATCTTTGTTGTTGTGACTGAATGCTACCAAAAGCCTTGTTATCTGTTTTCTATATTTTGATGTTGGACAAATGCAATTCATAGCGAAGATAGCCTGAGACCAACAATGAACATACATCACATATCTTACTTAATATTATCAAAGAACTGTACTGTAATCAAGATCCTAAGTGGAGTTTACAAATACTACATGAAAAAAATTAAACTAAGAAGTACAATTGAAAAGTATAAATGGAAAAATAAAAGGAGGAAGCATTTGCTAACAATCATCACAATAGAATAAGAATACTCCCCACAGTGAACATGCTCCAGTAAATTACAGAAAGCTCACCAATCTCTCGTGTAACTCCCCTTTTATGCTACATATCCTTGTGCCACATCTTTTTACTGTCCTAGAGAGTTTTGCTTTAAATTGTATGGAACTTACAGAAATGAACTATTGATGCTTCTCTCTGGTGTTCCCATTTTACCTTTTAAGTGACTCTTGTTCATCCCTTAATCAGACCTTTTCTAATCACCTCTTAATTAAATTAAGTACAATGGTCTTTTGAATCACTCAACCATAGTTTAATGATTTTTCAAAGTCACTTAATATTTGCCCATGAAAAATATGCAAAGCAGCTTTACATAAAGACAAAACAAAAGAATTCTAGTGATATACACATCAAATTTTCCTGTCCCCATTCCTCCACATATAACTTTGCATAAACAGCCACAGACTAGCACACAAGGTACCTATCTACCTTGATAAATCTGCACCTTGAATTTGTAACCAGGCATTTCCTGGGCAACCAGTCTTTCAGGGAGTGTTCAAATATTTGTAGTGGGCCAGTTTGAGCTGCACATATTTTAGTTCTTATTCATGCATTCCTAATTTACAAGTTGTGAACCTGGTAAATTCCCATTTTGAGACTACTGCTCCTTCTTTTCTGTATGTGGTCCTTGAATTACCCTCTTACCTGTGGAGTATGAGTTACACTGATTGTCCAAAAAAAAAAAAGTATTTTTTTTCCCCTTTGAAATTATTTCCTAGGTTAATCTGTTTCTGTGTCCAATTCCCAATTTGACAAATGAGTCTATAGGTCTCTCAATCAAAAATTCTGCTCTGATACAAATGAAATTATTTACAAAACAGAAACAGACTCACAGACATAGGAAACAAAGTTACAGTTACCGAAAGGGAAGGTGGGGAGGGATAAATTAGGAGCTTGGGATTAACAGATACATATTACTATATATAAAATAGGTAAACAACAGGGACGTACTGTATAGCACAGGGAACTATATTCAGTATCTTGTAATAACCAATAATGGAAAAGAACCTGAAAAAAGTATATATATACATATATATATATAACTGAATCACTTTGCTGTATACCTGAAACTAACACAACACTGTAAATCAACTATACTTCAGTAAAAAAGTCAATTGTTCTATACTCCAAATGAAAAAAAAATCTGCTCTGAGAGATGTAGAGCTACAGCTCTAGCTTCACAAAGACAGAGGCAGTAGCACACTGTGGTTAAGAGCACAGATTCTACAGCTAGACTAAGTTTAAATCCCAGTTCTTATTAAATGCATGACCTTCGGCAAATTACTCAACCTATCTGCCTCACTTTTCTCATTTAAAAATGGGGATAACATTATCGACCTCATAGGGTTATTTTGAGGGTACAATGAGTTAATGTATCTAGAGCCTTAAAATAGCATCCAACACATAGTAAACACTATGTAAGTGTTTGCTGTTGTTGTTAATTAGGTTAGAATTCTGGCCTGGCCACTTATACCTTGGGCAAGTTTCTTGACCTTTCTTAAACCTCTATTTTCTCAATGGCAAACAGGGAATTATTGTGTTAAGTAACACACATTTCCTCCATAGAATTTACCACTTACCTATTCATTGCTTTACAATCTCTAATCCCCCAAACTTTGTCAGTTTTGTTCACTGCTATATTACCAATGCTTGAAAGTGTCTATTACATAGTATGTGTCCCCAAAATATTTGTGGAATTAAATAAATACCAATCCTATTGAACAGAGCTCTCAACTCTGTCAGTGTAAAAGGATGAGGATTCGTTTAAATTTCTTCTCCTACATCCAGTCAATCACTAATCCTATAGATTTTATTTCCTCAGCCCCACTCACATCCATCTTCTCATCTCTATTCCCCCTGCTACTGCCATAGCTCAGATCCTGTCATTTATTCTTTGGATAAATGTTCTCTTTGACTCTACTTCCAGCCTCCTCAAAACTGTTCTCCACTGCTGCCGTCAGAGTGATTTTTCTGAAATGTAAATGTCATTTCATTTCCTTCCTTAAATTCTTTAAATGATTGCTCTTAATTTGTTATACAAGGTCCTTCAAGATCTGGTGCACAGTTCCAACACAGCTTCATTTTGCCACACCTGCATTTGTGCATTACCAGCCTGTCTGAGTAACTAATTTATTTGCAGTTCCCCAACATGCAGTGTTCTTCATCCTTGTACAGAGCCTTTGTACAGATTCTTCTCTCTGTATGGAAACCTCCCATCTTGGTTCATTCCTACTTCTACTTAAAAATTCGGAACCAACTCACATGTCACTTCTTTGAGCAAACCTCTCTTGACCTGTCAGTTTAGATTACATGCCTCTTCTCTGCTCCCCTGTGGTAGTCAGCGAATACATCTTTAACATTTAGCACACTACATTATTGTCACTTACTAGATTGTGAACTCCCAAAGGTAAGTAATGTGTCATTCTTCTTTATATTCTTGGTCCTCAGATCATGCCCAAAGAGTAGAAGAAATTTAATAAATAAAGTTTATTAAATTCATTCAATTCAAAAATTGTTGAATTAATAAAGCTCCTTCCTGAATTTAAATATCTCTCTCCTTACTTGGATGCTTTCAATGCATCTAGACACTGTATCACCAGATCTACCCAAATGTCCACTTATTTCTAATTTTTCTACTTTCTTAAAGCCAACATCACAAAAACTCACTATACCCCTTGGTATGTGTATCACGCTCTTATAGCTTTCATAGTGTATGACACCCAGGTGTTGTCTTGCTCTGTTTGGTTCAGAATTAAACTTGTAAGACACTGTGCCCTTCTTTGGCACCAAATGTATCAAAGAAAGAACAAACAAATAAGTAAATCTCATGGGCAATTATTTCTTTTCCCATATCTCCTGAGTCGCAATTTATTTTCATCTCAACTATAATTTATGTATAAACAACATTATGAGGAATTTGCTATTTCTTTATATTTTTGGCAGGAAAAATATATGACATATGTGTGTATGTATGTGCGTTGAGAGGGGATATCCAGGCAAAATGGAGAAATTGTGGGTAGGGTGTCTAGAAGTGATGAAAGAGTATTTCTTGCCTGCTTGTTGCTTTCCCGGGGGTTCTTTTAGAAATCTCAGAAAAAGATCTTGGTAAATGTGATATGAGTATTGATATAAAATTATTTTGCTCCATATAAACTTATTCATCATTATTATCAACACTATGTCCTTTAGCAATTTACAGTTGCCAGAGTACTTCTCTATAGATTCACTCTACCAATTCTCACAACAGTCCCATGAAGCTGGAGATATGCGGGGGTGTGTGTGTGTGTGTGTGTGTGTGTGTGTGTGTGTGTGTGTGTGATCATCTGTTTACAGAAAAGGCTCAAAAGGTTAAATAATTTGACTAAGATCACATGCCAAATAGATAGCAGAGACAGACTTTGAAACTTTGTTTTTGAATATTTGCCACCTCTTTTCTTTAATGTCTTTTCCCTTAACTTAAGCTTCAAATTAATACATTTTTCTTAAAAATAGCTTGAACAAGCAGTTAATTAAGGTTAGGTAAACACATTACAATTTGAAACTTTCTCTTTTTTTACATTTACAACTCTCCCTGTGATGGGGGCTTTTACTGTCAAGTCCACTTACTTCAGTCTTCCCAGACTGCTCTCCCACTGTCCTTTTTATGCTCTTATTGTAAGAAAATTAGAAAATAAAAAGAAAGATAACAGGGAGCAGTGGGAAGGATAGCAAAGAGAGAGAAGAAATTAAATATTCTAGCATCAGCTTCTATGGACTCACTTAAATCAGAGAAAGTTACTGGTATGATGGAATGCATGGTAGGACATGATCCTCTATAGGGGAAATTATGCCTAGCATCATTGGCATCAAGCCTTTTTATACCTTGCACTTTAAAAAAAGGCATAAAACATGAAATAAGTGTATCGCTCACAGGAGAAAGACAATGCACATAGTCCCCAGAAGCTCACTTTATGCCTGAAACAAACTACCAAAAACGCTACAGAAGTCTACACCTCTAAGAGTAGGCTTTTACCAGATCATTTTATTAGTGCTACTTATATTAGCCAAAATTATCTAATACTAATTCCTTATCCAAAATTACTGATAGTTCTTAGCTGTGACTAAATCCTATTCTCCTATCACTTCTCTAATTCAGACAAAAATAATTTTTAGTATACATGCTAAAGTTAAGCTCATTAAAGATTCAGGAATTTAGGATAAATATTACTGTTTTTCATATTTGTTATATTTTCCACCTATCTTCTTTTTCAACATTTTCATACAACTACCCAAAGCAGTTATGTGAAGAAATTGGGGTATTCACTGAAAAATATATTTTGCTTCCTTCCTTTTAATTTTTTTATTAGGCCTTATAGTATCAGAAGGGAATTTGATAGAGAAATATTAGGTGATGTGAACTTGTGACCTGATAGAAAAAATAAGGCAAAAAGACCTTCATGCAGTATTCTGAGTAATATAAGATCTAAAATATATACCTATAGATTTTATTTTATTTTTATTTATTTATTTTTTTAATGACTGCTTTTTTTTTTTTTTTTGGCTGCATTGGGTCTTCGTTGCAGTGCGTGGGCTTCTCATTGCCGTGGCTTCTCTTGTTGCGGAGCACGGACTCCAGGCACACGGGCTTCAGTAATTGTGGCACACAGACTTAGTAGTTGTGGCTCGTAGGCTCTAGAGCGCAGGCTCTGTAGTTGTGGTGCACGGGCTAAGTTGCTCTGCGGCATGTGGGATCTTCCCGGAACAGGGCTTGAACCTGTGTCCTCTGCATTGGCAGGCAGATTCTTAAACACTGCACCACCAGGGAAGTCCTATACCTATAGATTTTAGTAAACTGGTAATTATGCATACAAATTTGGAATCCTTTAAATTTTTGACCAAGTGGAGTTTTGGATTAAATTTGAAATATAATAAAATTTGTAACATACATATTTACTATTAAAATAATCTCCCTTTTACTGCCTTTTATTGGCTTACGGAACAATCAGACTTTTGATAAGTCTGTTTCTACCTATGAAAATCTACTTAATGCATCAGAACATTGGGATAAGTGAAACTTCATTACCAAATGTTTGTAAGTGGCAGAATTTGGGGAGGAGGTACTAAAACATGGAGCAAAACCACTTAAGCAGCTTCTTCATAACAGCTCAGGCCATAGACAAAGTCATGGGGAAAAAATGCAGGGCTCCATGGTATTAGCAAGATCTGGTAAAATTGCCTTAGCATAATACTAATGTATATGTATGGTGTGCTGCAAGTTGAGTTCTCTAAAAGCAGACACTGTGACAGGGTTTAGGGTACAAGATACTTACTAGGAAACAACACCTGTAATGGGAAGGAGGAAGAGACAAGATTGGGCAGAGGAAGAAGCTGAACTATGACACTGGCTGAACAAAATTCCATCCAGCTCAGCAGGAAGCTCTGGAGTAAGTATCTAGCTTCAGGCCTAAAAGCCCCAATGTCCTTCACTCAAATAGGAGAGCCCTGGGAAGGAAATGGCAGCTGAGGCAAAGCTGAAAGAGCTGACAGATGGAGGCTGTCTGCTTCCTGTACTCTTGTAGCTGGGCAGCAAGCACTTCACCGAAGAGGGGTCTGGATAGTGAATGCATCTCCATGTCTACCATAATGACTTCTCTTAAATACCAGTTTGTGGCATTATACTAAGTGTGGAAAATTACTTAGAAGGGAAGGGGGCTAGTGTGGTTACTTTTAACCTAAAGGTAAATAATAAGAAGAATCTTTTATATTCAAATAGAGTAGTTTGCAAATCTATCAGAGAGCACAGAAGATATACTAACTGTCAGAATGAAATTATATACTAAAGAGAAAAATTAATTGTTGAGTATTTCATTTTCTTAAGCTAGATTCTGTTCAGATTTCTAAATTTTTCTTCTTTCCTCAAGTCTACAAAAGCAGAACAGGGAGCCCAGGGGGCTAATTATTTCTGACTGTAAATTACTTAAAAAAATTTCTAAATTAGAAAAAAATCTTTGGAGCTGAGCTCCCTTTTTAATTCTTCGATTAACTCCAAATTCTCAGCAAAACTACAAAAAAGATTTTAACTCTTGATCCAAAACCAATGATACTGATTAATTAAATAACATCCAGTACCTTTAGCTCAAGAATCAATGATTCAAAGGTTTGATAGCTTTGCTTTTTAATATTTTTGCCTTTATCACAGCCAGTTGTATGCTGGCAAATTAGCTCTCAAAGGGGAAAAAAGGTGATTTAGAGCATTTGCCAATTTCCATGGTGTACTCACACCGTAATTGTTTTCAACCCACCAACATAACGTCACATAAGGAGGAGCTAGGGAAAGATGCTCACAATTGGCTCTTAAGCAGTAGTATGAGTTGGCTCCAGCACACCACTAATACACTGCACCTATTCCTTTCTTTTCTCCTTGTTTTCAGATTTTGTGGGAACCACACTACTTGTCATTTGGCAATGAATCTATTATTTTTAACATATATATTATAAAAGCCTTAAACATAAAACAGAATTATTTCAGTAGCTAGCAGGCTGTAACAGGTGATCCCCTAAATCCACATATGATATCAAATTTCTTTACATTATTTGTCATAAAAAGTCCATGGTTGAACATTTGGTGCACCTCACTAGGAATAAAAAAGAAAAACAATGGAAACTAAATCACAAAAACAAATAACAACAGCAAAACAAAACAAGAATACCTCCAAAGTCAATTCTGAAATAAAGCACAAATAGAGTAAGATTCCGAAGAGAAAAAAGCAAGACAAAGAAAAAATAAAATGTTAGGCAAATTTATTGGCACCACAACCCTTCCCCCTCAAGGTAAAAGCTGTTCTATCATCAATAAATACTGCTCATTCTGATAGTCTAGTAAGAGCTCTACCATATAACCTAGTGTTAATGCTTCTCAGTCTGCTTTCTTTCTGTCATTTGAAATACCATAATACCTGGCACTTGGTGGTAATTACTGGAAAAATGAATTATAGACTTTTGCTTTTTTAAAAAAATTGGGGCATAGCTGATTCACAGTGCTGTGCTACACTTTTGTTGCTCTCACTTGGCCTTGCCCTTAGCATGTTTCTCTGACACTCACTTTCAAACATACTAACCTATGGCAGGGAGCTAGACTTACAGCTATTTTATCAGACTCTGATTGCTCATGGTCTTTACTCTTATACCCCTTCCTGTAACTATGAAAATAAATTAATAGAGCCTCTTGTTTCTTTCATGTCCTAAATTTAATGCAAGGATTTTATGCAGTTACATAAATGGAGCATTAAGATCCTTCAAGTTTTACATGTAGCTGTAATAATTGTTCCTTGCATGGAAAAATCATAACTTTAAGTTCATAGGGACAGCAACCTTGTCAAACTAGAAAGCTGTATGAATTTCAAAATTTTACCTAGATATTCCTGCTTATAATTGCAACTAGCTATACCTTGTATTCTTCAAAACAGGGAGAATTAGGTTCAGAAGTTGAATAAGATGTCCATTTACCCCAGAGTGTTTTGGTTTCTTTGGAGATCTTTAAAGTCCTACATTCTTTTTTTTTTTTAATTTTTTTTTTTTAAAGGAACTAATTTTTTTTATCTTTATTTGTTTTTGGCTGCATTGGGTCTTTGTTGCTGCGCACAGGCTTTCTCTAGTTGCGGCAAGCAGGAGCTACTCTTCATTGCGGTGCGCAGGCTTCTCATTGCAGTGGCTTCTCTTGTTGCAGAGCACGGGCTCTAGGCGCGCAGGCTTCAGTAGTTGTGGCACACAGGCTCAGTAGCTGTGGCTCGCAGGCTCTGGAGCACAGGCTCAGTAGTTGTGGCGCACGGGCTTAGCTGCTCCATGGCATGTGGGATCCTCCCAGACCAGGGCTCGAACCCGTGTCCCTTGCATTGGCAGGCAGACTCTCAACCACTGTGCCACCAAGGAAGCCCTAAAGTCCTACATTCTAAACCTAACTCTGTTAATAACTAGGACATAATATGTTATCTTGGAAAACTCCATCTCTATCAGCCTGGGCTTCCTTAAGTGTAAAATAAATGGTTTGACCTGGGTCAGTGTTTTCCAGACTTTGTGGTTGTGACCAATTAGTGGGACAGAGCTAGCATTTAAAAAACAGAATAGGGAAGAAGAGAAAAAGAGAGATAAAAAGAAAACAGAAAGAAAGGGAAGGAGGAGAGAGAGGGAAAAGAGGGTAGAAGTAGAGAAAGAGATGATGAAAGAAATAAGAGGGAAATAGAGAAAAGAGTGAAGAGAGATAAGAGAGAAAAGATAATGAGAGAGAAAATGGAGAAGACAAGAGAAAATGAAAAAGAATAGAAAAGAGAGTGAAAAGAGTAGAAGAAAAGAGGACCAGAGAAGAGGATGAAAAAAGAGGGAGAGAAGACAAAGAAGAAATGGAAAAAGAAAAGAAGCTCTCATACAAAGAGCCCATGTAGTAAGACAAGAACCATTTAATGAAATTTCTGTTTCTGTTATATATACATATGTGTGTTGTGCTACATGTGTATATTGGGTGGTGATGTAAAATATATACTTCCTACTGTGTTAGTTTGGGAAAAAAATTGCAACTGCATGGTCTAAGTTATCCTCAAGATCCCTTCCAGCCAAACCGTCCAGTTCCCTATAGATTTCTGTATTATACCTTTAAAATGAACGTTTTAATTAAAAGGAGAATTAGGTGATAGAAAACAAATATATTAAACAGATTACAACTACTGATAGAACATATAATCCTAACCTTTCAGAAGGTTAGGCATCATCAACCAAAGAAAGGTCTAAAACCAGGCTTTCTCAGCCAACATCTCAGGAAAAACAAAATCTTAAGAGAGGAAAAAACTTTTTCCAGATCAAGTCTCAGGATGAAAAGTGTCTCTCCCTCAAAGTGAAAAACAAATCTTGCCAATAAATCTTGAGTAAAGTCCTCCTAAATCATAGATTAAAACATTCTCCCAGAGCCTTGACACCATATGGATTTGGCTTCTAAAACTAACCCAAAGACAATGCTAATCCCAGCAAGATAACAACCTGCAGACTCTTCCTCCATGGCTCCTATGAACTGCAGCTCATCACGTGGTGTGTATTGTGCCCTCTGTGAAAAGTTTGGGCATTGATAGGTATACTTGTGACTCAACCACAGAACGAGCTAATATTGTTTAAGTGCTCTATTTCTGAAAAGATTGTTTGCAAGACAAAGAAAAGTTGAGTCTCCAGCAATTCTCAAATAACATATTAACTATACCTTGCTGAAAAGTACAGTATATTACCATGTTCAATTTAAGGCAAGTAAAAAGTATGTAAAGTAGTCTCTTATTTGGTCTGTAACTTTTTACTTCCAATATTTATAGGCAATGGACCTGTAGCATTTAGCCATTCCACTTATAATCAGTGTTTTTGTACTTGCTGATAAGATGCTCTGCAGTTGCTCTCACATTTTAAAATATATGAACATTTTGTTTCCTTAGCTCCTTTAAGAGTTCTTTGAGAGAAAACCGTATGTCTCATATTTCCTATATTACCTTCATACACCTAGCTTTCTGTTATGTTACACAGAGAAGATATTCAGTGAAGGCTGTGAAATTAACTGCTCCCTTTGTTTCTTTATTGCTACCAGTGGTTTTTCCTATAGCTGATTACTAAAATAACAAATAGTAAAATAGTCCTTAAAAAATCTCCTTTTGGAGGAATAATTTTCAGTGAATTTTCTTGGGAGTTCCAGCAAGTGCTACTATTCTACTTAGTGTAATTACTGTCAAACCACAAATACTACCATCACATTTAAGGAATATACCCTGAATGTTGATAAAGCTAAAATACTTAGGCTATGATCAGCTAACAAGGCTAATTAAAGAATAGCATCAAGTGAAAAAAACTCAACATTTTATTTAACATGATTATTGTTCAACTGTCTCTCTAAACTGCGAGCTTCTTAAAGGCAGAGACACTATCTTTTCCCCTTGGTGTCTCCAGCGCCAGTACTAAGGCACTTAATAGATGTTTAAATAATCGAATCAGATCTACCACTTTCAAGATTTCTGGTTTTAACAGAATATAAGCAAAAATTACAGAAGTTATAAAGCTTAAAAAAGAGACTAGACAGTAAAAACCATAGCCCTTACTATTATTTTTTGAAGTTTCCCCAAGGAACCACAGAATTACTGACTTTCAAAAACTGTAGTAAATTTCGATAATGCTAAATGAAGAATTCTAGACACCTAGAATATAAGGAGGTAATATCTATAAAGGACTTATAAATGTCCTTAGCATATAATAAGTACTCAACATTAATTTTTTAATGAATATAAATTATTCACTAATTTAAAGATAAAAATGAGGGCCAATGAAATTTTGTAGTATAAATGAATTCACAGTCCTATTTGCTTTTTCTAAGCATTTTAATTAATAACAGAGTCAATCCAAACATGTCATTAAAATGATTTTTTTAGATAGATCACCAAGAAATTTTTTTTCACTTATAAAATGTATACCGTTTATTTCATTAAGACTACCACTTGGATAGCTTATATTGGATATTGGATAGCTTAACCTCAGTTGGAAGATCAATGCCTAGGGAATTCGACAAACCAACTCCTAATTTTCCATCATTCTATTTAATTCATGGAGTCAAGAGCTAAATATTTTAGTACAATTTGTTTCAGATATGTTTTTGAAATATTTCCTTCATTAAGTGATGAGCATACCAAAAAAGAACAATTTTGATCGTCTCCTTTGTCCATTAAAATGATTTCAGATTTCAATTATTCAATTCAACAATATTCACTGAACATCCACCATGTACAAGGCTCCAAGCTGTGTATTTTGGGAATATAAAAATGAGTGTGATCTCTGTCTTCAAAGATACTATGATCTTGTAGGAGGGATAAGACATGCACAAATAGCTAAAATATGGTGTATGTAGAAAGTACTGTAAGAAAAGCACAAGGGGCTGTGTAAACTCAGAAGAGAAAAAGATGATTTTGGTTGGGGTAGGGGACGGAGTGGTGATAATCAGTGAAGTTTCCATGGAACAAGGCCTTAGTGGAATTCTAGGCTTTTAAGTGCAAAGATGAATGTGAGGAGAAAAATGGGCATTTCTAGTAGAAAAAACAATATGATGATTGACTTGAAGATGGGAAAGCACAAATCATGTTCAACAAAGACAAGTTTGATTAACTAGCTAGCAAAAAGTAAAGCTGGAAATGAGCATAGGAACCGCCTTACGGAGAACCACAAAATTCAAGCTAAGAACTTTGAACTTTAAAATCCATTCACACACTGACACTCCAAAATGTACATTTCTAGTCCTTATCTCTTTTTTGAGTTCTAGACTTGTATGTCCTGCTGCCTACTCAAGATCTCCAACTGGATCTCTAGGAGGTATTTAAACTTAACAATTCAACACTAAACTCTTGAATTCCTTCCCACTCCCTCTGACCCCACCTCACGCCCCAGTCCCTCACACTCACCCTCTGCTGATACTTGATCCTACAATTTCCCCAGTGAATGGTAACTCCATTTTTCCATTTGCTTAGGTCAAAATCCTTGAAGTCACCCTTGACTTTCCTATTTCCCTTTCACTCTAAGTCTCTTTGGCTACTTTCACAATATATCTAGAATCTACCTCTTCTCACTACTTCCACTGCCCTGGTCCAAGTTACCAACATTTCTTGCCTAAATAAGCCTTCTCAGGGTCTCCCAGTTTCTACTCTTGCCCCCTTTTGTAACAAAATAGCCAGAACGATCCCATTAAAATCCAAATCAGATCATGCCTCTCTTTTCAATGGCCTCCTATCCCACTTAAAGGTCAAAGTCCTGACAATGATGTAAAAGACCCTCTCTATTCTCATTTCCTACCCTTCTCCCTTCTGTTCACACCTTAAACTTATGCCCATACTCACCAGCCATACCGGTCCCTTGATGTTTCTTAAATCGAGATGGCTTCCTCCCACCTTAAGGGTCTTCGCATCTGCTGTGACCTCTGCCTGAAAGGGTCTTATTACACATACCCATATTACTTGCTTCCTCAATTGCTTCAGGTCTTTGTTCAAATGTTACCTTCTTCATATGTACTTACTCAAACACACCATTTTAAAATTTCAATATCTCTTTCCCACTTCCCTATTTTTCCTTCATAACAGTTCTTATAACATGCCATAATTTTACTTTTCTCATTTATGCTTGCCTCCCCCCGATAGAATACAAGCTCAGCAGGGCAGCAATTTTTGTAGACTGCATTATCCTCAAAGACTAGAAGGTTGTCAGAAACATAACAAGTGCTTTATGATAATTTTTTAAATAAATCAAAATCATAGTCAACAAGACACCACTAGAAATTCCTGAGCAGAAGAAACGCACAAGAAGAAGTGTGATTTAGGAAGAATACATTGGAATGAGTGTGTAGAGTGAAGTGGAGGGGGACGGACTGAGGTGAGGAGATAATTTATATTTCAGCAGTGTGGGCATGAGCTGATGCTAACCTGAACTATGTTAGTAACAACGGGAATGAAAAACAGAAGACAGATATGAGACATTTGCAAGTAAATTGTACTAGAATTGGCAATTCTATGGTGCATGGAGGAAATGCAGGGATCAAGTATGACTTGAAGTGACGATGTTATTTATAAGAGCAGGAAATATAAAAAGCGAGGCAGACAACAAGTATAGTGAAAAAATGCTCAACATCACTAGTCATTAGGGAAATGCAAATCAAAACCATGAGATATCACCTCACACCTGTTAGAATGGCCATCACCAAAAAGACAAGAGATAACAAATGCAATGAAGATGTGGAAAAAAGTTAACCCTTGTACACTGCTGATAGGAGTGTAAACTGGTACAGCCACTATGCAAAACAGTATGCAGGATCCTCAAAATATTAAAAATAGAGCTACCATATGATTCAACAATTCCACTTCGGAGAATCTATCCGGAGGAAACAAAAACATTAACTTGATATCTGCACCCCCCTGTTCATAACAGCATTATTTACAATAGCCAGGACATGGAAACAACCTATGTCTATCAATGGATGAATGGATAATGAAGTTGTGGTATATATACAATGGAATATTATTCAGTCATAAAAAATGAGGAAAGCCTGCCATTTGTAACAACATGGATGGACCCTGATGGCATTATGCTAAATGAAATAAGTTAAACTGAGGAAGACAAATACTGTATGATCTCACTTATATGTGGAATCTAAAAAAAACCCAAAACAACAGCATAGAAAAAGAGAGCAGATTTGTGGTTATCAGTGAGGGGAGGGGTAACTGGAAGAAGATGAAAAGGTACAAATTTCCAGTTATAAGATAAATATTGAATAAGTACTAGGGATGTAATATACAACATGATGACTATAGTTAACACTGCTGTATAATATATACAAAAATTGTTAAGAGAGCAAATCCTAAGGGTCCTTATCACTAGGAAAAACATTTTTTTTCTTTTTCTTTTAATGTACCTATATCAGATGATGGGTGCTAACTAAACTCATTGTAGTAATCATTTCACAAGATATGTAAGTCAAACTATTATGCGGTATACCTTGAATTTATATAGTGATGCACGAAAATTATATCTCAGTAAAACTGGGGAAAAAGAGAGGCAGATTTATATTGAAATGATATTGATTGCTCATTTTGGATAACATTGTAAACAAAAAAGGGAAAGTATAATAAATTTAACCTAATTAATTCACGTCAGAAATAAGGAGCCTAAAATTTTCTTTGACACTCATTTCTGAAGATCCTACTGTTTTTCATATTCAAATGCACTCCAAATCTGGAACAAAGATGGTTAGTCATTAGTTTAAGTGGTTTGGCATGTGTTACTTCTACTAAAACATGGCTTCTTATGGAAAGCACTGTACATACTTCTGAGTAGCAAGCAAGGATGCTAAGGAAAAGCACCTGGGAGGAAATGGCTTTTACTTTTTTCTTCTCTAAGTCACACAGTCACCATTTCACATTCTAAGTGAATAAACCACCCCATTCTCCTTCAGAGTTAGACCGTGATGGCTGTACACAGGGCTCAGACATTTTCAGGAGTTACCTGTACACTAGCAGAAATAGTCATGCAGGTGGAAATGATGCTTTTTCTACTACAACTGCTAATGACATATGAAAATTCTGATTCACTCATGAAGGCCAATTTGATAATCGAATGCAGTCAGAAGAGTTATCTGTCAGCTGTCCGTCATTACAAATAAAATCAGCAGTTTTCTCACCTTTTCTGCTGTGCCTGTCATGTATGGTAGAAAGTTGTTCCCATGAAATGATAATGTTGCATGCCTGGCTTTGTACCAGTCAAGGTACGATATTTGAGTATTTCCTGATTTTTCTATATTCAAAATGCAGATTTCTAATAATGTTTTTAGGGGGTATTTTTCAATAAATCTATTGTAAATACTCTGCAACCATGTCATTTATTTTATTTCAGAGATCCATTTTAAATTATTATTAAAACACTGGAGTTGGAAAAAAACTTCATTTACAGATAAGGCATTTGAGGCCTCAGAGATAAAATGATTTGCCAAAGGTCATTCAGCAAACTATTGGTGATCATCAAGAGAATCTAGGTTGCTTTTTTAGTTCTAAAATAAATCAAGAGGCAAAAGCAGGAAATGATCCAGTTTATAAAACCTTTTTAAGAAAATATGAAAGGTCTAAGTGTAGGTATACCTGTAACCTCCTATATATGCCTCTTTAACAATATGGATTTTTTTTCCCAGACGTGAGAGTCCAGAAATTGAGAGAAACTAATCATAGTTTGAAACACCACAGCAAATGTAGAAATAAAGATCCCCTTCACATTTTAAGCAATTACTGTCTAAAGAAAAGGTTCACAGTGTTGCCAAGGATGCTGCTTAGTAAATAGTTTAAATTCCTTCCACTTGAGAGAGAAAGGATCCAAAGTATATTAGCCTCCCCCCTCCCCCTCTAGTGAATTAATATTCCATGATATACACCACTGCTGATGGGGGCAACTCTTTTCAATGAGCAGAGATCAGTAAATGGCTATTTCACAAAGAATAAAAATATAACCTTGCAATTTTAATGTGTGTTTATGTTTTTGTTTTTTTTTTAAAGTGGCAGATCCAAGTTAATAAACCTTGCTTAGGGAAAAAATAAAATAGTTGCTAAGCCATGGTGAGTAATTAGCCTTTTAGCATCCCCTTTCTTCAAGAATGCTTCCTCCTGCGCTGGTTCTTTTAAATAGCTCCAGTCCTGGCTGTCTTTGTTGGGCTTGGAAATTGTTCACATATGAGAGAAATTAAGCTCTCATTTAACAGAGACACATGCCTGTCAAGACCAGAGGAACAAAGACTAGTCCCTGGGGCCTGTTCAGCTCCCAGAGGCTGCCACTCATTCTGTTAGCAATGCTTACCCTTTATAGAATGTGTATAAAACCCAATAAATCATTTCATCTGCTGAGCTTAATACACGAGAGCGCTGACCATTTTTCAAAGTGTTTTCTCTTATACAACTTCACAGGTAGTTAGTTAAATTTAAAAAAAAAAAGAAAAAAAAAGATCTCCTATTGCTTATTTTTTTCAGAATGTAGTAAGACTTTTTTAGTCAAAAAGGTAATGAGAATGTTCCCAAACACTGTCAGCATAAATGAAGAGGCATTATCTCCTTAGATTTCTTCCCATATATCTTTCCTACATTTTATGGTTAATAATTAGAACACCCATTTTGTGAATTACCAGTGCATCTCCCAGCTGCTTTTAAACCCAGATTCAGGAGCTAGCTCTGGCAAAAATGAAATGGTTAAGGATCAGAATGGGACAGACTTGCTGTTCTATTTAAATTCAATACATTTTGTCCCTCTGCAAACACACAGCCAACATTTTCTTTCAGGGTGGAGATTAAAACTACTATTTAACAGCCAGCTCTTTAGGAAAGTGAAACGGCCTTCTTATAAACTAAACCAAAATACCCCTTCACACAATCTCATTTCCAAAGAAAATAGATGATCTTTAAGCCTTCTTAAGGAGAAAAGACAATGTTAACTTTTTAATAGAAATTTTCTCTGTATTGTCCCCCACCTCATTCTCTCACCTACTCCTCCTGCTGGGGGGAAATATGGAGTCTATGGTGAAAGACTAAAGACTAGACTTTAAAAGCCTTCCAGTTTAGACCAACTCATCCAAAATAGGGCAAAGGGCTGCGGAAAAATGAGTACCCGTCCATATTACTAAAATAAATACTTCACTAAAAAGTAAAACGCTTGTTTAACCTGACTGTGTTGCATGAAGAGCAAACTTACCAAAGATTTACCCTAGCAATGTTAATCTTTCCACAGAAACACTGGGAGTTCCAGGGCTGACAGCTTCAATTCCCAAGATGCTATGAACCCCCAAATAATAAGAAGCTGGTAGCACAAGGAACTTCACCCTGCTCCGCAGGGGGAGAAAAAGCAGATCTGGATTTGATAAGTAAAACCAGATCTACACAATGGTTATATGGTAAAGCCCTGCAATTAATGGAGACCATAAACAGTTCAAGAAGCCGGCACAGCAGTAGTTTCTCCAGAATACGTTTCACTCATATCCAGTTAGATATTAATCAAATGTACAACTGGCACAAATGTTTTGTGCAAACAAAGATGACTGTACATGTGCCTTTGTATAAAAGAAAAAGAAAACAAAATAGAAGTGCATCAGACTCTTTTACATTCATATTTATGTATAATTCCTGAATGATTTAGCATTTTCAAATGATAAATTATCTTCATTTTTAAACCGCAAATCACATCCTGCAAGCCTTAGCAGATGCAGATGTCAAAATACGGTAGTACAACAAAATTAATTAAATAACCCTTGAAAAAATAAAACAAAGTTTATTTATAAAAAATGACATTAAGGTGAACTGCCTAATAAGAACATGGATTTGCTTAAATAAAACATTATATGGTTCTGTTTTAGATTCATCCCTAAAGTCCTGAAAGATATTAGAATTTTAGTGAGTAATTACCCTATTTACTTCAAACAAAATGGGAGGAAATCTGAAAACCATATTAAACTACCACACATCAGAAATGAAATTCTCTCATTCTTTATCTTGCAACCCAATAAATAAATAGTAGTTGGAAAATTTATTGGGACTAAGAGATGAAACCTAACAAGCTAGAAATGAGGAAATGGCCAAAAGAACATCCACATCAACATTGTGCTTCAAGCAGTAAACCCACTTCTAGGAAGCATGACCAAGAAGTCTCCCCTTCACAGCTTAATTGTTTTCAGACAGTCTAAACCACACTCAGCACTGCCCCCACAGTCAGACAAAGTTCTAACTACCTAACACATCTCTTTTCAAATGAAAATGCAACACTTGGGGTGAAAACAAGAGAGACTAGGAAAAGGTGTTGTATGTTATACATGCCACTGACATAATACTTCACTAGGATATGCTGTAATTTCCTGCAATTAATACTTTAGCAAAGCTATAAGGATTTTTTTCCCCCAAAAATTGTAATATTTCACTTGCAACACTAAAATTAAGTTTGTGTCACCCATTCCATTATACAGCTCTAATGCCAGGAGTTTGTCATTGGCTGCAGAAATCTGTTTGGTGTGGCCTGAAAGCAGGCATTTACAGGCCCTCTTCCTAAAAGTGTTTTTCTAAAAATCCCCCTTAGCCATTATTTCATGTGGCAGGAATTACAAGCCATCACAATACTCCACAAAGGAAACATGAATTTGACCTCATAATTCAAAACCTTTCGATGGTTTAAAATGCAAACATTCCTAAGTGGACATGGCTTATGCTGTGGCCAACTTGACATTTGCCTGAAAGCTTTGTAGGCAAGACTACCTACAAAGCTCTCCATTTTCTAAGGACCAGAGTTAATTTCCATCATCTAGAATCAAAGGAGGTCAGAGTCACAAAGAATTTCAGCATTTTGTACAATGATCCTTGTTCCTAAATATATGGAAAATGAAAATCAATGCAGAAGAATTATTTGCTAGAGGTAATGGCATTCCTAGCAAACCAAAGACTAGGGGCAGACATCTTGGGTCCAAGTCTACACTTCTTTCTGCCATTCTACGCTTCCCTAATCCTATTCTGTCTCTCAGTTGGGGCTGCATATCTTCCATAGAAGGGGGAAGAAAAAGTTCTGCTGAGAGTAGATCAATAATTATCTGCACATCTTCTCTTTTCCTGGGCTTGAAATCGTGGCCTTTCTGAGCCAAAGGGAACATACACGTCTATGGAATTAATTCAGTGACATTGCCAAAGTTGAGAAAATGAGTAAGAGATGGAGCAGGCATAGATAATGAAATAGCCTGAAAGCAATGGAAAGATCTATACCTGCGTATGTTTTCCAGCTATCTGGAGACCTGGTTGTTTTTTGATTAACCGAATGCTCTATTCAAGAAACCAGAAATCAGTTATGACAGTCAAGTTGTAAGATTTGACAATCTGTTTGGTGATCACAATCTATACACTAACAACAAAAAATCAGGAGGAGATATTAAGGAAACGATCCCATTTACCATCACAACAAAAAGAATAAAATACTTAGGAACAAACCTACCTAAGGAGGCAAAAGACTGGTACTCAGAAAAGCATAAAACACTGATGAAAGAAATCAAAGATCACATGAACACATGGAGAAATATACCATGCTCTTGGATTGGAAGAATCAATATTGTGAAAATAACTATACTACCCAAAGCAATCTACAGATTCAGTGCAATCCCTTTCAAACTACCAATGGCATTCGTCACAGAATTAGAACAAAAAATTTTACAGTTTGTATGGAAACACAAAAGACCCCAAATAGCCAAAGCAATCTTGAGAAAGAAAAACGGAGCTGGAGGAATCAGGTTCCCCAACTTCAAACTATACTACAAAGCTACAGTATTCAAGACAGTATGGTACTGGCACAAAAACAGAAATATAGAACAACGGTACAGGATAGAAAGCCCAGAGATAAACACACGCACCTATGGTCACCTAATTTATGACAAAGGAGATAAGAACATACAATGGAGAAGAGACAGTCTCTTCAATAAGTGGTGCTGGGAAAACTGGACAGCTACATGTAAAAGAATGAAATTAGAACTTTACCTAATACCATACACAAAAATAAACTCAAAATGGATTAAAGACCTAAATGTAAGACCAGACACTATAAAACTCTTAGAGGAAAACATAGGAAAAACACTCTTTGACATAAACCACAGCAAGATCTTTTTTGACCCACCTCCTAGAGTAATGAAAATAAAAACAAAAATAAATAAATGGGACCTAATGAAACTTAAAAGCTTTTGCACAGCAAAGGAAACCATAAACAAGACGAAAAGACAACCCTCAGAATGGCAGAAAATATTTGCAAATGAAGCAATGGACAAAGGATTAACCTCCAAAATATACAAGCAGCTCAATATCAAAAAAAAACAAACAACTCAATTAAAAAATGGGCAGAAGACCTATATAGACATTTCTCCAAAGAAGATATACAGATGGCCAAAAGGCAAATGAAAAGATGCTCAACAACACTAATTATTAGAGAAATGCAAATCAAAACTACAATGAGGCAGTTTCTGACCTCACACTGGTCAGAATGGCCATCATGAAAAAAATCTACAAGCGATAAATGCTGGAGGTGGAGAAAAGGGAAACCCTTTTGCACTGTTGGTGGGAATGTAAATTGATACAGCCACTATGGAGAACAGTATGGAGGTTCCTTAAAAGACTAAAAATAGAACTACCATATGACCCAGCAATCCCACTACTGGGCATATACCCTGAGAAAACCATAATTCAAAAGGACACATGTACCCCAACTTTCACTGGAGCACTATTTACAGTAGACAGGACATGGAAACAACCTAAGTGTCCAATGATAGATGAATGGAGAAAGAAGATGTGGAACACATATACAATGGAATATTACTCAGCCATAAAAAGGAACAAAATTGGGTCATTTGTACAGATGTGGATGGATCTAGAGTCTGTCATACAGAGTGAAGTAAGCCAGAAAGAGAAAAACAAATGTATAGTAATGCATATATGTGGAATCTAGAAAAATGGTACAGATGAACCTATTTGTAGGCCAGGAATAGAGACGCAGATGTAGAGAACGGACATGTGGACACAGTGGGGGAAGGGAAGGGAGGGAGATTAGGTTTGACATAAATACAGTACCACGTGTAAAATAGAGAGCTAGTAGGAACCTGCTGTATAGCACAGGGAGTGCAGCTCAGTGCTCTGTCAGGACCTAGATGGGTGGGATGGGGAGGGGTGGGAGGGAGGTCCAAGAAGGAGGGGATATAGGTATACATACAGCTGATTCATTTAATTGTACAGCAGAAACTAACACAACGTTGTAAAGCAATTTTACTCCAATAAAAAAAAAAGAAACCAGAAATCAGTTATGACTGTCAAGTTGTAAGATTTGATGATCTGTGTGGTGATCACAACCTACAAGGTGATCACAGAACGATAGATATCTCCTCCTTTTCTGTTACCTGCATTTTTTAAAGTAAAATAATAATAATAAAGTTAATTATAAAAGCAATGCACCCTCTTCCACTCTTTTTTAAAATGCCTATTTTTTATGTAGCTGAGATTATACTGTATTTACATTATTATGTTCTAGGGGTTTTTTTCCACCTGATGTTACATTGAAAGCATTATCCTAAATCATGAAAACTTATTTGTCAGTATCGCGTTTAACAGTCTATAACAGCTGATCACATGAATATACCATAATAAATTTAACAATTTTCTTAATATTGAAAACCAGGGTTCTTTCAATGTATATTTAAAAATTTTAACTAATTTTCTTATACAAAAGCAGTAAGTGTTAGAAAAAAATTTTAAAACTAACCTAAAACAATAAAAAATAGTTTATAATTCTACTACCCAAAGTCATTTGCCTTTGTACTCTTAACCACTTGAGGTATACTATATATCACAAATCTGGGTCTCCATGGTCAGAGTCCAATTGTATTGAGAAGGAAAGATATTGTATTGATATGGAGGCCAAGGTCCTAAACATAGAGTTCAGATTACATCTTCTACTGAACTGCCAATAACCTGAGCTTTCCTCCCACAAGGGATCCCTAGGAATTCCAGGGTATATTTCGACCCTAAAATGGAGTCCATGAAAGGGCCCTGCCAGAGACCAGTGTATGTGATGATACACAATAAATGAAATCAGACAGTCTTAACAGAGAAATATCTGTTGTGTGGAGGCCAACTTCAAAAGCCCAACTTCATTTTTCTTTGCCCAGGTGTCCACCCTTGCATTACACATATTCCAGCCACAAGCTGGAAGTCCTCCAATGGTAGACTACATGTTTGCTCTATGACTGTGGATCTGACCTGGTCTAACTTATCTGCTAAGACTAACCTCTGGCTGGAACCCAATATCTCACTTTTGCCTACTCCTCTGGGCTTTTCCACAGATAAATTTCAGGTCACCTAACAGTTTCACCACTCCATCTAACCTTCAAACATAAAATCTAGAAATCTGAGTCTGCACAAAGAATTACACAGAATAGAGTGGAGAGGAAACTTGGAACTAGTTTTTCTTTTTCTCAAACCTCTGTTATTTATCACTAAAGAAGGTAACAGCTTCCTACCCATGTGCACTTTCTTGCTCTCCATCACCTTCTGCTTCTAAGCTCATTCTTCTACCACTATAACCATGTTGCTTCCTTCAAACCCCAGCCTCCAGCTACTAAACTGATTATTTGAGAGCCATCATAACATTCAAAATTCTCACCGAAATGCAGGTCGGGGGAAGGAGGGGCTGACAGCCACAGAAATAAAGGTCCTTTAGAACAAACAAATACCTGAAGCAGCAGCTGGAGATCCTTCTTCTCCCAGAAGTTTCAGTTCTCTGATTGTCTCCTTAGACACCATTCAGTTATACTAATCCTAAAGTGCCCTGTATTTAACTAATTCTATACATATTAACAAACAATTTCTGCCACATCCAGCCTTAAAAACGCTAAACTAGGACTTACATCTTTTATTAAATAACAGTACATAAGTTATGTTTTTCCATTTGGGTAACTGGTTCCTGACATCATCACAACTTTTGAAATGGAACAAAAGTTATTGGACAATCAAAAGTAAAATCAGTTTTCTTGGGTTTCCCTCTCCCCCTTTTCCTATGAATAATACAACTAAAGAATGTATAAGGAAGAGCCAACATTTGCGTGGCTGGGAAATGAATGATGTTATTACAGCACAAAACAAGCATGGCCTGTTAGAGTTCTTTAGAACAGTAACTCCACCTTGTCAACATGTTCAAGCAGCAGCCAAGTCAGCCTAGCTGAGAGCTCTTTCCAGCTGCACTAATCTCAGCCACTGTAGAAAACTCATCTGTAGACATTTTAAGATAAAAATCTTCCACTGAAGTGTGTGTTTAACAAAAGTCATGACTGTGACCTGAGGTTGGACTTTACTCTTTATTCTGATCTGTGAATTCCTTAACTTTCATTGTTTACTGTTACAACTTTAATATTTTCTTAATGGATTGGGTGGCAGATAAAATGAATTCAGTGTCTCACAGTGAGACATTACACATTTTGCATCATTTATTTTCTTTTATTCTGAAGAAGTAAAAATATCTGACTCTAACATTAATAACTTTAAGTGGGAGTTACCTTATGTGAATTAAAAATGGTTATGTCAGTATATCCTTTCAAAATTTAAAAGATATTTCCCTGTGCTATATCAAGTGTCACACAGTATATCAATTTTTATTTCCCATCTCTCAAGTCTGGTATGCATACTGTTTAACTTCTTAAATTCTAAGTATAGACATAATTCACAAAAGCTGGGCAAATGCTTGACTTACAGGAGATGGCATACATAAGATTTATATGAACAACTTTATTTTAAACAAGAAGACTTTTGCATTTTGTGCTGCTACATCGCTAACTTCATCTGTGTATTTAAAAAAAGCTATAAAATAAATTGGAAAGGTTCATTTACTATCCCACAGGCATTACTGATCTAATAGAAAAGCCCATTTTAGTGTGAAAAGTAAGAATTTGACCCTATTTTCCAGAATAAAATGCCACATCCCCTTTTAGACATTCTCCAGGCAGCTCTAATTCTTGGTCAACCATTTCTGAGTACCTGATAAACCTTACTGTTCTCTTACTGAGAACTGAAATAGCTCTCATTTGGCAGCCAGAGAAAATTTTTGCTTTCTTTTCCTCTAGATTACCCTGGTGATAATAATTGATTATAGCGCATCCACATTGATTATCCTATATTCACGTCACTAATTTGTGGGTTCTAAATGTGCATATGTATGTAGACATAAACATGCTTACACGTGTAGACACAAAATATGTACATGTGCGTTTCTCTCTTTTTTTTTAATAGCTCTATATTGGAGTATAATTGCTTCACAATACGGTGTTAGTTTCTGTTGCACAACAAAGCAAATCAGCCATATGCATACACATGTCCCCATATCCCCTCCCTCTTGAGCCTCCCTCCCATCCTCCCTATCCCACCCCTCTAGGTCATCGCAAAGCACCGAGCTAATCTCCCTGTTCTATGCTGCTGCTTCCCACCAGCCAACTATCTTACATTTGGTAGTGTATATGTGTCGATGCTACTCTCACTTCGCCCCAGCTTCACCCTCCCACCCCATGTTCTCAAGTCCATTTTCTATGTCTACCTTTTTATTCCTGCCCGGCAACTAGGTTCATCAGAACCTTTTTTTTTTTTTAGATTCCATATATATGCGTTAGCATACGGTATTTGTTTTTCTCTTTCTGACATACTTCACTCTGTATGACAGACTCTAGGTCCATCCACCTCACTACAAATAACTCAATTTCGAACAGCTCATGGAGCTCAATATCAAAAAAACAATCCAGTTAAAAAATGGGCAGAAGACCTAAATAGACATTTCACCAAGGAAGATATACAGATGGGCAAGAGGCACATGAAAAGATGCTCAACATCACTAATTATTAGAGAAATGCAAATCAAAACTACAATGAGGTATCATCTCACGCCAGTCAGAATGTCCATTAACAAAAAATCTAGAAACAATAAATGCTGGTGTGGTGAAAAGGGAACCCTCCTACACTTTTGGTGGGTATGTAAATTGATACAACCACTATGGAAAGCAGTATGGAGGTTCCTTAAAAAACTAAAAATAGAACCACCATATGACTCAGCAATCCCACTACTGGGCATATACCCTGTTTCTCTTTTAAGGACTCTGAAATTATTCCTATAGCTCGTACATAAGAATGACAACAACAATAATGATAGTGATAGATAAAATGCATTGAGCACTTAGTAGGGTTTTTTAAGATGATGATCTCTAATCCCAGAACTGGTAAGGTACTATCATTATTCATCTTTTAGGAACTAGGAGATGCAGGCTCAGAAACATTAGGTAACTTTTGTCACAGCTAGTAAGTAGCAAAACATGTCACAGAGCTAATAAGTAGTAGAACTGGAATTTAAATCTTGATTTATTTGTCCCTGATACTTGTGCTGCTTCTACAAAAATTTTAAATTACATACACTCTGAAGCAATGCATTTTATCCTTTTTACCTCCTATTTATATGAACAAATCTAGCTTAAAAGTGCATTCAGATTCATACATTCCTCATATATGTGAAATGTAATCAATTTCACAGAAAAAATAATTTTAAACACCTTAAAAAATGACAGGTTGATGTCCTGGGTCAAAACTCATTCTGTTTAGATAGTGGAAGTCAAAAAGCTTCTGAGTATTTATTTTCTAAAAGTTTTTGTCTTATTGTGAAAGACTACGCTTCATTTTTATTTTAAATACCTTCTCCCAAAGGCACAAATCTAATGTCAACACATTCCTGTCTTGCCAATATACCCATATGTAAATAAAAATCAAGTTATTAGAAAACTAACTAAATTTATTAAAATTATTTAAACCATGATCCATTATAAGCTTTCTAGCTATTAAGTAAAATAGCTATGACCAAAGTCAAAAGTATATTTCAACTGCTCAAGGATTATTTGTTATGCCCCAACCCTCAGTCCATTTTTATATAGATAGATAGATAGATAGATAGATAGATAGATAGATAGATGAATAGTCCAAACAATTTAGAGTTCACATTTAATCATTTAATCTTCATGACACTATACAGAGCAGTTTTTCTTAATCCTGATTGTCTGCTAGAATCATCTAGAGAGCTTTTAACAGTCCCCATCTGGGACTGTACCCCAGACCAATTAAATCGGAACCTCTACAGTGGGACCAAGGCATCAGTATTTTTAAAAGGCTTCCAAGTGATTACAAGGTACAATCAAGGTTGAGAACCACTGGCATCAAATGCTGTCACTCACTGCTCCCTTTTATCAGCTGCAGAAGGTAGCTATAAAAACAGGTATTAACATTAAAGGGGACTGATCCTCAATATAGAGACATATCACTTTTAAGCCCCCAGAAAGTAATATAATTAGCTAAGAAGTTTATATGTAAAAACCAAGAGTCACTCAGCCATAAATACATTTCATACCACATTACAAAAAGATTCCGGTTATGTTCTTTTTATCTCTTTCCTTGTGGGCATGCAGCCACAGTTATAGTAGTCCTGAGATATAAACTGATTCTAATGGGCAATCTTCAATTTTTTTCCATTTAAGGATAAAGAGAATGTAATGAGATTTTAGATGTTAGGTATTATTATCCACATTTTACAAACTGGAAAACTAAAGTGCACTAAGATTTATTCAAATCACAAAAAGGGCAAATTGAGATACATCCTGGAATGTTGGAAATAGTACTAGACTAGAAGTCAAAGAAAGCTGGGTTCCACTCATGGCTCTGACAACATGTAGCTTTTTAAACCTGGACGAGTCTGTTGTCTATGCCTCAGTTTCCTTGTATAAAGTAAAGGATTTGGACTAGCGAAAGAGTTCCAAAGAAATTTCAAAGAAAAACAAAAGTGGGGGACTTACACATATTTGGGAACTTTTTATTTTACCAACTAAAACTACTGGAAAACAAAGAAACAAAGCACATACCATCTATTATCACCTGTACTTCATAAAAGGAAAGGACATTTTAATTCCAAAAAAGTAGAAAAAACATAATCTCAGGGTTATTTTTAACTCACTATATTGCTGTACGATAGGAACAGCTACCTACCCTACCCCCAATCAGTGAGGGAGAACCACGAGGACCTCTAGAGGATGTGTCCAAGTTTAACATTCTGTGAAAGTAGAAGAATGGAGGGGAAACATTTAACATCTCTCAGTGTAGTGCTCTTTCAATAGTTTCTTAAAATTCCATCATTAAAGAACTACCTTTATAATTTTTGCCATATCCAAGTACTCAGTTCTTATTTACTTAAAGTTTTATTTAAATTGACTTTTTTTTTGGCTTCCCTGGTGGCATAGTGGTTGAGAGTCCGCCTGCCCATGCAGGGGACATGGGTTCGTGCCCCGGTCTGGAAGGATCCCACATGCCACGGAGCGGCTGGGCCCGTGAGCCATGGCCGCTGAGCCTGCGCGTCCGGAGCCTGTGCTCTGCAACGGGAGAGGCCACCACAGTGAGAGGCCCGCGTACCGCAAAAAAAAAAAAAAAAAAAAAAAAAAGACTTTTTTTTTTTTGCTTAAATACATTTATTTCAATAGCACTACCTCAAATAGAAAACCAATAGAAAATCGCTTGTCATAATTAGTAGATAACCAGATAACAATGAAAATAAAAGTTTTATTTGATTTTATTTAAATTCTAAGCTAAGCACTATTGCCTCCAAAGGCTCTGAGACTAAGATGATCTCTCTCTCTTATAAAGAGAGATTAGCACATCCTAGAAAGGTATTAAAGTGTGCTAACACTAAACTGAGCCCTGAATGTAATCAGAGAGATCAAAGGAAAAACAGAAAAGAGCTGCTTTTTCCTTGGGGAATTGATACAGTGTTATGTAATGTCATGTGCTGGCACCACCTGGATCAACTGCCCACTGGGCTCCATAGCCTCCTGCCCGTGAAGAGGTAATGCACTCTCTCATTTTCATTAATCCCAGAAGGAAGCAGAGACTTTGGTTTCCCTGCATTTTCAGTATCACTGATTTGAGAGGGAGCTGGGGAGTAAAGTCTGAGAGATAAGAAGTAGATAAGATAGAGGACGGAGGGTCATCAAAGAGGGTTGGGGAAATTGAAGGATAGTGCATGAAAAGCATTGAGATTCACCATCAGGCTCTTGTCAGCTGAATGAGATCTTTGCCATAAGGCCACATTTAGAAAATAAGTAGCAAGCTGATTAATAATTCCGTATAGCAGCTCAAAGGACCTGGTCCAGTATCACCTCTTTTTACTTCTAGATCCACTCCAACTTTAACAGTCTAGCATGATTAACTCACGCAGAGTTTCTAATCCACAGTGATAATTTATATTTTTTATCTAAGGCCCTTGCTATTCATGAATTATAGCAGCTTTACCTTTTCTTTCTTTTTTTTTTTTTTTAGCGGTACGTGGGCTTCTCACTGTTGTGGTCTCTCCTGCTGCGGAGCACGGGCTCCGGACGCGCAGGCTCAGCGGCCATGGCTCATGGGCCCAGCTGCTCCGCGGCATGTGGGATCCTCCCGGACCAGGGCACGAACCCGTGTCCCCTGCATCGGCAGGTGGACTCTCAACCACTGTGCCACCAGGGAAGCCCCCCTATTCTTTATAATTCAGAAACTTCATTATTAAAATGTTAGAAGCAGGCTATACAGCATCTATCATTACTTAAAAAGTTAATTCGATTACATAAAAGAAATAATTAGATTTGCATTTTTATCTTGGTTTTAAACATCCAAAGAAGATCATAACAGCCTGCCCATGGGCAATTAAAAATCGCATACAGCAGAAAAATAGAGAGAGGAGAGAGGGTCTGTTTTTCCTGGCTAATTCATGGTTGAAGATAGAATTACAAAATATTTTAAGGGTTTGCTGAAGCTGGGGGCTAATCCTAGACTTCTAAGCTTTGTTTATAACTCTCATTTCATTGCAGGAGAGTATCAGATACATGTACAATGCCAATAGAAGTATCAAATTACTTTCAGTGGGTTTATTTGGTCCTGTTCAGAGGCTGTTGAAAGGAGATCTGTTACCTGATCAATAACACCAGAAAAAGGACTATTTGCTAGAGCCAAAACAGGAGCAGTGTAATTGCTTTTTGTTTATCAATGCTAAATACAATTAACAAAGAGATACAACATATACAACACAAGACAGACGAACTATGTGAGACTGGCAGGCCCCTTACTTTACTTACTGTTCAGCCAGTTCCAAAGGACAATAAATGCAAGGTCCAGCTCTTAAAATTAGAGGTCATTTAGATACTTAATGATGAAGCATATCTTCAAATATATATCTATTATTATTATGCTGGCAAAAAATTAATTAACCAGGTCATGCAGGCCATGATGGCTAATGTACAAAGTAATTATTTCTGATCTTTAGACAACTACTTCACATGAAAAGGTAGTCCTTATTCTGCTCAGCAGATACCTGAAATGCCTGTAGTTAATCATACTGAAGGAAACAAAAGGCAAGGTTTATCTCCTTAAAAGGTGAGAGTACATTTCAAATTATTCTGTTTACTGGTTTAAGAACAATCACCTCCCTGCTCATAATATTGATATGTCTACTGGTTACGTAGGAAGAAAGGAGAACACATATTTAACGGCACTCAACCACATGACAAATACACAGAGACACACAAAATATGTGAATAGCACAAATGAATATATTATAATCAAAAAAGAAAACACTATGTATGAAAAATACTCACATACGCTAAAGAACAGAGTGAAGCTTCAGTGAGGAGACAAACATTTGGCTGTGTAAATAAGCAGTATGTGTTAGAGCATTTAAAAGAGAAAGTTTTCAGACAAGAGAGAGTATCTGCAAAGCAGCAGCAATGGCATTAGTTCAGGCCTTCCACAGGTTGAGTTCACCATCTAATTCATGTATTAAATTGTGAGGGAAGGACAATGAATATTATATACTAATCATAAAGATTAACAAAGAACTGAGCTAAGAATTTCAAGTTTCACAATTTCACCCAAAAAAGGTATATGTATATGAATTGACTAAATCATTGGCTCTGGCCCAGGAGGCCAAGTGCCCAAATAAAATCCCAACCAATCAGTCCCTTCTTAAGAGACCATTGTTGTTTGGTCAGCGACGTGAGGCGAGGACGCCACCTGTACAGAGGGGTCTAAAGAGATATGAATATTTGGATCACACCATTCATGTCTGAAAAAGTAAGTTTCTCACAGTGATAATAAGGTGAATTCTCTTGCAAAGATTCAGTTCTAGCAACAAAATGCCATCGTTAAATATGTTCCTACTGACATGCTATCAAAACCAAAGAATGTGGTATATTGTATCCATGAAGAATATCTTTAGATTCAAAAACCATGACATGGTCAAATGAGGTTAGATGAATAAATATATGGACGGATCAAGAAATCAAGATTTATAAAATATTTTCCGGTTTGCTTAGATTAGACTTACATTTAATGTTTGATTAAAATGCTATAAATATGTGTTGATATGCCCAATGGATTCAAACTGAATTTTGTTTCCTAGTCAACATAACTCATAAGTAAAATGCTTCAAAAGATTGGCTAAGATACTATGGTGTGGGAGAAAGAGGAAGAAATTACTAAAGCAGTTATTTGTCCTTTGGAATTATAACATGAGTATCAACATTCCCAAATCCAAGGATCCATATTCCATGATCTATTAGTTTTGCTATCCACAAAGTTGATAAAAACTGTGCTATTTCTGTCTTGGAAATATCAAAAATGTCTATTTTGGGCTCCATATCCGGGGAATTACTTAATATGTAACAAATTAGAGGAATCGCCATTTTCCCCAAAGCACCAACAGAGGGATTTGAATTCACTAAGCAAACAGCCTCCTAAAAGATCTGTTGACATTAAAGAATTTTAATAATCATTTAAAGTTATTAACCTGATTTTTAAATAGTAAAAATTGACTCATCGAAAGTGTAAAAACATTAGTTCACAAAATCATTCATCTTATGGTTTCAACATGGCTTAAAGACCATATATGGTCTTAAAAGTATCCCTTTAAAAATTTAATTAGAATCTACCAAGGCAAAATTACATTAAAATTATATTAAAGGAAAAACTATATAAATGAAATAATTTTTAACTAGAATAAGTTTTGAAGGACTGCAAATAAAATAAGCACGTGGACTTTTACAATACTATCTGTTTTTTTTTTTTTTTTTGGCGGTACACAGGCCTCTCGCTGTTGTGGCCTCTCCCGTTGCAGAGCACAGGCTCCAGACGCGCAGGCTCAGCAGCCATGACTCACGGGCCCAGCCGCTCCACGGTGTGTGGGATCTTCCCGGACCAGGGCACGAACCCGTATCCCCTGCATCGGCAGATGGACTCTCAACCACTGCGCCACCAGGGAAGCCCTGCAATACTATCTTAATCATGCCTTTTCCTATCGCTAATGAAAGATCCTGCTTTTCAGTGTGCAAACCACCCAGGTTTTCATTTGTTTCCATTATAACAGACCCAGATGTGTTTGTGTGTGGTTGTTATAAGAGGTTAGACACTCTTCCCTTTCTTTCTAGTACAGCTTGCAAATTTCAAAACAACAGTACTAATTCAGAAGTCAGCATTCTGAACTAGAAGTAAAGAATAATCTTTAAATGTATTATTTAGATCTATGTATCCCACCTGATACTTGGGATCTATGGCCAATTGCCATGGCTTAATCTTGCTGACCATGTTAGCAAATAGGTTCTAGGATACAAGATTTTAAAAGAAGGAAAAAGTTCAAACTTGGGATCTCAAATTGTCGCTGTATTCATTTGTTTTCAGAAGAGAAAGGTTTTGTATTTACTATCTTATTCTGTTTTGTTTTCAAAAGGGAGAATGTTTCATGATAGCAAAATGTTCGAAGCATTTCTTAAATCTCGTATTTTGCTCAAATTAAAATTAGTCTAACAACAGTCTCTCTCCTAAATTTGATCACGCCTATGGTTGGTCAAAAAACTTATTTGAAAATACAGTTAACCCATTCCCCTTCCAAAAAAACAACTAAAAGTCTGAATATCAAATACATGCTTTGTAAGTGTCAGAGATTAATATGTTTTGTGCAAGGAGAAGTGTTTTTCAGTATTTAAAAAATTCTTTGAATGGTCTCATGCTCGATAAAATAAATACTGACAAGATATGCAGTGAAGCTGTAGCTCAGGACAGAATAAACTATAAATATAGTTATTGCCTCCTCTTATTTTTTAAAATATGAATTCCTGTTACAAAGAATCCCATATTTCTAAAATTAATGTAACTATTTTGAATCTCTCTATGATTTTATAATTTATACTGCTGAGATCAAGGTCTGATTAGCTTCAATTTTTAAAAATTTAAACAATGAGAAATATCTACAAATTTAAAAGCAATTAAACTTCTATTAAAACACTTGAAAAACCAACTTTCTTGTTTTCTCAGATTGAACATTCTGATGAATAATATTTTAAGATCATGACCTATAGTTTCCTGAAAAAGATATCAACTTTATATAGTCAAGTTATAACTATAAAATCATATGTAATCAATAAATGCCTATAATATTTCATTAAAATACTTTGATTTTGTTGCTATTCATCTGAGATCCTCAGTACAACAGGCAAATGTCAATTAAGACAGCCAGTTCCTGCAAACAACTTTGGACTAAGAAGTGAAATATATTCAAAATAAACAAAGAAGTAAGTAATAAAGAGGTAGTAAAAACATTAATAGTAAGTAACTGATATGAGAACATCTCAGGGAATTTCTTCCATTTCTGCTTTACAAATAGGAGAAACAGAGAGAACTAAATGATCGGGTTAGGTTATTTAACACCTACTGAGTTCTTAGAGAGGGATCTAGAGAAAAATGTAGGAAGCCACAGGCTAAAAATCTTGACCTTAGCAGTGGGAGACACACTGAAAATTCTAATAAGGGCAGAACAAGGGAACACCTGGACAGTTATTTAATTAAGGATCTCAGCATGAGTCATGAGATACCAGGATGAGAAATTATTTCAAGATTTAATTATAAAGGCTGACTGTCCCAAATGCCAGAGATATACCGTCTCCTCTATGTTTGGATTCTTTATTTTGAAACATACAGACTTGAGTATGGAATATAGAATCAGAACTAACTAAAACAGCAACAATAACAACAAACACTGGTTAAGACCTCCTAGTAAAGACAGCTAGAAGAAATGCCAAATTAGGTACAGGTACTTCTTCAGGCACCAAATTGGTATTTTAAATGCAGTGACTACTACCTGGAACACTAAGTGTGATTACAAAATGAAGCAAAAATCTAAGTTAAAATCACTGGCTTTCATCAGTGAGGTGAAATAAGGTATGACTTTATGTAAATGATTTTTTTTAAATATAGGAAGGTGTGATACTAATCTCAAGGAAAGGACTAATATAATTCAGAATATACTGCCCCAACTAGGCTGAATCATAGATCCCAGTGGTTAGAAAATATCTACAGCAACCAAGAGAAACCCAGAGACTGTGGTGGATACTTATAACTCTGGGATCAATATTCCTGAGGATTAATCACCAGACAACCAGTTGCTTATTCTAAGGCTTTCTAGAAGTCACACACCTATGTTCCTATTCAAAAATGGAGACCACTTCCCTTACCTATGTCAAAAAGCTGTTAGCTGAATTAACCATCAAATCTCTAAAGGAATGACAGAAATCAGAATTCTTTCCCAGGCCCATGCAATTATGACCTATATATTGTGTTAACCTGCCACAAAAAAAAAAAAAAAAAAGAGAAAAGAAAAGAAATGAAGAAAAAGAAAAGAAAGAAAAGAAATTTCTAAAGTGTGTTACAATTATTCAAGAACAAGTTTTTCTTCCTTTCTAGACTACAAACTTCTTGAAGACAGACAATTACTTATTAATCTTTATGTTCTCTTCAGCACCTAGCAGAAATGCAGTTAATATCTGTTAAAGAACAAATTAATTATTACCAACCTTTTCCTAGGTCATAAGATTCTTCTCATAATTGGCCCAGACAGTCCTAACAAGCAAATAAACATAAGCTTCTACCCATGATCCTATTAGATGGTAAAATATAAAGCAGCAGGTAGTTTGTGACAATAAACTAGCATGTGTATGCTACCTTGGAAACCATTAGGTTTCCACCAGGTTGTGTTAGGCAAATGGCAGAAGGAAAAAAAGATAAGGTTTATTCTGCTTACGCATCACATCAGAAAAGAATGCTTAGACTACCACCAAGTCGATATTTTCTACATCCACTCATACAATTGTATACAACATCCCTGAATAACAAACAGCTCTATTGGTGCTGTTTATAAGAGAAGGGTGCATTTGCAGCATTTTAAATTCCATTTTCAACGAGAAAAGTATCTAAGTATAATCAGACGAGAGTAATAAAATACACTGACCTGGATCTGTTGCTGCAGGAGATTAATTTTGTGCTGCTGTTGCAGAAGTTGCTGCTGTTGTCTTGCAATCTATCAGAAATAAAGTTTCATTAAGTTAAAATGAAATGCTTACACTTTTGCCATTACCTCAGGTACCTCTCCTGGTATTACAAGGATGCTTTACTGTACGTCTACATGAAAGAGTTCCTATAAAATGAGAGAGGCAGAATCAGAAAGTTGGAGAAAAGGAAATATTTCAAACAGGTACCATCTCTCTGCTTGCCCCTAAATCTTTACCTGTACATGAAAACTACCCCCTTGTATTACATTTGTGAGCAGTTCATCTATATCTGCACTGGTCATCTGGAAAGAATGGGAATTTCAAAATCTCATCCTTGAAGAATAAAAACAGGAAAACTCTGCCTACATTTTTCTAAGGAGCTTAATTTGTATTTAAAAAGTAAAATCTGTAAGCAAAGATAGGAAAGAACTTTCTATTACTTATAATATGGCCTACTTTGGTGACACCTTTTCTACTGTAAAGACTTTCAGAACTGATAACACAAATATTGTCAAGGGAGTGCCAAAAAAATACAGCAAAAGGCAAAAACCTTTATCTTTTTTTGTTGATATAATGTGGAATGTACAAAGCATTTTTAAAAACAAACACAATTTAATATTTATTCACATCCTTTTGAGGGTAATGTGTTAGTTTTACAGTACAGGATCCACATACAAGTTTTGTATTCCCTGCTTCACCCAACAATCAAATTCAACATCTTAGCACATCATCTCATCTGTAAAAAGAAACATTAACTACTTAATGCAAGCCCTACTGAAGACTGAATCTGCCCCTCAGGAGAGCAGGGAACTTCTGTAGGATAATGGTGTTTACTACAAAACAGGAGTTAGGTGTCAGGCTACTTATTACCTCAAAATCTGAGCTGCTGGAGTTTGAAGCCCATTGGAATGCCCCTTAGTGAGAACACACTCACTGCCAACCTAGGAAGCCAGAAAAAAAAATGGCCAGAAAGCACTTAGAAGGACTTGGTTTAGTGGTGCCCTATAGGCAAGAGTTATGTTCTTCCTATTTCTTCTATTTCCAAAATATTCTAGAATGGACAATGTTGGAAGTAGAAATGGATGTGAACCAGCCCTCAGCTGTATACTTCCTGAGTCCTTTCAATATTTTAGCATAGAGTAGAGGGACACACCCAAATCACATTCCTTTCAGCAGAAGATGACAAATAGCAATCTGCCCCCAAATGTGGCTCAATGGTTTCTGGTGATGACTGGTTCATTCTAGAAGTCATGATAAAGCTACCCCTAACGAAGGGTACAGGTTGAGAAATGGGATCACTTCTCCCCAAAGCTTTTTATAAGCAAAATGGAAACAGTATGTAATCAGTTTGGAAAGGCCCACTCTGCTTATCACCGTTCAAATCAGAAATGGACAACTCACTCTGCAATTCTAGGTATACATGCTGGATCTCTGAATATTTATTTCCTCTTAGCCATCCAGTGAAACACCACTAGACATCTAATATTGATGGTCCCTCCTAAATGATAAAGTGCTGCATAGAAATGCATCCAAAACACCACAGTGCAATTACTATCATCCACTCTAGATGTATGGGTTTGACACAGTGAAGTATGGTACATAAGCACCATGTGGCTCAAATTCTGAATTTTATTTGCCAATCGGTTGAGCTACATGCTCGCTTCATTGAGCATGACAACCTAGTTTTAAGTGTCATTTAATTTTCATTTTGAAATATAATTACAAAGTGTTCACTGTAAGATATCACTCGTCTGCAAATGTGTCAAGATTAATTTGTGCTAGCTTATTCACAAGTGTCAATAGTTAATTACTGTGTCATCTCTGGATAGCTAAATGACATTCTAACTTCTGATTTTTTACAGTGTTCCTTTATGTTATTTTCCATTAGGGGCTGAGTCCATATTCCTACATGTGGGCAAATATTCAAGCATATAAAATACCAGACGTCACAACTCATTAAAATCAACAGAGCATATATTGCTCTATATACCCCTATAAAATACATTTAACTGAAAAGATAATTCCAGTAATAATGTCAGATTCCTAAAAACTGCACATTAATTTGGGTCTATCTGTTCTAAAGCATCAGGGACTACTCTATAGGATCATTGTTATTAGATTAATGCACTCTTATGAGACAGGAAAAACATTTGGGAAAGTGATTTATTTTTTAAAAGATACACACAAACTTTGCTATTTTTCTCACTTCTAAATCAATGAAGTCAAATTCTTCCATGAGCCATGTGTTAATTTGTTTTTAATGATTTACCTATGCTATAAATAAAGTGACCATATAATTTATCATCCAAACCAGGACAACTTTTGCAAGTGGAAGAGGGGAGTATTAATAATTGCTTTGGACAACAGACATTAGCCAGAGCTATTCTGGAAAAACTGAGACATATGGTCACCCTAGCTTGAACCAGTGAACTGAAAGATTCTCAAAGTTTTTCTAGACCAGGATCCTCCTTTTCTGGATGAGAGAAGAGTAAGGCCCAGAGAGAAGCGATTTACTCATGGTTAAGCTACATTGGGAATATACGTGATGCCTACATGAACAAGTCTCCCCAAGTAATTAATCAAATCCAAATGTTCTGGAACAATGTTATCATTTCAGTTATGCCCAGTTGCTATGACGCCTTTCTTTGTCCTCCACATATCCCCTCAGTATTCTCGGTGACCCTGGATTTCCAGAAGGCTTCTTTCTTTCATTCTTTTTTTGGGAAGGCTTATGACAAATAAACCAATCAATGTGATTACTCGCTGAGCTTGGCACATTCCACACCTCCAGTTCATCAGCTCCTTTTGCAGGGCTCACCTGTTCTTGCTGTTGGCGAGCAAGGTCCATTTGCTGCCGTTGTTTCTCAATTTGTGAGGCTGCCAGTTTTTTCTGTTCATCATGAGCTGCCAGGAGCTGCTCCCGTAAACTGATCAGCTGGGTAATCATGGTAGAGAGCTGCCGTTCTTTTTCTGCCAGGCTCTCAGGTGTACCTAAAATGGAAGCGAAAAGATATCTCACAAGTTTGAGACAATTCTGAATGAATTAGGGAAGCGAGTGGGTGGGCAGATTTAGAAAGGGACTACCCTAAGACACTTAAATATCTGGGACAATAACTAGAGGTCACTGTAAGTGCAGGAACTCTATGGAGTAGCAATGGAATGAACGCTAGGGTTAGTCATCACCCCTGCCAAGAGAAAGGACTGTTGCCAATAAAATTCTCACTCACTCTTCCCTCTTGCTCTTTAAAACAAAACAAAAGAAAACAAAACAGAACAACCTACTCCATTCTCTCCCTTTCACCACATTCCCCTTCCCTCCCCACCCAAATCTATCTGCTCAAGCTAGTAATCTTATGCTATTTAGTACCAAAGATTAGAAACTATGGGTTGTATTAATATTCTATAATCAACCTCTACCCTCAATGACTGACAGAGGACCTAAGACATAATAGGTGCTTAAATAATGTTACTTAGGAATTTTCTGATCACTGCCCTCATAAAATTTTTCTATTGTGTAAAGATCTGTCTCTGAATCTCAGAAGTCAGGGGTCACTCTTGGCCATGGGATGAGTGCTACAGAAAGAAAAAAAATCTGTCTTGCCTCAGGTAAGAAAGAATTGAAACTGATTTTTTTTTTCTGGTGAGGGGATCAAGCTAAAGTTCCCAAGTTCATCCTTAAAGGCAATAATGTTGCTTGGGGGGCTCCCTCACCCCTTTGTCACTCTTCAAAAGGAAAAAACACATTCGAGGTTGAAAAGGTTATGATGTCGCTGCACACCTACGATATGCACTAATGGTGCTGAACAGTCTATCTATGGGCAAATTGCACAGCTCTCCTAAGTAAAGGGTACAGGATCCTTTTGTGAATCTAAATTAGAGCATTTTGCCATAGCATAAGATAAGAATTTCAACACACAACCCACTGTATTTGAGCACACAGGTTTCATTATGAAGAAATGATCTATGCTTTGAAAGCTTTTCAGAAAGATGCCACCAGCTGTCAAAAGAGATAAAGATTGCCAGTTTTTGTGTGTGTGGAAGAGGAGACTTCCAATCTCCTTATGAAACCCCCCTCACTCCTGCTAGGAAAGCACCAGGACAATTTGAGAAACTGAACATATTTTAATTAGGAATGGGCCTATTTTTTGAGTGGGTCCATGGGAAAAGCAAGCCTTCAGGTGATGCTGGCTAGCACTTACTAGTATATGATTCCCACAAGGTAAGGCTGATAAGTTACAATATTTAGAATTACCTTGGTATTCTTAATGCCAATTCAAGTCCTTAAAAATAAATAAGTAAATACATAAATAAACTGTCAATATCCCATATCCCTTAAAGATTTACTGAGCTGAAAGGTGGCCTAAACTAAAAATTAAAAGAAAAATAAGATAGTGAAATGATGTTAGAAAATGTACTCCACTGGTAAGGAAACAAATACTGCATCAAGGATAGTGACCAGCTGTTCTTTCTAGCTACTGAAAGTGATTTTTTTTTTAATGAGTTTTTATTTCAGCAATAGGAATTTCAGCTTGGTGAAAGAAAGAACTTCTTGATCCAGAAATGTTAAAATACAAAATCAGGTTCTTGGAGGGGATCATAAAAATCTCCTCCAAATCACAACATGCTCAACTAATATAAATGTTAATGATATATAGGAATGAGAAGACATAAAACAAGTATGGAGTTTACTTACTCATTTCATTAAATTTTAATTTAAAAAATATTTCTTGAATCTCAGGTACTATATCAAGAACTAAGGATACCAATACCATACCAAGAAAAAGCAAAGTTCCCTTTCACCTTAATCAAATAATCACACATATAAATGTAAACAATAACTAAATAAGAATTATAAACAGGATAGACATTTGGGGGGAGATTTAACCAAGTTTGGGAGGCTCAAGTGTAGGGAAGTTATGCCTGACAAAGTATCAAGTTAACAGAGTTAACTAGGCAAAGAGTTGGAGGGTGGTCAAGGAGCTTTTCAGTAGGAGAAAACAATATAGGCAAAGGCCCTGTGAGGGGGCAGGTGGTGGTGGAGAGTGTCAGTGTGTTCCAGAAATTGAAAGAAGGTAGTAAAACGTAAATAAGAAAAACAAAGGAGAGTAGAGGACCAAATGAGGCTAGAAAGGTAGGAAAAGGTCACACCATTCAGCTCCTTATAGACCACTGGATGAACTTCATGTTTATTCTAAGAAAATTTCAAAATCACTAAAGTACTTTAAACAAGAGATGATGTGGGTGTTCTGGCTACAGTGTGGAGAATAGTTTGGAAAGTTATGAGAATAGATAAATGGGGTTTATTGCATATACTTTTTGGCAACATTCTGATCTACATGTAATTATCTTGTTATACCTATGTATATGAGGTGAGTTAAGAGAAGACTTACTGGATACTGGGAAAGTTACTGTACCATAATTCTTTGTCAATAAAGAAGAGCATTCATTGGAAATTTTGGGCAAGGACCAATACAAGAGTCAAATTTGGTATTTAGATCCTCCAGTAAAGACTGGAAAATTTTCTCTTCTCTCCCAGGTTAAACTTTGTCTTTTCAAAAATCTTCAATATATTTCCCTTTCTCCTCTGCATAGGAAACAGAGAAGCTGAAGATAACACACAAATGGCTTCTTAGCCTCTTCTGTTCAAGGTGAAGCCAACAGGTCTATAAATGCATTGGTGCTTCCAATACTAATAGACATGTATTTCTGAATTTACAGAATAACACCATTTAACTGAATCTTTTTACAAACCAGCATGACACTCAAGTTGTTTAATTATAAAAATTCAATAACACCTAAATAAGTCTTTCATTGAACTTAAAACATACATGTTTAAGAAGAAAACAAGCCAGAGATCAGTATGTTTGAATTGAAGAGTTGGGTGCTCATATAAGGCTGTCATTATCTTTTCCTTAAATTTGAGAAGCACATATATATTTTGAATAGATGTGAGTGGCATGACAAATGCAGTTGGAATGAAATGTAGTAGTAAAACAAATCTAAAGTTGCCCTTGAAATGGGAAATACACATATGGATATATATGTATACACACACAACACATTAGCCTACACATTTAGAGAATGTAAGCTGTTGTATGGTTTAAATTGATTTCTAGTTAATTTGATCCCCAAGGGACTATATATATATATATATATATATATATATATATATATATATGTGTGTGTGTGTGTGTGTGTGTGTGTGTGTGTGTGTGTGTGTGTGTAGTCATTTTTCTGTTCTATACTCATTGTATTTGTTCACATATAGTGGTTTAAACCCAGGTATTTAAAATCCATGGTGCTGGATTTTTGTTTTAATTAACAGCAAATATGTATGCAGCTATAATAAAAGCAACATCAAGTCTAAATCACGCAGACCAACCAACCTGCGAACACAAGTTATCTCATCTCAAAAGTACTAGTTTAACTGAACATGAAACTTTGCCATAGCAAAGGAACTACAACTGCGAGAGTTGCTGAAAAAGCAGACAATTTATGGGACATAGTGGGGCAGCCTAAATACATATTAAGGAAGGCAAACGACCATACATTGGGTTGGCCAAAAAGTTCGTTTGGTTAATGAATACATTGTTCAGTAAAGTTCTTTGTGAAAATGAAAAATGTGTCTTTTATTTTTACTTAAAACCGAATGAACTTTTTGGGCAACCCAATAGAATGCTCTTATGAGGTAGGCTAACTCTATGTAGAAAATCTTGTGTTAAATAACGCTTTGAGGTTTGATAAAATCCACTTCGAAAAACAGCAGATGAGATCCTGAGGATCTGCCCAGGCCAGCAGAGGTCATCAGTAGCTGCCTACATCATCCGTTTCACATCCTTCAGGCTATCTTAAAATGATTCTCTAAAAAGCATTGCCAGAAAATAGTCTCTCCACAAAAACATAAGTAGTTTCATAAACCAAAAAAAGGGAACCAGAAAAAAGAGCTTCCATACACAGCTTCTCTACAGGTTAGGGCGCCTGCTTTTATCCAATATCACACACAGTGTGCGCCTGACACTCTCCGCTGTAAACTGTATCTATTCTCCAACTACAAAGACAGTGCAGTAGGGGGGTTTTTTGGTGTTTTGTTTTTTTTTTTCCATGGGGTCGTCTTTATCCCCAAACCACATCTGTCTTGAGTTTCTCTTAGATTAGTCAGGTGGATCAGTGCTCCCCAGGGCCTGCTCCAGCTGAAGTATTTTAATTTGACTAAACACCTGATTTATTTTATCTCTCCGATGAGAAAGGCAGTTTGTCTTAATAGAGCCTGTCAGCCCACAGCCCCATTCACAGCAATTTACAGGCAGCCAGGGACGCTGGAAGAGAAGAGTGCCGTGATTCTGTATTTTATCCTCCTCCAGAAAGCACCTAAAAGCAGCTATTCACTGCTACTGCATGTGGCATTTTAGAACTGAATTAGCTTTTTATTCAAGTAACTACACTTGTTGTGAATAGCTTATCTGTAAAATTGCTACATTCACTACTGATTTTATTAACCTTTGGCTCTATCACAAAATGGTCTTCAGTTAGGAAAGACCTTTAAAATTGACACATTTTTTTCTTAGGGGGCTTTATTCCAGTGACTTCAGATTTACTGAGTTTGATCCATTGAATTTTTACCAGTTGTACTTAAAATTTTGAGTCTCAATAGGAAGTCAATAGTGCATAAATAAGGAAACACTTTTCAAAATGTAAATACAGCAGCAATTTCCCTCATCAAAAGTTTTCAAATACCATCTTTCACCACAACAGTTTCAAAATCAGCCCTCTAGCCTTTTTTGGTCATAATCTGAAGAACTTGAAAAAAATTAACTAAAATAGACTATTTATTTTAAACTTTACAAACTATAACTACCTGTCCCTAGGCCCAAAGCCAACAGAGAAAATTCAAAATAGATGAGAATTTAGGTAAAATAATAAGACAATTAGGATAAATCCCTTCTTGATACAGAATGAAAAATTAAAATTAAAAGTCGTTTAAAATTTATTTAAGTCTTTTTTTTCATCAGCTCATAAAAGTTAGTACCACAACCTGCTAGTTAATTTTGCCCATGTAAAATATACATAATTACAATCAGTGGTGCTAGAAATAAGACTGGGCATTGGGAAGTCCCTAAAGACTCCACATCTGGACAAGGGAGGCACCTTGCAGAGCACTTCACTAAATGGATTTGCCTCACCTCTATTACAATATTCCCGTACCTAGGACTTTTACAATATAAAAGTCTTAAACGGGTCACTCTCTTAATGGCTGTCCCCTGAAAGTGGATCACTGTTATGTGGTGATGGCTAAGTTTTTCTAATGAAAAAACCCAGAAACAAGCACAGCAGTGGAAAGAGAGACAGAGAAAACTAGAAATGGGGGTGTGGGAGAGAGAAAAAGAAAGAAAGAAGGTGGGAGGGGAGAAACAAAGAGGGAAGTAGAGAGAAAGGGAAAGAGAACAAGCAAGGACGGCTAAATTAATTTTTGTGAATTTCTCTGCATGTTTTTTATTTCTTCATATTTATGAAATGAAGGGCAATAGTGTTAAAACACAATGTTTACCAAGCCAAATAAAACTAACATTAACAAATGGCATTATCTAGAAATGTGTCCTAGCAAATTGAAAATAAGACTTCTATCTAACCATTCTCCTTTACTGGATCACATACTGCTTTAACAAAGTTAATAGGACTTAACAATGAAATTACAAGAAGCCTGGGCATGAACAGTGTGTTTGGAACGATGGGGAGGGGTGGCAATAACACCGGAGTGGAATTCTGATAGAGATATACTTTTCCACATCAATCCTGGCAAGGATTAAAGAACTTAACAATAATTCCAAGCAGCATCAGTCAAGGAACTCAGCCAACAACCCAGAAAGATTTTAAATTCAGTTGAAAAGAAAAGCTCTTAAGAGTCAATTCCCTGGTCAGTTCTAATTGTTTTAATGGACATTGTTTGAGAAGAAAGACAAAATACAATGCTAGTCATAAAATAAAGCTGCATTTGATCTTTCTGCCCACAGGTAACCTGGTTAAACTGCTGTGTCTCATACTGCAGCCTCCTCACACATCAGATGGGCTGTGATGTCTCCACTTCACAAGCTCAGTCCATCATTTAGCATTGGCCTTTTTTGATATAGCCTTCTTTTAAATGTCACAAAATAGGACAGCAAAAAGTCAACAGAAATAAATAGGGTAAGCTGAAGAAACTAACAGTCTATCAGAAGGTCCCCTGATAAAAGTTACTTTGTGGTGACTGCCTGAGAAAGGAACCCCTGTCCCAGTATACTAGCAGCTAATTTGAGTTCTGAATCCAACAGCAGTTTTAAAAGCTTTCCACTCTAAAGGGCCCCAGTGCATCATAAAGATAAAGGATTTCAGTACAAAACCACCACAAAGACCTCTATTATCTTATCAGTCTTTGGTTACAACAGCTGAACCAATATGACTAAATTCTGAATGACTTTTTTCAAAAGAGCAAAATACTGGAATTTCTTTGTTTTCTCATCAGTCAGCTATTGTCATTGCTCCCATATGCTACTATCCACTCCTTAGTAAATAAAAAGTTTAATAAATGCAGCAACTGTGCTCTTAGGAATCACTTAGGGACCACTACACAGGAAGTGTGGCTCAGGATTGAGGTACAGGCTGGGTTTGTTTTCACCCAATGTATGATAATTTCCTTCTTAAAATGTAAACAGCTCTCACTTAAAATGTCATTAAAATCTTACCGTGTGTGAACAAGAGAGGGATACCCGGGAACTCCCTAAATTAAGTTCAATTCTCCTGTCTATTCCAGGCACACTCACTTCTCCTTCAGCTTCCCCTCTTTCTAGCTGCAAAAGGAAGTCTATTCCTGGATCAACTGAGGTCTATTCATGTTGCAGATCCCAAAAGACCAAGAACAATCCATGGAATTCTGCCATCTAGGCTCCTAACCTCACAGCTGGGCCTTTAGCCCATTGTGCTTTATTAGCTCATCCTTTTGGGGTCCGGAAATGAAGGTATCCTGAAATATCTCTCCTTCAGTAATAAGACAGACTACTGTCACATTACTGCTCTCTATGGATAATACTTGGTCAATGGCTACATCTCTACAATTCACATACAAAAAGAGTAATTTATAATCTTTCAGAAACATGAATTCTTTGGTTCTTTGGGGGAAAAAAATTATTTTTTTCAATATTGCCACCAAGTATAATAGGATTGGCTCTTTCTCCAGAAGTTCCATCAGAGCCAGAAGATAGGAAAGGAAGAATTAAGAAAAATAGACCTTACTTAACAAGGTATTGTCTTTTTTTAAATTTATTTATTTATTTTTGGCTGCATTGGGTCTTTGTTCCTGTGCACGGGCTTTCTCTAGTTGTGTCGAGCAGGGGCTACTCTTCGTTGCAGTCTGCAGGCTTCTCATTGTGGTGGCTTCTCTTGTTGTGGAGCATGGGCTCTAGGCACGTGGGCTTCAGTAGTTGCAGCACACAGGCTCAGTAGTTGTGGTGCACGGGCTTAGTTGCTCAGCGGCATGTGGGATCTTCCCGGACCAGGGCTGGAACCTGTGTCCCCTGCACTGGCAGACGAATTCTTAACCACTGCGCCACGAGGGAAGCCCCAAGGTATTGTCTTAAAAGACTTTATGTGGTATCTAATTTGATCATCATCCTAAATGTTGCTTTATTTTCATTTCACAGATGAAATACTAAAAGTAAAGAAACTTGACCAAGTCAGTGTATTTGATTGTATCTGAATTCAGGTCTTCTGATTCCTAATCCAAGGAAGTCTGGGGCCTAAGGGAAAACTAGCTATCTTCCCTTGCCTCAGACTTGAAATACATTGCAGGGAATTTCTAAAAGTTAGGAGCAATGCTCTAAGGGACCTAGAATTTTAATGCCACATAAGGCTTAGAAATATACAACTTCTTAGTAAGGGTTTGTTTACAAAATAAGAAGTTTAAAAGATAGGCTGGACAATTAGACAACCAAAAAGGTGAATAAGTTGATCTTTGATACCTTATAGATGTAAAAACAGATCTTGATATTAGGTGATACACCTGGAGTTACTCAGGAAATTAGCACCTAGCCTGGTAGTCAAGATCCTCTGTTATGTTTATTCCCCAAACCTCTTTCTCCTTAGTCTCCTCAATGAGAATATGGCCTCCTGGTTCTGAGCAAATACAAAGATTATGCAGACCATGACATTCCCAAAAATTCTAGATACAATATTTACAACACCCATGAAAGGCTGAAAAATATACTCAAATATTTCACACATCACAGTGCACTGCTGTCATGGGGTACAGTGTGCCTGCACGCTGAGATAGTAAGGTGCTAGCCAAGACGAAGTTACCTGGAGAAATCTAGGAAGTGTCCCTGGCAAGGTCTGAGGAACCTCTCAGATATAACTAAGGCTTAGGACAGTTGCCTGTACAAACACACCATATACCTTGCCCATTTCTAGGTTGTATTTGTGATTTGCCTAGTGTAAATCAGGGGAACCCCTGTCCTAGCCCAATATGCCTTATTGTACAATAATAATTGCTTAAACTTACATAGCAATTGCTTGATGCTAGAAAGAGCTATATATGTTAACTCATTTATTCCTCATAACAATCTTATGTAGTAGGTCATATTGCTTTCTGCATTTTAAAGATGAGGAAACTGAGGCATAAAACGGTCAAGGAATTGCCCAAGTCCTAAGCTTTTAAATCACATATCTAAGATTCAAAATCAGGCAGTTTGGCCATAGTCTCTGTCCTCTTAACCACGATGATAAATGGAAAACGGGACTCCTAAATGATCCACCTTCTCAAAACTACTTCACCCAGTCAACAAAGTAGCTGAAATTCTCCTTATAATCTGTTTTTGGTTTGTTTTTTTTTAATACTATGTTTCATGGGGTCCTTAGTAAAATGAAAACTTACCTAGGGAAGTATCTATGATACCCTTTGTTCTTTAAGATAGCTCAACCCACTAACACAAAATTGACCTTTCAGTCTAAGTCACAAATGTCCACCATTGTTTGTAGTCATCCTTCATTACTAACTGAATCTCTCACTCATACCCACTCTCTTTCTCTCCCTCTGATCTTATTTCCTCCAAATTCTAAACTCCTGGTGCTGAGACAACCCTCCTCTGACCCCCTCTGCCCCAGTCCCCCTCATCTGGATATCTATGTGTAACTCCACCAGAACTAGTATATGGACCTGGACTCTCAAATCATGAAATTCCGGATTTTTTCAAAGGCTGATTTCGTTGGTCCTCTGGTTTTTAGTGCCCTTTTTGGCTCCTCTAAGAATCCCCTATTCCAGGTCTGGCATAATGAAATGCATCCCTGACACAAATTACTTGATCAGCAATCTACATAGCCCAGTCCAGATAACCAGTTTGTTCTGTATTGTCTGTAGGTATCAGGACATCCGAGTGGGCTTGGATGTTGCCAGTGCTAATAAGACTTTGAAGGGAAGGTATGTTAAAATTTTTAAATTAAAACAAAACTGAACCAAGGGAGATTGTTTGTGTTTTTACATAACAATAGATAGTTCACAGTTTCTCAAATTACAGCACTGAGTATCTGATCAGATAACAGGCCAGTAATACAGATTCTACCCATCACAAACTCAGATTATGAGTCTGTAGAGGGAAAATGGAAATGGAAATTTCATATTGATTCTAAAATTGCTGTTTTTTGTTCTGTCATAGTTGAATACAGCTGGATAAATAGCATGTTCTTTTCATTCTCAATTTTGACTTTAACAATGATTTCTGGGTACAATAGGTGCTATCATCAATCATCATTTTATGAAGACACATTGTGTTCAGAAAGCTTTTTAGAAGGTTATCTAATGTTATCCATGTAGAATTGACAATATTCAAGGCATAAATATTAAGGAATGCCAAAGAAAGCAAGACAATTAAAGCCTGGGTCCAGAAATGAGCCAGGGTCTCCCATCACAGGATGATTTTGAACATGCTGAAGTAGAACATGAACAAAATATTTTTAAAAAATTACTAAGCATTTAAAAAATTAAATTAAAAGTCAATGTATGTTTGGCCTATAAACAAAATTAGTTTAGTCACAAATAGGATGTCCTATTCTCATACTGGGACATTCTCTTACAAATGCATAGATAAGCGTGATTCAAGGTTTTAAAATTTATGATCACTCTATTCAATAATTACAGGTTACAAATGGAATTGAAAAAGAAGTGTATAAAAATCACTTTCTAATTTCCTATTAGAATGGTTTTAAAACTCCAACTTGCATGAGAGTCTTATGTACAAAGTAAAAAAAAAATTTTTTAAAAGATCACTTTCTAACATAACTTTTAAATGTTCACAGTTTTACAATTGTCAAATGAATAAAAATAAAGATTTTTAATTATTTTTTTTAACTTGAAGGCAAAAGCTGGATATGTGATCCAGAGGCAGGAAGGGGAAAATATATTAATATTTGAGCCTCATAGGAAATAGGATGCCACAATCAACATGGTAGTACTGAAAAATAACCTCAGGAGTGTTGGACACAACCTTTTGAAGAGGCAAACATCTGAGAAGGCAACCAAAAGACAATTGCAATAGTTGCATTTAGAGGTGATACTTAAAAAGATCTTTTCTTGTAAAAGGTGATTATAACACCAGCGGTCCCAGAATAATTACAGTGGCAGCAGGCTCTGCAAACATATAGATCTCAAATGACATCCTCCCTCCTGGACTCTCTTGGCTCCCCTCCCAGGTTTAAAGGCTCTGCTGCAAATTAGATAAGAATCTTAGAGCTACTTATAATTCCAAAGAGAAAACTGGTGGGGAGGAAGAGCAAATGACAGACCACAATGGGTACTTCCTACTGTTAGCTCCATAAGGGCATGGTCTATGTCACATGCTTCTCTATGACAAAGCACAGGCAGTGCCTACCACTTATTTTGTGCTGAGTAAAGTTAAAATGAACCTAATAACCAACTCTAAATCAGTAGTTCCCAGAATAGTTGGAGATAGGCAGCCAGAGCCATTAACAAACCAGATGGAATTGCTCTGAACTTCAGCAGTATTTGATCCATGTCTGAGTTGCTTTCTGTTTGGTAACCATTGTAACTAACTGAATTTAATGGCTCTCCCCACTGCTGTGTAAGCAGAAAATCAAATCCAATAAAAAGATAGAGATAAACAATAAAATTTGAACAACTAAAGAAATGTAGATTCAGATTCAATAAACATTTTTTTGAGCACATAGGACAGTCCAAATACTTTCTGTGTGCTAGGGTTAATACTTAGCATTTTTATCTGTTTCAACAAACTTGGGAAAATGAGGCTGAAGAAGGTTAAAAATATGTCCAAGATAACATACTTATAATTAATAGAGCCATGATTTTAAGCCGGATGGTCTGATCTTCAAACCCAGACTCCTTCCAGTAAACCACAAATGTTTCTTGGAAAAAAAAAAAAAGACTAAAGACAACGACTTCATACAGAGTCTTCATGAAGTCCTTCTGCATTTTTTAAAAGTTAAATACCTTATTGGTAGATATAATGGTATTACAAAGGTAAACTAATTTATATTTAAAACTATTACAATTTAATATTATTTAAGTTCTTGTGAATAGTATATGAAGTCTGATGGCTAAGGGGACTGAGTCTACATAAATAGGTTTGAAAATGTTCTACTCAGAAAATGTTGCACCTAGAAATTCAATTTGAATTGTAAGAAAAAAATTTCAAACAGTTCTATGAACACAAACCACAATTTAGAAGGCAGAATCAACTAAAGGGCTATATAAATTATATGGACTGCACAATTCTACAGGGAACATTTCAAAGGAATTTACATATATCATTGTATTAACGCTTTCTAATACCACCTTCTTCCAATAAAATTGAATTATATGCCAAGACAATATAATCAGAGAACAGGTTCTAACTCTTAATTGCCCAAAGAACTGCCAAAGAAGTTATAGCTGACTGGCCAACTCATTTGCCTATCCGTATGCCACCAAAGCTCTTTCAGGAGGATTTTTTTTTTTTTTTTTTTTTTTTTTGCGGTACGCGGGCCTGTCACTGTTGTGGCCTCTCCCATTGCGGAGCACAGGCTCCGGACGCGCAGGCTCAGCGGTCATGGATCACGGGCCCAGCCGCTCTGCAGCATGTGGGATCTTCCCGGACCGGGGCACGAACCCGTGTCCCCTGCATCGGCAGGTGGACTCTCAACCACTGCGCCACCAGGGAAGCCCCCAGGAGGATGTTTTTTAAAAGTATACTTTAGATGACAAAATCCATTCTTTGGCTGAATTTCAAAAGCTGAAAGAATGACCCTGACTGTGTCACTATAGACTGATCCAGATTAGTGTCTTTCAACATTTTAAAATCTATGCCCCTTACTCAGCTTTCTCACTGTACATTTTGTATACCTCCACTAGCCAAGAAGATTTTGTTCAGCTTATTCACTTTCTATACTTTAAGAAAATAATAGGTGTACTGAATAAGCTTTTACAAACTATAAGCAACTTCACTTGAGATTTCTGACCTAACTTGTCAAAACAATTTTAATTCAGTTAAATGGATATTTGCAGCTTTTCTTTTATACCTATAAGTTTAAAATACAGTTGAAAAATTTTAAAGAACTCATGAACTTTATAAAAACAATGCATTCTTACCATCTTATTGACAAATCTATAGCATATCTCTTAATTTCTTTAAAAAAATCTTGGGCTTCCCTGGGGGCACAGTGGTTAAGAATCGCCTGCCAATGCAGGGGACATGGGTTCGAGCCCTGGTCCAGGAAGATCTCACATGCCATGTAACAACTAAGCCTGTGCACCACAACTACTGAGCCTGTGCTCTAGAGCCCACGAGCCACAACTACTGAGCCCATGTGCCACAACTACTGAAGCCCACACGCCTAGAGCCTGTGCTCTGCAACAAGAGAAGCCACCGCAATGAGAAGCCCCCGCACCGCAACGAAGAGTAGCCCCCGCTCACTGCAACTAGAGAAGACCTGTGCGCAGCAACGAAGACCCAATGCAGCCAAAAATAAATAAATAAATAAATAAAATTTATTTAAGAAAAATCTTCATAGGTTCCTTTCTGTCTATATATTTAATGTGTTGTGATTCTAGCAGTATTCAATTACATGCACCAATGACATATTTTACTTTGTTATATTCCATGACAAAGACAATTTACCTAATCACCTTTTTGACAACAAGAACAGATAAACTCTTCTAAGTTACTCGATATGTCATTTGTTTTTAATTTGTTTACTATTAGTTATTTCCCCAGCCAGCACCTAGAACAGTTCCAGACACATAGTAGATCTTCAGTAAATACTTGTTGAAAGGAATTCTATTATGTGAATACATTCATATAATTCATCATCCAAATTAGGACATTTCTTAAATGACAGGAGGCACCATTAATTACATCAAGAACACACGTGTAAACCAGGACAATCCCAGGTAAGCCAGAACATATGTGTACCCTAGTCATAACATTCTCATTTAATGTCAGTTTTTGACTAATATTACATAAACAGAACTCTGTAGTTAATAAGTAAACTTTATAAAAATTCCATAATATGAATTTTATGTTGTTGGTAAACCTGAAATATGAATGACACAATTCTATACAATAATTAGGCTCAATTCATCAGTATTAAAAACATGTAGAAACTCATAATAAACAAATATAAATAACAGACCCCTTATCTAGAGTAAACCTAACAATGTAAACATGGTTTCATGGAGCCTGAACAAATGCTCCTTATTTATCAAAGTATTTTGAAGAGAAATTTTTAATTTAACATTCATAGAAATAATCCATTTTCCATGAAATGCAATTCCCAATTGCAATTCACAATTAAGGTCGTGCTCATTTTCTCCATTTTAGAAGAGACAAACTTATAATTTTACTTAATAATTAACTAAACAACACAAAAATACCCATGTAAAAAATGAGAATATTAAAATATCTAAATCTTACAGCAATATATCATTACAAATTTTAATTTTGATATTAAGTACAGCTGTGTCTTTCATATGATGAAAATATAAAGACATAAATCAGGGCTTCCCTGGTGGCGCAGTGGTTGGGAGTCCGCCTGCCGATGCAGGGGACGCGGGTTCGCGCCCCGGTCCGGGAGGATCCCACATGCCGCGGAGCGGCTGGACCCGTGAGCCATGGCCGCTGAGCCTGCGCGTCCGGAGGAGCCTGTGCTCCGCAACGGGAGAGGCCCGCGTACCGCAAAAAAAAAAAAAAAAAAAAAAAAAAAAAGACATAAATCAATGAAAAAGTTATATTTGCTTCTGAAGATTCTAAGACCACCTTGGGTTATATATAATGAAGTAATGAAAATTACTGTAAAGGAAGACTAATGAAAAGTCCTGTTTCGCATAAAAATAATAAAAATGTTCCCACTTTAAGTATAAAATTCAACCAAGTTTTTGGAAATCTTGACAAGATTTACAATTCAACAACAAAAGCCATAAAAATCAATGACCTTTTTTTTTTTTTTTTTTTTTTTGCGGTATGCGTGCCTCTCACTGTTGTGGCCTCTCCCGTTGCAGAGCACAGGCTCCGGATGCACAGGCTCAGTGGCCATGGCTCACGGGCCTAGCCGCTCTGCGGCATGTGGGATCTTCCCGGACCGGGGCACGAACCCATGTCCCCTACATTGGCAGGCAGACTCTCAACCACTGCGCCACCAGGAAAGCTCTAATGACCTTTCAATAAACTCCATGGGAAGAGTATTTCCCTCAGTTCTACAAGGCAATATTAGAAAATATACATGCCTAGAATTATTCCAGAGAGTTTATAATTTAGTCTCTAAAACATTAACAGAAACATTGTTTACCCAATTTCTTACAAATATAGCAAAATAAATAATTCCCAAATTATGTTAATTCCCAAATTAAAAGGAAACAACCTATACATCCAGAACTGAGCTTCATTTGAGTCCTAAATTATATCTTAAAGCTTATACATAGGCAGTTCAAATCAGACATTACCAAGCATAGCTTTTAAAGTGGGGGAGGGGAATAGAAGGTTCTAAATGAAATACAATTCCTACTTTAATCCCATAAATAAATGTATCTAATAAAGTATAGTTAATTACTAAAGACTAACCTATAATTAAAAAACTGAAGACTCTAAACCAAGTGATGATTAAAAGGCACTGTGAAATCAAGCAAACAACAAGATACAAGAAAATCTATTAAATGTGATTTGGGGAAAAGGGTTCTGTCATTCCCGGAACTTTTCAGGCATTGCTTTATAGGAATACCTGAGTTATGGTGTAACAGGGTTAGTTCACAGAAGCAAAAGATACATCAGATGCGATAGAAATAGTTTTTTCTTTAAAAAAAGGAAAAAAGTCTAAAACATTTAGACTTTTAGCATTAATTAAAAATTTTCAGGACTGCATAGATCCAAAAGCAAGTGATTAAAACATCACTACAATCCAATACAACTAAATAGAGATTTGGTGTGAATTTGGAACCAAATTCATTTTAACAATAACTTAACATTTGTATAAAAATTTAGTTTTCCAACATCTTTATTTAAGCAAAAAGTGAATAAGCCAACTCAGAGCAGAAAAAACGTAGGAGAAAAGTGACTCAAGCATGTATCAGTCTTCTGTGTGGCAAGGAGATGAAGGAAACAAGCAAGACTCTCCCAAGAAGATTCACAGTTAAGAGTTTTGGGCCAGTGTATTCTAGGTAATAAAATATACCTTAGATTCAGGCAAAACACTTTCAAGTTTTAATTATCATTGCAACAACCAAAGACAAGTGAGTTCCCAGATTATCAGTCATGGTTATAGTCAAATGTAAACACTTAAATCCATTTATGAGCTAAATATAAACATCTTAAGTAGCTGCTGTTTGGAATCATCTGTGTAACTGAGAGCACAGGTAATCAAGATTTGACTACATATACTCTTTTGTTCCTTCCATTTGTTCAAATAAACTGAATAATCAACACTTGGTAAGAGCCAAGAAGAGTTTCTCTGGCAACCCAAGAAATATAAGGCAGAGATCGTCAACAAGGGTGAGGTGATCTTATTACTAACATTCATTTCATTATCACTACAAAATAAAAACCACAGTAGAAATTCTACCAGGATAGTAACTCTACCAAGATAAAAATATACAGAAGTAATTATTCAGTAACAGGCTACTCATTTTAACTTTCTTTCTATTTGAGTTAGTGAAGTGATAAAAATCTACCATAATAATGGTCTTAGCCTAAAATCTTATGTCAAAATGTGTTTATAAGTTTATTAAATGTTTAGTTTGTAAAGGTGAGTAGACCTGAGTGACAACGTTGTTTCAGCTAATCTGTGCATGAAGATAAGGCAGATATAGTAGTAATCAAAACAACCCAAAAAGTATTAGAAAGGGTTTTCACCTACACTAGGTTTTTTGAAACTTAAAACCACCTTGTATGGTAGTTATTATTATCACCACCAATATTATTATTATCACCACCAGTATACAAATGTAAAAGACACAGGGAGGACACAAGATTTACCTAAAATCACACAGGCAGAACTTAAACCCTAACTTCAAGCCTATTTCCCTTTTGACTTCAAAACACCTGTTCCTTCTAGACTGACATTCTGAGAACAAATTTTCTCATCTTGAAGTTTCACAGCTCTCATTAGCATCAAAGTAACAATGTGGTTATTTTTCCCAGTCTGAAGTCCCAGACTGACCCCATACACTGGAGAAGTAGAGAACTGGAAGAAGATACAGGGTTTGTATGTGTGTGTGTGTGTGTGTGTGTGTGTGTGTGTGTGTATCTGGTATGTGTATGTAGATATAGCTCCAAATGTATTTCCCAATTTGATTATAAAACAAACTGTTGTTACAAAGCTCATTGCATATCTGAGCTTTTTAAAGGGAAAAAGGAAGCATTATGAAAGAAAAAAAATCTTGCATTTTCCCCAATCAACCCACCTTATTTGTTCCCAATTATTTTCCATCACTGTTCTACTACCATTAATCTAAATCTGAAGTTGATTTTTTTTAATTTTAATTTATCTTATCTATTAAAAAATAAAGTGAAATGTCTTTTTAAGTATATTCGTGTAGACAATCGTAAACTCAGAAAATCATTGTTGTAAAGAATCAAATAAATCATTCAACTCCCAAGATTTACAAATCAGGAAGCTGAAAGCCAGAAGGGGAAAGGAACTGTCTGTTGTCATACAGTTAATTAGATAGTGACAGAGTTAGGACTAGAACCTACAGGTGTTGCCTGATCCTCAGTTCAGAACCCCTTCCACTGTAACATGCCACCTCTTAAAAAATCAGGTGAAATAGAATATCTGCAGGTTCCACATCCTTGGATTCAACCAACCACGGACAGAAAAAATTCAGAAAAAAAAATTCCAGAAATTTCCAAAAGGCAAAATTTGAATTTGCCCCACTAGCATTTACATTGTATTTACAACTATTTACATTTATTAGGCATGTAAGTAATCTAGAGATGATTTAAAGTACATGGGAGGATATGCATAAGTTATATGCAAATATCACCTGTTTTATGTAAGGGACTTGAGCATCTGTGGTTTGGAAGGTGGGGTGGTCCTGGAACCAATCCCCCATTGATACGGAGGGATGAGCATAATCCACTTTAAATCTCTTTCAGAAGACAGTTGATTTCGGTAATTATTTTCCTCAATCCAGTTAAGAAGCAACATGGATTTCTTTACTTATTTTAGCATATTTTTTATTCCTCAAGTCTATCATGTAATCTAACAATGAAATGCTAGTCAAATGACAGAAGCAATCAATAGGAAAATGCTTTAAGAAATACAACTTGTGCAGTGATACTAAGACTGTCACTCTGGAACCTCAACCTCAGTTGAGTTTTCACATGTGCTGGTTTAGGGAGATTGATCATAGTTTAAATGATGCTTTTTCAGAAATAGCAAATTAGGATGTTTTACAGGAAAAACAGTTACATATGAACTTTAAGACTTCAGTGCCCGCCATTGCTCAAATTTAACAAGTGGAATACTATGGGCCACAAGAACCTCTGCATTTCATTGGGCCATGTATTTGAAAATCTGAGCACCTGAGGGGTTCTGCAGAACCCTAATTTCTTTTAAATAAGAGAAAGAGCCATATAAAGAACACTAATCTAAGTTTCTTAGGAAACAAGGGGTCATAACAGCAACAACAAAAAAGTGATTAAAAAAAATCAGTGGCACTTTGGGAGTGTAAACCAACAGGAATGCTGAAAGTTACAAAGATTTAACAGACAAAACACTCAAGCTGAGGCCAGATAAATCACATAAGTTTGTAGCACTTAGTAAGGGTTTGTTGTTTGTTAGTATACAGAGAATGACAGAAATAGGGAAAAATTAAGATTCAAAAATAGTATGATGCTCATCTTATAATTTGCAGGGTGTTTAATAAGAGCTATAAAAATTTTATTATCTATGAAGTTGTATAGTGAAAAGTGACTGGAATTTAAATCAGGATATCTGGGTTCTAGTTTCAGTTTTGCCACTTGTAGAGATAGCTCTCTGGGCCTCCATTTCCCCACTGTAAAATGAGAGTAGACTAGATAATCTATAAGGGCACTTCTAGTAATGGGCTATAATTCTAGAAATGTTCCTTGAGTGTAGACTTTCTGCAATTTTAATGTTTTATAAAAATCATTCAATCTTGCCTGTATCTGTTAAGATCATTAATATCTTGGTAGCATGAGAAAAAAAAACATTTATGTTACCAAGAAGAATGAATGTAAACATATTGTATATATATTCATTAGGCTAACATTATATGTTAACATACAACCCAGCATTAACTTTTCAGATGTGATTTTTTTTTAGTTAATTTTGAGAGTAAACTTCACTGAATTCAAAATATCATTTTCTTTTACCATATGTGACATTATAATTAATGTCAGTTTAGCCGGAAAACTCACTAATTTACAAAATATATTTTTATCTCTTTATGTTTACAGAAGAAAAAACCTCTACCGGAATAAAAGCAGAATACATAAGTTGAAGTTACATCATTCTGTAAATGAGGAAATACAACTTTTAATTTTTTGACTTATCACAGTTTATCTGTAAGTTCACTGAGTTTTGCTTGTATATTTTAATAATAATCAGACTGAGGAAGTAGTATGGTGAAGTGTTTAAGAGCAGGGGATCTGGAGCCAGATTTTAAATCTTCAGCTCTACCATTTCCTAGGGATATAACTTTGATCTTATTGATCTCTTATCAAATTGGAATAGTACAGGGTGTGTACAGACCAAGAGAGTTAATACAAGTTCATAAATGTGAAGCAGTTAGAAAAGTGCTTTCACATAGCAAACACTATTATTTGCCATTATGGTCAAATAATGTCTATATCAAAATCCATTTCAGAATCTATCTTAACAATAAAGAACAAAAGTTATATGATTTAAAAATATTATGATTTATTTTATTCTAAATGTTTAATAAAGTTCTAAAGTCACAGACAATTTCATTGACTATAAAATGTCACTTTATTCCAACTTCCTGAAAGTTGGAAATTCATGCATGGCAGAAAGGATCATGTCACTCTCCCACTGAAACTCTTCAATGACTCTCCTCTACTAAAGTCCAGACTTTTAAAAATGGTTTACATACCCTTTCATGATCTTGTCCTTGCTTGCCCATCTAGTGTCATCTCTCATAATTGCTTTCCAACTTTAACATCTTCCCACCCCAACAACAAAAATGCGCACACACGTACACACTTTTTCCCCTAAAAACATGAAATTTCCCAGAAAAGTAATTTCTCGTGTTTCTGGGTATCACCCATACTACTCACATTGCCTGAAACATTCTTCCACCCATCTTTTTACCATAGTATTACTTTAAAAATGAGAAACTAGAAATAAACCAATGCTTATTGATAGAGGAATGGATGAACAAGTTTATTAATAGCTAGGAATTGTGTGCAGATAGCTCTTAAGATAATGTAAAGAACTGATTCATTCATTTAACAAATATTTATTGAGCACCTTCTATGTACTGTTCTAATTTCTGGAGATTAGTGACTGAAACAGACAGAAACATTACCTAAGAGTGAGATAAATAAATCTATATTAAGGAAAAAAAAGAAGTTGCATAACTTATTTTTACTTTAAAAATCTTATTTTTAAAATAGGCTAGGAGGGAATATTATGTTATTCTTTTTATACTTCTATACTGATATCATACAGTAGTGTATATTGATAAGTGATGTTATATAATTCTTGGAACTATTAAGAATAAAATGTGTCTTGCTCAAGGTTAAGTAATTATGAGTTATTTATAGGTTACTTATAAGTTATTTCTTCCCATTATTAAAAAGAAAACATTTTCACTAATGGTTACTTAAAGTTAAAATAGAATTTGAGGTAAGAAGATATTTAAAGAAATTGATTTCCTTCTAAACTAATGTTTTAAATAATTGTGGGTATACTCTATAACAATCAAAGATTAAACAAAAATAAACATCTAAATTTCTGGGAAGGGAATGCCTATTCCTTTCACTAGCTTACTTATACATCTATCTCTTGATTTCCATATATTCAACTCATAGTTTCCAAAGAGCATTTTGGATATCATCAGGGTATGAATATAATATATTCATGCACCTAAATTATATGTAAAATGCTAGGCTTACAAATCCACTGTGATCTTTTTTGCCTTTTCACTGTATTGACATTTACCCTATTAGTACAAAAACAGTGATGGGTAAAATTGCTGGTGCCCTAGCACAAATCAAGCCAGTGACTCTAAACTGTACTAGTCAGTGGTCACTGAAGTCTTTGCAAACAAGTATTTTTTTAAATGTCAGTTTCACTTTAAAACTCCTGATGAAAGTATACAAACAATAATGTTATTAAATCTCAATTTAAGAGTGTCCTTTATAAAATAATAGTGTAACCAAATAGGAAGTACATATAAAGAATTTCTGCTGCATGTTAAACCGGTTTTCTTGAAGAAAAGCACTTGTGTGATTCTTTGAGATCCAAACTAACTGCTTTTTCCATAGTGTACCATTTTTACTTGAAAGAGTTGACAGACAGGCAGAGAATAGTTATTCAAACTTGGATTTTTAAAAGATATTTTCTCAAAAATAATACGAAGTGAGCCTTTCACTTCAAGGAAAACAATTGTATTTGTATTTGTTTTCAGTAATAATATCTGTGCTTCCAAGTTAACAAAAGTGATATTAACGGATGAGATTTATCCATATTGTATCATAAAATACACCAACATTTGGAAACTTTGTATAACTCAGTGAGTCAACATTTTCCAAATGACAAATACATGTCATAAAATCATACACTGGTAAAAGTTCCATTCAAAGTACAAGCAAGACCAGTGGATTTTAATGTAATAAAATATGAAGAATTCCTTATGTTTCAGATTCCAAATTGCAATTAACCTTTATACTACTTGTAAACTTTGGTGTAGTACAAAAAACATCCACAATTATCTGAAAAATACTATTAAAATACTCCACTTTCTAAATGTATATATGTGTGATACGTCACATACTTCAATCAAAACAACATATTGCAACAGATTGAATGCAGAAGCAGACATGAGAATTCAACTATCTTCTACTAAGCCTGACATTAAAGAAATTTGTAAAAAAGTAAAATACTTCTGCTATTCTCACCAAATTATTTTTTAGATATTATAGTTATTCTTCTAAAACTGTTTTACTTATTTTAACAAGTGATAAGTTTATTGTTATTTTCAATGAAGTAACAAATAATATTTTTTAAATTTCTTGGTTTTAATTCAACACCTATTTATGATAAAAACTCTCCAGAAAGTGGTCATGCAGGGAACCTATCTCGACATAATAAAGGCCATATATGACAAACCCACAGCAAACATTATTCTCAATGGTGAAAAACTGGAAGTATTTCCTCTAAGATCAGGAACAAGACAAGGGTGTCTACTCTCACCACTATTATTCAACATAGTCTTGGAAGTCCTAACCACGGCAGTCAGAGAAGAAAAAGAAATAAAAGGAATCCAAATTGGAAAAGAAGAAGTAAAACTGTCACTGTTTGCAAATGACAGGATACTTTACATAGAAAATCCTAAAGGTGCCACCAGAAAACTACTACAGCTAATCAATGAATTTAGTAAACTCACAGGATACAAAATTAACACACAGAAATCTCTTGCAGTTCTATACATTAACAACAAACGATCAGAAAAAGAAATTAAGGAAACAATCCCACTTACCATTGCAACAAAAAGGATAAAATACCTAGGAATAAACCTACCTAAGGAGGCAAAAGACCTGTATGCAAAAAACTATAAGATACTGATTAAAAAAATCAAAGCTGACACAAACAGATGGAGAGATATACCATGTTCTTGGACTGGAAGAATTAATACTGTGAAAATGACTATACTACCCAAAGCAATCTACAGATTCAATGCAATCCCTATTAAATTACCAATGGCATTTTTCACAGAATTAGAACAAAAAATTTTACAATTTGTATGGAAAGACAAAAGACCCTGAACAGACAAAGCAATCTTGAGAAAGAAAAAGGGAACTGGAGGAATCAGGCTCCCGGACTTCAGACTATACTACAAAGCTACAGTAACCAAGAGAGTATAGTACTGGCACAAAAACAGAAATATAGACCAATGGAACAGGACAGAAAGCCCAGAGATAAACCCACACACCTATGTTCACCTAATCTATGACAAAGGAGGCAAGAATATACAATGGAGAAAAGACAGCCTCTTCAATAAGTGGTGCTGGGAAAACTGGACAGCTACATGTAAAAGAATGAAATTAGAACACTCCCTAACACCGTATAAAAAAATAAACTCAAAATGGATTAAAAACCTAAATGTAAGGCCAGACACTATAAAACTCTTGAGGAAAACACAGGCAGAACACTCTTTGACATAAATCGCAGCAAGGTCTTTTTTGACCCACCTCCTGGAGTAATAAAAATAAAAACAAAAATAAACAAATGGGACCTAATGAAACTTAAAAGCTTTTGCACAGCAAAGGAAACCAAAAACAAGATGAAAAGACAACCCTCAGAATGGGAGAAAATATTTGCAAATGAAGCAACGGACAAAGGATTAATCTCCAAAATATACAAACAGCTCATGAAGCTCAATATCAAAGAAACAAACAATCCGGGCTTCCCTGGTGGCGCAGTGGTTGAGAGTCCACCTGCCGATCCAGGGGACACGGGTTCGTGCCCCCGGTCTGGGCAGATCCAACAAGCCGCGGAGCGGCTGGGCCCGTGAGCCATGGCCACTGAGCCTGCGCGTCCGGAGCCTGTGCTCCGCAACGGGAGAGGCCACAACAGTGAGAGGCCTGCGTACCGCAAAAAAAAAAAAAAAAAGAAAAAAAAAATCTACAAACAATAAACACTGGAGAGGGTGTGGAGAAAAGGGAACCCTCTTGCACTGTTGGTGGGAATGTACATTGATACAGCCACTATGGAAAACAGTATGGAGGTTCCTTAAAAAACTAAAAATAGAACTACCATATGACCCAGCAATCCCACACCTGGGCATATACCCAGACAAAACCATAATTCAAAAAGACACATGCACCCCAATGTTCATTGCAGCACTATTTACAATAGCCAGGACATGGAAGCAACCTAAGTGTCCATCAACAGAGGAATGGATAAAGAAGATGTGGTACATATATACAATGGAATATTACTCAGCCATAAAAAGGAATAAAATTGGGTCATTTGTAGAGATGTGGATGGATCTAGAGACTGTCATATAGAGTAAGTCAGAAAGAGAAAAACAAATATTGTATATTAATGCATATATGTGGAATCGAGAAAAATGGTATAGATGATCTTATTTACAAAGCAGAAATAGAAACAAAGACATAGAGAACAGACATATGGATACCAAGGGGTAAGGAGGGGGGGATGAACTGGCAGAGTTAGATTGACATATCTACACTATCGATACTATGTATAAAATACATAACTAATGAGCTCAGGGAACTCTACTCAGTGCTCTGTGGTGACATAAATGGGGAGGAAATCCAACAAAGAGGGGATATATGTATACCTATAGATGATTCACTTTGCTGTAAAGCAGAAACTAACACAACATTGTAAAGCAACTATACTCCAATAAAAATTAATTTTAAAAATTTCTTGGTTTTAATTTCTAATACTAAACATATCAATAGACAAAAGCACAGAAACAAAAGCTCTTTGGGGTTCTAATTAATTTTTAAGAGTATTAAAAGAGACTTTAAATTGCTGACCTATATGCAAGCAATTCTGAGCCACTAGTCTCATGGGTCTATAAGCAAATTGAACTGTTTCCCCAATTCCTAAAACATGGTATACACTCAAATATGTGCTAAATGTAAGTGATTTTCTAAAATATTTCTGGAAAAAATAAATAGAATTTCAGAATGAATGAAAGGTATAGGTGTTTAATTAGAACTGAGTTTGAAAACTAACTCTAACACTTTCTAGCATTGTGGGTTTGGACCAATTATTTATGCTTTTTCTAAGCCTTTGTTTCTCTATACATAAAATAAAATTTATAATATCTATCCAGCAGAATTCTTGTTAAACATTGTTTTAAATATGCTGCTATTCAGTGTTGCTAAATGAAACAGTGAAGATATGGAGAAATTAGAACCTTATACACTGCTGGTAGGAATGCAAAATAGTGCAGCTGCTTTAGGAAACAGTCAGTTCCTCAAAAGGTTAAACACAGAGTTACTATATGACCCAGAAAATCCACTCCTTGGTATATATATGTAAGAGGAATGAAAACATATACACCAAAACTTGTACAATGTTCATTGCAGTATTATTCAAAACAGCCAAAAAATGGAAACAATTCATGTCCATCAACTGATGAATGGATGAATAAAATGTGGTACATATATTCATAGAGTGGAATGTTATTTGGCAATAAAAAGGAATAAAGTATTGATACATGTTGCAGCACTGATGAACCTTGAAGACATTGTGCTAAGTGAAAGAAGCCAATCAGAAAAAAACACATATAATTCCATTTATATGAAATGTCCAGAATAGGTGAATCGATAAAGATAGAAAGTATATTAGTGGTTGCTTAGGGCTAGGGAATTTGGGGATAAATGGAGAGTGACTGCTAAAGGGCAGGGGATTCCTTTGGGGGTGATGAAGATATTCTAAAATTAACTGTGGTGATAGTCACGCAACTCTGTGAAAAACCATATACTAAAAAGCCATTGAATTGTACTTCTTAAATAGGTGAAATTTATGGTATCTGAATTATATCTCAATAAAGCCATTACAAAAAAATAAATAAATGAACAAAGTTAAAAATGCCCAGTAAAATGTTCAATAAATGCCTGTTTTGTCCTGAGAATAACCAATGTGCCTTTCAAAATCCAATGACAAGCCTAAGGTAAATCACAAGGGTTTGAACAGATTCAACTAGACTGTCAGAAAAATTTATACACCAATGGTCAAGAAATAGTAAAATTTATTCACAAAAAAGTTCCTATCTTCTTGTCTACCTATTCTTATTGATATTATAGAAGCTGTCCCTTTTTTAAAAATTTCTGTGAAATATAAATTTTTAAAAATAGACCTAAGATTCCTTGTAATTGTTCAACATTAACTGAAATTTAATATCTGATTTAAATTTTGGTGTCTTAAATGAGGCTTCCTATTGTACAGAATGTTTGAGGAAAAAGCAGAAAAATCTTGTATACAAGCTATGATAAAACTGCTTAGGAGATGATTTACTGACAACTTCCCTCAGTTAAATTGATATTTACAAAAAAAAAAAGTAATCTCTATCACTTAGTCCCTCTTCCTATTAAAGAATAAAATTATTATATTGTACAATAAAGTTTTCGGTCTTGCAAATCCATTTATTATAAAGCTTACTTTGAAAGAATACCCAATCTAGGTTATATGAATAATATACAATTCAAAGATAACCATACTATTAGTAGAAAGTAAAACACATTCTACAACTATTGTTCTTTTCCATAGAAAGAAAACTATATGCTCTTGTCCACTTGAGCCTTATATTTGTGATGTTTAATTAAAATAGGAACTTCTTCTTTTCTAGGACCTAAAGATTATCATACTAAGTGAAGTAAGCCAGACAGAGAAAGACAAATATCATATGATATTGATTATATGTGGAATCTAAAAAATAAAGATACAAATGAACTTAAAACAGAAATAGACCCACAGACATAGAAAACAAAATTTATGGTTACCAAAGGGGGAAGGGGGTGGAGCGGAATAAATTAGGAGTTTGGGATTAACATACAAACTACTATATATAAAATAGATAACCAACAAGGACCTACTGTATAGTACAGGGAACTATAATCAATATTTTGTAGTAACCTATAAGAGCAAAGAATCTGAAAAAGAATATATATATATATATATATATATATGAATCATTTTGCAGTACACCTGAAACTAACACAATATTGTAAATCAACTATACTTCAATAAAAAACTCTTAAAATAGGTGCTCTTCTGGTGTTCAAATATCTCTTCATAAAAACACGAATGCTTCCTAAGTGTTTTATTTTCAATAAATAATTGAATTTGCTCCCCTAAAAGAGGAATTTTTTGTATCTGAGTTTCAAAACTTAGATCTGCCTATTGGCATAAGTGAGCAGACAGATCTTGTGGCCTTGAGGCATAAACTAACTAGAACTCCCATTCAGATGCAATAGAATATTGGTGGAGGGACGCCAGGGTGAGGAGTCAGAAGAACAAAAGCAATGTCTCCAAACAGCCTTCTGTAACACTCACAGGTTTCTTGGGCATCTTTCTAATTCACTACACTCATTCAACCATGCATTCAATAAATATATATTATTTACCTTGGGTCAAGCAGTGTACCCATATGCACCCTGTTTTCATGCAACTTATCTTCTAATTGTGGAACTCAAGCAATAAATTTGAAAAAACAACAAAATGAAAAGTATATTATAATGTAGTAAATGCTACAGAAACAATAAGGCTAAGTAGGTGACAGAGGTTCCAATTATAAATAGGATGGCTTCAGGAAGGGGACTGGTTGCCAGAGGAACCAACCACATGATAAAGTTAGAATTTCCAGCCCTGTCCAGACCTCTAGGGAGGGGAGAGAAGCTAGACATTGAGTTAATCACCAGCAGCCAATGATTTAATCAACCATACCTATGTAATGGAACCTGCATAAAAACCCTAAATGAAGGGGTTCTGAGAACTTCAGGGTTGGTGAATGCTCCCTTGTGCCAGGAAGCTGGAGTACCCCAAACTCCATGGGGACAGAAGCTCATGTGCTTGGGACCTTCTAGACCTTGCCCCATGTACCTCTTCATCTGGGTGGGTGTTCATTTGTATCCTTTGTAATAAACCACTAATAAGTAAGCAGAGTGTTTCCCTGAATTCTGTGAGCCATTATAGCAAACAGTCAAACCTGAAGAGCCAATTTGTAGCTAATTTGGACAGAAGTGTGGATAACCTGGGGATGACCTATGACTTACAATTAGTGTCTGAAGCAGAAGAGGGGAGCAGTCTTGTGGGATTAAGCCTTTAACCTGTGGGCGGTCTGCACTAACTCTGGGCAGTTAGTGTCAGAATTGAATTAAATTGTAGGACACCCAGTTGTTGTCCACAGAGAACTGGAGAATTATTTGGTGTGGAAAACACACATTTTTGGTGTCAGAAATGTTCTGAGTAGAGAAAGAGTTTTCCTTTAGGAGAGTAATAAGAGATGAAGTTAGAGAACAAAGAGGAGACCGTATCTATCTTGTAAGGCCTTTTGGACTATCATAGGACCTTTGACCTTTACTCAGAGTAGTATGGAGATCTAGCAGAGAGTTTTCAAGCAAAGGAGTGATGTGATTTAACTGATGTTTTTAAAGGGTCAGTCTAGATTCTGTATGGAAAACAGATTCTATGGAAACAAGGGAGAAAACAGGGATATCAGCTAAGAGGCCATTACAATAGTCCCAGCAAGAGAGACTGCCAGCTTGGAGCAAAGTAATGGCAGTGGCACATTTAAAATAGATAATTTGAGGAGAGTTAAATAAACCATTTACAAAGATATGGGGCAAGATTTAAAGAAAACAACAAGAGATAGTGATGTACCCAGGAGCTAATTATAGGATGAAGCTGTTATCATACCTAGGCCTGAAAGGTAAGAGGAGAGAATGGTTCCTGGAACATGGAGAATGTAGTCATATGGAGAGGATCATGAAAGGGTCACACCAACTTACAGCAGTCTGGCAAGGGAAGCACCGGGGAAAGGGAGAAGACAACAACCTTACTCTCCTCCAACTCTCCTCAGTGCTTCTTATTGGTCAAACCCAAATGGAAGTCAAAGAGGAAAAGAACTCATTCATGCAGTCCATGAACTGGGCTCTTAGAGCACAGAGCAAGTTTAGAAGGCATAGAGAGGGACAAATGGAAAATATGTCTTACACTGAGGAATCAGGGTTGATTTCAAGGTTTGGGACCTGATCACCTAGAAGGATAGAGTTGCCGTTTACTGAGATGGGAGGAAATTTAGGTGCAGTAGATCTAGGAAAGAAAATCAGGAGTTCTATTGTAGACATGTTAAATTAAAATGTTCAAGTAGAAATATACAGTAGAAAATTGGATATACAAATTTGGAGCTCAAAAAAGAGGTCTGGGCTGGAAATATAAACATTAACCCTACTTGTCGTGAATTTGAGATCCAGAGGAAATACGACACCAATCTATAAATACAAATGATTTCTTTCTTTGAGAGATAATCATTTTATTTACTTTGAAGGGGAAAAAAAACTTAAGTAATATTTTAATCGATTCCTCTTTAGTACCCTCTAAAGCATGAGCTAAAAGTATTTGCTATAATTATCTATGTATGCCATTATAGACTGTGAGCGCCTTACGGGTAGGGACCATTTCTCAGTCATCTTTGTATTCCCAATACCTACCATATAAAAGCTTCTCAAAAAATGTTTGACAGATGAGTGGGATTAATAAAAATATAAATGAATGAAAATAGGGTTGAGATTTGTAGGGTGTCCCCAAGGTGCCACCTAAAGTGCCACATTAATGAGAAAAGTTCTGTTTTTATAGAAAGAACCTCTTCCAATATCTTAACTCACTCATGGTGACCGGCAGTCAAGAAGAGGCTGAGAATTACAACACAAACAAAGGAAGTTTAAGCAACTTTAAAGCTTTCATTGGTAAAGCAAAGTGCAAGCACCATGGATAGTTTGAGGAAAGCTGGTGTCTCTAATACTGAAGGATAACAAATCACATTTATCTGTTTATTTCCTGTGCCCCTGAGACAGAGCCTGCTTTTATTTTTTTAATATTTTTTATACTAAATTTAGCGTTTATCATTTCAATGCCTGTTTTTACACCATTACTACATATGAGCTTATAAGAAAATATCTATGGTATTGTTTTACATGTTTTCAGTTATATAAATTGTATCATATACTAGATATATAATTTTGTCTTTTTTTCATTTAATATTATGTTTTTAAATTCATACATGTTGATATATACAGCTCCTATTTATTTTGACTACTTCTTTATTTTGATTGCTATTATAAACAACGCTACAGTGAACATTCTTGTATATGTGCAAGAGTTTCTTTAGGATATAAAGATATAAATATAAAAGTCAGGTTGCTAGTTCATAGAGTATGTACACCTTCAACTTTGCTAGATATAGGTAAACCATTCTCAGAGTAGCTATATAAACTTACACTGCCACAAGTATTTTTTGAGAATTCCAGCTCCACACACCTAATTTTTGCCAGTCTGATGGATATGAAATGGTATCTTATTGTTGCTTTAATTTACATTTCCTTGTTATTCAGGCATCCTCTTCTGTGAACTGCCTATTTAATTTTGAGCCAGTGTGGATTCAACAAGCTATGCCTACCACATGTATTTTGGTTCCATATCAGCGGCTAGGTCTGTTCAAGAACCTCCATGCCAAAATCAAAAAGCAGTACCTCTGAACAAGGGGGTTTGGATTTTCCTCTAGAAGCCACAAAATTTAGTGGTGGTGACTTTCAGGGGCTCAGGTTTAGGATATTAAAGAAAAATATTAGATACTGACATAAATGCAGATGGTTCTCTCTTTCTCTGAGAGTTAAATTTACTTTGAAGAGGAAAAAAAAAACATATTTTACTCACTTCATTTTCCTTAGTATGTCTAATCTCCCTCTCTTTTTCTGTCTTTTCCTGTGTATCTTTTTTCCTTTCTCTGACACATAGTTAAGCACACAAAATCTGTACTAAATACAATACAAATGCATACATAAAAAGATGTATGTTAAATACAGTGAAAAATAGCACTCAAAACAGGAAGCTGACTTGTTGACAGTTTGATGAAAGAAAGATAAAGGATCTACTTTCCCATCAGCCATTAGTGGAGATGAGAAAATTTCAAGTAATTCACAAAAGCCAATATGCTTCAACAAACACACAGTATACATGTGGGAAAATAGATTTTAATATAATTTCAGCAGTTCGTATACATTATGATCCATTCCAACAGGATTTTAATAGATACTCCTCAGTGGGAAAAATCTCTGTATTTATTGCAACAGTATACAAGTTAGCAAAAAGAAAATGATGAATACCAATTTCAAAACTAACTTCATATAATAGAATTATTCCATCAAAATCCTGTTTTCAGAATCCTCACTAAATTTAACAGTATTATTTCTTGGTTTCTTTAAGGTACACTCTCATAGAGAGGTCTTGTTATAGAAACTTATAGATTCCATATTTCCACAGTATTAGGACTCTCCAAAAGCCTAAGCCTTTCATGACTATTATGATATAGAACAACAATGTCCAATAGAACTTTCTATGATAATGGAAATGTTCTATATTTTTGCTGTCCAGTATGGTAGCCACACGTGGTAATAAGCATTTGAAATGTGGCTGTGTGACTGAGGAACTGCATTTTCATTTTAGTTAGCTTTATTTTAATTTATGAAATAGCATATGTGGCAAGTACTGATAACTGTTGTACTGTGCAGCACAGATTTAGTGTGATCTAGAAGAACTTGCCTTTTATCTAGCCATTAACATTGGTCTCTAACTGTACTAAGCAGATAGCCAGGACTGGACAGTCTCGATGCTAGGATCAGAGGTCATAACCCTGTCTTCTCAGCACCATTTGTGGTGATCTATTTCTCCCCTCCTATCAGTGCTGAGTGTATGGGTATCTACTACCCAGGCCTTCTGTGTCTTATGTCCTGACTCTCATTTTTAGCAGAGCTTACACTTGACTGTTGTTATCTAACCTATATGGTCTTGGATACCTGCCTTTATGTGCTTTATGCTCCTAACTTGTGTTCTTGGGCATCTCTGCTTGATCACTTAGGGTGGCTCAGCTACTTCAGTTACCATTATCCTCCCCTTCCTGTGCTTCCAGTGTTGATTGCCCACACTCCATTTTCCTCCAAGGAGATTTAGTATTCACATCCCCATTCATGACTTTAGCCAGCCCTACGGTATCTGTCTAACCTGTGGTTTTAAGTACACTCCTGGATCTGATTTATCTTGGCTTTCCCCTTAAGAAATGAAAAATTTTGAATTGGAAACTGTTTAAGGTAATTTGGTGACTTAATCCTCAAAATAATAGTGTCCTCTGTATACCACCAAATTCAAAACATTTGTCATTCTATTAGTACCAGCTATTTCATTTTCCTCTTGAGCAAAAGAGAAGAAAGCTGATTTTGAAAATATCTTCAGAGAAATCAGAAAATTATAGTATGAATTAAAAGACCTTGAGACAATCAAATAATTCACAGATTCCAGTGTGAGATATGGATTATAGCCATAGTAAGGGGTCATTTAAGAGAGAGATGACAATCTTCCCTTAACTATTTCTCACAGTTTTAATTTAATAATTAACCACAATATAATTTATTTATTAAAATTCTACTCATGGTTCATCAGTTTTTGCACTAAACACAGAAATATATACTCCATTATGCTAGAAATGTAAGGATTTTAGTAGTCTAGCCAGCGTCCACAGTTACCAAAGTTTATATTCTACAATTACTCTCATGGCATATCCAGGCATTTGGTCAACTGTCTAATAACCAGTGATGATTCACTGTTGAATTGCAGATCAGATTATCCTAGAAAGCCAGAATAATATGAAATAACCCTTGATAGCAAATTAGAAAACCCCTAAGTACACTAAAGGGTAAGTGAGATACTCAAACCTGAAGAATTTTTTAAAAAGCAAACTTCACAGTTAAAAATATGACACATTTGCACAAAGAGAATGAAAATCACTCTTTTTTGTTCATTTGTCTGGTTTTGTCTTTGCTTTTCTGTTTGTTTAACTCAAAAACGTAGTATGGGAGACTTGGGAAATGCATGGGGAAATGTGTCCCAGTAATGACCAGAATAGATGTTAGCATGTTTTGGTGGAAGGAGCATGAACTTTAGCATCATATAATCCTCGATTCAAATTCTGGATTGGCCATTATTATCTCAGTGTCTTGAGAAAATTCTTTCCCTGAGCCTTTGTTCCCTTCTCCTTTGTAAAAGGAAGACAATGATGCCCACACCTCATGGCATTGGTTTGAGGATTAAGTGAGGTAAGATAAACAAAAGCACTGTGACACACAGTATTTGCCCAATAAATGTTAGTTCTTGCTTTTGTCAGTACTCTCCTCTCCTGCTTCCCTGTAAATCTTTAAAAACGAATTTCTCATATCTGAGTGGTAGAAAATATAAAACATTGTAAACCCTACATAGTCTAACACAATGATGGGCAAACAGTATGCACTCAAAAGATTTGTAGATTGAGATTCTACAAATACATCCCTTCTTGAGAGCAGGGGGATGGATGAGATGAATTCTAAAGTTCTGAGATTAACACTCTAGTAAGAAAGCGCTTCTCAGTGTCAACCACAGTCAGAATCAGTTCATCATGAGGGGAAAAAAGGAATTGTTTTTACTGGTCCTACCTCTGGTTTTCTTTATGAAATACAGTACAGAGAATCTCCTCAGAGCCCTTTCTGCAATCTTAGGCAAACTCTTCTTTCTAGACAAACAAAGCATAACTATTTCCTCCAGTATTTCATTTCATCTAATTCATCACTTCTCACTCATTTGTTTCTTGATCATTCATTCTGATTCCATCTCAAATGAGCCTTTGTAAATATTTAAAAGATGGCTCAGGTACAGAGAGCACCATATCATAGTGGCTAACCCCTCCTCCTCTTCCTAACACCAGAACTAAATGGTATACAGAGAGAAACCTGGGACAAGTAAGAAAATACTTTTCAGCATCCATCTGGGAGAGCAACTCTAAACCATGATAGCCACAGCTAAGAGCTACATAGTCAACTGTGAGGGTTAGAGAAGTGCCATCAAGCTTAGAGGCAAATACCTATTGGCACTAAATTATGGCTGGAAAAACAAAAGAGCTCCTTTCAGTAAGCAGTTAACAAGGAATCCAGGACTCTCAATGGATGTGAAAGCCTGTGTTTAAGCAAAACCACAGAATGGTCGTGCCCATTTCATTTTCTTTAGCTTTCTTAATAAATTTCTATTTATGCTCCCTTGATGTCACCAACTCAAACTTCAGAGTCTCAGTAGGTTTACCCACATTTCAGCATAGAAAAACTTCTAGCCATATAGATTTATGTAAATCACTCTTTGTATACCTCACTGTCTCCTGAAATCTTGCAACCAGAGCACAAACAGCTGCATATTTAAACAGTAGAGGTGGTTTCACTAACTTGAGTAAAAGTGTATGCTAGGGTCCTGATAAAACTAATGTTTCTTCATAAATAGCTATATTAGCTGGAAACAGCCACAGATTAATTTCAAAGTAGTTAAAACCTATGTGTTATAATATGGTCAGATATATATACATATATATAAAATATATATATAATGTACTTTGAAATTTAAAAATACATTTAAATCTTCATTTTAAAATGATGATTATGAGCCAATTTTAGAAATGTCTTACATTTGAAGATCTGTAAAAGATGTCTTCTACAATCACTCTTCTATAAATAACCACACATTTCTAAGAAATCTTAAAATCAGACTGCTCTCAATAGAAAACTGACATTTTTCTCCAATAGTCTCTATTTCTGAGTCTATTTGAAAAGTTGGTCAAAGACAGCAGCCATGTGCATATGTATGGTTTTGATCTATACTCCTGCCCTAATTCCTGTGGCTTGGACCCATTCCAGATGCTCTGCCTTATTGTGGTTCGTATGAGATCCCCTTCCCTGATTCACTGCATTCTCCTGATTGACAAACAGATTTAGATATGAAAACAAACAGTTACCTGGCTATAATTGGTTTCTAACAGCTGCACTGTTGTAGTACTTCTAAACCATGGTTTAGAAAGTACCTCCTAAAGAAGTTTCCTGTTGTGTTCGGAAGAGTGAGTGAGTGTGTGTGTGTGTGTGTGTGTGTGTGTGTTTGGTATTGTTTGCTTTTGTTTTTTGTTTGATTGTTTGATTTTAACCATTTGGGAATCTTTATCATTCCCCAAGATATTCAGTAACTTTGGTGTACATACGATTTATACATTTTATGAACTGAAATTTATATTCGTATTTTTTTACCCTCCACAAATTAAATTTAAATAAGAATACACTGGATTTTAACTTTCTAAACTGGTGTGCTTTTTAATTGAATTTAGAATAGTCTACAAAAGGGTCACTTTTATTTTTGCTTTATGCATGTGAAGCATAATTCTACTACATTGATAGATTAAAATGTTAGACTAGAGGTAATAAACTACTACTATATTTTTAGTAGATTGTCTCATAATGTCAGTTGAATTATGTGAAATATATCAAATTATTTACAATACAAGCTACTACTTATATACCACAAAAAATTTCAGCTCCCTCAACACATCAGAATAAGAGACTGGGACTTTGCATTTTAAAATTCCTGTGGAAATCAAATGTATTTTAAGTATCAGCTCTGATTATTTAATCAGACAACTTGCATTTTGCCCTGGCTAATTTTGAAGGCTGATAATATTTTACTCATAAAAATAATCGTGCACCTGTTGTGATAGAAGCCTAGTTAAACAAATGTTAATAGGAAGGTAACTCTTTGCTTTAAGCATAAGAATACAGGTCTCTCATTACTATTACATGAAGAAACATTTTTAAAGCCATGGAATAGATTTCATTTTAAATCTCATCTCTTCAGTAGCCCTAGAGAGATATTTAAGACTATTATTAAAACATGTATAACGAATAGTTGCATATTAAGTTGAAAGGGAACACCAGATGACATCTACTGAACAAAATGGATATGAAGTTCCTCCTTCCCATTTAATACCTGTGTTCTTCTGCCTTATTCTATTCCTTACCAAACCATTTTAATTATATTGAATCATTTCTGTGAAAAATGTGTACTTTTCTTACTAGCTTATGATCAAAGGAGAAAATATAAAGTGGGCCTACAAGAGCTGTACCCCTCTTGCACTTTTCTTATTTTCTGACCCTTTCAGCAGTAGAGATGATTTTCACTACCAAAATTCTCTGAGCTTTAAAAAATGCCAGGCACTCATGGAAGAGACAGGCTCAGACCTCTCTTCTGTGGTTTCTACCATTTTGTACCAACTTTCTAAATTACCAACTTCTGTCTATTCAATCCATTTCCAGGTGTAATCAACTCCTAAGTACTGAAAAGAGTCTTGAGGAAGAATAATTTGTCTGAAGTTAAACTGAGACAGGCTGGGACCTGGAACCCTTTGCTGCAGTGCTGCAATGCTTGCACCTGGACAAACCTCTCCTCCAGCAAGAAAATACAAAGAAGCTACAAGAGACTAAAAATAACTGCATGCATGCACAGTTGGGGCAAATTATGGGCAAAAAGATACAAAAGACTAAAAACTTCAACTGCCACTTCTGAAGAGCCGAGCAAAAACAGAGTGCTGGGAGCAAAAGCAGGGTACTGAGCATGGCCCCTGCACTCACCACCACCAGAGGGGTGGGCAAAACACCTAAGCCACCCCTCTGGCCCGACCCCTGGATACACTTCTACCCTCACCCCATATAAGGATCAAGCTTGTCCCCTCTCAGGGAGCAAGCTAGCAAGGGAACCTGTTCCCCCCCTGCTGCAGCAAGGGCCCCAATAAAGCCTTGCCTGAATTTGTTTGGTCTCTTGTCAATTTCTATTGATTGCAGGGGGGGGTGGGGGGTAGGGGGGTGGGGGGTGGGTTGAAGGCCAAGAACCCTGGTTGGTAACAAAAGTAGCTAAATTTTGAGCTCCTTTGTACACCTCTCTTGTTGACTTTTGTAAGACTGTAGCCTTGCAACTGGCCCAGCCTCTTTAAGGTTATACTTAAAAGGTGATTTTATTCAAAATCTCCTAAACTTTTGAACCCTATCCTTTACAATGTTGGGTTCCTTCTAATTTCATTTTGGTTAGTGCAGTACAATTTTACAAGCAGAGTTCAGAAAATGTGTGCATTTTTAAATGACCTAAATTCTCTGTAGTTTCCTTTTTCAGTAGTTTAATGCTGAAACATTTGGATTGAAGGGAAATCACAAATAAACGGAATAATTGCATCAAATTTCCTCAGTGCATTAAATATGCACTCTGTGGTAATTACCAACAGTAGCAGCACATTTAAAAATGTAGAGAATAATGCACAATTTATGCCTATTTCAAGGGTCTAATTCATAAAAACACCATTTGGATGGAAATACAAACATTTTATTAAATGGTTAGCCTTATAATTTTTTTTTTTAGTTCAGACAAATGACCTAAGTATGTGTGTGGGAGGTCTAGTACCATGGGCCAGTTCTTAATGTGACATATGTATGGCATGAGAATTTGGTGAAAAGCTGACTTTAGAATAAAGAAATACCCAGGATGCACCTGGCACCTGTGGTGCTAGGCACAGAGCACTTCTGGGCCTATAAACAGCATTGAGATTAATTGCCATTCCGTAAGTTTTTCTTTCAAGAATCAGCTGTATATAAATATTATCACAACCGTGTATTTTTAAACTACATCATTTATTCAGACAAAAGAGACTAAAGTAAAATAGAGCAAATTAAAAAGAATGATATATAAAAATTTTAAATCTTCTTAATACTATTTTATGTTTACTAAAAACCTTATATATAACTTTTAATTACAAAATAATAAATTCATATTATTAAAATCTCACTTATCATACACATTACACACACAAAACATTTCACAGCACAGCAACCGTACGTCCAGAAATGGTACATGTGGAAATCCCATTTTAACAGCAGGACCTCTAGGTTTTAGCTATCACTATAATAAAATGCCAGAACTAAAATTATACGAAAAAAATCTCTTAAAATTTTGGAAAATAGAATTTGAATTGTACTTGAATAAGGCGATTTAATAATACTACAAGGGTTTGAGAGGCATGTGATAGCTAAAAATCTGTGAGATGGGAATGAAGCTGACTAGGCCTAGCCTCACTGAAAAATGTAAGCTAGTTATCAATAAACTGAATATCATTTTTGGTTGAGCAAACACTGGCAACTTAAACTATACTCTAAACTTGACATGGGAGATAACACTGATTTCTTAGACTGTTAGAACTTCCTCTTAATTTTATACATATCTAATCATTTCCTATGAAATAATTTGTGCTTCAAGAGGTAATAAATGGTTCCAGGTACTAATGGGTGGCACAAAACCAAATACTCTTGATATTATTCCTATTGGCAAACTACTATTTACTGAGAACTATTTTGTCAGTCACTTTGCAATCACTGACAATGATCCTGAAATGCAAGTATTTTTTTATACTTTATAGGTTAGAAAGCTGAGAGTAAAACAGGGTAAATTAATTGCTCAGTTTACACGATTCAAACTCACATCTGATCAACTCCACATCCTGTATTTATTATGCCATAATTCCAGTTTAAAGGAGGAAAGCAACTCATTTCTTTAAGCCAGTAACTTCATCTAGTGTCTTCACAGAAACTTTGAACTCTTAGATGTGACTAATTTGTTTTGTAGTTATCATTGGCAAATTAATTTATTATCAAGGTAAATATATACTAGTCTATTTTAAGGTTCTAGTCCAGTGGTTCTTAAAGTGTGGTTCTTGGACCCCTTGTAATCCCAGAGTACCTGAGGTCAACACTGTTTTCATAATAATACTAAGACATTGTGCTGCATGTTATAGTGTTGACATTTGCACTAATGATGCAAATGAAATAGTGGGTTAAAATTGCTGGTCCCCTAGCATGAATCAAATGCACCTAACTCTACTAGTAGTCATTGTATTCTTCACCACTATACACTTACAGTTAAAAAAAAAACACAGAAAGTTCAGTTTCCATTAATAATTTCCTTGATGAAACAATAAAAACAATTTTATTAAATAATCACTTTTAAGTACTCATACTTAAAATATTCTGTGTGATAAAATGGGAAGCATTCCGCTGTTTATTGTACCTAAGTACAACAGTTCAAGAAAAATGACTTATGCTATTGTTTGAGTTGCATGTTGACATTTTCATATCTTTTTAGACATTTTCATATCTTTTTATACACAAAGCACCAATTTTATTTGAAAGAACAACTAAAAGACAAAATATCATTTTGCATACTTCAATTTTGGCAAGTGAGCCCGCCACTTCAAGAAAAACAACTGAAAGTATTGGTGGAAACAATGTAATTTGAACTTTAAAGGGAAAATTAGAATTTTGGAAAACTATCTGTCATCATTACCATGATACTTTCCAAATACTTAAAAGATTTTCTGATAAGATTAGTTGTGACATTAATGAATGTGATTTTTTGATACTGTATGATGAAATGTGCCAAAATAAGGTAGATCTTCATAACTCAGTAAAACAATGTAATCTAAAAGCTGTTACAAAATAATACATGGAGTAAAAAATTCATTCAAAGGTCAAACTGGAGCAATGGATTTCAATATAAAAGTATTGACAGTTCATTGAAATGGTTTCAGATCCTACATTGGGCCTAACCTTTAAGAAACTACCATTTATGAAATTTCATATAATTATATGAAAAGGCTATAAGACACAATTATATGAAAAGGCTATAAGACACTTCTCCCTCTTCATATACTTCAATCAATACATTTCACAACAGATTGAATGCAAAAAGCAGATATGAGAGAGTTACTATTAAACCATACACTAAAGAGATTTACCAAAATGTAAAACAATGCTACCCTTCTCACTAAATTATTTTTAAGAAATATGTTTTTTATTAAAAAATAGGGAGTTTGGGATTGACAAAAAAAAATTGTATATCACTATATTGTACACCTGTAACTTATATAATATTGTACATCAACTATACATCAATAAAAAAGAAAGAAAAAAAAGAAAAAACTGAAAAAAATCTTTATGGTGATATATAACAGGTATACTATCATAGCTTTTAAATGAATTAATAAATATTTCTTAAACTTATCAGGTTTAATTTCTAACACAATAAGTATTAATAGATATAAGTCATACAAACTAAACATTTTTAGAGTCCTCAATACATTTTAATAGTCCTGAGAGCAAAAATTTTTAGAACTACAGTTCGTCATTCTACCAATAAATATTTACTGTTTCAAGTACTAAACTATGTCAACTGTGTTGACAAGTGTTGTTGGCTACCTATAGCATTTATTGATTCCCTACTCCATGCCACCCCAAACACACATCTTGTCTCTAATCCTCTCAAAAAATCAGAAGTTAAAGTAAGTAGCATAATCCATTTTCTTTTGTACAAATAATGAAACTAGTCCCTTTCATTTTTTTATTCAAGACTTGCTTTCAGTCTTTTTTTTAAAACTAGTCTTTGTTGAAAAAGCAATGCCTACACATGGTAAAAATACTTCAGTACAAACTATACAGTTCAAATTAAAAATCCAGCCCCTGTCCCATACCCTTCACTGCCCACACCCCCAACTACATAGTCAACCTCTGTTAACAGTTTATTAAATATCCTTCCAGCAATTTTCTGTGTATATACAATTTTTTACACAAATTGGGGCATATATATGCTCTCCTCAGTTTTACTCTGTCACTCTTAATAGTTCCAGAGATATTATCCTTATTAAGCCAAACAATAATTCAGTTAATATTGAGAAGCTATGCTGAAAGCCTCTAAATTAGTGACCCCATTTCTCCCACTATAATGCAGAATAAGCCAGACTTAAATTTATGTCCTGTGAGGTATTTTCACTTAACACTCAGCTTTGCTTATCTCTTTATTGGGGTAAGAAGATGCTACTAAAAATGGGACTAAATTCACTACCCAAATGTTATGAAATCAGCATTCCAAGTTATAAGAGAAGTTTCTTTCAATATGCCCAAACACATTTCATTCCCAGATTCCTACAGCTCTGCTGTTACCCTCTCATCTCTTATTGCACTGAGTCACACCCCAAATTACAGGTGTGTATTAATGTATGTATTTTTGTATGGATGGATAGAAGGTAAACGCTATTTTTAATTCTGGGTTTGTACACTAATAGTGAAATAAAAACATTTGTATTCAAAGAATACGAACTACTTTGATAAACGAAGGTTCCACCATAAGACTAAATCTAACACACGTCATTAAAGCTCCAGTATGTTTCCACTAATTCCACACAGGAGGATTACAGATGTCCTGCTAGCTACCATTTCCTGGTAAGCAATCTGAATGGCTTCCAGGAAATTGCTAATGACCTTCATTTTACTTAAAATCTAGGCTGCAATTAGTAAGAGTTTTTCTTCTGCATGCTGGTTATAATGTTTATTTTCATCACAGCAATCAGGAAGAAAAAAGTGAAATGTCTTGTTTTTGAATTATATCAAAATGTGTTCTCTTTTATTTCGATATGTCACCAAATAGACTAATACATATTTAATGTAATCATAATTGTGTAAGAATACTTTGGATCTTTTTTCCTTCTAACCAATTTTGCCTCCTTTCCCACTCGCTACTGCTAAAATGAGCCTTTTAAAAATGGAATCAATAGGAATACTTTATAAATGGTGACTATTTTTACATATAAGAACATTTTTTAATTGAAATTTTTGAAGCGAGATATGATTTTAAAGTTTTATGTTTTTAATTATAATAATTAACTACTAAAAAAGAAGTTTCAGATTCTTATTCAATGAATTTGAAATATTATTATGTGGTCAATATAACAATAACAAAGAACAATTTTAGCCAGTGCTATATTTATAGCCAGAACCTGTTATTAAACGTCAGTATTTTATTCTAAGTAAACATTTATTTCTGTAATTAGATTCAACTGATCTTTTCCCCAACATATCTATTTCTTTCAATCCCAACAGTTAACAGTGATTCTAATATATCATAATACTTTAGACCTTAATCATATAGTAGCAATTTTTGTCTGTAGCTTTTGTTTGACTTTTAATTAAGAAGACCTTGTGTCTCCAATCTCAAGTGAAGGGAGGTTTTAATTGCTTGTATGTATATCACACAGACATCAAAAGAAGTAAAAGATGTTTATAACAGAGAGCTGAGATGTTTATAAAGGAGAGCTTTGAAATGTCTACATTCATGCAAAGTGGTATAATTTTTAAAAATGGATGTTGCTATGTTATAATACATATATATTTATAAAACTAGCTGTGGTGTGCATTTATTGTTAGTAAAAAGAGTTCATGAGTTCTGCAATGATAACTCACTATTGATTACAAGATGACCAAAAGACTATGTGAAATGGGCTAAACGTGCTATTTGAGGGAAATTCCACCTTAGTAATTTACTGTGTTATTTTAGGGAAGTGACTCTTCTTTTGTGGATATTGGGATCCCTATATGGAAAATAAGTCGAATTGCGTAACATGCAAAGCTCCTTCAAATTTAGTTTTTAGAGATTCCATGATTTAGATATTACTCTCAAGTTCTACAATTATACAGATTTATACAGAAAATAGATAGTGACACTCTACTACATTATTTCATACAAATCAATGAGAAAATTACATGTACTCTGAATCTCTTTCACAAGCTGGTCTCTAGAGCAATACAGCATTTGTCTTAGAAATAACAATTTAAAATTTTCAAAATACATGAAATCTAAACATTGATATATTACTGTTTCACTCCTTTTTCCTAATGAGACAGCAAAAATCACTAGGTATGTGAACTTTGCTGATTTTATTGGCGCTAAAAAGTGGCAGATGGTTCGTCTCTAAACACCTCCAGATTTTTTTTAAGTTCCCTTGGATGAAGAAATTGCTGTAAATTTGTAAATGGAAATTCAAGAAAAACTCATTTATAAATGAATATGTAAAGTGTACAGTCAAAGCTTTTGGAAGACCACTCTAGTCCTTCTGTGATTGCCTACAACGGAAAATACCAGTAACTATGAATTACTATTCCTAAAAAAACAGAGTATTCCGTAGAAAGGGCAATGCATAGAATAAGCAATCAGAGTACTTAGATATAGTTTAGGCCCTTACTATAAAGTGAACAGACTAGTTGAGAGAATTGGCAGTTAAGATAGTAACCTGTGACATAGAACACTAATTCTTTGGGAATGCTGTTACATTCATACTGACCCTTTGGTGATAACGGCACTGCTTAAGTTACTTCAAGAATAACCTACACTATTTGATCTTCAAAGATCTATCATGCACTGAAAAAAACCATGACTTTTGTGTTCCTGCACTCTCCATCAAAGATTTATGTTTGTAATCAAAACTGAAAATGAAACCAGGCTCTCAGTGGCACATAGTAGCAAAATTATAATACATTCACATTTTTAATTCAGTACATGTACCAAGCACAACTGTAATATGCCTGCACTATTTGATGCAACACAGTTCCTAATTTTACTTCTCTTAGTAAAAACCCTAATGAAGTAACAGTGAGTAATCTTAAAGTTTTTAATATTAAAGTATAGCAACAATATTTAGGCTCCAGAACAAATCTCTCAGACATTTTAGTTGAATAACTATAGTAGGTAATTGTGTTTCAACAATAACCTTAAAAACATTGGGAATCATTTGTAGAATTTTCCATTTAAAAGCATATGTTTAATCACTTTTTTCCCTAACAGAAAGAGACTGTCATTTTTCTAAGCTTCAGGACAGTATACCTATAAGCTCATCTACCTTAATCCCTAAATGTAAATATTGAGATGATTAGTCATAAATGACCAAGGAAGGAAAGCAATATTTTCCTTATTTGGTTCATATCACATAATTATTTTTTCTCTCTTATCATCTGTGTGTTTGACAAACAGTTTGTGCTAACTCAAACAACCAGCATTACTGTTTCTCTGGCACACTGCCCAGGGAGGCGCCTTCACACCAAGGAGGAGATGCCAGCCACAGCATAGAGGGACATGTATGCAAAAACAGAAGGCTGGCTAAGATTCTGCTATATAAACCACAGAAGGCTATATCCATGCATAGAAACAGAGGATGAATCCTAATGCTCTAGACATCATTTAGTATGTCATCATTGCATTTAGAAATGCTTTGTCACCATAAGTATTCTGGCATCCTCACTCAAACAAACAAGTATACATACAAATGGGTTATGGACTTTGCCAGTACTTCTGCTTCACCTTGTATCTTTATACTATATTATTCCACCCTCTTTCTCATTCGGATTTTTTTTTTTTTTTTTTTTTTTTTTGGCTGCATTGGGTCTTCATTGCTGCGCATGGGCTGTCTCTAGTTGCAGCGACCGGGGGCTACTCTTCATTGCGGTGTGAGGGCTTCTCATTGCGGTGGCTTCTCTTGTTGCAGAGCACAGGCTCTAGGAGCGCGGGCTTCAGTAGTTGTGGTGTGTGGCCTTCAGTAGTCGTGGTGCATGGGCTCTAGAACGTAGGCCCAGTAGTTGTGGCGCATGGGCTTAGCTGCTCTGCTTAGCTGATCTTCCTGCACCAGGGCTTGCACCCGTGTCTCCTGCATTGGTAGGCATATTCTTAACCACTGCACCACCATGGAAGTCCCTCTCATTCGGATTTAGATCAAGATAAATAATTCCATAGGTGTTCTTTTGCCAAAATGGCAGAGTAGAGAGACCCTGAGCTCACCTCCTCTCACAGGCACACCAAAATTTCAACTACTTACAGAACTACTATTGATGAAAAAGACTGGAACCTACCAGAAAAGTTCTTCAACAAGTAAAGATGTACAGAAGGAACCACAACAAGATGGGTAGGAGGGACAGAGTCATAGTATATCAAGACCCATATCCCTGGGTGGGTGACCCCCAAACAGGAAAATAATTACAATTGCAGAGGTTCTCCACAAGGAAAGAGGGTTCTGAGCCCTACATCAGGTTCTGCGGCCCAAGAGTCCTGCACTGGGAAGAAAAGCCCTCAGAACATTTGGGTTTGAAGGCCAGCAGGTCTTACTTCCAGAAGACCCAGAGGGTTGTGGGAAATAGACTCCACTCTTTTTTTTTTTTGTAAAACATTCTTTTATTAAAAGAACAAGTGCTGTTTACGAACTGCCCTTCGCATAAATAACATCCGTTATACAAAGATACAAGATCCCAGTTATGCACAATTCCAGGCTTGGCGGTGGCAGGGGATAGACTCCACTCTTAAAGGGCACACACAAAATCTAACATGCTCTGGGACCCCTCACCTCACCAGCAGAAAGGCTGCTTTAAGACCCCCTTGAGCCCACAGCTGCCCTTGGCCACAGCCCTGCCCACCAGAGGGCCAAGGACCTGCCCCCACACACCTGCGCACATGTACTAGAGCTGGAACCCCATAGCCCCACAGCCAGAGACCCCCAGGACCCAGCTGCTGCCATCAGTGGACAGGCACCAGCCCCAGAATTCCCTGGACCTAGGCCCCACCCATCAGCAAGCCTGCTCGAGCCTCAGGACCAGCCTCACCCACCAGCAGTGGACAACTGCAGCCCCTAGCCTGACTTGGCAAGACCCAGCCTACCCACCAGCAGGTCAACAAGGTTCAGGACACCTTGGACCCCTCAGCCAGCTGTGTCAGGAACCAGCCCCACTCACCAGTGGTCCGACACCAGCTCTGGGACCCCTGGGCCCTGCAGTCAGACTCCAGGACCCAGCTCTTCCTGCCAGTGAGTCAACACTAACCCTAGCTTCACAGAACAATGGGTAGCCACCAGCCACAGGATCTCCTGGACCCCAGCTTCACCCCAGGGTTCTGCAGCCAGCCACCTCATGACCCAGCCCCACCAACCAGTGGTGGGCAGCCTCCAAAAAAGGCAGGACCCGGAAACCAACTGGACTGGAAGCCAGTCATGCCTTACAGACCACCCACAGTAGCAGCCCACCACAACAGAAGGACCCATGAAGCCCACATAGAGGTTGAGCATAGACCTCTGGTGACCAGAGGGAAGTGTACTGCTGGGAGCATTGAATGTCTCCTACAAAACGCCACTTCTCCAAGTTCGGGAAGCATAACCAACCTACCAGATATATAGAAATAAAAACAGCAAGTTAGGCAAAATGAAGTGGCAGAAGAATGGAGGAACATGTCAAAACCCCAGAGGAAGAACTAAGTGAAGTGGAGATAGGCAGTCTACCCTAGAAAGAGCTCAAGGTAATGATTGTAAAGATGATCAAAGAACTCGGGAGAAAAATGGATGAACAGAGCAGGAAGTTAGAAGTTTTGAAAAAGGTTAGAAAATAAAAAGAAATCAACCAAACAGAGGTGAAGAATACAATAACTGAAATGAAAGATACACGAGAAGGAATCAACAGTAGACTATATAATACAGAGGAATGGATCAGCAAGCTGGAAGACAGAGTAGTGGAAATCACTGAAACTGAACAGAAAAAAGAATGAAAAGAAATGAGGACAATTTAAGAGAGCTCTGGACAACATCAAAAATACTAACATTACATTATAGGGGTCCAGAAGGAGAAGAGAGAGGAAGGGGCAGATAACATACATGAAGACATAAGAGCTGAAAACTTCCCTAACCTGGAAAAGGAAACAGACATCCAAGTCCAGGAAGTATAAAGAGTCCCAAACAAGATCAACACAAAGAGGACCAGACCAAGACACAATGTAATTAAAATGGCAAATATTAAAGATGTAGAGACAATAAAAAAGCAGCAAGAGAAAAGCAACAAGTTACATACAAGGAAACTTAAATAAGGCTATCAGCTGACATTTAAGCAGAAACTGTAGGCCAGAAGGCACTATATATTTACATAAAGTGAGGAAAGGAAAAAACCCTACAACCAAGAATACTGTCTACTCGGCAAGGCTCTCACTCAGATTTGATGGAGAGATCAAAAGTTTTACAGACAAGCAAAAGCTAAAAGTGTTCAGCACCACCAAACTAGCTTCACAAGAAATGTCCAAGGGACTTCTCTAAGCAAAAAAGAAAAGGCTGCTACTAGAAACATGAAAATTACAAAAGGAAGAAGCTCACTGGTAAAGGCAAATACACAGTAAAGGTAGTTTATCAACCATGCACAAAGTTAGTAGGAAGGCTAAAAGACAGAAGTAGTAAAATCATCTATATTCACAATAAGCAGTTAAGGGATACACAAAACAAATAGATGTAAAATATGATGTCAAAAACAGCAACCATGAGGGGAGGAGAGTAAAAAATACAGCATTGTTAGAATGCAATCAGAATTAAGAAATCAGCAACTTAAAATAATTATTCATATATTTATATTGTTATATACAAACGTCATGGTAACCCCAAACCAAAAATCTGTAATAGCACACACAAAAAAGAGAAAGGAATCCAAGCAACACTAAAGATAGGAATCAAATCACAAGAGAAGAGAACCAAAGAAGAAAGGAACAGAAAAGAACTACAAAACAACCCTAAAACAATTAAGAAAATGGCAATAAGTAGATACATATCAATAATTACTTTAAGTGTAAATTGACTAAATGCTCCAATCAAAAGACACAGAGTGGCTGAAGGGATACAAAAAAAAAAAAAAAAAAGACCTGTATATACGCTGTCTACAAGATATTCACTTCAGATCTAAAGACACACACAGATTGAAAGTGAGAGGATGAAAAAGGGTGTTCCATGCAAACGGAAATCAAAAGAAAGCCAGGGTAGCAATACTTACATTAGACAAAATAGACTTTAAAACAAAGACTGTTACAAGAGTCAAATAAGGACATTACATAATGATCAAGGGATCAATCCAAGAAGATATAACAATTGTAAATATATATGCATCCAACATAAATCACTTAAACACATAAAGCAAATATTAATAGAAATAAAGGGAGAAATTGACATTAACCCAGTAATAGTAGGGAAGTTTAACACCCCATTTACATCAATGGACAGATCTTCCAGGCAGAAAATCAATAAGGAAACACTGGCCTTAAATGACACATTAGATGAGATAGACTTAATATATATAGAATACTGCATCCAAAAGCAGCAGAGTACACATTCATTTCAAGTGCAAATGGAACATTCTTCAGGATAGATCACATGCTAGGCCACAAAATAAGTCTTTCCAAATTTCAATTTAAGAAAATTGAAAACATATCAAGCATCTTTTCTAACCACAATACAATAAGACTAGAAATCAACTACATGGAAAAAAAACTGCAAAAAACAAAAACATGTGGAGACTAAACAGTATGTTACTAAACAACCAATGGATCACTAAAGAACTCAAGGAAGAAATCAAAATATACCTGGAGACAAGTGAAAACAAAAAGGCAAGAATCCAAACGCTATGGGGTGCAGCAAAACAGCTGTAAGAGGTAAGTTTGTAGCAATACAAGTTTACCTCAGGAAACAAGAAAAATCTCAAATAAACAACCTAACCTTAGACCTAAAGGGAACATACCTCAACATAATAAGGGCCATATATGATCAGCCCACAGATAATATCATGCTCAACAGTGAAAAGCTGAAAGCATTTCCTCTAAGATCAGGAACAAGAGACAGATGGCCACTCTCGCCACTTTTATTCAACATAGTATTGGAAGTCTTAGCTACAGCAATCAGAAAAGAAAAAGAAATAAAAGGAATCCAAATTGGAAAGGAAGAAGTAAAACTGTCACTGTTTACAGATGACATGATACTATACATAGACAATCCTAAAGATGTCACCAGAAAACTACTAGAGCTCATCAATGAATTTGATAAACTTGCTGGATATAAAATTAATACTGTTGTATTTCTATACACTAACAACAACTATCAGAAAGAGAAATTAAGGAAACAATCCCATTTACAATTGCATCAAAAAGAATAAATTACCTAGGAAGAAACCTACCTAAGGAGGTAAAAGATGTGTACTTGGAAAATTATAAGACACTGTTAAAAGAAATTAAAGATCACACAATCAAATAGACAGATATATTGTGTTCATAGATTGGAAAATTAATATTGTTAAAATGATCATACTACCCAAGGCAAGGCAATCTACAGATTTAATGCAATCCCTATCAAGTTACCAATGGCATTTTTCACAGTACTAAAACAAATAATTCTGAAATGTGTGTGGAAATACAAAAGACCCTGAAGAGACAAAATAGTCTTACAAAAGAAGAACACAGCTGGACATATTACTCTCCCTAATTTCAAACTACAATACAAAGCTACAGTAATCAAAACAGTATGGTACAGGCAAAAGAACAGACACATAGATCAATGGAACAGAATAGACAGCCCAGAAGTAAACCTACATATTTATGGTCAGTTAATCTATGATAAAGGATGGAAGACTATACAATGGAGAAAAGACAGTCTCTTCAATATGTAGTGCTGGAAAAACTGGAAAGCTACATGTCAAAGAGTGAAATTAGAACATTTTCTCATATACAAAAATAAGCTCAAAATGGATTAAAGACTTAAATGTAAGACCAGAAACCATAAAACTCCTCGAGGAAAATATAGGTGAACCACTCTTTGACATTAACTGTAGCAATATTTTTTGGATCTGTCTCCTGGCAAAGGAAATAAAAGCAAAAATAAACAAATGAGACCTAATTTAACTTAAATGTTTTTGCACAGCAAAGAAAACCATCAACAAAATTAAACGACAACCTACTGAATGGGAGCAAATATTTGTAAATGATATCACTGATAGGAGTAAATATCTAAAATATATATATGTGATACAATTCAATATCAAAAACAAACTGCCCAATTAAAAAATGGGCAGAAGGCCTCAATAGACATTTTTCCAAAGAGGACATACCAATGGCCAACAGGCATATGAAAAGATGCTCACCATTGCTAATCATCAGAGAAATGCAAATCGAAATCACAATGAGATATCACCTCACACCTGTCAGAATGCCTATCATCAAAAAGAACACAAATAACAAATGATGGCAAGGATGTGGAGAAAAAGGAACCCTTGTGCACCATTGGTAGGAATGTAAATTGGTGCCGTCACTATGGAAAACATTATGGAGGTTCCTCAAAAAACTAAAAAATAGAACTACTATGTGATCCATCAATTCCACTCCTGGGTATATATCCTAAGAAAATGAAAACACTAATTCAAAAAGATACATGTACCCCAGTGTTCAGAGCAGCATTATTTACAATAGCCAAGATATGGACACAACCTAAGTGTCCTTTAACAGATAAATGGATAAAGAAGATGCAGTATAAATATATATATATATATATATATATATATATATATATATATATATATATGAATACTACTCAGCCATAAAAAGAATGAAATTTTGCAATGACATGGATGGACCTGGAGGGTGTTATGCTTAGTGAAATAAAGCAGACAGAGAAAGACAAATACTGTATGATATCACTTATATGCAGAATCTAAAAAATAAAACAAACTAGTGAATATAACAAAAAAGAGACAGACTCACAAATACAGAGAATAAATCAGTGGTTATCAGTGGGGAGAGAGGGAGGGGGTGGCAAGATAGGGGTAGGGGATTCAAAGGTACAAACTATTAGATATAAAATAAATAAGCTGCAATGATATATTATACAGCACAGGGAATATAGCCAATATTTTATAATAACTATAAATGGAGTATAAACTATAAAATATTTGAATCGCTATATTGTATACCTGAAACTAATATAATATTGTAAATGAACTATGTCTCAATTTCTTTAAATGATAAACACTACTATAGGGAAAAACTGTATAACTTATACCCATGCCTGCTTTGCTATACTGCCTCACTTACATAGAAAAGAGCAAAATTGGAAGTATTTTGGTTGTTCGTGTGTTGCAGGAGGACGAAACAGTCCAGAGTCTATCTTCCCCTTGTCCCCAGTGCAGAATTCCAAGACTGGAGAATCTGAGAAGTAATCTGTGTTATACTAAACAGAGGCTTTAGAGACCAGGATTCAAACGCGACATCCATAACTTTCTGAGTGACCCAAACAAGCCACTTAATTTCTCTCAGTCTAATTTTACTCACATGTAAAATCAATACAAAAATATTTTCCTCACTGGGTTGTCAAAAGGATCAGATAAAATAATGTAGGTAGTTTTAGTACATGGTTTCTTTTATAAAGTATCTCACAAAAGTATTATTTTACTTACTGACAGGAAATAGTATTTTGAAGAACAGTCTTAAAATTAAGAAAATTTAATAAACACTAGTATAATTTTGAAGGAATTTTAGGAGGTCATGAACATTCCACCAAAGCAGGAATACCCCTCTACATCTGTTTAAATTTTCCATTGATTTTATTTTATTAATTTATCCACTCATTTATTCATTTAATAAATATTTATTGAACAACCACTATATTTGATCCAACTGCATCAATGTTGGGTAGCCATTAATTGTTCCTAAGTTCTTTTGTATATTGAGAACAATTTCCCTATTACCTTAACGCCCTAAAACAACACAAAAATCTTATCCACTTCTATTGAACAAAACTCCAAACATCTAACGTGTATGAGGTCAAACTTCCCTAGGTCTTGAATCACTATTCACATTAAATGTCCAAGTCTCTTTACTAGTCTAGCCACTTTTGATAAATACTAATTTCACAACAGACATATGGTAACCCAATTAGAACACAATACTTTAAGATGTAACCAGACCAAGGCAAAGGTCTAATCATTTTATGCTATCTTTCATTTAAGTCTTAATAATAAATTTATTTAACAATACTCATAATAATATTAACCTCTTTTGAACATTGCTTTGAGATTACTGCTATTAAATTTATGCCATTTACAGCACTCTATCCTCAATTAATGCTGCTGTAAAAAAGAAGTTACCTATGGAAATATGATGGGGGTTAGGCATGGGATTTTCTCTTAAAGAATATCAGACAAGACTCAGATACAGGCCCACTGAAAATCTGTGATTCATTGTTTGTCCACCTTTAGCAATATTCCAACTCCTACCAAGAGTTTTGGAAATACTGCTTTATTTCACTTAGATAATAGGACTTTTATTTGAAAGCACTAGTATTTTTTAAAGTAAAATCTAAATAGTAGGTTATTAATTTATTATTTCTTAATATGTAGTAATATTAAAGTCACCGGGTTGAAGATTCATTTTTCAGTATAGCTCATCCATTCTATTGCCCACACTTTAATTCTCCTTCTAGCACCTAACCCACCACAAAGAATTTTCCAATGACAGAGGTTGTTTCCACCCTTTCTCAGCTTCATCACATTCTTGAATCCAAAAGAAGACATAAAGTTAAGAATGACATAGAAACATAAGTTAGATAATAATATAAATATTGACTATTTAGAAAATAATGACTATGAGAATTCTAAAAATTTAAATTTATGGGATGCATAAAGCTAGTTCTACAAACACATTCATGGCTAAAAGTGCTTTTATTAATTAATAAAAAAATGTTGAAAATAAAGTAGTCAACTTAGAAAATTAGGAGGTATCAGAAAACAGAAAAAAGAAAAAATATAAGAAAAACAAAGAAGAGAGAGATAACAAAGGTAAAAGCAAGATTAAGTAGTTGGCATGCTGAAAAACAGCAGAACTGACAAGTAAACCTAAAAGCTGGATCCTTACTGGGGAGTAAGGGGGGAATGATAAATAGAAAAATCACTAGCAAGTAAAAATTGAGGAACAAAAGGGAGAGAACACAAATATGCAAAATTTAAATAGAATATATAACAGCAAATAAATGGAAAACTTAAAATAGCGATATTGTATTTTAAAACAATACTAATGTTTTTGAAAATCTCAGTGAAATATACAATTTTCTAGGAAATTTTTTTCCTGGCAAAACTGACTTAAAGAGAAAAAGAAACTTAAAAAAAAAAATTATCTCCATAGAAAACTCTAAGCCTAGATGTTTTATGAATATATTCTTTCAGAATTTTAAGAAATAAGTGATTCCCACTTATTTTTTTCACCTGATGAACTCAAATGTTTATTTTTATTGATTATACTAAGATGAAATCATTGTCCTCTTTTTTTATTTAAGTATAGTTGATTTACATTGTTTGATTGATTTCTGATATACAGCAAAGTGATTCAGTTATCTGGCAACAAACACATATCTGTCAATAATTACCTTAAATGTCAATGGACCAAATGCTCTAATCAAAAGACAGAGTGGCAGATCGGATTAAAAAAAACAACCAAGGGCCTACAATACGTTGCCTTCAAGAGACCCACTTCAGGCAAAGGACACAAAAAGAATATAAAAAAAGATTCCCACTTACTAATAAGATGTTGTCTATTCAATAGTTTTACATAGCCTTCCTCCACAAAAAAGGAGGAAAAGCTTTCCAATTCCATGAACTCTGGCACTAAAATTTAACAAAGATAGTACAAATAAAGAAAAACGCAAACTAATCTCATTTACAAATACAGATGCAAAAATAACTGTAAGGTAAGCAAATAAAATTATGCAGTACATTAAAACAAGACTACACCATGACTAATTAGGGTTTATTTCATCAGTAAATTTGAAAAACAAAAACCAATAAGACATGCCATAAACTAAAATGCAATTTCTCATAGAAACTCCTAATAAAGTGGACTAGCATGATTTTTAATGATAAAAATCATTAAATCAACAGTCAGTATAATACTTATGGTAAAATATTAAAGAAAATTCCATAAATTAAAAACTAAATAAAAATACCTGCTATCACCTGTATTATTTAATATTATTCTTGATATTCTAGGCAGTGTATTAAAAGAAGGGGTGAAAAAAAGGAACAAATAACTGCTAAAAAAGAGGAGAAAACATATCAGCTGAAATATGACTAGAGCTAATAAGTCTGACAAAAAGGGAAGTTATAAAATGAATCAGCAAAATTTACTAACACCCCCAAATATAGTAACAAAAATATAGTAGTATGAAAAATATCTCATTCATAAGAGCAAGTAAAAATATTAAATATTATAAAGGAAACATCAAAGGAAAGGTGCAGAATCTGTATATAAAAAACAAAACATTGTTGAGGGACATAAAAGAATTGAGTAAGTTATTTGGAATGGAAAGATTCAATGCTAAAAAGATTTGTTATCCCATAGTTTTATAATCTTTTTTAAAAAATCACTTTGCAATTTTAATTAACAACATATAAATCTAAGATAAACTTTAGAGAAGTACACAAACACCTTAAAGAATAATTATGAGTGAGGTCTTGCAATACTTTTCAAAGATACTATAAAGCTACAGTGATTAATATAGCCTAGCACTGTAAAAGTCTAGGTAGAAAGATAAATGGAATAGAGCCAAAAACTGAGAAATGGCTCCAAATATGTAATCAGTATGTAATAAAAGATGTTATTTCAAGTCAGATGGGATAAGATGGGTTACTTAATAAATGATACAGAGATATTTGGTTAACTTGAGATAAAAATTAAGTTATATCTCTAGTTGAAATTATACTCAAAATATATTCAAGATGAATCAAATACTTAAGTGTATAAAAATATAGTCAAAGAACTGGAAGAAAATATAGTAGAATATTATATAATTTTAGACTGGGAGAAGCCTTTCTAAACAAACCCCAAACAGAAAAAAAAAAAGAGCATTACAAAAGGGAGGCAAAGATTTAACAACAAAACCATAAAGTAAAGAAAATGACAAAATATACATATATGACAAATAAAGGCTAATACCATTAAAATATACATTAAGAGCCTTAAAAACCATAAAAACTAGACAAATCCTTTAAAGGAAAAATGGGCAAACAACATAAACAGACAATTCACAAAGGAAGAGACATTTAATACAAATAAATTCATGTAAAACTCTTCATTCTCAATAAAAATCCAAAGAATTCAAATTAAGTCAGCAATAATATGTTATATTCCCTTATCAAACTGGCAAGAAATGTTTAAAATAATAATACTTGCTACTGAGGGCAAGGGAATACTCGCAGATACTGCTGGTGAGAGCACAGAACACTATACCTGAAGGGCAATGTGAGTCAAAAGGCTTTTTTAAAAAGAACACCTTCTTTGACCCAGTAATTTCACTTTTTAGAAATATATCGTAAGAAAATAACCACTAATTGACACGGAAAAGTATTAAAAAGTTACCCATGTTCAAGGTTTTCTTTATAATGACAAACAATAAAAACAACTTAAATATTAAATAAAAGACTCAGTTAAATTATAAGAACCTCACTTTATGCAATATTTTCTGCAAATAAGAATAATAGTTTAGAAGATGACCTAATCAGGGAAATTCACAATATATCATTAAGTGGGAAAAATAGATTACAAATGAATAGTAAAAGGATGATTCCAATTTTAAGGGAAAAAATTTTTATGCATAAATTAAAATGGAAAGGATATATACTATAATACAGGTAGAATGAAAAGGCAATTATATTTTCCTTTGGGTGTGTTTATATACTTTTTACAATAAATGTATATGAATTTTGTAATGAGGGAAAAATAATGAGATATATAAATACACACGCTTGAGATATACTGAACCCTGATAACCCACTGTAGTATGTTTTTCTTTTCTTTTCTTTTAATTTCTTTTTTGGCCGCACTGCAGCATCTTAGTTCCCCGACCAGGGATTGCACCAGTGCCCCCTGCAGTGGAAATGTGGAGCCCTAACCACTGGACCGCCAGGGAATTCCCCTAGTATGTTTTTCTTGGAGATAGTATTTAGATCACCCTAAAATTTCAGAATAATTATAACTAATTTTGGTGGCTAATAACTGATCTGATCTCACCTACAACAAAAATGTATGTTGAGTTTCAGCAGTGGCTGAATCAAACTATTTGAACACTACTTTAACTAATTTTTTTTCAATTTTTTATATTATTGGTATACTTTGTGTATAATGTTTATGGTGACAAGATATTAAGATGTAAAAAGAGATACTTACACAGAGTAAATCAAAATGTAAAATTTAGTAAGATTCTTATCTTCTATGCCCATAAAACTGAGGGTAGCACACAAATGAAAGTTTACACTTCACATACAGAATCCAGAAAAGAAAAAGTTAAAGAATTTGAAAAGCCTAATTTTGCATGTTTCACTTTTGAGATTTATATATTTTGATTATATAAAACTAGTACAGTTTTTGCATTTTTAGAATCAAAAATAAAGATAGAAAGTGGGAGGGGGAAAGATAACCCAAAGCATAAAAACTCGATGCTGAATCATAACATAATAAAATGTTAGCTTCCACATTACTGAGAGAAAGCAAGACCCCCATCATTCACGCTGGCAAAAGCTTGCCTTTGCATAAACCATTTCTGTTCTCACTGTCATAAAACCAATGACTTTGGAAAGGGAAGAAAACACAGAATGACGTGCAAAGTAGCACACACCATGTTATTGCAGCTGGATAAAGAATATGTCACTAATGACTTTCTTTCTACCCGTCAGTTTTAAGTTGAGTTTCTTTTTTTTTTTCCAAAATAGCAAATGGCCTTTATGAGTACAAAACAGAAGCAGTGAAATTCAAAATAATATCCAATTTCCACTTGATTTTGATACTGCATTAGTTAATAGAATGAGTTATTAATTATTTCTTGGAAAAGATATGACTCCCTTTTCTCTTCATTTGAGTTGAACATAACATGCCTGAACACTAAGCAGTTTTCTGTAATAAATTCAAAATAAAATTTTCATCAGATAGTTATCATGAAATGTTCATCCTAAATGAGGAATTATCCATGGGAATATTCACCTGAAGTCATTTGATAAATTCAGAAAACTAATGTAATTAAGTTCCCAAGTTGTCAGGTCAAGTCAGAGTGATGACTGTCTGTAAGGGACAACTGAAAAAATTAATTAATGACAATGGATTCTATTCATGATACCAAAAGCTAGTGATACAGCACTTCATCTCCACAAAGGAATCAACAAGAGAGAATTGGGCAAAAAGTATAGCTTCTTAACTGATAGGGCAGCTTAATTCTGTAATGGATTGGGACTGTCGACTTCTTAACATGTTTCAAAATAATAACGTCAATCACTTATCTTTAAAAATAAGGATGCTCATTCTCATCCGGGTTGGAGATCATGAAATGTTAAGTCCGGTGAAATCTGATTGAGATTAATCAACCTACAATCCTATGGGCAGTTAATAACAACCACAACTTTCCCTCATGAGGACTTTCTTAAGTGCCAGGCAGTTTTAAAAGCTTTACATATACTAATTCTCTTAATGAGCCTATGAAGTAGGTATTTTTATTATCCTCAGTTTAGATACAAGGAATTCAAAACATAGAAAGCTTCAGTGACTTGCCCAAAATCACTCATCTAGTAAGTGACAGAGCCAGGATTTGAACAGGTAAACAGGCCTCAGAATCCAGCCATAAACCATAAACAGCACATTCTATAAAATCCTTTTTGACAGTTACTACAGCTGACCCTTTTTGATCAGAAGAAATTCAAATCAGTGATTTGGATTCATCAATTAAGCTATTATTATGATTTCAAAAGGAAGGATTAAAATTATCTTTAACTTAATTTGTTCATCTTTGACATAACCTTCTTTCTTTTTCATACTTTTTGTTCAGTAAACTAATGAAGTAGTTTATCCTATAAGTTATATGTTTATAGACTAAAAAAGAAGGGGCAAAACTTTCATTCTATAAACATCACAAAAGAATAAAGTTCAGGAACACACTATACATTTACCCTCTCAGATATAAACAAATATTAGAGGTAAGAATTTAATGTTAGGGCACAGAAATAAGCAAATGTGTTGTGGAACAAAATAATATTTCTACATTGATATGTTTGATATTCTGTATATTGTACCTTTAATTTCTCCGAGAAGTTCACTGGTATTTAATCTTTCCATTTTTTCCTTCCAATCTTTCGAAAGTAGTTTTTCCATGCAGGAGGAATCTATTAAAATAAAAAAGTAAGTATTAAAACTATTACACATGTATTTGATAAGTATTAAAATATTACAAATACAGAAGGCTGTGGAGTTTATGGAGAAATTCTGTTATTCAAAAATAAATGATTAAAGCTATTTTTTCTTGTTGCTGTTTTAACCCTAGGATACAGACAATTATATTCCATTATCTACTACAAAATACCATAACTAAATTTTTTTTGGCTGGAAGATTATTTAAACTATTCCCACGAAAAAAAAAGATAATGCTCAATAATCTTATCTTGGTATTATAACTACAGTTAATTAATATTCAGCCAGCATTTATCACTTCTTAGACCAATTGGACAGAACAAGGGGCTTTTTCATACAAGCTTAAGTTTAGATATTATTCCTTTCAAACCAGGTGATGTTTTTTAAGTCCAAGCAAAATTCATGTGCTATTCAAGGAAGAATGATAAATCTTCAAAGGAGAAGAGACCAATCGACCTGTAACTACTTAGTCCTTAAAAAAGAAATAAACATATGGCAACTTTTGTAAAATACCCATTTAGAGTAAAATGCAAAGAAAATAAAGTCATGATGTCCTCTGTCCCCCAGTAATGAAAACAGTTAAAACTTTTCTCTTATATAAAAAGAGACGCATGATCTTTTCAAGAAAATCCTTATTTAAACGCTGCTTGACCTATTGCATTTCTAAATAGCATTTCTAAATAGCATACTAGATTACACTTGTTTCTATTAAGATTCATAAAGTTTACAGAAGTTTAAATTTTAGAATGTTCTAATAATTAGCAAATTTTTATCAATGAATTATTTTTTTCTCTCTGTTCAGATGGATTTGCAACTGGAGCTACTGCTTACATCTATTTACGTGTATCTTTTAAGCCTCAAATCTTAACAAACAGGCCATGTTTCCAAAAGGGAAAGCAGATTTAAATACTCAATCCTCAGTGCAAAGAATACTCCCATTAAACTTTAACATTCCAAGCGTCAAAATTCTGATAACTCCTTTTTAAAATTATATTTAAAATAATTACTTCAATTCCAAATGCCTTTTCTCTCCCATATCAGTACCTATCTCTTTAGCATTTTCCCTTTCATTTTTTCTCCAACTTCTAAATCCTCCTTGAATTTTTCAGAATGACAGTAAGGTCAAGATGGATCTGAAGGGTTTTAGAAACTAGATAAGCTTTAAAAAGAAGACAGTGAGCCCCGGGTAAGAGATGAGAGGACCACTGCGTGGTTAGAAAGTATTGGTGAAAACAATTAACGTTTGTTCGTGACATGATCAATCAATCAAGGAATGGATAGAATCCAGATCAGTATGTTGGGAAATCGCTGATGAAGAACAACCATACTAGCTCTCTATCACAGAAGCTAAAGTTCTTTCTAAATAGAAGTCAGCTTGATTCTATTAAGTGAAAGCTCCCTGCTCCTTCTCTTACTTCTTCCCTTCTTTCCTTGCCTCCTTCTTTCCTTCCAGTCTTTCCTATTAATTATTTTCGTAGGCTTCAACAAGTGACCTACCACTGTGATTAAAAACTGGATTCTGAGTGACCTGCTAATAGGGCCTATATGCATATGCGTCTGTTCAGTTTGTATTTAATTTTCAAAATGTTCTCTTGTTACTTTTATTTTAAATTCAGAAATAAGGTGTATACTTCGTTCCACACATATTTTGTTTTTATGCTAAAGTCATAGAAAAGATAATACTAATTTGAGAGTTAAGGAGCAAAATCTTCAAAGCCATGCCTATCAGAGATTACTTTTTCTCAAATCAGGTCTAAATTTCTGGATATAACATTAGACCATGTATAAGAATAATCAACAAAATGTCTTCAACTTCCTACCTTACTCAGTTTTGTTACTTTTTTTTAACCTTTTCATACATGTTATAACATTGTACTAAACTGATAATCACTGATATGAACGCTAAAGCATAACTTGTTTGGTTAAAATTTGAGTTGAGTGCACATATTATAATGGTCAAGACAAAAATCCCAATTGACTAGTAATGATCCAAAATTCACAGCAAGTTCATAAACTAGGATTAGATACACACTAAATGTAAAACAGGCTAAAATATGTCTCTCATTTCTATTAATAGACCTGAAATCTTTCAGAGCTCCAGAAAAAGAATGCTGAAACTTCATGGGAGAAAAACAGAACTATATGGACAACAAGAATATACACTTCAAACATTTATCAAATAAGTTTGAAGACACAGCTTTACATAAAAGCTAATCATTAATAAAATGGTTAATAAATTCAAAACATTTCACATTCCTATTAGAAAATTAATTCTCACCATAACGCTGAGTTAATCTAGCTATATGAGTTCCCATTTCAGTAGAAGACACTGAGGGGAAAAACATAAAGCAGGCTTTGCAAGTCTATATTTATAGCCCATGAAAATATTTAGTAACAATCACTGATTGCCTTTATCTACAGGACAATAAAGGTCACTACATACAACTTTATCAGCATTTAATCTCAATTCTGGGAGATTCCAGGAATATTCAAAACTGTGAGAAGGTCTCTTGAAAAACTGAGCTTTTTCACCTAATTATCTGTCTGCCAGACCTCTAAGGGCATACATACCACAATTAGTACTAAACACAACCCACACTGTAATGTAAAACAAGTAAGGTGAGGGAAAAAGACCAGAAGATGCAGTACCACAAGATGTACTAAAATGCTACATATGCAGAGGATACTACTGCCTCTACCAAGACGTTTCTGACTTGAAATGAGGAAATATATGCTAAAGTTAAAAGTGAAATTTTATATTTTCAAATTTCCCACTCAAAACAATATCCAGGTAAGGGTAAAAATTAACGGTATTCATCCTCCTGTGCCACATACGTCAACTACATTAACAGGACGCTAGCTTTACAGAGGCAATTCATCATATCAGACTTTGCCCCTTTCTGATCATGCACAAATGCAAAAATCAAAGAGGTCAAGATAAGTAAAGAAGTCCAGCTTGCCTTATGTCCACGCAAAGAGTAAGCCCATGTTTCAATTCAGTACTTATGCAGGATTCCAAATGGAAAAAAAAAGAACTAAACATCACCCGGATATTCTTGGATAACTCTACACAGATAAATATGCCACAGTCCTCAAAACAATGAAAAGATATACAGTATATTTTATTATCTGAGTTTGACTACTCAAATTTTAGCATTTTGACTGAGTTGTTTTCAGCTAAACAGGAAGAAACTACATACCTTTTGGAAATTATAGTATCACAATATTATAGTATGTGTCACGGTAATATGTACATATTAAAAATGAATGTAAGCCATAACACTTCAGTATAAAGTGGAAAATGTCAAAATTTATTCCTCTTACTTTGAAAGAATTAGTGTCCATAAACCAATACATATTCAATGAAATATGAGAGTTTATATTTATCTTGTCTAATTTTTGTAAATAGTGTGATAAAAACAGGACTGAAAAATCGAGTTGCACTTCAATTCTTGCTTATTTTTAATCAAGGATGTAAAGGGTTCTGATATGTTATAAATTAATTCTCAGTTGCATAGCTTTTGTTTTTCCTTTTCCTTTGCAAATTTAAGTTTTTCTATTTCAATAACCTTTTTCTAAGGATAAAAGGAAAGATATCATAATGGATTGCAAAGCAATGTTTCTGCTTCCTAAATACCTAGGTTTCCTAAATACCTAGGTTTCAGGCCAGGTAAGTCAGGAATGCTTTATCGTGCTAATAATTAATTTTACAGTACAAGGGAAATTTGAAGTGAGAGTATGTGAGATATTTATTTCCTAATCTATATGATGATATGTTAGGAACAATTGAAAATTATTCCTAGTTAAACAAAGCTGCAGCAGTGTTAACTACTATTCTGAGCAAAATAAAGGGTCAAAGAGAGTAAATAAAGAAATCATCATTAAAATTAAATCATGGGGGAATGGGAAAGGATAATGGGAAAAAATTTTTATCGTACTTTAAAACAATTTACCTGTGAGTAAACACGTATCATTATTCCCTTTACCTCAAAGTGATAAAGTTAGAAATGCTGAAACATTAGAAACATGACATAGAAAATAACTTTAAAATACCTTAGTGAGAAACAACAATGACTGCTCCCCCTGTATACAGATCCTACTGCTTTATTAACTTTTTTAAGAAAATATTAAAGCAATTCCTTTTATTTTTACCACAGGAATCATAAATTTCAGAAGCAATAAATTTTTTATGTATCCAAACAATGATAACTTATTAAAAGTATCCTTGACCTTGGTTTACAACTAATTCTGACAATATATATTTATATCCCTGCTGATCATCAATCTCACATTTTTCATTAGGAAACAGAGATGCACATGCCAGTTACTGTACATTTTTCCACAGTGACGAGTGCTCCACAATACAGTGGGATAAAATTGGAGCTTGGAGAGCTTGAAGAGCACTCTTAAATTTTAATTAAAACCCTCCAAGCTCACTAAAAATAATTAGACACAAAAATGTGCCAGTTTTATTTTGAAGTCACTATAACGTACAAAGCACACTCCCTGACGACTGCTCATGCTCTCATTCTCTCTCTCTCTCCCTCTCTCCAATGAAACAACTGATTTTCCAAATACGAACAAGGCGGTATAAATAGAGGCTGTTTTCAATCCTGCTCTTCATGCTGGGAAGCTGACAGAAAAGACAGTAGAGTGGGTTTTTCAGACCGCACCAAATGAACCTAGAATAACTTGCCTAACCAAGAGTTCGAATCACTGACAAACTCTAGATAAAATTCAGTCTTCAAGGAACACCACGGGTTATATCACTGATCTTTTTTGATCCAAAAGCCAAACCTTTAACCTCTTAAATGTTTTTGCTTTCTTAAAATATCTCATACAATGCTATATTCCATCCTATTTTTAGCTAAGCAGCAAGAGAAAGCATGCCTTTCCCATACAGCAGGGCAATGATATAAACATCAACACAGATGCACTGCCAGGAAGAGCTGGACTTCTCAAGCACTTGATCATTAAGGAATGCACCAACTGTTTTGGATAATCTCGTGCCAGCTCCCCTTTTGCTCCACACTCCCCTCTGGGAGTGGCCAAACTTGTCCTGATCTTAATTTTTCATTTTACTCCTCCATAGCCTCCCCCCATCCCCAAAAAGATGAGAAATGGCATTTATGCCTAGCAATGAAAAAGCAGGCTCACTTCCCCAAACAGACCAAAACTTTCAAACAATTAACCCTCCCCTCTTCTTTCAGATAAATTACTAAGTATAAAATGCAATCTGATTCCTTTGTTTATTCAATATGAACAATTTGTAAATGACTCAAGGATAAAATTCAGAAAATGTTGTGCTAAATTAGAACCATTATAAACATGCTAATGACTCAATGCTTCAGTAAAACACGCATGATCGGTGTGAAGAAATAGATTTAGTTCCTGTGAAATTCTGTTGTGCTGCTTTAAAACGATTTGGTCATTAAATCAGATATATTCCTTCCAGGAAAAATGTTAATTCCACAACCACTTTACTAGATAATATACTGTGAGTGTCTGTGTGTGTGTGTGTCAATGGGAGCTATTGAAAATGTCATTAGAACTGTTAGATGCAAGATTCTGACATGTTCATGAGGGAGAGAAAACCCCACATTTGAAAGCTGCAGGAAATACACATATAGACATCATCACACTGGGTGCAATATTCTCTCTTTGCACTGTTTTGATCTACCAAAGTCTGATAATTTTTTATAGGGACCCCTTAAAATTGGCACTTAACATACATTCATGGAAGTCACATTGTTCTATATGTGCAGGTAAGAGGTATCTCTTTCATCTGCTTTCCAAAGCTGCTTAACACCTATAACAATATCAGAAGGATCATTCAAAACCAAATTCCTCTCCCATATCTATCAAAGTACAACTGCTACCTACCAATGCCAATATAGAAAAAGAGGGAAATATCCAGCAGGTAAATCAGAGGCTCACAGCCTCCTGCTGTAGCTGAGACTTCAGTGATCACTAAGACCAAAACCCCATTTCAGAAATGAGGAAACAGAGTCAAGATAAGGAAGTCACTTGCCTTGCCCGAGGCCAAACAGTTGGCGACAGAGCCCTGACTCGAGTTCAGTGCTGGTTTTACTGAAATGACTATTTAAAGCATTATTTGAACATCAGTTTTAGTCTCTATGATGCAGCATTCAACAATAGAAAATGAATAATTACATCTATTATTAATTGCTTCAGATATGAAGTGAAGCACTCTAGTTCTTTAGAGAAGGGTGCTAAAAATTCGAGGTATTGCAGTGAAAGTAAATAGCGTTCAACAGCCAATTCTCCCATACATACTCCATTACACTAGTCTTCCTGTTCCTCCATATTTCATTTTCTATAACGCCTTATCTTTTTTGAACTAAGAGCTTTCTTTTCCTGAAGTCATCCACTGAGGAATAGCTAAGATGCTGCTTAAAAATACTCTTGAACTCGAAAAGTAATTCCTTCCAAATTATATTTTATTTCATGTACAAGAAGTAAGTATGTAGCCTGACACTATTTTCTGCTGCTCCATTGCCAAAGGCTAAGGTATTCAAACCATATGACGTGGGACACTGCTCTTTGGGTTCTACAAATGGTTGACTTCATTTTTACTCTTTCAAATATATATTTAACTGCTTTTTAAAAACTTTATAGAACTGTGGGAACAATAATTTTTGTGTTCCCACTGTGTCCTATAGTCCTTCTTTTGATTTCTTTGGGGAAATACTGCTGAATGCCACTATTGTCCTGATGGAGTTGTCAATCACAGGGCTTTGCTGTCTGCTTCCTACTTGACCCAGTCAGAATTCTCTCCTGGAACTATCTGGAAAGGCTCTCTTATGCTCAAGTTGAAAGCTATAAGTATATGGGCCAGGGATCAATCGTCATGGACATTCTCCCTGGCACATGGAGAGAGTCTGTATGCAATAAGAATGAATGAAACCAAAAATACTAAGCAAAGTAGAGAGGAGCAGATAGGAAAAGATAGAGGGAAAAAAACTTTACATCATGTTAGCATACTTACATCCCCAAAGAGCTAAAGCCAAATTCTGCTCCTGGAATTCTTCATAATGTAAGCCAATATATTCCTGTTTTTGCTTACACTATTTGAGTTGGGTTTCTGCCAGTTGTAACTTACCAAAAAACCTAAACAACAAGAAAACTGTAACAAAAACTGTCATACACATTCAAACGTGTTATGTTCCAAAGTTTAACACACCGAAAATCACCAATGCATTAACTTGTACTACCAGAGTAAAACATTTATTATGCAAACCTTGAAATAAGCCTCTTGCTATATTGAAAGATATGCAACAATGTTAAGGTAAAATACTATAGGACTGATATTTACAATTATTTAGCTATCTGAATTAGGATTTTCTGAACATGAGGCAACCAAAAGAAAATACAGCAGAAATAAGGTAGAAGCTTAAGGTCATTAAAAACAATAACAACAACTCCCATCTAAGATCAACAAGCCCCGATTTCAGTTTCGTGTTCATCAAAACAGCTTCATTGTTCTGGTCAGTTGACTTCATGTTTAAAATTATAAAAAAAAATTAAAAAATAAGATTTGGGCTTCCCTGGTGGCGCAGTGGTTGAGAGTCCGCCTGCCGATGCAGGGGACACGGGTTCGTGCCCCGGTCCGGGAAGGTCCCACATGCCGCGGAGCGGCTGGGTCCGTGAGCCATGGCCGCTGAGCCTGCGCGTCTGGAGCCTGTGCTCCGCAGCGGGAGAGGCCAAACAGTGAAAGGCCCGCGTACCGCAAAAAAAAAAAAAAAAATAATAAGTTTTTACTGATAAAATATCCCTTCCTATATGTTTTATTTATGTATTGGCAATCCATAAGAGATCAATTTAAGATAAGGTTATACTCAAGTTGGTTTTAAGGGTCCTCCATAATCTGGCCCTAGTGATTCATTTCCTATTACTTTTGCTACCTGAAACTCTTCATTCTGTTCAAATGAATTCACCAAACATACCTCCCTCTTCTGTACATGTCTTGTGTTTTTTCACTTCCACACCTTTGATCATGACATCCTCCTGATACTAATGTCTCCCCACTTCTTAATGCTTATGAAAAACCTTCCTATTCTGTGCTGCCTACATTAAATACCACCTCCTCAATTATGCCTTGATTTACCACTTGAAGCATAAATTCTCATCCTCTGAAAAGCAAAGTAGCACTTGCTGAGCACATATTATCTCTCAGGCACTGTATTTTTTACATTTTTTTCATGTATCAACTCATTAACTCAATTTCATAACTCTTCTACGTCTACCACTGCTATTACTTACCAATTTTACCATCATATGACTAGATATATGGTCAAGTTCATACTATATTACCTAACTAAATATTAAATTCCTTGATGGTCAGGGAATGTTTCCAATACCACTTTGTGTTCTTCCATATTACTTAAGCTCTGCACATAGTAAGTACTAAAACAAATTCTTTAATATACTAAAGAAGATCACTTTGTGTGTGTTAAGGAGTGACAGAACTACCTTTTTATTAACTATATTGATAAATAATTTAATATACATCATATAATAAATGCACCCATCTTAAATGTGTATTTGATCAATTTTGTCAAATTACACATTCATGTAGCTGCCACCACAAAGAAAATATAGAACATTTCCAAAAAGTTATTGTATGCTCCCTTTCAGTCATTTATCCATAATCCTAACCCAGGCAACCACCGATCTGACTTCTATTGCTATAGAATAATTTTGCCTACTCTTGAATTTTATAAAAATGAAAGTATACAGTATGTACTTTTTGGATATGAATCCTTCCAAATAGCATAAAATTTTCGAGATTCAATCATGTTGCAGCATGTATGAGTACTTTGGTCCTTTGTGTTAATGGATAGACTTCCATTGTATAAATACACCACAAATTGTTTATCCATTCATCTGTTTTTGGACATGTGGGTTTCTCCCACTTTGGGGCTATTATGAAAATCCATTCATAAGTCTTTTTATAAATATACATCTCTTTTTTCCCTCTAAAAATGGAATTTCTTCAAAATGTGGGGTCGTTATAGGCCTGACTTTATAAGAAACTGCCGAAAAGTTTTCCGAAGGGGCTACATCATTTTACACTTCCACCAACAATGCATAAGAGGGTCTAGTTGCTTTATACCCTCATTAACACTTCTTAGTGTTACTACTTTAATCTTAGTCATTCTAGTGAGTGTATAGTGGTATCTCAGTGTGGTTTTAACTTACATTTCCTCAATGACTAAAGAATAAAATATACTTTCATGTGCTTATTGACTGTGTGTATATCTACTTTTGTGAAGTGTTGTTCAAATATTTTACCCATTTTTATATTTAATCATTTGTCTTCTTTTTAGCGAGTTTTAAGTTATTTATATTTATATATGCTTTATAAATTACATATTTATACAATTATATATTTATATAATATATATATAATTTATTATATATTACATATACATAAGTTATTTATGAATATAAACAGATACCTATCTTTTATATATTTATATGTATTGTGAATATTTTTACCAAGTCTGCAGTATGCCTCTTTATCTTCACAGTGTATCTTTTGAGGATCCATTGTTTCTTAATTTGATATTATCCAATTATCAAGGTTTTTTCTTTATGATTAGTGTTTTCATCTAAGAAATCTTTACCTACACCAAGATCACAAAGTATTCTATATTTTCCTCTAGAAGCTTTATATTTTAGTTTTATATTTAGATCTGTGATCCATTCTGTTATTTCGTGTGCATAGGTCTATTTCTGGATTCTCTGTTCTGTTTTACTGATCAATTCATTATCCTTATACCAATACCAAACTGTTTTGATTACTGAGCTTTATAGTAAGTCTTGCAATCACATAGAATTAGTCCTCCATGTTTGTTCTTCTATTTCAAATTTGCTTTGGCTATCCTTGGTCCTTTGCATTTCCATTTGAATTTTAGAATCAGCTTGCCCGCCTCCCCCCAAAAAAACACCTTGGATTTTATTGGATTTGCCTTGAATCTACAGGTCACTTTCATCCTTTATTACTTTTAATATAAATATTGAAAGCTATGAATTTCCCTCAAAGTACTGTTTTAATTTCATCCCACATATTTTGTTAGGTTATGTTTTCATTATCATTCAGTTTAATATATTTTACAATTTTCCTTGTTCTTTTTCTTTGTTATATGGTTTAGTTATATGTATGTGGTTTAGTGGCCAAACATTTGGGATTTTTAAAATTTTCCTTTTGTTATCTATTTGTAATTTATTTCCATTGAGAACAAGGAATATACTTTATATAATTTCAGTCCTTTTATGTTTATTGAGACTTGTTTTATGGCCTAGCATATGCTTTATCTAGTGAGATTTGAATACACACTTGAAATGAATAATTATTCTGCAATTTTGAGTGTAGTACTCTAACAGTGTCAATTAGGTCAAACTGATGGATAATGTTGTTCAGGTCTTCTATATTCTTACGGATTTTCTGTCTTTTTTTTTTTTTCAAATTCTGAAAGAGAAGTATTGAAATCTCCAACAATAATTAGATGGGAGACTTGTCTTTTTTTTCTTTCAGTCTGTCAACTTTTGCTTCATGTATTTTGAGCCTCTGTTTTTAGATGCATATACATTTAGAAACGTTATGTCTTCTTGATGACCTAGCTCTTTAATCATTATGAAATATATTTTTGATCTCTGGTAATATTCCTTTTTCTGCAGTCTACTTTTATATTAACCACTTCAGCTTTCTTATCATTAGTGTTTGCATGGTATATCTTCACCCATCCTTTTACTTCAAACCTATCTACATCTTTATATTTACTGTGTTTCTTGTAGTCAGTATATTAATTGATTCTTGTTTTTTAATCCAATTTGATAATCTCTACCTTTCAAAGTTAGAACAATTAGTCCATTTACATTTAATGTAATTATTGTTAATAGAGTTTAAATCTACCATTTTGCTATTTTTTTCTATATTTTTCATCTGTACTTTGTTCCTTTTATCCTATTTCCTTGTCTTTTAATTAATTTAACTTTTTAGAATTAATTTATCTCCTCTATTGGTTTATCAGTTATATCTCTTTATTTCATTATCTTATTGGTTGGTCAAGAATTTATAACATGTATCTTTAACTTACAACAGTCTATCATCAAGTAATATACCATTTCAGATACAATGTAAGAAACTTAAAAATGCTCCATCTTTTGTGCTATTGTTGTCATACATACTACTTTTACATGTTTTAAACTCCATAATAAATTGTTACTGTTTTTGCTATAGAGCAAATTATAGCTAAATTAATTATTAGAAAGTATTAGAAAATGCCTTCAGATTTACCATTTTCAGTACTCTTCATTTCTTTTTAAAAACCTAAGTTTTCATCTAGAATTATTTTCCTTTAGCCTGACAAAATTTCATTAAAATTTTCCATAGAGAAAACTTGCTGGCAGTAAATTCTCCAGACTTTGTTTGTCTGAAATGTCTGTATTTCACCTTCAGGTGAAATTCAGGTGAATATTCAGGTGAAGAATATTTTTAATAAATATAGAATTCAAGGTTATTTTTTTTCTTTTAGGACTCCAAAAGATGCCACTGCAATGTCTCTGACTTGTATTTTTTCTGATGTGAAGTCAGGGATAATTTCTATCTTTGTCCCACTATAAACAGTGTATCTTTGGCCACTTTTAAGATTCTCTTACATTAGTTTTCACCAATTTTATTTTGGTGTCCTTTGATATACATTTTTCTTTGTGTTTATCCTTCTTGGACCTAGAGATTTATATTTTTGACAAATCTGGAATTTTTTCAGCCATTTTGTCTTAAAAATATATATATATAAATCTGGTCTATCCTCTCTAGGTACTCTAATTGCACATGATCCATTAGTTCTTAAAAGCTATGAGGCTCTGTTTATTTATTTATATTTTCCCTGCCTTTTTTCTCTCTGTGCACCAGTCTGGATGGTTTCTATTACCCTGTCTTTAGTTTAACTAATCTTTTAATGTACAGCTAATTATTTGCATTTAAATTCTTCAAGTACTTTTTTTTAATTTTAAGATATTGTATTTTTCACTCCTTGCATTTGTAAATTTTTTATTTTATTGTTTCCATTTCTCTCTTCAATATGTTCATATTTTCCTTCAATCCTTGAGTATATCTATATGGTAATTTTAAAGTCATTATCTGCTAATTCTAATATTATCTGTGTAATTTCTTAGTCTCTTTCTATTGATTGATTTTTGCTTCTTCATATGTCTAGTATTTTATTGTATATTGGGCAACAAGTATATTATATTGCTGAGTGTTTGGAATTTGTTCTTTTCCTTTAAATAGTATGAATTTTCTTCTGGTGGGTATTCATTTATTCACAGATCATCTGATCATTTTGAGGTTTTTTTTTAAGCTTTGTTATGGTGGGGATAGAGTATCATTTACTCTGGGGCTAATTTATCCTTATTCCAAAGATACAGCTTTTCTGGGTCTCCACTGAATGCCCTGGGTGTTTAATGAAGACATTGCACTGGAGAAAGTTGAAACTTAAATGTATCCCTATAATGTATGAACCATGATAGTTTTGCAGTTTACTAGTTTTTCTCTTCCAGGTGGTTGTTCTTTGCCAAGCTTCTTGTAGTCATACTCTATTCATGTATTGGGTTGGCCAAAAAGTTCATTCGGGTTTTCCATAAGAGCTTACGGAAAAACCCAAAAGAAATTTTGGCCAACCCAATAGTATTAGTATTCAGCAAAAACTCAAGAGGACTCCTGATAAGACTTGTGGAGTTCTTTCTCTGTACAGCTTTCTTCACTCTCAGCATCCCCCCTGCAAATAATAGCCACTACAGTTTCCCCAAACACTGACCCCTGATTGTTCAGGTCAGTGAGGTTGCCTTATAGTACTTGGGTTGGTTCTCCTTGCATCAGGCTCTGCTAAATGCCACCAGGTAGAAAGCCAGGATAATTAGGGCTCAGTTTGTTTTTCTTCACTCATAGATTATAGTCTCCTGCTTCCTGATTTCTAACTTCTTAAAACAGTTGCCACATATAGCTGATCAAGATCTCTTGTTTATATTAGTAGATTGAGTCTACTACCACTTACACATTTATGGCAGAAGCAGAACTACAATATACTTTTCAAAATAATGTTATCACAGAAAATCATTCTCTACCAGTTCCTTTTTTAAAAGATAGTTTAGGGGTTTTTCCATTAATTTCATATTAATATTTTGGCATTTTATAGGGGCATGGGCAACTAATCTTCATAAAGGATTTTGAATGTCAGGTTTTTTTTAACATCTTTATTGTAGTATAATTGCTTTACAATGTTGTGTTAGTTTCTGCTGTATAACAAAGTGAATCAGCTATAGGTATACATATGCCCCCATATCCACTCCCTCTTGCGCCTCCCTCCCACCCTCTCTTATCCCACCCCTCTAGGTAGTCAAAAAGCACTGAGCTGATCTCCCTGTGCTAAGCAGCTGCTTCCCACTAGCTATCTATTTTACATTTGGTAGTGTATATATGTAAATGCCACTCTCTCACATTGTCTCACCTTACCCTTCCCCCTCCCCGTGTCCTCAAGTCCATTCTCTACATCTGTGTCTTTGTTCCTGTCCTGCCCCTAGGTTCATCAAAAACAGTTATTTTTTAGGTTCCATATATATGTGTTAGCATACGGCATTTGTTCTACTCTTTCTGACTTACTTCACTCTGTATGACACATTCTAGGTCCATCCACCTCACTACAAATAACTCACTTTCGTTTCTTTCTATGGCTGAGTAATATTCCATTGTATATATGTGCCACACCTTCTTTATCCATTCATCTGTCGATGGACACTTAGGTTGCTTCCATGTCCCGGCTACTGTAAATAGTGGTGCAATGGACATTGGGGTACATGTCTCTTTTTGAATTATGGTTTTCTCAGGGTATATATGCCCACTAGGGGCATCGCTGGGTCATATGGTAGTTCTATTTTTAGTTTTTTAAGGAACCTCTATACTGTTCTCCATAGTGATTGTATCAATTTACATTCCTACCAACAGTGCAAGAGGGTTCCCTTTTCTCCACACCTTCTCAAGCATTTACAGTGTGTAGATTTTTTTTTTTTTTTTTGCGGTATGCAGGCCTCTCACCGCTGTGGCCTCTCCCATTGTGGAACACAGGCTCCGGATGTGTAGGCTCAGCGTCCACGGCTCACGGGCCCAGCCGCTTCGCGGCATGTGGGATCCTCCTGGACTGGGGCACGAACCCGTGTCCCCTGCATCGGAAGGCAGACTTTCAACCACTGTGCCACCAGGGAAGCCCTACTGTTTGTAGATTTTTTGATGATGGCCATTCTGACTGGTGTGAGGTGATACCTCATTGTAGTTCTGATTTGCATTTCTCTAATGATTAGTGACGTTGAGCATCCTTTCATGTGTTTCTTGGCAATCTGTCTGTCTTCTTTGGAGAAATGTCTATTCAGGTCTTCTGCCCATTTTTTCATTGGCTTGTGTGGTTTTTTTTTTATATTGAGTTGCGTGAGCTGCTTGTGTATTTTGGAGATTAATCCTTTGTCAGTTGCTTCGTTTGCAAATATTTTCTCCCATTCTGAGGGCTGTCTTTTCGTCTTGTTTACGGTCTCCTTTGCTGTGCAAAAGCTTTTAAGTTTCATTAGGTCCCATTTGTTTATTTTTGTTTTTATTTCCATTTCTCTAGGAGGTGGGTCAAAAAGGATCTTGCTGTGATTTAGGTCATAGAGTGTTCTGCCTATGTTTTCCTCTAAGAGTCTTATAGTATCTGGCCTTATATTTAGGTCTTTAATCCATTCTGACTTTATTTTTGTGTATGGTGTTAGGAAGTGTTCTAATTTCATTCTTTTACATGTAGCTGTCCAGTTTTCCCAGCACCACTTATTGAAGAGGCTGTCTTTTCTCCATTGCATATTCTTGCCTTCTTTATCAAAGATAACGTGACCATAGGTGAGTGGGTTTATCTCTGGTCTTTCTATCCTGTTCCATTGATCTGTATTTCTGTTTTTCTGCCAGTATCTCCAGTTCCATTTTTCTTTCTCAAGATTGCTTTGGCTATTTGGGGTCTTTTGTGTTTCCATACAAATTGTGAAATTTTTTGCTCTAGTTCTGTGAAAAATGCCATTGGTAGTTTGATAGGGACTGCATTGAATTTGTAGATTGCTTTGGGTAGTATACTCATTTTCACACTGTTGATTCTTCCAATGCAAGAACATGGTATATCTCTCTATCTGTTTCTATCGTCTTTAATTTCTTTCACCAGTGTCTTATAGTTTTCTGAATACAGGCCTTTTGTCTCCTTAGCTAGGTTTATTCCTAGGTATTTTATTCTTTGTGTTGCAATGGTCAATGTGTTTCCTTAATTTCTCTTTCGGATCTTTCAGCGTTAGTATATAGGAATACAAGAGATTTCTGGGCATTAATTTTGTATCCTGCTACTTTGCCAGATTCATTGATTAGCTCTAGTAGTTTTCTGGTAGCATCTTTAGGATTCTCTATGTATAGTATCATGTCATCTGCAAATAGTGACAGTTTGACTTCTTCTTTTCCAGTTTGGATTCCTTTTATTTCTTTTTCTTCTCTGATTGCTGTGGCTAAAACCTCCAAAACTATGTTGAATAATAGTGGTGAGAGTGGGAAACCTTGTTTGTTCCTGATCTTAGAGGAAATGGTTTCAGTTTTTCACCATTGAGAACGATGTGGGCTGTGGGTTTGTCATATATGGCCTTTATTATGTTGAGGTAGGTTCCCTCTATGCCCACTTTCTGGAGAGTTTTTATCATAAATGGGTGTTGAATTTGTCAGAAGCTTTTTCTGCATCTATTGAGATGATCATATGACTTTTATCCTTCAATTTGTTAATATGGTGTATCATATTGATTGATTTGTGTATACTGAAGAATCCTTGCATTCCTGGGATAAACCCCACTTGATCATGGTGTATGATCCTTTTAATGTGCTGTTGGATTCCGTTTCCTAGTATTTTGTTGAGGATTTTTGCATCTGTGTTCATCAGTGATATTGGCCTTTAGTTTTCTTTCTTTGTGACATCTTTGTCTGGTTTTGGTCTCAGGGTGACAGTGGCCTTGTAGAAGGAGTTTGGGAGTGTTCCTCCCTCTGCTATATTTTGGAAGGGTTTGAGAAGGATAGGTGTTAGCTCTTCTCTAGATGTTTGATAGAATTCACCTGTGAAGCCATCTGGTCCTGGGCTTTGGTTTGTTGGACGATTTTTAGTCACAGTCTCAATTTCAGTACTTGTGATTGGTCTGTTCATATTTTCTGTTTCTTCCTGGTTCAGCTTTGGAAGGTTGTGCTTTTCTAAGAATTTGTCCATTTTTTCCAGGTTGTCCATTTTATTGGCACATAGTTGCTTGTAGTAATCTCTCATGATCTTTTGTATTTCGGCAATGCCAGTTGTTACTTCTCCCTTTTCATTTCTAATTCTGTTGATTTGAGTCTTCTTCCTTTTTTTCTTGATGAGTCTGGCTAATGCTTTATCAATTTTGTTTTATCTTCTCAAAGAACCAGCTTTTAGTTTTACTGATCTTTGCTATTGTTTCCTTTATTTCTTTTTCATTTATTTCTGATCTGATCTTTATGATTTCTTTCCTTCTGCCAACTTTGGGGTTTTTTTGTTCTTCTTTCTCTAATTGCTTTAGGTGCAAGCTTAGGTTGTTTATTTGAGATGTTTCTTGTTTCTTGATGTAGGATTGTACTGCTATAAACTTCCCTCTTAGAACTGCTTTTGCTGCATCCCATAGGTTTTGGGTTGTCATGTGTTCATTGTCATTTGTTTCTAGCTATTTTTTTATATCCTCTTTTATTACTTCAGTGATCTCTTGGTTATTTAGTAGCGATTCTTTAGCCTCCATGTGTTTGCATTTTTTTACAGTTTTTTTTCCTGTAATTGATATCTAGTCTCATACCATTGTGGTCGGAAAAGATACTTGATATGATTTCAATTTTCTTAAATTTACTGAGGCTTGATTTGTGACCCAAAATATGATCTATCCTGGAGAATGTTCCATGAGTACTTGAGAAGAAATCATATTCTGTTCTTTCTGGATGGAATGTCCTATAAATATCAATTAAGTCCGTATTTTCTATTGTGTCGTTCAAAGCTTCTGTTTCCTTATTTATTTTCATTTTGGTGATCTGTCCTTTGGTGAAAGTGGGGTGTTAAAGTCCCCTACTATTATTGTTTACTTTCGATTTCCCCTTTTATGGCGGTTAGAATTTGCTTTATGTATTGAGGTGCTCCTATGTTGGGTGCATAAATATTTACAATTGTTATATCTTCTTCTTGGATTGATCCCTTGATCATTATGTAGTGTTCTTCTTTGTCTCTTGTAATAGTCTTTATTTTAAAGTCTATTTTGTCTGATATGAGAATTGCTACTCCAGCTTTCTTTTGACTTCCATTTGCATGGAATATCTTTTTCCATTCCCTCACTGTCAGTCTGTATGTGTCCCTATATCCGAAGTGTGTCTCTTGTAGACAGCATATATACAGGTCGTTTTTGTATTCATTCAGCCAGTATGTCTTTGGGATGGAGTATTTAATCCATTTACATTTAAGGTACTTATCAATATGTATGTTCCTATTACCATTTTCTTAATAGTTTTGGGTTTGTTTTTGTAGGTCTTTTCCTTCTCTTGTGTTTCCTACCTAGAGAAGTTCCTTTAGTATTTGTTGTACAGCTCGTTTGTTGGTGTTGAATTCTCTTAACTTTTGTTTGTCTCTAAAGCTTTTGATTTCTCCTTTGAATCTGAATGAGATCCTTGCTGGGTAGAGCAATCTTGGTTGTAAGTTTTTCCCTTTCAACACTTTAAATGTGTCCTGCCACTTCCGTCTGGCTTGCAGTGTTTCTGCTGAAAGATCAGCTGTTAACATTATGGGGATTCCCTTGTATGTTATTTGTTGCTTTTCCCTTGTTGCTTTTAATATTTTTTCTCTGTATTTAATTTTTCATAGTTTGATTAATATGTGTCTTGGTGTGTTTCTCCTTGGATTTATCCTGTATGGGATTCTCTGCGCCTTCTGGATTTGATTGACCATTTCTTTTCCCATGTAAGGGAAGTTTTCAACTATAATCTCTTCAAATATTTTGTCAGACCCTTTCCTTTTTTTCTTCTTCTTCTGAGACCTCTATAATTCGAATGTTGGTGCATTTAATGTTGTCCCAGAGGTCTCTGAGACTGTCCTCAATACTTTTTATTCTTTTTTCTTTATTCTGCTCTGCAGCAATTATTTCCACTATTTTATCTTCCAGGTCACTTATCTGTTCTTCTGCCTCAGTTGTTCTGCTATTGATTCCTTCTAGAGAAGTTTTAATTTCATTTATTGTGTTGTTCATCATTGTTTGTTTGCTCTTTAGTTCTTCTACATCCTTGCTAAAAGTTCCTTGTATTTCCTCCATTCTGTTTTCAAGATTTTGGATCATCTTTACTATCATTACTCTGAATTCTTTTTCAGGTAGACTGCCTATTTCCTCTTCATTTGTTTTGGCTGGTGGGTTTTTACCTTGCTCCTTCATCTGCTGCATATTTCTCTGTCTTCTCATTTTGCTTAACTTACTGTTTGGGGTCTCCTTTTCACAGGCTGCAGGTTCGTAGTTCCCATTGTTTTTGGTGTCTGCTCCCAGTGGGTAAGGTTGGCTCAGTGGGTTGTGTAGGCTTCCAGGTGGAGGGTACTGGTGCCTGTGTTCTGGTGGATGAGGCTGGATCCTGTCTTTCTGGTGGGCAGGAACATATCCGGTAGTGTGTTTTAGGGTGTCTGTGAACTTATTATGAGTTTAGGCAGCCTCTCTGCTAATGGGTGGGGTCATGTTCCTGTCTTTCTAGTTGTTTGGCATGGGGTGTCCAGCACTGGAGCTTGCTGGTCCTTAAGTGGAGCTGGGTCTTAGTGTTGAAATGGAGATATCTGCGAGAGCTCTCGCCGATTGATATTATGTGGGGCTGGGAGGTCTCTGGTGGTCCAATGTACTGAAATTGGCTCTCTCACCTCAGAGGCTCAGGTCTGACACCAGCTGAAGCACCAAGACCCTGTCAGCCACACGGCACTCTTGTTTCCAACAGACCCTGCAGGCAGAGACCCAGGAGACTGACTGATGTGGTAGGAATTCTCACCTCTGCTGGCTTCTGTCAGGTGTCCCAGCATCTCTTACTGCAACAGCTTTGGGACAAGTAGTGCCCAGCCAGTAAAGTTGCATCCCATTCTCATCCCAGCTGTTGGGTAGGAAGAAATTGCCCTCTACCCTTCTAGCTTCTTCTGGCTGGTCAAAATGGCTGAAACTCTCACCTTAAATGCCATCTTCTACTAAAGACAAAAGAGGGTGTCATAGATTTTTATAAGGCATAATAGCAAGCCATAATATCTCTCTTTTAGAATAAGAGAATATCAAAGCTAAAAAAGCTACTGGAAAATTTACTGGTCAACACCCCCATGCTATAAACAGAGAAACTGAAGCCTAGATAAGGAAAGTGATTTATTTAAGATCACATTTTGTGACACAAACCTAAAACACAGGTGTCCCAGAGCCCACTCTGCTGACAGTGAACACAAAGAGAACTCTCTTAAATTCTATCTCAATGTAGCATGCTTATCACAGTTTCAAAGATATACACAAGTAGCTGATGAGTGCTTTGAGCCCTTAACTACTCCCTGCAAAGCAGTATAATCAAGCAGTTCAAAATGGAAAGCTGGATAACCACTAAAAGAATCATAAAAGACCGTGTATCAATAAGGTCATAGAGAAGGAAAAATAAAATAATAAAAAAATACATGATTAATAAAGAAGACAAAAACTGAGAAATAAAGAAACAAAAACTAGATGGACAGGGAAAACAGAAAATACATTAAAAATGGTAGACTTAAAATGAAATATCAGGAATTATATTAATATAAAAGGGCTAAATATGACAAATTTTAAAAAGATAGTCAAAGTGGGATGAAAATCAGAACCCAACGTTAGGTTGTTTATAACAGAGAAACATTAAATATAGGACACAAAAAGATTAAAAGTAAATAGATAAAAAGGGGTATATCATACAAACACTAGCCAAAAAAAAAAAGAAAGCTGGTATAGATATATTAATAGCAGATAAATATACTTTAAGGCAAGCCATATCAATAGAGATAAGGACGGACATTGAATAATGATAAAAGGATCATTCTAACAATCCTAAAACTAGTAAAATCAATAAGATAAACCAGCATATCTCCATAAAAAGTTAGGCATATCCCCAATCATAGTTGAGATTTTAACATAGGTCCCTCAGTAGAATAAGAGAAAAATCAATAAAAATACAGAATAAGAAATATGATCAACTTACATTAACTAATTGACATATTTCAAACTCTACCCCCCAATAACTGTATGATATACATTCTGTTCAAGTGCACATGGAAATTACTCAAATAGACCACATGTTGAGGGATAAAGCAAGTCTAAACAAATTTCAAAAACTGAAATCATGGAGAGTATAGTTTCTGACCACAATGGAATCAAAACAGAAATAGGTAATAGGAAGATAACTAGAAAATCACCAAAGCAGGATTTAAACAACACACTTAACTAATCTATGGCACAAAAAATTAATCACAATGAATATTACATAATATTTTGCACTGAATTATAATGAAAATCTGACATCTGAAAATTTTTATGTCAGATAATGCAGTTATTAAAACTTAAAATGCAAATGTTACAGAAGCAGAAAGGTTGAAAATAAATTACCTAAGCTCCATCTTAATCTAGAAGAAGTACACCAAATAAACCCCCAGACAGGGATGATGAAAAAATATCTGAAAGCATAAGTCAATGAAATAGACAACTGTAGTAAAATAGAGAACAAAATAAAACTAAAAGATGAACCTTTAGCAAGACTGATCAAGTAACAGGGAAAACAAATTATTAACATTAGCAATGAAAAAGGAGACATCACTATATATTACTATAGATACTATAATAATAAAATGGATCGAACAACTTTATGCTAATAAATTTGAAAGTTTAGATAAAAAAGAAACACTTCTTTTAAAAAACACTTATTAAAGTAGAAAACCAAAATAGTTCTTTATCTACTAAAGACAATTAATTTATAATTAAAAGCCTTCCCATGGAGGTGCTCTAGGCCCTGATTGCTGCACTGGTGAATTTTTCTGAACATTCGAGGTAGAAATTGTACAATATTGTACAAACTCTTCAGAGAATAGAGAAAGAAGAAACACTGCCCAATTCATTTTATAAAGCTAGCAAAACCTTGACAAGTACATTATAAGAAATCTACAGACCAATCTCTGTCATAAACATAGATGCAAAAATCCTCAATAAAATATTAATAAATTTAATCCATGAATATATAAAAAGGACCAAGTGGGAATTATTTGAGGAACACAAAATTGCTTAAAGATTCAAAGACCAATCAATATTATGTACCTTATATGAAAAAGGTGAAAAATCATATGATCATCACCATAGATGCAGACAAAGCATTTTATGATATTCAATACTCATTCATGATTTTTAAAAAAAGAGCTCTCAGCAAGCTAGGAACAAGAGAATACTTCATATTTTGATCATACACCTACAGCAAACATCATTATTAATGCTGAAACACTGAATGCTTTCTTCTGATTTCAAGAACAAGACAGCAATACCTATTACCCTTATATTCAACATCATCCTAGTAATCCTAGGTAGAGAGATAAGATAAGAAAAAGAAACAAATGTATATAGCAGACTTCTGGTTTCCAGTCCAGCATGTAAGGAGTTTGGAAATTGTCACTGTCTTCTAACAACAACAATTTAAAATCTGAACAAACTGAAAAATCAATAACTCTTCTTGGATGCATCAGAGAAGTGAGGTCACATAGCAAATCAATGCTCCAAGTATTGGAGAGAAGGACAAGTGGATACAGAGATTCACAAATTACAAGAGCAGAAACTCATAAGCAGGAACTTCTATGGCAACCAGTGCCAAGGCAGGAAAATTTAAACTGTAATTTCCAAACTAGTGAAGGCTTGCCATGGACAACTCAAACTTAAAAATTCCAGGGAGACCCAGTTATATTCTACACTTCTGTGAGTTTTACCTCCAGGTGCTCTACTAGGTCTTCACAGTGAATACTGGAGAATGATCCCCTTGTGCTTCCAGTGGGGAAAGAGGAAAAGGAACCATTTTGAAATATACCAGAGCATTCTGTTCTTAACAAGGCCTACACTCAGGAGAAACAATTTTTACCAGAGCTTAACATGGTAGGGTTTATCAGAACCTAACCTACCTGGGAAAGTGAAATACTCAACTCCAGCTTCCTCTAGCTTTCCATGTGGGAGAAGGAAAATACTCAACTCCAGCCCCCTCCAGCCAAAGTGTCCCACCTAAGGGGGGAGGGAAGGAAGGAGAAGCACTAGTGAAGTTCATGATCCAGGGCCACAGGGTCACCAAAAGACTGAGGGCTAAGGAATGCTTTCCCTCTCTCCCCCTATACCTCATTGTTAAAGGCCTATTCACCTTTAGTTATTTACCTATTAACCTTTTAGTTACCTTTACTAAAGGCCTATTTACCATAGTTCTTTTTATCCCATACCTCATGTCTTCCTTTCAACAACAGCAACAACAAAATTGCCAAGTATACTAAAAGGCAAAAAATACAGTTTGAAGAGATTGAATGAACACCAGAATCAGAGTCAGATATGGCAGGAATGTTGGAATTGTCAGACCAGGAATTTTTAAAAACTGTGATTAATATGCTAATGGATTTAATGGAAAAAATAGATAATATGCAAGAACAGATAGATAATGTATTCAGAGAAATGGAAATTCTAAGAAAGAATCTAAAAGAAATGCTAGAGATCAAAAACACTGATACAGACATGAAGAATGCTTTTGATGTACTCATTAGTAGATGGGAACAATCTGAGGAAAGTCTCTGAGCTTGAGGATATGACAACAGAAACTTGTAAAATTGAAAAGCAAAGACTGGGAAAAAATTAGAACAGAATATTCAAGAACTATGGACAGGGTTTCCCTGGTGGCGCAGTGGTTGAGAGTCTGCCTGCTGATGCAGGGGACATGGGTTCGTGCCCCAGTCCGGGAAGATTCCACATGCCACGGAGTGGTTGGGCCTGTGAGCCATGGCCGCTGAGTCTGCGCATCCAGAGCCTGTGCTCCGCAACAGGAGAGGCCACAACAGTGAAAGGCCTGTGTACCGCAAAAAATAAAATAAAATAAAATAAGAACTATGGACAACTATAAGGTGTAACATATGTGTAATGGGAACACCAGAAAGAGAATAAAGGGAGAAAGGAACAAAAGCACTGTCTGAAGAAATAATGACTGAGAATTCCCCAAAATAATGTCAGATACCAAACCACAGATACAGGAAACTCAAAGAACATAAAACAGAATAAATGAAAAAAAAAAAACAACAAAAACAAAACAAAACAAAAAAAACTAAGCCTAGTCATATAATATTCAAACTCCAGACGATCAACGATAAAGAAAAAGTCTTTAAAGAAGCCAGAGGAAAAAAACAACTTACTTATATAGAGAAGCAAAGATAAGAATTACATCAACTTCTCAGAAACCATGCAACAAAGAAGAGAGTGGAGTGAAATATTTAGTGTTGAAATTAAAAAAAAAAACTAAAATTCCATACCCTTCAAGACTATCCTTCAAACATGAGGGAGAAAGATAAACTTTCTCAGACAAAAAAAAAACAAACAACAACAACAACCCTGAGGGAATATGTTGCCAGTAGACCTGCCTTGCAAGAAATGTTAAAAGAAGTTCTTCGGAGAGAAGGAAACTATATAGGTGAGAATCTAAGATCTAAACAAAGAAAGGAAGAGCACTGGAGAATAAGTGAAAGTAAAATAGAAACTTTTATTTTTCTTATCTTAATTGATCTAACAGATAAGTTTATATAAAATAATATACCAACAATGTACTTGATTATATGTGTATGTGTATATATACATAAGTATACATGTATGCTTATGTGTAAGTGAAATGTGACAGATTACATTAATTGATTTTTAAATGTTGAGCCAGCCATGCATACTTTGTGGATAAGTCCATACATACATAAGAGTATATTATGCTTAGGTATAAGGGAAATGATAGCAATGATACAAGGGATGGGAGGGAGGAACTAGGAATATTTTGTTATTTTAAGGTACTTGCACTACCCATGAAGCAACATAGTTTTATTTGAAAGTAGACTTGGATTAGTCATAAATGTATATTGCAAACTCTAGGACAAATACTGAAAAAAATCTTTTATAAAATGAGTATAATTGATATTCTAAGAAAGGAAACAAATGGGATCATAAAATACGCTCTATTTAAGCCACAATGTAGAAGACAAAAATAAGAACAAGGATAACAAACAGAAAACAGTACCAAATACAGTAAATATTAATCCAACTATATAATAATCACCTTACATGTCAATGGTCTAAATATGCTAATTAAAAGATAGAGATTGTCAGAACTGATGAAAAAACAAGACCCAACAATATATTGTCTAAAAGAAACACACTTTACATATAAAGACACATATAAATTAAATGTAAAGGGATGGAGAAAGCTATATCATGCTAACACTAAGCAAAAGAAATCAGGAGTAGCTATATTATTTTCAGACAGAGCAGATTTCAGAGGAGGAAAATTATCAGAGATAGAGAGGGGCATTACACAATGATAAAGGAGTCAATACTTCAAGAAGATATAATAATCCTTAATGTGTATGTGCCTAACAGCAGAGTGTCAAAATACATGAGGCAAAAACTGACACTGCAAGGAGAAATAAATTCACTATTGTAGTTGGAGACTTCAATACCTCTCTATCAGAAATGGACTGTTCCAGCAGCAGAAAATCAGTAAGGATACAACTGAACTCAACAGCTCTATCATTCTGGATATAATTGACATCTATAGACTACTTCATCGAACAGTAGCAGATTAAACATTCTGTTCTCCTGGGCTTTGATTGAGATTGCTTTGGACCTAGATACAAGCAATGAAGAAGTGGAATTTGAAATTTAAAACACAGTGCATTCACATTAGCACCACAAAAAAGTAAATATTTAGGTATAAATCTAACACATCTGTTTAAAATCTATATGAAGAAAACTACAAAACTCTGATGGGAAATATCAAAGAAGAACTAAATGGAGGGATATTCCATCTTTTTGTAGGGTTTTTTTTTTTTTTTAAATCAAGTTGAGGAAGTTCCCCTCTACTCCAAGTTTGCTAAGAGTTTTTTTTATCATGAATCAATATTGGATGTGGTAGAATTCATCAGTGAACCTATGTGGGCTTTGTGCTTTAAAAGGTTATAATTTTTATTTGATTTTATTAATAGATATAGGTCCATTCAATGTTTTTTCTTCTTGTGTGAATTTTGACTTCACTATACCCAACATCCTTTCAACAAACCATGCTAGAGCGACTGGACATCATATGCAAAAAACTGAATCTAGACAGACATAAAACTTACACCCTGAAGGTTTAACTCAAAATGAATTATTGACCTAAATGTAAAACGCAAAACTATAAACTCCTAGAAGATAAAATAGAAGAAAATCTAGATGACCTTGAATAGAGCAATGACTTTTTAGATACAACACAAAAGTCACAATCCTTAAAAGAAATAATTGACATACTGGACTTCATTAAAATTTAAAACGTTTGCTCTGCAAAAGACAATGTCAAGAGAATGAGAAGACAAGCCACAGACTGGGAGAAAACATTTGCAAAATAATTATCTGATAAAGGACTTTTACCCAAAATATACAAAGAACTCTTAAAAGCCAACAGTAAGAAAATAAACAACCTGATTTAAAAATGGATAAAATACCTGGAAACAGATACCTTGCCTGAAAAGACATACAGATGACAAGTAAGCATATGAAAAGATGTTCAACATCATATGTTATTAGGAAATTGCAAATTAACACACAAAAAGATACCACTACACACTTACTAGAATGACCAAAACCAATGCACCTCCATGTTCACTGCAGCATTATTTTCAAGAGCCAAGACATGAAATCAACTCCATAGATGGATGAATAAAGAAAATGTGAGACAGATTACATACATATTATATATATACATATGTATACATGTGTGTATACATATACACATAATATATACCTATATGTACATACTATGGACTATTATTCAGCCATAAAAAAGAAATCTTGCCATTTGTAACAACATGGATGGACCTTGAAGGCATTAGGCTAAGTGAAATAAGTCAGACAGAGAAGGAAAGAAACCCTATCATCTCACTCATATGTGGAACCTTAAAAACACACAAAAAAATTAAACAAACAAATTGAGCTCACATATACAGAGAACAGGTTGGTGGTTGCCAGAGGCAGGGGGTATGGTGTAGGCAAAATGAGTAAAGGGGGTCAAAAGGTACAAACTTCCAGTTATAAAATACATTAAGTCTTGGGGATGTAATGCACAGAATAATGACTATAGTTAATAATACTGTATCATATATTTGAAAGTTATTAAGTTTTCATCACATAAAAAAATTTTGTAACTAAGAATGATGTTAACTAGACTTACTGTGGTGATCACTGCGCAATATATACAAATATCAAATCATTATGTTGTAATCTGAAACTAATATAATGTTTTATGTCAATTATACCTCAATTAAAAAAAACAAGGCCAAAATCCAAACACTCGATGACACCAAAAGCCAGAAAGGAAATGGAGCAACAGGAACTTTCATTCATTGCCAGTGTGAATGCACAATGATAAAGCTTTTTGGAAGACAATTGGATGGTTTCCTACAAAACTAAACATACTCTTAACATATGACCCAGCAATTTCACTCCTTGGTATTTACTGAAATGAACTGAAAACTTGTATCTACACAAAAACCTGAACATGGATGTTTATAACAGCTTTATTCATAATTACCAAAACGTGTAAGCAACCAAGATGTCCTTCAGTAAGTGAGCGGATAAATAAACTGTGGTATATCCAGAAAATGGAATTTTATTTGGCGATAAAAAGAAATGTGATCCAAAGCCATAAAAAGACATGGAGGAAACTTAAATGCATATTATTAAGTGAAAGAAGCCAATCTGAAAAGTCTACATACTGTATGATTCCAACTTTATGACATTCTGGAAAAGGAAAAACTATGGAAACTGTAAGAAGATTAGTGGTTGCCAAGGCTTATGGTGTGGGGGGGTGAGGGATGAATAGACAGAGCACAGGATTTTTAGGGCAATGAAATTATTCTGCGTGATATTACAATGGTGGATTGATGTCACTACATATTTGTTAAATCCACAGAATGTACGATATCAAAGATGAATCCTAATGTAAACTATGGACTTTGGATGATGATGTAGGTTTGATTTAACAAATGTACTGCTCTGGTTTGGGAAATGACAGCAGGAGAAGTTGTGTGTGTAAGGTCAGAGATATATGAGAACTCTCTGTACTTTCCACTTAATTCTGCTGTGAGTCTAAAGCTGCTTTAAAAAGTAAATTTTATTAACTAAAGAGAGTATATATTATAGAAAATAAGAAATAAAATTTATAATTCACAGACTGACAGCATAACTGGAAATTACACAATTGATTATATAACTGAAGAAAGTTTTAAAGCCTAAAATAAACTATATAATTAATAGTTATATTTAGCAAGATTTCTGGATATGAGGTTTACATTAAAATATATTTCCACACATAGGCAAAAAATAGAAAATAAGGTATTAAAAAACAATAAATCTATAAAATGTGCAGGATTTCTTTACAAATACATAGGGGAAAAGCCCTTCAAACCATTACTAAAATAATTTTTAATACAAATAAATGGAAGGATATATTGTGCTAATGAATTGGAAGTCATAATATTTTTAAGATGTAAATTATTTCCAAGTTGATCTATAGACATACTGCAGTCCAAATTTAAATCCCAAAATTTTTTGTAGAAATTAACAAGTAATTCTAAAATTTATGTGCAAACATAAAGGATCGTGAAGAGTCAAGAAAATTTTGAATAAGAGCAAACTTTAAAGACTATTCTACTATATGATTTTATTACAAATCTACAGGTATTACACAGTGTGCACTGGTAGAAAGATAACCAATAAATATAGAATACTACACAGCAACAAAATAGAACAAACTATTACCTGTAACAATAGAGACTTTATGTTGAGTGAAAAAAGGCCCAATACAAGAAAATATACGCTTTATTTAAATATATTTACATTTATATGAAGTTCAAGAACAGACAATTTCTGGTGATATGAGAGAATAGTGATTATCTTTCAGAGGTTATGATTGGGAGGGAGAATGAGGGAGCCTTTTGGGAATTGGAATATTTCTCTATCTTGCTACGGATGGTGGTTACATGAGCATAAACCTATATAAAAATTTACTAGGTGGTACACTTTAGTTTGTACGTTTTACAATATGTATGCTATACTTTTTGCAAAAATAAAAATAAAGAATTATTACACTGTATTCAGGCATAATTCTATATGTTATACTGTGAAATGGAAATGAATAATATTTTGTAAAGTGAATATCCCACTTGTTGTGGAGGTGAAATATTTACTCTAGTAGGTCTCCACAGACTACTGCAGAGATGAACACAACTACTACTTAAGCCAAAAAGAGGTCATTTGGCTATGGAAAAGCCAGGCTCCTCAGAACAGAAATGGAAATAAAATTACAAGATCCCAGAGTGTCTGAAAAATGCATGTATCTTTGTCTTGGTCCTGAAAAAGGGACAAATTGTCTAGTTCCTGCAGCTAAAAGTAAAATGATACCTTTCACATGACTATTATTATAAGAAGACAAGTAACTGCAGAATGGAATGAAGGAATCCAGGAGAGGTACAAAGTTTCTCCAACCTTTGATTTCAAATTCTTCAAACATTTACCCTTAGATAAAAGCCTAAATCTCTTAAAATGTCTTAAAATGTCTTCCATGTTCTGGAACTCACTTACCTCTCCACATGTTCTTTTCACCACTCTCTACTCTTTCCCTTCTACTCCATAATGAAATTCAGTTTCTACAATGCACTAGACACCACCTGCTAAATTATCTCTTCCCTGTGACCTTTACATGTGCTCTTTAGCATGGCTGAAACATTCCACCACTTTCTTTTATCCAGTAACTCCTATTCATTCAGTCATAATTTAAGAGTCATTTCCTCAGGAATGCCTTCAAAAGACTAGTGGAATCTTAAAATGCCTAAGTCATGACTTTCAACAAATTTTATCGTAACTACTTCACCATCAGTCCACTCTAAGAGACTATAATCTCCAAGAGGCCAAGAAACACATCTGTTCTGTTCACTAGCACATTCTTTGTGTCCAGCATAGCCACTGGAACATAGTTGACAACTAAAACATGTAGTCTAGTTAAAAATATGTAGAATCAATGAAAATGAATGATGAGAGGATTTAGGGTGCAGTAAATGTTACTGGGATCCACAGGACAAGCAAATAGTATTTTGTACACTTAGTTTTAATACTACGGTTTTTTTTCTGTAAATATTTGCTTTGTTCTGCCATAGATTTTGGTTCTTTTAAAATATATTAGCATGTCTTGGCTATGCTTAGAGCACCAAAGAAAATATTTTAAAGGAAGTCACAGATTCCTAATGCTCAGTGTACTGGTAGTAGTGATAGTAGAGACCCAAGTAAGAAAACCGTAGGGGAGGATACAATTTAAGGTGGCAGATCCAGGACACTCTGTAAGCCATCCACTCCAATAGGAAATTCTCCTTGTGGAGGTCCACTCTCATTCCTGGAGTTTGTGTAGTTTTTCTTAATAATGGAATGTTGTCCTTTATATGAAAAAGTGACCCACAGATGAATGACAGTCAGCTTGTAAGTTCAAAGCAGGATGGTTATGGCCATTGGTCTTATTAGAATCATTTCTCTCAAAGCAAGGAGAGTAAATTAGGTAATCATCAGCATTTTGAAAACTTCTACCTCAACACAAATTCTTTTCTTTTTTATCATTTTTAACCTTGCCTTATTTTCAACATTTACATTTTGAGTGAAAGAAGAATAAAAGCTAAAATTATGCTTTTGTAAAGGAAAAAAATGTTGTAGCCTAAAAAGTTAAATTAAAACCTAAATATGCTGCCCTTTCTTATTATTCGGAGAGGGAACAAGAAAAATGATAGCAAATTCTCAACTAAGTATTGTTCAAACACTGACCAGTTCTCTTGATTGCACAGAGTACAAAGGCTCTTTCAATAGCCCCTGCACAGCTTAAATATGAACTTCATGTGCCTCTCTATCTTCTATTCAAATTAGACAACAATTAGTGGTATCAGAGGGAACCAGGTATGAACTAAACTGGAAGCTGATAATGGTTTATATGTTTATAAGTTTGGGCCCTACTGTGAGCATCAAAAGTGGGTACTTAACAATTACTTACAATAAAATGGCAAGTCGTGCTCATAAACAATAAATTTCTGAAAATCAGTCAGTTCTCAGTATTCAAAGATTATGTACATCTTTTGGTCTGAATGAAGTTTGCAACTAGTAGATAAATTCTGGAAATTTAATGCACAGCATAGTGATTACAGTCAACAGTACTATATTATAAACTTCAAAGCTGCTAAGAGACTAGATCTTAATTGTTCTTAACACACAAACACACACACATACACACAATGATCATCATGTGACATAACAGAGGTGTTAGTTAATGCTTTGATGGTAATCATTTTGCAATATATAAATGTATCAAACCAACAAGTTGTAAATCTTAAACTTACACAATGTTATATGTCAATTATATCCCAATTTTAAAAAGGAAAGATGGGAAAATATATAAACATAGGCCAGATACTGAGCTGAATTAAAGGAGACAATTACCACAAAGATGGGCAAAAAATACTCTTAGAATGTCTGAAGTTTAAGCTGAAATGCAGCATGGCTAAACAAAGAAAAATAATGAAGCCAGTCTAAAAGTGTACTCTTTGAAAGTAAAGAGACAATGTCTCAGAGTGCAAGTTCTGTAATCATTAGCTAGAGCTATAAACAAAAGTATATGTTTAAAGAAGGCTGTATACTATATTAATAAACTGTAACAAGTATCTATAACTGTACATTCTTTAGTGTAGCTACATTTGCCAGGCAACATAGTGCTGCTTACATATGAAATTCTATTTTACATGCAGGTGCTTGAATACACAGGTATTGCCTTTACTGTGTTAAGTTGCTCTTGTGACTCACCACAGGAAGAAAAACTGTGGTAACATCCTACCGTCAGATAAAGGATGCATTAAGACCAAAGTGCAGAGAATAATTCTTAGGTTTTTCTTGAGTTTGATATAAGAGTCTTGAATGGCAAGATAATCAGTTGCCAAGAAAGAAAATCCTATGGTCTATGTGGACGTTCCATACCCAGAAAATCTCCCATTTCAATCAGTTGCTAACTCTAACTCTCTATTGTACTCTCAAAATTCACACAGGTCTCATATCAAGTTATCCATTGACAGGTGATTTTCCTCCCTACCACTCCCCTGCTTTAGTCTTTGTAAGATGTTCTCAAAAACTAAAACCTAAACATTTGCAAGAAAACTAAGCATTTTGATGATCAGGGGTTTGTTTCAAGTGGATTCCATAAAAGGCAACAACAGTAATAAAATAATAATAACAATGATGATTAGGAGCTAAATTTTACAAGTCTCCAACAAAAGTTAAAATGACTAAGAACAGCCTTGATTTTATCCTAACTTGCAGTTCCCCAAGGGCCAGCAGAGTTCTCTAAGATGTAACTTTTTCTGGATCACAATACTAACTGAGCCCTATAATCACTCTCATTGCCTTCCTGACCAAAGTGAAATTTCCAAGAATAATTACTTTCAGATTACTTACAGTTTTAGTTATACTATAGAAAGGGAAAGCATTCTTTGCTTCCTATTTTAAACTTTTGCGAGAAACTATTGTGAGCCATTGAATAGGATCCTTCAAGTAAGCTGCTTGTCAAATATGGAGGAAGGGATGATTCATGAGTACCTGGAAGGTTGTATATTCGTTTCCTTTAAGTCTTCAAGTAACAGCCACTGGCCACTTGGCATTTCCAGGAATTGCAGAATATCAGAACAGAATTGCAGGCCTAGGTAATTTTAGTCTTCTTTAAGCTGGAACTGCTCCTTAGTCTTTGTATTTCATAATCTTGACCAGTTATTTCGTGGGATGCTTTGTTTTTTTTCAAAGTCAGGTTATGCATTGTTGGCCGGAATACAACAGAAATCATATTGTGAGTTCAGTGCATTATATATCAGGAGCTACATGATGTTGACTTATTCTATTACTGGTTTAACTGCTTCATTAAGATGGTGTCTGTCATGTTCTTCCATTGTACTATTTTACCTTTCGTAAATGATAAGTATCTTGTGAAGAGATACTTTGATACTTTGTAAAAATATCTTGTTTCCTATAAAAAATTTTGGGCACTAACTTTAGCATTCACTGGTGATTTTTGCTTGAAACCATGATTACTATGATGGCTGCCAAATGATGTTTTACTAACCTGTCATTCCTTCTACATTTACTAGTTGAAATTATGCTGTAACAAACAGATTTCTCTCAGCCCAATATATTTATTTATTCAGTTATATACCTCAGGATGAAGTTGTGGATTATTATTTATTAATAATTTTTTATTTATAATTTTTTATTTACAATTACATATTATGTAATTATTTATCATTATATATTTATTATATAATATTATATACATTTATCATTATATTATTATTATTATTTATTTTGTTACATTATCCCAGATTTGGCCAGTAGGAGCTTCTCCAACATTGCTCCTTTAGACATGCCCCCATCATATTTTTGAACACTTTATTCTTTTATAACATCACAAGATGCTTCCAGGTTCATCAAATATGTTCCTGCCCACCCCTGAAATCAGTAATTTTTCCAAGAAGCATCATTTCCTTTTACTGGAAAATGGTATTTAAGAAACAAGATTTGGTGCTAGGTATGCTTACTGGTACTAAGCCCTCTGAATGTTTGGTGTGCTCATTGACTCTCAGAAGACTATGAGCCAGGCAATACATTTATGTATACATACATATACACACACTTCTGTTACTCGTATTTATATCTACAGAGATTTCGAGATAGAGGTGGATGTAAACATAGGGGTATGGGGGGTATATATGTCAAAGATCACGAGTTCACAATGATACCTCCAATTCCAATCTAACACGGCAGGAATTATTCTAGCCTTTGCCCTGACCATATTTATAGCTTTCTTCTCCCAAAGCAAAAAACCTAACACTCATTGTCCACAATGTATTTATTTTGTTTGTTCAATCCTATAATACGTAAGTTAGTTTCAGAATGGCTAACCCATACTACTTTAAGAGACAAGCCTACTACTAGAGCACATTTGTTTTCAAGCTTTTTATTCTTTAGCCCTAGAAAATATCGTCAAAATACTGTGTTCTAAAGCTATTTAAGTTAGTTCTACTCACTCATCATCCCATATACTTTAAGTGTGATTATGTTATTTATTTGAAATACAATTAAATTCCTTTATTTCTTCTTGTATTCGTTTTGGTTCTCCCATTCTTGTTTGTTTGTCTGTTTAGTATGAGAAAAAGTAAGATGGTTCTAAAAGTCACAACTACACAAAAGTATACTCAGAGCAGTGTTACCCCCCCATCCCCATCCACTCTACCCTAAACTCATTATCTTTTCTACTCTACTTCTATCAATCATCTCGAAGTAACCAGTCTCAGTAGTTTCTGATTTACCGTTCTTCTGTTTCTTTCTGCACAATCAAGCAGATAAGTGCATATTTTCTCATTTCACCTCCTTTCTACATAAAAAGTGGCATTCTATAAATGATCTTTCACATTCAGCAATATATTTTGGAAATCACTCCATATCAGATTATAGATCTCTTCCTCAATCATTTTTATAGCTACTAGCACTCTATTATGTACTATGTGGCACAGCTTATTCAATCACTCACCTGTGTATGAATATTTAGGTTGTTTCTAATTATAAACAATGCTGGAGCAAATAGTTTTGGGCATATATGTTTTCATATTGTTGGAGGTGTACCTTCAGAGCAAATTCCTAGAATTGATACTACTGGGTCAAAAGAAAGTCCACATGTAGCTTTGATAGGTATTGTGAAATTCTCTTCCAAAAGAGTTGTACCAGTTTGCGTTCCCTATAAAATGAAACTGCTTCTTTCTTCACAACCTTGCCAAAAGAATGTGTCTCATATTTTTAATTTTCAACAATTTGATAGGTTACAATCGTCATCTCAATACAGTTTTTTCTATTTCTCCTTATTTAAAAAATGCTTTATAAGGTATAATTGGTATACAAAAAACTGTATATATTTAATGTATACAATTTGATGAGTTTGGACATATGCATATATCTATGAAACCATTACCACAATCAAGGTAATAGGTATATCTATCACCTCTAAAAGTTTCTTTGTGTCCCTTTGTGGTTTTGTTTGGATTTTGTTGTTGTTGTAAAAATACTGAATATGAGAAATATCCTTTAAAAATATTTAAGTGCACAATACAGTATTGGTGAGTATAGACACTAGTCTCCACAGCAGGTCTCTAGAACTAATTCATCTTGCGTAACTGAAACTTTATACCAATTGAGCAACAATTCCCCATTGCCCCTCAATATAGTTTTAGATTGTATTATTTGCCCAAGATAGGGTAACAGGAGTTGGATTTACCTTCCTACTACTAAGCAAAAATGAAAAAAACTTTATGGAATAGCAGTTTTCAAGATATTGGACATCAGGCAACAAGGACAGTATTCCCTGAGAAACAGGAAACAAATGTGTTCTACTACTGTCCCACCTTACTGCCAGGAAAGAGTTTCCAAGCTACAGCACAGGGAAAAAGAATCTAGCTATTTTCCTGGGTTGAGGAGCTAAAACTAAAACTGAAAGTTCAGGGAGACTAAGGTGGCTAGAGTTCACAATGCAGAGTACTGGAAAAGAGGAAGCTGCACAAAAAGAGAAATCCAGATATCTGCAGACTCCCCTCTCTCTCTCCCACCCCAGTCCTCCTCCAAGTCTGTTACTGAGTACTGATTGGTGAATACAAGTGAGAAAACTACATGAAGCCAGGAAAAGAACCACCCAAAAGGATTAGAGGGGAAAATCCCAGTAGCTCATAAAGGCCTAAGAACAGTTTCTATCTTCACTAGCCAAAGTGGAAAGTGTCATAATTCATGGGGCATAATGTAGAGTACTCAGAAATGTTTTGCCTCAGTTGTGGGGTAAAATAAGCACTAGACTAAATGCTGCCTTATCCTGTTTGATAAGGCTTAAAACAAGACCTTAAAGGATCAAATTGTTTCCAAGTAACTTAACAGCCCAGAACAAAGCTCAAGAATCTTTATGGGAATACCCAACCAAGTTAAAATTCACTAAGCCTAGTGTCTAATTAAAAAATACAGGCATGGGGCTTCCCTGGTGGCGCAGTGGTTGAGAGTCCGCATGCCGATGCAGGGGACACAGGTTCGTGCCCCGGTATGGCAAGATCCCGCATGCCGCAGAGCAGCTGGGCCCGTGAGCCACGGCCACTGAGTCTGCGCGTCCGGAGCCTATGCTCCGCAATGGGAGAGGCCACAACAGTGAGAAGCCCGCATACCGCAAAAAAAAAAAAAAAAAAATACAGAATTGCCAATATCACTGATGAACATAGACTCAAAAATTCTCAACAAAATACTAGCAATCTAAATCCAACAGTACATTAAAAGGATCATACACTATGATCAAGCAGGATTCATCCCAGGAAGGCAAGGATTTTTCAATATCCGCAAATCAATCAGTACGATACATCATATCAACAAATTGAAGAATAAAGAACATATGATCATCTCAATAGATGCAGAAAAAAACCTTTTGACATAATCCAGTACCCATTTATAATAAAAACTCTCCAGAAAGTGGGCACAGAGGGAACATACCTCAAAATAATAAAGTGGGCATAGGGGGAACATACCTCAGTATACAACAAACTACAACTAACATCATACACAATGGTGAAAAGCTGAAAGCATTTCCTCTAAGATCACGAACAAGACAAGGATGTCCACTCTTGCCACTTTTATTAAACATAGTTTTGGAATTCCTAGCTACGGCAAACAAAGAAGAAAAAAATAAATAAAAGGAATCCGAATCGGAAAAGAAGAAGTTAAACTGTCACTGTTTGCAGATGATATGATACTATACATAGAAAATACTAAAGATGCTACCAGAAAACTACTAGAGTTCATCAATGTATTTGGTAAAGTTGCAGGTTACAAAATTAATACACAGAAATCTATTGCATTTATATACACTAAAAACGAAAGATCACAAAGAGAAATTCAAGAAACAATCCCATTTACCATCACATCAAAAAGAATAAAATACCTAGGAATAAACCTATCTATGGAGACCGAAGACCTGTACTGCGAAAACTATAAGACACTGATGAAAGAAATCAAAGAAGACACAAACAGATGGAAAGACGTACCATGTTTGTGGATTGGAAGAATCAACCTTGTGAAAATGACTATACTGCCCAAGGCAATCTACAGATTCAATGCAATCCCTAACAAATTACCAATGGCATTTTTTCACAGAACTAGAACAAAAAATCTTAAAATTTGTATGGAGACACAAAAGACCCCAAATAGCCAAAGCAATCTTGAGAAAGAAAAATGGAGCTGGAGGAATCAGACTCCCTGATTTCAGACTATACTACAAAGTTATAGTCATCAAAACAATATGGTACTGGGCTTCCCTGGTAGCACAGTGGTTGAGAATCTGCCTGCTAATGCAGGGGACACGGGTTCGAGCCCTGGTCTGGGAGGATCCCACATGCCATGGAGCAACTAGGTCCGTGAGCCACAACTACTGAGCCTGCGCGTCTGGAGCCTGTGCTCCGCAACAAGAGAGGCCGTGATAGTGAGAGGCCCACGCACCGTGATGAAGAGTGGCCCCCACTTGCCACAACTAGAGAAAGCTCTCGCACAGAAACGAAGACCCAACACAGCAAAAATAAATTAATTAATAAACTGCTACCCCCAACATCTAAAAAAAAAACAAAACAAAAAAAACAATATGGTACTGACATAAAAATAGAAATATAGATCAATGGAACAGGATGAAAAGCCCAGAAATAAACCATGCACCTATGGTCAATTAATCTAAGACAAAGGAGGCAAGAGTACACAATGGTGGAAAGACAGTCTCTTCAACAAATCGTGCTGGGGAAACTGGACAGCTATATGTAAAAACATGAAATCAGATCATTCTTTAACACCATACACAAAAATGAGCTCAAAATGGATTAAAGACTGAAATGTGAGATTGGACACTATAAAACTCCTTGAGGAAAACATAGGCAGAACGCTCTATGACATAAATCGCAGCAATATCTTTTTTGATTTGTCTCCCAGAATAATGGAAATAAAAACAAAAATAAACAAATGGGACCTAATTAAACTCAAAAGCTTTTGCACAGCAAAGGAAACCATAAACAAAACGAAAAGACAACACACAGATTGGAAAAAAATATTTGCAAATGACATGACCAAAAAGGGATTAGCCTCCAAATTTACAAACAGCCCACGAGGCTTAATATCATCAAAACAAACAACCCAATCAAAAAATGGGCAGAAGACCTAAATAGACATTTCTCCAAAAAAGACATACAGATGGCCAAGAGGCACATGAAAGGATGTTCATCATCACTAATTATTAGAGAAACACAAATCAAAACCACAATGAGATATCACCTCACATCAGTCAAAATGGCTATCATCAAAAAATCCACAAACAATAAATGCTAGAGAGGGTGTGGAGAGAACAGTATGGAGGTTTCTTAAAAAACTAAAAATAGAGCTACCATATGACCCTGCAATCCCATTCCTGGTCATATATCTAGAGAAAAACATGGTCCAAAAGGATACCTGCACCCCAATGTTCATTGCAGCACTGTTTACAATAGCCAAGACATGGAAGCAACCTAAATGTCCATTGACAGAGGAATGGAGAAAGAAGATGTGGTACATATATACAATGGAATATTACTCAGCCATTAAAAAGAATGAAATAATGCCATTTGCAGCAACATGGATGGACCTAGAGATTGTCATACTGAGTGAAGCAAGTCAGACAGGGAAAGAGAAATATCATATGATATCACTCATATGCGGAATCTAAAAAAAAGAAAAGATACAAATGAACTTATTTACAAAACAGAAACAGACTCACAGACTTAGACAATGAACTTATGGTTACCAGGGGGGAAGGGTTGGGGGGAGGGACAGTTAGGGAGTTTGGAATTGACACATTCACACCGCTATGTTTAAAATGGGTAACCAATAAGGACCTACTGTATAGCACAGGGAATTCTGCTCAATGTTATGTGGCAATTGGATGGGAGGGGAGTTTGAGGGAGAATGGATACATGTATAAGTACAGCTGAGTTGCTTTGCTCTGCACCTGAAACTATCTCACAACACTGTTCATCAGCTATACTCCAATATAAAATAAAAAGTTTTTTTAATATACTTAAAAAAATACACGCATGCAAAGAAGCAGGAAAATATGACCCTAGAGAGAAGAAAAATCAATCAACTGAAACTGAACTAGTGTGGAGAAAAGGGAACCCTCTTGCACTGTTGGTTGGAATGTAAATTGAAACTGAACTAAAAATAATATAGATGTTAAAATTAGTAGACAAAGACATTAAAACAGTTGTTACAACTACGTCTATATGTTCAATAAGATAGTGGAAAATTTTTAAAGGTTAAATAGAGATACAGAAAACATATAAACAAATAAAAGAGCCAAACTTCTAAAGATGAAAATTAAAATGTCTGAATTAAAAAATACACTGAGGGGCTTCCCTGGTGGCGCAGTGGTTGAGAGTCCGCCTGCCGATGCAGGGGACACGGGTTCGTGCCCCGGTCCGGGAAGATCCCACATGCCGCGGAGCGGCTGGGCCCGTGAGCCATGGCCGCTGAGCCTGCGCATCCGGAGCCTGTGCTCCGCAACTGGTGGGCCACAGCAGTGAGAGGCCCGCATACGGCAAAAAAAAAAAAAAGGTAAAACCTGTCAGATTAGATTAAAAAGCAAAACCCAATTATATGCCACTTATAAGAAACCCACTTAAAATGTAAAAGATAAACACAAATAGATTAGGAGTAAAAGAATGGAAAGACATACACCATGATAAGACTAAGCTGCTATATTAATAAAGACAAAATTGAGTCTAGAGCAAAGACCATTATACAGGACCATATAAGGAGTGTCACTTCATAGTGACAAAGGACATGATAAGGTATGATATGACATGACACGATAGGATAGGATAGGATACAGGAGATGAAAATCATAAATGTTCTTGTACCTAGAAAGAAACAGAGATTATGCAGACCAAGGAAAGTCACAAAGATGATGTGGGTAAGTCAATAAAATTTTAAGAATTGTCAATAATATTCCCAAATTTGGAAAGAAGCAAACTGAATGAGTTTTGTTATCTTTTTTATCTTCAGCCTGAAGTGTAGTAGAAAAGGAAACTAGGAAGCAATAGATAAATAGGAAAAGTGAACAAGAGGGCTATTTCTGTCTGACAGATGTTAAAACAGAACAAATTTCTAGGTCGACACAACAAATTTGGGGAATGACCCAAAAAGCATCCTCCTGAATGAATGGTAAACCCTGACCTCATTCCCAATTAGATGAACTGAACTATGAATAAGGCAAGTTATAAAATCTCAGAAAAGACAGCTCAGCCCCAAAATAAAAGCTACATAATGCCTCAGCTGAGTTCTCCCTACTCTATTCCACTATCTTCTAACCCCTGAGAAATAATTTTCTTAAACTTCCAAACAAAAATAGCAAGGGACCAACAAAGAGGAAATATATATAAAATCCTGGAGAGAAGACTGCATGACCAACAACATTATGCTACAGAAAGATGTCATTCACATATGAAGATGAAAGGCAGGTAGACTCAACTGTGATAGAACTTTGCAAACACTAGACCCCTAAGCCCTTCTTGGGGTTGAGAGGGAAGCGTCTCAAAAATGAAATTCAACAAATTAAGAAAGAAAGTGAAATAAAGAAAAAGGGAAGCTATAGTAAAAGAACCAGTAGTGATGACTGCATTTATATACATATGGAATAAACACTAAACAACTATGGAATTATGGTTACAAAACAGAATTTAAATATTATAAACCTAGGCAATGCAAAAGTAGTAAAATAAGAAAAACTCAGAAGTGGGTGGTGGACATTTGGGAGAAATTTTAAGAGTATATAATGCCCTTATCTTTCTAAGCAGGAAACCAACCGTTTCGTTTAAAAACATATAAGTTGGGCTTCCCTGGTGGCGCAGTGGTTGAGAGTCCGCCTGCTGATGCAGGGGACACGGGTTCGTGCCCCAGTCCAGGAAGATCCCACATGCCGCGGAGTGGCTGGGCCCGTGAGCCATGGCCGCTGAGCCTGTGCGTCCGGAGCCTGTGCTCCGCAATGGGAGAGACCACAACTGTGAGAGGCCCGCGTACCGCAAAACAAACAAACAAACAAGTAAAACATATAAGTAGGGCTTCCCTGGTGGCCCAGCGGTTGAGAATCCGCCTGCCAACGCAGGGGACATGGGTTCGATCCCTGGTCTGGGAAGATCCCACATGCCGCTGAGCAACTAAGCCCGTGCACCACAACTACTGAGCCTGCGCTCTAGAGCCCGTAAGCCATAACTACTGAAGCCCGCGTGCTACAACTACTGAAGGCCGCGTGCCTAGAGCCCATGTTCCGCAACAAGAGAAGCCACCGCAATGAGAAGCCCGCGCACCACAACAAAGAGTAGCCCCGCTCGCCGCAACTAGAGAAAGCCTGCGCACAGCAACAAAGGCCCAACGCAGCAAAAAATAAATAAATTAAATAAATAAATTTTAAAAAACATATAAGTAGCTTTTAAAAAGAAAACATAATGAGAAAATCTCTTAATTTTTCATAATGCCCTCCTCTGTTTTTAAATCTTGAGGGGACTCTTTTAGCAAATATTATCTCTAATACTGAAAATAAACATTTATTGGATTCAGCAACCCTTTTAATTCTACTTAAGTTTATTTTCTGTCTTTTAGAATGAAGTAAAATAAAATGTATCCATTTCTATTTACAATACGACCTCATTTTTACAAAAGTCTTTCCATCTGCCCATTCATCCATCTGCCATCCACCCACTAGTCTATTTATATAAATGTTTAAGAATGATATCTATCTAATATTGCTTATGATAATTTTTAGGTGGTGGTATTAATGTTTCTACTTTTATTTTCATATTTTCTACATTTCCTCAAAATGATATTTTTAATAAAAGCAATAGAATCATTTTTCTTTAAAAATGAACTGAAGCAAATACACCAAGAGATTAACCATGTTTAATTCTGTATGGTAAGAATATAAATGATTATTCCCTTTGCACTTTTCTGAATTTGTTTAATTTTAAAACAATAACAAGAGTAAAAGGGCTGTATTCATCATGCTGCCTGAAAATGAGGTTAATCCTCAGCACACAAAATGATACTACAAAGGTCACAACTAGATTTTTTTTATCCAGAAGAATTTTTAGACAGCTACCCCATTGATAATAGGCAAAATCTCAACCCTAGATCAGTTATTAGACCTTTCAGCTCCCAGTGACAAATCACCAGCCCTTATTCTTCTGGCATACAAGTGCAATGTTGTAATGGTAGACTAGGCAAGGGACATTAAAAAACTACACGTCTTACTTTAAAAATCTTCATATTAGTTCAGAAAAAAATAAAAGGAAAAGAAAGAAAAGACTAATGAACAGAGAACAAAATATCTTGAAAATTCTAGAATCCGGGTAATGAATACTGGAGGGTTCATTATACCATTTTCTTTTTTTGTATGCCTGAAATTTTTTTAAACTACATTTTCTCAAACCCCCCTTATATATAACATAAGCAAGGATTCTTTGCAATTCATAAGCTCATCTTTAGAACAAAACAGCTCTTCCTTTGGAGAGTTAAGCCAATTGGTCATTAATATTTTATTGTGAATTATTTTAATCAAATAATTAGATCTTTCTCCTAGTATCACCTAAGACTACTTGTGCAAAGGGCCTGTTTGATGAGGGGAAAGGAGACAAGGGTAATTTTAGAGAAGGATACATTTCAGCAAGGGTAGCCAGAGATAATAACAGGGTTGGGGGGAGGGGTGGCAACCTATACAAGGACACTAAATATGAATTTTGCTTTCTTTGAAAATTTGTCTAGTTTTCTGTTATCACTTGAAATCATTTCATGCACTGTCTTGGCTTTCCTCACGTCAGACAGTAAATACCCTCTTAGATACTACCTTACAAATAGTAATATAAATAGATTAATATTCTACTTTATGCTTATTTGTAGTCTTCTGGTAAACTTTTGTTCTCTTTCTATGCAGTGATAATAATAAGTAACTATTATTGAGTATTTGATATGATAACTCTCAATATAATATGCTATACACTTGAACTATGTGCTCTATATCAAGAATTTCATTAACATTACAAGTCTGTGGGATGAGGCAAGAATAGTAAATTCCCCAAAGTAAGACAGCCAACACGTAGTAGAAATGAGATTCTAACCCAGGCAGTCTCAGTCCAGAACCTGTGCTTTTAACCACTAAAGTGATGTTTACCAAACTTATTTCTACTATTTTCAGTAAATGTCACTCAAAATTATGTGAGAGGACACAAAACCATGACTCCTTAGATTTGCAAAAAACATGAGTAAGTCTTCCCTAAGCTAAGATAGAGACCCTGCCAGAGGGCCAGCAAGATTAAATCAAAAGAACTAAGCTAGAATTGTGGCCTGTAACAGACTCTGTTGTTTGGCAATTGAAAAGCCATTCACAGCCCCTTTATCCTTCACCTGCTTTCCACTAGAGAGGCTTGTAAAGTTGCTTTCCTAGTCTCCTTTATAGCTAGGACCATTGACCATATGACCTAGTTCTAAACAATGAGACATAGGAGGAAGCCTGCTTTGGGGCTGCTGGGAAATTTGTTCTTACCTTGATTTAAAAAAAGAGATATTCTACCATGCATCATCCTCTGAACTTTCTCTTAGAATGTGGGGCTACCACGGCCACCTTATAATGAAGAAGGGATGGCCAGAAGAATTGCAGGGATGCAGGTCAGGTTCTAACATGTTTACCCCCCGTACCAATACCAGAAACTGCTCACATTAGACTTATTGTTACGTGTGAAAATTAAACACCTATTTTTTTAAACTAAGGTAGATTGGATATTTTGTTTTGTTTGTTATGTTGTTGATACTTGCAGTCGAAAGCATTCCTAACTGATTTAAGTTTCGCCACTTAATAGTTATGCCACCTGAAGCATAACTGTGCCTCAATTTCCAGCAAGAAATCAATGAGATAATATTTGTCAAATTCAGTTTTTACAGAGTGGGTTGCCTACTAAAAGATAGCTTAATCTGAACCATATATGTCCATCATGTCTAGCATCAAGGAACACTTAAGTGGGAGAAGCTAAACATTAATCAGTGTCACCACAGAACCCTAGTTGTAAGGCAAAGCACCTAAAGGGTATGGGAAGATTATGTGCCAGGGACTAAACTATTTCCCCCTAAAAATTTATATGTTGAAGTCCTAATACTCAGTATATGATTGTGCTTGGAGATGGAGTCTTTGGGAACTAATTAGGTTTAGATGAAGTCATGAGTTTAGGTAGAGATATGCAAGCCAAAAAAAAGAGCTCTCACCAGGAACAGAATCAGCTGGCATCTTGATCGTGGACTTCCAATCCTCCATAACTATGAGAAATAAATTCTGTTGTTTAAGCCATCAGTCTATGGTATTTTGTTATGGTAGCCTGAGCTGTCTAAGACACTATATGAACAGCATCTCCACAAAGAGGCCAACAGGACAGAAAGGAAAAATTGCCCTGCTTAAGAAAGTCTGATATCTTCTACAAATACTTAACAAAAAGTGGATCTTCTCCATAGGCTACTGACCCTCCATTCATCCCTCAGCCTAGAGCACTAACTGCCTCAAAGACTCTAAAACTTCTTTGGATCAGGGGTGGAGAAAGGAAATCCCACATTCATTTATATTCTTTCCTCCTCTGCTAGAAAGGGAATGTGAAACCTCATTTTATAGCCCATTTTCCTTATAGTAAGCATGAGAGTTAATCACATTGGGTTTGGAGTTATTCAACATGGTTTCAAATCTAGGTTCTGTCAATTATTAACTTTGTGGCCTTGATTAAGTCAATTTCATCATTTTCAAAGTGAGGATAATAATAGTATCTATATCTACTAAATGAGATCATGTACGAAAAGTACTTAGCCAGTGCCTGGCTTATTTTCAAAATGGCAAAGAATGAAAAAAATTAAAAACAAAGACCATATGCAGTTCATTCCAGACACCTTCCATTTAAATCAAATATCCCAAATGAAATCTAATTATTACCTACCTGAGAGTTTTCAAGTTAAAAACAAATAATGTTTCAAATATCTCAACAAGGCATAATTGCCGAATGAGTTTATTATCCTATAATAATGAGTTTATCATCCTATAAACATTATAATAATTATGACCTATGGTACACACATAAAACAATACAATCTACTTTCTTCCCACAAATATACACTCCATCTGATCAAATCTATACACTGGAAGATATTACTCAGAGGTCATAGCTTAGATGCCAGACTTTGCAACAGGCCTTAACTGGCACGTACAAATGGTTGGTGAATGCTCCTCTTCCAGGTAATAACTAAATCAAATACTGAGATCGGGGCCTCATAGCAACAACACTACATTTAGAGTTTGGAAAAAAAAAAAAAGAGGGGACAGATAATCTAGATGGTGAAAGAAAGCATGAAGGTAAAAATAACATGTTTTAACCAAACAATTTGGACATGGATAAAGATAAAAACTACAAACCACTTTAACAATAAAGGTTCAAGTTCTAAATTATAGAAAATTCTTGTACATTATCAATTGAGGCTAGAATTCAGGCCTAAACCTTACCAGGTAAAGAAAATTCAGATTGCTCCAAATAGGTACAACCAAACAGAAAACCCTAGTCGACAGAGACTTCATGTTCTTGTTCTATGTACAGGTTTGAAGGGTAAGTGATGAGTCAGTCCCTCAGGAAAACTAATGCGAACTGAGCCAAAACACTAAAAGCCTATGTGAATGTCTTTTTTTTTCTCTTAGAAGTTCTATCTACAGTAAAACTGTAGGACTCCTGATTCTTGCACTAGAATGCTGTAGTTTCTATATTACCATTCTTTTACTATGAAAGATTTAATTTATTTCAGCAACAATGAAAATGTCCCACTATTAAAATGCCACAGTTGACACACCCTAAATGTCGCAAAGGGAAATAGAGAAAAACAAGTCCAAAGGACAAAAACTGGATACTGTAAACCGAGACTTAAAGTCATTCAAAAATTGCTTTTGGATTATTTCAAACCTTTATATGACCTTATTTTAATTTGACTTATACAAAACAATCTATTAAATTTTGAGAAATTTACAGTATATCTATCAGTAATCCCTCTTTCTCCAGTTTTTGATTATCTTTTAAAAATAATATTATTTAATGCCTTATTTTATGTGATTATTTCTGAAGAGTTTGGCTATTATGGCTATATTCCTTTATATGCTAAATATTACGTCATGTATTTGAAATTCATCTTCATAATTACAGTAATGCTTACTACTAAATATCTTTAATAAGTGTTGCCTGCCTAACTGCAAAAATATCATGACTTGAGCTCCTCAGAGACTCAGACAAAAATTTACATTTAAAAAATAACAGTATTTTAAATAAGATACAGGCTGAAAGTTACTTACAAAATTGCACAATTTACCTATTGTGCAATAAAAGACATTCAAAACCTAACTTTTTTATTTAGCTTTTGCAAACTAGTCAATTCTTCTTAATTTATGAAGATAAAAACGCCAGTTTCATTAATTCATATTTTATGTTATAGCTTCATCACTGAGTAATGAATTTCCATAATGATGAGGCATACTAACTCTTGAAAAATCTACATTCTGATGCCATACTCAGATTTTTCTTAAGTCAGAAAATGGTGAAGACAATTTCAAAATGACCCAATGCTTTGGTCCACTTGTGTTGCTTTTCGATGTTAAGCAGACAACAGAACCTATCGAGAAGGAGAACTGACTCAGTCAAAAAAGAGCAGTTTCCCTTCGAACACTTGACTCCAGCAATCTTGCTGGCCACACTATGGACATGTGTCTATATTTTAAGTGTGTAAGCCTTAGAGAGTTCTCTGACATGTCAGTTTTTTCGAAAATGCAGATAAAGTAATTTTGATGCCAAAACTGGTATCAAATTAGTTTTCCCCACAAAAATGTTGGATTTGGTCCTTGATTTATCAAAAACAGACTTTTATGAAAGGAGAGGCACTCAAATTGGTTAGCCCACCAAATGCTAAAATAAAATGAAAGTTATGATACTTTATTTGAGCTGATTTTTTTATAGGAACCGTATGTATGACTTTCACTTTCTAGAAAGTGGTTTTCTCTTGAACACACATCAGAACCATTCATCATAATATAATTGCAAGTTGTCAGTCAGGGCCGCACCCTTCGCTTTGTGGCAAACCGCCAACACATCTGTCAGAAGCACTCATAAGCTTCCGTGTGTTATTGTAATCCTCTACAAAGAGAACAAGCCCATTCACCGATTTCACATTTTCCAAATGAAACAATGACTTGCTTAAAACCCAGTCCAAATGAAATTGTTGTGCTTCCCATAGACCATAAGCTACTTTCTCACCAAGTGACTAATCGCACCAGTAGTTAAAGGGAATCATTTTATCTTTATACAGTTGATTTCTCTATGTGCTTGATATGCATTTTTAAAACAAATAGGGCAAAGAGGAATCTCTGTGTTGTATGGCTATGTGTGTAAATATACAACATGCATATATTCATAATTGCTTATAAGAAAGAATGTGATAATATACTATTCAATAAACTCCTTTTCCTTAACTGTCTTCCTTCTGTCATACAAACACTGCATATTGACAGAAACCAAACCCATTTTTAGTAAGAACAAAATGTGCTCTGGTATTATAACAGGTCAGTTTAATTATCATTGATTTAAATCATCCCTACAATCAGAAAGAATCAATTCTCAACAGAGTAGCACAGTGGAAAGAGTATAAAATTCCTTGTAGCTACCATCACTCAGGAGTTAAACAGAGTTATTTTATTCACTCTCTATCTGGCCTTCCAAAGAAGTTGCCGAGTATCAGGAGAAGTAAAGTCTAAAATCTTTAACACCAACAGAATAAACCTCTTGTAAAAAAAAATACATAGATCAAAAGTGCCAAATGTTCACAGTCAGAGCTTTTCAAACTGCTTTCGGTTCTATGTATATGTTCCATTGCTAACTTGCCTGCATGCTCTCTCTCTCTCCATGTAACAGAGACCAAAACTACTATGTCAAAGAAGCTTTTTTATGTTTACTTATCTGCAGATTTGATTGACAAACACATGACTTGCAAAGTTATAATATATAAATATATAATGCTTATAAATATTTTACAATATATAAATATGTTATATTTTACAAAAGATTCAGAGTGTGACTTTTCCAAGATCATACAACAACAAAAATTCCTATCTCTAGATTTTTAGAAATGCATGATATTATCATGTATATTTCCAATGAATTATATATATGCACATACAAACATAAACACATAAAGTTATGAGATATAGATGCATCATACATGCTTATATTAAAAAGAACACTACAGATTTGGGAAATACAGGGCATACAATAAGGCTCAGTAATTGCAAGAAAAAAGTTAATTTAGGATTCCTTATCTCATGAATCTCAACTAATAATTTTAGAAGCAATGCTTTCATATATTCATTTCACGATAAAATACACAGTTATGAAACCCAAACAAAATGCCTCTCCATCTATCCTTTCCATTGAAGTAAAGAAAAGCAATCAAGTAACTCTTTTACTGAATTTGATAAAAGAATAATAAATATATGCATTTGACAAAATGTAATAAAGCCATGCCTCCAGTCTTTATTGGAAAGAAGATGTACAGATGTTTATTTGATTTGCTTCACATCAATAAACTGAAAGATTTTCTAGAATCAAGATAAAGTTTATTTTAAAAATATATTTACAAGTTTACTAGAATATTACACATGAAATGATTGTGGAGTGGAGATTAATACAAAATTTTCTTGAATATGGAAATATCAAATTGATCAGTTACAACTGTTTCTTGATACCCTTATTTTAAAATGGCTGCTCCCATAGATGTTAGTTTTCCAGGACAAAAAGCTTTTGATATTGCAATTTTAATGCAAAAATATGTTTTCTTTGTCAAAATTCATCACGAATATGTTCAGCTACTTAGACTGTTTTCAATTAATTGCTTCCGCGTAGTTATATTTTAAGAAAGGAGAAATTTTATGGGAAGTCAGAGTAACAAACGCAACTCACCAAAAACTATCATCTCTAGGCATCATAAACTTATCCAATGCTAGATAAAAAGCTCAAATCTGTAATATTAATCTATAATTAAGTAGCAGAAATTGCTTAAATAATTATAAGTTACTTGCTTTATGATAAAATCCAATTCTTAAAAATAATGCATATGATTAATCGTTGAACCCCCTCACATATTTATAAAATGTGGAAACTATTCTAGCTAAAGACACAAGGTAAGAGTATCAATAACCGTCTAAAAAAAAAATTTAGCAGTTAGAAAAACACCTTCCTGTAATAAGAACTCTTGATCTTTATCAATTTTTCAAGTCTATTTGTAATTTTTTAATATAAATAATTCTTTATAATCATATTCCTTTTTACTAGTATTTGAATAATAGCAAAAATTTATAAATTGGGGGGTTATTTAAAGAAAAATAAGACTATCAATTGTCCAAACATGTGTACATTTTAAAAATTATGCATTTTGATAATTCATTTCTACTTCATCAGCTATGAAAATTAAGGGTATTTTAAAGCCATCTTCCTAAAACAAATGCTCTCACTACTTGAAGTCTGATTATACACAAATACACTTATATTTGCCTACTGCTTTAGCAAGATAACAATACAACTCTTAAAACTGCCCATATTAAAAATTGTGGAATCAGTTTATTTGATATATATATATACACACACACACACACACACACAGAAGGCTAAGATATATAAAGATATACACATATATCTTTATATATGACTTTGCTAAGGCTCAAAGCCAAATTTAAAAATAAAAACTTCTATTTCAATACCACTCAGTTCATATCAATCAAATGGGAATATCCAAACCAAACATCAGGTAGCAAATGATCAAATGGTATTCATGCAAGATACAGGCAACTTTTATTAGCTATAAATAATTCATAAACAAGAGAATGTGGCAATTTACTTCTTAAAAATAGATTTGGTTAAAAATATTAAAACAGAAATATAACATTAAAAACATTGTATGGAATTATTGAATGGTTTTATAACAAAAAGTAGATGATTTTGTGTTGCACAATAGAAGTGCCCAAAATAATTGTGTTTAAAAGGTGAAACAACTAATTATTCCAAGTTGGGTATCTCTAGACAGTTTATCATAAGATAATATTCTTTAAACCATAATTTACAAAAGGGATCATAAACACATACGTAAACATACAACAATAACATAAGAGAACCCTTTCTAAAAATACTAAGAAATAATTTGTGTGGCTTTAATTTTATTTCAATTAAAGCTGCTAAAACTTATTTTAAGTCTTTTTATTTTGATTTTATGCTATTAAGAACTACATATCATAAGAAATTCTCTCACATAAATGACATAAATAAGCCTATATCTATAATGAGAATTATTATATTTGCCCTATTTTCTAGCATTATTTTGTTATGCCAAATAAGAAGTTCCATTCAATGGTAATAATGTTCTATAATTTCTTCTACTTAAAAAACAAGTTGTCCAGATCCATGTAATTCTCCTTTAAACAGCTATGACTGAAAAAACCCCTAAAATATCTCTGACTTCTTGAAAGATAAGATTTGCTGAAAAATATGAAAGATGACCAAGTTCAGATTATAAGCATGCACAGTTTCTAATGCTTATATTTAAATAATGTGTTTACACTTAATAATGAGATGGAATACTTTTCTCTTCTTAGACTAATATTTAACAAAAAATGAAGTGTTATTTTCAACCCTAAAATGTTAACTCCAATTACCTAAGACTACAGATAGCCTCTCTCTCAAGTCTACCAAATTGCCTCTGGTATCTATTGTAGTAAAGAACTGGGTGTTCATGCTAATCAACTAATCTAATTAACAGAGTTACTATATTTATAGTACTTGGGTTATTAATCTTCATAGAATTTAGGTTATTTGCTACTGAACATAATTTAGTTTTTATTGCTTCAGGAATTATTCCACAATTTGCAAATGTCATCATAGAATCAATAGGCAAAAATATCTGCTCCAAGAGTGTTCTGACAGAATACAAATAAAACTAGTTTTAACTATATCTAGATATAGAAATATTTTCAAACATATACACTTCAAAGAAGATGTTTTAGTTCTCCTCTACTCCCTATTCTATACTCTCCTCCTTTTTCATACTTCTGTTATAGAACCCTTTTATGTTAATACAAGTCTTTATATTCACTCACCCAACAAATATTTACTGATCACCTCCTATGTCCCAGGCAATGTGCTAGGTTCTAGAGAGAAAAAAGGTGAATTAAACAAATAAGGTGCCCACCCTGTTGAGCCTCAGTTTAGTAGGAAATACAGGCACCTAATGAGACAAATATGAAGCAATGTTAGAAGTGCTAAAGCAGGGGAAGTGCAATTGCTATAGAACCTCATGTGTGTCAGTCTGCCCCCATATCCATAGCAAACCTACCCCCTACTCCTTCCCTTTTGAACCCCTTCTGGTCAAGCTGTATTTTATTCCAATTTATGCCCCATGTGCCTGTGACTGTGCTCATTTAATTTGTTGAATGTTTTGACTTAATTTTCAGTAATGATGAAATATGTGTCCTAAACTCTAAACACCTTCTTACCTCTTTGCATTTATGACCATTAGCACATATCTAATGTACCTAAAAAGCACGTAGCACATACTTCGATTCTACCCGATAAGTTATAATTTGTTATATGGAACAGATGCTTTCCAGGTTTGGAAAGAGCAGGTACAATCAAGTGAAACTCACTGAACCAAAGATAAACCATACATTCCAGTCTTCTTTCTTTAAATATAAGAAGCAAAATAAATAAATGACATTAAAATCTCAATTTACTGGACTACAGCAAATGTAGAACTAATTGACTGGATTTATTTTACATTAAACTGATAGAAAATAAAAATCATTTAAAAAATTGCTCAAGAAGAAATTTAAAATTTTTTTTAAAATTTTTTAAAAATTTCAAAAAATGTCCAGGGTGTTCTTTAATTTTCCAGTGCCTGGGACCGTACATGGCACACAAGAGGAACTCAATAAATGTTTGTGAATGAAATCAATGAATAAACAGTCCACCCAGTTTTCTATACATTCCATCATGCCGCACCATATGATGATCACAGATTCAGTGATACCTCTTAGATGTGCCTGATCCTGAATCAATAAAAACTCATCCAATTATATTACCTATACTAATCTGCTATGGTAAGAAAATTACCTAAAATTTTTGTAAACATTTTTCAATAGGTATGAAAACAAATGAGTGCCTTGATGAATCCTCAATAAATAATATCCATTTGCTTGTATTTTCCATTCTTTGATTTTTTCTAAGTAACCAAAATTTTGGTGTACAAAAATGACATTATAAATCATTTTCTGTTATATGCTCTATGGAATGGTAAGATGTATTATTCCAAGGTAAAAGTACTCACAAATTTAAGAAACTGAACTTCTCGAAATATAGCTTAATATCATAGTTTTTTTAAGTAAATGAACTTCCAGTTATTGTCTTATTTAGTACTTCTGAAGAGGATTTCCTTCTCTAACAAAAGAATGCCTTTTATAGACTTCCAGGGTCCACTGTAATTTTCAGAACAAGGTGTTAGATAAAAGCATCTCAGTGTGTACTGGGATCAGTGCAGCAGCTTATCCTTGTGGCTAAGCAATGACAACAAAAGTCTAATGACATTTTATGGAATGTCAGTGACTTCCCAACAGGCACACGTGACAGCAAGAACTTGTTAGTATATACCAAGGACAGGAATACTCCAGGACAACCTTATGAACCAAGGTGCAGGTTTAATTGCCTTAACTAAGATATTCCTATGTCTAATATGATGATCAATATGTTCAGTGAGGCATTTATGGGTCACATGAATTGTTACATAGAGGGCTATCTTATAAAAAAGAGACGCTAACAGACGTACCCTGAGAAATTATGCTCTTACCATATTCATTCTATTTCCTCAGCCTTGTTCCTATTTTCCATCTTTCAGCTATTGCAACCACATGTCCATGTTTGATATAAAGAACACAAATGAAAAATATTAATAGCCATCAAAAAGTGGCAGCAGAAATTTGGGTGTCTATTCTATAACTTTTTGTATGTTTGACATATTTCATAATTTACATTTTTAAATTAAACTTTAATCAAGCCAAAAAAGTGGTTGGATAGGTGAAACAGAAATAGAAGATATTGATAATTTTTGAAACTAGATGATGTGTTTTCATAAGGGCTCATTATACTCTCTACCTTTACGTGATTTTGGAAATTTTCTATAATAAAAATTTTTTTACAAAAAATTATTATTATGAAAAGTACTAGAAAAGAAAAATCAAAATCTGACAACTTTTCAAGCAAAATCTGACAGTTTTTCAGGCAGCATGAAAATAGAATATATTTTCTTGTCGCTATTGTTGACGTGGTCATGTAGATGAATCTGTGAAATGTAAACTTGTTATTCTAATGAAATAAATCACTCAAGAGAAGAAAATTAATGTATTTGATTAAGTATTGGGAGCAAAGGGACATGCTATGGTGTGCTATACCATCTCTTTCTAGCTCTCCTCCTATAATCAATCAATCAATCACTCAATCTCTCTCTCTCTCTCTCTCTCTCTCTCTCTCACACACACACACACACACACACACACACACACACACACACACACACACTCTCACAAATGCATGTGTCTCCTAAACTGACTATTCCTGACCGAAAAGAATCAACTCACACCTTGAAGACAAACTAACAGTGGTCAAATAAAGCAGAGCCCAAAGAGTTTACTCAGCCCTAATCAGAGGAGCTTGCCATGCAAATTAGCTCAAACAGAGGGCCCCATTACACCCAACTACTCCACCTGGACACCATGTTTATCATGTTGAATGGCAACATGGAAAAACAGAAAGAACACTGAAGTAGTTTTCCAAGTGGCCTAAATTTTACTTCAGCTTCCCATTTACTAGCTATTCAACACATTAATCATTAATTTTCTCACTTCTAGAATAGGGTAAGAATAATATCTGCCCTCCTTCCCACTCAAAATTTTTATGAGATTCAAATAACGTCTGTAAAAGCCCTTCACAAACTGTAAACTACTGTGTACAATTAGAGTGTTACTAACCTAACAAACTAAGACCCAGAGAATTCCTGGTGCATTCATTTATATAAAATAAAGCCATTACACATTTGACCACATACACAGAAGCTTTGAAGGGCCTTGGATACTGTCAGAGAGTTCCTGAGTTTCCCATTGATTCTGAAATAGTAAGCAAGAAAGAAGAAGATGTGTTGCAAATGAAATTTAAAATGTCTTAAAGCTCATGTACATTGAATCTGCATAAAAAAGAGAAGGGGAGAAACTGAGCCAAGCTTCCTAGCAACAGTATCACCCACCTTCAAAAATACCCTTCAGGCTTCATGCTGCCTTTCATACCTTAAGGTTACACTGGTTATTTATTAACTCGATTTTACCTGAAAAATGTTCAGGACAGGGGGTAGAGAAAAGGCAGAAGTACAATAAAATTTCCCAAGGTCCAACATTCCCTGGGAATGGCTCTGATTCAGAAGATTGTCTTCTCAACATATCCAATTTATTCAAACCCTTGCTCAACTCAAGTTTAAGCTAAGGCCTAGTCTATCAACATGTTTGAATTTATAAAGTTACCCCACTATAGATCACCACCTAAATACTTCATTCAATTTCTTTCCACAAGGCCTGGTGCAGCTGTTCTTTTAAATTGTTTTTAGTACCATTTTCACCATTCCCAACCTCATAACAGGATGGTTTGTTGGCTTTGTTTGTTTCTTTGGGCATTAGATATATTAAGTATACAAAAAGTAGTTATCAGAAATGGATAGCAAAGTGCAGAGAGCAGATATGATCTAAAGCTAGAATTTTCTTCAAACCTTTCTAGGCAATGCTATATTCCCATACACCTTTCAGTAAGACAATTTAGGGTTCATTCATTCATTCATTTATTCATATACTAAGAAACATTTATGAGCATTTACTATATGTAAGCCTAAAAGGGTTTTTCAATGGTATATCAAATAGTAAAGTTTTATAAATAGTTCAGTTGTCAAAAATACACCTTTGATGCCCCAGTCCTACATGATGTCTCTACACAGAAACTATCCTTTGACAATGGGAAAGTATTTTATACAATATTTTCTTTTTCAGAATACATTCAGAGATCCATAACTCTGATTGTCTCACATTTATTTCTCAGTCTCTATTAAACAAATCATTTAACATGAATACGTTCAAAGTATAATTTTCTACAACTTAAAATGAAAGCTAATTTTTTACTTTTGCTTTTTAAAATTCCAACCCACAAATTGATGTTTATTTAAAAGTCGGATAAAATATTACAAAAAATTCTTAGCATTAAATATTTTTACATCGATGGATTTATTGAGAAAAAAAAATTAAGTAATGGTACCAAAACAAACTCTAAGAATTAAAACAAAACTTTTAATCAACCAATAAAAAAGTTTCCATAAACTACTCATATAGGTAAAAACAATTATTTCTCCTAAACTTGGTTACATGAAGTAAAGTTAAGATTGTTCTCAACATTTTTAAATATGATCACGTAACAGTGATTGGAATAACAATAATTTTATTTCATACAACTACCAGATTGTATGAATGGAAACTGAGATGCAGGGTACGCAACTAGATCTGCACATATGAAGTAACAATTTTGGCATACTTCAGAGGCTTCTAAAATCTCTTTGAGCATGGCTACATCAAAATTTTCATCTTTTAAATAGCTAAGGTTTTCATCAGGCAGTAAATAATGTGAGTTCGAAAAGAACTGGGGTATCTCACTTTTATCTTTTTAATCAAGAGTCAGATTGCTATGCCTAAAGACATTTTCCCTCTTCAACTTAAAGAAATGAACATGTCAGATTAGATAAATCACTAGACAGCTGCTAACAAAAACCCTAGGTGTGCCTCTTAATTTACTAAAGCCCAGATGCATCCAAATCAAAGAATAAAAGAGCACGTAAATGACAAACCCCCTAGAAAACTTTCTGGTACCTTTGGGCTTTATTCAAATCCTATCAATTCTGAATCTGACAAACCAGTGCTGGATTTAAATCCATGTAAGAAATAAAAGCAGAAGCTGACTGGTCCAACAACAAAATGGAATACATCTTAGGCCTAAACGTCCAGCTGAATACTCTATTCTGGCTATATCCCAAAAAACACCAATACTCATCTTCAAGGAAAGAATATAATGACGGAAAATGGACTATGTGCATTGCCACAATGGCTCTGCTGGGAGCTGAAGCCTAATTAGGGTGATTAGATATAAAATCTTTCAACAAGCATAATTTTAATAAAGCACAAACCTGAAATTTCCTTCACCTGCAATGATTTGGAATGAATGTTTCAGTTTCAACTGCCATATTCACTGTACTTGTTTTAGTTACTACCTACAGAATGGAGTAAGTCAACCCAGATTCACTGTCTCTTACAGTATCAAGAAAGTGCCTTCCTCTAGGGCCTTGAGTCTTCACATCTTCTGACAAACACAACCAAAGCACAGCAAGATCTCTCAAAAATCTGAGTGCAAATAAACAGATCATAATCAAAGAGAAAATGAAATAGCTTTCAAGTTTTCTTACTTGGTGAATTATTTCCATCTGAAACTTATGAAATCATCCATTTTTATGACACTTTTAATAGTAATATTTGGAATTATTAGCATGATAAACTTCTCACCTATTCATCTTTTACTTTAAAAAATCTGCTCATCTTATGACTAACACCTTGGCATTCAAACAAATACTATGCTGAGACAGAAAAAATAAAACCTGTATAAATGACAGAGTGTTCAACCATGAACACATTGTCTTTTATGAATATTATAATCACAGAATCAATAAGCCTACAAAGAAAAAACAGGACACAAAACGTGTTTTGTCATTTCTGACGAAGTTATAAAAACAACAGACATTCAATATGCCAAGTGTTCTTCAATCCTTCATAATCATAGCCTTATTGAAGTGAGGACAAAAAGGGTCTAATTGCATAGGAGCAATCTCAATGTAATAGGTTATACACCCAGGCACTGCTGCACAATACAACAAAAACAACGTTCCCTGTGTATAGCAGAATGTCATCTCTCATTTTCAGGCAATTACCTTCTTTCTTGTCAACAGTTTTAATAACCTCCATCATCTCTAAAAGACTTTTGCTTCAGTTAAATAATTTTCAGCTTTTTAATATGCAAATGTGCTTGTTCATATGCATGGGTGAAGTGGCACTGCTACTTGAAATGTGTCAGTACATTGTGGAGCACCTGCACCTCGGGGAAGCTTGATTTAATTGACACCTAATACTATTCATTATTCCACTTAGTGAGCAACTCCTATTAGTCACCTGTAGGTTTTCGTATAGGCAGTGCTTTGGCCACCAATAAAAATATGAATATTTCTATAAATAGAATGTCCATATTTAGTAAACGGGGCTCACTACTGTCAGAGCTTTAGGGGAAGAAATGAGGAGTAGTATAGAATCAATAGTTTTTTCAGCAAGCAATTTATAAACTTCCTCTAATTTTTCTATAGATTGCTACACACGTGAAGAGATACACAGTCTGGTAAACACAAGATGCTGTGTTTTCTTTTATATGGCTCAATAAGTAATATCTTACTTAGTGGAATGAATGAATAAGTAAATAAAGTAGACGGATGGATGGATGGATGGACGGACAGATGGATAAATGAAATAATGAATAAACAAGCAAACAAACCTACCTTCTAAAATATACCACTAGTTTTTATTTTTGTTTTATTTAAGTCAGTAGGGTGTTCTTAATTCTAATGACTCCAGCCTAAAGGTGTTATTTAAACTAAATTCCTTACCATTATATATGACCTCCACATGCCACAAAGTTAAAAAGATAAAGGTAGAATCTTGCCAATAAACAAACATTTATTGATGCTACCTTCTGAGGTAAATTAATGGCTAAGAGAATGCTATTGTGAGACGGGGGATAAACCACTTTAAAATATCAGCTGGGAGAATTATAACCTATGGGATTTTGTATATTTGTTGGTATTAATGTAATAAACATGTACTGTAAATGATTACAAGTTAAATCTATTAGTTTTTTGCCTTTATGAAAGTGGAAGAATTAACAATGAAGAGTATACACAGGCTTGATAATATTGGGGTGCCTCTTTACCACATGGTCCATGACCTTATCGTCCAGGTCACATTTCTTCCTGGCATTAATGCATTTGTTAGTCCCAGAAGGCTTAAACTACAGATGTTTAACATCCTGCTTATGGACAGATCATCTGGAATACGAAGTGAGAAATCTATACTACTTATTAGTATATATTATGAGTGTAACAGAGATTTAATAGCCCATTCAAACAAGATTAGTGCTACCATAGCTCAGGAAAAAAAGTATCATCTTAACAGAGATATGCTCTCAAACCTGCAGGGAGAAAAAAAAGAGAACTGAAAGCATATTTTCGGCTGGAATATGTTTTAAGACATCAAAAGAATTTGTCACTAATTAATGTTGTTTATATAGTAGCATAAGAAACATTAATTATAGCCTTCAATGTAAACTTAAAACCTTTTTATGGAAAGGGGATTTATAAGTAAGGTGGTAATCTGGCTCTTTGGAAGGCTTATCTACAACGAGCTGAAAGTAATTATAAATCATGTTAATGTGTAGGATCCAAAGAAAAGTGAGGTGATAGTGGAAAAAGATTGAGTTCTCCTAACCCCCAGATCCAATCATTTCTAAAGAATAAGGGGAAAAAAGGAAAAAGAAAGCAGTGGTCAACTAGACCTTTGTTGGTATCCCCCAAAATGTAATCTCTAAGCTGAAGAATGGCAGCTGGCAGAACAGCTGGTGAATAGGATTAATGTCAGAAGAAAGAAATAAAACTCAACATATGTCCAAGCCTGCGGTGCTGGGACTGAGCATGATTATACCCCGACGGATAGGCTGAATACAGCTGGAAAGTGCCACTGTGCCATGCTTCTCTACCCCACAAGGTCATTGCTAAGAAGTACAGCTAATGTCTGAAGAGCAAATTTAACTTTGACTGAAGAATTCAGTAACCGGGAAGGAGAGAGGAAACCCAGATTTTTAACCCTACTCATGTGCTGAATAGTTTAACCCTCAGTGCTTGGTTTGCCATACCACAAAGCAAACCAAAAGACAGATCAGCAATTGAACCTAACAGATTGCACTAAAGTAAATATAATTTTTAAATCATTTAAACCGCTTAATTTCATCTCAATCACATCAAATATGTTAGAGCAAACATATTTCCATCTTTCATTTAGAGTTTAAATAGGCACAAAGGAGGAAAAAATCTAATTAAATATAACAGTAGATATAGTTTTGTAAATTGCCACTGCCTTTCAGAGTTAATGTATTAAAGTTACTTCATCACAATCAGCAAAAAGTATTTTAAAGAAGCAGTTTTTTATAGGACAGCCACCATGTTCTCAAACTGAGCATCAGAAAGTTATGTCTTCCTCACCTATCCCCATGTTGCAGCTGGGCAGCTTTTAGGCTTTTGTAATAGTAGATGAGAGACACCAGAATTTAACTGTTGGAACTACTTACTGTGATAAACAGTAACCACATGGACATTACTGATAAATTAGAAAAGGCTTTATTTATAGAAACTAGGCAGAGTAAATTCTATCCAATTATTTCCTTACTTAAGAACTACTGTAAACATTTTAAAAAAGAGATCAGTAATCATTACTAAGAAAGTATTTCCCTACTCGTTTCTGTCCTTTATTTCTTTCAGATTCCTGAGCTAACTTGAACTCAATGATCAGATTATCAGAGGCAACAAATCACCTTCCCATCTAGAAACAGCTGGCACTCTCACTATATTCTTTTGGCAATATATCCTTAAGTGGGAGTGGAAGTGGAGGGAGAAAGATGGAGAATTTTATGACAAAGGAGAAGAATTGAGCTATGAGTCTTACAGGCCTAAGGGCAAAGCTCCACAGCCTCAAAGGAAATCCTGTGAAAATCCTATGACAAACAAAAATCTACCCAAAATAGCCACTCCCTGAAGTTACATGTTATTTCTTATATCCAGAATTGGTTGGGGGGGGGGGTCATCACAGTGAGAGATGGAATGCCCTATATCTCCTATGCTACTAGCATTGTTCTGAGGCTGTCAAAAACCTAAAGCAGCGTTATTCTCTGCAGTTAAATGTAAACTTATCACCAACTTGCTTAATTTCTTTTCTTTCTCTACATATAAGCTAATTACTAGCTTATACATGCACTATAGCTGCCTCAATAAAGAAGAAAAGCTCTAGAAATTAGGAAACGAAACTTTAGGATTTTTAGGTAAGCATAATAAGAGTGTAAAATTCAAAGGGGCAATCAATCTGATTTTCTTTTTTAAACAATTGTCAAAGAAGCATGGTCAAATTTATGAGGGGATTCTTCCCAGGTAAGATACTAAATGGGCCTTTCAAATGACACTTCAGATAATCTATCAGGATAGAAAAATTGTTGTATGTTCATTGCTTTTGCCCAGGAATTATTATTTTTCAAAGACCTAATTTTCATTTTGTGTACATGACAGGTTTTACTTATATCTAGGATCCTATAAGTGACAACTTCCAATGCCTATGGGCATTTGGACATCTTTATTTTATTTATAAATTTTTACTCACACGTTTAAAGTCTCCCTGGTATTTGTAAATTTTAAAATGTTAATCTGGTATAGTTTACAAGTCTATGAAATCTCAGATTGTCCTACATTAAATATTTAACACGAGGGAAACCCAGTCGTTTCTGGAAAACTCAAGTGCTAGAAAAGTCTGTTTATAATCCAAATAAATATTTAAATGGAGTTGCCGATTTTAATGCTGTTATAATGGCTACTACCATTTTATAAAATTCCAAGATTGCAGGCTTTAAGGTTTAATGGCATTCAACATTTTTTAGAATCTTTAAATGCTGAAAAAAATGTTTTTATTTGCCATTACAGAATATGGAAAGAAACCCACATAGCTAATTAATGTCTTGTGAATTGTTTAAGAGGATTTTAAGATATGAGTTAAAAGAATTTCATAATCTTAATTTCAATTTCTCCTTTTCATTTAATAGTAGACATTCATTAGGACCCACACACTGTAATAAATTATAATAATTTCAAACAAGAATTAAATTACTAGGTACCTAGTGAAAGAGCCATTTTTTCTTAGGTACCCTGTAATCTAACTGTCAGATTTAAAATCTATTCCCAATCAACTCTTCACAACATTCACATTTATTCATCTATGTTAAATTAATAAAAGGTGTGAATAATACTGACAAAATTGATCATTATTGTTCATGTAGATTTAGAAAATTATAAGGTAATCTAAAATGAAAAGGAATTGAGAGAAACTATTAAGGTTCTTATAAATAAATTCATCCTATGCTATTTTTTCAAATCAAGGCTGAAACTTCTATGAGACTTATTTAAATTGACTATACAAGCTATTTGATAAATTGTACATTCTTAGAACATAAACCATTTTCATTATTCTTGACAAATATCAGTACAAAGACTCTACTGTAGCATTAGAGTTCAACAAATACTTTAGGAAGCTATGCCAAAATGACATTGGAAAGTAAAACCTAAGAGTAGCTTGAGACAGTTTATAGCCAATGCGGTTTAATAAAGAAAAAACAACCACAAGGGAACATCAAAAAGTTATAGCCCTCCCAGAAATAAATACCATCTCCTTAATTTTTCCTCTACATAAAGTAATGTGTGTATAACTCTTACCTGGACTACCAAAGATAAATACAATTCTATTGACTAGCATCCCCAAACAGAACTCCCTTTATACCATAAGTTTGCACACTTACTGTATTTCCTACATCTAACCTCGTTGACCCTCTCCTCTTAACTGGCATCCCTAAAGACAAAGCGTGTCAACATCTGTTCCCATTCACACCGATTTTAATTTACCAAAAGAGTTTTGCTATTTTCAGAGCCGACTCCAGAGCACAATGACAGATTTAGGGCCTTTACAGGGGTTGCATTTCTAGTATGTCAGCATTTCCTACTCACCAAGAGTAGATTCCAGGGGGTCACAACAAAGGAAGAGCTGAAATTCAAACTTCATTATAGAGATTTTTCCCACCCTTCTTATTTCATCATAACTTAAACTACCAACAGGCGGTCCTATTTAGTGGGGCATCACTGGTGATGCACAGCAATTGGACTAAAATTATCTAGTCTTGGGGCAAAGATGAAGGTCCTTTAGTTTAGGCCCTTCCTGTGAAGTTCTACATACATAATTACCTCTTCCAGAACTTTATATCTGACTGAAATTTAATAACCATAATATAACAATTTTATAACTCTTTACATTTGTAAAGCACTATAATGTTTTTAAAAATACTTCCACATACTTAATCTGTTTCTTAATTTGACCATAAGTACTGAGTTTTAAGTCACTAATATTCTTTCAAATATAAGTGTTCCATAGTTATATATTTTGTACCATGCTTTGTTCAGACATTTTTAATGTGCATAAAGAAAGTCCCTCTCACACCATTGCAGTTTCCCTGGATAATTCGGAGTTTTTAAGACACAATATGAAGAGCAACTTGGAGAAACAATGCACAAGTTGTGTTGTAATCAAATAACAACTAAGACATGAGCAGCTGAGCAGAAGGAAGATGGGCAACGGAATGCCGTGCAGCAATCAGCACTGTTGACTAATCAGAATTTGAGACACTAGAAGGTAATAAGGGTATTATAAAGAATGGCTTATTGAAGGAGCAGCTGTTTATGTGTAGCTCACTGTTTAAATGAGTTCCACTAGATTGCCATGGTATGTTTTGGTGAAAATGTTTAACTCCTTTTAAAATGATCATTAGAGAAGAAATAGCAAGTACCAAGTGGCAAGTTTGGAGATATCAAAGCACCAACTAAGATTTAACAGCATTAGAACAGTTATCTGGGCGTTTGGAAATTGCAGGAAATGCCCTTTAAGTCAAAAGTACTTAGGTACTCATTCTTCTCTTAAAAAGCCTAGAAGTTAGGTCATGCCACCCTCAATACAGGGTTGCTATGGGTACAAAGATAAGATTGTGATATAATAGGGACTCTTCAGGGGATGACAAAAAGAAAAAACAGAATAAATATATCCATCAGGACAGCTGCAAATCAGAGAACGTCTTTGAATTTAGAAATCTGTCCATCTTCTCAATAAGCAGAGGGAATAAAATCCTGAATTAAATTTCAAAATAAACCACTCTCCTTTCCTGACTTAGAAGTAAATAATTTTTAAAGCAGAGGGGAGAGAATGCAAAATAACATTTAATTCACTAATGTTATTTTCACAAAGCAATTATCATCTTATTCAAAACTATCGGTCAAACAGTTGCGTTGGCTTTGCAATTGAATCGATTTACAGGGTTTTGTCTCCCTTACTTTCACCCAAGAAGCTATTGTCTATTGTTTCTTCTGCCCTAGCAAAAACAACAACAAATCCACAAATTACAAGATAAAGACACTGAATAATAATACTTCAAAGCATTTATCATTATACAGTATTATGAAAATTTCATTTTGACAACAAGTGTTCAGTAATATTTTAAAGCAGTCAGCAAGCGGTCGAAACTCTGCTATCTTTTTGTAACAGTTCACATGTCAAACTGGCAAAGTGCCCACAGTGTAAGGCAGAAAAAAAATCTATCTAATGTCTGCCCCACAAGGCGACATGAGGTTTGATTGGCAGAAAGCAGAGAGTGGCTTTTGATCATGTGTCCTAACAAGCAGTTCCAGCTCCTGTCTTTTCAGCTGATGGGCTCCACATTACCCATTCAAACAGAAGTGACAGACCACTGCAGTACTCTCAGCTCTAGTCACACGCAGTGGGAGCTATGCTGGAGACAGAGTCACTGATTAAATATATCACTTTTTCAAGACAAGCAGGTTGTCTGAATCAAAGTTGGACAGAATAGACTCAACATTATTAAAAGGGGATATAAAACTGGAATTGAGTGAAGTTCGGCCAGTTTGCACAGCCTCAGGGATTCCCAGGCTGACAGGGGGAATAAGGAACAGCAGAACTCATAAAACAGGGTCAGAAATTAGCTGTGACACCTTGGCTATTTTCCCATCACTTCAGGACCACTTGGTTTCAAAATTCTGGAGCCTCTTTTTACCTTTTTTACTTTCATTTTTAAAAATGAATTCAGTAGAAGGAGAAAAACACACAAAAGCATGATTACTGCAGTTTGTCAATTACAGTCTCAGAGGGAATAAAGTACTGGATGCAAACCCTTCGCATCTCATTTTAAAATATACTAATACAGGTTTTTCTAAGATGCTTATTCTAGAATTTTATCGCACTTTTTTAGTTTGGTATTATATTATAGTATAACTTTAAAATACAGGAATATTAATCATAGAAATTGCACAGCTTAATATCTTCTAAACGTCCTGACTGCCAGAGGGCTACCCAAGTGCCAGTTATAATATTTAACCATGCCATAGTCTTTGCTATAGCTTGCATATCATTTAAAGCTTTACTTTAAATATACTCAGAAACAAACATCTGAAACATATAGAAATGTTCAATACAAATTCTTCATTGTCTAAATTTTATGTAATTTTAAAATTATTGAATATAGTGTCTTATAACCTTTGGTACATTATCAGCTTCCTAAGTATGCAAATAAATAAAAATCCAAGGTTTTCTATTTGGAAAGGTGAAAATAAATGTCCAGAGAAGTCAAAAAGAAAATCACTCTCTAGCTGTAGACATTAAAGAAATAGACCAAAATATAAGCAACCATATGAAAGAAATCAGTTGAAACCAAAAAATAAAATCAAATAAATGTACATTCAGATGTTATTTTAAAACAACCCTCCCACAAGATTTTAATTTCTTCTCGACTACATTATAAAAAACATTTTTATTATTTTTTATTTTTTTAGTAGCATGCTCCAGCTATTCCTTGGAACACTTATGTTCTCGTTATTAGTTCTGGCATCACTGTAAATACTTAGTACAATCTGCTTATTATGCTTGTAAGTTATAATGAAAAGTTTAAATACTCCTGTCAAAATGAAGATAGAGTTTTAACAGAGAAAAGTAAGGAATTAAAGAGTGGCCATGAAATAGGATACTGAACTAATTGAGGATTGAGAAGGACAGAGACTGACATTTACTAGAAGACAGTAAAATTACAAAGAAATGGCTTGTGTTAAATCTGCAAAAAGTAACATTTTGTTTTTTATGTTACTCATTTTGTTAAATTAAATTTCAAAGTTAATTTAGCACTTGTCAGTATATATTGGTTAAAGGATATATCATATCTCAGAATAATTTCAATATAAATCGTATTTGTGTTTCATACACCATAGAACATGCTATCGCTTAACTGATAAATAATTCCATATTAATCAAATGTGCATTTTACTGCATGAAAAATAAAATTACATGTCATCTGGCTTCTGTACTTCATGTCTTTAAAGGTATTTGAAGATGATGAAGATGATAATGATAAATTTTATTCAAAGTTATCACAGGCACAATCAAGAAATTATTTGCAAATCTGGTTGTTTTCCAAAAAAATTTAAGAAAATTATCTTGAAGAGGATAAGTTGACTTCCTATGTGAACCCAGATTAAAAACAAAAAACAGGAAAAATCTTTATTGGCAATTGCTTCCCAAAACCTGAAATGCAATAAAGTGGCATTTCATTTTTTTTCCCTCAGAAGTGGAGTGTATTTAACCATCACTCTTTTTTATCATTCCCACCACCACCATCATAATCACTGGTGATGACGGGAAAAACGATAGGAAATTGCTCCGATAAGGGGTGAACTACCATAGGTAGAAGGAGACAAAATCTGTATATGTATCACCAATGAAAATATATTAGACTAAGCAAACCTGGAGCACTCATTCCAAAATACTTTTTTCCCTTCCCGTGAAAAACAACTGCATATCACCCATGCTTTACCAGACGGGTATTTTATATTCTGTGCCAGGAATGGCTGAAGAAAAGGGAAATAATCCTTTTGCAAAATATTTTGCAACACCATAAAAAATACTTTCTTTAAAAAAAATCCAAAATAATTAATTATTTTAGCCACTATATTATTGCTTACAGTAATACACAGCAATAACATTTACATTGATTGAATTCTGTTTCCTTAATGTGAAATTTGTTTGGGGTTAATTAGCACGGCTGAGGAATAAGCCTAATAATTTCATGCTGTTTACACTGGAGGCAGTTTTCCACAAGCACTGCTCAGGGAGCAAGTGACATCTTCTAATTCCAGACAGAACACAGAGGTGAGGGCAGCTCCTCACTGTGGGGTTGCAAGCCAGGCCCTTCCTCCTTTAGCCAGTCTCCTCACTACTTGGGGTGTCTAATGGCAACAGTACAAAGTTGTTCAAATTATTGCTCAGGCATGGTAAGTTTCTAAACCAAATACTGAGCTGGGGGGGCATGTAGAAAAGGACTTATATAAATGGAGAAAATCCACAATATTAGACATTTTTACTTCCCCCTCCTTAAGAAAAAGCAGGTCTAATTAGTTGTCTCCCTAAAATGCATACCTAGCATTTTTATTATGTATTATAACATTTTGCTCAGAGCTGACATTTTTATTCTGACAAGCACTGTCTGGAGAGCTCTCAATAAATAATACATTGACAATTTTCAGTAAATAAGCAGTGGACACAAATCGTTATCCTTACTTACCGCTGCCCCACTCTAATAGTGCTTTTACAAGTGAGGTGACTATTCAGTCTAATGCAATCCTCTCAGTGCTGGAAAGACATTTTCATTCATTACCACGGTCACAAGCACTTAAAGCACTTTTAAGTCCTGTTGCAAAACAGCAGGAATGGCAGAGCAAGCGGGGCTAACAGAAACTAAAGTTCATCACCAAAGAAACCTGAGGTTGTTCACCTAAGGAACTAGGAAATTCACTTATGCGCTAGCCACCTCCACACTTCTAGATCTACATGTCTAACAAGAATGCATGATTTTGTTTGGCAATTAAATGTTAACCTTCTTAAGCCCAAACACTGTGGGCTTTGTTTTCTGTATTAAATTTGGTTCACCATCCAATAATATCTATTAAGCACCCTCAGATAAGGGGAGTCATATGCTATGACCTGAGTGCTCACCTTTGATCAAGGTAAGAAACTGAAATAAAATCTGAATCCAGATGAATACATTTGAAACCACACAGTAACTTTTCTTTTCTCTCATTAGCTTTTCTTCTTTAACTAAAGCCCCTAACACCATCACCCTAACTAGTCGCTAAACCACTAAAGTAGTCCTGAATTTCATTTTTCTTCATGATACCACATAAATTTTATTTTCTAGCTACTTGGAGATACAAACTTAAATGAAATAAGTTTTAAAGAAAGAGTAATAAAATGAGAAGATAATAGCTACACCCCTTGCCAAATATAGCCTGTGGCTTGTACTTTCACCCTACTTCTTAATCAAATCAATTTATCCATTATTTTATGACTTGTTAGACAATTGTTGGTCATAAGGATGGCTGAAAATATGTTGCCCAGTTGCAAGATGATTTCATGGTAACATATTATATGGCTTCGAATTTAGTACAGTATAGTCCAGTGTAGTATAGTACAGCACAGTATAGTATAGGTGTTATTGCATAATTTCAATCTTTTGTGTGCATCGGGAGCACCTGGAGAGCTTGTTAAAACACAGGTTGCTAGGCCCCATCCCAGGGTTTCTGATTCAGTAGGTAAGGGGTGAGGCCCAAGAATCCGCATTTCTAACAAGTTCCCAGTAACAACCGCGCTACTAACAATTTGAAACACTGGGCTAAAAGATTAATTAAATTTACCTGAACACATAAGACACACATGAGCCATATTGGCCTATAGTCGATCCTTTTCTTTTACATGAACAGAATGTTAGATTATAGAGCTTCCACTATGTAGCAAATATGATGCCACCTGAAAGCAACAACGACTAATCGCAATGAGTTCTCTAAAAGGAGATTAAATCCATAACAATGATAAGAAAGGGAGCTCTCTCCTAGTCTCCAGGATAGTCAGTCTTACGTTTGCCAGCCAGGTATATCCACCTTCACAGAATGCTCAAACTCAGTATGCCTAAACCCAAACCTTCTCCCTAAACCTTCTCATCTATCTATATTCACCATCTTCGTAGCCTCACTGTTGATTCTCTCTACCAGGATACTTCAATCATCTTTGACTCTCTTCCCAACCTCACACCTCACACCTAACTAGCAACCTCAAGTATATATCTAAAAGTTGATTCTTCCTCCCTAACCCTTGTCAATGCCTTAGCTGTTTAGACTCTTATCAGTACATGTGTGGCCCATTAAAATAGCCTACTAACAGATTTCCCCACACTTGGCTTTGTCTCTTTCCAACTGAGAGTCAAAATGCTACCAAAGTTACGTTTCTAAGAAATGTATACAATTATGTCATTCATCCTCCTACTTTAAGTAGCTCTCTACTGCTCCCTACTACCCAAAAGATAAAATTCAAACTCTTTACAATGGCTTCAATCCATTTTTTTAGTCACGTCTCCTATCCTAACTACACCAAACCTCTTGAATTCACCACACTCACAGGTTTAATCACATCACTGAAAACTTATACATGCTATTCTACCTGGGATTCTATTATGTCTCTTGTTCACTATGAATAGCTTATAATTAATCAAAAATCCAGCTCAAATGCCTATAAATCCCTTCCTAAATCTTCTAGACAAAATGATAGTTCCCTCTTCTGTACTCCAGCGTTTTATAGCTCCTTCTGCTATAGCACTTACTATAATATAATTACTCTATGTGCATGTGTTTCTCCCACTAAACTGAGGGTTACTAAAAACCAGTATCTATTCATCTCTGTATTCATCTTCTTCTCTCCCTCTTTCTCCACTTTTACCTCTCCTCACCCACTACACTACCAGATGAAAGAGCTTAATAAATGCTTATGGAAATACTGAGCATTCATATGTGTGCATTTAAATATGTATATTTTGCTTTGCTTAACTAAAGGGGCATTCCCTAAAAATTGAATCTATTCCTCTCTGAGCCATAATAATATTTGTCTCTCTGAAATCTTTTATAAATCAACAGATTTTTAGGTTAATGCATATTATATGCTAAGATCTATACTAGGTGTCTGAAGATAGACTAAAGATATGGTCTGTGTCCTCAAAAATTAAAATCTTCTTGGGAGGCAAGATCCATAAATGTAAAATAGCAAATAATACTTTTCTTCTTTGTCAAAAATCAGTTGAGCATAATTTGGTGGTTTTATTTGTGGGTTCTCTATTATGTTCCATTGATCAATGTATCTATTTCTCTGCCAAAACCACATTGTTTTGATTATTGTAGCTACAGTAAGCTTTAATATTGAGTAGAGTGATTCCTAACATTTTATTATTCTTTTTCAAGATTAACTTAGCTGTTCTAGGGCCTATCTCCTTCTATATAAATGTTAGAATAAGCTTGTCTATGTTCATAAAAGTCTTGCTGAGATTTTGATAGGAATTGCATTAAACATATAGATCTTTTGGAGGAAAACTGACAACTTTACCAGTCCTATGAGTCTTCCGATCCATGACCAGGATGTCTTGCCATTTATTTAAGTCTTCTTTGATTTCACTGACCAGCATTTTGTAATTTCAGCAACAGATCCTGTACATGTTTTGTTAAGTGTACCTAGACTTTTCATTTTATTTGGAGAAATAATATATAGCATTGGGCTTTAAATTTTGGTTTTCATATGTGCATTGCTAACATTTAGGAATGCCATTGATTTTTATGAGTTGATCTTGCATCCTATGACCTTGCTAAGTCAAAAAATGAAACCTAAATGTCACACCTTGTACAAAAATGTGACCTAAACCTCACACCTGATACAAAAATTGACCCTAAATTGATTATAGACTTAAATGTAAAATATAAAACTATAACTCTTTTAGCAAAAAAATAGGAGAAAATGTTTAGAATATAGGGCTAGGCAAAGTATTATTAGACTTGGCACAAAAAGCATGATCCATAAAATTAAAAATTGCTTAATTGCCCCTCTTCAAATTTATAAACTTTTGCTCTGTTAAACCCTATAGTAAAGAAGATGGAAAGACAAGCTACAGACTGGGAGAAAATATTTGCAAATCACATATTCAACATAGAACTAGTAAATAGAATAATAAAGAACTCTCACAACTCAACAGTAAAAAAACATCCAATTAAAAAATAGATGAAAGACACAAATAGACATTTCACCAAAAAGGATATACAGATGGTAAACAAGCACATGAAATAATGCTCAACATCATTAGCCATAAAAGAAATACAATTTAAAGCCACAATGAGATTTCGCTATACACCTATCAGAATGGCTAAAATAAACATGACAAAACCAAACGCTGACAAAGATGCAGAGAAACTAGATCACTTATACGTTGCTAGTGGGAATGTAAAATGTACAGTTATTCTGAAACATAGTTTGGCAGTTTCTTATAATACTAAACATCAATTACCGTACAACCCAGCGATTGTACCCCTGGCCATGAATCCCAGAAAAATAAAAATTTATGTTCACACAAAAACCTGTACACAAGTGTTCATAGCAACTTTACTTGTAATAGCCAAAAACCGGATGTTTGATTTGACATCCTTCAGCTGGTGAATGGTTAAATAAACTGTGATACATACATGTTATACATACCACTGAATACTGCTCAGCAATTAAAAAATAGTATGAACTACTGATACATACAACAACTTGGATGAATGTCCAGGGAATTATGCTGGTTTTTTTTTTCTTAAAGCAAATTCCAAAAAAATAGATACTGTACAAATCCATTTATGTAACATATTTGAAATGACAAAATGTTAGAAATGAAGAGCATATTAATGTTGACAGGCATTTGGTAAGGGGTGTTGGAGTAGAAGAGAGGCAGGTATGGTTATAAAAGAGCATAACTTGATTGTGGTAGTGAATACATGAATCTATATAGGTGATTTACAGGTGACAAGATTGTAGAGAACCTAATACACATATCCACAACAACTGAGAACAATTAAAACTGGAGAAATATGAATGAGATCAATGGATTGTATCAATGTTAATAACCTGGTTGTGACAGTATGTGGCAGTTTTGCAAAATGTTATCACTGGGGGAAAATGGTCAAAGTGTACACTGGATCTCTCTATATTTTTTCTTACAACTGCATGTGAATCTATAATTAACCCAATTAAAAAATCTCAATTTAAAAAATAGCAAATATTGAATTATAATCTATTGATAAATGGAGTGGTATATGGGTTTTTTTCAGCTTTACTGAGGTATAAGGGACAAAGAAAATTGTAAGAAATTTAAAGTATACAACGTGATGATTTGATATATAGATACACTGTGAAACGACTCCCCCCCACTGAGTTCATTAACACATCCATCCATCACCTCATCCTATTTAAATTCTACTCTGCTAAGATTTGCTAATCTTAGAAATTTTCAAGTATACAATATAATGTTATCAAATATAGTCACCATGTTATACATTATATCCTCAGACCTTATTCATCTTATAACTGAAAGTTTGTACCCTTTTACCAACCTCTCTCTGTCTCCCCCACCCATCCCCAGACCCTGACAACCAACTTTCTACTCCCTATTTCTACGAGTTTGACTTTTTTTAAGACTCCACAAATTTTAGACAAAGAGGGCTACAGTCATCAGTAGAAGACAAGATGTGATCTGGATTTTATGTATTGTAAAATGGATAGATGGAAAACTTAGATAAGAAGAGGAGAGATAAAAGGTTATTCTGGGTAGGGATAATGGCTGAGCATGAAGTATGTTGGACTAAATAACTAATTCAAATTAACACAGTGCTGACTCTTTAGATAAGAAAGTTTGCCATGAGATTGTTGCATCTTCAAGTTTCTTAATCAGAATGCTCACTAGAGAAAGATTACAAAAGAACCCTAGGAATCAAATTCTTATGATGTGTAGTGGCCCTAATATGAGTAAGAAATGTCCAAATTATAGTCACATCAAAGCAAAAAGAAAAAGCACAGCATATGTGGGAGATAATAAGTATTAGAAAAAAAATTCAAAGAAGTTAGTCTCCATCAGGTACCAAGAATACACCTAACATCTGAAGCTAATACTGACTACAAAGTGAGTAAATGGTGGAGTAGCTAGAGACAGAGAAACAGAGACAGTAAGTTTTTGCTACTGTTTTAAATAAACAGAGCATATCTAAGAAATGTATTCAAAAGAAAGAAAGAAGAAAAAGTAAATAAAATAAAAAGAAACCAACATACTTAAATCTAAGGAAAATAATTCTATATACAGGGAAGAGGAAGTACGAAGGAATTAAGACATGCTTGAGGAAAAAAAAAAAAAAGATCCAGTAGCTGGAGTGGCCTGAGAAAAAATGTAAGTTTAAGATGAGTCTTGAAAGCCAGAGTACCATGTTCGGATTTTAAGCAATGAATTTTATTTCCAAGCATAATAGAGATTGATGATCACTGGCCAAATACCAAAGTTCCAATGCCAGTAAAATGCCTAAACCCTCTGAATATCAGATAAAACCATGAGGAAAGGGGCATAATTCTACTGACTGAAGTTAAATCCTGAAGTAACTGAGTTTACCTGGAAGTGAGACCAGACTTCCTTCTATTAGTGAGAACGGGGGATTAAGAGTTAAATTACAATTACTAATGGAGAAATAAAATTAATACATGAGCTTTTGTGCACATGAGTTTGGTGACAATAATATTTATAAGCAAACAACATTAATTTACTGCTATCCTTTGTATTCCAAAGTGACACTGTCACTATATAAATATTGTCCAACATTATCAAAAAGATCAAAGAATAGTTTTTAGGACTTTGTACATTAGGTACATAAGGTAGTTTTCCCCAGTCTCCCTTTTCTACCTGGAAACAAAGGAGATTGCTCCAAAAAAACATGTTGCTTATGCATTAATTCTTAAATTTCCCATCTCTTCCACACCTGTGACAGGAGTAAGAAGTACAAGATTAGAGGTATTTCTGAAGGACCTGCTACAAAATTCCAGGTTAAGCTAAGTTCCACTGCATTTTGGAGTGGAGTGGCATCCTAGTGCACACGGTTTGTTAGCCACTCAAAACTGCCCGTTGACTATTGGTTGCCTTCATTCAAAAATCACACATTAGTAGCAAAGTAATTCTACCACTGTTATTGCTGGTACCATATTTCTTGCAAATAATTCAATACTTTGTCATTTTTCATAGTTATTCTTCATTATATCTCCACTTATTTTAACCCTCTATTTGTATTTACTCATTTCAATTCACTACATGAGAGCAATTAGAGAAGTCCACAGGCCATAGGCCTCTAACTTCTGCTTCCCCATGCTAGGGCATGGCCTATATTCTGTGACTTCATTGTGAGTGTACTTGTCTGGCCTCTAAGTGATGGCTCCTCAGTTATACTTAAACCCTCAAGACATACATTAAGAAAGCTATGATAGGTCTAAGTGTCACAGTTATTCAGCAGTAAACCCATAGCCTCATATGGCTAATAAATATGGCCGTGAATTCCCTCTAAGGCCCAAATCCCCTTTACAACAGCTCTACCAAAAGGTAGAATTATTGACCTTTACCTTCTTCTGGATCATCACACCCTACTAAACTCGCCCTCCGTTTGCTAATCTTTCAAACCATGTATAGCATTTTCTGAGCCAATTATCCATGGCTTTGTCTGTAAGTACTTCATTACAGACAATGACTTTTTCAGACATCAAAACTTGATGGCAGCTTTTATCTCTATCTTTATAAAGATTCTAACGTCAGAAAAAAAGAGACTGGAAATAGTAAAGGACAATTTCAACCATATTAAGAGAAAAAGAATCATGGTATTGGTTCAGATGATTTATTTACTCTGAAAACAGTTTGAAAAGAAAATTACAGATAGAGGATGCTGAACTTTAGATACAAACTCTAAAAGAAAATCAAAGCACATAGAATTTTAGAATTTGGCCTTTAGTGCTCAACCAATGTCCTCATTTTCTAAATTAAGAAAGCAGTGCTAAGATCAATCAATTAATTAACTAATTAATTAATTATTAGGTATTACCCAGAAAGTTACCAGAGTCAAGCAAGAATGCACATCAAATTCAGGCCAGTCTGCAGCTGAAAGGATTCCCAGATAAAACATTTTAAGAAACAGGTGAAGATTTCCAGCTAATAAGCCAACTGTTTGGCTAGAAAAATATATCTATTCCAATATGAATGGTTAGAGCAGGGGCAATAATCAACAGGGTTTGCTGGTTAATTTTGAATTTGAAGTAGGTATTTAAGGAAAAAATGATCATGAACCTGATAAGGTTAGAGATCAGGAACTACTTTAATTCAAAAACCACACAGAGGTGGAAACGTCAATGAAAGGAATCAAAAGAGGAAAAAAAGTGTGTTTCCTAACAAACTTAGTAATCATAGTCCAGAGGGAGAATGACAATACACTTGTGCTCATACTTAAAAGAAGGGCTGAAGACATTTTATTATGAGACAACAAAAAGAAAAAGAAAAATTGCAGTGAAGGGTCCATCAAAGCTCTTGTAAGCTTCTGAAAAGCTCAGCGATAAAAGGAAACCTGGGCTAGACATTTTGAGGAAGTGGAACCAAAAGGTATAGATAGTTAAGCCTTTCGAAAATTATAACACACACACATTAAACACACACACAAACACACACACACACAGACACACACACACAGACACACACACACACACACACACACACTGCAGCCCCAACTTCTTTGTGTAATGTTTTCCAACAGAGTAGAAAAAATAATACAAAATTTGTCAACAGCAGTTCCACTCCTGGGAATACACCCTATAGAAGAAGTTCATGCACATGTGTATCAGAAGACAGGTGCAAGAATGTTCATACCATCACTGTTTGTACTAGCAGAAAACTGGAAATAGTCCAAATGTCCGGAGACAGTAAACAGGAGAGTATACTCCTATATAGCATTCCATGGGAGAGTGTGTGAAATATTATACAAAAGTGAAAATGAACTACAGCTGCACACAGCAAAATTGATCTTGAAATATAATTATGAGTATAAAAAGCAAGTCATAAAGGTTACAGTGTAATACCATTTTTATAAAGTTCTGAAACAAAACTAAACAATATATTATTTAGGAACATATACAAAAGGAAGATTCCAAACACAAAGTTCTGGCAAAGGGATTGAATAGGTGAAGAAAACATTTTTGAAGTTGGATGATGAATTCACAGGTGTTTGTTTTATTTTTATGCCTTATAATATATATAATCAAATATTAAATAATAAACACATATTTAAGTTTGCAACTTCCTTTTCTATTCATTTTTTCTTTGGATTTTACACATATATTGTACAAGAAAAAATGTACAGATTTAAAAACTGGCCCTTATTACTTTTGAGAATCCCAGAATAAATCTGGAAGAAGTCTATCTAATGATTTTCAGTGGAAAAAATGCAAAATGTTAATGATCCTCTCCAACTTAACAGATTCAAAAGTTGTATGAGAATATGACTTAACTTCATCAAACCATGGAGAGGAAGCTGCATCCTCTTAACAAAATGCCAAGGAACACCTTGCTTCCCAGGTCAGTAAAAGGAAAAATCAGAAGCAACTGCCTACATCTGTTCTTAACATTCATAGAGAAAAAACTTTAAGAATCTTTAAGTCTGAAGAGAGAGAAATGGGCCAAGAAATTTGAAGTAACTTTTCAAGGCAGAGACACACAAAATGAAGTTGAGAAGAGGATTCAACCAACTAGGACATTGCCAACACTGTAAATGGGAGTTGCAAAACAACAGCAAATTGAAATAATTAAGATTTGTCCAGAATGTCTAGGGTTCACAGGATTCAGGCTAATTACATCCTTTATAAAGTTATATGAGAGGATGATCAGTTTCTAAAGAATTAGAAAGCAAATATACTTAATGCAATAACATAAGAAACATTATTTTTTTCCATAATTCAAAAACCAGTAGTTCTAGCTCCTCATTTTAATCCCTAATTGTGTAATACTTGTAGAAATATGTTTATTTAAACTATCTGGCACTAGGTTAGTATTTGCTATGACTATGATAAAAATTCTTTAAAATAGGAGCAAGGACACAAACATTATAAGGGAGTAAAGATATATTTTAAAGAGAAGAAAAAATGAATTAAAATGAAGTCACATCAGCATCACTCTGAATACCTGACTGCTTCTTCACCTGGAGTATGAGTGGTCTTGGGTAACTTCAGCATTTAAATGACCTGAAATTTCCAACTTACTTGAAATAATAACTCTGGGGGTTTCATGATGAATACTTAATGCATTTTTTATGCAAAAATCCAAAACCTTCTCCCATGAATGAGAAATATAAAGAAACGTTTGGATCTCGGATACTCTAAATACTTCACCAATATAACCTTCAATCAGAACAGAGGCAAAAACCTAATATCCATAAATTTTGCCTTAAAAGATTCTTTTGATGTTCTAGCATGGTATGAATGTTAAACTTTTACATTTTTTTTAGCATGGCCTTTTAATAGATTTTTTTTAACAGGAACACAGTGCTCTTAACTGGATAGTATCTAAAAACCTCATCTAAGGCTTTACCAACCTCTCTCCCTGACAGCATCATATTCCACATATTTCTCAGCAGGGAAGATTGGCTTCCAGTGGGAAAACTTTAGTATCAGCTTTTCCAAAGAGCCTGAAAGGAGAGTTAAGCTGGATTGCTCTTCCAGAAAACAACTATATCATTGCTGCCAAATGCTAAATCCTAACACCATGGGACATTTCCTATGATTCTGTCTGTGGTGCAGGATGAGATTCCTGTAATATTTCTCTTTACAAAATGTTCCTTCAAATAATAACAGTAATAGTAGTTATAACAGTAATAGTAATAATAAATTATAATTATAGAAGCTATGTGTTTTATGTATATATAATCTGTCAAATTCTCACAACAGCCCTGCAAGGTAGACATCATTTATCCAATTTTACAGATAAAGGAACTGAAGCACCAAAGGATGAAATAATTTGTCCAAGACTAAGAAATAATGTTGGCTACATTTATTGAGCACTTACTATGTGCTGGTAGTGTTCTAAATGTTTTAGTTGCATTAACTAAATCTTGATCTCTTCATGATAGCTCTATAATTATGTCCAATATTTGGCTGAGAAAACACAGAGAGATGCCCAGTGTCATCCACCTGGTAAATGTTGAACTGAGATTCAAACTCAGGCAGCATAGCGACAGCGCCCACACTCTTAACCAGTACACTATACTGCCTCGCTAAATATTAGAACTTATATTCAAACCCAGATCTAGCTTACTCAAAAAACATATGGCTTTCAAAAATGAGTTCTCCCATTGCTTAAACTATACCACACAGGCAAAAGCTATCAGATGAGCAACACATACCAACATATAGGCTTACTAAATATAATTCAGTGAAAATATATGTAGAAATCCAAATTATTGTTTAGAGATGTGAATAATGATAATAATCCATCAGATACATAAACACGTGTTCATTCTTGTGCTGGGTAACAGCTGCATAATCCACTGGAAAGCCTATCCCACCAGGAATCCAAAGCTCAAATGCTCCTGCCCTTTCTCTACATACACAGTCAAATGAATCCACATACTTTCATTATCATATCTTGAGGCACACAATTCCACTGGACAAATACTCTAATTTCTGATCAACATACATTCTATGAAACTGTACCTAAACTCTGCATACTTTCCATTAAGTTTATGGCCTCTATCGAAGAGAACACATTTATTCTAATATTTCTAACTACAAACTTCATCACTCCCTCTTGATCGCAATAATTATTAACTAAAATATAGTCTTTTAAAAGAGCAAAAAGTCAGAAAGAAAATCTTATTTTGTTAGAGTTGAGGTTTATATCAATGCATCCCTTTCTCTGCAATCTCACATGACTCCAGAACCTGACCCAAACCAGTTCACCCAGCCTAGGATCATATACTTAGTAGTATGATATACAAGACATGATAGTGGCTGAAGCACTATTATTAAAGAGAGATTAAAACAGCTGTACATTATGCTGAAGCACTCACTCTTCCCTTTACAAACAGACGGTCCTGGATTACAAGCAGCACTTGACCATTTAAATCACGACAACAACCAGATTTAACCAGCTGGGCCATATTCTCCTAGGCAATGCCTGTTGACCTCCTCAGTCGCAGCTGCTCAAATGAAATTCTCATTAGACAACTTATTTTCAGAAGCCAAAGGACTCTCTGATTAAATATATGTATTTAGATATAGAAGTCCTTTTTAAAGTATTCATTTTCTGACAACTGTCGCTTATGCTACAGCCCAGCTACATTGGCAACAAGATGGGTGATACAAGGATAACTAAAATTCATCATTTAATCCCAGCTGAAGGCTTTTTATCTTAGAACCATTTAAAACTGAATCTATTAATCAAAGTCTTTCTACACACTATACCCACCAATATCAACAGTGTTTTAAAAGGTAGATTCTGATATTCATTCATTCTATCCATCTATCCATTTTTCCATGCATCTGCACACCTATCTATCTATCTACCTACCTACCAACCTATCTATCTATGGCAGAAAAATTCAGGGTTAAATTTAGAACAAAACAGAAGCCTTGCCTATTTTCCCACAAATCTTACTTTCAGCGGAGGCGCTTCAGACAGAACACCTTTGTTCATCAGTGTTTCAGCAATCCAGTCAAATCACTGCTCTGGAGAGGACATTTCTTGAGAGAATGGCAGATAAAATACTGGACAATTATTTGGTTAATCAAGGAATCTACCTGTAAGAGAATAACTTTCCTATTACCTAATGGAGAGTTTTTGTTTTATCAAGTAGATACTGTTTTAAAATAGACCATAATAAATAAACTTTTTATAGATCAGTTACTGTATAAGAGGGGAAATGAGGGGGAAGGTATTTAGTCTGATATAGTCAAAACGTTCTCCAGGACAAGAATGACTCAGGAAAGGTCATTTATTATGGCAATCACACAAGCTTGTCACTTATGAAGTATGGTCTTCAAACCAGGAAGTAGAAGCGAGGGAGAGGTGAGTAATGCATTTGAAAGCTTTTATACATCCCATGGGATAAAGGACGTCCCAGATGAGGAGATGGGGCTTTAAAAAGTCAAAGCCAGGCAAATATTGGTGGAGCTATTTTACCTCCTTAGACCTAGAGTATAATTATAATATTATAGAATCGGAAATCTATCAGAAGCTTATTAATGACCTTTTCTATAATTATTTCTCTTCTCCCATCACACTGTTCTGTTCTATCGCTCCAGGCAAATGATTAAAATTAGGCATCAAACTCAAAATAAAATATAGAAATCCTCATTACTCCCATCTCCAAAACATGTTGTCTACTTTTCTCATTAACTGTTATACCATCCTCCTATTCACTCTGAGCTACCTTTAAACCACTCCTCTCTATTGATCTCCTCACTTTAAATATCAGGTCCTAACAATTCTACCTCCGATATCTTTTCCATATGCACCCCTTCTTCCTTTCTTGTTTCTGCTGCTTTAGTTCAGGCCCTCATTATCTCTAGCCTGAAACAATTTCCTTAACATCTCTCTGTGCTCCCATACATCCAATATAGTGCTGCCAGATTAACTTTCCTGGAGGAAAGCTCTAATCCATCAACTTACTCTGCTAAAAAACAGTCAGTGGTTCCTCCATAACTTTCATATAGGTGGAGCTCCTTAGCCAAGAATTTAAGGGCCACTGTGATGAACAGAACCTACCTTTTCAGTCTTATACCCTATATGCATCTTCACATACTTTAAAGTAGAACCTGAAGGCTGTTTTAAAGCTCTCTGCCTGTTCCTTTTGACTGAAATGTCCCTCCCTTCCATTTCTACTTACATATATATCCTTTCATTCTCCAAGACCAGTTAAGACTCATTTTCCTATAGAACCTCTCCATGGTTTCCTAGGCAGGCACAATCTATCTTGTAAACTCCTATAACATTTTATCTATGTAGTTCTCATGGAACTTATCACATATTAAATATGAATTAAGAGTTCATTTTGTATATGTTTTACACCTTTTACTAGAATATGAACTCTTTAAATTTAGAGACTATTGTTTTATTCATGATAGGTGTGCAATATCATGTAGCACGGTGGTTCTTAACCTAGGGTCCACAGACCCCAGGAGTCTATCCATAGAATTCAGGAAGTCTGTGAACTTGGATGGAAAAAATTCATTTTCACCAATTTTTTTAACTGAAAATTTGCATTTCTTTAAATTATTGATGCAGGCAACAAACCATAAATTCATAATATCTGTGACATTGTAACCAATAAAATAACAATATATTTTTATATCACATTGTACTTGTCGAAGATATCTCAAAATATCTTTTATACTTATCACTACTTCAAAATTGTATTTTTAGTCCCTCCATTAGATCTTGTGTTTAATGCATTAATAAAGTAGTACTTCATACCATATCAAAAAATTTTTAAATTATTTAACATTTTAATATAATTCATTTTCTCATAATTCCATGGATTTTACTTTATGCATTTAAAATAAGAATGGACCTGTAGGCGTTGCCAAGCCACCAAAGGGATCCACAGCCATAGAAAGAAAGAAAGTAAGAATCCCTCAGTTCTAATATAGCACCTTGCAAAATAAGAAGAAAACTTGTAGAAAAATAATCATGATACTATGTAGCTCTTGATTAGGGCTATAAAAAATATGCCATGAACTATAGAATACTGTATAAGCATATTGTTCATAAAAATTCATAGTCTTGGCAGAAAAAGACCAATTACCCCCCGTCTAAAATAACCTTTTAAAATGGCAATTAAGATTGCTGCATATCTCCAAAGATAATTTATTATCTTTCAAAGAAAGTCTTTCCATACATGGACAGCTACACTGTTAGACAGCTGGTCTTGTTATAATTTCAATATGATATATAATATTATATGATAATATAATGATAATATTACTAGTTCCTTTAATTATTCCTCTTATTATATAATTCTGTGTCTGTTAGCATGTCATTTGTTCTCCTCTGAGAATATCCCAACGCTTCTGAGTTCCTCTTAAAGTGTAGTAATTCTCAACACAATACTTCAGGTGCATTCTTTTGAGCAGGAAGTTCAGTGGGACCGACACCTCTTGAATCTTACATACTGTAATTCTAGTAATGCTGACTGGGATAGCACTGACAATTTTTTGGCAATATTCACTGCACTGACCCCATTGCACTCTCTGTCACCTAAAATTCATATGTTGGGTTTTTTTTTTAACCATGTGTCTGCTATTTAAATGTCCTTCAGTAATTACTTGTGCAGATAGGAATTTTGGTCACAGCCTCTGGACTTGATAATAAGACCTATTAAATTTTATCTTGATGGATTAGTTTTAAGTTTATATTTTCAGTTTGTCAAAAACTTTTGACTTTTTGTTTCTTTCATACATTATATTCAGCATTCCTCCCAGATTTTTGGAATCTGTTTGATAAGCACACTTTTTATCATTTCTATTTGTACTTAATGTACTATATACGTTGATATGCACTAAAAATGCCTGAATTTCCGATGCCTAAAATATATGTACTGTACAAAACAAAGTTCTGTAGTGTACATAAAAAACATTCTTCAATAGTAGGAATATAATAACAAAGGACTCTTAAATGAGAGTCTCATCTTACAAATGCCTCTCTTGTATCAAATCTATAACACACAATAATGAAGAAGAAAACACTAATCATTACTTGCAAGAGAAGGATGATTTTAAATTCCCTAGCAGTCTAGACCCCTCCCCCTAAAAAATCATCACAAATCAATTTCTTTATTTTTACACAACAGAGCCCTCTAAAGTATGTTGAAACCTCTTTCTTATAGAGCTAAAACAATCTTTTTGGTGAATCACAATTAAAGGTAACCTAGCAATCTCATTTATTCAGAGTTTATTGATCTGGCAGCCTCAGTTATTCTAGAATAGCCATGAATGAGGAATATAAATTCTCTGAGCAGCCCGAAGAGTCAGCATGAAGTCCATGCACTGAAGAGCATGTATATTGCTCAGAATCTCTTAGCAACTCACCCAGAAATGTTTGTTCATATTTTAAATATAGTCCAGAATGTTATGATCATCTAATTTCTTAATTGACAGATGAACATAAGAAGCAAATTAGAAAATATTCACAACTAGGTAAGAAGTAACAGTCTGAAACCTGATATGAAAGGAAGAGAAACCAAAACACACATATACACAGACACACACACACACACACACGCCAAAAAAGATATCTAAATCAAGCAGACACAGGAACTCTAAAGTTTCATAATTGCAGAGAAATAACCATAAAGCCAACTGTCCTAATTATCTCAAAGCTCTCTGGGGGCATCATTACATTATAGCATGGTAAAGTAATTGACATTTATAATAATTATCATCACAATAACTCAAATGTATGTAATTTACAGTTCATAAGACACATTAATTATTATAGTTAATTTTTAAAATGTTTGAGTTAAGAAGTCAGGTTACTACCATACCAAACTTTAAATTTTGTGGTTCAGGGAGATTGAAGAACTTATCCAGGGTCACATGATTGTTAGATAGGTATTGGAGATCATATTCTACTGCATCATGACCCTGAGTCAACAAAAAAGTTTACATTTTGTGCCATATAATCTGGTTAGTAAGATAGGGAAGCATGTAATACATTTTAGAAGCTTCCACAAAGATTGCTGATGTGGTGGACACATCACAAAAATTAATCTGAAATTTTTAAACTTCTGAGCCCTTTAAAGGAATGAAATTAACTTACATGAAAAATTCCCTTATATCAAATCCCCATTTCCCTATAGTACCACAGAGGTTTAAATTTAACTTACAATGTAAGTAGTAATCCAGAGCCATTAATTATCCTACATTTTAAAGTCTAAAATCTGTACATAAAAAAATGAAAGAATATACATAGTATAGCAATCACTCAGAGTTGATTTATTTAATTTAAACATATTATTAGAGAGTCTACTTTCATCTACTTTTTAGGACCTAGGTTAACCTAAGTGGACTCTTGTAGAGAGAGTAGAGAAGGTGGATGTTTCAGTAGATGTCATGTGTCAAAGAACTCCTCCCTTGAACATTTAGCTTTAATAGTATTAGAAACCCTCAGCTCTCAATTCTGCAACATTTGGAGGTAAAATAATAATATTTATAAATTTATAATATTTATAAAAATAAGGAGAAATAAATTAGGGGTCTTTTTCTCTTTAAACAGTTGATATTTTCATAATAAAACACTATCCATCAAGAGGAAATAAGGGAGAAAAAATAAAGTTGTGGCTAGGAAAATACCTGTACTCCCTTTTCCAGAGCAAGGCTTATAGTCAGTTTAAAACCTTGATTTGTTATTATAAGAGCCAAGTAAAATGCACAAAGTTGTAGAAAAATGGAACTATCTGCTTAACACTTCTACTGGATCACAATCTGCCATCACCATGGTAACCTCTGAATAACTTTTTCCTTGCTAGTGTCAATTATGCACTTCTCTGGCCCTTAAAACCCCACTCATTTTTTTTTTAAGCCTGGAATCTTTAAAAGAATAAAGCCCAACAGTTAAGTCCACACATACCCTCTTGTTCAGTCCGAGTCATTTCCTCAAGCTTCTTCTGTTTCAGTGTGTCCACCACATCGGCAAGGCTCCCTTTGCGGCGTTCTGGGGTTCCAAAAGTAACACTGGTCATTATCTCGCGGTCCCGACTCCCTTCGTCAGGCTTATGTGGTGAGGTAGAGGTATTTCGGAAGGAATATAGGGAACATAACTTATTATTCTCTGACTCCTAGAAAATAAAAATAAAATAAAACCATTAGAACATGTTTCTTTACATATCATTGGAGAAAAATCCCAAACTCAGAATGACAGTATATGAGGCTGAGATGGACAAATAAAATATATTAATTATCTCTGCTTAAAAAAAAATACTAAACATAGAGGTAATTATCAAAGGAACTAACCTGAAATTGTAGATTCGACCTTTTTCGTTTAAAAAAAAAAAGCAGCCGAAGTGTTACAAAAACTTAATTTTACAAGGAACACTTCAACTTCTTACTCATTTACACCCTTCATTTAAAATAGTTCAGATTCAATTATTAATTATAAGGATGGTAAAGTTTTTCTTTTAATTGGCACTTATATTAGCAACCCTCTTCCCACAGCCTAAAATATACGTACATCAAAAAAGAACCCCATTATCCCTAAATTTAGAAACAGTAGAGAAATTAGCTTCCATATTCACGTTAATTATTCACCAGAAAATATATAAAATATCTAAATCAGCGTCAGAAAGTTAGCCAACCTGAATATTTTTGTGTGCTGGGGTTTGAGGAAAATTGTTTTTTTGTTTTCTAGCTACACATCTGTCAAAGTTATGGAAACCTCTTTCTATTTCTTACACTTACCCCTGATACTTTAGCACATAGTCACACACATTTTTCATGTGGCATTTAAAAATGATTTGTTCTTTTCTTTTTTTTAACAAGAAGACAAGTTTGTTACAGAAACACTTACACAAGAATTATTTCACATTACAGAGAAGTTGGCTAACTGGTAGGAGAGTTAGGTCCATCTTCAAGGAGAAAAAGCAAATCTTAGATTGAAAATAATAAACACCTAAAAGTTTATAAAAAGAAAATGCTTTTATAGCTCTTTAAATTGGAACTGAGAGTTTTAAGCAAACATTTTTGGCCACAGTCCACCAGTAGTCTTGCATTCACCTTATCTGTCTGTGTATGGGTATTCTCTCTCCCAATAAAAAACTGTATGAAATAAATAAAGCATCTAGGCTTTGTTCTCATTAGAAGCTTAAAAATCTTAATCACTCCTATATCTCTCTCCTTCTTCACAAAAAAAAGCCCAGTAAGCATCAAGAACTAGAGGAAGAGCATGAGGTAAAAGTTACAGCGTTTAAAAAAAAGAAAAATTTACAGAGTTAATCACTGGTAGGAAAGGGAATGAAAAGAAAATGGAATCTAGAGAATTACATTTCCACATACATTAAATGAGATAATTGTACTCAGTAAATGCTAGATATTTAGGTATTATTGTCATTGTATACAAAGTAGGAATAAAACTTATTTTCACAATTATTGGTAGCATATAATGAGCTAACATTTGTAGCGCAACTAGGCAGAGTGCTGAGCCCAAAGCAGGCAGTGCTTAGTAAATGGTAGGTATTATTATTTTGTTGGAAGGAACAGATCTAGGAATGGAGCCAAAGAGGTTTTTCCCCCTCTGGACCTAAGGAATTGCTTAGTAAAAAATATGTCTTAAATTAAATTGAGTATTGTAAAGTCTGTGAATATACTAAAAACCACTGAATTGTACACATTAAATGAGCAAATTGTATGGTATGTGTATTATATCTCAATAAAGCTGCTTTAAATTACTATGAGCCAAATCTTAATCTTTTCCACAATCCCATTGTTATCAAAATGCCTAGCACGGAGTAGATGCTCATTACATTTGCACTAAAATAAACTGAAAAGGATAAAATAAATGGGCAGGGCAGGAAAAAGAGCTCCTCTTTACCTTATCCCTAAATCTTTTCTTTCCCCAGGAAATATGTTGTATTTCATTTACTGCTTACAATAACTGTGGAGTGATGCACAGGAACCCCTTCTTTTAGATGCCAGTCATGGTTAATACATGGCTCCTTGGAATGGCCAGTTCATTCTCTACTTTGTGCAAACAAAAAACTCAGAGATATGTTTGCCAATTTCAGCTCTTAATAGTGTCCCTATCAGAAATGTGACCTAGGCTTTTGAATCAGTAATACCATTTGATAAATTATGCTTCAATCACTTTCATTTCAAATGCAAATTTGTCTATCATTGCCTGTAAATCAAAAACAAACTCTGGCTCAACCTAAGGGATTGAAGATCAACTTAAAACAACAGTTACATGGAAGTGGTTACCTACAAATGACTCACCACTGACCATAATAAAGAGGAGTTTTCCCACCACTCTCAAATTGAAAGATGCTAGAAATGTCTCTCCAGCCTGAGTTACAGTTGTCCTTAGAGAATTTAGGCTCCATACAGTACCATTTTTTTCTCTCAGGACTAATTTCAGTCTATTTACTCATGTCACTTACTTGTTAGATAGACTATGTTCCTTATTTTTTACTCATGGGAATGTGGTCACTGCCATCTGCACCACAGACAATAACCATGGGTTCCCACACCAATGACCCACACTGTCTTCAGCCCCATAATCTGTGCAAGGTCACTCAACACCACCAAGAAGCAGAGAACAAGAAGCTGTAAGTCATGATTTCTCCAAGAAAGCAACAAGAACTACTTGCAACATGCCACAAAGGCATCAACACGGGCAGAAGATGAAATCATAAATGGCTTAAGTCATACTATCTTATAAACAATGGAAAGGGGCAAAATTTACCATTTATGGTCTTCACTTTTTAACTTTCTAAAACTTAAGACATATGGGGGGCTTCCCTGGTGGCACAGTGGTTGAGAGTCCGCCTGCCGATGCAGGGGACACGGGTTCGTGCCCCGGTCCGGGAAGATCCCACATGCCACGGAGCGGCTGGGCCCATGAGCCACGGCCACTGAGCCTGCGCGTCCAGAGCCTGTGCTCTGCAACGGGAGAGGCCACAATGGTGAGAGGCCCGCATACCGCAAAAAAAAAAAAAAAAAAAAAAAAGACATACGGACCTCTCATGAATGGGGGTCTATAGTCAATTCATCTGAACAAAGGGGCACATAAATCCAAACATCTATCGATACAATGAAGAGATTACTGTTAGATAAAAGGCAGTAATGCCAAATCAGAAAAAGAAATTTGACAAAGAATCTCTAGTTTTTGTTCTAGGGAGCTAGGTAATTTTTAAGTAAGTTTTCTTACAGAAAAAAAAAGCTCAACTTATTCTTTAATTTCCTAAAAACAAAACTGGTCCTATGAACTAACAATTGAGGCAAGATGAACAGTGATAATATCTATCAAGTTTTGATGCATGACACTGCAGCACAGCTGTGGAGAGGTTTGAGACAACATTTGACTAAAGCAGTGCTTCTCCAACTTTAAGGTATTGAATTCCCTGGCAAGTATGTTAAAATACAGATTCCCTTACCTCTTCCCATACCCCAAAGAGTGGGGCGCAGGAATATGAAGTTTAATAAACATCCCAAGTGATTCTGATGCACCCCACTTTCAGAAACACTGATTCCGTGAGAAGGTAATGAAATGAATGTGCTTTGCCTTAATGTTATAATGTGGATATAATTATGAACATTTTAAAGAAGTTTGGTTAGTTGTGATTTTAAAAAGTAACATAAAGGAGATTATTTCTCTTCTTTTGATCTTTCTTGTGAAAACAACCAGTGTATAACATGACAGAACACATGAACATCACAAAAAGAAAAGCATATGGGGCACTGAGTAAGCATTAGTTCATTCAAAGGAAACTTGTAAGTTTGTTTTCTCTTAACCCTTAACTTCCGAGTCCTCCCTAACAGTGAAGAAAATTTCAAAATACTATTTAAAAGGATCCTAGTACCAATAAAAGGACTAAAGTGATATTGATTCAGATTATCTAAGGAGCATTTCACTGGCAATTAATTAAACAGTACAAAAATTATATGTAGGTGACTGAAAAAGCATACAGTAGTACAAAAAAAAATCATTAGGCAAAGCTTCTAGAAAATACAAGCAATTTTCACAAATTAAGAATATATAGGGCTTCCCTGGTGGCCCAGTGGTTGAGAGTCCGCCTGCCGATGCAGGGGACGCGGGTTTGTGCCCCGGTCCGGGAAGATCCCACATGCCGCGGAGCAGCTGGGCCCGTGAGCCATGGCCGCTGAGCCTGCGCGTCCGGAGCCTGTGCTCCGCAACGGAAGAGGCCACAACGGTGAGAGGCCAGCGTACCGCAAAAAAAAAAAAAAAAAAAAAAAAATATATATATATATATATATATATATATATAATTAAGATGTTTCCATATATGAAGGGATAGAGAAGTAAATATTAAAAACAAAACGTGTGTGAAGTGATGGATGTTAAGTAAACTTATTGTGGTAATTCTTTCACAATATATACATTATATTTTATATCTTTAATACAATGTTATGTCAATTATTTCTCAATAAAATTGAAAAAACAAATTAAAATAAATATTGTTCAGATTTTTCAGAAGTTATGAAAAACTGATTGCTCAGCAGTGGCATTAAATAACATTAAACTCAAATAGCCTTCTCATGGTACTGTGAATATAGCAAACATAATCAAATTTTTGAGCCTTTGCAAGTCTTGTTCCTTTCCCCTAGAATGTACTACATTCTCTTTGACTATGAACTCAACCCACTCTTCAAAGCTCAGCTCAAACTGCATTTCATCCTTAAAGTCCTCCCTGACTATTCTGGGCCTCACTATCCTCCTATCCCCTGAACTACACATTGAAGCAATCAGAACCATGCAATAATATACTAAACTATTCGTTACTATTTTGCATGTTTTAGTCATATTTGCAACTAAATTTTAGCTTCTAACTTATGCTTCTTCTATATACCTCATGTCTTATGCTGCTTCTATATACCTCCAAAACATCAAAAAAAAAAAAAAAAGTCACGTTGTTGGATGATGAAACAACTATTCACCAAATATGTCAAAAATAATAAAAAATTAAGGCTAAGGGTAAAGATTCGCTCTAGCAATGACAGAATTGCTTATTTAAGCAAAACGTTAACAACTGAGATAATAAAAAATAAGGGATTCATTCAATAAAAGATGATATAGCTACACAATGGGATACCACATGGCCATTAAAAACAATATTATATATGTTGAATATAGTGTTGTTTATAGTGATGAATAATTAGAGGCAATTTGTATTTCCAATAGTAGGGATTATTTGAGGGCATTATGGTTTTATCCATATGGTGGAATAATTTGAAATCATTGAAAATCATATTTTTGCAGAAAATTTAGTGACGTGGGACTATTCATATTACTAGTAAAAAGTGTGTTAGTGAGAAACACTAATATATATATATTTTTTTAAATTATGTACAGAAGAAAAGAAAGAATTTCCAACAAAATGTTAATGGTCCTCTGAGTCTTGAAATAATAGGTAGTTTTATATTTTCTTTTTGAAGTTACATATATTTTGCAAATGTTCTATCATAAGTAATACTTTTAATCAGAAAATAAATACTATTTTCAAGGTTTAATATGAATACCAAAAAAAGTTGTAGAATAATTTATTTACAAGGGAAGAGGTATCAAATGGAGAAAAGGATATATCATAGTATTTTAGTATATAACTTCAATTTTGTTACATGTGTGCATAAGGGTAAATATGGCCACAAAAACAAAATCTTAGAAGATATACACCAAAATATTTATAGTGATTTATAAATGGTTATGAGATTATTGGTAATTTCTTTCCTTTTTTTGCTTATCTGTGTTTTCTAATTTATCACTGATAAACACTGATGAACATATTGCTTATGTAATAAGGAAGAACAAAAATCATTTTATAAAGAGACGCTTAGAGGAAATATATTGGGTGGGCCAAAGAGTATCTTTGGTTTTTAAGTAAAAATACACATTTTTCCTTTTCACCAAGAACTTTATTGAACAACGTATTCACCCTTTTGCTCCACTACCTTCTGCCATTTTTCCAGGCAATTTCATAATTCCATCTTCCCAAAACTTTTTATCTTTTTGAGCAAAGAACTGTTCCAGGTGTCTTTTACAGTCTTCCAGGGAATTGAAATTTTTTCCATTAGGAGAATTTTGTAAAGACCTAAATAAATGGAAACCTGAAGGTGCAATGTCTGGTGAATATGGCAGATGAATCAGAACATCCCAGTCAAGCTGTAACAGGTTTTGCCTGGTCGTCAAAGAAACATGCGGTCTTGCGTTATCCTGATAGAAGATTATGTATTTTCTGTTGACTAATTCCGGATGCTTTTCGTCAAGTGCTACTTTCAGTTGGTCTAACCAGAAGCAGTACCTGCTGGTATTAATCGTTTGGTTTTCCAGAAGGAGCTCATAATAGAGGACTCCTTTCCAATCCCACCATATACACAACATCACCTTCTTTGGATGAAGACCGGCCTTTGGTGTGGTTGATGGTGGTTCATTTTCCTTGCCCCATGATATCTTCTGTTCCACATGATTGTACAGTAACCACTTTTCACTGCCCATCATAATTTGTTTTAAAAACGGAATGTTTTCATTACGTTTAAGTAGCGAATCGCATGCGGGAATACAGTCAAGAAGGTTTTTTTCGCGTATGTGAAGTCCAAACATCAAAGCGATTAACATAACCAAGCTGGTGCAAATGATTTTCAACGCTTGATTTGGATATTTTGAGTATGTTGCTATCTCCCGCATGGTATAACGTTGACTGTTCTCAATTAATGTCTTGATTTGATCACTATCAACTTCAACTAGTCTACCCGACCATGGAGCACCATCCAGTGTGAAATCTCCAGCATGAAACTTCGCAAACCACTTTTGAGACGTTCTATCAGTCGCAGCACCTTCTCCATACACTGCACAAATCTTTTTTGCATTTCAGCTCCGTTTTTACCTTTCTTTAAATAATAAAACATAATATGCCGAAAATGTTGCATTTTTCTTCCATCTTTAATATTAAAATGGCTACACAAAAATTCACCAATTTTGATGTCTTTTTTTTAATGCACGCTGATATGACAGCTGTCACATACAATCTAACAAAATTGTTTTGAATGAAGGTAAAGACAACTAAGTGCTACTAGAATCATCTTATGGAAAAAAGCGAACGAACCTTTTGGCCAACACAATAAAAATAATTTAAGAGAATAGAGTTTGGCCTTATTGAACATATCTAGAGAGTTAGTATATTATAGTTTCCCTATATTGAAATCAGAAAAAGTAACCAAGCTTTCTTTCCTTGGTATATCTGCATCTGAGGACTCACAAATAATATTTTCTGATAACTCTAATTATTTAAAAGGGAATCCTTGATCAGCTAAAATCTAGATCCTTATCATTATCACCCATAGTTTCCTGTTTGCCCTCAAAAGACACACAAAATCAATTTATTTCCTATTCCTTGTTAAAGTTGTTCAAAGTATCTTAAGGGAGGGATTAGGTTAACAGTCCTTTTCTAGGTGAAACTCCTTCAGTTTCAACACCTATTTACCATTTGACATGGTTTCCAGACCCTTCGTCATTCTCCTCTGATACACTCCAGTCTCTAGATGTTGTTCTAAAAATGTGTTGCCAAGAACTGAATACCGAAGTTTGTTTTAGCGTGAAGAAAAGTAACATTCAGAAGGTTATGTGGTTTTCCCCATGTCACACAGGTAAAACTGGCAGAGCTAAACTCTGAATGTAGGTGTTCTGACACCCAATCCAGTGTTTTTTCCATTCCATAGGGCTATACTAAAATCACTTTCAACAGTAAAAGATGCCATAATTTCAATAACACGTACCTTCTAAATCTTTTCTTACCTTACATTTCCAGAGAGGAGCTTTACCTACTTTTGAGACAGGAATTCCACTGTTATTAACCCTAATCCAACAATTACCAAGATACATTACATTAGTTATCTACTGTATAAAAATCACCCTAAAACTTTGTGCTTAAAACGACAATAATGATTTATTATCTTTAGTGGTTTCCGTGGGTCAGGAATTCAGGAGCATCTGGGCTGGGTGGTTCTGTCTCAAGGTTCCTCATGAGCTTGCCCTTAAGTCAGTGCCTAAGGTTGGAGTCATCTCAAAGGCTTCTTTTTTCACAGATGTGAACACTTTAAGAGCTTGGGGTTGAAACCTGGGGTTCCTTGGACATCTTCCTCGATGTGGTCTCTCTACATGATCTTTTCTCTCCAGCACATTGCTTCAGACTAGCTGGACTTCTTACATGGTAGTTCAGGCCTCCAAAGGTGTATGCCCCCAAAAGAGCCAGAAGAAAGTTATATCACTTTTTCTAACCTAGTCCGGGAAGTCATGCCCTATAACTGTCAATGCAATCTATTCAATAGTAAGTCACCAAGGCTGACCCATAGTCAAGGAGATGGGAGTTAGACTATGCCTCTTTATAGGATGGAGTTATAATTATATGCTCAAATAGTTGCTGTGAGAAATGAATAATGTATAAAGCACTTAGGGGAGTGCCCATCACCTGAGTACTCAATAAATGATACCTACACTTATTATTAAATTAAAATGTCCTTTGTCCAATTATCTTTGGTTTCAATTTTCAATTCTGAAAATAGAGTCATGATAATCACTGGCACCATTTTTAGGTTTTTATTTATACTCATTCATCTAAGTGGAATAATAAATACTGAACTATATTACTCTCTTCAATATCAATGCTCAAAATCACCTTCTTTTTAAAGGCATCCCCAACTAATTCCACTAAGATCTGGCCCCTCACAAAGCTCCAATAACCTCAACATTTGTAATTAGCTTCATCTAGGGACACTATCAATTCTCACTTAACCTAACTCCATATGGATTATCTCCACTCTGTCCAGGAGCAGCTACAGTATACTACAGCTCTAATTTAGCTGGGTTTCCACCTGCACCTTGACCAGGAATGAGAATGGGCAGCCATACTGCAAGCAGAGGAGAGACTGGGGTTGCAAAAGTCAGATAAGATGTCAGAAATTAAGACAGGCAGAGACTGTGGGTCAGGAATGCAATCTTGCCCTGCATAATAGAGTTGAAACCCACGTGCAGGTGGAAGCCATTGCAGTGGGAGAAATGAGTGGAAATGGCTTCTCTAAGCAGCGGCATGATCAACTTCCCTACCTGCCACCAATGAAATTGCAGAGACAGAGTATTATCCTCTCTTACCCTTTCCTCTACCTATTAGCAAGGCTGAATTAAGTGTGTTCATTCTTATTGCCTTATATGTTGTCATTTTTGTTTTGCTTTGTTTTCCATTTTAGTTATACTGTCTCTCCAGTTACAGCTTTATCCTTACTTTAGTCTGCCCTCCCTATAATAAGATTTATTGAGATATCCAATCACAGATTTGTCCCTGATTTGTGATAGCCCCCAATCTATGGCAAATCTCTGCTTCCTCATACCCTACCCCAAATCACTCAAACAAAGCCCAAATCCTAAAAAAAGTTCTTTTGAATATTCTCTTTCTGAGACACTCCATGGTTCTCTACGGTGTGAGTTCTCCCTACTGCAATGCGTAATAAACCCAATTTGCTCAACTATGGGTATGTTCCTGGTAGTCTTTGACTGGAGGGAATTAAAGGGATGCAGTGTCTGTAAAGAAATTAAAAACGATAATAAAACCAACTAAAAGTTGCTTCTGTTTTTTTTAAACCACCATGTACAGGCAAATCAACCATGTCAGTCTTCTCTGCCAAGACAGATGGCTCCACCTATCTTGGTATGTACTGCATTTATATGTTTTAAGGGACTTCCTTGGTGGTCCAGTGGTAAAGAATCCGCCTTACAATGCAGGGGACCCAGGTTCGATCCTTGGTCAGGGAACTAAGATCCCACATGCCGCAGGGCAACTAAGCCCGCGCACCACAAATACTGAGTTAGCGCACCGCAACGAGAGAGCCGGCATGCTGCAAACTACAGAGCCCACGCACTCTGGAACCCACGTGCCACAACCTGCACACCGCAACTAGAGAGAAGCCCCTGTGCCACAAGGAAAGATACCGCATGCCTCAACGAAGATCCCACGTGCTGCAACTGAGACCCAACGCAGCCAAAAATAAATTAAATAATAAATATATATTTTAAGTTTCAAATAAGTTTTCAAGTTATATTACATAAATTACACATATACATGTATATCCAATACATTATATTGAGTTATATTACATATCTACTATATATGTACTGCTTTCTTCTGATTCCCAATTTAAACAACTTTTTTTTTGATGAACCCAAAATACCTGCCAACTGTGCTGTATAAGAGGTATTCTACCGCAGTGCTATTGGGTAGCTGATGACAAAAAAAAAAAAAAAAGCTTTACTTAGTCTAGGTTCCAATAATTTCTTGCTAACAAAAGAAATCTAACTTTTTTAATGTGCTCAAAACTAAACTGCTAACATTTATAGGTTCTTTCTCAGAGGAAAAAGTATGTTTTTCTCTAACGTGACATATTTTATGGAAAAGCATCAGTTTAAAGAAGCTTACATAAATGAAAATACTGAATTTGGTTCCAATTACCAACAGATTATTCCTGACAAACATTATCATTAGCTCTAACAGTAAAACAAAGTATGTTCTTTTTCTCTTTTATTAAAACTGATATTTGGTATAATATGAGATTTACGTAGCATTCGCGAATTTGCCATTCTACACTATTACTATAATATTCAATAACAATAAATATATTCATGCATGATGTGTCAGAATATAGATTTGTTACCAATATTTGCTAGTGTCATGATTCCTAAAATCTTATAAGAAAAAAATAGTGTTTTTAAAATGTTATTTTGATTCAAAGAAAATAATTACAATACCAAAAGTTTTATAAATAGCCTCATTCCTTGATATTTAATAAATGGATGTAAATATAGCATATGGAGTAAATATAGAAAAAAAAATTAGAAGTCCCCAAACTTGTCAAGACAAACACATAGAAAAGCCTTGCATCATCTATACACTATCAGAATACAGAATCAAAATCTCAAGATTCAAAGGTCCTTAAAAATCCAATTGCTCATCCCCATCTAGTTGTTGATGCCCTTGTACAAGACAAGGTAGTGTAATAGTAAACAAAGTACAGGCTCTCTGAGCCAAATTTTCTAGTTAAATCCCAGTTTTCCATCCACCCCTCATATAGCCCCAGAGTTAGTTAACCTCTCTGTGCCTTAATTTCCTCATCTATAAAATGGTATTGATAATAATAGCAGTATAGAACCTATCATAAGGTTGTTATGAAAATTTAATGAATTAATAAAAATAAAATACTTAGAATAAAAAGTGATCATTAAATGGTGGTGGTAGTGGTGGTGGTAGTGATGGTGGCCATTACAATACCCATGACAAGTGACTTTTTGTTCTCTCCTTGAACTAACACGAATAGAAGATTTAGCACCTCCCAAAGCAGTCCATTCCATCTTTGAAGGGTTGTCAAACATTCTTATTCATAGGAATATGAATCCTATTCTTTCAACGTATAGTTCCTTTCATTCCATGGGAATATTCAAAAGTGCAGCACTTTCAGTACACACACACTGCTACTATATTACCCTTGTATCTTCTCTTTTTCTAGGCAAAACATCTCTGTTTCCTTGATTTCTTTCTCATAGGAAAGACATGGTTCAGCCATCCTGCTCATTATCCCCTGAGTATGTTCCAATTTGTTTCTCTCTCTCAAAGAGTAGTGCCCTGAACTGAATGTACTCAATATTGTCTAAACAACAAAGAATTAAGGCACACTATCACAGTCTTAGAGATATTATACTTTAAAGATCTAATACCATGGGACAGATAGCCACAGAGATAAGAATACCTTATAACTTTTTGGTAATGGAACAGTAAGAAGAGCTTTAAGACAGGCAGGCCTAATAAGTGAATTCCCCAACACATGAAGTAACATTCTATCAAGGTTCAGCTATTAGCTGATTCATGTGCCTACCAACTCCAGCCAGTTACTTTCATCTGGAAATTCATTATTATTCAAACTACCATATGATGTTCAACCTAAACAACACTACCAGGCTAGACTGAATTTGCTAAAACAATTTTAACTTTGAAACCAAGAAAGTAAGAACTAGCAAGAGGCTTGATGATTATAGGTCAAATCTTTCATTTTTTACCACATGGGCATTCTAAATTTAATAGGAAAAAAGTTTTAAACATTCAGAAAACTAGAAAGAATAATATAACGAATACTATTATAATGATCAGCTAGGCTGATTGACAATTATTAACATTTTGTCATATTGCTCTATGTATATATGTATGTATGTATCTATCTATCTAATTATATTGCTCGAACATTTTAGAGCACATTATTGACATCACATGCCATCTTACCCCTAAATACCTTAGCATGTATCTGCAGAAAATAAGGATATTCTCCCACATAACCACAATATGATTATCATACCTAAGAAAATGAATAATAATTCTTTTAAGGCATCTAATATACAACCCATATTAAACTTTCCACAGTTGTCCCTAAATATTTTTTTTCAAAACTGAATCCAATCAAAGTTCATGGTTTATATTTGGTTATACTCTTAAGTCTCTTTTAATCTAGATCAAAATCCCTATTTCTTCTCATTTAATAGCTAGTTATATTTTTTCTTATTATCATTAACATTAAAAACTCATATCCAAGGACTCCATTTTATACATTTTCATAGATTATAGAATATTTTCAAACCTGTTTATCCATGCTCATGTTGACATCAGCAAAATTTCACAGAAAATCCAGCTTTGAGTAATGTAATTTCCCTCTGATCCCTCTTTTAAATACCACCCAATCTTTTTTAATGTTTCAGGTACATAGCATTATAATTCAACATTTGTTTAGACTGCAGAGTGATAACCACCACAAGTCTAGTTACCATCAATCACTATACAGTTGACTTGCTTCACCCATTTTACCCACCCCCTCAACCTGCTTCCCCTCTGGTAACTACTGATCTGTTCTCTGTGTTTATGAGGTTTTTTTTGTTTATTTTTATTTGGTTGTTTTTTTTTTTTTTTTAGATTCCACATATGAGTGAAAACATAGGTATTTGTCTTTCTCTGTTTGACTTATTTCACTTAGCATAATACCCTCAACGTCCTTCCATGTTGTTGTAAATGGCAGGATATCATTCTTTTTTATGGCTGTATTCCATTTTGTGTGTGTGTGTGTGTGTGTGTATCACATCTTCTTTATCCATTCATCCATTGATGGACACAGGTTATAATATTATTTCCACATCTTGGCTATTGTAAATAATGCTGTAATGAACATAGGGGCGTTTATAACTCCTCAAATTAGTGTTTTCTGTTTTTTGAATAAAATATCCAAAAGTGGAATAGCTGGGTCATATAATAGCTCTATTCTTAAATTCTTGAGAAATCTCCATACTGTTTTGCATAGTGGCTGCAGAAATTTATAGTCCCACTAAGAGTGTACAATGGATCCCTTTTCTCCATATCCTCTCCAACATGAGTTATTTATTATCTTTTTAATCATAGCCGTTCTACGAGGTATAAAGTGGTATCTCATATCACAATGAGTGGTATCTCATTGTGGTTTTGATCTGCATTTCCTTAATAATCAGTGATATTGAAAAGACAACCCACAGAATGGGAGAAAATATTTGCAAATGATGTGACCAACAAGGGATTAGTCTCCAAAATTTACAAACAGCTCATGAGGCTTAGTACCATCAAAACAAAAAATCCAATCAAAAAATAGGCAGAAGATCTAAATAGACATTTCTCCAAAGAAGACATACAGATGGCCAAAAAGCACATGAAAAGATGCTCAGCATCACTAATTATTAGAGAAACGCAAATCAGAACTATAATGATACATCACCTCACACCAGTCAGAATGGCCATCATCAAAAAAACTACAAACAGTAAATGCTGGAGAGGGTGTGGAGAAAAGAGAACCCTTCTACACTGTTGGTGGGAATGTAAACTGGTACAGCCACTATGGAAAACAGTATGGAAGTTCCTCAAAAAACTAAAACTAGAGCTACCATATGATTCAGCAATCTCACTCCTGGGCATATATCCGGAGAAAACCATAATTCGAAAAGATACATATACCCCAATGTTCATTGCAGCAGTATTTACAATAGCCAAGACATGGAAGCAACCTAAATGTCCATCGACAGAGGAATGAATAAACAAGATGTGGTACATATATACAATGGAATATTACTCAGTCATAAAAAAGAACGAAATAATGCCATTTGCAGCAACATGGATGGACCTAGAGATTGTCATACTGAGTGAAGTAACTCAGACAGAGGACAAATATCGTATGATATTGCTTATATGTGGAATCTTTTAAAATGGTACAAATGAACTTATTTACAAAACAGAAATAGAGTTACACAGGTAGAAAACAATCTTATAGTTATCAGGGGGAAGGGGAGGGAGGGATAAATTGGGAGATTGGAATTGACATATACACACTACTCTATATAAAACAGATAATTAAAGGACCTACTGTATAGCACAGGGAACTCTACTCAATACTCTGTAATGACCTATACGTGAAAAGAATCTAAGAAGGACTGGATATATGTATATGTATAAATGATTCACTTTGCTGTACAGCAGAAAGTAACACAACATTGTAAATCAACTATACTCCAATAACATTTTTTTTAAATAATTAGTGATGTTGAACATTTTTTTTTTTTTTTTATTTTCCAGTACGCGGGCCTCTTACTGTTGTGGCCTCTCCCGTTCCGGAGCACAGGCTCCGGACGTGCAGGCTCAGCGGCCATGGCTCACGGGCCTAGCCACTCCGCGGCACGTGGGATCTTCCCGGACCGGGGCACTAACCCGCGTCCCCTGCATCGGCAGGCGGACTCTCAACCACTGCGCCACCAGGGAAGCCCTGCTGAACATCTTTTCATGTCCCTGTTGGCCATCTGCATGTCTTCTTTAGAAAAATGCTTATTCAGATCCTCTGCCCATTTTTTGATCAGGTTGTTTGTATGAGTTCTTTATATACTTTGGATATTAACCCCTTATCAGCTGTATGATTTGCAAATATCTTCTCCCATTCAGTAGGTTGCTTTTTCATTTTGATGATGTTTTCCTTCACTCTTCAGAAGCTTTTTAATTTGATGTAGTTCCATTTTTTTATTTGTGCTTTTGTTTCCCTTGCCTTTGAAGTCAGAACCACAAAAAAATCACTAAGACTGATGTCAATGAGATTATCACCTATGTTTTCTTCTAGGAATTTTATGGTTTCAGGTCTTACATTCAAGGCTTTAATGTATTTTTCGTTAATTTTTGTGTATGGTGTAAGACAGTGGCCTAGTTTCATTCTTTTGCATGTAGCTGTCCAGCTTTTCCAACCCCATTTATTGAAAAGACAATCCTTTATCCATTGTATGTTCTTTGCTCTTTTGTCATAAAATAGTACATATATGTGTAGATTTATTTCTGGTTTCTCAGTTCTGCTCCATTGATTTGTGTATCTGTTTTTGTGCCAGTACAATACTGTTTTGACTACTGTAGCTTTGCAGTGTAATTTGAAATCAGGGAGTTAATACCTCCAGCTTTGTTCTTCTTTCTCAAGACTGTTTGGCTATTTGGGATCTTTTGTGGTTCCATACAAATTTTAGAATTGTTTGATCTAGTTCTGTGAAATATGCCAATGGAATTTTGATGGGGATTGCACTGAATCTGTATATTGCTTTGGGTTTTAACGATAAAGCCATACTTTGGAGATAGTGTGGGTTTAGTTCCAGACCACTGTAATAAAGTGAAAATCACCATAAGGCAAGTCACACAAATTTTTCCCTATGCATTTATTTATTTATTTTTGATGTGGACCATTTTTAAAGTCTTTATTGAATTTGTTACAATATTGCTTCTGTTTTATGTTTTGGGTTTTTGGCTGTGAGGCTTGTGGGATCGTAGCTCCCTGACTAGGGATCGAACCCACATGGCCTGCATTGGAAGGCAAAGTCTTAACCACTGGACTGCCAGGGAAGTTCCCCCAATGCATTTAAAAGTTGTTTACACTACACTGTAGTCTATTAAGTGTGCAATAGCATTCTGTCTAAAAAAAGTACATATCTCAATTAAAAATACTTTATTGCTGAAAAACGTTAACCATCATCTAGCCTTCAGCAATTCATAACCTTTTTGCTGGTGGAGAGTCTTGCCTCAATGTTGATGGCTGCTGACTGATCAGGGTGGTGATTGATGAAGGTTTGGGTAGCTGTAGTGATTTCTTAAAATAAGGCAACAATTAAGTTTGCCGCATCAATTGACTCTTTCTTTCATGAAGGATTTCTCTGTAGCATGCAATGTTGTTTGATAACATTTCACCCACAATAGAACTTTTTGCAAAATTGGAGTCAATCCTCTCAAAGCCTATTGCTACTTTATCAACTAATTTCATGTAATATTCTAAAGCCTCTGTTGTCATTTTAACAAGCTTCACAGGATCTTCACCAGGAGTAGATTCCATCTCAAGAAACCATTTTCTTTGTTCACCCATAAGTAGCAACTCCTCATTAAGGTTTTACCATGAGACTGCAGCAATTCGGTCATATCTTTAAGCTCCACTTCTAATTCTAGTTCTCTTGCTATTTCTACCACATCTGCAGTTACTTCCTCTACTGAAGTCTTGAACCTCTCAAAGTCACCCACGAGGATTGGAATCAATTTATTCCAAACTCCTATTAATGTTGATATTTTGACCTCTTCCCATGAATCATGAATGTTCTTAAAGGCATCTAGAATGGTAAATCATTTCCAGAAGGTTTTCAATTTACTTTGCCCAGATCCATCAGAGGAATCACTATCTATGGCAGCTGTAGTCTTACAAAATGTATTTCTTAAATAATGACTTGAAAGTTGACATTACTCCTTGAGCCATGGGCTGCAGATTGAATGCTGTGTTAGCAGGCATGAAAACAACATTAATTTCATTGGACATCTTCATCAGAGCTCTTGGGTGACTAGGTACATTGTCAGTGAGCAGTAATATTTTGAAAAGAATCTTTTTTCTGAGCAGTAGGTCTCAACAATGGGCTTAAAATATTCAGTAAACCATGCTGTAAACAGGCGTGCTGTCATCCAGGCTTTGTTCTTCCATTTATAGAGCACAGGCAGAATAGATTTAGCATAATCCTTAAGGGCCCTAGGATTTTCAGAATGGTAAATGAGCATTGGCTTCAACTTCAATTCACCAGCTGCATTAGCTCTGTCTTTGGAGCTTTGAAGTCAGGCATTCATAGACTTCTCCTCTTTAGCTATGAAAGATCTAGATGGCATCTTCTTCCAATATAAGGCTGTTTTACCTACATTGAAAATCTGTTGTTTAGTGTAGCTACCTTTAAAATTTATCTTAGCTACATATTCTGGATAACTTGCTCAGCTTCTACACCAGCACTTGCTGCTTCACCTTGCACTTTTATGTTATGAAGATGGCTTCTTAAACCTCATGAACCAACCTCTGCTAACTTCAAATTTTCTTCTGCAGCTTCCTCACTTCTCTCAGTCTTCATAGAATTAAAGAGAAGTAGGGCCTTGCTTTAGCTTAAGGGAATTTTAGACTTTACCTTAAGGGAATTTTGTGGCTGGTTTGATAGTCTATCCAGACCACTAAAAGTTTCTCTATATCAGCAATAAGACTGTTTTGCTTTCTTATCATTTGTGTGCTCACTGGAGTAGCACTTTAAATTTCCTTCAAGTACTTTTCCTTCACATTCACAACCTGGCTAACTGTTTAGTACAAGAGGCCTACCTTTCAGCCTATCTTGCCTTTCAACATGCCTTCCTCACTAAGCTTAATAATTTCTACCTTTTGATTTAAAGTGAGAGACATGCAATTCTTCCCATGTAGAGGACACTGTAGGGTTATTAACTGCCTGATTTCAGTATTGCTGTGTCTCAGGGAATAGGGAAGCCCTAGGAGAGGGAGAGAGATGGGGGGATGGCCAGTGAGTGGAGCAGTCAGAACACACACAACATTATTAAGTTCACCCTTTCATATGGGCACAATTTGTGGTGTCCCAAAACAATTCTAATAGTAACATCAAAGATCACTGATTGGGGCTTCCCGGGGCTTCCCTGGTGGTGCAGTGGTTGGCAGTCCACCTGCCAATGCAGGAGACGCGGGTTCGTGCCTCGGTCCGGGAAGATCCCACGTGCCGCAGAGTGGCTGGGCCCATGAGCCATGGCCGCTGGGCCTGCGTGTCCAGAGCCTGTGCTCCACAACGCGGGGGTGGGGGGGCGCACAACAGTGATAGGCCCGCATACCGCAAAAAAAAAAAAAAAGAAAGATCACAGATCACCATAACAAATATAATAATAATATTTTGAAATACTGTGAGAATTACCAAAATGTGACACAGAAACACAAAATGAGCAAATGCAGTTGGAAAAAATGGTGCTAATAGACTTGCTTGATCTAGGATTGCCAGAAACCTTCAATTTGTAAAAAAATGCAATACCTGTTAAGCACAATAAAGCAAAGCACAACAAAACAAGGAAGGTTTGCCTGTATTAATTCTTCTAATCCATGAGCACAAAATATCTTCCCACTTATTTGTGTCTTCTTCAAGTTCTTTCATCAGTGTCTTACAGTTTTCAGTGCACAGGTCTTTCACCTCCTTGGTTAAATTTATTCCTAGGTATTTTAGTCTTTTTGATGCGATTGTAAATGAGACTGTTTTCTTAATTTCTCTGATGATTCATTATTAGTGTATAGAAATGCCATACATTTCTGTATACTGATTTTGTATCCTATGCTTTTACTGATTCATTTTATAGTTCTAAGGGTTTTTTGGTGGTGTCTTTAGGGTTTTCTATATATAGTATCATGTCATCTGCAAATAGTAACTGTTTAACTTCTTTCTTTCTAATTTTGATGCCTTTTATTTCTTTACTTGCCTAATTGCTGTGGCTAAGGCTTCCAATACTTCCAATAAAAGTGGGGAGAGTGCATATCTGTGATGATAGGCTGATACACAATTTCTCCAATTATGAGGGGCATATATTTCAGTAATGTAATTCTTTGAAAGCAAAGTTATGAACATTAAGAAAACTAACACCTTATCAATTTTATATTAAATATCACTCACCTTATGCCTATGAACGGAGAGGCTATCCACTTCAATACAAGTCTTGCACACGATATTCTACATGTATATTTCTGTATATTTCTTGGGAAAAATCCACATATAAGTGGACCTGCACAATTCAAACCTGTGTTGTTCAAGGGTCAACTATATATCTACTAAGTCGAGCTGGTCTAATGTGCCATAAAAGCCTGATATTTCCTGATTGATTTTCTATCTGGATGGTCTATCCATTGATGTAAGTGGGGTATTAACTTCCCCTACTATTATTGTATTGCTTTCAATTTCTCCCTTTAGGTCTGTTAATATTTGCTTTATACATCTCAGTGATCCTATGTTGGGTGCATATACATTTATAGATGTTACATATTATTGCTGGATTAACTCCTTTATCATTATATAATGACCTTCTTTGTCTTTTATTAGCATATTTGTTCTAAAGTCTATTTTGTCTGATATGAGTATTGCTACTCCAGCTTTCTTTTCATTTCCATTTGCATGAAATATCTTTTTCTATCCCTTTACTTTCAGTCTGTGTATCCTTACATCTGAAGTTATTCTCTTGTAGGCAGCATGTAGTCGAGTTTTGTTTTTTTATCCACTCAACTACTCTATGTGTTTTGATTGGTGAATTTACATTTACAATTAAAGTAATTATTGATAGATATGTATTTATTGCCATTTTGTTAATTGTTTTCTGAGTGTTTTTGTAGTTCCTCTCTGTTTCTTTCTTCTTCTCTTTCTTTCTTCCCTTGTGTTTGGTGATTTTCTTTAGTGTTATGTTCAGATTCCTTTCTCATTATCTTTTGTGGAGTTACTTGTGGTTACTGTGAAGTTCACACATAAAATCCTATGTATATAGCAGTCTTAAATTGGTAACAGTTTTAAATTGGTAACAACTTAAATTTGAACACATTCCAAAGCTTTATCTTTTTACTCTCCCTCACCCACATTTTATACATTTGATGACACATTTTATATCTTTTTATTTTATGCATCCCTTGACTAAATATTGCAATTTTACTTAATTTTACCACTTTTGTCTTTTAACCTTCATGTTTGCTTTATAAATGATTGATCAATTATATATATTGATTATTTATTTATATATATTATATATTTACTTTTTTTTTTTTTTTGCTGTACGTGGGCCTCTCACTGTTGTGGCCTCTCCCGTTGCGGAGCACAGGCTCCAGACGCACAGGCTCAGTGGCCATGGCTCACGGGCCCAGCCGCTCCACGGCATGTGGGATCTTCCCGGACCGGGGCACGAACCCATGTCCACTGCATCGGCAGGCGGACTCTCAACCACTGCGCCACCAGGGAAGCCCTATATTTACTTTTATTATATATTTACTTTTATTTATTACTTTTATTTATATAAAATATTTACTTTTTCCAGTGAGATTTTATTACTTTATTAATATTATATACTTACTTTTTCCAGTGAGATTTTTATTTCTCTGTTTTCTTTTTTCTTCCTGTTTTATTGCAATATAATTGACATACAGCACTGTATAAGTTTGTGCACAGCATAATGATTTGACTTACATGCATCATGAAATGATTACCACAGTAAGTTTAGTGAACATCCATCATCTCATATAGATACAAAATAAAAAGAAAACAATTTTTCCTTGTGATGAGAATTCATAGGATTTACTTTCTTAACAACCTTCATACATAATAAAGCAAGTGTTAATTGTATTAATCATGTTGTACATTACATCCCTAGTACTTATTTATCTTATAACTGTAGGTTTGTACATTTTGACCACTTGCATTGTATGTTTTCTTATTATTAATTAGTGTCATTTTTTTTCAGATTAAAGAAGTCCCTTTAACATTTCTTATGGTGCCAGTTTAGTGGTGATGAACTCCTTAAGCTTTTGCTTATCTGGGAAACTCAATATCTCCTTTAATTCTGAATGATAACCTTGCTGAGTAGAGAATTCTAGATTGGAAGTTTTTCCTTTCAGCACTTTGAATATGTCATTCCACTCCCCTTTAGCCTGTAAAGTTTTTGCTGAAGAATCTGCTGATAGCCTTATGGGGTTTCCCTTGTACATAGCAAGTTGTTATCCCTTGCTGTTTTTGGGTTCTCTTTATTTTTAACTGTAACCATTTTAATTATAATGTGTCTTGATTTATGTCTCTTTGAGTTCATACCTGGATGCCTGTTTCCTCTCATAGCTTCCCAGACTAGTGAAGTTCTCAGCCACTATTTCTTCAAATAATTTTTCTGGCCCTTTCTCTCTTCTCCATCTGAGATCCCTATAAAGCAAAAGTTATTCTGCTTGATGTTGTCCCAAAGGTCCCTGAAGGTATATTCATTTTTTTAAATTCCCTTTTCATTTTTCTGCTCTGTCTGAGTGAGTTCCATTGCTTTGTCTTCCAGCTTCTACTGATTGTTCTTCTACATCATCCAGTCTGCTGTTGAGTCCCTCTAGTGTATTTTTCAGTTCACTTATAATTTCTGTGTGATACTCATATTTCCTATCTCTAAGTCCTCACTGTGTTCATCCATTCTTCTCCCAAGTTTGGTAAGCATTTTTATGACCATCACTTTGAATTTTTTATCAGCTAGATTGCTTATCTCCATTTTGTTTAGTTCTTTTTCTGAGTTTTTGTCTTATTCTTTCAATTAAAGCATATTCCTCAGTCTCCTCATTTTGCCTAATTCCCTATGTTTGTTCCTATGTATCAGGTAAATCAGCTACCTTTCCCAGTCTTAAGAAGTCACCTTATGTAGGAGATGTCCTGTGGGGCTCAGAAGTGCAATCTCACCTGGCCATCAGAGCCAGGGATTCAAGGGGTGTCCCCTATGTGGGCTGCCTCTGCCCTCCTATTATGGCAGAGCCACAGCTGCAGCTGCAGTACACTGGTGGGCAGAGCTGGCCCCTGGCCCAGCAGAGGGGCCCGGCTGTGACTGCTGCTGCATGCTTTGAATCTTTCATTTTTGAGATGAAGAAACTTAAGTCAGGAGATTAGTGGCAGAGATGAACACAGGCCTTCTACGAGGTAACATCCTTTCCTCTAAATTAAGTTTCCTCTAAATAACCCCAGGGAAAATATTTCCACTGAATCAAAAGGGTGTTTTCTTTGACAAATTGAGGCACTGGGGAAAGAGGGGTGTGATTATGCAGAAGTTGAGAAGCGTAATTGAACAAATTCTTACAGAACAAGTTTCTATGCAGAGTCTCAAATGATTTTGTAGAGTTTTGCTTAAGAGGTGACTACTTACTCTAGCATCAAGTCTATTATCCTAATGCTCTCCTGTTTTGCAGTTGTTTCCTTTTCTTCCCCATTTGAGAACTACCAGAGCTCTCAAATAATATAAAAATAACTGTGTATTTCTTGTTTGTTTGTTTGTTTTTGCGGTACGTGGGCCTCTCACTGTTGTGGCCTCTCCTGTTGCGGAGCACAGGCTCCGGACACGCAGGCTCAGCAGCCATGGCTCACGGGCCCAGCCACTACGTGGCATGTGGGATCCTCCCGGACCGGGGCATGAACCCATGTCCCCTGCATCGGCAGGCGGACTCTCAACCACTGCGCCACCAGGGAAGCTCATAACTGTGTATTTTTAATATGTAATCAGCAAAGCACCTAGTATGCTTTAAATGAACTGAAGGCTATGATGGACGCTTAAGTTATATGCACATCACAGGATCCAGGTATCAGTCAGATCACCAGGAACCCATGTTGCATAAGTGTCATCCAAATGAGGAATAATTAAAGCACTTTGAGATGGTGGACAAACCTCAGACATCAGAATTAAGTAACTAGGGACTTCCCTGGTGGCCCAGTGGTTAAGAATCTGCCTTCCATCGCAGGGGACGCGGGTTCAATCCCTGTTCGGGGAACTAAGATCCCACATGCCGCAGGGCAACTAAGCCCGCATGCCGAAACCACAGAGCCCACGTGCCACAACTACTCTGAGCCTGTGCACTCTGGAGCCCGCGTGCGGCAAATAGAGAGAAGCCCGCATACCGCAACAAAGAGCCCATGCACCACAAGAAAATATCCCATGTGCTGCAACTAACAACCGACGCAGACAAAATAAATAAATAAATATTTTTTTAAAAAAAGAATTGAGTAACTAAAGCAAAGGAGGCAAAGTAAAAACCTCCCTACCTTATAACAAAAATAGGAATAGCCTTGAAAATAGGAGAGTCAAGGTATCAGAAACCTGTTGTTTGACACTAGCTCAGAGTTGGTAGGGAAGAGGAGTGCTTGGAGTATGGCAAAAATAATCTTTTGAAATGCTGTTTAATCCAGCTTCTGGGAAACCTGCCCCCAGTTCATGACAGAAACTGGGGGATAAGAAAGGGGGATTCTAAAATCATTCAAAGGTATAAGAGTAGCTTCAGTAAAAACAGAAAATAAGATATAAAGCTTTTAGGGAAAAAGTAAGGTAGTTGGGATCCACTAGGAAAAAAGGGTAGTAATTAAGCCCCCAGAAACAACTATCAATATGATAACTACCTATGTCTTGTTGTCTATTTAAAAATGATGAGGCTGGGCAAAATGGATTAAAGACCTAAATGTAAGCCCAGACACTATAAAACTCTTAGAGGAAAACATAGGAAGAACACTCTTTGACATAAATCACAGCAAGATACTTTTTGAGCCGCCTCCTAGAGAAATGGAAATAAAAACGAAAATAAACAAATGGGACTTAATGAAATTTAAAAGCTTTTGCACAGCAAAGGAAACCATAAGCAAGATGAAAAGACAACCCTCAGAATGGCAGAAAATATTTGCAAACGAAGCAACTAACAAAGGATTAATCTCCAAAATATACAAGCAGTTCATGCAGCTCAATATCAAAAAAGACAAACAACCCAATCAGAAAATGGGCAGAAGACCTAAATAGACATTTCTCCAAAAAAGATATACAGATTGCTAAGAAACACATGAAAGAATGCTCAACATCATTAATCATTAGAGAAATGCAAATCAAAACTACCTCACACCAGTCAGAATGGCCATCACCAAAAAATCTGCAAAGAATAAATGCTGGAGAGGGTGTGGAGAAAAGGGAACCCTCTTGCACTGTTCGTGGGAATGTAAATTGATACAGCCACTATGGAGAACAGTATGGAGGTTCCTTAAAAAACTAAAAATAGAACTACCATACAACCCAGCAAACCCACTACTGGGCATATACCCTGGGAAAACCATAATTCAAAGGGACTCATGTACCACAATGTTCATTGCATCACTATTTACAATAGCCAGGACCTGGAAGCAACCTAAGTGTCCATCGGCAGATGAATGGTTAAGGAAGATGTGGCACATATATATACAATGGAATATTACTCAGCCATAAAAAGAAACGAAATTGAGTTATTTGTAGTGAGGTGGATGGACCTAGAGTCTGTCATACAGAGTGAAGTAAGTCAAAAAGAGAAAAACAAATACTGTATGCTAACACATATATATGGAATCTAAAAAAAGAAAAAATTGTTCTGAAGAACCTAGAGGCAGGACAGGAATAAAGACACAGACATAGAGAATGGACTTGAGGATACGGGGAGGGGGAAGGGTAAGCTGGGACGAAGTGAGAGAGTGGCATGGACACATATACACTACCAAATGTAAAATAGATAGCTAATGGGAAGCAGCTGCATAGCACAGGGAGATCAGCTCAGTGCTTTTTGACCACCTAGAGGGGTGGGATAGGGAGGGTGGGAGGGAGAAGCAAGAGGAAGGAGATATGGGTATATATGTATATGTATAGCTGATTCACTTTGTTATACAGCAGAAACTAACACACCATTGTAAAGCAATTATACCTCAATAAAGATGTTAAAAAAAAAATCCTAACTCAGCCACTGGAGTGAGCTTGACCTTTGGGACCTTCAGCAAGTCACTAAATCTTGGTGACTTGGTTTCCTCATCAGTGAAATGGGGATAATCCTAGCACCTACCTTATAAGGTTATTATAAAAATTAAATGACTCAGTACATATAAAATGCTTAGAACAGGAAAAAAATTTAAAAATAAATAAATTTTTAAAAAAATAATAGAATAAAAATGATGAGGCTGGGGTCACACTAAAAAAGAAATAGCCAGAGTGTCCTCTTGATTCCTCACAAATCTTAACATTAAAAAGTACCAGAGCCCAGTCAAGGTCAGTCAAATCCATTTGTTCCTTAGGAGAGATTATACTCTATTAACAGTGAAGTCCTTTCATGGTCTAGTTTGCCTATGGAAGAGCAACTAGAGAGCAGGTTGTTCTATATGTCATACATACTGAGCCCTCCCGACCACCCTGTGAACTCAACAATCTCCTGTCTTCACTAGGATCTTGCCCAAGTAAAATTCCCAATTTTGAGAATTTCACCACAAAAGCCTTTAATTTCCTTCTAATATGTCAAGTAAATATATATAATGGCATAACAGGAAACTCTTTGTAGTCTAGAAATTTTTAAATAACATCTCTAGCTCACTAAGTTTTTACAGATAAAACAAGTACAGAGATTAAAAATGATTCTTTGGAGGCTATGTGCTTATAAAACTATCTATCTATCAACATCCATATACCTGTATTTACATTTACAGAAAAAGGAAAACTTGGCACAAAACTGTCACCAACTTACCACAAAGCAGCAAGTAGAACTCTAATCTGGCATCAAATATTCCCAGTGTCTGGAGGTTGTGATTGCTCTACCTGAAGACAACACACAACCTTGAATCGATGGCTCAGTTACAATCACAGAGCCCATCCTTTCTCTCTGGGTAAGGGAGGGGTGTGAATTTTTATTTTTCTCTCTTGATTTTGAAAAATCCAAAAATTCAGATTCATTTCTTGCCCTACTGTGGCATTCCTCATGGATCCAAGAGAACAGTAGCTGAAAGGAGAGCTAAACTCTAATTTTACTGTCAACTACAGAAAGCAAAATAAATGAACTTTAATCAACTTCACATACAATATATATCAGAACATATATATCAGAATATATCTCAAAATATATCAGAATATATCAAAAACAATAAAGGCATTTTGGTAGAAGCATACCATGTACAAAAAAATTAATACAACTGGGCTTCCCTGGTGGCACAGTGGTAGAGAGTCTGCCTGCCAATGCAGGGGACACGTGTTCGTGACCCGGTCCGGGAGGATCCCACATGTCGCGGAGAGGCTGGGCCCATGAGCTATGGCGCTGAGCCTGCGCATCCGGAGCCTGTGCTCCGCAACAGGAGAGGCCACAACAGTGAGAGGCTCGCGTACCGCAAAAAAAAAAAAAATTAATACAACTGAAGGCCAAATATTAACTCTGAATTCAAGAGCAAAGGTTTTCTCAATGTGTTCATGGATTACTTTAGTTTAATCCTGGCTAGCCCACAGTAATGTAAAAAAACTACTAATTAACCACTAGAACTAACCAAAAAATTCCTAAATAACACTAATTTCCAAAAAATTTTCTAATTCTTTGTGTTTCAATGTAAATGAATCTCTTCTATTATACCACAGTAATCTATCTATGCTTGACTGAGGGCACATTTCTTCCCAAAAGTTTGATGAACTTGAGACTATTGTATTCTAGGTATTCTCAGTACACTGGCAGCAAAAAAAAATTAAAGTTAAATTATAATCAGAGCAGAAGTTTACAAAATAATTTCAAATCATTTTATTAAATAGCGTTTCCCATTTTCTAGGGTGTTAATTAAATATAAAGAAGAGAGATAACATGCCTAAGTATTCATTTCTAATTTTTACCTGAATGTACAATTTTATTAGCAAAGGTTTGTAATTCATACTTTGGATTTGAGGATGTGGTTTACACAGAGACATACTATTGAACTCAACTTGCATCACCTAGAAAAATAATGCCTAGAGGTCACGGGACTGTAGTAATACCAAAATAATACTTAGGTTAAGGGTATAAAAAATAAATATGTCATCACATTGAAAGCTATATTAACAAAAGGAATAATAGCTTGAAGTTGTTCTTCTTTAAAAAGGTTACATTTCCCTTGGAAAGCAAGGAAAACTTCTTATTACAGAGGACAGTTAAACAGTGGGATAATTTGCATATCAAGGTAATTTAGGCACATTCACTAGACGTGTTCAAGAAAGGTTAGATATGTTCATGGAAGGAACAAAGTAGGGTCTTTCCTGCTTAGTGCAGGTGGTTTGACTCAATAAACAAAGAGAGCCCTTACAATCTCATCTCCAAATAAATGGTGGCAGCAGGATTTGTCATGTTAAGTTGACTTTATGGAAAGTAACCCTCTTCAAATTAAAATAAGAAGGTAGATCTGGAGGAGTACAAACACAACCCCAGCTTTCTGCTCCCAAAGCAACACGCTATCATGTGTATCATCATCTTATTCATGCTAATCTAGAAGGACCTTAAGATGTTAGTCATGTAAATGACTGCATGCTATATAATATTTATATACATTATTTTCTATACCATAATGCTTAGAAACATTACAGAAATGTGCAGATTTCATTATTCCAGTTATGATATTTCATTACAGTGATGTATCCAAATCATCACTGAGGAAGAAGGAATTCTGTACAAGAAAGTGTACATTAATTAGAACTACCTATAGATTGAAATTTGCTTGTGAAGTTCTGCTTTAATTAGAAAATTATTGGTGTCCTGAGATCAGCTTCCTATGATTAATACTGACCAATTTTAATGAGAAGCTTATTTAGAAAAAAAAAATCTACTACATTCAAATGCCATTTAAATCCATCAAGAAAAGAAAAGCTGAGTAGAATAGGCCTGCTCAATCAAGCTGTTATGTTAGACGAGATCATCCCAGATTTTCTGAGTAACCAATCTTATTTTAAATAATTATCGAAAAGTGACTTTTCCTAAGTGTCTGGAAATGCTATAGAGCCCAAGCTACACTTTTGCCATGAAGGAATATTTGCAAATGGATATTGGATAGGAAAAATCAAACCATAGCAGCCCTGGCATCACTATGAGGTGTACACTAACAGCATATCGGTGAAAGAATGAAAACAAAATATTTATGAGACATAAAGGTATCACATAAAAACAAAGCAAACTAGAGGAATATTGGCTGAATCCCAGAAAAGATAATCCTTATGAACATGAAGGAATGCTGTAAATTGTAAGTGAATCATGGTGATGAAGTTCATTAAGAGATTCATATTACAGTCAGAGTTCTGCAAACCCTAGTCACTGGATCTTATACAGCCCGAAAGATTAAAATAAAAATAAACATGACATATCCTATCTCCTTGAAAACATTCTGTACACACAATTTTATTACACTGAAAAAAAAAAAGAAAAGATACTGGGGTCTGATTTTCCTTGAACTGTCAAAATGCAAAAGAAATGCAAAAAGTCTTTGCACAGATGTAACAAAGTACTGGATTTTTATATTTTGGCAGGTGCTCAATATGCAGCCCACATAATCACACGTTAATGACTGGAGTGTGTTAATCAGCATGCATACCTGATTCCTTCTTGCCCAGGGGGGGAAAAAGCCAACTACTGCAGAGCATGTCAATGTTTCTACTTTCTATAAAGATTTTGATAATAGCTATGTAAGTAAGAAATCTTTTCCAAAAAGTATATTTAGAAAGATGTATTAAATCAATAAAAACAATGATAAAATAATTCAAATTTCCATAAACATTGAGATATTTCCAAGTAGCATGCCAATAATCATTTTGTTTAAATAAGCCAGGTTTAGGAAAGTTTTTTTTTAAATATACATTTTTTAAGAGCAGGAATGAAACAGTGCACATAAGCAAGGTGTGCATATATAAAGGTGGTCAGTGTGTTAACACTAGACAGCATTAGTTGTCTATTTCACTACCTACACCATGCCATAAACATGGTTTTATTTTTTGGTCCAAACTGTAAGTAAATTTCTGTCATTAAGTTTCTGAGATGGGTTTAAAAACGGACAATACTGTATGCTAATATAGTTTCAAAGTTATAGAAAATGGGAAATCTCCCACAGGGCTTCCTGGAGAATGTTGTTTCATGACTCAGGGGCAAGGATGAACATTTTCACTTATTACCAGAAGTCTAGGTTTGAATTTTACTTATAGAGAATGAATATCCAAAATTCTAAAATGAGAGTAGTAGTAACTAAATTTCTCAAGAAGTCTAAACTTCCCTAGTGTATGGATTTTTTTTTCCCCAGTGCTTCATAGACCCAATCAGGTAACAAAAAGATGAACATAAACCTTGCACATAGTTCGGATCGGGTGAACCAGTGGGTTTCACTATACTTTCTAAAGTAAACGTGAGGAAAATAATAAAAATAAAAAATAAATAAATTTTATTTGAGTGCTACCTACTGCCTTAAATTACTAAATCTTACCAAAAACTGGGAACAATTCAAGTTTTTAAAATCTTTTAAAAGGTAACAAAATTAGAAATCTTCTAAAAGTCTGTCACAACATAAAGCATGGCTGGGAAGGATTAAATCCTCACCCAAAGTTCCTGGACTATGTTATCATGTAATGGCAACAGCTCCATTCCCAGGAATGGTACAAAGTCCACACCAGAATTTTTATGACTCAAAGCGAACTACATAGAACACTTCAAAGTTGATTAGCAACTTCATTGAACTGAAAGCAAGAAACGCAGAGAGGAGAAATTGTTTGCAAGCAAGAAAGTATTGTTCCCAACAGTTATTTACTAAATATCTCAACATGCCTATTATTTTTTTTAATTACAACAAGAGACTTTATTGGCATCTTTTATTTATAGTGGAATATTATTTTTTAAACTTTTCTAGAAGATAAAACTTGGGGGAATTTACGTAGGTCTCTAAAATAAGGAGTTCTGATATTCTGGGCCTGAGGGTCCAGTGTGATTATTTCTACCTAATTAGACTAGTAGTTAAAAGCCAAATGCATATAATCCCATTTTGACTTAAAATATATATCAGTATGAGAATGCATGTAAGTGCACAGGTGCACATGCATGCAAGAGGTCCCACTTAGAATCCTGTCACTTTGGGGATCTTGTAAGAGATACTGTTGGTGTCTAGCCCACATTCCCATAACCTACCCTGGAAGTCACCTGTAAATATCTCCCTATTAGGCAAAAAGTTTCTGTCCTCACACGGGACCATTCTTGGTCCAGGAGCAAGCCTTACCCTTCCGCGTGCCCTGGTCTCATTGACTTCACTTCCTGTTCATTCTTGACTAAATTTCTGCCCACATATATATTACATAACATATTCTCCTCACCCTCTGTGTGAATCTTGTCTTCTTCAGACTCTATGGGAACTCTTCAAAGAATAAACTCCCCAACTGTCCACTCTTCCACTTACCATCAAACTCACCTGCACTACTGCAACAGTTTTCCTAATAGGTGCCCTTGTTTGTGGTTTTATCTCTTGCAATCCATTATGTACACAGCGGCTAATATGATCTTTTAAAAACATAAATCAAATCATGGTAGTCTCTTGCTTAAAATCTTCCAATGGCTTCCTCTTTCACTTGAAGTAAAGTCGAAACACCTCACTGTAGCCTATGATACCCCGTAGTATCTGTCATCTGCCTGCCTCCTAGATTTCATCTCATACCATTCTCTCCCTCACCCATTCCACTGCAGACACTCCATTGTTTCCTATTGCTCAAACACACCAACCAAGAGGTTTCTGCACTTACTATATATTCTAGCTGTGTGTCTTCCCCCAAATTTTTGTATAGTTGTCTCCCTTTCATTATTCAAATCTCAACTCAAATGTCACCTCTTCAAAAAGACCTTCCCTGGTTTGTTTAAAGTAGTCATTCTCAATAACATTTTCTTATTTAATTTTCTTTATTGTACTTACCATTGTCTAAAATTGTCTCACTCTGTGAGGGGATCATTCCTGTCTTATTCACAAGAAAGTCCCTGTGCTTAGAACTTAGTAGGTGCTACACACTCAAGTAATCGTTAGCAGATAATCATCACACACAATATTATATGCTAGCCACTAAATATTACTACAAAATGTTCTTCATGCTTGTTTACATTAAAAAGAATGGTACACTATACATTTTTTGATGAAAAAATTATGTGAATTTATTCCTGTCTAATGAATCAGTTCTAATGGGAGCAAAAACATATTTCAAATAGTGTCAAAATTCCTCTACAAAAAAGGTGCTGGTACACTGGTACCATAATGAAAATAGTAGTGGTTGTACATAGTAAGCAAGGACAGTGAATTCTTATTTACACTAACTTTTCAGCCTTCAAATGGATCTTACCAATTAACATAGCACACTAAATTTAAAATAGAACATTTTGGTGTCCATAATATAAGTAATGGTAATTAAAATCAGAGTCTAAAATTTTTTTATCTTCAATTGGTCTTGGAATGCTGATCCCTAAAATTTCTGTTCTCTAAGTTTCTATTCTCCTTTGCTTATTCCACAATGAATTTTTTCACTCGTTTGAAACTGTATAGTCTCATATTTTGTTGGAGTGCAACATCAAAATAATTAATACAAATTTTAACATCTAAAGATTTTTTTTCTAATCCAGAGGTAGGGATTAGCAGAAATTCTCTGCTTTGTCTTTACCCTGTCTTACAGAAAAGCTCCTCTGTGGTGTTGATACTTCAAAGTAAAACCCTTCCTGAACCCAGTATATAAGAAACTTTTAGTGCCTGTTTCTAACTGTTCATGAGTGAGGGCCATCACAGAAAGCAAATTACAATGGAAACTGAGTTAAGCGCTGATAAAATCTCTGTTGTTGTTTTTAGACTTTCTTTTAAATTTTATTTCTCTACGCTGATTTTATGAGGTTCAATTACAGTGCATAACAAATAGGATCCACTGAAGAAAACTAAGTTTCACTTAACTTCATAACAATTATTCCGGATTTAATATTTACTTGAATGTAGAATGAGGCAAAGTGTTTATTAAGTTTTACTCTCATCACAGTCACCTTACTACAACACATACACTCAATATATATAGGTTTGCAAGGCTGTCCAGAAACCTAAAATCCTTCTAGTGTTTTCCTTTGCTGTAAAGAAAAATTGGTCAGTGATATGATACTTGCGGTATAAGTCATTACAGGTCTGATGTTACACTTGTTATACATTATTGAATCTATCAAATGAAAAGGGAATTTCCAAATGCAGCTGCTATTTCCCAATTGTTAAATCCTTTTATTATACCATATAAGTACACAGCTGGGAAATACTATAGAGTGGGAGCTAAAACAAAATATTTTGGCTTCTGGACATTCAGAATACACAAAGGCTCCAGTGCAAAGTAATGTTTGATATCAGAAGACAATGAAAGTTTGAAAACATTTCCAGCAAGTATGATTTCTTTATATTAATATAACATATTTGTAAATTTAAACTATTTTAGACTACCATAAATCCCACTTGTAAATTTGGTAAGCAAATTATTAATATCTATTTTCTGACAAAATTTTAGATCATGAAACTTTGAGAATAACTCACCGAAGCAATTTTGCACTTGCCAATATACAAACTAAATTATACTAAGAAAAATAAGTAAAGAGTGCTCTAAAGAAGTAGAATTTGAACTGTATTATTTCTGCCTCAACCTGTATTTTCCAGTGTAGTTATTCTGATTTGTCCATGAGTATATTTGGCATAAAAGCTAAAATATATCTTGAACCTAACCCTTCTCCCTAGCCCATCTGCCTCCACACTAATCCAAGCCACCATCATCTCTTACCTGGATTTCTGAAATAGCTTCCCAGCAGGTCTTCCTCCTTTCACTCCATCTTCCCCACATCTATTTATATACAGTCACAGAACTATCTTTCTGAAATGTTCTTAAACCCTTCGATGGCTTTCCATTGCACTTAGTATCAAATCTCACTTCCATAATGTTATCTACAAGGTCTCGTCGGATAACTAGCCCCTACCAATCTCTCCAACCATATCTGATGCTATGTCTCACCCTCGCTCATTACACTTCAGCTACAAGAACTATCTTTCATTTTCTGAAACTCAGCTATATTTTTCTCACCTCAGATATTTCATACATGATGTTCCCTCTGCTATTTTTACTCTTTCTTCTATTTTTTGCGTGGTTAGTTCTTATCATCCTTAGGTCAAAGAGGGCATTCCTATCCATCCATTCTAAATGAGGTTTATTTCATTATGTTCTCACATGGCATTATGTTCTTTTTCTTCTTAACACATATCAAATTTTAATTATATTTTTGTATGTGTATATTTATTTTTGTTCCCTCTCCTAGATATAAGCTCCATGAAGGCATAATCATGCATGTTTTATTTACTAGACAGCCAGTACCCAGCAGAATGCTGGGCACAGAGGAGGTGCACCATAATGATTTGTTGAAATAAAGATAAAACATAGCCCTATTATTTTGCCAAAAAGCCAGTGACAGTGACTGAATATCTATTTCACCCATGCTATATTGGAGTTATAAAATGAACTGCTTATGTTCAATTAAGAAAACAGACTTTTATCCTTGCTTTATTATACCTTCTCTCTTCCCCCTATGCAAGGAAAACAAATCTTCCAGGGGGTCTAACTGCATAATGATGATCCCCTTTCAACCTAAAGTTAGTCTAGAACAGTATAGTCTAGTCCAATCCCCTATTTCTCAGCTACTGCTTCCGAGTACTAATTGTGCCTGCAGAATCATCTGAAAAAGAAAAATGTCTGCCTCCATAAATTATAAAATTAAATCTTTGAATTGTTTCTGAAACATTAAGCATAGAGCAAGAATTTTAAAATGCTATTAGAGTAAAGGCATTTTTAAATATTACCTTAGTTTTTATTAAGGAACAAATCTTTTCCCCATTCCCCACTTAAAATACTTTTCATTAATTTAGCCAAAAGTTAAGACATGTAAAACAGGGTTTAAAATTCCTAATCTAATAAAATATGTTAAGATTTTGGTCAGTTTCAAATGTTAAAAAAGTTAATATTTTTGCTTTAAACTAGATAAGTAATGTCACTTATTATGGTACCTATTTTGATGGTTACAGGTAGAATTTAACATGGGAAAGCTGGCTAATACACTGCATGTATTAGACATTGTTTTTTCTACCTTTAGGGCAAACTCCTGCAGTTTGATTGAATGATACTCAGGAGCTCTGCATGTCCTTTTGAAATTAATATATACGCACATAAGTGAGAAAAGCTTTATTATAAATCAAGAATTACTGTTATTTATGATAAATACCTGCATTTCCTCACTGAAAATGTATTCACTATATGACCTCATTCACATAGATATGTTTGCTTATTATAATTTTTCAATATTAATACACAGCCGCACTTTACTGGATCATACTACCTATTTTGTGGTATTATCAAGGTCACCACCTTAAATACAGAGAATCAGAGAATAAAATAACCAAATCTCCCCCGAAATTAAATTAAATATCTTTTGGCAAGTCAACCTAATAATGGACAAAAACAAAACCACAAACGATTTTCCAATTTTTCCCACTAACTAGTATTAATATATTAATAATATACAAGGTGGTCATTTTCAGCGCCTGAACACAAATAACTCTAATGATACGGATTCTGAGCTTTCTCTAAAACACTTATTTGTAATGAGCCCATAATAACAGACATACTTGGTGACAGTGGCCAGATTTTAAAAGCTCACCATTCTTTGCTGAGACGACAGAACACTGTCCCAGTCAGCATCCTGTTGAATGGTATTGACAAGTGTTGGTAGCTCCTCAGAGTGAGGTTTGTTGTGCATTATGGGGTGCAGAGGCAGATGGGAGGCCACATGTTGATCACTGCCCTCTTCCTTTTCCCTTGAGGTCAAATCTTGGGTCATTGCTTCCTCTCCATCAGCTGCACTGGCAAATGGAGAGGTGGCTTGCTTGGAAGACATTCTTCTGCAGAATAAGGAAACAGCATGGATTTTTAAAAGGGCTGTCAATGACAAAAGAATAAACCATCCCTTACATGTGACTAATTCAGGAAAAAAAGAAAGTTCTCTAACTTCAGAAATGTTTATGATCTACTCTAAACCACTGAAAAAGAACTCTTAGCTTATCTGTTCCACTTTCCCTCTTTCCTTTTAACTCAAGCAAACTTCTTCCCAGTAATTGCTGCACATTTTCTTTCTTACCAATCCACAAATGAAATTTTTATGGAATAAGTTTTCATAATGTATAGTATATGTATGTGTGTATTTTTCCTCCCAGTTCTCCCAACTAGATTATTGAGAGTAATTCAGTTGATGGCTAGCAATGAAAAAAATGAATGAATGAACAGCAAATGAGCCAGTTTGAGGGATAAGTTGAAATTACAAATATCCAAATTTCTCTTATGCTTTATGTAGGAACAAAGGAAGTCTATGTAAGAAAATATAATCAGGAGAGTAAGCAATCTATGATAAAAATCCTAAACAAACTTGGTCCTGACTTCTTAGTTTATACCTTGTATTATGAGTACTAGGCCTAACACTGATTAGTGTCAATCTGATCTTTTTCTAAAGACCTTCAAGCTGTGTCAATTGCTACAAGTAAACTTTTAAGTGACATACTGATTAAGTAACTGACAATGCTAGATTAGTTTTAAGGCAATTTTGTGACATTTTAATTGAGTATATGAAATAACTATGCTTCCATTTTATATTAGAAAGTACATATAAGATTCAAAGCATTTACTATGAAGAGTAAAATGCCTACTATTCATAATCTTAAAACTCCAAAAACAATTACTGCACATTCTTCTATGTATCCACAAGTAAACATCAACTACACTCAGCACAGTGAAGACAAGGTCTTCATTCTATGCTTTCATATACAATCAGAAAATCATGATTGTTAGACAGAATTGCAAAACTTTTAGAATATCACTTTATCGAAATGATTTTCTTAGAAAAATGTTTAGAAATAAAATCACCAGAAGTTTATAACTTAAAAGAAGAGGCAATTAGGTATATTTTCTAAAACTTTACATTGTTTTTGATTTATAGTACAGTTAGCTCTAAAATTGCTGTGTAACGAAAGGAATAAAATCTCCACCTTAATTGCTCTTTAACATTAATTGATTTCATACTATTTTTTTAAAATGCACAAATCAGTTAACATAGGAAACCACATGAGCATTTTTCAAATTAGCAAATCATTAACTTGCTAGTACTGTTTCTACAGACAAATAAATACTGATTAAAGGGTCTAGAAATCTGAGATTAACAGTTAAATTTACAAATCTGTCACATGCTTTCATGAATATTGCAGTGAAGGAAATATCAAGTGCAAAGAAAAATAATTAAGTTAATTCCAATTTAAACAGTAGTTTTTATGTAGCAGCCCATGTTTCACATAGGATTTAACAGCTAATGCTAAATTTCTCACAATTAATGAGGGGGCTCAGATTTAGTATCCTACAGTGAAAAAAATTAATGTAAGATCAGCTAATCTAATTATGCACAGTTCTAAATAAAAGTATTACGGGCTTTTGAAGTACTTTGAAACACATTAAAATGCTGATACCTACTTATAATAATCATTCTACAAATAATAAAAATTTAATCTACTAGATTTGATACTAGAAAATAATATGGAGGAAAAAAAGTACAGAAGTATGTCTATGTTTTCTTTGAGGAGAAAGAAAAATGTTCTAATGAGTACTTTATCAAAGAATTAGATAAGTATATCCTTGACTAATTTCTATCAATAATGACAAATGGAGAAATGCATATAAACTTACAGAAAATGATACCAAATGATGTTTCTTGTAATACAGGAATCATCTAGAACTTACTTCATTAGCCTCATAAATACTATAGTAAAACCAGGCAAATTATAACTCTTTTGCAAATTTATCAAGAGCTTGCCATTAACAAGAAGAGTGTTTTCATAGTTCAGATAATAACAGTACCAATAATGTAATCATTCACATTAAAGACAAAAGAATGAATTTACTGCTGCTTTTTAAAACAGCTAAATACAATTGAAAGTCATAATCCAAAACTCAGAGTGACTTTAGTTCCCCAACAAACGTCCTCTTATTATAAAGTGACTTGGCTCCTTCCAATAGCAATATCTGTGATTGTTGGTTTAGTATAAATTAATCACAACACAAAACCCAAAATGAAAAGTCTCTTAAGAATAATTTCAACTATAAACTGCACCAATGAACAATAGTGCACAATCCTAATTAAACACAACCATGCAGCTGTAAAAATAGACTAAAGCTGTCCAAAGCTATGGGTTGAGTTTAAAGGCTGGTTTGTTAGAGTGTTTTCTTAAGGAAGGCTGGGCCCTCTGTCTTAATCAGCCAATAAATTACTTCCTGCAATTACATTAAATAGAAAATTATTTTCAAATGGGGAGTGTTAATTGAAAATCAAAATTCAGAGGGAAGTTTAGAAATTACACACTGAATACAATTAGTGAGGAAAGGCTTCACCTCTACTTCATCAACAGTCTTCTGGTGATTCCTCCAGTGACCATTCAGGAAAGCTACCAATTTATAACATCACACATTTTGTCTTTTATTTTGCACCTACAAATACAAATGTGTACCAAGGTTTCAAATAAAAGATAGGCTGCCAAAAAAAAGCAATATTAAATCTGACTGTTCATCCTCAGTTCACATCATCATTAAGGGACAAGAAGAGGGGAAAGGTAAGACAATAATACTTAAAAACCAAGGAAGGCATACTCAACTTCAAAATCCCTCCCTTTAGCAAAGGAATTAACGTTTTTTTGTTCCAAGAATACTTTTCCATATCATATTTAATTTAATTTCTTGTGTTTCCTTTAGTTCTCAATATGTCGTTAGCAGAAAAAAAGGTGACTCTTTTTCTTTTAGCTAGGTATTGCCCCCCTGTAGACATTTCCTTTTGATAAAATTGTTGGGCTTCTTTCAGGTTTGTTTTTTATTGATGGTTTTGTTGTAGTTTTTTGTTTCGGATGGTGACTTTCTTGCATTTTTTTTTTCTTTTTTTTTTTTGCGGTACGCAGGCCTCTCACTGTTGTGGCCTCTCCCGTTGCGGAGCACAGGCTCCAGACGCGCAGGCTCGGCGGCCATGCCTCACGGGCCTAGCCGCTCCACGGCATGTGGGATCTTCCCGGACCGGGGCACGAACCCGTGTTCCCTGCATCAGCAGGCAGACTCTCAACCACTGTGCCACCAGGGAAGCCCTGTTGCATTTTTAAAAGGAAAATGTGCACAAATTCTTTTCAATGCAGTTTTAAGTGTCTTGGATTTACTGATTATTAGGTTCAATTTACTGATTATTTTTTGCAAAATTATTTGTTATAGAATCCTTCAATTTACTGATTACATTCTCATTCATTTCACTACTTCTTTACTTTAGCTTTCCCTTTTACTAGACCAACTAAACTGTATTCTAGAAGTTGCAAAGATACTTGACTTTTGGTAATACCTTTACCTAGCATGGTAGTCATTGCACCATGGCTACTCTCCTACAAAAACTCATAAATCAAATATACACTTGCTTTAATGATTTAAAATATCACATGGGATGCTTACTTTTATTTTTAATCCTCATGTTAGTAATTTTTCATTACAAAAACTTTCACTCCCAGTGTATTAGAACAGTATCTTACTTTAGCTGCTGCCATATACAACTAATAAGCAAAAGAATTAAAATCCTTGTGAAAACGGTCAATTTCTATGTGACTTAACTTTGTTTTATTTTTGCACTATTATAACTTAAAAATCATTCAAATGAATTGTTTTTTTAATTTGTATTAAAAAAAAAATCTCCCTAGTTATACCCCTTGAAAACAGGGGTTTATAATGGAAGTGCTGACACAACCCTAACTAAAGCAGCGCAAATGTTGCCGCTATAATACACAAAATCAAGTTCTATTATTCTAAACTATCCTCGCTCATGGGATTTTTCTTTACTGTGCTCCCAGCCAAACTGCTGAAGCATGAAAAATTTAAATGCAATCAAATGCGCCCAATTCTACTTTACCAGAACAAGTGTCTACAGTGGTACAATCTTAAAAGGAGATGCAACAGATTTGTTTGGTGTTTTTTTTAACTGTTTATTTATAATACAGTGCATTGGAGATAAAATAAAAGAGGAAATTACACTCACATGGTACCAGTGTATTGACTACACAGAGTACATTATAATCAGAGAGAAAAACTACATTGTCAACTTATCACATTGGTTAAACAAGATGGTTTTCTGGGGCATAGCTATTATCAAGTAAAACCTCCAAAGAGAATAACATATCTTTGGACACATAAAACTAAATTCCCATCATGTGTTCCCGAGTTTGAAATGTCTCTGCCCAGCAGATCAAGTGAATTCCCAGGATGCCAGCCGTTGGGAAGAACTTCAGGGCTTAGGACTTTTGAAAATGAGATTGTAGGAGATAAAGTCTCCAGTAAGTGATAAAGTTTTCTAGGAAGCCAGTAGTAGTACCTCTAGGAAGATTATAATTATTTTACTCCAAAACCCCAGTATAAAAGCTGAATGTTTAGACCATTACCAACCTACGCAGACGGTAAATTTCCTTTATGTTCTTTAACAAGAAATCAAGATTAGCTGGTCCAAGACTTGATAAAATGATGAGGACTGGATATCTACACATTAAGTCCTCTATCTCAGAAAAACCTTATTTTCTAGAACTTTAAATCTTTCTTATTTTTTTTTAAATCTTTCTTATTTGATGGTGTTATTTAAAAAAGAAAAAACAGTTATTTTTATGTCTAAAAGTCAGGATTTTTTAAAACAACTTTCTCATAAGGCATAGTCACTTGAAATTAATTTTTTTTTTTCTTTACCATTGCTTGGAAGGAATTCACCTCAAAACTATCATTTGGGACTGACATGATTATCCAAAGGAGCCACTGAATTTATTACAACAATATTTTTAACCTGTTTTTTCAAATGTTTTCATTACTTCTGAGATTATTATCAAATGGCATTCACTTTTTACGTGTGCTACATTTACTCAAAAGAAGCCCTGTTTTTAACATAAAGCAACATTTTAATAGTTGGTTTACTTAAAGAAAAAATTAAAATTTCAGGCCAACATTCACATTTCTTTTTGCAACTCAGCCCCAGGCTACCAAGGTAGACTTATTTCAGTCAGGTAGTTCACTGTTAATTTAATGCTGCAATTGATCTGATACTGAGAAATAAACAAATAATTTTCCAAAAATGTAACACAGTGCCTCTCATTTTAAGGAGCATGAGTAACATATATGTTCAGCTGCCAAAATGCACAATATCCAGGAACCCCTACAAAGGACGCCAGGCCACCCAGCCTAGGGTAAAGAATGATTTTAAAACCCTCTTCCTGTACCTCTAATTCCCACGTTTAAGTATTGGGGGGAGGGTGGACAGGCAGGGGGAGGGACCCTTATTTCAGACATTAAAATGAAGATAACCCTTTTAAAACTTTTCCTGCTTCATTCAGGTAAAGCCTGAGGGTTGTTATTGATTCTTGTACTGTTTTATCCAGCGCTACCGCCTGTCCCTCACTCCACCTCCAATCTTCCCTAGGCTTCTGCCAGGTTTTTCTCTCTCTTCTATCTCTTTAATAAGCAAACAAGAAAATTCCATGAAAAAGAAGCTTATAAGCTTTCAGAGTTACCTTGGAGAGTTATAAACCTATCTTTTAAAGTCTGTAGTGGCTCTTTCAGAGTATATATGGTAACGTATACAGACAATATCTGTTAGAAGAAAACTCATTGATTTGAGTTAGTTGTCAAATCAGTAGTGATGAGGGAAATGAAATACACTGGAGCCCTTGAAGTATGTCTAAGAAAGGGCTTAAATTAATGGATTTTGACTTATTTAAGGCTTCTAATTTTTCACACCAAAGTTCCAAAACTGTATTCAAAGGCCTTCTGAGGTTCTTACAAAACAGGGACTACCTGGAACAGATTCTTCTCAAGTCATCAAAAGTTTGTGTTTCTAGAGTTTATATTTAGCTGACAATATTGCTGTCACTTTATATAGCTTAAGACTGTTCTTTGGACTAGAGCTCATATGTCTTGGAATGCTTTGACTCATGAATTGTTTCTCCTGATAATGTTACATCACGTAACCATCTCTGTCTAATTGGTTAGTATCTGCTGGAGGAGGCAGGCAACCAGCCTAATGACTGGCCTGCCTGACTGACTGCCTATGGAAAACCTATAATTATTACATGTGTCTCTGAGTATCCAGTTTCTTCCTGGGATCAAAACAACTTGCCTTCATGTCACCTCTATCTATACTTTTTGCTTGATAGCAACAATACTGAATTTTTCCCAAAGCTTATCTACCAGTAACTTGTTGAGATCTTTGCTTTGGAAAGCCAGGCCCAGAATATTTAAATAAAACCAGTCACCCAACAATAAGAGCAAAACCAAACAATGGCTACTATAAATACACACTAACTAAGAGGATTTTAATCAAGCACAATGACTTTATAACTCAAATGAAAGACTTCTATGCGGCTTGAGTGAAAGAAAGCTGTCTAAAATAATAGCAGAATGAATTTATTGATATAGATTCACTTTGAATCTCCTCTTCACATGAAATGAGAACCATAATTTTTAAAGTGAATATCAAACATGTCTTTGTCAGCTTAAAACCAATCCACAAATATGGAAGCCCAATATGGATATCGTATCCAATTATCAATAAATATTATAAGCCAGGACAATAACTTCTCAGAGAGAAAGGGTAGGTAGGAAGCTGTCACTATACTTTTCCATTCTCATCTCTATTTCCACTTTTTAATATTGCCAGAAAAAAGAGAAAAATGAAAATTTATACTGTATGAATAGTTTCAAAAAATGAAAGCTCACACATCGTGCCAGTGAGCAAAATTATATAAAGAAGCTAATCTCTGAGGTTCTCCTTTAGCTAAATAAAGCGAGCCAGCAATTTCTCTCTTTCATGTAATGAAATAAGGTATAAATTTCAGGTTCTTATCAAATAAGAGGAGGAGGACCAGGAAGAAGAGGAATGGGGAGGGGAACAGGAGAGGGTGGGGAAGGAGAGGAGAAGGGGGAGGGACGAAGGGGAAAGGGAAGAGAGAAACAGCCGTGGCTTTGCAGTTCATTTTCAGTTTGTCTACTTAATGAAAACCTCATTGTACAACCCTGAAAACCATTTCCAGCAGGCAAAGTATTTCTGATTCAGCAGAGGTTACACAAGCATCAAAGCAGTTAAATATAGGTGCCAAGCCACATTGCCAGGAGCTCTTAGTACTGTGAGTTAGTGTTACCTGACGACAGCTTAGTGAATATAAAATTACTTGTTTCTCCAAATGAAGACAATCAAATTGCCACCTTCCATTGTAATAATGCACAACTAGTGATCAGCAAAGTGCAAACATAATTACCATGAAGAAAACAAAAAATCAAATCTCTCTACAGAGTAAACACATCTATCTGGCTTCCCCCAAAAAGGAGTGCATTTCAATGCTGAATGCTGTGATGCAATCTTTGTTATTTAACAAGACTTATTAGTCTTACAGTAAATTAAAATGGAAAACAACAAGAAAGGCCAATTAACAAAAAGTGAATACAAATACCAATAAGAGTACTACAACTTTCCAGACAGAGTATAAGGCCTACAAATTGTATCACTGCCATTTGACCTGATAATGTTAAGTGTATGTCAGCAGCACCACCATTATAAAAACTACGCTTTCAGAGACTTCTTTCTAGCTTAGAAACCTTTCAGCAGGTCGAAAAAGACAGGTATTATCCAAGCTCAAAAGCTTTTATCTTAACTTTTCCTTAAAAGAAAAAAGTTATGCCTTATTGTCTTCTAAAGTGACCTGGATTTTTGAGGTTGAAAATTCACCTCACAAAATTGATTTATTATCTCTATCCAAGTTTAGAAAAATAACCAAGCATAGGCTACATGTCCACAGCTTTTATTACTGAGACACTCAGCATCTGGAATTCCTATCCAAATGTGGTGGCCAGGCTGGGCCGCTATGAAAGTGATTTCAGTAACCCATAGCTGGGTTAGTATTAAAGACCTAAAAATTTGACATGGTTTTCCCATACGCTGAAGATTTATAAGTAATCTATATAAATATAGATGTTGCTCCAATCAAACTGCTTTCTTAAAAGCTCTCTTACTAAAGTGATTTTCTATCTATCTAACTCAAAATTTAAAACACTCAGATTTACATCATACCTTCCAATACGGCAAAAACTATCTTTCCCATTTCAAAACACTCCTAACATAGGGGTTTTCTTCTTTCACCAATAATGTCTTCCTTTTCATTAAAATATGCTCAACATTGCTAATTATTAGAAAAATGCATATCAAAACTACAACGAGGTATCACCTCACACTGGTCAGAATGGTCATCATCAAAACGTCTACAAATAATAAATGCTGGAGTGGGTGTGGAGAAAACAGAACCCTCCTACACTGTTGGTAGAAATGTAAATTGGTGCAGCCACTATGCAGAACAGGATGGAGTTTCCTTAAAAGAGTAAAAATAGAGCTACCATATGATGCAGCAATCCCACTCCTGGGCATATATCCAGAAAAGACAAAGACTCTAATTCAAAAAGATACACGCACCCCAATGTTCACTGCAGTACTATTTATAATAGCCAAGACATGAAAGCAACCTAAATGTCCATCAACAGATGAATGGCTAAAGAAGATTTGGTACATATATACAATGGAATATTACTCAGCCATAGAAAAGAATGGAATAATGCCATTTGCAGCAACATGGATGGACTTGGAGATTATCATACTAAGTGAAGTAAGTCAGACAGAGAAAGACAAATATCATATAATATCACTTATATGTCAAATCTTAAAAAATGATACAAATGAACTTATTTACAAAGCAGAAATATATATTTCAATTAAAAAATTTAAAAAATAATGTACCCCTTTTTATCAGAAAGGTATCTTACAGATAATACCTGATATTCCATTTTTACCTGATATCTCTATTCTAAATAATTTCATTTAGAATCCTCTAACTCAAAAATGGACCAGTTGGGGCTTCCCTGGTGGCGCAGTGGTTGAGAGTTCGCCTGCCGATGCAGAGGACACGGGTTCGTGCCCCAGTCTGGGAAGATCCCACATGCCGTGGAGCGGCTGGGCCCATGAGCCATGGCTGCTGAGCCTGCACGTCCGGAGGCTGTGCTCCGCAACGGGAGAGGCCACAACAGTGAGAGGCCCGCGTACCACAAAAAAAAAAAAAAAAGGACCAGTTGAAGGAGAAGGGGTAGCACAGCAAAGAATGAAAGTGCAATGAATTAGGGACCATCAACAACATAAGATTCCCTGAGCTTGAATATCAGCATCTAAAATCAGACATTTGCAATCAGATAGATCATTCCTTTGAAGGATGCTTTCATCCTTTATAAACCTGAAATGGCCAGTCTTACATTGCATTCCTATTCCACCATTCCTCCATTTTATTAGGAAAGAGTGGAGGAAAGGGAGAGATGAAGGTACTGGGTTGACTTTGTGGCAAAATCAAAAGCAGAATAAGGACAGGAGAAACAGGAGAAAGGGAAAGTCTAAAGTCTAGTGCACGTTTTATTGTGATTTGAAATAAATTTCATATCATTAAGAGAAGTCTGCATGTGAGGAATAAGATAGTTTTAAAGGAAAGATCTTTTTCCTTCACCTTGCCAAAAAAGTTTTTTCCCTGAAGGACCTTACTTATAAGCTTAACACAATAAAAAACCCCCTACAAGGGTGGGGGCTGGTGATGGTGGTGGCAAACAGTATTTTTTTAACTTCAATGATGAGTAATTTAATATGTTCCTAAAATTATGATCCTACAGAACATTCCTTACAATATAGTAATAATAAAAAGTGTCCACAAAAAGAGAAAAGGAAACCTATTGTCAGAAAATTTCTTCCAGACCCAGGGAGATAAATGCTTGTGTAAATATTATCAAAAGCTTATGGCAAGTGGAAGAACAACAGAAAACATTCATAGATTTTGGGTTTTTTTTTTTTAAGTTTATTCTATATGTTCCATGAAGATAGGGATTATGTCTGTCTTGTTCATTACTGGGTCCCCAGTGAGCAGCATAGTGTACAACACATCGTAGATAATTGATAATGTTGGGGAAAAAAGAGTGAAGAAAAATTAGGGAGGGAGAGATGAGCAAATAGCTTATTTTTTTTAAATTAAGGTGAATAGATAATCATAGAAAATGCCACTCACATGTTAATGCTGCCAACCTAAACATTATTCTTTCTCTATATTCTTTTTACCAAAATCTCATTCCTTAACATCTAAATCATTATTTTTATATCTAGATCCCCAACAATGAGCTCTCTTTCACCTCCCTGAAATACAACAGCCCTCAAATGACTGCTAGAAAAGTACATCAAGATTATACCAAGATATACTTTGCTATGTCATACTCAACAAAACAAAATTGGATTCATCATTTTCCTCAACACCCTCCCTCATCCATTCACACCCAGAGGAGTATCATGCCCAGCATGATCCAAGTTCAAAACATGAACCCTACATCCATCTCCTCTTTTTTATCCTTGCTCCTCATTGCCAGCCTGTCATTAAGCTCCATCAACACTTTCTTAATAATGTTTTCACGCTCACACCTTCTTACCACACTCATAATCACCTTAGTACAGGGCTTTATTATACTTCATACCTAGACTCTTGCAACAGACTGTAAACTGATTTCCCTAATTTCAGCATCTCCAGCTCAAAATCAATCTTACTGCCACTCCTATTATCAGGCCACTCTCTTGCTCGAGAAAAATCAGTGGCTCTCCCCTGATGACAGAAAAAGTCCAAACTCCTGACTATGGCATTCAAGGCCCTCCATCCAGATCCAATCAATCTTTCTAAACTTATCTTCTAGTAGTCTACACTTTAACCTTCTACTCCACTAGACTGATATACTCGGACTTCACTTATTGCTGCCCCCCAGACTTTGCTCTGCCTGTCTCTCCCTATTTCCCTCGCCTTCCTTTCTTATCACTAGGAAACCAACTGAGCCTATTCCAGGTAACTAGGTCCACCCTTCTAATCACTTCTAATAAGTGCTCTGAAATTTTATTTTTTATGTAACTCATTCAACACAACGCATACTATCTTACACAATCTTTTTAAAATATATGCTATAATTATATGTTTATATGTAATCCCAACCAGATTACAAACTTTTCAAGGGCAAGAATAAAATACTAGGCTTCTCTGTATTCCCACAGCACCTAGTACAATATTTTGCACAAAGAAAACACTCAATAAATATTTGCCTAATTACTTAAATTTTATTAAATGAATAGGCAGAATTAAAATTAAGATATTATACTTAACCAGAGGATTTAAAGTAAAACTTCTAGATCTCTGTGCATAACTTGGTTTTTCAGGGCTGTCTCCTCTTCCCCCACCCTCTGGCCAATTAAATTCAGTTCATACTTTAAATGTTTTACATATTATGGAAAAAAACAAAAACAACAAATCATCAATCTATGTTGTTAGAAACATTCAAAAGATGGATAGATGGACAGACAAACAAACAGCTATGGATGGATGGATAGATGTTGGAGAGATGGTTGAAAAGATACAGAAATAGTATTTGCTAGACGTTTAGAAAGTACCAATCCCTATGCTGAGCACTGCTACATGTATTATCTCACTTAGTTCTCAAAACAATTATAGGAGTTAGATAATGTACATTATCCCTCTTTTACAGAAAAGGAAATCAAGGCACAAAATTTTGTATTTAAAAAAAATATTAAGACTTGCCTACGGTCATATCTAATTAATAAAGAAGGCAAAATTTGAACTCAGATGGTCTAACTCCAGGGCAGATGCTATTACAATTAAAGGTAACTGATAGTAAATCTAAATTAAATGAATTAACTATTTTCAATTATCATCTGAATTTTTCTTTATTAGTTCATATACTTCCTATAGAATTTTATTTTTAATATTCCGGTTGGATATACTAGATACTCATTTAATCTAAACATTAAAGAATTTTCTGTCTTCATTTTTCCCTTTTTCCTTCCTTTCTACTTCTAGGATTTGAGGTATTTAATTACTGGTTAACAACTATAAAAGGAGAGGGGGAAGCAGAAAGGAGAACAGGTGACCTTCTAACCAATCCATTTGACTCTCTGACAGTTTGACAACAAAACTGGTTACAGAAGTAGTTAAATCTATTGGCACACAAGTCTTAAAGGTTCACTGTAGTTTTCATACAGTAAATTTTTTGGTCATTAACTATCCATGCTTGCCCTGGCATGCTTTTTCTGGGTAGCCTAGATGATCAGCAGTTAACTATATTCTTATACAGACAATCGTGACATAAAACAAGGATGTCACTTCCCATTCATTTCAAAGTCCAGAGAGGTATGAGATCCAATTTCTACCTTACAGCTCTTACCAGAAAAGCCATACCAGAAGCATCATATACAACCGGAGCTGTTTCACTACAAAAGTAGGTGTTGAGGACAGCCTTGAGGGAAAATGAGATGAAGTACTTGAGCAGTATATATTTAACACACCACCCATCTAGAATTCATTTCAGGGAATGCAGAGTTAATTTAAATATCCTCTTAAAATCTGACAACCATATAACATTACATACACCCTAACTTCTGGGAGAAAAAACAGAAAAAGTCCATACCCAAGGGCATTCATTTTTATAAATTGTAATTCT